>NW_027131164.1:18380000-20780000 GCF_026122565.2 Emydura macquarii macquarii
AGGTCTGGATTCAGTCTCTCAAGCTAGAGGTAGGGCTTGTCTTCACTTACCTCAGAGATTCGTTGGCAGTCAACCAGAGTTATGCAAACTATGCAAAAAAACTTGCGTAACTCCCGTCGACTTCTGTGCTTCTGTTCTGCACACCGTCTTCACTGCACTGCGCCGATGGGAACCACGTTCCTGTTGACGCAGCACTATGCCACTTGTGAAGGTGGTCTTAATACATCGATTTCTGGATCGACTGAGCGGGTCTTCATTGACCGCTCAGTCGATCAAGATCAGTCGATCTGGCAGCGGCGAATTTGCCGCCGTCAGTGAAGACATAGCCCTACACAAAAGGGAACTGTAACTCCCACAAATGGCATAGTCCCAATTTTGAGAAGGCATGGATTAACATAAGGCCTAAAGGACTTCTTACTGAGAGTTTGAATGCTGTTTGTCCCAGCAGTAGATGAAAAGAAAGTACGTAGGTGAAAAGAAAATTATGCTAATTTGCATACACAAGTTTCAGGGGTGGCCACTATTTTTAGGTTGCAATATCTTTTTTTTTATTAAAAAACATATGCAGGAAGGTTGTTTTGTTTAGTCTGAACTGGGCCTTGTATTTGGGGAAGATGTGTTGCTACTGCACTGGTTGCCCTAACATTTGGAGGACAGTGAGAAGATAGGCTCCAGCCTTTCTTGTCCCTCATAAGTTTGATTAGTGCTAACTACATTTGTTTAAAATGCTAGAAAGGCAGATCTACTGAAAAGAATCTGATCCTGAGCAGAGATGCCCTAACATAAAAGAGAATTTGCATCAAGATTGACTAAAAATGTTCAAATGTAAGTTCAAGTCATATTAGGAGCAACTAGACTGGAAGACAACACAACTTCTTTGAAGGAAGGAACTGTACTGAACTAGTCCACCTGTGGCTGGTTCCTGGGCAAGCACTTCTAAGTTCGCTGTCTGTCACAACAGCTCCAATTTAGGGAGGTAAATTGGAGCTGGCTGGAGAAAACCTGCACCTAATTAGAGAATGGGAGACAGCTGCCCACCCAATTAGCCTGGGCCTGCATAAAGGGCTGAGAGGAGGGGAGCCAGGGAGCAGAAGCAGAGTGATAGCTCTTTCTGTCTAGGTGCAGCTATGAAAATGCAAATTGCGTATGGAGAGAAGTGGGTGGGAGTGCAACCTGTAAAGAAAACTGCATCAGTGGTTGCTGAACTCCAGGGTCTCTGAGTGGCTTTGTGAGCACAGCAGAAGCAAGGCAGGCATGGTTATGCCCTGTTACACCACTCCAGAAAGGAAGAGCCATACTGGAGTAGATCAGTGAGGTAACTGAGTCTGTGGGGAAGCTAAGAAAGGCCTGCCTACAGGCCAGCTCTCAAATAACCCCTGGACACACCAAGAACCTGTTTATATAATGTATCCTCTATCTGACTTCAAGGTTTGAAGAATTATGGGTCCCAGGTTAGTAGTGACTTTCATCCATGATAGAAACCTATATGTATTGAAAAGGGTTTCACTTAAATACTGGGAGTACTGCAAAGAATAGTTCTAATAGCTTTGCATTGCGTCTGTGTTTTTTATAAATGGATTTTTTTTGCTACAATCTAAATAACTATTAATTATTAGTATTATTTAGGGTGTACTGGTATCTTGGAGTTAAGAAATTAGACAGGGATTCAGGAGCCCTGATTTAATTCCCAGTGCTGTCATAAACTTTGTGTGATCTTCGGCAAGTCACTGAAACTCTATTGTCTCAGTTTCCCATCTAGTAAATGGGAATAATACATCCTTTGGGAGACTTGTCTATTTAGATTATCAGCTCTCCAAAGCAGGGATTGTTTCTTACTCTGTACAGTGAGTGGCACAATACGGTTCCTATCTTGGCTGGAGCCTCTAGGTGCTCCTGTAATATCAATAATAATATCCTGGATTGGTTTCAGGGTAAACATCTTTGCCCTAGGTAGGGAGGAAATAAGCCCACTAATAAACAATTTTTCATTATATTGATACTAAGGAAAAAATAGTAAGGGAGCTCCTTATTTCCTACATATCTGAACACTCCTTTCTCTGGAAAACTCCCTTTCAGAGACTTTTTTTGTTTTCACTTCCCATGGCAGGCCAACTTTTCCCCTAATTATGTTGGCCGGCCGCAGAGAGAGGATTTGTGGTTTATCAAAGCTTGAACAACTTGCCAAGCAACTGATGCTTTCTGTTGGATCAGGGCCCAATATTTTCATTTCATTCTTATTTGTTGAATATTCTTTTGCTAGGATAACACTTCAAATGGCCAGCAAGAGCAATCTTTCCTCAAGTAACATCTACCTCTATGATGTGACTTCACAAGCCAATACAAATTACTGTGCTGCAGTGACTTAGCCATACTGATAATACGGTAGCAATGAAAAAAACCCCAGCTGATAGACTTTATAATGTTATGGCAAACATGGTCTGAAAATGAGATTTTTATTTCAGTAAAATATCTGATAGGAGTTTAGTTATTGCAGCTTCACCAAGCTTAGTTACTGCAGCTGCAGCCAGCTCAGTCTTTAAAAAGTACTTGGTGGGGGATACGCACACATTCCTTTCCACATTAAAACCCATTATCCTAAAAAGCAACAATACCTTTCAAATGTAATAGGTTATATTAGGTTCGTTTAGGTCTGGCAGCAAGCCACCAGACCAGACAGCGTAGTGCCTGACTGAGGTGATAGACTTGAGTTGCTCTTTGGAGCAGGTGCTGTATTTTTGCATGTTTGTACAGAACCTAGCACAGGAGTTGCTTACAAAAACCTAACAACATACGGCTGTGGTGATTTAGGGTATGTGTAACAATTAAAAGGTATCCTAGCACATTCCTGAGGAGCAGAATATTCCTTTCATTCTTGGACAGAAACAGATTTTTAAAAATCTGTCAGAGAGGGAGCAATTATGGCTAGAAAAGAAGAATGATAGCAATTTAACAGCTTGACAATGTGACTTCCCTTAACAGGAAGAGGAAGAAGATGTTTCAGACCCTCGTGAGCAACCCTTCCCAGCCACCCACTTGGACTGCTGAGAGGGGAATCCAGGCCTCTGTGCTCTAGATCCCAGAGAGTTTCAAGCTCCTGGAGCCTGAACAGAATCCAGCCACTGCCCTAATATCAGGGTCCCTAGCACACACTCAGGGTGCAAATCTTCTCTCTTTACCTCCCTATCAGTGTTGGAACGTGCTGTTAAGCTTCCTAGCTGTTCTGGGTACAGCACTCACCCTTAAACATACTCTCTCTCAGAACTCCACCCAAAAGGTGTGAAGATTTTGGTTTATGGTTTAACTCTCCCAGGGGCATGCAGTAGTTGTGAAACAGTCAACACACGCACACACTGTGTACAGGCTAACACATTTGTGCTCTTTCTACTTAATTGGCATCACAGTAGCTTGGTGGGATAAGTCTCAGGACTGGAATATTGGTATAGAAGGGTATAACTTGTTCAGGAAGGATAGGCAGGATAAAAAGGGAGATATATTGTACAAAAAGAACATATACACTTGTTCTGAGGTACAGCAGGAGGTGAGATGCAGATCAATTGAAAGTATCTGGGTAAAGATAAAAGGGATTAAAAAGAGGAGATGGATGAGATTTTTCTAGAATAAATAACAGAATATTCAAAACACAATAGCTGGGAAGTAATGGGGGACTTTAAATACCCTGACATCTGTTAGAAAAGTACTAAAGAAAAACAATATTTCCGCAAAGTTATTGGAATGCATTAGGGACAACTTTTTATTTCAGAAAGTGGAGGAGGTAATGAGGGGGACAGCTATTTTAAACATAATTCTGACCAACAGGGAGCAATTTATAGTGAATCTAAAGATGGAAGCAATTTTGGTGAAAGTGATAATGAAATGATAGATTTCATGATTCTAAGGAAAGGAAGGAGTGAGAGTAGCAGACTAAGGACAATGGAATTTTAAAAAAAGCAAACTTTAACAAACTCAGAGAACTTGTAGGTAAGGTTCCATGGGAAGAAGATCTAATGGAAAAAGGAGTTCATGACAGCTGGCAGTTTCTCAAGGAGACTATGAAAGGCACAACTGCACACTACATTAACTACAAAAGGCTAATATTTTGGGGTGTATTAATAGGAGTGTTATATGTAAGACATGGGAGGTAATTGTCCCACACCACTCTGGATGAGCGGCCTCAGCTGGAATATTGTGTCCATTTCTGGGCACCACACTTTAGGAAAGATGTGGATAAACTGGAGAGAGTCTAGAGAAGGGCAACAAAAATGATGAAAGGTTTAGAAAACCCTACTTCTGAGGAAAGGCTGAAACAGTGGTCACAGTTAGTCTTGAGAAAAAAAGATGAGACATGGGGACCTGATAAGGCTTCAAAAATGTTAAGGGCTGCTATAAAGAGGACGATGATCAATTGTTGTCCTTGTCCACTGAGGCTAGAACAAGAAGTAATTAACTTAATCTGAAGCAAGGGAGACTCAAATTAGACACAAACTTTCTAACTATAAGGATAGTAAAACACTGGAATAGACTTCCAAGGGAGGTTACGGAAGCCCTGTCATTGCAGATTTTTAAGAACAGGTTAGATAAACTCCTGTCAGGGATGGTCTAGGTTTACTTGGTCTTGCCGCAGCACTAGATGCCTTCCTGAGGTCCCTTCCAGCCCTAGACTTCTACAATTCTATGATTCAGGAGAGTACAGACCATACAAAATAATAAACATCTAAAACTGCTAATGCCCTTCTTTTTTTAACTCACCCTTCCTTTGTGGGTCCTTGGGGGACTCTCTGGATCCAAACAGTCTGGCAAGGAGACACACAGGACATCCCCTGCATCATGTAGGCTGCTACATGGTGAGTGGCCTCTCCCTCATAGACTGGACAAAAGGGCCCCCTGATGGTTCTTGGGGTACCCAGGACTGTCAGTTATCTTTGTTACCCAACCTCCATAGTGAGGGAGTCTTTCTTGTGCTTTGCTGGGTGTCAGCTCCCCAACACCACCAGACTTCTAAACAACTTAAGCACTCTCCTCTGGGCTATGCCAGCCCTTATTTTGCCTTGCAGGTGTAGAATAGGTGCACCACAGTCCCTTTGAAGCATTCCATTGTGATTTCCAGACCCTGACACTGGCTACTCATAACAAAGGCCACTGTTCCTAAAGGAACAGCACACACCAGCTTGTATGATTCAACTCAAGGTCAGCACAGTGCTGAGATTTATATGTATAGTGAACACAATAATATGTTTATTATCAAAGATTCAACAACAAATAAGATATTGGAAACAAATGGATACATCTAAAACAAATCATTACACATTACAGAGAGTGAACTTAATTATCAGGATAAGTTCCTGTCTAGAAAATTATATAAAATATAATTAGGCAGGCCAAAAAATGAATTTGAAGAATAGCTAGTCAAAGACTCAAAAAGTAACAGAAAAAAAATATGTAAGTACATCAGAAGCAGGAAGCCTGCTAAATAATCAGTGGGGCCACTGGATGATCGAGATGATAAAGGAGCACTCAAGGAAGATAAGTCTATTGTGGAGAAACTAAATTAATTCTTTCCATTGGTCTTCACAGCTGAGGATTTGAGGGAGATTCCCAAACCTGAGCCATTCTTTTTAGGTGACAAATCTGAGGAACTGGCCCAGATTGAGGTGTCATTAGAGGAAGTTTTGGAACAAATTGATAAATTAAACAGTAATAAATCACCAAGACTAGATGGTATCCCCCCAAGAGTTCTTAAGGAACTCAAATGTGAAATTGCAGAACTACTAACTGTGGTATGTAACTTATCATTTCAATCAGCTTCTGTACCAGATGACTGGAGGATAGATAATGTGATGCCAATTTTTTAAAAAGGCTCCAGAGGCGATCTCAGCGATTACAGGTTGGTAAACCTAACTTCCGTACCAGACAAATTGGTAGTAAAGAACAGAATTATCAGACACTTTGATGAATATGATTTGTTGAGGAAGAGTCAACATGGTTTTTGTAAAGAGAAATTATGCCTCACCAATCTACTAGAATTCTTTAAGGGGATCAACAGGCATGTGGACAAGGGTGATCCAGAGGATATAGTGTACTTCAATTTTCAGAAAGACTTTAACAAGGTCCATCACCAAAGGCTCTTAAACAAAGTAAGTGACTATGGGGTAAGAGGGAAGGTCCTCTCCTGGATCAGTAACTGGTTAAAAGATAGGAAACACAGGGTAGAAATAAATGGTCAGTTTTCAGAATGGAGAGAGGTAAATAGTGATGTATTTTGGGGTTTGTACTGGGACCAGTACTGTTCAACATATTCATAAATAATCTGGAAAAAGGGGTAAATAGTGAGGTGATAAAATTTGCAGATGATACAAAACTACTCAAGATAGTTTAGTCCAAAGCAGACTGGCTAAAATGGCATATTAAATTCAATGTTGATAAATGCAAAGTAATGCACATTGGAAAACATAATCCCAACTATACATATAAAATGAAGTGGGTCTAAATTAGCTGTTATCACTCAAGAAAGAGATCTTGGCGTCATTGTGGATAGTTCTCTGAAAACATCCACTCAATGTGCAGCCCCAGTCAAAAAAGCTAACAGAATGTTGGGAATCATTAGGAAAGGGATAGATAATAAGACAGAAAATATTGTATTGCCTCTTTATAAACCCCTGGTACACTCGCATCTTGAATACTGCATGCAGATCCAGTCATCCATCTCAGAAAAGATATGTTGGAACTGGAAAAGGTACAGAAAAGGGCAACTAAATTGATTAGGGGTTTGGAAAAGCTTCCATATGAGGAGAGATTAATAAGACTGGGACTTTTCAGCTTGGAAAAGAGACCACTAAGTGAGGATATGATAGAGATCTACAAAAGCATGAGTGGTGTGGAAGAAAGTAAATAAGGAAGTGTTATTAACTGCTTCTCATAACACAAAAACTAGAAGTCATCAAATGAATTTAATAGGCAGCAGGTTTAAAATGAGCAAAAGGAAGTATTTCTTCACACAATGCACAGTCAACCTGTGGAGATCCTTATCAAAGGATGTTTTGAAGGTGAAGACTATAACGGGATTCAAAAAAGAACTAGAGAAGTTCATGGAGAATATGTCCATCAATGGCTCTTCGCCAGGATAGCAGGGATTACTGTTTGCCAGAGGCTAGGAATGGCCGATGGGATGGATCACTTGATGACTACCTGTTCTATTCATTCTCTCTGAAGCACCTGGCAGGAAGACGGTTCCTGGGCTAGATGGACCATTAGTCTGACCCAGTATGGTCGTTCTTATGTTCTAGAAAAGTTTATCTCACCCAAAGTCTTTTGGAGCTATTTAACCAAATGGCTGAGATCTCATTTTCATTCATGTAAATGCACTGGCCATTTACTTCCTAGGTGCAGAATGAGGGGGTGTCTTTTTTGCCTCTGACTTATATCCCCAAAATTTGTTGTCTGTACTCGGAGACAGGATAACCACCTGTGACTTTTCCTCAGTGCTGCTTCCTTGTTGACTTCAGACTTCTTCACTGACTTTGTATGTAAATGGGTATCCATTTTGTTAGCATTAAACAAAATTTAACAATTAAATAAATTAAACAATGCTTAATTTACAATTTGACAGAGGTGACTAAACATCTCTTATCTGACCAAAAAAAACCTGTTTTTTCATTTCTGCTGGTGACTAATGCCTTGATACAGACTCTATGTAAATATTTTTAACATATATACATAACTTCTGACAAAGTATCTGTACATACATTTTACAACAAATTAATGACCCCGGCTTTCATTTAAGACCTCACATGACACTCTTTGGTGAACCAGAATGTAAATACTGGAATTGGGACATTCCTGGAATCCCCTTGCCAGTTGGTATTAAGGACTTCTTGGGTCACAAGCTACCTGTGTCCTTTTTAACATTTTCAGCGCCCTATTCAGGTTACAAACCCTGTCCAGCTTCCTCACTTGAGTTGCCAAGGCAACCTCCCTCTAGGATAAACCAACTCTTCTGGGCAGAGACCAGTTTTTTGTCTAGAGTAAATAGATTGCCAATTACTGCGTACTTAAGAGTCAGTTATTCTTTTGCCACCACTCACTGGAATTTTCAACCAAACATGGAGGCAAAGGTACCATAGAGAAGGCAAAAGGCTGCAAGGTCAAAATGGAGTTTGCAGCCTGACACAAACACATAGGGTTCAGAATCTCACACAGTATTAATAAATTGTACAGACATTCCCAGTTCATCACAGAAGGATATATAAATTCAAGGATCTGTGGAGACAATGCCTTCAGTCAACTTTCCTGGGCTAGCATATGTCATAGGATATTGAATGCATGTGGTCACAGGGAAACTGTTATATTGCCTCTGACTAACCTCAACTTGTAGAAGTGTGCAGTATTTCCAAAAGTTGACAGCCATTCTGACTAATTGGAAAAGGGTTTGTCAATGGACAGCCATGAATTCAAATAACCACCCAGCAGGGCCTCAGTGGTTCTGTGAGTTCAACAGGCTTGTTAATATGCCATGTAGAGATATCTTGACTGCTCTCTTTGCATGTGTGGTAGATTAAGGCCCAATTTTGTACTCTTGAAGTCAAGGGGACTTTAGTAGATAAAAGTTCAGACACTATATGTTTCAGCCTTTAGAATCTTGTATTAGGAAGATCACAGGGTAAACTTTTACATTTATTATATATATGTTTTTCTAAATGCATCTTTCCACTAGTAGTTATGACAATATGTACCTAATAAGTATGATTTTTGTTGCTCCAATCCGATTATAAACATTAATCCGCGGCTTGATCCTGTGTCTGTTGAAGTAAATGGTAAAGCTCCCATGGACTTCAATGGGGCAGGATCAGGCATCTGGAGAGAATATCTGTAATTCCATAGGTATCTGCCTGATAGAGAAGAATGCAAAGCGTGGGCACCCAAAGATGGACTGGTAGCCTGATGACAAGAACCAAATTGTAGCAAATACAAATTTGAGCCTATATCATTTATATCTGAAATCGTATGGAAATACAGAATGAAAATATGTCATGTAAGTCCTAAACAAACACATTTTTATTAATGCAGCAAATAAAAGTCTGTAAATGATAAGAGATAAAACCAGCAAGTGGCAGTATTTGACAACAAGAGGTAAGCAGAAACTTTAGAAAAGGAAAAATCTTTTTAAATAGTGTAAAAGGGCAAGCATTCAGGAATAAACGTTCTCTCATTCCCATCAATGAATAGGAATCTCAATAGAAATAGAGAGCAGTGAGCGAATTGTTACCTCTTTACAACCTGAGTGGCCAGTCAAAGTTAGGGGACCTTGGGATGTTCCAAATGGAAGTAGAGATTGATGGTCTGATATTTTCTTTGAGGAAGTCTTGTTTATTTACAAGGAATACACAAAGTCCTGTGTTTCTGAATGCAAGAGAGAACCAAGAACAAAAGGTGAAGTTCTGTATTTTACAGTCCCCAACGCTCTTTAGCCAGCACCAGACTGAGAAGCTCTCGCTCTAGCTTTTTCTATGGCCATACTGCATTTACAGGTTCTTGCTTGGCTTTCTTGACTCTCCCTCTCTCTTCATACTTGTCTGTCTCAGTTTCTGGATGATTTCTCTTCACACACGCGAACACACACACACCCCTCTACCCAAAACAATATGCAACCAAAAGCTCCTGGGTGGGTTCATACACACCTTTTGTCTTAGGTGTTGTTTATGCTTACTGTTATGTTATTTGAAGGATGAGTTTGCACCTATTGTTAGTATATAGAATATAGATACTCAGGCCTGCCTGTAAAGGCCCATATTTTGTAAGTATATCCTTATCATTTAGCTTGTTATAGGGGTATAAAACAAAGAATCAAAACCACAGGCCTTCTCTCACTGTGACAGTCTGAGGCCTTGTACTTTGGCTCAGAAGAAAGGAGAACAGTAGAATACGGACCATGGACTTCAGAAAAGCAGACTTTGACTCCCTCAGGGAGCTGATAGGCAGGATCCCCTGGGAGGCTAATATGAGGGGGAAAGCAATCCAAGAGAGCTGGCTGTATTTTAAAGGAACCTCATTGAGGGCACAGGAACAAACTATCCCGATGTGCAGAAAGAATAGCAAATATGGTAGGCGCCCAGTTTGGCTAAACAAAGAAGTCTTTGGTGAGCTTAAACACAAAAAAGAAGCTTACAAGAAGTGGAAGTTTGGTCAGATGACTAGGGAGGAATATAAAAATACTGCTCGAATATGCAGGAATGAAATCAGGAAGGCCAAAGTGCAATTGGAGTTGTAGCTAGCAAGGAATGTGAAAGGGAACAAGAAGGGTTTCTACAGATATGTTACCAACAAGAGGAAGATTGGGGAAAGTGTGGGCCCCTTACATATCACTTCAAAAAAATTATAGTTTGCAATACATTTTAGTGGCTTTTTTTGGCCTTTGTTATCCTTATTGTACTTCAAGAATGAATTCTTGAATTAATTATATTTATATATTAGTAAATCACATTTGTCTAAGCATATGATTTATTTTATAATTTGTATAGTTATAAAATGGTAGAGTGCTCTTAATAGCAATAATGAGAATATTGGTTATGCCAAAACTCTAGAGAAATTTAACTTCCAAGGGTACAGCATTTAGTTTCTGAAACATATACATTCTCTTTTCCCTTTCCTATTCTTAGCCAATTTCCACACAACAGTTTATATAAAGTTTTTATGGGACTTTTTTTTTTGACCCTATATATTGTTATGAGCTGGGAGAGAACTTGAGTTGAGTTAAAACCCCATTGAGATTGATAGGTGTTAGGACCCCTCCCCAGTCCTTTCAGTTCTTAGTTTTCTGACAAAAGCAGAAGTCCAGAGTCCAGCAGCAGGCAATACAACAGGTTTATTGAGATCTTTTCAAGTAAGCATCCATTAGGACTCCCCCAGTCCTTTACACCAATAAATCTCCCCCCCCCCCACTTCCAGTTTTACCATGGTTTTTATAATGTATCTTAACCAATCATTAACAATATTACAAGATTCTTTAACCAATCCTAACATATTGTAACATAATTATTTAACCAATCATATCCTACCACCTTAACTGATCACACTTAGTTATGCAAGAGACAGAAAGCAATCAGATACATACAAATGATTTGAAAGTCCATATATATCAGGTTTCTAGAAGAACTGTGGAGTTTGCAGGCTTGTATAGTCCCTCTGGTACACATCCAGTACCTGGATGGGTCTCAGTTCTTTGTTTCACAGCTTCAGTTCAGTTGTAGATGAGTTGATCCAGAGGTTGGCTGGAGACTAAAGACAAAATGGATGTGGGACAGTTGCCTTTTATGTCCTTTGGGCTTTGCCATGCTGCTTGTGGAAATTTACAGGAATAAAATGGAGTCCAGAGTCACATGAGTAAGTCCTGGTGACTCATCAGGTATATCCCTGGCTTCTCACCCTGTCCCATTGTACCTGTGAATTTCTTAATGGGCTATTAAGCAGGCTATTGCTGCAGCCATCCCTTTTAAGTTTGATAACGTCTTTTGTTTTGAGATAAGTTTTTTGAGGCATTGGAACTCCAGGAACACCAAATAGTTCCTGATTCTTCTTTACCCATTTTCCAATATATTTAATACTGTCATTACCATGTAGTACCTTCCCGCTCTATTTCCACCCAAAGCCCCCAAATATCTGTATCTATATAATATTTATCAGCTTTCCTCCATTTAAATACAATATAATTACCATCTGTAACACAAAACCTTAAGTCATATATTTCAAACATTCTATTTTTCATTTTTCTTTATACTCTATATTTTCTGATATACTTCATAATACTTATAAAATTTCCTAACATCAACCCCTGTGCAATTATTTGTTGAAAATTATTGCTTAACAATATTCCAAATAAACTTAACATACAAATCATACTAAACATTTCTGTCACTGAGACAGTATTTTCCTTACCATTCGTAACCATAGAATTTTGTTACATTCGAAAGCTATCCCTATTCCCCTTCCCTGATACTTATAGAGCTCTTGATTAAGTTGTATTTAACTTTAATCTAATTAAATCCTAGTTCTTGATCACCTGCATTCGGTTCCCAAACTGAGTTTATGAATTTCTGTACTTTTCCTCGAGTATAAAAATATGTAAGTTTGGCCCACCTGATATATTTTCAGGATTGCAGGAAAAATCTAGGCAAATCAATTTTTTTCTTATGGAGGTTTTTGTGGATGTCTTTAAATTCACCCAGAGAATAGTCTTGATATAACAAGACTTGGTTACACTTCACTCTTATTTGTTTCAAATTCCTGGCTGTATCGAGAACCAAAACCTGGTCTCTGAAGTTGTGTAGCCGTATTATGACAGGACATTGTCTAGTCACATTTCTGTTGTGCATTGGTATTCCAGTCTGATGTGCCCTTTCAGTCTTTTTCTGATGTACCAAAAGTATTTCAAAGTATTTTATACAGCAGACTGGGAAGATCACTGAAATGCCCTAACACACTGAATGAGACATGTTAGGGTTGTTTTTAAGCAACCTGAAGAGTTAAATCAGTTATTGTAATTGTAATAGTTTGATAGTTTAATTAAATAGTGTTTTATCTAAGTCAGGAAATTTTAAAAAAGGGATCTAAAAAAAGGGAAGATGTTCTATAGGGTGAGTCCTCCAGGAAGTGTAGAGATGCCACACTTCCTGTACACTTAGGTGCTGTTTTCGGTTTTCTGGGAAACTTCCTGCTCGGGCAGAAACTAAGACACCCAGGACAGAGCAAGGATAGTTCTGTGTAGCTGCATGTTTTTTTAATCTCATTTCTGTACATAATTCTGTTAATAAAAAAGGGCTGATTTTGACACCAGACTGCTCATCATCAACATACTACAGTTATGTGGATCACAGTAGAGCCTACAACTAAGACTTAGAAACCTAAGTCTGAGATTAGGTGCCTTTGAGCAGGGGAGGTCCCCCTGAATGTCCACCCTGCAATTAAACAGCCCCTTAGCATGAGCCTTCAAGGCCCAAATCATCTGGCATGGATCAGCCACAGGTTTTTAATTGCAGTGTAGACATACCCTCAGTCCCCGTCTTCATAAGAAACCTGCACTGCACCTTCAAAAGACAAGCCTGGGAGCTTAAATTCATAACTTTGCTAGACACTGCAAATCATGGGCTGGATAGAAACACTGGATTTATGGCTAATTACAACAATCTATAATCCACTAACCCTCCCTCCCCAATTTCCCCCTCCCCATGATTGGAGGGATGTTAATGGGCTACTTCACCTTGAATGGTCCCTTGAAATATATGTTACCTTCCATTGGTGGTGAGTATCAAAGGCCACCACCACTGTGCCACCGAACACATGGGCCATGGTGGCTCTACCTCTTCCCATCCCTCATGGGTGGGGGATGGATAATGGAGGCACTGGCGGGCTGGCCCCTCTGGGACTGCTGCGGGTGCCAGTGGGGCGGACAGGGCTCAGAGGCCTGCTCCGCTCTGGCCGGGGCTTGGGGTGGGGGCTGCTCTGCGCCGGCCGGGGCTCTGGGGGAAGGACTGCTCCATGCCAGCTGGGCACCAGCCAGGGCTTGTGGCTACAGTGTGCTGGCCGGGGTTGCTCCACTCCAGCCGGGGCTTGGGGACTCAGGGATTGTGTGACACTCTGCACCCCATGTTCACCCTTATAGTGTAATTGTGTATTGTTTAATACAAAGTATGTCATGTAAGGTATTTTTGGAAGGCTTATGACATACTGAACATTATTGTTATGGTAGTATGTTTCTGGAAATGCCATATGTATGGTTGTGAAACTCTGCTGCATAATATTCCCAAATATGTCTCTCTCATGGCTTGAAGCAGATCCAGGCAAACACTAAAAACAGAGAGGTAATTCACGCCTCACTAAGGCATGCATAAAATAGCCCAGCTCTTCCAGGGACAATGTACTGGCCTAAGCATCTGATAAGGGGATGCTCATTGACTCTGGACCTGGAGAAAACCATGCACAGATACTTTTGTAACCTGACCCTGAAGGGGTTGGGAAGAGGAATATGTTAAAAGGGGAAACATTTTGGCTCTCGGGACCTCTCTCTCTTGCAATCCAGCTACAGCAACATCAAGCAACTGAAAGACTGTCCACAGGGGGCAGGGCCTGGCTGAAGGAGTCAGCCAGCCTGCGGAGAGCATTATCTAAAATGGTGAAATTACTGAAAGTGTTTAGTTTAGAATGCGATTTGCTTTTATTTCATCCTAATTAAATCTGACCTGCCTTCCTCTGGCTTATAATCACTTAAAAACTTTCTGTACTTGAATGTATTTGTTTGTGTAGGCACCCTGTACTTCAGGGGCCTTGGAACTTAATTGGGAGTTTTACAGTTGGAAAGATCCTGGGAGACTACAACTCCCATGTTGCCTTGAGGAGAAAGGAGAGAGACTCTTCCCCTTCCAGAGAGACAGAGAATAGCATGTGGGGGACTCCATTTTGGTGCTAGGGTGGAGTGTGCTGAGGCTGGAAGCTGCTGGCTGTCTGCTGCTGGCTACTGCCTGCTGCCGGAGTCTGATCGAGCAGGGAGCTTCGGAGGTTGGTGGCATTGCCCAAGCCAGGGCAGGGACTGAGCCTGGAGCTGCCTGAGGTGGGCCTGCAGTGAAGGTGGTGTGAGTGCCCCCCTTCCCCTCCCCCGTTGTTTGGGGCAGGGCTTGTAAAGGAAGGGGCACTGCAGAGAGACTTTGACTGGGCCTGAGAAGAGGCAGAGAGAGAGCCCCTTCAAGCAGGGCCAGGACTGCAGACATTTGGTTGAGCCAACTCCAAATCTCCAGCGTGACAACTGGGATGAACCGGTACACTGAACCCACAGAGTGCTGTCTTCTTCAGATCTTCAAGCGCGCCCATGCAAGCAAGGGGTTAGGGCTCTGAACTCCTGGGGAGCCGGAGGTGGGGTAAATAGTGGCAGTGTAAATGCAAGTTTAGACAAGTTTAATTTATTACTGTATACTATTTTTATTAATGGATTTGTTCAACTGCCCTGTGGATTTAAAATCATAGTGATGTTTTATTTCAGTCTGTTATGCCATATTTCTTTAATTTGTTAAGTAAAGGTGTGTTAACTCTAAGTTAAGTATATTGGATGTTTAGTTTGCATAATTGCAATTGTTAAGTTAGACTTATGTCACAGATTATTATTATTATTAGACTAGGTTTAGTCCTGGAAGCTCCCAAGGCCTGCTATTGAGCGGGTGCAGGGGCCAGCCAGGTGGAGGCACCACCAATTTTAAATTCCTTTAGAGGTAAAGGGACTGCAGCAGACGGGTGGATAGAGGATTCCCACCTATTCTATATCACCACTGGGATACTCAGGATCTCCTTTGTTGTTAACAACTTTAGCCGCCCTTGCACACAGGTGAGTGTTGCTGGCTCCCAAGTGACCCAGAAATAGAAGGGGGTTACATTTGTTTTATCTAAAGCAGTACATGTAGTTAGGGCGTGTGTAGAGACTTCATTTAAAGTGACAGCTGGTGCATATCAATTTCTTTGATAAATTGATGAACTGATATGAGCTGGCAAGATTCAGTGGGCAGCACTGAACATTGCAAGACAGCAGTTCCTAGATTTGCATCTGGGACTGAGGGTTTTACTGGAGTCATTCTAACGCATAATCCCATGAGTGGCTGGCCGGAAGCACTCACTCACTAGGTTAAGGGCCACTTGCTTGCAGGAGGCTGACCTAGGAGTGGGGGTTCACACACTATAGCAAGTGCAAGATGGGCTCCAGGAGGGAGGGTTTAGGGTGACAGTTATACACCAGTCCAGATTACAGAGGGGAATGTCACAGGGGGCCGCACAACTCTGGCCAGGCACCAAGCAGGGCTCTCGGCTGATTTGCTCTGGCTGCGGCTCAGGAATGGGGGTGCTGCTCTGCTCCAGCCGGGGCCTGAGGTGGCGGGAGGTTGCTGTGGTCTGAGTGGGGCTCAGGGCTGCAATGCTCCAGCGGGTCCTAGCAGAGAGGTTGGGGGGCCGGCTGGGGCTCTGCCAGTGGGCAAGGGGGGTATGGCCTCAGGAGGAAAGGGTGTGGCAGGGGGCTAGCCTCCCTGAAGAGGGAATCCACACACCACTCATATTAACTTCTTAGGCTAGACAATCTGTTCCATCTTGTATTTAGCTGTGACATGCCAAGTACATTTCCCAGACCTGAAGAAGAGCTCTGTGTAAGCTCAAAAGCCTGTCTCTCTTGCCAACAGACGCTGGTCCAATAAAGGATATTACCTCACCCACCTTGTCTCCCTAATATCTTGGGACCAACACAGCTACAAAAACACTGCATACAAATTGGGAGACATTTATTGAGACCCCTTGATTTGTGTATCTACATCTGAACAAATGGTGCCTTAACTGGAATCTTAGTTTTAGTATCCACTGCAAAGTTGTATTAGCTAAATCTTATTATATAATTTATACCATTTTAAACAAATAATTACTTTCTTGTAAAGGATTAGAAAGAAGTTTTCTGTAAGAAACATAACCTGATGGTTGCTCTCTTAACAAATATTGTATGCAATATTCCAGTATTCCAATATTTGCTTTAGAAAAGTATATTATCCTGTGATAAAAGCATGTATCAGGCTGTTCATTTTGTGTTTGTGAAGTATGTGTTATACCCATATTTAATATATTTCCTATAGGACTCCTACAGGTTCTCGCCCACAACTTGAAGGGTTAAAGAGCTCCTCTGGACACAATCAGCCCCTATTCAATGCACCTGTGAGGTCTGTCAAACCAGGAGAGAGGTGACTTCTCAAAAGGGAAGATCCAAGCCCAGTGTAATACAGTACTCAGAGGGAGGCAGAATGCCAGTTCCCTATCCCCTATGGAACAGGGGGTGCTTACCAGGAAAACTACTGATGAGCATCTGCCAGCTGGAGAGGTAGAGGGACTATTTTTACTTTGTTTTTCTTTTTATTAGAGTCCAGGGTGCTCAGCCTGGGCACCTTAGCTGGGCTGAGGGTTAATAACTCAGCCCCTCTTTCACAGGGACTATTTACCTTTTGCCTTGTGGAGAACAGTAGGGTAAGCCCAGGCTCTTTTGGGTCAAGATTCTTTTGTTTGCCTTTTTCATTTTGGACTACTGATTTCCCCAGGAGTGGGGAGCACCTTCCTAACACTTGCAGCTGGAGTATTAAACCCCACACTCCTAATGGGGGCTACAGTGACATCTATAGCCAGGGAAAGATATCTAGGGTGAGAGCGACACCCATCCTCGCCCCAAAGAGATGCCAGCCTATGATCGTCTATACTATTATTTATGGCCCTGATTCTGCCACCCTTGCTCATGTTTAGTAGTATCTTACCAGATAAATTGTCTCTCTGAAATCAGGCCCTAAATAATACTTAGATTGTAAACTCCTTGGGGCAGAGATTGTCTTTGTTTTCTGTTTGTACAGTGTCTAGTGCAATGGGGTCCAGAGCCATGTTAGGGTTCCTAGGTGCTCTTGTAATACAAATGTACATAATAAAATTCCAAGAAAGTCATTCTGTGCGTCACTCTGAAGTCCAGAACATCTGTAAAGTCAGTGTGATGTGACAGAACAGCTACAAGCAGGGTTGAGAGCTCTTTTTTTGTTCAGAATATCACTACAGTGAATCATCACTGGGTTTCACTGTTCAGTTTCTAAATTCTCAGCCTTTTTGACTTAACAAATTACTCCTGTGTCGTGTACAGCTAGAGTAAGGCATGTGCCTATAACATACCAAGAGTCCTGGACCATGGTGATATCAGAAATAACACAATCAATCACAATCCCTACTCTGCAGCTAAATTACATCCAACAATGTAATTGGTTATATGAGGGAGACTGCTCAGATGGTGGATTACTTGACCCAACTGCCCCAGTTTTCTTCACAATCACCCATATAACTAGCTTACACAAAACCCCCAAACACACACAGCCCCTTACTGCAGCTCATACCCCTCATTTGCCATCCACACAAATCTCCCAGCACAATCCTCCAGACACTGATCAACACAACCAGCATACACAATAACCCCAAACATCATTCTGAGGCCTAGAATGTCTGAGTGAATGTGAAGCAATGGAAAGAGCTCTGTTTGTTTAGACTATCACCAGGTTCAATCACCACTGGGATTTGCAGTCTGTTACTGTCCAATTTTTAAGTTCTTAACCATTTTTGGCTTTTTAACACACATGAGTGTAATTACACTCCTGCACCATCATGGGACTTTCAGCTGTTAGTAAATAATATATGGTACAACTACTGAAAGAGTTGAAAAATTACCAGAGTTGGTAACACTGACTCATCTCATCATGTAAATTATTTTTTGGGCTCTGTTACACTGAGAATCTCTGCTTCCCACTCATTATGAGACTGAACCAGAATGTTTTAGAGGGCACGGGCAGTTGATCTCAGCATGATGCCTATGCCTACAAAGGCCAAAAGTCTTTGGGAGGTGGGGGAATTCTGTCTGTTAGGGAACTGAGACTAAATCTCCAAAGCAGAAATATAATCGGGTATCTTCAGAGAAATAGAATTACAGGTAACTAATTACCCATGTAACTTACCATGGCACTGAGTGCTTTTTAACACAAAATGTGATATAACACAAAGGCCACAACTTTGTCTAATATGGTGAATCCAAATTTTGTAAATGGTCCTGAATGCCTGTATTCATTGAGAAACAGATGTGTTCATTATGGTTCCATTTTCTACTACACAGTTCAGTGTCTTTAACTTTTATGCAGGTAAATGAGCCACAGAGCATTTTTATGGAGGAAACTCAGTTATGAAATTGTTAAATTAGACACAGTCTGCAGTGGTCATCTAATTTTATATTTCTACATCTGTTGTTTATCATAACTAAAATTAATTTTACTAATTTGAGATTACCAGCTGGCTATTTCCATTATTCTATCATTTCAGATGTTTTATAAAGTGCATTTAGCGCTCATGAAAGGAGAAAGACTGGCTGCTGTGAAAACTGAAGTCCTCTATATGCGGTACAGATATAAAATAGGCAGAGGCAGTAGAAATGTCTCCATGTGGCCCAACCAACTGAGGAATGAGTTCATTCTTCATAATCATTCCATTTTTGGATTCTTTCTTGGATTAAATCCAGTTGTAGACACTGATCTATTGGGAAATGAACAAAGGCCAATTCATTTAATCATATTTGCCAACAATCCACCAATTTCTATCAGCATTTTAGCCATATTTAATTTTTCAAAACTTTTCATCATTTGAGATGACTTTCTTTAAAAGGAGACTGCAGGTTCCAATGGATAGGACACAGGACTGGGAGTCAAATAGCCTGGACTGCATTGCTGGCTCTGTCATTGACTCACTGTTTGGCACTGGATAAGTCACTTACCTGTTCCTTAGTTTCCTCATCTGTAAAATAGGCGTGTTGTTATATGGAACACATGCAATCTTCAAAATTGCCATTAAAATTCAAATTCTTTTTGCGCACTTACCATGCACACTTGTTTCACAGTTACCTTGTCCCTCTTTCCGTTATCCCCCTGTTGGTTTCATCCCCCTGTTACATCTGTCATAAACTAAGACCTTAATTATGAAAGCTGATCCACACAAGTGGACCCCAATTCCAGGCAGAATCCCATGGACTTCAAAGGGGGTCTCTCATCATGGGATTCAGCATGGGTACAGGGGTCCACCTGCAGACATCAACTTTTTGGATCAGGACCAAAGAGTCTAAGTTCTTTGGGACGGGACTGTATTTAATGTCTCTACAGCGTCTAGCAAATTTGGGTACTTATCCTTGACTGGTAATTCTAGGTGCTATTATAATACAAATAAATAATATATTTTACCTCACTTTTGAAAGGCTAGATTCTGTAAAATTTTCAGAACATAGAAACATTAGCAATGTAAGCACAACTTGATGTTTGTTTGTTTGTTCTGGTCTTTTATCCCTTTAGACTTTGAAGAAACAGACTAGGCTTTTAAACTGTTATTATTAATCAGATATAAGCTATTCAGCATATAGCAGAATTATGGCTGCACTCTCAATTTTTCTGAATCGTTTATGAATTTAAATGTATAACTTTTAATATTTTTTTGAGATGAGAGAAAAATATATATATTAAATTCCAAGCATTAAAACCTGTTTCTATTTCCATAAAGGAATACTATCAGGTCAAGTCTGACACAAAATTTTAAACTTGAAATATGTATAGAATAGCTTTTACAAAACTCAAGGCCATTATAGATGTTTCCATAGATTGTTTATTTTTTACATTTCAAAGGAAACCATTTTTAAACAAACAATTCTTTGTATTTTTGTAAACCAATCATCTTAACATCCTATTACAGAAAAGCATTGCAGAATGAAACTTACTAGGTGCTAACTACAAACACAGGTGAAATAGAAGTCTATTTTTGTTGTCCAAGAGAAATGCAGAAAATAGATAAACTATATAGATAGTTAAAAGTAAATTAGCTTTTTAAATTTCAATTTCAATAATAACACATAACACCAATGATTATTTATAAGATTAGGTGTAAGGAAATTTGGGGAGGGGAGTTTAAATAAATAGTCAGCTTGTTTCCTCTGATTCTGTGAGTGAAGGGAACTCAGATGGTGAATCTAGGATGAAGGGGATTGTTGCCTTTGTAGACCCCTAGTGACTTTTCAGAAACCCTCCCCCTCAACTCCCATAGATGCAGGTTTCTACAAAATTTTGGCAGTGAAAGTGGGGGGTAAGTGGCACAAAAGACCAGACATTCTTCAATTTTATCCTCACCAGGCTCATGCTAAAGTCCTTCCACTGGCCCCTAATCAGCCTCTGGTCCTAATTTTCAAAGTAATTAAAGGAGCAAGCCCAGCTAAATTACAGAGCAAATTTGGTCTATGAACCACCGCTCTCTCAAACAATGCAGAACACAAAGCCCAGAACGGAGTGTGTGAAAGCCAAGGATAAAGCATTTTTAGTCAAGAGGACCTGACCATGGAACAAACTTCCTGAGGAGATCAGCCAATTTTAGAGTCAGGCTATCTTTAGGAAACACTGCAGAATAAATTGACATAAAAATAAAAATAAAAAAGCCATAAAAAAGTTACTCACAACACTAACACCCTCTTTGGTCCAATTAACTTCTACCATCACCACCACCAACAAAGGAGAGAAAAATAACAATTTAAAATATCAAAACAAAATGCCTTCCATAGTGTAGTTTTTGCTCCCAAAATGGAATAGTGCCCAAGACACTATGAAGGCTACTAAGGACTTCCCTATTTGCTATTGATTTTATGTGGAAGGTGGTCTGGTGATGGTGACAATATAAAACCTTAATGTAGATGGATAATTCAACAGATTTCCAGTCTGAAATGGTGCAGGGAGTAAATGCTGAAGTAAAAAAAAATGAGAGTCCTGTTGCACTTTAAAGACTAACAAATTTAATTTCTGCAGGCATAAACTTTCGTGGGCTGCAACCCACTTCCTCAGATGCATGAAATAGAAATCAGATAGGAGGTATATATATATATATACATCCAAGGTTAAGGAACAACAATGGGGAGGGTAGGTGTTAGCAAAGTCCATTCAGTTAGAGTAGATGAGGCCTATTCACAACCATTGATTAGGAGGTGAGAATGTGTGAACAGTGACAATTACTTCTTGTAATGAGATAACCATTCCAAGTCCCTATTTAGACCCAGTTTGATTGCATATGAGTTCCAGCTCTGCAATTTCTCGCTGAAGTCTGTTTTGAAGTTTTTTGTAGAAGTATGGCAACTTTCAAGTCAGTTACAGAGTGTCCTGGGAGATTGAAGTGCTCTCCAACTGGTTTATGGATGTTACCATTTTTTATGTCTGATTTGTGTCCATTTATTCTTCTGCATAGTGACAGTCCGGTTTAGTCAATGTACATGGCAGAGGGACATTGCTGGCACATGATGGCATATATTACATTAGTAGATGTGCAGGTGAATGAGCTCCTTATGGTGTGGCTGATGTGGTTAGGACCTGTGATGGTGTCACTAGAGTCGATGTGCGGGCATAGCTGGCAACAGGGTTTGTTGGAGGGATAGGTTCCTGGGTTATTGCTGAAGTAGCAATAACTCCTGCTTCTACCTTTTAGAGAGTATTCCAGCTGTCAAGGCTCAAATTAGAAAAAAATAGTTATACTCTCCCAAACTTTGTCCACAAGATACATTTATTAAGATGCCAAAATGCAATGCTGCTCACAGAAAATTATCATTATCGGTGCTTCAGTGGACTCCCGCTTGATGGTATTTGGATACACCTAAATGCAGGGCTGGATAAAGGAAACACAAAAATGTAAAGCTGGAAGAGACCTCAAGGGGTTGTCTAATCCAACCCCTGTGGTGAGGTAGAACCAAGTATATCTTGACCATCCCTGACAGGTGGTTGTATAACCTGTTCTTAAAAACTGCCAGTGAAAGGGATTCCACAGCCTCTCTTGGTAAACTATTTCAGTACTTAACTATCCTTAGAGTTAGAAAGATTTTCCTACTATCTAACCTGAATCTCCCTTGCTGCAGATGAAGCTGATTATTTCTTACTACCTTCAGTGGACATGGAGAACAATGTCTTCTTTATAACAGTACTTAACATACTTGAAGCTTGCTATCAGGTCCCTCCTCAGGCTTTTTTTCTCAAGATTAAACATGCCCAGTTTTTTAACCTTTCCTCATAGAACATGGAAGCTCTTTGGAAGACAGGATGTCAAGTCAGGTTTTCTAATCCTTTCATCACTTTTGTGGTTCTTCTCTGGACTCGCTCCAATTTGTCAACATCTTTCTTAAAGTATGGTGCTCAGAACTGGATACAGTACTCTAGTTGTGGCCTCATCAGTGCCAAGTAGAACAGGACAATTATCTCCAGTGCGTTACATACAACGCTCCTTTTGATACAATGATACTTGTCTTTTTTGCAACAGCATCACATTATTGATTCATATTCAATTTGTGATCCACTACAACCACTAGATCCTTTTCTGCAGCATTACTGCTTAACCAGTTATTTCCCATTTTGTAGTTGTGCATTTGATTTTTCCTTCTAAGTGTAGTACTTTGCACTTGTCTTTATTGAATTTCATCTTGTTGATTTCAGACCAGTTCTCCAGTTTATCAAGACTATTTTGAATTCTGTTTTCCAAAGTGCTTGCAACACCTCCCATCTTGGTGACATCTGCAAATGTTATAATCATACTTTCCATTCCATTATCCAAGTCATTAATGAAAATATTGAATAGCACTAGACTCTGAACCGACCTCTGCTGGGCCCTTCAAGATATGTCCACCCAGTTTGACAGCAAATCATTGACAACTACTCTGAGTTCAGTTTTTCAACTAGTTGTGCATCCACTTTATAGGAATGGCCACAACAGGCAGGTGCCCAATGCCCTGATTCCCAGACCCAGGGGCATGTGCAGGAATTTAAATTTCATCCCTTTGGGAGGGGAAGGTTCTGTGCCACCCCCACCCAGCCCTTAGAGGAGCTCACTCTTCCCCCTCGTCCCCAGTCCCAGTTTGCTCTCCCCTCTGCTGGGCAGGAGCAGACTAGACTCTGGTAGAAAGCTGTATAGCCCAGCTCCTATCACCAGTGCAGACCAGGCTTGTGCTGCTCAAGGAAGTTGTGGGGGCCAGGCTGGCCTAGTTGTGAAATTGGTTCCCACTCAGTGGGACTCAGATGTCCCTCTTGGCCCCACTTGATATAGGCAGCATAATCTAGCACATAGAGCACCTGTCTCAATTTTATTTCTGGCTCTGCCATTGACCAGCTAGTTGCAAGACCTTCAGTAAGACATTTGGGGCCAGACTGTTAAAGTATTTAAGCACCTAAGGATGCAGACAGGTTCCTAGTGGGATGTTAAAAAGAACATATAAATGGGAGTCAGGCTCCTAGGCACTTTCGACAGACCCATTAGGCCCCGTCATCTGTGTGTCCATTTCTCCTCCCACCCTGTCTGTTGTCTTCATTTACAGTGTATGTTCTTTGGGATGAGTGCTTCCTCTGTCCTTCTAGGGCAGGGAGGGGAGGAGGATTTGACCATGGGCTGTCCCCTCAGTAGTGGAACCTAGGGTCTGTGTTGGGGTCTCTGCCCCTGTAGGGAAGGGAGGAGGGTGTGGCTATTTGCCTTCCCCTCAGTGGGCTGATCTGGGGGCCTGTTGCTATCTGTGCCCTGGGGGGTGGGGGGTGGGATAGGGTTCAGCTCTGTGTGGTGCCCTCAGGGGGGCAGCCTGGGAGGCTATTGCAGTATGTGCCCCAGGAGAGGCTGGGGATTCAGATCCGAGCAGGGGGCCTGTAGCTCTGTGCCCCTGATGTGGTGTGTGTTTGTGTGTGTGTCTGTGTGTGTGTGGTGGGGGGGGGGGGGAGATTCGGCCATACGCTTCCCCGAGCCTCTCCCCTCCGTGCCCCCGGTGGCGGGGGAAACCAACGAGCCGAGCCGAGCCGCTGTCACGCTTCTCTTCTCCGCCGGGCGGCAGCCTCGCTGTCCCTGGGGAACGCTCGGCTCCGGGCCCCCTTGCGCCCCTGCTCCGAGCGGCCGGGGGAGCCAGTGGCGGCGCCGCGGGACCGCCTGCCCAGCTCTCCGAGCGCGCCGGCTGGGGCGGTCCCATTGCCGTCCCCTCCTCTAGTCTGCGCTGGGCAGGGAATCGCCTGTGCCGCCGGCCCCAGCACAGGAGTGAGAGAGAGCGAGAGCGCAGCCGTAGCTGGGAGCGGAGCAGGCACGGCGGAGACCCCCTGCCTGCCGCCCCTCGCCCTCCTCCTCCTCCTGCCCCCAGCACCATGGCCCGCTGCAAGTCAGCGGCCGGGTTCGGCTTCGCGCTCCTACTCTGGAGCGGGGCGCTTTTCCGCGCCGCCTCGCCGCAGCCCCAGTCGCCGCCGCCGCCGCCGCGGGGCAGCGTGTGGTGCCCGAGCCGCTGCTTGTGCTTCCGCACCACGGTGCGCTGCATGCATCTGATGCTGGAAAGCGTCCCTGCCGTGGCGCCCCAAACGACCATCCTGTGAGTAATGATTCCCCCCTCCCCCCGGACGTGGGGCATCGGCAGCCCGAGAGGGAGAGGCCGGTTCCTTCCCGCACTGGGCAATCGCCCTGAATGGGGGAGGCAGGAGGAGGGTCTCGGTACCCCGGACCTGGGGGGTGAGCGTGGAGAACCCTGCGCAGGCAGCCGCCCCAGCCCTTTGTCTCCAGCTGCAGGGTTGCGGTGATGACTGGGCTGCCCTCTCCCTCTGGAGTCTTTTGTTAGCTGATCCAGCGGAGATTTATTTGTCCAGAGCAGCGGGGGAAGCAGGCCCCCGCCCAGACTCTAGTAACTTGCTCGCCGGAGGACGCGTTCGTCTCTGCCTGGTGCATTAATATTATTCCTCTCTCGCTTTTTTTGTCTCCCTCCCTCTCTGTCTGTCTGACTGATTAGCTGCTAAATACACTAAGGTGCTGTACGGTTAAGCTTTGCCCGCAGCTATGTGACTTTCCCCCTCTAGGAACCTAGCCAGCAGGGTGAGTGGTAGTTAAATCACTCAGCGGGCTCCAGTTTTTCTTTCTTGGATCCCTCACTTCATGAATTGTTCAGAAACCTATTTCGGAGTGAGTGGAACTGCAGAGAGCTGTTTAAGGCTCTGTTGATTCACCAGAGGAGACTTGGGTTTGATTCGCATTTTTATGTGAAAGGTTTCGTAGCACTCCACCCAACCCTGGATGTTTTACATTGAAGGCACTTTTTGGTTTCTTTTATAAATCGGGGTGTTGAATTGTGGCGCTACTGGATTTTGGTCGGTCGACGGCCTTGTGGGTTTATAGATGTTCTTAAATAAAATTAACCGTGAAACATGGATATTTTGTGTCTAAAAATAGCCGTTGTTTTTTCAAATGTGTGTGATTCCTAAAATGTTTCCACCCTGACTCTTATTAGTGTCTTGATACAATATACTTCATTGACAACAGTGAATCATTTGGAAATGTTATACTTTTGGCTCAATTTTAAGCAGCACTGTGGGCATAATATACTTAGGGGCCAGATTCTATACTGAATTACACCCAATACAATTCAAGTACCCAATCCTGCAAAGATTTGTGCACATGCTTAAATATATGGAGTGTGACTGGTCCCATTTATGTCAATGAGATTGAGTCCTTGCCACTTGTAGAGTTAAGAACATGCATAAGTCTTAGGGCTCAGCTGATTTCAGTAGGATCCCATAGGGTGAAAGCCAGTACAGAATTTGGTCAAAACATTTTTTACACTGACTTTTTCTTTTTCTTTTTTTTTTTTTTTTTTTAAAAGAAACACGTTTCATCTCCTCCCACTCCCTTTGTATAAAAAAAGATAATCCGTATAAACCCCACACACTATGATTTAGAGTTTATTATGAGTAAAGGATTAGCTCCACTAACTTGTTTGTATGTTTCTTGGGATCCAGAAACACTCCTGGAACTAATTTCTGCCCTCACTTACACAAATGCAACCATGGAAAACTATGAGAGAGCTGAGCTTGGCTCTGGGAATTTTATGCAGGACCTACTGTAAACAACACTGATTTGTGAATTTAAGTTATTTTCAGGACCCATAAAGCCTTGCTGTATTTCAGACTCTAAATACCTTAATGTGAAAAGTACAATTATTTAACCTTACTGATTCCCTCTATGGCATGATGTGAACCTTTCTGGCAGGATCCCAGTAGTCCTGAAGTAGTTGTAAAAGTTTTAGTGAACAATACAGGAAGTGGGTGGTTAATATTTCTTGCATTTGAAACAAAGTACATAAACAGAACACTTTTTATATTGGTCATTGACCTTTACATGTTTTTTTATAATCTCATGTTGTGAATCATCTTGATTTTTTGTTTATTTTTTAAATCCTAACGATAGGGATGTGAGTCTAAAGGGCTTGGATATATGGCAAAGATACTAAGCCCTACAAAAGCAAAGTATATTAAATTAAAATTGGCCAAAATGGAACTCTTCTCATCATGGATATTTATAATCTGTGAGTAAGAGGAAAATATATGAACAATACAAGCACTATATTTGTCTAACTTCTTCAGTATTAAATCATCTAGTCTCTCAGCTTTGAGTTACCATTCTAGCCCATACTGTAGTAAAGGAAATTAAAAAGAAAATAGGTTAACATTTAAATATTCTCAACTTGGTTTAAGGCAACTGTCCTCAAAGTGTGGCCTGTGGATGTCTCGTGATCTGTGGAGCTCTTACTATTCACATGGTGATAATGATCCTTTTTGTTTCCAGCTACTATATCACTACTAAAAGGCAATTAGAAATATATCAAATACTTTCCTAATATTACTTTTCCATATAAGCAATTTGTGTAGCTGTTATGTGGTGGTGAGTGGGAAGGAGATGGACCACAAGATAATCTTACAGTATGCAAAAGTTTAAGAACCCCGGTATAGGGGACATTGATAAAATAGATCTAGTAAGAAGATCTCCACTGGCTATGAATATATCAAAAGTAGTATATTACTGTAGCTCAAAGATATACACTATGAATACTTACCATGATTTATTACATACATTTCTGAGGTACTCATGCTGTAGTATCTAGGCACCAAATAGTTTACATAATTATACTTGACCTTAGTGCTACTCAGTTTATGTTAATAGTATGTACTGTAAACTTTTTATGCTTTTAAGGAGACACCTTATCACCCATGTAGGAGGAAAGTTATGAACCTCCACCATCAACAATGGCTTAGTTTTTTTAGCACCAAAATTAAAATACATTTTTATCACTTTCAGTTTGTGAATCATCAATTTATATCTCTTTCTTTTGGAATCAGTATTTTTAAGTGCATTATTTGTAGTGTTGGTAAAGAATATAAGATTGGCAATGGTGCACACAGTGTGGTGTGGACAATTGTCCATTATGAAATAGACTGAGCCAGCTAACTCATTTCACAAAAGTAAAGACAATGAAAATCTGTTGAAAGTTTTCAGCCAAAATTATAAAGCATTTGTCAATACCTATTTTTACATTAATTTTCTACTCTATTTAGTTGTAGTTTTATGTTAGTGTCATATTAGTGTAAGGCAGTGTTTCTCAATTGGGTTCTGCGGGAACGCTGTTAGGGTTCTGCGAGCAGCTGTTTGCCGCCGATCAGCGATCAGCTGTTCTCCCTGCCTCCGAAAAAGGGAAGATGTCCCGGATTTTTCGGCGGAGGGTATTGTCGACATTTTTTTTGGCCCCATATGTAAAAATACTGTTAAGAGTTTGGGGGTTCTGCAATTATTTATCGAGTTCAAAAGGGTTCCGTGGCCAAATTTAATTGAGAAACACTGGTGTAAGGGAATACAAAGAATTTGTCCTGCATGGCAACATTAACTGGATTGTTTAGCAGTATTAATTTACTGATTTAATTTAAATACATTCCCTCTTGCTAGAACAGGAACCTATAAAAATCCTGCAAACAACACTACTGGAGTCTTAGCATGTTTTTGCTGACAGCACTTTATTTGCCACTCTTACTTTATCTTTGTTTCCTCTTAATGTATGGCTCTCCTCTGAAAAGTAACTCTGTAAAAATGGCATAATGGGATTTCCTTGTATATTGTGTCTCTTTGATTTCCAGGGCTCTTTTTTTTTTCCAGTTTATAACTGCCTCGCCATGGGCTGAGAGCTGAGTTGTATTCTTTCTGGCTCACATATCACTTCCAGTGGTAGATTAAAACAAAATGGACCTGGACACAACCCAGACAAATGCTTCCTCCACAAATGAAAAGACTTCCTTCGGCAAAAGTGCTTGTTGCAATCCTGGTTTCTTACCCTGCTTCCCCACTTTCTGACATTGCCATCTCTGTACTCCATCCTTGGAGATCCATATTCTCTGGCTAATTGATTCACACAGGCCAGACACTCGAGCAGTCCTACTCAAGTCTATGGAGCTTTGCATAAACACTAGCACATCATCTGAGTGAATCACAGTTCAGGATCATGTCCTCTGTGAATCCATGGGCTGTACCCCAGTCCAACCTCTACTGCTCCTTGAATCTATTTCCACTCCATCCCCTGTCCATGGAATACCCTCTCCAAACTAGCTTGTAAAGCTAGTACCCTCTCATCCTTCCAATGGCATCTTCAAGACACACTTTTTCCTGATGACTAAAGAAAATCTCCAAATAAATAATGACTAGGCAGAGTGCCAGTGGGAATTGCTGATATTTATTTATATTTTAAAAATTGAAATAATTCAGAACCATCAGGTTGTGCAAATAGGATAAAGTAAATGTGTGTTCTTACTAATGTTATTCTTGTCCTTCCTTCCCCTAGTTGCATTTTATCCTAAATTTAATAATAAGTTCTTCAGTCAGGGGTTTCATCCTTTGTTTTTGAACAGTGTTGAGCACGTTATGCCCTTGATTTGGGGCCTTTGAGTGCTGCTGTAATATAAATAATAATGGATCTTGTCTTAATTTACCCCTGATTATCACCAGTGAAAAAGATTTCACACAGACCAGATTCTGCTTTCAGTTATACTGTGCAGCCCTATTCTGATCCTTATAGTTTTTTCCCCTTGGCTACACTCAGACAGTTCCAGTTAAGAAACTGGGACTGCATAGGTTTAATTGAGTTCATTCTAGCTTCACTCAAAAGGGTGAATATGAACAGAATCCAGCTTATTCTATCATAGCTGTGTTAGCTATGCAGTGTGAAGAGGACTAAACGGTAGTAAAAATTTCTCACTAAAGTGGAGATAACTTATAATACAAACACAGTACAGATCTATGAAACAAAGCTACCATTTATGCAAAGTCACTTCCTCAATATAACTATATTTTTATGACAATATTTTAAACATCTGTAAATCTTATGTTGGACTTTGCTATACTTTTAGAACAAACATTACACTATCTGTTTCTTGATGTAGGAAAAACTACAGCATAGAATGTGTACCTTACTGATGCCCAGAACAGATCCAAATTACCAGAATGTTGGAAGGATCATTCTAGTTAGTTCATAAAGCTGTATGTATTTTATGTATCAACAAGGTTGCAACTGTTTTTTGTCTGTGGTTGCTGCTTTTAAAGTATTGAATGTCTGTAACTGCTGTTAGTACCTATTAGTTGGCAGGTCACAGATTATAGGACTGATTGAAATAGGATATGATATTAACCATATGATTAACCATATGCCTCTTCATCTTTGGTAGCAAAGTTGATATTTCACCTATAGTTTATAATTGGGGCTTGAAAAATAGGCTTACCCAGTCATCTGGGTTCAGTCGGAAGCTTTCCCTGGTGAGTACCATTAGCTTCAGCAGATGGTTGCAAAAATAAGCATCCAATTGTAAATTAAGTGTAAGATGATATAGTACTGTCTTCCTAAGTCTGCTGACAGATGATTTCAGTGCCTCTGCCACAGCTCAGTTTTCCCAGATGGCTGTAGAATGAAAAGTGACTAGTCATGTCAATTTTCATTGCATCTACTGGGAATCCAAAAGAAGCAGTGGGACTGATTAAAATTAGGTCAGTTTCAATCTGTTGCTTTTGAAAGTTACGAGCAACAGAGGCAGATACAGGAGCTATTCAGTGGGTAGAAAGATTAAAAAATGGAAGCTTGGGTAGGGATACAGTAGCAGAGGCGCAACCGTCCTCTCTGGCCCAATCAGAGGAGCCAAGAGGCTCGGGTGAAGGTAGAATAGTGAGACCCCTAAAGCTTGCAGCAGTCAGGAGGCTGTGGATTTGAGGATTAGGGGGACAAAGATGTTTGGACCAGGAGGTCTAAACTTTTTTAAACATCTGTTAGACAAAGGTTGGTATAAGAGGATAATATATTCCTTGCATAATGCAAGGAAGGCACAATGATAAGTATCCCAGCAGCCTCACTTTTCCCAGCAGCTCACGTTGGTTTCTCACCTGGGAGTTGCTGCTGATCAGTGATTCCTGCATCTTTTTAACTAATATTTAGCAAGTAAGTTTAATCCTCTGGCTATAATTGTTTGGTAAAATTTTCAAGCTCTCTCTTTGTGTGAATGGATTGGTATGAAGGGAAAGTAGTTAGTTTGAAAAGAGAATTGGTACTGAGAGAGTGAGTTTGAAAGAAGAGGAAACAGAAAATACAGGGGAGGGGGTAGATGTAGGGAGAAAGTGAGGCTACATTTACACTGACGGCGGCAAAATCGCCGCCGCCAGATCGATCTTTCAGGATCGATTGAGCAGTCAGTGAGACCTGCTCAATCGATCAGGAAGTCGACTGAGTAAGTCCACCCCCTCAATTAGTGTAGCGACAGCATGCAGAAGGGAAGCTGAGCAGTCGACGTCAGTTACACAAACTATTCTGCATAGTTTGCGTAACTGCCATCGACTGCCGCCGAATCGCGCGGTCAGTGTGAACCAGCCCTGAGAAGAGACTGAGGCTATGGCTACACTAGAGAGCTTACAGCAGCACAGCTGCAAGCGCTCTAGTGTAGCTGCTCTAAGCTGGTGGGAGAGAGCTCTCCCATTGACTTAATTCATCCATCCATCCATAGCAGAAGCTCTACCATCCATAGCAGGAGAAGCTCTACCTTATTGAGTTTGTACAGTGCCCAGCATAGGCCCCCGATCCTTGTTAAGGTCTGTGGGTGCTACTGTAATACAAACTTAAGAATAATAAGCACTGCACAAAGTTATGAAGTAAAAGAGTTCAGAACAGAAGTTGTGTACTCTCTATTCCCCTGAGTTACAAAAGGGAACTCTAACCAAAAGCATTGGGATATACCCTGCTACCTTTTATTCTGATTTTACGTTAGTGACACTTTGCCATTACCCTCCTTCTCTGTGGGCTCCTGCTGCGGCTGTTAATGTACTTTCTGTAAGTTTTTCTTTTTCTCTTTCCAGTTACCACTCCCCCAAACCTTATGGAATGTTCTGGCTCCAACATTCCTTTCCCTCTTCTTAAAAAGGATACCAAGCATAACATTCTACTTGCTGCCTATCTAGTAGAAGAGAGGGAAATAATATCACTCAATATATACAGTATTATATTTATAGTATCGGCTACATTTAATGGGGATCATGCCCCGTGTTTGTTTATTTAGCATTAACTAGCCTGGTGCATGTAGTACCCTTTTATTAGTCACTTTTCCACCTTCCTTCTCAGAGAGTATATTGAGTATCTTTAAAGGATTTTGACACTGTTTTTCAACACATTTTATTCTGCTATTTGATTGTAAAACAATAACTTTGTGTGACCCTTAGTGGCTTGCGTTTAATGATTATTTTAATAAATGTGTCCAAATACTCTTTAAACTCTGTCTTAACTGAGGTTCTAATATGTTTTATTTGGTGGGCTAGAGAACATTTTTCCTGTTGTCATTTTTTGAAAATGTTTTCAAAGTGTACAGTGTTGCATGGCTGTAGCACACAGTCAACTCTTAATATCTCGTTCAAAAATTTATGTTTAAAAAAAAATACTTTGCTTTTCTTTACAAGTATGGAGAAGGCTGGTATAATAAGGGATGGTGCAGCATACATTCAGGTGAGAAACGAACAAACCTATGTTTGTATTGTTTTACTGTTGGTAGGTTGCCTAACAGAACAAGCTTCCTTTGAGCAATATTTTAACTCTTGTTTTTGAGATCTGATCATTGGGATCATGATTCTGGAAAAACAAGTTTGGATAGGTTACATTTTGACAGCAATTGTCCTTGATTACAGACTGGAGATTTGGTAAGATCGTTGGGTACTTTAGAAAAGGTCAAACTACAACATAAGTTGCTTGTCACTTACCCTGACTCGGGCATTTTGTTTCTATCAGCAAAGGATCCAGGCTGTTGCGTTCAACAGCCAAGAAGGACAAAGTTCCATCTTGCAGATTGTTAAACATAAGTTCTCACAGAACATCAAGATTCATTGTTAGTGTGGCCAGCTGGAATTTGATTAAGTAATGATCAGAGCACTTATCCCCTCTGTTTAAACCTGAGTTTAAACCAATTTAAGTGTGTCTACACAGGGATTTACACATGTTTAATTAAATAAGTTTAAAAAATGATTTTAGCTAGAAGGCCTGAGACTGGAGAGACAAGAGGCAGGAGTGTGCATGATGTATATGAGCAAGTTTAGTTTTACTCCCCACCAAAAAAAATCACTTTTAGTAAGGGAAACAGAAACTGCACTTCCCAAATTCCTTTAAAAAAACCCAAACAAACCTCAGGGCATTCCATTCAAAGGGTGCACTATCATTACATTAAAAGAAAATAGTTAAAACAATTGAAATTGTGTCCTTTTAAACCATGCCGTGACCCATTTCCTCTATTTAAAAAAAAAGTTTGAAAACTGACCCAGAAAATATTCCCATTTTAATCATTGCATGCCTTTTTGTATGCCTTTACATTATATATCCTGTATTGTTCTCGAGTGTATATATTGTAATATCTTTGGGGTGTGGACTTTTAATTTTTTGGAATCTTGTATCTACCTACTATGTATTACTGTCTACTCTTTGGTGGTAAATTAATAATTACACTTAAAAAAACCTTAATTACTGGAAACAGCTGAAACTTGCTAAAATGTTAAGCAAAAAAAAGTCTTGAGAGAATCATAGAAGTGTAGGACTGGAAGGGACCTGGAGAGGTTTTCTAGTCCAGTCCATTGCACTCAAGGCAGAGCTATGTATTATCTAGATCATCCCTGACAGGTGTTTATCTAACCTGCTCTTAAAAATCTCCAATGACAGAGATTCCACAACCTCCCTAGACAATTTATTTCCGTGCTTAAGTACCCTAACAGTTAGGATTTTTTCCCTAATGTCCAACCTAAATCTCCCTTGCTGCAATTTAAGACCAATGCTTCATGTCCTATTCTAAGAGGTTAACAAGAACAGTTTTTCTCTCTCTCCTTGTAACCACCTTTTATGTAATTGAAAAGTATTGTCATGTCCGCCATCAGTCTTCTCTTCTCCAAATTAAACAAATCCAGTTTTTTCAATCTTTCCTCATAGGTCATGTTTTCTAGATCTTTAATCATTTTTGTTGTTCTCCTCTGGACTGTCTCCAATTTGTCCACATCTTTTCTGAAATGTGACACCCAGAACTGGACAATACTCCAGTTGAGGCCTTATCAGCTCAGAGTAAAGTGGAAGATTTACTTCTTGTGTCTTGCTAATGCATCCCAGAATGATGTTTCCTTTTTTTGCAACAGTGTTACACTGTTGACTCTTATTTAGCTTGTGATCCGCTATAACTCTCAGATTCCTTTCTGCAGTATTCCTTCATTTCCCATTTTGTATGTGTGCAATTGATTGTTCCTTCCTAAGTGGAGTATTTTGCATTTGTCCTTATTGAATTTCATCCTATTTATTTCAGACCATTTCTTCAGTTTGTCCAGATCATTTTGAATTTTAATCCTATCCTTCAAAGCACTAGCAACCCCTCCCAGCTTTGTACTGTCCACAAACTTTATAAGTATACTCTCTGTGCCATTGTCTAAATCACTGATGAAAATATTGAACAGAACCAGACCTAGGACTAATCCCAGCAGGACCCCACTTGATATGCCCTTCCATCTTTACTGTTAACCATTGATAACTACTCTCTGGGAGCCAGTTATGCACCCACCTTATTGTAGCTCCATCTAAGTTGTATTTCAATAGTTTGTTTTTGAGAAGGTCATGTGACACAGTATCAAAAGCCTTACTAAAGTCAAGATATACTACAACTACTGCTTCCCCCATATTCACTGGGCTTGTTACCCTGCAAGAAGGTTATTAGGTTGGTTTGACACGATTTGTTCTTGACAACTCCATGCTGACTGTTACTTCTTCTTCCTTGTATGGCTGATGTAAAAATAAAGCAACAACTATAATTTTACATTCAGATGGTTAAGTCAGATAATTGCCTGGAGTAGCAGAGTGCATTGCTGTGATGCCCCCTTTGTATTTGTGAATTGGACATTGATTTGTTCTATGGTCCATGGTCTGTTCTAGGTTACCATAGTCGCACACTCCAGAGTCTTTAATTTTCCATTTGTGCAGCATGTATCTGCATCTGCCATGGTTTGAGTGGATGCAGTTTAGAGTTGCCCATGAGCTTCGTGGGAGATCAAAGCCAGGAATCATCTGTGTCAGGTCTTCTACGAGGTGTTTATTTGTAACTTCTTGTAAACTCCATTCAGCTTTCCAAGCTTGATCAATGTTGAAGTTGCATTGTTGAAGGTTAAATGCCTGGGTCCAAAAGGACTTATGCAACTTCAAGCAGTGGTGAGGGACATTGTTAAAGTCCTGGTGGATGGGAAGAAGTTCATTTTCCATGATCCTCTGGAATTCCTGAAGGGTTGAGTCATCTCTGCGAATGGATGGGGGAGCAGTGCGTGACAGCACTGGCAGCCAAGATGTTGGGGTTGACATGAGGGTTCCAATGATGCACTGCATTGCAGTGTTCAGTTGGACATCAGCAAGTCAAGTATGTCTACTTCTGGTCCATGCCTGTGCACAGTATTTGTCTATGGAGTACACAGCAGCCATCGCTAATGTCAGTAGTACTGATGCTGATGCCCCCACAGCTTGTGCTCTCCAGTTTCTGGACCAGATTGAGCCTTGTCTTCGTTTTGGCAGCTACCTTCTTCAGATGGTCGTGTAAGGTTAGCATGTGATCCAGCTTCACTCCAAGATAGGTTGGAGAGGGGTCATGTTGCACAGTGTTGCCTCAGAAGGTCACTTTCAGGGTGCGCATAGCATTCCTGTTATCAAGATGGAATGCAGTGTTACTTATCACCTTATTATCTTCTAGGTGCTTGCAAATTTATTGCTTGATTATTTGCTCCATTATCTTTCCAGGTACTGAAATTAAGATGACTGGCCTGTAATTCTCCGGGTTGTCTTTATTCCTCCTTTTATAGATTGGCACTATATTTGCCCTTTTCTAGTCCTCTGGAATCTCTCCCATATTCCATGAGTTTTTGAAGATCATTTCAAGAGAGCAAGCATGGAAAATTTCAGTCTGAACAAATAAAGCTTGGCAAAGTAGTAAGTATCTGAAAACAGAGGCTTATAATAGAAAATGTTAGGAAATCTTCATTAGGCATCACTATAAGCTACACCTCTAATTTGAGCTAGATGAAATTTCCTGAATGTTTCGATTTTGACATGATATGTGTGAAAATTCATTTTTCAATTAAAAAACTCACACCAAATTTTTGATGAAAAATTGTATGACACAGTTTTGAAAAGCATCTAAAATATTTTAACATTCTAATAAATATTTTACTGTGTTTTTTATCAGCTCCACTTATAATATTAAGAGCGATCTACTGCAATTATCTGAAAGCTGAGATTTAGTTGCAGATAATATATGCTCTTTGGGGGAAGGACTGTCCTATCCATTTTTTGTGCAGCATCTAGTACAATGGAGCCCCAGTTCTGACTGGTTTCTCTAGGTGTTAGATAGTAATTAATACTACTAACTTCTGCCATCCATTTTTCTTGGCATTGCTGTTTTATTTATTGGTATAGCAACAACAGTGTGCTATGCACTTCAGAGAAAGATTAAGATAAATTCCCAGTTTCAAAGTGCTTACGGTATAAACAAGTATTCATAGGGTATGTCTACACTGGAAAAAAAAGGTGTGTTCTTAACTTGGATTAAAATTGGAATGAAGACATGGTGAGTTGCCTTTTTCCTCTGGTTAGCAACTAGAGTTAAAGATTCTGTCTACACTGCAGCTGGGAACAAGTCTCCCAGCCTAGCTAGACAGACTGGCACTAGCGTGGCTTAAGCTATCATGCTACAAATAGCAGTATGAACATTGCGGCTCCAATGGAGTCTCAGACCAAGCCACCGGAGCTCAGACCCAGATGGGATTGAGAGCCTGAGCTGCCACCCAAGCTGCGATGTCCATACTGCTTTGAACACAAGTCTGTCTCCCCAGGCTGGGAGGTTCACTCCCACATGCAATATATAGAGATGCCTTAGGAGAAATGAGGGTTGAACTAAAACTGCTAACCTGAGGCAGAGTTGTCATGCATAAACATGTCAGATGTGTGTAGTTAACATGCCTATTGACCATATGTAATGAACTCAGAACATACTAACAGGTAAAGGGATTTTTTGAAACAGTTTCTTAACTATTTGCAAATTTGGGGCATGTTTTGCAAGGAAAAAAGGAACAATATATGTAACAGAACTATCTACTTTCCTTAACAGGGGGATTTAAGCAGATTAGAAGGAGAACAAAACACAGAGTACACTAGATAACGATTATATGAGTTTCAAAAGTATAATCAAATTAATGTTACTAATACCCGAAAGCTATAACAAGAATACTATATCTTACCACCACGAGGAACAGGGTCATGACGCCTGACCAATGGGGGACACGAGAAAAGCTCGGGTTCAAAACTCGGACCGGTTACACTCTCGCCCAGCGGAGGACTCGGGGGCGGGAAGAGGTAGCAGCTGTGCCAGGCCCGCCAAAATGCAGCAGTTATATGCACTCGGGCTATGCTTGGTACATGAGTGGTGTGCCATATTCGTAACAGCCGATGGCTGCCCCTGGGCTTTTTGCAACGTCCCATTGTTTATTTGTGCTATCTTAGGTGTGTCAGTCAGTAAAGGTCGATAAGGTCAGGTCTCAGGTCTATAATTGCCAACAGTGCCGGTCACTAGATATTATACTGTCGCCACACATACCTCTCTTTTATGCCTCTCTATTCCATGCGGAACACACTGCCTTCCATCTTTGCCACTCTGCAGAAGTCTTAGCTTCTTCCCACGTCAATGAGAAGATGCTGCTCAGATATTTGAATTCATGATTGCCTGCTGACAGACGGTTTTTTCTATCAAGACAAGAATTAATTTTTTTCTTCCTTAATAGGTTCAATTTTTGAACTAACTCAGTTCCAAATATCGAGATTAGTCTGAATCAATATAGCTGCTGTCTCTTGATTATTGGTAATTTTTTAAAAAGTGTTTAAATCATTTAGGAGTTTGTCCCATTTACTTTCAATGGGATTTAAGCTCCTAAATGACTGTCACCTACCCATTTTTCAAAATTTTACCCAATATAAATCATTGAAGATAATGTAGTGATTCCATGATATTAACATAGGGCTATTGGTTCATAAATGAACTAGTGTCATGCATATTAGCTAATTGCTCTTCTCACTTCTATATAATAAACAATCTTTATAACAAAGCAGCCTGTCCAACTCAAGCTGTTTTGGGGTAAGGACTGTCTTTGTTTTGTGTCTGTACAGCACCTAGTACTTTGGAACCCTGCCTCCTAGGCACTACTGCAATACTATGTAATTGTTTTTACTTGCAAGGAACCTTAATTATAGTCGGTGATGATTTCAGAGGTTTGTGTCCTTTTCCAGGGGCCCTAGTATCTATGTGAAGAAAATTGCTTTCACATTCCAGTAATAGACACAATCCGTAGTATCCGGACAATCCAAGCATTTCACAGAGCATTTTTACATGAAGTTTCCTTCACTCTTCTCTCTGGATTCCATTGGGAATGGCATTTCTAATACTATTAACATATGATCTGTATCTAATTTAACATGCCTGTATGTAATTATTGCTCACATGGATTATATCCTGTTTATTTCTCTTCTCCCTCAGACTCTTCCCTAGAAGCCTGACTGAATGTGTATCTGAACACTAATCCTAAATGTTCATCTGTCAGAGAAATGAGAATGTACATTCATAAGATTATGTAAAGACAAAATATCTTTGATTTACTTATTGGCAGTTGGAAAGGATTCTGCTTTGAAAAGTATCTTTATAACTTTGTAGGCTATGTTTCAAATTTCTGATTCTTCCGTATACTTTAATTGAAGAAGTATATGTATAGTATAGTGTCTTTTATAATATAGTGTCTTTTAAAAAAATATTTGTGTCCACTTACTGTATGTCTGGAGCAAGATCTGAAAATAAGTAGAAACCTATTGTATCTGGTAAATGATTTCACTATAGCAACCTGAATTTTGTGGCATGCATCACATCTGTTGAAATTTAACTAGCAGCTAAAGTAGACACTCATTAACATTATTAAAAAAAAAAAAAAAAAGGGGGGGGGGGGGGAAGCCTGTGACTAACACACAGTTAAAAATAGATAAATACTTTCCAACTTCTACTTTTCCATATAGGCAATTAATATAGCTGTCACAGGAATGTTGCATGACCATGAACAGGAAGTGGGGCTGGGTGGTCTTGAATAGAGCTGGCTGAAATTTTTCATGCACAAATTTCACGTCGGAAAATGTCGTTTTGTCAAAACTAACATTTTCCACAGGGAAATGGTTGTTTTGTCAACATTTGATTTTTCCAGTTGGAAGAATCTAAACAAAAATGTCATTTTGAATAAACATTTTGAAACAAAAAATGTCATTTCAGTTTGAAATGTCAAATTATTTAGCTTCTGCTGAAAGTATCCAAATTTTCCTTTTCAACATTTCTGATTAGAAATTTTTCAGAATTTTTCATTTCATGAACATTTTCAGTATATTGAATATCCATTCAGATTTGAAACAGAAAGTAATTATGAAATTCCCATTTTTCAAACAACTTTATTCTCAAACTAGTAAATCTGGGCACTGGTGAAGGGGAGGGAGATAAAACAGTCTGTGAATTAAGGTGTGGTCAACACTTTGAAAATGTGGTAATACCAGGGGTTGAAAAAGTTACCCAATGCTTACTAGTCCATGGACTAGGCCTACGAACCTGGGTGAAAAATACCTGTGCCATGGTGCCACCAAAGGCCACGTCCCCTGCAGTTTAAACAAATAAAATAGTTATGTGCTGTTTATTGAGTACTGTATTCAGTTGAAACATACTGTCAGACAACTTTCCATTTAATACATTTTTAAAATGTAACTTGCTACAACAGTCTTGTTTCTGTTACACTTTATTACCGTTATTGGCTTTACTCCACTTTTTCATTCCTTTCCTAGGAATTTTTGGGATTCCTATTACTGTGGCAACTCTGCCCTGCTTGGCAGTTCTGTTTTTGTGTCAACCTCCTCCTACTGGTAGGAATCTGATAAATTTAAAGTCTTCTGGAAGGGAGAAGAAACATTTTCTGCTCATATTCCCACCCAGAGCCTACTGGTGAAAGAGCAGAATGTAATGAAGAGGGATATTATTTGGGTCAATAAAATTGATGGTTAAAAAAAAGACATTCTCAGTTTATTCTCCAAATTTTTTCAGTAGGTGAATGCATTTTGGATTAAAATGTATTTTTTTTAAATACACAATTCATAGCTGAGAAACTAATTGAGAGGGAATACTTTTCCTTATTAATATTTTGCGTTTTAGATGCTTATTTACACATGATGGTCACAACAATGACACTGTTTAAGAAGGTCATCTACTTATTATGTTGAAAGAGTTTATATTATATTTCTGGGCAGCTTCATGAGAAATCTTATCTATTTCAGCAGTTGGTATATTTAGTAAATTAATGTTACTTACTGTGTGCCCATTTGATTTATTTAAAATATACCTATTGCTTGCTTTAGGCACAAATGCAACATTGTAATTACAAAACATTAATTTACATTGTTAAAGAACCCAGACAACTAAGATCATCCCCTCAATCACTTTATATCCCCAAGGAAAACACAAGAGAATAAAGTGGCTTTGTAATGCAACTTAAAGATCCACAAATTTGGGCTCTGTCAAATAAAGAGGTGGGGGGAAGTGAATTCCACAGCTGAGAACCCTCTTGTGAAAATTCCCTTCTATCCCCCCTTCCTCTGCCACCAGATAAAGCTGGTTTAAAACAATTTAATTATTCAGCTGGTCTTAATTGCCACAATATCACATGAGAAGAGAGGCTGTTTCTATGATATCTAGGTCCCAAACCATTTAAAGTGTTCTAAGTATTCAAAATATTGACTATTCTAATTTCTTAAAATTAATGTTGGTCCCGTCTACCCAATGTTAGATTTTTGTGTGTGTATTTTCAAATACGTACTTTTCTTAAACACATGTCTGTGGTTATGCTAGGATATCTTGTTCTAAAGATGTTCTTAAAAGCATTTTCGATTTTTCTCTGATTATTCCATTTTTATAATAAAAGATTAATCAAATATTAACCTGCACAAGATTTAGTTGTATATGTGTGTGTGGTGGGGTCATTTTCATTAGGAACACTGGTAGCAGAGTAATAAGTACCAAAGTTAAACATGTTGTTTTTGTTTGATGTGTGTAAAACTGCTCTCAGTGCCCCAAGCTGTGTTTTCATTGTCTTGGAGTTAACTGGTGTGACCTCACTGAAAACAGATGATGCTGGTGCACAAGGAAGTTAATTGTTAATTTCAAGATTTGGATACCGAATAGAATCATAGAATCATAGATCATAGAATCATAGAATATTAGAGTTGGAAGGGACCTCAGGAGATCATCTAGTCCAACTCCCTGCTCAAAGCAGGACTAACCTCAGCTATATCATCCCAGCCAGGGCTTTGTCAAGCCTCAGCTTAAAAACCTCTAAGGATGGAGATTCCACCACCTCCCTAGGTAACCCATTCCAGTGCTTCACCACCCTCCTAGTAAAAAACTTTTTCCTAATGTCCAACCTAGACCTCCCGCCCTGCAACTTGAGACCGTTGCTCCTTGTTCTGTCATCTGCCACCACCGAGAACAGCCTAGCCCCATCCTCCCTGGAACCCCCTTTAGGTAGTTAAAGGCCGCTATCAAATCCCCCTCACTCTTCTCTTTTGCAGACTAAACAAGCCTAGTTCCCTCAGCCTCTCCTCATAAGTCCTGTGCTCCAGCCCCCTAATCATTGTGGTTGCCCTCCGCTGCACTCTCTCTAACTTGTCCACATCCTTTTTGTAGTGGGGGGCCCAAAACTGGACACAATATTCTAAATGCGGCCTCACCAATGCCGAATAGAGGGGAATAATCACTTCCCGTGACCTACTGGCAATGCCCCTCCTAATGCAGCCCAATATGCCATTAGCCTTCTTGACAACCAGGGCACACTGCTGACTCATATCCAGCTTTTTATCCACTGTTACCCCCAGGTCCTTTTCTGCAGAGCTGCTGCCCAGCTCGTCGGTCCCCAGTCTATAGCTGTGCATGGGATTCTTCCTTCCTAAGTGGAGGACTCTGCACTTGTCCTTGTTGAACCTCATTAGATTTCTTTTGGCCCAATCCTCCAGTTTGTTTAGGTCACTCTGTATCCTATCCCTACCCTCCAGGGTATCTACCACTCCCCCCAGCTTAGTGTCGTCCGCAAACTTGCTGAGGGTACAATCTACCCCATCCTCCAGATCATTAATAAAGATGTTGAACAAAACTGGCCCCAGGACCGACCCCTGGAGAACTCCGCTTGTGACCGGTTGCCAGCTAGACATGGAGACATTGATCACTACTCGTTGAGCCCTATGTTCTAGCCAGTTCTCTATCCATTTTATAGTCCATTCATCCAACCCATACTTCTTTAACTTGCTGATAAGAATACTGTGTGAGACAGTATCAAAAGCTTTCCTAAAGTCAAGGTATATCACATCCACCGCCTTCCCTACATCCACAGAGCCAGTCACCTCATCATAGAAAGCAATCAGGTTGATCAGGCATGACTTTCCCTTAGTGAATCCATGTTGACTGTTCCTGATCACCTTCCTCTCCTCCAAGTGCCTTAAAATGGATTCCTTAAGGACCTGCTCCATGATTTTTCCAGGGATTGAGGTGAGGCTGACCGGTCTGTAGTTCCCTGGATCCTCTTTCCTCCCTTTTTTTGAAGATGGGCACTATATTTGCTTTTTTCCAGTCCTCAGGGACATCCCCCAATTGCCACGAGCTTTCAAAGATAATAGCCAATGGCTCTGAAATCACCTCAGCCAACTCCCTCAGCACCCTCGGGTGCATTGCATCCAGCCCCATGGACTTGTGAATGTCCAATCCTTCTAAATAGTCTTGGACCCGTTCCTTCAGCACTGCGGGATGTTCGCCTCCTTCCCATTCTGTGCCACCCAGTGCAGCAGTCTGAGAGCTGATCTTGTCTGTGAAGACAGAGGCAAAAAAGGCATTGCGTACCTCAACTTTCTCCACATCCTCCGTCACTAGGTCGCCTCCCTCATTCTCTAAGGGACCCACACTTTCTCTAATCTTCCTCTTGTTGGCAACATGCCTGTAGAAACCCTTCTTGTTCCCCTTCATGTCCCTTGCTAGCTGCAACTCCAATTGTGCTTTGGCCTTCCTGATTTCATTCCTGCACGTTCGAGCAGTGTTTATATAATCCTCCCTAGTCATCTGACCAAGCTTCCACTTCTTGTAAGCTTCTTTTTTGTGTTTAAGTTCGCCAAGGACATCTTTGTTAAGCCAAGCTGGACGCCTACCATATTTGCTACTCTTTCTGCACATCGGGATGGTTTTCTCTTGTGCCCTCAATAAGGTCTCTTTAAAATACAGCCAGCTCTCTCGGGTTCCTTTCCCCCTCATATTAGCCTCCCAGGGAATCCTGCCCATCAGTTCCCTGAGGAAGTCAAAGTCCACTTTTCTGAAGTCCATGGTCCGTATCCTGCTGCTCTCCTTTCTTGGTCTTCTTCCATCTCATGGTCACTGCTGCCTAGGTTGCCACCCACTTGTACCTCCCCTACCAAATCTTCCCTGTTTGTGAGCAGCAGGTCAAGAAAAGCACGGCCCCTAGTTGGTTGCTCCAGCACTTGCACCAGGAAATTGTCTGCAACACTCTCCAAAAACTTCCTGGATTGTTTGTGCTCTGCTGTATTGCTCTTCCAGCAGATGTCAGGGTGATTGAAGTCTCCCATGAGAATCAGGCCCTGTGAACTGGAAACTTTCCCTAGTTGAGTAGAGAAAGCCTCATCCACCTCATCCTCTTGGTCTGGTGGTCTGTAACAGACACCCACCAGGACATCATTCTTATTGTTCTTGCTTCTAAGCTTAACCCAGAGACACTCAACTGACTTATCTCCAGTTTCATACTGGAGCTCAGAGCAGTCATAGTGCTCTCTTACATACAGTGCAACTCCTCCCCCTTTCGCCCTGTCTGTCCTTCCTGAACAGTTTATACCCATACATGACAGCGCTCCAATCATGAGAGTTATTCCACCAAGTCTCAGTTATTCCAATCATGTCGTAGTTTCTTGACTGTGCCAGGACTTCCAGTTCTTCCTGCTTGTTTCCCAGGCTGCTTGCATTTGTGTACAGGCACTTGAGATAAGTAGCCGAGTGGCCTACTTTCACAGTATGAATCGGGAGGCCTCCCCTGCTGCACCCTCCTACTTCTGCTTCCCTGTGGTGTCCCTCTTCCCCACTAACCTTTGGGCTTAGAAAGAACTAAATGAGTAATCAAAATACTAATAGTTTTTAAGACAATGTTAAATAATGGAGAGTGAAACAAAGTATAAAAAAGTATTGGACGGGTATATCTTCATTTATATGGAAGAATAAACTTTGTTTCTTGTCTTATACCACTTAGTTGTCATTTGCTTTTTAAATTTAACAGACAACATTGTTTGTATCTGTATAACTGCTTCTTCCTGCAACTTTATGTGTTTCCCTTCTTTGTTTATGGCAATAAAAGCATCACAGGATATTATAATTTGCTATTTGTTTGGCTTGAATTCAGAAGACTTAAATGAATACTTCCTTCCCACCCCCATTTCGTATGCATAACCAGTTGTTGACTGAATACTGATGATAATACAGTATCATGTCTTTGTTTGCTAGGAGGAAGATGGTAGACAACTTAGACTAAATGAATTTGATAGCCTGAGGCTGTCAGTATGTAAAATGATTAACAATATATATAAGACTAGCAAAGTCTTCTTGGAAATGACAGACACAGCTGTGGAATCTGTAGCAGTCAAGTTTTCCACTTGTCCTTGTGCTTTTTTGTTAAGCAATTTAGACTTACTTTTTTTTTTTTTTTTTTTTGGGGGGGGGGGGGGGGGGGGGGGGTAGGGATAAGAGATGCGTGGAGGGGAAAAAAGTCACCGACATATGATATAGTGTAATCCTAGTTTCTATAACACGGAATGAAATACGTTGGGTGTTGATAATATTCTTCCAATGTGCCAAGCACTGTACAATGTAATAAAAAGCAATAATACATCAATAATTATTTCCTAAATGTAAATGTGAATATAGAATTTTGGGTAAATTGTTACATGATGAGAGGAGCATAGCTTTAAAGTTGTTATAGTAGAATTATTTTTTGTTTGCAAACTTTTATCATTAGGACAGTGATGGCAAGCATAACATGGTCTTCCTATTGGTCTCTTTTTAAAACTGCATATATTTTTGCCTTTAACAAAGCACTCTGCTAGGGTATCTCATTGCTCACTTTTTTCTGTTTTCAGGCAGACAGCTCTGCTGTTTGTGGGAGTGAGTTCTCCTTTCTGGAATAGCAGCAGGAACATGGAGAACTCTGCCTCACGTTGTTTCTGAACCACAAATGTAGCCCAAGGTGGAATTTAGTGGGCAAATATGTCATCTTGTCCTGTCCCTATTGCTAGAAATTTAGTCTAGGGGTGTAAACCACAGAATATATGTACCATCTTTCTCCCATTTAGCTAGGCAGTATTAGCATAGGTACCAAGCATGTGGATAAATGGGGATTGCCGTACAATGCAGTTTGCCCAGGGATTTAAATGTGACTACTTTTGGAGGGGCACTTTAAACACAGGTCCCTTCCACATCCACCAGACTCCCATTGCCCCCCTGGGGTCCCCACCCAGCACCCCCGGCCCCTGTTACCTCCCCCTGCCATTGTCCCGAGCTTCCTTCTGTGCACCCCAGGCGGGCCCCAAACACTTACTAGAGGCTGTGGGTGAGGAAGGGACGGGATTCAGTAGGCTTCCCCGTGCCCCCTCCCCAGCCCCCTGGTGCATGCCCCTGCAAGGAACTCATCACATAGAAGAATCCTAGAGCAGCTCCACTGGACTCTGTAAGGTAGTTCACTTCCTGAGAATACCTACCGTTGCCCCTTCCAGGAGGAGGTGTCATTCTGGGGGTAGCCTCTCTTGCCCCATAAAAGAGGATGTCAGTGAAAATGGAAGTTGCATGGGAAAAGATATATGAGATTATAGGATTGGATGGTATGGGACACTTAGCATAAGACTGTGTTGAGGCTGCCTGCCTTGCCGAGGCGTGGGGAGACGTGGATCCACTTTTGGCTCCTTTGTTGGATCTTGTTATGCTGGGAAGTTCAAGGACTGGATCACGACCAACTCACCTGCCTCTACCCAGGACCCACTTTGTTGCTCAAAAGCATCATGAAGCAGAATTCACCATTCCATGTGCTGCAGCTTGCCCCAACAAGGGGAATGGGGATTTTCCATCCTATATCAGACAGGGGTCAGAGCTGTCTGTCTACAACCACGAAGCAAAAGGGCATATAATAAAATACGCAAAATGTCATTTCTAAAATTTAAGGCAACTTTTAAAAAAATTAAAAAACCTAAAGTCCATGGACCACTTGCCCTGACTTTCCTGAGCATTGTGTTAAATTAAACTACTGCAAAGCTTTTAAGTCCATCTGAATAATACGCATAGTTTTTAAATTAGCAGCATTTGAAAACTGCCATACTCCTGAAAATATGCTCTTCTAAAAAGCCCCCATGTTTTGCTGGCAGAGGAGGGTGCAGGATCAGAACAAGGGTATTTGATGGATCTGCCATGAATAAATGATCAATTTGTGAGCTCAATTTGTGAGCATTTCAAGTTTTTTTTTCTTGTATAATTCTGTCCCTTTGGCTTCCCCTGTCCATTCCTTAAGCCTGCTATTGCTCCTGTCTTGTAAAACTTTATATTCCATTGAAGGAGACAAAATGGCCGCTCTCCACTTAGGCTACTGTTGTTCAATACTGGGCATTGTTCGTTTGTCAGCCAAGTCCACACACACTGCACCTGTGGGCTACATCCAGACAAAACAAAAAGTCAGAAAAAAAATTATGAAGAATGACACAAATCCCATTCCCTTGCTAATCTATTAGTCTGCCTACCAAGTCCTTCAGATTTCTCCCATTCCTCACACACAAGTACGATTCTTCTAAGCACCAGCAGCTTCTTCTGAGCTGTTGCTCTGTCATTGAAGGAGAAGGAAGGATTTGAGGAGCAGGAGAGCACTGATTGTCAGGGAAGGAATCAGCCCTGCCCACCCTGGGAGCTGGCCAAAAACTAAACACTTTAGCTAAAGGGCTGAATTGCTGGGAAAGATCCCAAAAAGTCAGAGCAATGAGTGCTGGCTCTAGACCCTGGTTTCCGGTGTACATGCAAACTGTTTGTAAGGATGCTTAGAATATTGGTGATTCTTCTATATCAATGCATGTTTTTTACATTAAAAAATTGTACGTATTTACTTGCACCAGCAGCTTGTTTTTGTAACAGGAAAAAAAAAAACTAATTTTCTGGTATAGTATGCAGGCTTACTGTAGCTGTGTCGATCCCAGGATATTAGCGAGACCAGATGGGTGTGGTGATATCTTTTTTCTAAACAATCTGTTCCATCCTGAGTAAGTTTCCTAGACCTGAAGAAGAGCTCTTTGTGGCTCAAAGGCTTGTCTCTCTCACCAACAGAAGCTGGTTCGGTAAAAGATATTACCTCACCTGCCTTGTCTCTATAACTTTCCAGTGAACAGAAAACACAAAAATCCCCTTTGCTGAGGAATAACTTTTCATTTGCATCTTTCTGCCCAGAACTTGTTTTTTAAATTTTGTGGGATATTTCATCTTAATTTTGTTGATTGATCTTTGAGCCTATGCATATAGCAACTTTAAATATTTACCTCTGTATCTATCACATTATAGAAATTGGAGTTATGGTACCAAGGGTGATATATGTAATAATACTTTTCACTTACATAGCCTCTTACAAGATCCAATGGCTGGGACCTGTAGTTAGACAAATTCAAATTAGAAATAAACTGCTATTATTTAAAAATTGAAGGTAGTTAACCATTGGAACAACTTTCCTAAAGATGTGGTGAATTCTCTATCACTTGAAGTCTCTAAATCAAGACTGGATATCTTTCTGAAATATATGCACTAACTCAGCCAGAAGTTACGGATTTGATGCAGCAATCACTGGGTGAGGTTCTGTGCTGATGATCATAATGGTCCTTTCTGGCTTTATTTGAGTCTTTAATCTACATCTGAGTCTTTAATCTAAGGATTTCAGTGCTCTGTACAAACATGAATTAAGCTTCATAGCATCACTCGGAGAGAGACAAGTGAAAGAAATTATTACTAATCATCATAATGCATACATATAAACAGAACAGCTAGAGAGAAGAGAATAAGTGATGACCATCAACTCATGGTCCTAACTGTTTATATTCCTTTGTCAAGAAAAATAGTGCAAATCTCCTGAAAACTGTTTTTTTCCTTTAAAGAAAGAGGGAAGTAAATTAATGGCCTCTTTCTCTCTCTAACAGAAATTCTACAGATAAAGATCAATGAGTAAACAATTTTTTCTTAATTGAATATTTTGGTAATTCATTCCAGTTTCTTAGGAGTACTTGAGAACAATGAGTATTGCTCTGGGATTTCTCACAAATAGATCACTCTGCCATTAGAGTAATATTAAAAAATTTTAAAAAAGGAAATAGTAAATATTTTTATAACAGCTGAAGACCAATTACCAGCAGCAGAAAATCCTCTTACATAAATGCCAAGCCGTTATGTTTTTCAATGCAGAACAAATCTGCAAATGCCAGCAAGACCACATTGCTTATGTCTACTTTATTCTTACTCTTTTTTTATTCAGGTTGTTGCAGCAGAAAATGAAAAACAGTCATTAGCATAGCAAAAACATTCAAACAGAACAGAACATGAAAATTGCACACAAAAGGTTATATAATCAAATCACTGCAGTAACTGGAAGATGTCAATGGCACATTAATGTGGCTTTACTACTGCCCTGAAAAAAAAAAAGTGTGACATACTGAACAAACAAGACAAGTCCATCACTCATTCTATACAAATTCTCAACAAATATTAGCTATTTATAACATTCCTCTGTGCAAAAGTCTATAATCTTCTGGACTACCAAACTAAAGAAAATATTTTAATCATTTTAAAATGTTAAACCTGAAATTTTATGTTCAGTGACTCTTTAGACACGAACTATAATGCCTGTTCATTCTCCTTGCAATTCATTTTGTGGGTGATTTCTTCCCCACTGGCTAATCATTAAAGGCAGTAAGTGATCTCTCCTTTAATTAAACAATGAAATATTTTAGTATTTAATTATATCAAAACACAATCAGCCTAAATTCTTATTAGTAAAAACAGCACAAACTATGAAAGAGACCCATACATAAAAATACAACCACTATCAATTTTGGATCAATAACTAAAATAGGGTTTTTAACTGGTAAATTGATTTCATTTTAATTTTTTCAGTTTAATACTATTATTTTGTAACAAAAACAGAATGGTATAATCTTTAAAACACTCTTCCGTGACTGAAACTTTTACCCTGGGTTGTAAACTCATTTGGTAGCAGAGATCCTTTTTCAAAAGAAGCTCACAAAACTTTTACCAACTGTGCAGCTTTGCTCATTGGTACATTTCCCTATTCAAATAGTCTATAATTTGCACAAATACATGCTAGTTTCTCCCAACTCCTTTTATCGGTACTTTTTGCATTTACAGACTGTAAAACTCCACTCACAATGTGTTTTCCCAGTTGAATGTTGTAAGACCTAAGACATTAATTTCCGCAAAAAATATTTAAAAAAATTATAACAATAATAGAAGTTTGCTGTTTTCATGAGAAGCTAATATTCCAAACGTGAATCAAATGAAAACTGATGCAGTCATCTTATTAAGTCTGCAGAAAGCATCAGTGCTTCTGTTGCTTCTTTCTTGCTAGTTTTTCCAACCAGCTGTGCAAGTGAAATTAACCTGCTAATGGGAGAATGCATTACATTTCATATCCAACTTTTTTTCCGACCTCTACTATCCGACTTCTACTAAACTACAAGTTTAGGAGAAAGTGCAATTATTAGCAAAAGGCCCACTTCTAATTTGATTAGAATTCATTGTTTGAAAACCCTAGTTATTGACACAGAATCAAAGACCATGCTTCTTCCCTTCAACTTGCCAAATTAAAGTAATGAAGACTCTTTTAACATTTTATAATATTTGTATTTACGTATGCAGGAAAGATTTCTGCTTTAAACAGATGTTTAAGTAAAGATTTTGGCTGGACCTTTCAAAACTATTTATCTGAGGTACTTACTTGCGCTCCATTATTGTAGAATCTGATCTCCTCCAGTCTTTAATGTATTTATGCTGACAACACTCCTGTAAGGTACAATACTAGTATATTCATTGTCAGGTGGGGCAACTAAATGACGTGCCCAACATCACATATGAAGAATGTGCTGGAACAGGTAATTGAAGCTAGGTTTCCTGTATCTAAGGATAGCACCTGAGTCACTGAACCATCCTTTCTCTCAGAAGAGCCTAAAAGAGTTAAATTATCAGGTGCCTAACTCCTATAGGCTCCTTTAAAAATTCTGGCCTTCATTCACTTTCCGCAGAATATATACCGCAGAATTTTTCCATTTTGATGAACTTTCACAATGAAAAGTCGCTACTGGTGTCAAAATGTCATGTTAGAAACATTGAATATATGGTAATCGGCTGTTTTCAATGGGATAATATAACTTCTATACTGCGAAACCTAAGTGAGTTAATGTCATTTTGTCAGTCTTTTTTTCTGATTCAGAAAACCCCACTGCATCCTCTGTAAATGACAGATATTCTATTGAGACAATCTGGCAATGCTCTCTAACTTTCCTTTCCTGTGGAATTTAGTAATTTCCTTGCTTTTATTCAGTTTTTTTTTTTTTTTTTTTTTTTGTATGTATGTAGTGTTGTCATGGCACATCTTTACTATTGTAATTTGTAGTCTACCACACTTTAGACAGCACAGTGAAAGAATGAATGCACTTATTCCTTCAGAACAACTTCTATAAGTGCTTATAAAGTTTGCATTTGTCAGGTGTTTTGCTATGTTCAAGGAGTTTTACCAATTGTATTCCATTATTACTAAGCAAATGAACAATTTATTTCCAGTATGTCTGTAAGAACTGTTGTGATGTGGGGGACGAGTGAGCAATCAGAGCGAGCCTGTGAAGTTTTGGTGAAGTGGAATCAAAACTTCAAAAGTCTTTCATGTCACAAAACATAGGATTTCTGTTTAAGTTAAATCCTTTATTGGAAAACTCTCAACAACTTCCTCTGTCACTTCAATATTACAGTAAGTAGCTAAAAGTATTACTTTTACATTTGTATTGTCAGCTGAAAGGAGATTAGAAATTTATAACAAAGAATTTTTTGTTGACCCTCCAAGAGCAGGACAAAGGAACAAACTAAAGATGAGAGATTACACTTTATGTCTATATCTTGGCATATGTATAAAGATAAGTTCACCCTGCAGGCAGTGTTTAATGCAAGAACAAAGAGGGTGTCCAACGTAAACATAAGCTCCCTGATTTACTCAGTTCCAAGATTCTGAAGACATCATTATATGGAAAATATGTTAGTGCATTCCAGTTGTTATTGCCAGAAACTATGTGTTTCCCCATGTTCTGTGTTGTCAAGCTCTTTACTGACTATTGTACCTAGCAAATGACTCCTCTGCTTATAATATTTCTGGTTTAGTTTTCTTTCTTTCTTGTGTGTTGTGTTAGTTATCTCCAGGATGTTTAAAGTTGTTGTTTCCATCTCTTAGCCAGGAAGCTGAGGCTTTGAATTTCAAGAGTTCAGAAGAGTTTTCATCTACCCTTCCTCTTTTCTGTTTTGTTTGAAAAAATTCATTTGAAGAACAACTGCATGCAGTTTAAAGTGTGCTATTTATTAACTATGTGTAACAAACACTTTTCTGGTATTGTACTTTACCTTTGCAGAGGAACATACAGAACTTACTTCATAAATATCATATGTATATCACTGTTAAAGATTTTTGCTGGTGTCCTGAGGGTTCCTTGTAAATAATGTCCCCATATATAAAATGCATGTCATAACAAAGACATTTCATTATCTGTAAATAAATCAGCATGGTGTAAGACATCTTTTATTCATGTTAAAATATGTAAATTTTTTATATTGAAGTTTGTTTTTGTTGTTGTTGTTTTGTTGATCTAGGAACCTCTTTCAGAGGATTTTTTTTGCTCAGCTGTAAATACTTTCCCTTCCACCATTTGCCAACCTGAATGTTCAGGAGGCAAGCCGGGCCCAATAGACAAAAGAATTGGTACAGGGAAGCCATGATGCTGGAGAACTATATGATGTGGGAAGAAGGAGCTCTTTCTACTGTATCATATAAGGGAACTGTGGATAATTTCTTAAGCTATCAAAACAGACCTTAAATGAGTTTCAGGGGTAACATCAGGGCTTGAAGAGTGCTAGTGAAGACATCTACTAGCCAGAGATCAAATGGTCAGGGACCAGTGAGGTCCAGGAGTAACTTCCCAATGAGAAACTCTGTTTTGTTCCTCCTTACTTTCAGCTGATGGAAAGGTGGAGGATGTTGGGATTCTTGACAAGGTGTTGTCCCGTTACCCTACCTGAGATTCCATCTTTTGGGTTAGCAGATATCTGCTACTTACTGATGGCTAACAGATATATCAAGTGATTTGGAGGTGGAGTTTTGGTGCCGAAGGTCCAGAGCTTGATCTGTACTGATATCTGCTGTGCCTGAAGATATGTGACCACAGTTCATTACAGAAAGAATGCTGATTTAAGGTTTCCATTGTACCACTTCTTCATTTCATTATGGGCACTACCTTCTAGCAATCAGATTAAAAATTATTCATGTTTTTATCTTAATTTGGTTAATCAGAGAGTATTTAAAAACTAAGCACATGCAATATCCTGCAAAAGATTATTTGTATAAATCTAGAAGTAAAACACTATTTTTAAAGTAAACCAAGTGCACCCCATTGTGCTTAAAAATGAAGTTCTAAGCCTTAATTTCCTCTCTTGGTGTGTACACATCTGCTAGACAATGTGTTTTCTAATTACTAGAAAGCAGACCTGTTTTTTTTTTTTAATCACAAAAAAACCCTTCAAAAAACCCAAAACAAAACCATACATCAAAAGAATGTTTAATGTGAATATTTTAAAAAGCAATTTCCTGATTACAGAATTAAATTATTTTAGTTACACTGAATAATATCAACACCTGAGTATAAGAGCATGTTTTGTTCTGACTAAAAAAGTCTTCACGAATAGAAATTATTGCTACTGGAGAGGAAGATGAAACAAAACATCTTTAATATGCACCTTCTTAACAGTTCTCTGGTTTTTAAGTTCAGTCATTTGGTACCTGGGGAATTTATTGTGTAACACAATACTGTGGTGATGTGTTTCTCACCCACAGCCTCAATCTGATGTAATTTGTGTGTCTTAAAAAAGGCCTTATTTCTTTATTAAATCTTTTAGTGTTTAATTTAATCTTTCAGTAAAGTCTTGAGACTCTATTTTCTCCTTCCTTATGGAATGAGATTATGTAACCTGCAACTTTCTTACATTTAAAATAATTCTCCTTTGCTCAAATAGTAGAGCCCTGTGTTTCTGGTGCTGAAGGTCCCAGGCTCCATGCCTGCTAAAACGGATATCTGTATGTGTATGCGGCCTTGGGTTTGTTATATTTCTCTCCAAGGGCTACCTGCTGTGCATTCATATAAATGGATCTAGCAGTGTCGTTCGGTGACTCCCAATAATGCTACCTTGCCTTTCTGGAATAGGAGATCTGTAGAAGCATTGCGGCTGGCAGTAGATTTTGAACTTTAGGGCAGAGAGTGAGTGGCGGTGTAGCATGTTCTCAGCTCCGGAATTCACTCTCCTTTTGTGATAGAACCAAAGTCTGTTGACATGGAGGCAAGGCATAGCACTTTACCTAGCTTTTGCCTCCAGGTGATTAGTTTTTATAGTTTTGTTTAGATACATTGGTCTGCTGATCATTAGGCATGGAAACTGCTGACTATGAGAGTCAACATATTGCAACAATAACTGATGCTGTATATAAATTCTAAATGCTCATGGAGGCTGCACAATGGGCACATGTTTTATTCTTAAAACGATAAATAACAGGAGGAAGACTTCCTTTCACTTGATGCATGCTATTAATTTTATGGACTGTAACTTGCCCCATCAACTTGTAGTTGCATGAATTTACATTGTCAATGATAGCTTGAGCATTGGGATACGTTGTACATAGTAGAACTCCAAGAACTGAACAGCAAGCATTGGTTTATTATATCACATTTGTTGGTAATATCTGCAGAATGCTGTCAAATATATGCTTTGACATTTGCACTTAATTGGACCAGGAAAAATATTATCAAAAGTCTTTACACAGTTAAAAAACATGTATTTCCACAGTGTTGCCCTTAGAAAAGACTTGAGCCAAAACAGTGGACTGATGGGCATGTTTTTTCCAAGAACAGATATTTACAAGAACAAATTTTCCTGTCACCAGTGTCAAAAGTAACTAGAGCACAGCTTTCCCATTTTACTGGCCAACAGATGCTGCTGGTTTTTTTTTTTAAATCATTTAAAATATCATACAAAGATGAAAAAGGAAACAGAATTACAGTAATTGATTTTATAATATCGGACTCATAATGTTTACTTTTTTCACCTGCAATTGATGGGTTTTCTTTTATTTAGGAACTTTTATCACTCAAATATAGATTTACACTAAAATACATGCAGATATTGGGGCATGTGGTGCACATAAAGCAATCTCTTCTGTGTTTCTCTGAACGCTGTATTTATACTCATGTTATACAGTAGGGGCTTGATGCTGCAAAGTTCTGAGTGCCTTCAATGTCTGCAGAAGTCAATGAGATTTAAAGCTGATCAATATCTTGAATGGTCAGGCCGTAGAAGAGCAGGAGGCAGAGAGAAGAAAAACAAAACAGATTGCCATCTGAGAGGTTTTAGTTCAGGAGCAATAGGGAAAGATCAAAGGTGGGTGTCACATAGCAGGCTTAGAAGGATTTGTTGCAGTAACTCTTTTTTTTTCTAATGTATTGGAAGGGGTGATGGACTTTTGGGATACTGTTCTTTGTACCAGACTGTGGTACAACACTTATTTTTCAGAAAAATATAATTATTGCAAAATTTACATATATACCTGACCTACCAAAATGTCACTGAATGCATTTATAAAAGACAACTTCTGTAACATAAAACATAAAAAAGTTTCTTAGAGACTTTAGATGTTGAATTGTCATCATCATTTAATTTATAATGAAGGATAGAAAATCAGAATTGGTTGCTGAACTTGTCAAATTCCGCTGAAAAAACTGCATGCTTGACAGTTGGCTTTAGATGATGATTTAAGGATCCAGAGAGCCTTCAGTTGTGAGTGTTTCTTTCTTTAGTGTTGCTGTTGAGTGTGTGTGTGTTTGTGTTTTGCAATGATTGAAGATTAAGACTGAATTAATAAAAAAAATTAAGATTAAGAATCAATAAAAAGAGAATCACAGTCAAAATTCTCTCAGCCTTCCCGGCCCACCTCTCAGGCTGCTTGGCTTTCGTTTTGCAGCCAGCTAGCAGTCTACTCCTCTGGTCTATGGCTCCTTTTTTTACACAGCCTCAGGCACCTTCCTGAGCCCGGCCCCTGTGATTTCAGGATATAACTTACACTTTCTGGGGATTTTGGAGCCTTCTATTGGTTAGATGTTAAATTGGGTAAAAGTGCCTTTCCTAGCCTAGACCCATTTATTCCAGCTCAGCCAGTGTAGAGGAATGGACTCAGTAATGAGCCAGCAGATTCATAATGTAATTTATATCTGTGCAAACTTATTTGCAGTTGTGTGCGAAACATCACCATTCTAGTTTACACTCAGTATAGGGGTATATGGCTACATAAGGTGTGGAGATTCAGGTTCCTAAAAGTTACCTTTTGTGCCTGCAGTTTGCATCCACAATTTAATACAAGTCTGAAATTGTGAGTACAAAAAGAGAGGCCAAGTTTTAATCCCCTTTTAAAGTGTTTTTCTGTCACAGAGGGATCTGAACTTCTGTCCCTAATTCATAGATCATAATAGTGGTAAAAGTGGGGGGGAAGGTCTGATATTGTAACCGACGTGACCGCAGGGTGTTGCTGCAGGTGTTGTGGTACACCAGTGCGTAGGTATCTGGTAGTGTGCTGAATGCATGGAGTGATGCACATTATAAATGCTCCAAGCACTAGGTTCTTCCAGGTCTAGTCCTTGGTGGGCTCCCAAGAACATTCACACACTTCAAGTAAGACAGTAGATTACTAGCGATGCCAGAAGCAAAAGTCGCAAATACCATAGGCATGATGGCTTTGATGGTTATCAGTTAAAATGATAAAACCAACAGTTCCTACTCAGTCCCTAAAGACAGTCCAGTACAGAAGTAATAAGGTGAGGTTTCTCTAGCCTAGTGCCAGGGCTACTTTCTCCAGAAGTAGCCTGCGGACCCCCATACTGGCCTGCAGACCCCCAGTAATCCTACACTGATCTGCAGATCCCCTAGCCAGAGTTCATTTTTTTGCCCATCTCTTCACTCTGTTTCAACGGCCCCCTTCTGTACATGCAGCTCCTAAATATCACCCTGTTGTGGATACCACTAGGTTCCTTGCCAGCATCAGACTGCTTCAGACGTTGGCTTTCAGGCTGCTGCCTCTGTCCTGATGTTTACATAAAGCCTACAGCTCCCACTGAACCAGGTTCCATCTGACCTCTGGATATTACTTCCCCTTCCTGTCTTTTGGAGGTTATGCAATTCTCTGCTAGCTGGATGTAAACTAGGAATTCACACAGTGCTGAAGAAAATGCTAATCTTATCTGAAAAGACAATACAGAAGCTGGCATGCAAAATTGGCTAAGTAGCTTGGTCATTAAGCCTTTTAAATGTGGCTCTTATTCATAATTAATGGGTCTTTGTTTCCTCAGTGGCCTGTCTTTTACAGAATGCACTGAGTCACACACAGTAGGGTTTTGGGATATGTGTAGATGTGTGGGAAAAAATGGTTTGAAGAACAGGGGTGGTCACCTATGACATTACAGGGTGCAATCCAGACCAGTGAGTGGCTGTGTCACCACCTGCCCTGCAACCTGGGATGCCTCCCAATGCTTTGCTCCTGTGGCTTCCAACCGAGGCTCCTCACAAACAGCCAAACAACATGCAGGTCACAACCTGAGTGTCTGTGTATAGCCACAGTCCTGGTCCAGCAACTGTAACCCTAGCAGCCTGTTAATAAACACCAATACACACTCCGAGTCACGGATTTTCACCAAAATAACCTGTGTTCTCCGCTATCCAGCCATCTCCTGAACAATCCGGATATGTTAGGTTCATTGTTCCTCTAAGGGGATCAAAATATAATAGTTTGCCACTTTAAATGGAGTTATCCGCACAGTTCACAACACTGGATTAGTTTTGATTAAAAACTAAAACATGTTTGTTTACTTACAAAGAAAGAGATTTTAAATGAAAATACAAATAATGAGGCACTAAAGTCAGAAATGGTTAAAAGAAAAATAAAGATAAAATATTTTCTAAACTTAACAAACTAGATTTGGTTCAAGGTGAAGCCCCTTACCACATGTTTTCAGTACATTGCTAACCAAACTCTCAGTTCAGGATCTGCTCCCAAAGTCCACAGCTGTTTCTTTTGTCATCTTAGGTGAAAAGAGAGAGATGGATAGGGAGAGAGAACTTGGGGTGTTTTTGACCCTCTCTTTTATAGTTCACTCACCTTCTGAAATGCATTTTCCTGAGAGTGAGCCCTGGACAAAATTCTTTCTGACTGAGAGCAAGGAGACATGGAGTCAGGTGGCGAAAGGAGACTTCACCTGTTTCTTTTTCACTGTGTATTCTGAAATGCAGATTTTCTTTGTTGTCTTTCTTCCCCCCTCATTGTCTGAAGGCTCTGTTTACAGTCTATGTGCAAACTGAGTTAAACAGACATTCTTTCCTTTAAGGCAGGGGTGGGGAACCTTTTTTATGTCAAGGGCCTGATGGTGGCCCTGGCGGCGGGGGAGAATACGGCGGCAGCGTGGTTTCACGGCGGCGGCGGGGTTCCGTGGGTGGCGGGGGGCAGTGCCCGCCGCCGAAAAGGGGAAAACGGCGGCAGGGTTTCGGCGGCGGGCACTGCCCCCCCCACGGAACCCCGCCGCCGCCGTGAAACCGTGCCACCGCCGAATTCCCCCCGCCGCCAGGTCCAGACCAAATTATTTTGCGGGCCTTATATGGCCTGCCGTGGGCCAGACCAGATCATTTCGGCCCACGGGCTGGACGTTCCCCACCCCTGCTTTAAGGGCTACATGAGTTTGAACATGTGCCTTTAACATCATATATGGGGAATTTCATAACTTTACACATAACGTTACTATGTACATTTCACTATGATATTATTGACCAGAGAGTTACTAGTTTTCAGATGATATCTCGCAAAGCTTACTTCATACAAACATTATTATAATAGTATGTAGGGTGTGAATATAGGGGTACATTCGGTCATGTTACCTTACATCAGGAGAAGCATGTTGGGATATTCAACCTGACCCAGCTGCAAGGTCTTGATAAGAGATATCTTTGAACATAGCAGGAGTTGCCATCTAATCAGCCTGTGATGCTGATGACAGTTTTGGACAAAGAGTCAGAGGTAGCTTTCAAGGAATGTAAGCTCTTCACTTTCCTTCACTCTGTAACTGAGCTGACAATGACTTACCTGCTTTTGCTTATGAGAAGCTTATATCTAGAAAAGTTGAGTAAACTGTTTCTCATGTGTTAATTTTATTTTCTCTCTGTTTTTAATAATTCTTGTTTTGTTAAGATTCCTGTTGGATAACTTCATGCAAACTGCCCTCAGAGAAAAAGACAACTAACCTTTCAGGGAAGAGACAGTTTCTGAAGCCTACACCCTTCCCTCCCATCCAGTCTCAGTCAAAGGCATAAACAGAGTTGTCCATTCCTAGTGTGTTTTGTTGCTATTAGGCCGTGGTAGGCAAACACAAGAGGAAAAACCAAAGGACCTAGCAGGAGATAATGCTTGGCAAGGGGCCACTCTAGCTAAAGGCAAAGTAGGCAGCTGCCTAGAGTGGCCAATTTGGCCTGGCCACCCCTCTCATGAAAGGGGGCAGCTGGGCCAGATGTACCATCCTAGGCTTATGAACACACTGATGTTTTGCAGGGTGGCAGATTGTTATGAGCAGCCTATGTACTTGGTGATGGTTACCATCCCTGTGCTTATAGGCTTACAATGAGGATTTTTGTAATGGTTACGGTACTTGATACAACTACTTTTAGAGAAGATTTTGCAGATAAAAGTTTTGCATTTATTGACTAAATAATGTTAATAGAAGACTGTGGTAGAACTTCAGAGCCACTTGGAAGTGAAACATTACTTGAATGGATACAACTTCCCAGTACTGGGAAACAGCTTTGTGATATTATAGGTGGTTCTGATAGTGATGCCTACGTTAAGGTTGCCTGATACCTTCCATTATAAGACCCTTCTTTTAGTTGCTTATAAGTTATAACTTGATCAAACCTCAGCTGTTTGGGCTGAAATTTTCCATGCCAACTGTCTGCCAGGCATATTTCACCCAAAATGTATGGATAACTGGTAAACTTCTGATTTATTTGTATTACAAAATGCAAACTCAGTTTCCACTCTCCCTTTATGTAGGTGTGAAGGAGTTAGTTTCTATCTTGAAACAAGAGAAGAAATGTAGTGACTTGAGGGGAGTCACCTACTATGAATGAACTATCAAGAGCTAAAATTACTGGGTGGATAACTAATGCAAATACCTGAACAGGTAAACATGTATGGAGAAATACCACTCCCTGGGAAAAATTACAAATACCAGTTTTGACTGTGTTTCAGGAGGCCAACCACACAACAACTGAGAATTGTATAAAAATTACCAGTCTGATATAGACATGGGGTCCTTCTCAATCCAAGAACTGATATGACACTGTGACAGAGAGAGACTTTATAGAAAGGGTTTGAAGGTCTTTGAAACCTATCAGAATCCTATGTGGTAGATAGGTATTACCTGGTAAGCATTTGTGTAAGCTGTTTAATGTTTTATTATATGCTGCGATGCTTTTGTTCCAAAAAACAAAACAAAACTTTGCTTTAGAGGGCTGGCTGATCATTCGCTACCCTTTTGTTGTCCCTGAGAGAGAACAGGACATCAGGTGCTGAACTAAACTCAGATTTGCTAAAGTGATCATAGTGAATTGCAGGAGGAATTAAAGCCTAAATCCCCAGTGGGAGGAAGAGGAATGTGTGTTCTGCCCTGAGACATTGTTTTGCCCATGTTAAAAATTTCTTATGACTCTTTTACTGAGAATCTCTTAGTGCCTTCGTGCTGTGGATCAGGGACTTGAAAGAGTGCAAGGAGTTGTTCTGAGATCAGAGAGGTGCCTTTTGCTGTCCCCATGCAAATCCATCTTGGGGGCAGAGGCAGGTTGCAGTGGTGGATATGGGCAGAGGGAGACTATAAGAAAGGCAGGGGACACAGGCAGGCTGCAAAGGGGGCAGGCAGGGTGAACAGAGAAAAAAGAATCCCAGACCACTAGGGTACATAGCTGTCCTGAACCTAGGATAGAATCCAGGGTTCCTGAGACTCAGTATTCCATGGTTGTCAGGCAAATAGTTGTGAAACCCACTGGTAAAGCATCTCTTCCCCTTCTAGAGAGACAAGGTGGGTGAGGTAATATCTTCCATTGGAACAACTTCTGTTGGTGAGAGAGACGTGCTTTCAAGCTTATACAGAGTTCTTCCCCCTTCTAATAATTGGTGGACATGGAGTAACAACCTGCTACTGCTATTAGTTACTCCATTAGCTCAAATAGTAGATGTCACTGCCATGGATCTTGGTTTCTGTACTGATAAAGGTCCATGTGGGGACATTTTATGTTCCAAATAACAGAATGTCTGTTTCTACATGTGTTTTGTTTATTTTGTTTTTTACAATAGGAAAAGACATACTTAGCAAAATCCAACATTAAAGTTGCAGAGCCAAGCACTCAAAAATTAGAAAGTCCCAGAATTAGAGTTGCCCAGTCAATCTTAAATCTTCCTCCTTATTCACATGCGTTATGATAAGTCTTAAGTTGCATGATCAAATATTTTTGCCACTGGACTTCTGCCTTTGTTAGTCCTTTGGAGGAATGGTGGTCACAGAATGAAGCAGGGTTGTGTAGCAAATGAAGTTGTTGTCCGTAAGATCCTGCCCTCATTTGTTGCAGAATCTGGTAGTGAATTAGGTACAGTGGTGTGGGGGAAAAGAGCAGTGGTCTTGTAGCTAAGGCAATTGTATGCTATGCTGGAGAACTGGGTTCTATCCCTGGTTCTTTTACAAAATTCCTCTGTGCTGTTGGGCAAGTCATTTTAAGCCCAACTTCTCATGGTTTGCTGCAAGTGGTGTTGATTTTATGGGTGCCCAACTTGAGACATCTGGGGTCAGACACACAGAAGTACTGAACATTCACATCGGCAGCTGAAGTCAATAGGAGTTGTGCTTTGAATATATAAAGTGGTATACAATTTAAAAAATGAGGCCCTAGATGTCTCAAGTTGGGCACCAAAAATTGGTGGACATTTTTGACAATTTTGGCCTTAATCCATTTGCGTTTTATCTATAAAAATGGAGATAGTGATATATCATTTTACTTTATACGATGGTTTTAGAGAGAAATTTCTTCTCATTTGTGGAGCACTTGAATACTGTGGTGGTGACTGCTCATTTATGAGAAAAGCTCCTGAGAAAATTAATAATGCTCTAGTCAGTGTGGGGTTTATATGAAGAGGAGTAAATAAAGCATGAGTAAGTATAAGTAAGAAAAGACAGACTAAATAGCTTCTCATTTAGCAAGCAGCATTCATCCTATGCACTGAGTGAGACAGATGTCCACGGCGTGTAGGGAAATAGTATGTGAGTTGTAATTTTAGACAGTATCACAATGCATATGCATAAGGGGGTGACATTAAAGTTGCACAGGCACTCTTAACTAGCATTTCCTAAATTTGGGGTGCTTGACTCTTCAACATATAACAACATTTGTTTATTGTAGTATTTTAGTGTTTTATATATGCTATCTGGTTTTTAAACAAGAAATATATTGTTGTATTTTTCCTTAAATATGTAAAGTGAACACAAACAAAAATGTGTGTGGTCATACTTTTCCATGACACGTAATTCCATGAAGATGCCAGAGGAATATGACTTCAAAGAAAATGTATGCACTGTAATGTGTTTGTTATGGCACTTTCTGAAAACTGCTGAGCAGAATGAAATAATTTGCCATGCCTTCCAACTTGACTTGTTAGTCAGTCTTGTATACATTAATATGCAGATAGAAACTATGTCCCAAACAGAGTAGGCTGCTCCCAAAAACAGAGAGGCACAAGTCATCCCACCTTCCTATGGGCTGCAGACTGACTCCGAGAGGCCCTCATTATATACTTCCCAAGAGAATCTCCTAGCCTGTAAGCCAGACAAGAAAACGCAAATGAAATTTAACGTAACAGCATACAGCTTTAAGATAGTTTTCAGTACACCACTGTTTCCCTTCTCACATTTATTCATATCTCTGACAAATATTTTAGCAAGATAGAATAAAAATACAGATAAATTTCTATCCCATGCTTTAGAACTAACAATGGGCAACCTCTGAAAGTCTTTACTGAGGGAAACTCAGATTGAGGCTAAAGGTCCACAACAAAGTACAATGGCAATTTTGGCTGAGTAAAAACTGAGTAAGCATTTAAGATTTAGTACATAAAGAATAAGGGCTTAAGCATACCCTTTGCACAAGACTTTATGCTAAGCTATGCCTTCAGTTATGTACAATCTCAGTCAATGGCATAAGATGGGTGTAGCAGACAGCTGAATGTGGCTTTTCTGTTATTCTGTGAGTTCTCCTGGCTAGTTTAAGACCTAGCTCTGGGATTTGGTATCTAAAATAATCTCTAATTAAAATGTGGTATGTATTTTTCTGAGGTAATTGTTTTGATTCAAGGAGTGAGATGACTGTGATGTATGTATTTATATGCTATCTTTTTATAGGTTGTATTGAAGCTATTAGTTACAAGAACAGTAAAATAATACTAATTCTCATCTCCTTCTTAGTTTTTCAGTCTTTCCCTTTGTATTTGTATGCTGAAGCCTGATGGCAACATAGTTTACAGGGGGCAGACTCTTGTCCTTGCTCTTGTCTGAGATGGAATAGGGAGATGTAGGCTCCAGAAACACTTTAACATCAGCATTTCTCTTTAAAAATAGCATGTTTCTTTTCTGTTTGAAGACATTTGCTCTTGCATTGTATTACCCATACTGCAGTAATTTGAATAAAACAACATTTATTAAGAACAGAAAAAACAGAATTAAAACAAAAAGTTAGTTTAATGTAGCTAGATTTACACTTTTCATAAGGTACAGTAGATAAGGTATTTTCATTTGCAGGGAGAAAAAGAAGATGTGAATAGCTTATGTCTCCTTGCCGGCCAGACTGGCAGCCTCTCTGGCTGTCCTTATGCAAACACTTCTTTTGTCCTCCCTATTATCCTTCCTTATTATATTCCCCCTTCTTTCCTCAGTTGTCCCAAAGGTATGTCTACACTTCAAGCTGCAGTGTTTAAATTCCAGCCCAAGGAGACGTACCTATACTAGGTAGATCATAATTGGAGCTAGAGTTTACATCTTCCAGCTCTAAGTGTAGACATACCCAAAGAGAAACAATAGAGGTTGGTAAACAGTTTGAATTTCCACACTCTAGGAGATGGTCCTCTGAGGAAGTGAAGACCCTTAATGATTAATGGCTGCTATGCAAAGGCTTAACAACCTAGCTGAGATATTGACTTTCACAGACCACATTAGCTGACTGTACCCATTTTTTGTTCATCCCTCATTTTAAATGAATTCCATCCTTCCTCTCCGCCGTTTGATTGTGAACTGTGAATTATGCACAAAGATGAGGAACCTTTGCCAAAAGGGTGACATTTTTACATTCTTCATACTGATGAATATACTGATTTGTTTTTGTTTTTTACCCCACAGAGATCTACGGTTCAATAGAATTAAAGAAATCCAGCCTGGAGCATTTAGACGGCTTAAAAACCTGAACACACTGTAAGTTATTTCCCCCCCTCCCGGAAAACACTCTTCCTCTTTCAGTCAAATGATTAAACTTAGATTCTGTGTCAAATTCTGCTAATCTTACTCAGGTGAGTAGTTCCACAAAAATCAATGTAACTATTCACCTAAGTGTGACTGCAAGATTTGGCCCAATGTGAATGAATATACATGTATCTTTGGTTTTCAATTTTGTTTTTTTTAAAATATGTTAGACACTTTTTAAAAGCTTTAAAAGCCTCAGGAAATGTATTGAAAGCCTTAATATTTTGTTAAAGTTTATTACACTTCTTATGAAAGATACGAAAAATATATAACTAAATATTAATAGTTTTTCATAATTGTGTTTTTTTTTTTTAAACTCTAAGGATGTGTAGCATCGGATTCTTTAGGCCAGCCAGTTATAGCCAAGTTGTTCAAATGCTTCTCCACCACTGCATTTTTATAAATGTGTAGAATACTCTAGAAATTTTACAAATTCTGATTCTAGATGTATTGAAACATTCTTATTTTAATGGATTAAGCCACTCTGAAGCAGACACTAGTGTTTTTCATTCTAGTTGAAGTTAGATTCATACAGGTCTCTTAAACTGTTTGTACAACACGTAGCACAATGGCTACAGGTTCTGATTGGGGCTTTGGAGCACTAACATATGTACTACAGATGTAACCCCAGTCCTGGGGCATGGATTAAGCCTCACTGATGCCTGCTGCTGGGAGCGACTTCTCTCATCTCACCTCAGTGGTATGAGTCCTGGGTTCTTTATCTTGGTGTCTGGTGCCTCCACCCTATAGAAAATTAGGCTCTTGGTAGCCTGACCTGGACTCTCTCCTCAGCCTCCTGGTTGCAAGTCTCTACTGGATTTGACACCTTTTGATGATCCAGCAACCACCAACAGAATTCAAAATTTCTCTTTTGGGTAGGAATGGGAAGTTTAATGGTGACCTCCCAGGCTGTGATGCTTCTCCTTCCACTCCATTCTCTAACAACAGCCAAAACCAAAAGTAAAACCAAATGCTTTGTCTCTGAGTTCTGGTTCTTGTGGTTCTTCTAGCTTCTTCTATCTCCATCCAGCAATCTGGGATGCGGAGTCCTGAGCCTCTGTAATCATTTATACTGTAGGCCAGCCGTGAATCTTTTAGAAGTTTAGAGACTTTTGTCAGGAACAAACAACTCCAGAGGCAGGGACGCAAATAATAATAAGCTCACAATCCATTTAATGTAATAACTTCTTGCACTTTCCCTGAAACATGAAATTTGAAACAGGTCTACATGTGTTCAATACAATGTTTGCTGTTTCTGTTCACTAGTGTTTTTTGGAGACCTCAGAAGGAGTTATGGAAGTTTTCATTTTTAAATGCCTGCTGTTTACTTGGCTGTCTACTTTCTAAAGCACAAATAACAGGTACATTTATTCTCTGACATGCCTGATGAATATTAGGAAATGGACACTGTTTTTGCATATTCCCAGAGTTTTCTTTAGGAATTCATTTGGAGCCTGATAAAAAGCCCTTTAAAGATAGTGCCCTTCAGATCATTATTATTTTTGTTGCAAGAGTGCCTAGGGATGTCAGTCATTCATCAGAGCCACATTGTGCGAGGCACTATACAAACACATAACAAAAGAATGGTCCCTGCCTCAAGGAGTCTAAGTAATGATCAGGCCCTCAAACCCGGAGTTCTCTCCTTTTCAGAGGCCCACAGTCACTCTGCACTGGGGATGAGGCCAAGGGTGGAGTAGCTGTTCTGAGAGAACACAATATTCCAGTATTCCACATTATGAACTGGCATAGAAGAGACAACTGAGGAGTACCAAGGGAAGTTCTGCTAGATGTAACTATGGCTTGGAAACCTCAGTATAGGCATCTCAGGGGGCAGCATCTACTCTTCCAGCCCATAGCCTACAGTAGCGTTTGCGGGAGAGAATTTTCCCCATCGTTGCCACTCTTGGTACCTGCATGAAGCCAGTTTATTTAGGCTTTATGTGTTTCTGTAATTTCTCTCTCAGTTCTTCAAGGATTTGATCCTGCAAGATGCTGAGCAGTTTCATCTCAACGCAAACACATAGAGGTTAGCAGCTCGCAAGACTGATCCTTAAATGATTTTGTAAGGAAATATTTAAGCACATTTGGATTTAAAACAGAGAAGGTACAAATTCATCCGTGTATTTCTGGTGACAATTGCTGACATCTCATTAATGTGCTTTTGTTTAATTTAGTTTTTGATGCTTGGCTTGTATAAACTTTCGGTCATACAGGCTGCCATTCTGGGTTCTTTTCAATTGCAAATTGTATTAACAATTTATCAATTAAGAGACACTCTGTTTTCATTTCTTTTTTAGGCTTCTAAACAACAATCAGATAAAAAGAATACCTAGTGGGGCATTTGAAGACCTTGAAAATCTAAAATATCTGTAAGTTAATGTGAGCTTTTTTATATCAAAAGTGAATTAAATATGACTTCAGAAATGGGGGAAAAAACAAACAATCTAATTTGATTCACTTTCTCAGATGAAAATGTTAAATGTGATTTCTAGCTACTGAGGTTGGAGATCTGAATGGAGTATAAATAGATGATTTGGCATTTACTAAAGTAATATTGAGCCTTTTACTGCTATATTGCTGGACTGAATCCAGGCCAAGTTGATAGTAACTGAAAATACTTGCTAGTTACAATAGTTACAAAATCTGTGATGGAATTTGCAAAACATCTGTTAAGGATGGTATTTATAAAGAAATTTGGAATCCAAATCCTATAAGCTCCTTTGAAAATTCCAGTCTACATCTGTACTTTCTCCTGTACTTCACATACTCTTCCAGATTTGTGGAATTTTCCAAAAGATATTTCTTTCTATTTTCCATTTTAGTTATTTTTGTTCTTACATTGTGTTTTATATCAAATAAACAATTTAACAGGGCCATTTAAATCTTATGTATGGAAATGCTTTCGCTGCTGGTCCAAGCTTTATAGCAATTTTGAAAGTTACGCCATATGTGAGTCTAACATTTTTTAGTTATTTTAGGTTTTTTAAGCATCATTTCCCCCCAATTTAACGAAAATAGCAAAAGACAGCCAATAAAATATTGGCCCATTGGTGTAATTAGAGCCTTCAACTAAAAACTGGCATGGATATTGAGCTTCCTCCCATGAACTCTCCTTCTGGAGTTGATCCTTTCAATACTGATTTGTGTAGTGTGGGGAAGCTTAACTTCTGCAGCCTTTAAGATATTGAATATAATCTCTGTCCATATACACTGTATAGAAATAATGATCTTCACCCATAAATACTCTCACATTGTGCCCTTTTCAAAATTACTTTATGAATTAAAAAAGTCCTGAAATAATTCAAATTTGTATAGTTATAATATACTAATTCAAATTTTGATGTATAGGATGCAACCGTGAAGTAGTTATATGTTGTGTGCACATTGTACTTAGCTATATCTATGCACATGTGCCACCTGTGTGTTAAAATTGATTTTCATTCCATGTTGTTTATGTATATCATTAACCAATAAAAATATTGTTTGCCAAGTATAAAACTGGAGGTAGTAGAGGAGGGCCCAATGCAGTGAAATGATGAAGTCAGTCACAGCACTCTCTGTTATAAAATATACTTTTTAACATTACTTATTTTCTGATGCTTGTTTCTGTCATAAAGGTGTACAGTAATTGAGATAATGTTGAATATAACTGTCAGTACAGTTCAGTGAAAGGTTGAAAACAAACACTTTTAAATTATTCCTTCCTGAGCTTCCCCAATATATTTGTCTTCCATTTTTATTCAGATCTTGCATCTATGATATCCCAGCAAAGGTTCTTTCCTTTTCCTCTGCCTCCCTGAAAGATTTGGATGTGACATGGCAGATGAATAAGATGAAACTTGGCAGTGGACTCCTGAGCAATAGCAGGGCTTTATCAGCAGAATTCTCTTTTAAAATTCCTCCTTCATTGTTTAATGTAGCCTTTAGTAAGGCTCTTTTTATTTTAAATTTAGTTGACTCCTGAATGCAGTATAAACAGACACTGCTCTAGTACAGCCAGAAGAAATGTCAGAAGTACTGATGTTAATCTGGTGTTAATGTCAGAATGGAACTGTTCATTTACATGATAAAAATGTAGTCAAGCTGCCTGACAGTTTCAGTTGACTAAGGCCTTGTCTATACTAGCATTTGTGTTGGCAAAACTTTGTCGCTCAGGGGTGTGAAAAAAGCACTCCTAGGAGGGACGCAAGTTTGGCTGGCATAAGCGCATGTGTGGACAGTGCTATGTCTGCGGGAGATGCTCTCCCACAACATAGCTACCGCCACTCATTGAGCTGGTTTTATTATGGTGATGGGAGAGCGCTAGCCCATCAGCAAAACGAGTGCTTATGCTGGCAAAATTTATGCTGGCTTTCCTTTCCGTGTCGAGGAGTCCATTGACGCAAATACGATCTGTGGCACTGATGATACCGTCAGTGCAGATCTCATCTTTGGGCTTGGTACCAGCCCTGGCTTCACTGCCAACTAGAAGTGCGATGCCTCCATCAGTGCTTAGAGTGTCAACTGCTCCTCTGTACCAATGCCATCACCTTATTGTCTTTCGGATGAGACTGGTCATTTGTTTGCTCCATTGGGGGTGGCTCCTCTGCTACCACTGGACAATTTCCAGCGCTCGTTGAGATCGAGTTCAAGGATGTCTCTCTCCCTTCAAGGCAACACTATCAGAGATCCACAACACCACCCTCACCAAGATTGGCACTGTTCCTGTGGTAGGGACGGGAGCTCTCGGCAAATCACCTACTGGCCACTAATGCCATATCCTTGTCCCCAGAGGCTTCCCTCAGTCTGCAAGGTCTCGTTCTTTGGCCCAGGTCAGGGCAAGGTTGCTAGACCCATCTGCAGTTTCTGTACTTGAAGCACGTATGTTGCAGACACAGATTAAGGTCATTCCTGAACTAGTTCAACCTGAACCTCTCTTTCTGGGACAAGTACTCCCACAGTGCATCCATTGGCCCTGCTTTCTACCGTTTCCTCTTCAGTGGATGATTCCACAGTGTCAGACTCTTCTTTCCCTGTACATGAGAATTTTAAGTTATATCAGTACTTCCTGAGACGTATGGCTTCTGCCTTGGGCATTCAAGCCAAGCTTGTGCAGGAGAATATGCATATGTAGCTAGATATTCTCCAATCCTCAGTTCCAGAGAGAGTGGCTCGCCTGATGAATGAAACTTTTTTAGAACATGCAAAGACCTCGTGGAATACCCCAGCTTCATTACCACCTACAGCAAAATGTACTGACAAATTGTATTCTATTCCTGTGCATAACTTCGAGTGGCTCTATTCCCATCCATCCTCTAACTCTTTTGATGTAGTAGCAATAAATAACAGATCAAGGCAGGGAAGATACAAGTCCATGCCTAAGGATCAAGCATCTAAGTGGCTGGACTTGAGGGGGAGAAAAATTATTTGACTTCACTATTACAGATGTGCATTGAAAATCAGCAGGGCGCTGTTATCTAAATATGACTTCATCCATTGGGACATTATGACTAAAGTCACAGATAAGTTGCCAGAATCCTCCAGGGAAGAGTTTGACATTTATTTTGGAGGTCTGTCGGGTGGCCAAAACATCATTGCCATGGACTCTGGACATGGCAGATGCTTCTTCCAGAAATATGGCATCAATTGTGACAATGAGGAGGGCCTCGTAGTTACCAAATTCCAGTATAACTCCTGACATTCAGGAGAGCATAGAGGACTTGTCTTTTGATGGTCAGCTTTTATTTTCTGAGAAGACTGATGAGACTTTGTTTTTTTAAAGACTACCATTCTGTGTTACGTTCATTGGGAGTTTATATCCCGGCCAAAAAGAGGCATTATTATTGAGGTCAGTAGCCAAAGCAGCAATATCACTTTCAGCAATTTTTTCCATCAATCAGCCTCCCCTGTTAGGCAGCAAGACTTCTCCTGGAAGGGACATAAGTCATGGAGGAAGAGGCCTTCTGGGTCCAATTTTAGCCAGACAGCCTGTCCTCCACCAGCATTGAGGAAGCAGCATTTTGACTTGCAGCATTCTAGTTGTGACCTCCTTGACTGTATCTCATCAGTTTGGGGACCAGGATAGGATAGAGGATAGGATAGAGGAGAGTGCTTAGGATAGAGTAACCACAGACAAATGGGTCCTAAGCACCATGATATCAGCTTGTTCCCTACAATTCCTGTGCATACCTCCTCCCCACCCACCTACTTGGTCCCTTTTCAGGACCCCTCCGTCAACATGTCCAGACTCTGTGTGGTTTGGGAGCTATAGAGGAGGGCATTCTACAGCATCAGGGAAAGGGTTTCTACTTACAGTATTTCCTGTTCCTCACGTCTAAGGAGGAATGAGACCTAGTCTTTATCTCTGCTGTCTCAACAAGTACAATCAAATACATGAGATTCCGCATGGCTGCCCTAGCTACTATTTTTCCTGCTTTGAATCATGACTGGTTTGCTGCCATGGATCTTCAGGGTGCTTACTTCCATATGGCAATTTTCCCCAAGCCACAGGAGGTTTTTGAGATTTGTGGTGGTGGGTTTACGCTACCAATACATCATGCTTCCCTTTGGCCTGTCTTTGGCTCCATGCATTTTGACCAAATGCATGACTGTAGTAGCAGCATATCTCAGAAAAAGAGACATTAATGTCTTTCTATATCTAAATGATTCACTAGTGAGAGGCAAGTCCAGAGAACACTTCTCCTGCTCGACCAGTTTACAGTAAGTCTCTTTGATCGTCTGGGTTTGATTTTAAACAAGGGAATGTCAACATTAATACCAACTCAAAAATCAAGTTCACTGGGGCCCTGCTAGACTCTAAAACTTAAAGAGTGTTTCTGCTGAATTAACATTTTCAGTTGATTAGTCACCTGTGTCTGTCTCTCCACTTTGAGCCTTCAGCCATGATCCAAGTTAGCCTGAAGTTGTTAGGTCATATGACCACATGCGCTTATGTAGTCAAGCATGCAAAATTGTATCTTTGTCCTCTTGGAGCTGGTTGAGATTGGTATATCTCCCAAGTCATCAGTCATTGGACAGTTTAGTGTAAATACCATTGCTTGTCCAGAGTCCTTAGAGTGGTGGATGGATCAGGTCAATGTTTTTAAAGGTGTTTCCTTTGCTCATCTTCTTAAGACCAGGACCAATGCTTCCACAATAGGTTGGGGAAGCCATCTAGGGGCATTTAAGGTTCAAGGTTTGTGGGCAGAGCACGAAGCCATCAAGCCATTTATAATGCATGAAGAGCATTTTGAGTGTAGATCAAGAACACAGTGGTTAATATACTCACCGACAACACCACTGCAATACATTATGTGAAGAAGTAGGGAGGCACCCACTACAGCCAGCTTTGCCAAGAGGCAATAAAGTTCTGGCAGTTCTGCATCAAAGAGAACATCATTTCCACAGCTGCTCATTTACCTGGAGTCCAGAACCACTTGGCTCATCATCTCACCAGGAATTTCTCCCAGAATCATGAGTGGAATCTGAAAAGCAGTGTGCTAAGGTCCATCTTCGGGGATTGGGACATTCCTACTATTGCTCTGTTTGCAACAAAGAACCACAAGAAGTGCCATTGTGATGGGGTGTCCACCCCACACAGGATTGACTGTGTTTAAGGTGGCCAGGTAGACCAATTAATTCCATAGGCTGGAGGAGAAGCCAGGGAGTAGGGAGCTGAGTGAAAGCAGGCTCAGCTGGGCAGGAACAGGAGGGGCCTATAAAGTCAATTAGTTGGCAACAGAAAGGGGCTGCTGCTGAGAAAGGGCAGTCACTCCCTTAGAAGAGGGAGGAGGTTTGAAGCTGGTATGCCCAGAGAAAGGAGGGGAACCAGAAGTGTAAGAAGCTTCAGGGAAGGAGCAGTGAAGGTGGAAAGAGGAAAACCCAGAACTGCTGAGCTGAGGGTTCCTGGACTGGAATCTGGAGTAGAGGGTGGGCCTGGGTTCCCCTGCCAGCCACTGAGGGAGTGGCACCATGTGGCAGTGAGAGGGGAGAGTGCCTAGGACTGCTATTAAGAAGGGACTTTGCAACCCTGGAAGGGGGAATGCTGAATGACCTAGCCAGAGGGCTGAGTCACAAAGAGGATGCTGCGGGTCCTCAAGTGAGAGGAGCTGCAGACCAGAGAGGGAGAGAGTCAGAGTGATGATGCGCAAACTGTGGACAGGGGTGTTGGCCTTGAGAGCTATTCCCCAGAGGGACGAGAAGGAGGCACCAGATCAATAGTGAGTGGTGAACCCTGTGACAACCATCAGTTTTGTTTGCAAGCAGGTTTCAGTCAGGGGTCCTTAACCGATGCATTTCATCTGAATTGGTGATTGGCACTGAAGTATGTTCCTCCCAATCCTTCTCATTCCTCAGGTCTTCCTCAAGCTGATGATCATGCCACACTGATTTTCATTGCACTAGCTTGGCAATGTTGGTTCTTCAATCTCCTCTGTTTTTTGGTCTGTCTTCCTGTTCCTTTTCCTTTTTACCCTGACCTACTGACTCAGTATCATGGTCAGATTTCACATCCAGTGCTGAGAAGTCTATATCTCACAGCATGGATGCTGCGTGGTTAGTTGAGGAAGAGGAGCACTGTTCTGAAGCTGTTCGACAGGTTATAATAGAAAATAATTTACTAGGGCTACTTGTTTGGCTAAGTGGAAACTCTTTCAATTTGGTCCGTAGCCTGGGGAATTCAACTGATGCAAGCCTGCATTTAGGACATTTTGGAGTATCTATTAGATCTTCAGTTCTCTGGTCCGTCTCTCATTGAGGGTGAACTTGGCAGCAGTTTTCGTGTTTCATCCTCTGCTCCAGGAGAAATCTATTTTCTTGAGCTCTATAGTAGTTTCTTTATAGAGATTTCTGAGAGGCTTCATTCGTCTCCTTCCACCGGTGAAAAGAGTGATTCTTTTGTGGAACCTTAATATTGTGCTGGCTGTGATCACGGGTCCTCTGGATGAGCCCTGGGCAACTTGTTCTCTGTGTCTCCTATGCCAAAAGACAGCATTTCTTGTGATTGTAACTTAAGTGAGGAGGGGTAGTAAGCTGCAGGCCCTAATGGCCTCCATATACTCATTTTTTCAAAGACAAGGTGGTCTTCAGGCCACATCCTAAATTTTTGTTTAAAGTAGTGCCACAATTTCCTCTCAGTATGCCAATATACTTACCTGTATTTTTTCCCCCAGATCATGCACACAGATGAACAGCATCTTAATTCTTTGGTTGTGAGATGAAGCTTGGCATTTTATTTGAAAAGAACTAAGCCATTTCACTCATTACCTCGACTTTTTATTTCCTATGCAGATCACATGAAGGATCAAGCAATCTCTGCCCAAACCATTCTAGGGGAATATCAGCGTGCACTACAGTGGCGTATGGGATAGCTCAGACTTTGCCTTCACAGAGGTTACAAGCTTATTTGAAAAGGGCCTAAGCAGAGTTGACCGTATTGCTCTATGACGTTCTGATATTGGACATTTGCAGGGCTGCTCCTTGGTCTTCCATAAATACTTTTACCAAACATTATGCTATTTTGACTGCATCTAAATCAGATTAAAATTTTGGAAAGGCAATTTTGCAGTCTTTTAAGTAGACTCCAAGCCCCACCTCCATTAGTGAGACTTGTGAGTCACCTCAGTGGAATACATGTTTACAACCACTCGAAGAAGAAAAAATTGGTTACCTTACCTCTACTGTAACTGTTGTTCTTCGAGATGTGGGTGTAGATGTGTATTCCACAACCCACCCTCTGTCCCCTCTGCATCAGAGTATCTCGTTTTGATGTTCCATGCAAAGCAACTGAGGAGAATTGGAGAGGTGCTGCCTTAAATACCCATGGGGCTATGGGACCAGAGGGCATGAGCACCACCCATAATAGTACAAGGCCAAGTTCTCCAGCTTTAGTGCATTGGACGTGCGCATACCACAGTGAAATACACATCAACATCCACATCTTGAAGAGCAACAATTACAATACAGGTAGATAATTGTTGGGGGTTTTTTCTGTATACCAAAAAAATTAAATATTTTAGATAATTATTTTAGAGAGTAATATTTCTATATGTTCTATTCTTCCTGTTTCATAAAAGAGCAACACTTTTTTTGGTAGGTGTGGAGCTGGGGTTGTTTATTTTGTTTTTTACATCAATGACAGCTACAGTACCACAGTCTCTCTAATGCACTGATGTTATCCTGTCTGGGGTAATACTATATCTTCAAATTCTGATGCTAAAAGTAGGACAAAAATGAATTGCATTGCTATTAGGCAACTGGCTTTATTTAGCTTTGAAGCCCTTTAGTTCAATTTCAGATACCTAAGGTTTGGTAGAGATTCTTTAGCCAATGCGCAACCCCAGATCCCCTAAAAACCACCTCATCACAGATGATAACCTAGGCCTTATCCATAGCACAGCTAATTCACATGTCTATTCTGCTCTGCAGTGACTGTATATTACTTTGGCTGCATGCTCTCCTTCTGCAATGGAGAATGTAAACACAGCTGTCAAAAATGAAGACTAGAATGTTGTCTTGATTTATTAACTAAATAAATGATACACAGTATGGTTTATTCTTTCTGTGCTTTATTGCTCATTATATATTTATATGTTTTGTTCATTTCTGGTAAATTATTGGATTGAATTGACAGTCGCAGTGGCACAGAGAGATGGGGAAGAAAAAAACAAAAAACCAAACAAACCTGGTAATATATGCAAGGACTTGTGTAATGCTATGGTAGGGAGAATTCCTTCCTTACCCTCAGCAGAAACAGCTTACTCTCCAGGCAAGAAGGTGCTTGTCAGATGCAGACAGGGAAACTATTCAGCCACAATGTGCAGCACTGTAGGTGACATGAAGCCAAATGTGGAAAAAGTGAGGTGTCCGATAAAGAGATAGGGAAATGTGTGGGGGAAAACGTGAGTAGAAATGAAGCTGTGATAAGATTACAAAAGAACCTTATGGGTGAGAACAAGGAGCTCGAATATGAGCTGTTAGACAGGAAGCCATTCAAGGAGTTCAAAGCTGGGGATGAGGTGCTCAGTATGTTGGGAGATGATTGTTTTTGCGGCAGAAGTTGCATGCCGACTGAAGGAGAAGTGAGCAGTCTGAGGCCAGACACGAAAGTTACAATAATCAAGGATTTAGACAACTAGGACATGAAGAATAGTTTTAGCAATGAAGGGGCAGATTTTGGAACTATTAAGCTGCAACAAGTGGCAAGATTTAGTGAAAGACCAGAGGTGGGGGAATAGGGAGAGAAGTAAAATGCAATACCAAGACTTGGGAGACTTATGCAGTATCCTCCTCTCCAGATTGCCTCATACACACATGCTCTCCCTTGCCAGTTCCTACAAAATGTACCTGCTGATGTTACTTATCATCCTTGTTTGATGAGCTGATCATGTCATTCCCGACTTTGAATCTTTTCAGTGGCTTCCCATCTAGTGTCATTTCAAATTTCAAATAAGCTACAGGACATCTCCTTTATGGGTTTATAATAATCTGCTCTTCCCTATTTATGCTCCCTTGTCAAGTTTTGCATAATCCTCTGTGACATTGCTGTCTTTTTCCATACATCTGCCAATCCCTCAAACAATCATCTCCATGGCTTTCTTCATGCAACCTTCTATACATTACTTGACTGCTCTGAACTTGTCTGCTAAAGGCCCATATCCTATCTCCTTTTTTGTCCCTTTTAAAAATCCACTTCCACTATGCTGTCTATAGTGAATCTGTAACAAAATCCTTTTTGTTATTCCCCTTCTGTGACTTCTGTCTATCTGTCTGTTGCCCATCCATCTCTAAACTGTGAACCCTTTGGGGCAGGGATCATCCTTTCCTGAGTATATGGAAAGTGCCTACCTCACTGTAGGTGCTACTGCAAACAAATAATAATTGTAGAAAACTTATGATTGTCCTGGTAAAATATATCCACATGTCACAATTCGCTATTTATTCACCCCTTATAAAGTTCTAATAGTTTAACCTGTTAAAACAACAAGTTATTACTCTGCCCTTAATTACACTTTTAATTAGTACAGTGTTAATTTAATCCAAAGTTTCTGTTGTTAGAAACAGTTGGAGTTTAGTGAGAGTGTTACATATTTTTGGGTGAACTGCTCAATGTGTTTTGCCTCCTCACAAGTTTGTTTTCATTAGGTTGCTTTATTACTACCTGAAAGAAATGTCTTTCTCTGTTAATGTCGCATCCTATACACCATAAAAAAGTCATATAACAGAGTGCTGACCTGTGAGTGCAGCTGCTGCAAGCATGTCTTACTGACATAGCCCGTTTAAGCCCCAGAGATTGTTCAGAGTTGCAGTCTCCAGAGAGGGCACATGATGGAATGGGATCAGCTGACTGCATGTCATAATGTTCCTGGCTCAGTCAAAGAAAATGAGAGTTTGAAGTAAGATCTGGAGTGAAGTTTTACTATGGGGGTCTGATAGGGCTAACCGATTGACAGGAAAGGCTACCCAGGGAAAAGGGTGTGTCTTCCCTCCCCGCCTGCCCTCAGTTTGCTGATGTTTGGAAAGCCTCTGGTGGCTGGGACCAAGTGTTTTTGAGTTGCTTTGCTCTTATGTTGAATCCAGTATTGCCAAGCTCAAGAGATCAAAAATCATGAGTCAGATCCCCAAAAAATCACAATATTGGCCCACAAATAATCAGATATTAAAAACATAAAACCGTGTTTTTAGTCTCTTTTGACTTATTTCCCTTCTACTCTTGTAGCTTTGTGTTGTGTAATAATATCAGATTGAGAAGTCAACTTCTAATGCACACAATGCATGTCTCTCCTTTCCCTCAGCCCATGTTTGCTACACCTGTACCTAATTGATACCAGTGACTCCATTTCATCTTCATCTGTCTGACTGAGTCTAGTCCAGTTTGCTCAGCTAAAGCCCTCACATCACAAGATCCTTTCTTTTTTGGATGTCAGGAACATTTCTTTCTCCTGCAAAGAGGAGGCGGAATCCCCAGATTGACTAAATATTTTAACTGGAATAACATCACCTCCCTCATTTAAGAATTGTAGGTTTGTGATAGGAGAAAAAAGGATCTCTCTTGTTAAATTAAAAGGGAAAAAATTATTCCTCTAACCCAGAGAACCTAGTTAATAAAGGATACAGAATACGAATTCAATTAATTATGTCCAAAACCTGACTTCATGGGACACATTGGGTTTCCTTGGTGTAAGTGACAGGAGACTTTGGTCCCCTGTTTTCTGGAATGCATCAGTACTAATGTTTTATAGAAAATTGAAACATCTATGGCAATGTAAAAAGTTTATTTTGTTCCCCAAAATTTTCCAAAGGAAATCTTAAATATATACTTTAGACAGAATTTGTACCAACTTCTATAACATCAATATTCAGATGAGTTCAAAGTTTGTGTATATCCTATGGTGCTCAGATTCATCCAGCAACTTGTTTGTTTTCATGTTCTAGGAGAGGAATACAAGACATATAGGCACAACTTGGTATTCTGTATGCATTGATTCTGGTAGTACTTGCGTGGATACCAATGCAACATACTTATTATCCATGTCCCATAAAGCATTATAAAAATATATTGACTTGTATTTATTCTTGAATATTTAAAAACTGGCAGATTATCATAGAAAGAGCTGTATAAATTCTCTCCCTTTTGCTACCTGAATTTGATGAAGGAGGAATAGAATTCCATTAAAATGGAACAGTTTGGCCCAGTGTTCAAACCAGTTAATCAAACTACCACTCCCATCCCATTGAGAGCCAGTCTGGAAAATGCAGACAAAGGAACCTCCAAAAGGGCAAGATAGCAACCAAGAGGCTGAAGGTCCTCCAACGATCAGTGTCAGAGCTTACAAGGCCTCAGACTTCTATGCCTTTTCTGGTGGGCATGGGGAATAGATTCTCAAGCTGGAAGCATTTTTAGTGTGTACGTGTTTTTGTTTTGTTTTTCTAATATGTAATAGAAAAACTGTCTTCATGTGTCGACTTAATACTCCATTTCCATCTTAATGTAGCTTTTGTTTGTGTACTAATATTACTGATTGTTTCTTGTTTCAGCTATTTGTACAAGAATGAAATCCAGTCAATTGACAGGCAAGCATTTAAAGGACTTGCCTCTCTAGAACAACTGTAAGTGCCTTTTCTCTTCTGTGCTGTCATCATCTGCTTGGTTGCCTTTCAGAGGAAAAGTGCACGCCTTGATCAGTATTTTCTGCTTGCATGCGTTGCATGTCTGCGCTGAATCAGATGTTAGTCAAATATTCTTATAATCATTTGCATGTGAAAAAAAATTGATCCCTGTGTCAAACTCTTCATTTCTATGTTTGTCTTTTATTTGTGATTTAGATTCCAAGTGTCCTAGTGCACTATGTAGTAGAGTTGGAGAAGAAGCATGATCACAGACAAATATTGAAAACAGTGAGCATTAATTGTAGATCTGAGGTCTGATTCTGCTTTCACCTACATAGCTTTTACAATGCTGCAATTCCTTTGGCTACACCGAAGTTACTCTCGTTTTACACTGGTGTAAATGAAAGTTTGAATCAAGCCCTGCAGTTTATTTCAGTACTTTTATCTTTCATTTAAAAACCCTTTTAAATTAAAATATGAATATTGTTGATACACATTTGTCTTATCTTTGCCATATATTGTGGGAGGTGGGGAAGAGGTGTGTGTGGATTTATTGTAATATGGAAAGTGTTTCAGTTAGTTTTCTGCCAGCAAAGTTGTGTAAGCTATTATTCTCTTACGGAGTTTCAAGTGAAGAAGAATTTAATTTGAAAATGAATGGGAAATAGTCAGACTGTAGTAGTATGATTAAAAAGACTGTATTGTTTCTGCGGTGTGTTTGGTTATTCGTAGTTTGTTTAATCAGAAAACAATTCACCATTACACAGTCATTCAAGTAGTACTTGGACAGGTGATAACAGTGATAACTTGGTAGATAACATTGCAGATCTGTCTGCAAAGTCCTGGAGTTTTAAAATTCCAGTCATCTTGCGAAGGATTTTTGCTTTGCAGGATGAATTTCATTGTCTGTCACTGAGTGCATGTAGAAGAGAATCTCCTCCTTTCCTGTAGGGCAATAGGAATTTTGAATTTCCCGACTATTTTTATAGATCTTTATTTGTCCTATACATACCTGTCTCTGCATTTTTATCCGTCATGTGAAATTTTATATGCAAGAAAACTACACTTCAGAAAATACACTCAAAATCCATATATACATATTTTAGAGGGCATTTGGGTGCCACTTAAGAGAACAGATTCTAGTTAGGTACTAAGTGTGAAACATATATGATAACTGTCATTTATCTCCTTAATGTCTTTCTCTTCTTCCCTCTCTAGCACTGGTTACTGCAGCATACTGACAGCAACTGGTAGGGTTTACTTGCAAGCTAATAGCAAATCTTATTTTCTTTGTAGTACATTAATTATTTAAGTGCACCTGCTAAAATACTAACTTTTGTAAAATAATAAACTTTCAGCTTATTCATAGGTCTGATATGCTGCAGGTAGCAAAAGAGAGGTTTTCCCATTCATTGCCTTACTAGTGATCTGCATTGGGAGACCTAACTCTGTCTGGGGATAAATAAAACATTCTTTATATTCCTCTAGTTTAGGTCTCAATTGTGCACAGACTCTCTGATTTGAGAATTGTCATGTAGTATTAATTAAAGGAGTGACTTGAGACCATCAGTCTTATTACTTATGAACTTCATTTCTATATGGGATTCAAGAGACTTAGAATTTACTTTGACAGTTTCAGTTTTAGTTGTAAATTGTGGAGTGACGTCTCATGTCCCACTTCACATGTATAAAGTTTGTTATTCCAAGCAGTGTGTATAACTTAGTTGCTCTTTTGAACAGTCTCTCCATTATGGAAACAATATCATTTTGTTAAATATATATACTAATTTCACATCTCATATAACACTTTTAATTTGCTCATATTACAAGGAAGGATAAGTATCTATTGATTTTTTTTAGATGGGGAAACTGAGGCACATATATGAAATGATTCATCAAAGGCTACACAGCAGGTTAGCGGCAGAGTTGGGAAATAGAATCGAAGTCTTCTGACAGTCTTGTGCCTTATTTGCAACCCTGTGCTGCTTCACTATATTCAGAGAAATACAGGCTTCTTATTTTCTTTAGTTATTAACAAATTTCCTTCCTAGGTTTATTGACTGAGCCAAGTTTGTAGTCCAGTACACAGTGCCACTCCTTCTGAAGTCTAAGAATTGCATATACACATCAAAAGAAAAAAATTGGTTCATAATATTTGTTTGGCATTCACAAATTTCAGCAGAATGAAACTAGAAAGTTTTTATGTGTGCGTGTATATTAAAATATAGATAAATTAACAGAAAGTTTTGTTTGTTCCTTACCCCAATTCCCGTAAGTTATGATGTTGAGAGCGAAACCACAAGTGTAATTTGCTTCAAAGGGCACAATTACTTATGCAGAAACAGAGCAAGTACAGCAACAGTATAGTTAGTCCCATCATTGTCTGCAGACAGGATTCCACTTTCCCCATAGTCTTTGTGGCATCATCCTCACCTAATGACTCAGTAGAAGCCCCCCCACACGCTCCCTCCAAAGTCAGCAACAGGAGTAGCATCTCTGGACCAGATTCTGATCTTTTTTGTACCTGCGTATATTTGGAATAACTCCAATAAAGTCAGCAAGGCCCTGGTGCTCAACACCACTGAAAAATCAAGCCGTGTTTATTTAGGTACTTTGATATTAAGTCAGTGATTGCAAATTGAAAGTGCCAGAGATACCTAGTTTGAGGGATGCCAGATTTTTTTTAGCCCTGGCCACAGAAGCTGAACCCTAAATAAAGTGAAATTCTAAGTGCTTGTATGTATTATGTCCTGTGGTTTTTCCTCCCATGTAACTAACATTTTACAAAACACTACTATAATGCCTTTCACATTAGGAGAGCAAAACCTTTTCTGTGAAATCCTTGACTAATACGAGAAGTCTTCCTCTCCAAAATACTAATTGAATTATTGAAGTTTTAGCTATTTAATTTTAGTGGAATGTTAATTACGTATATGATTTTCATATTAACGTCTGCTTTTTATAACTTTGCCTGTTCTAATATAAGAGCTATGAATTCAGCTAACATACAAATTTATGTGTTGTTTGTTAACTGAGTCTGTAATAGTGTGCAAACTTACATACTGTCCTACAGTTTTTGTAACTAATATGTATCATTTTTTCTATGCAGTTTTCTGTGGTTTTGAAATTTTGGTATAAAAAGATCACAAGTTCTTTGGAACAAAAACTTCCTTTTTATTATGTGTTTGTACAGCATCTAGCACAATGGGAACTTGATCCTTGATTGAGGCCTCTATGACTAGGGCTCCTAAATGCTACGGTAATAAAAATAATCATAATAATTAATATGCACTACCAAAATACCTACAATAAATAATAGTAAAAGGGGAGCATTTTGCAAAACAAATGCAGAAATCCTTTTGATCAGTTCTGAATAAAACTGTTTGTTCACAATGGCCTTTTATACACTCAGTGTAATATTATTTGTTGACATTCTTAAGCAGTACATAGTTGGTATTCGCTTTATGGATTTTAAACACTTTCCTCCCAAAGTTCTGAAGTTATTATTACACAAGATCAATAGACTCATTTTGAACTACACTACAGACTATAAACTTAAACTCAGTCCCTGTTCTAGAGTGCTTGCACCATATAGCTGTCCAGTGTAGCTGTCATGATGATGCCATGACATGATGTGTTCTTATGTCTATGATGCGTGAATGCCTGTGCACAAAGTTTTTTTAAGTGAGAAAACCATAGCCTAGAGGCAATCTCACTCTCTCAGCTGATGAAGTCAAAGACCAGTGGCATGTAGGATTGCAACAGCTGGGAACTACATTAGCTGCAGTGGATAGCGATTGACATCTTTCTGCCTTGTAAGGCCTTACATATTCCATGTAATGTTGCTGCAGTGCCTTTCCAGCTGTTGGAACAAAAGTTCCTCTGTCCTGTCTGCCAAAGCAGAATTAGTATGCTGGGCATAGGCATTTTCCATCACTCCGCCAGAACAACGGATGCAAAACCTGCAGACATACCTCCACTGTAACAATAATCAACACCCCCCATAGCACACCTTCAAGATCAATGGGTCATATACTTGCCTATCACAAGATGTGGTATACCTCGTCCAGTGCACTAAATGTACCAATAACAAGTATGTGGGTAATACCAGACAATCACTACACTTTAGAATGAACTCACACAAGAAAATGATAAAAGACAAAAACACCATATCACCTGTGAGTGAACACTTTTTAGAAAGAGGTCAGATATTGTGTGATTGATCTATCCTCATCCTCAAAGGAAACCTGCACAATAACTTCAAAAGATAAGTCTAGGAGCGTACTAAAAATCATGGACTGATACTGATACTGAATAGATACACTGCATATATGATCTTATTACAACAATCTAGAACTCACTTAACCGCCCCTCCCCCGCTCCCGCACAGCTTTTGTTTGTTTTTTGTTTTTTCCTCCCTCCTTATGACTGGAGAGGTGTTAATGGGCCACTTCACCTTGAATGGTCCCTTGAAATGTATTAACTACTTATGCTTGTACTTGTACTTACCTTGTACTTAGCTGTGACACTGAGGCCATGTCTACACTATCAAGTTTACAGTGGCACAGGTGTACTGATGCAGCTGCTCCACTGTAAGATCTCTTCTGTAGCTACTCTGTGCCCACGGGAGAAAGTTCTCCTGGTGACATAGCTACCGCCGCTCTTTGGGAGTGGTTTAATTACGTTGACAGGGGAAGATCTCCTGCCAACATAGTGCTGTCCACACCAGCACTTCTGTTGCTGTAACTTATGTCGCTCTGGGGATGTGTGGTTTTTTCACACTGCTCAGCAACATAAGTTATACCAACAAAAGTATTAGTATAGACATAGCTGAGTACATTTCCTAGACCTGAAGAAAGCTCTGTGTACTCTTGAAAGCTTGTCTATCTCACCACCAAGAGAAGTTGGTCCAATAAAATATATTACCTTACCCCCCTTATCTCTCCAATATCCTAGGACCATCATGCCTACAATAACACGGTATGCAACATGTTCTAGGATAGATAGTTTAAGATATTTCCTCAATATTATTAACTTTTGTGCCATGATTTATTAATGTGAAAGGTCTGTCTGATGTGTATATATAAATGAATCGATTTTTAAAATCATTTTGTATCCCAACTTAAAAAACAACAGTAAAGGTCTACATCCAAGTTTGTCATCCACTCTACGGCTTCTGATGATATGGAATGAATCAGGGCCGTCCCTCTGGAGAAGGATCTTAGAGGGCAATAGTTCACTGGATGTTCCATGGTTTGGATGTCTTCTCCACATTCACAAATTGGGCTCTACTACATTTTCCATTAGTGTAATAGGTAATTGCAGCTACAGGTCAGGTTTGCTGTAATCCATATCTTACGTGGCATGGTGAAGCCAGGTGATTGGTCTCTAGGATTGGATTCCTAATCAGGTCTTGATTCTTGACCCCGCTATTTTCCCACAGCCTCTGCCGTTTGGTGATGGGCCTGATGTTTTAAGAGTTTTGGCCACTAACCAGACAATGTTCCTCAACTTAAAGCAGCATTCTGGGTTGTTTTGGAGATCTTCACATATGGACAAGTTTGGGTTTGTTATTGTGCAATCATATTCACATACTATTGCTGTTTCTCTTTGGAGGGATGGTAGTAAGTAATATATGCACAAGGAGAGGGAGTTTAGACTGTCAGTGTGGAAATATTCAGCTGCTGAGAAGATGAGGGTCAAGGTGGTTGTCTGCAAGGTGTGAGCATCTGCTGCCCAATTGGTCCTGGCTAGTTTCTATTATATTGTTTCTAGTCTTTATGTTGGCAGTGGTCTTCATCAGATGTTGGCAGGATGTGAGGCTACAATCCAAAACCACTCCAAAATATTTCAGGAAGTCCTTGTGCCTGAGTTTGGTGTGTCAGAAGGTGACATTCAGGTGCATGTTGGTTGCTCAGGTGGAACACGGAGACAGCTGTTTTTGAGGGTTTGGTCATAGTGGCCTTAACCAGTAGCACACCTCCAGCTTTGTCACTTCTTCTGCTAGGATGCATTCCGCTTCGGTGAAAGGGCTCCTTTGGATGGTTAGTGTGAGATCATCCACGTATCCAAATTTCAGTGACTAGATTGATAGTATGTTGCTGATATAAATATTAAAGAACAATGGTGCTAATACGGATCCTTGTGTGACTCCGTTGTTCATTAAGCAAGATAGGCTAGTCTGTTCTATTAGATGTATGCAGAACTTGTGGTTGGTGAATTTTAAAATACTTAAACAAGGAGGTTTATATGGATTGTTGGTACATACAAAAGAGAATTAGATATAAGCAATAGAGCACAGGACATAGAACTCTTGAGTTCTAGTCCTAGTCCTGATTTTTTAATTGAATTTGTGACCTTAGCCTCTCTACTGGAGCTAGTCAAACTATTAGTTGCAAATAATTTCTTCTTCTTTAGATTTGGCCCCTTCTCTATTCATGGATTGCCTGAGAAACAGATCAGGACTTATATTTTGTTATTATTCAAAATTAGTTCAAATAAGTGCACAAATATATTTGAGTTTATGGCTAGTTAATGAATTGTTCATTATCAAATAGTCAGAGTATTTCTGTAGTTTGGCTGTTGACCTAAGTCACATGGCATGGTTTCTGACTGTATAACGTAACTTCTATAAACCATTCCAGTGCCTGAAGATGTTAAATCTTTCAGGAAAAGGTGGAGAACATTTTAGGGAGAGAATCATAGGAGACAAAAAAGGGAAAGGATAGGGAAGGTTTTCAATATCAAAAAATCTTCTGCAGAAGAAAAAAACAATGCATGTTAACAGCATGAATCTTTATGCGTAGGAATGTACGTTAGCTAGGTACATTGGCTCCACATGTAAAAAATATTCTGAGCTCCTTAGTTCCTTCCTTCTTGGTTTAGCAGACAGAAGGCCACAAGCCAGATTTATTGTCTAGTAGATTTGACATTAAAATTTCGCATGTCACATTCAGCTAGAGTTATTGCTTTGGCTATTTCTTTGGTCCCCCTACTGGAACAACTTACTGGCCTTCACTTTCTTCTTTCTACTTTCTCTGGCTGCAGGACCATGTAGGTGGTCCTCTGCTGTGAATGGAGTAGTTTTATGGGACAGTGGTTTCTGAAATTATCTCCATTTCTTTCCCTCCCTCTCCCCTTGATTTCCAATATCTGGCCATGTGGCGGGCACCTTGCTCTTTGGCTTGGGCTGGAACATGTTTAGAGTGTTTCCAAGCAAGAGCATTTAAGTGTCTTTAAGTGTCATCTTCTCATACTGAGGGGTTAGTTGTATTCTTTTTTAAGGTTTGTTTTTAAACATTTTTTTCCACTCTATTGTCCTTTTCATATTTTCATGAAGCTCCTCCTGAAACATTCATGTGGGGGGAGAAAAGTGGGGCTGGCCAAAAAGCACACTTTAAGAGGTATGAATATGCTTGGATGTAATCAGGATTTAGAATTCACAAACATGTTCACAAATCATTTCCCAGGCTACACCAGCAGCTCTGCTTCCTGTTCACTCATCTGTAAAGTTGGGATAATACATTCCTGACAGAACTGTTAATACTCACTAATATTCATAAAGCAATATGAACCTAATCTTGCAATCCTTGATCATGAATAACCTGTTACTATTAGTGGAACTGCTCACGAGTCAGGATTGCAGGTTCAGACCTTTTGTAAGTGCCAAGTATTTTTTTAACATCCAAGGCTTTTGTAGTCCAGAAGAACTTCAACAGGCAATATATACACCAAATAGAGGGCATCTTTTTATTTTTAGTGTTGCCATTAGCTGTCTATTCATACACCAGACAAAAATAACTATTGGGTAGGCTTTTTTGGGGGAGACCTGTCCAGTTGGTGATCCAGCCCACCTGCACTGGTTTTGTATTTATGAATTTGTTTGAGCATAAGAACCTTTTGCTTGGAGGATAGGAGAGTTCGTATTGGTAAATTTAATTTTTTCGAGAGGAGATAAAACGTTGTTAGAACTGACACAGCTTTAAGTCTTACTGATAGGGCAGTGATATTACAGGGGAAAGACCTCTCTTGAGACTGCATTTTTGAAAGGTTTCAGTCATTCTCATAGTGTTCAAAAGGTGGGATACCAAAAAATGTTTGTCCACTGAAGGTTGCAAATGCTTACTAATAAAGCTTCAACTTTTTCCTACAGAAAATTGTTTAATATTCATTTATTCAACCACACAAAATAAATCAAATTACTTCATGTGGTGGGATTCACTAGGAAAATGACAGTTGCAGGAGAGAGGGCCAGAAAATGTAAAACTAATATTTCTGTAAAAGCCCTGGTCCCATTGTAAATAAAACAAGTTTTACTACATATTAACTGATTGATCTAAAACTTGTAGAAAAGATACTGGCTTTGCATATCTAAGCTTAGTTGATGAAAGCTATCTGGCTTTTTATTAAAAAATGTTTTTTGAATCTGTGATTTTATGTTTTTTGCAAATATCAGAAAATCTCTCCTTTCTTACCAGTGACTAGTCCTATAGTACACATGGGCTCACTGATTTTCCCATGAGTTTTCATAAATGTTTAGTTTTGACAGAAGATTGTTTGAAGTATGAGTAATTGTTCCAAATATCTCGTTATGAGCACCAACATAATAGCAACTTTATAAACCTTCCTATTATGTAAGGCCTCTTTCTTTCATGTAAAAGTGTAGGATCCAAAAGACATCAAAAGACAATTATGCCACTACATCATTAACCTGTAGTCATTTTCAGATGTGCTTGGCAGCATGCAAAGTCCTTTACATACCAATTTTCTAGCTGCACAGTGCCACTTTCATTAAATAAATTATATCAGTGGTTTGTTTTGTTTTGTTTAACACATTTACAGGTATCTGCACTTTAATCACATAGAAACATTGGAACCTGAATCTTTTACGCATCTTCCAAAACTTGAAAGACTGTAAGTTATATTTTTGTTTGGAAATTTTGGTAAGCTGTAGTAGTCAAATTGTTTCTTGGTCTGATCCAGATCAATAGTGTTCAGAGCGAGAGAAGAGCTTTAATGTTGTTTTTCATTTTGTACTAAAATTATTGTAATTTTAATGGTGTAAGAGTGAGATGCTGAGCCCCTTCTGGCAAGCAAAGAGCACCCTTATCTTCCAGTGACTTCTGTTCAGGCCCTATATTGGGGAAATATTTAATAACACTGTTTCATGTACAACTTGCAATCTCAAAGCTAGTTCAAAATAATTGTGATTGACATTTGTCTATCTAAAATAGATTGTATGAAACATGATATAGGAGCATTATATTTTTTGTAAAAATGGCTCATTTGGTTACTTTTTCCCCAGTTGTCTGTCATGTTGTATGTATTTTTGCTTCCAGTGTAAACTAAAATGTTCCTTTGTTTGGTGGAGGAGGAGTGGGGATATGAAAGTCTTTTTTTTTAAAGTAGCAGCAGAAAGTTGATTTTTAAAATGTTTATTTTTACATGTTGTAAAATTAGTATCTCTTAAAGGAATTCCAGAAGAATGTATATGGAATGAAAACATTTCAAAATCTGAATTCATACATGAACTCATCTGTGTTTTTTAACAGATTTTTGCATAATAACAGAATAGCTCATTTAGTTCCTGGGACATTTAGTCATTTGGAATCTATGAAGAGACTGTAAGTAAATTAAATTAATTTATATACTAAAAGAATTGAAATAGTCTAATTATACTTGTATCTCATCTTATAGTGTCCACCTCCTTTGGCTGTCTGTTCCACTGCCTAATTCTTCTTGCCACTAAAGAACTCAGTCTAAACTTTTCCTTTCATTGTCTTTATCCTTCAATCTTTCGTGACTGTGACTAAATCCTTTCCTTCATTTGTTATCTTGAATTTATGTGTAGACTGTGGCCTTGTCTGCAATGAGTCTTCTAATTTGTAGACTAAATAAACTCAGCTGCTACAATCTTTCCTCCTACTATATGTTTTACTGTCCTTTTATCTTTTTGTCTTTCTATCTTTTTGTATAAAATTTGTTGCCTGTTGTATTTTCTCTGGGTTGTTTTTTTCTATATTCTTTCTATATCCTTCCTAAACTGTAGAGACTATCTGTAAAATTTTCAAAGGTTTCGTAAAATTTAAGTGACAATTTTCTAAAGTGATGTATGCACTTGGGCCCATACTCATTGCAACACTTAACTTTCAGGTTCTAGCTACCCACTGGAATCCACAAACCCTTAGTTAGTTTCCCAGGCTGCCTATACAATGAATGAGGAGAGATAGAAGTCTAAGAATGGGCTCCACAAAATCCAACACCTAAGCTAGTCAACTGCAGTTGCCATAGAGAAAAGTTCCAGAGGATAGCCCTGTTAGTCTGTATACAGCAAAAACAAGGAGAGTCCTGTAGCACCTTAAAGACTAACAAATTTCTGTGGGCATAAGCTTTCGTGGGCTGCAACCCACTTCGTCAGATGCATGAAGTGGAAATCACAGATAGGAAGTATATATATACATCCAAGGGTAAGAAACAACAATGGGGAGGGTAAGGGCTAACAAAGTCAATTGAGTTAGAGTAGATTAGGCCTATTCACAACTGTTGATCAGAAGGTGAGAATGTGTGAACAGTGACAATTACTTCTTGTAATGAGGTTACCATTCCAAGTCCCTATTCAGACCCAGTCTGATTGTGTCAAGCTTGCATGTGAGTTCCAGCTCTGCAGTTTCTCGCTAAAGTCTGTTTTTGAAGTTTTTTTGTAGAAGTATGGCAACTTTCAAGTCAGCTACAGAGTGTCCTGGGAGATTGAAGTGCTCTCCGACTGGTTTATGGATGTTACCATTTTTTATGTCTGATTTGTGTCCATTTATTCTTTTGCGTAGTGACAGTCCGGTTTGGCCAATGTACATGGCAGAGGGGCACTGCTGGCACATGATGGCATATATTACATTAGTAGACATGCAGGTGAATGAGCTCTTGATGGTGTGGCTGATGTGGTTAGGACCTGTGATGGTGTCACTAGAGTCAATGTGCGGGCAGAGTTGGCAATGGGGTTTGTTGCACGGATAGGTTCCTGAGCTAGTGTTCTTGTTGTATGGTGTATGGTTGCTGGTGAGTATTTGCTTCAGGTTGGGGGCTTTCTGTAAGCAAGGATAGGCCTGCCTCCCATGGCTTGAGCGAGTGAGGGATCTTCTAGAGTAGGTTGTAGATCCCTAATGATGTGTTAGAGAGATTTTAGCTGGGGGCTGTAGGTGATGGCCTGTGGTGTTCTGTTGTTGTCTTTGTTGGGTCTGTCCTGTAGTAGAGCCAATTTCTAGCCAGCACAACCTTATTAGGTCAAATATAGACAAAGCATCAGAAGAATAAAAAATAAAAGATTTTTGTGCATGGCTTGCAGTTGAGTGTGTCGCTGCACCAATTCTGCCATAATCACCCCTCGCCCCCCCCCACCCATTCGGTGCTAACAGTCAACCCATGACCTGACCTTATTAGGGTATGCCTATGCGATCGGCTGTGCCTTCGGCTCCCACATCATATATGGGAAACAAAACTTAACTGACCATTATATGGGAAACGAAACTTAACATCAATTAGGAAACGAAACCTATTGCAAGTATCCCCCGGCCAATCTGGTGCTGGCACGAAGCCCATAAAAGGGGTCTTACCCAAGCCCCTGCTGAGAGCCTTCCGAACTACCAGCCTGATCACCTGGTCCGGACTCTCCCGCTCCCGTGTACCCTCCCCGCCCCCCGAGCGCAAATCGTCTGTTAGCCGGCCGAGTTCGAGTTTTTACATTTATTATGCTATGTGTCCTTCTCGCCTGGTTGGTAAGGAGTTAACTGTCAGTCTGTGTTGCAGCTTTACTTCCTTCCCCAGTCTGTGTTCTGCAGCTAGCTGACTGTTTTACATTTCTCCCTATCAGTCTGTAACTTGCAGTTAACTGTTTGTTGTCTTTTTAAAATTAGTTTGTACCTGGCAGTTAACTGTCTGTTTAAAATCATTCTGTGTCTTGCAGTTAATTGTTGGTTCAAATTCAGTTTATATTGTATAGTAATTATTTCATTTCATATTCTATTGTATTAGTCTAGAAATAGTTAAAAATCTATATTATTCCTGTTGTTTTATAATACAATTCATTTAGTCATTAATCGACTCATTATTGACTCTCGGGGATCATTAACCTGTTGGAACAGTTGGGTCTGTCCTGTAGTAGGTGACTTCTGGGTACCGTCTGGCTCTGTCAATTTGTTTCTTCATCTCCTCAGGTGGGTATTGTAATTTTCGGAATGTTTTATGGAGAGCCTGTAGGTGTTTGTCTCTTTCTGAGGGATCGGAGCAAATCCGGTTGTATCTTAGGGCTTGGCTGTAGACAATGGATCGTGTAATGTGTCCAGGGTGGAAGCTGGAAGCATGAAGGTATGTATTGTGAGTCACTTGGTTTTCGGTGTAGGGTGGTATTAATGTGACTATCCTTTATTTGTATTGTAGTGTCCAGGAAGTGGATTTCTTGTGTGGACTGGTCCAGGCTGAGGTTGATGGTGGGGTGGAAATTATTGAAATCCTGGTGGAATTCTTCAAGGGACTCTTTCCCGTGGGTCCAGATGATGAAAATGTCATCAATGTAGCATAGGTAAAGAATAGGTGCTTGGGGACGAGTTTTGAGGAAGCGTTTTTCTATGTCAGCCATAAAAATGTTGGCACACTGTGGGGCCATGCAGGTGCCCATAGCTGTGCCACTGACTTGAAGGTATAGATTATCTCCAAATCTGAAGTAGTTGTGGGTCAGGACAAAGTCACAAAGTTAAGCTACCAGGTGTGCCATATCATCATCAAGGAAAATGTTTCTGATGGCTTGTAGTCCATCTTTGTGTGGAATGTTGGTGTAGAGATCTTCTACATCCATAGTGGCTAGAATGGTGTTTTCTGGGAGATCACCGATGAATTGTAGTTTTCTCAGGAAGTCAGTGGTATCACAGAGATAGCTAGGTGTGCTGGTCGCATAGGGCCTGAGGAGAGAGTCCCCATAGCCTGACAGTTCTGCTGTGAGAGTGACAATGCCTGAGATGATGGGGCGTCCAGGATTCTCAGGTTTGTGGATCTTGGGTAGCAGATAGAATAACGCTGGTCGGGGCTCAGGGAGTGTGTCTGTGTAGATTTGTTCCTCTGTTTCTTTAGGGAGTTTCTTAAGTAGATGTTGTAGTTTCTTTTGGTACTGAGTGGGATCAGACAGTAGTGGCTTGTAGAATGTGGTGTTGGAGAGTTGTCTGGCAGCCTCCTGTTTGGAATCCGATCTATTCATGTTGACTACGGCACCTTCTTTGCCAGCCTCTTTGATTATAATGTCAGAGTTGTTATTGAGGCTGTGGATGGCGTTGTGTTCTGCACGGCTGAGGTTATGGGGCAAGCGATGTTGCTTGTCTACAATCTCAGCTTGTGCACGTCGGCGGAAACACTCTATGTAAAAGTCTAGTCTGTTGTTTCGACCATCAGGAGGAGTCCATGCAGAATTCTTCTTGTAGCGTTGGTAGGCAGGTATCTTTGAGTTAGTGTGTTCAGTAGTGTGGTGGAAATATTCCTTGAGTCAGAAAGTAGGATCCCAGTCAACGCATAACTGTATCATGTGTGTGGGGTGGTGGGACAGAAAGAGAGTCCTTGAGACAAGACAGACTCTTCTGTTAAGTGTTAACTGTTAAGTGTATAGCTTATAGTTAAGTGTATAACTGGATAGATTTACAATATTGTTGGATGAGCCAAGGGTATCACAGTTGTGGTCCCTTGTGGCATGTAGGAGCTTAGATAGTTTAGAGTCCTTCTTCCTCTGTAGAGAAGCAAAGTGAGTGTTATAAATGGCCCGTCTTGTTTTTGTAAAGATCAACCACATGGAAGTTTCTGTGAAAGTTTGGCTTTTCTTGAGATTTTCCAGCATTGAGAGTTCTTTCTTGATCTTCTCCTGCTAGCTGATCAGGTGCCATAGAGAGTGTTTTATCCTAAGCCCTGGCCCTCTCAGAGCATTAGGCACCTTGTTGATACTAGACACTTAGTGATCAGTGTGAATACCAGTGAGACACGATACGCCCAATTTGCAGATCAATAAGGTTTAATGTGCAAGGTTTTCTATAGATACACTAGTTGAATACAAAATCTAAAATTAACTACAGTATTACATACTCATTAAGCCTGGAGAGCTAAACAGTTACTCAGAAGGCTGCATACAGGAACGGGTTTCTTCAGGGGCCCCACCAGATTGTCAGTGGCCTCTGGTCCGACCAACAGCACCTCCCACAGAGTCAGATGTTGATGGAGCATGCCCCTTTGTCGAAGTAATGACTTCTTATACCCTTCCATAAACAACTTTCAGCTAATTACCTCTGTACTCATTATCATATGTGCTAATGACCTACATTGGATTTTCACCCTTAACTACATTCCATTCTCACCATGATAATTGGGGTCGTCAAAACAAATTCTGGTGATAGGTGGGGCAGTGTAAAAATATGCCCCTTGGTAATGAAACAGTGTACCCCCAGACATTCCAGGACAATTTTTTCCCATCACCATTGTCTGTGTGCAGCTGCAAGTGAACATGTTGTGTATTTTGTCTTGTTTGGTGTTATCCGGATATGCTAGTGCAGGGGCGGAGATTACCACTTGCTTCAGTTCTAATAGGGTCTAATTCTCTTCCGGGCCCCAGTTCCAAGGTACTCCCTTCAATAGGTGGTACAGTGGTACAGTCGCAGGTACAGTGGCTGTGCCTTTAAAGCAAAATTCTCTACGCAGAGCCATCTTGTGAGACCTAAAAAGGATCACAATACAGAGACATCAGTGGGTGATGGCAGTTTACAACTGAATCCCACTGTCTGCTGATCAGGGGTAATTCCTTCTTGTCCTAACACTGAACCCATGTATTGGACCTCTTGCGAACACAACTGGCCTTTTTCCAAATTAATTCAGAAGTCTGCTTGCTCAATCAGGAAGATTACTTCATCGAGCAAAAGCAGCTGGGCTTTTTGGTTTACAGTCCAAATGAGAACGTCATCCACATAAAAGATAAGATTCATCAGTGCTGTGCACCTATCCTATAATTTAATAACATGGACGTGGCAGATCATGGGGGAGCAGGGTAGCCCTTGTAGAACACGCGTGGAAGTGAGTTGACAGTCCCTGAAGGTAAAAGCAAATTTATACCAGCAAATTTATACCAGAATGCAGAGGAATAGCAAAGAATGCATTTGATAAATCCAATACTGAAAACCATTTAGCTCCCATACCTATTGCAGCCATCACTTCTGGTAACTTGGGGCTGTCTTAAGTGTACATGTATTCAAAGCCCTGTAATTTACTGTAAGTTGCCAGGTTTTTCCCTCCGCTTTATGGACTGGCCGTATGGGGGAGTTGTTTATGCTATTAGTTTCCATTAGCACTTCTTGCTGCAAGAAATCAGTAATCATGAATAACAATCCTTCCTCAGCTTCCTTTGGGTATTTGTATTGCTTCTGGGGTGGTGGATCAGGTCTGACAATAAAAACACAGGCATCCACCCAGCCACAATCCAATTTATTCTTGGCCCAGGCTCGTGGGTGTGCCTGTACTATGTTAGCAACATCCATGGTGTACCGCTCTGCTGTAACTCAGAGTGGCTCTGGTGCTTTAAGAGCTGCTGCCATGTGTGCAGCTGCATCAACTCTAGGAATTCCCAATCCAATCCACAATATCCAATTAGCTAAATCAAAAACAGTCTGAATCTTAAGTATACAATTCATGCCCAAAATAGCTGCTTCTTCAGCATGTGCCAAACCAAAAATCCCTGTCTATGGTTTCCTTACAACGGTGTAAGTAAGGGGACGAGAAAGGGGCATATCTATGCTGGAACTTTCAAACCCCTCTAACCTCTCCCTTTAACTTGACTGTTGCAGGAACTAAGCAGTCATCAATCAATGAAATAGTGGCACCAGTATCTCCAAGCATATGCTGTCCAAACGCACCCTGTTCAAAATCCACCCAAATAGTGGGTCATCCCCATTTATCAGATGTTAAAGGTGCCGCATGTATCAGAGGACTTGGGGATGCCTGGACCCCCTATGCCTCTGAGATCTTCCCCTCAGGAGGTGGGGTCAGCCATTGACCCTCAACAGCATGTTTCTCCGGAGTGTGAGACTCCCTTTCCTTCTGACAAATCAGGTCAGCCAGCTGATTATTTGATTTGCCATCAATTAGAGCTTTAGGGGCATATTGGAGAGCTCGATTCCACAGTACCCAATGCAGGAGATCGATCCTCCCACGGCCTCGCCCTTGGCCACGCCCTCTGTTAATTCCCTCAGGGACTAAATCACCTTCCTTGCTCCCTTGATTCTGAAAGGTGATCTGAGCAGCCACTGTTCCTCACGTCTATGCAGCAGCTTTCCTTTTGTGCTTATCAGGGAAGGCGTGACTCACTAGTAAATGAGCTTGTCGAACTCTCTCTAACAGTGCCTCCCACATCATAGCTGTTAAATTCAGAGTACCCAACGTGACTTTTACTTGTGGATGTAGCCCTTCTATGAAACAAGTTGGAAAATCTGTGTCCATAAGGTCTTGACCTTCCTCCTCGTGCCCCATAGTTTGCCATAGGATCTTTTTACGTTGTAAGCAAGCATCAGGGCATTCCCCTAGGGCTTGCCACTCCTAATGAAAACTTATCTCAATGTGCTTGCCAGGATCTACTACCTCAAAGACTCCTCTCTGTATATCCACGGGAAGTCCGAAAAAGGTGTCTAATGGGAGACATTCCCTTAAGAGCAAGGCATAATCACTGTAATTTAACTGAGGCACTGTGGTAAGCTGTGCAAACCAGCCAACCACATTGTCAGGGGTGATGTTTCCTAAAGCTTTTTTCAGTGCCTGCACTTGCTAAGGTTTCAGTATCTTATTCACTTCAGTGGTAGTGTGGGTGGTGGTTTCTTCCTCACCCTCTCCAATGGTCTCTTTCTTGGTCTCCACAATCACAGGAGCCATGGGCGCAGTAGCCCATGGCATATCCCCCTCAGCCAGCTGTTTTACTATCTGCGTGAGAGGAGCATAGGGGGAAGGACATTCTTTGCTCTGATCTGACTGGTTCTTATCCCACACAGCCTCTGCATAACAGAGGGCTGATAGATCAAAGTCCTGCATACCAACACTCTCTGCACCATCACAACCTCCATCTGCCTGCATGGCAGCAATAATTCCCTTGAGAAGCAGCCAATTGCTTTGTACACTGAGACAATTGCCGCTGACAAACTGCATGGGACTGGCCCTCAGTTTCCCTCTTTTTCTCCTACAGTACAACGTGTACCACAGCTTGCGCGTCCTTACATTTCACTTCCCAGATATGAGCTGTTTCCTCCCACTGTCTAGCTTCCTCTCTCTACCCCTCTGTATCGTGCTGAGAGTTAAAGAGCAAATTAGCCTGAGTGAGACAGTGGGACATTGAAGATTCATACTCTATTTTCAGTTTCTGTACTTGACCTTGGCATGCTATCAGTTGTTCATGCAGCTCCCTGTTTTCTTTGGCTAACTTCCCTAACTCTTCAGTAAGGGTTTTAGATACTAAAATGAGCCCATGTAAAGCAGCCAAGTGTTTTTTCTTACGATCAGGCTTTGTCTCTATGAATTGTTCCCACTGGAGCATCAAGACTGCATATGCCGTTTTAGTCTTAAATGCTTCTCCAGATCATGGGTCCTTTTCCAGGTCATCTACAAAAGCTTTCATATCCGAGACTGGTTCTAGCGAAAGGAGGGTGGGAGTGGCAACCCCTCGACTGCCTGAATCACAACACATTCCTGTAGAGGACATAATGCATTCCTCCTGAAGCCAAATACAAACACAGCTTCGTGGAGAACCATGCCAGACAGGTTGCTACTCTCCTGACATGCAGTGAGAGAAACCTTTGCACCGTATGCCTCAAAGATCGTCTCACTCACAGCTGATTGAGCCCACCCAGGGACGCCAGTTGTTGATACTAGACACTTAGTGATCAGTGTGAATACCAGTGAGACACGATACGCCCAATTTGCAGATCAATAAGGTTTAATGTGCAAGGTTTTCTATAGATATACTAGTTGAATACAAACCTAAAATTAACTACAGTATTTCATACTCTCTAAGCCTGGAGAGCTCAACAGTTACTCAGAAGGCTGCATACAGGAACGGGTTTCTTCAGGGGCCCTACCAGATAGTCAGTGGCCTCTGGTCCGACCAACAGCACCTCCCACGGAGTCAGGTGCTGATGGAGCACGCCCCTTTGTCTAAGTAATGACTTCTTATATCCTTCCATAAACAGCTTTCACCTAATTACCTCTCTATTCATTATCATATATGCTAATTACCTACATTGGGTTTTCACCCTTAACTACATTCCATTCTCAACATACTAATTCGGGTCATCAAAACAAAATCTGGTGATAGGAGGCGCAGTGTAAAAATATGCCCCTTGGCAATGAAGCAGTGTGCTCCCAGACGTTCAAGGATAACTTGTTCCCATCACCATTATCTATGTGCAGCTGCAAGCATACATGTGTGTTTTGTCTTGTTATGTGTCATGGTATTCAGAAACAGAGACATCTGCAAGGTTACTCAGTAGTCCTATTCATCTCTGCCAACTGGAAGATGTCATGCTACGGGGGTCAGAATAGCCAAGCAAGCAACTGAAACTATGCTAGGCCTGTAGGACAATGGTCAAGTAACTCAAATTGTACTGGGCCTCCAACACACCTAAGGTTGGGCTGGAGGGAGGCTCCTATTTCCTCTTGGAATCCATAGTTGGGAACTCTCTCCTAGAGTCAGATGCCTAAACCATTCCCTGCAAGAATGGAGGTAGCACATGTCTAATTCTACTCAAAATGGCCCAGAAAGAATAAGGCAGCAGCCTCTTTTATGACCATTAGCCCAACGGTTAAGACAGTCGCCCAGAATATGGGAGATCCCAATTCAATTCCTCCTCTGCCTGATGAGCGGAAAGGGTTTGAACATGGGCACTTCACCTCTCAGGTGAGTGTACTTAGCTATTGGACTATGAGATATTCTGTTGTGGGTCTTTCTCAGCCTCACCTGTTGAAGCTGTTCTACTGTATATAAATAATTAATTATGCATTGGGCCAAATAGTGAGTGAGTGACTCCATAGTCCATAGTTAGGCACTCACCGGAGAAGTGGGAAACTCATGTTCATATCTCTTCTCATTAGGCAGATGGTGAATTTGATTTCCCACATCCTGGGGGAGTTTCCTAAATACTGGTCTGAAGGTTAAAAGGGGAGTTCTCCTTCTCCTCTTGGCCGTTTTATGCAGAGAACAACTACCAAATTGGGCTCTGCAGGTAGGATAGGTGGAGGAAACATCATTGAATGATGAGGATAAAAAGTATTGACTAGCCCACGACAGAGAGCACTGTCCATCCTGTGCAGTGAGTGAGGAGTGGTCTGGGGGGAAAAATAGTATATGATCATGTAATTAAAGACCATATCATAATGTATATGCACAAGGGGACCAGATGTCTTTCTTTTAATGTAGGTTTTTGTATGTAAGAATAAGTAGACAAGGAAGTAGACAGTATTGCCAAATTGTATAAAATCTAATGTATTTTTCCAACTGACTAGCAATTATAATGGATGATTCTCATTTTACACAGACGTTTGGATTCAAATGCTCTGCATTGTGACTGTGAAATCCTATGGCTGGCAGACTTGCTGAAGACATATGCAGAATCTGGTAATGCTCAAGCAGCAGCTACTTGTGAGCATCCAAGGAGGATCCAGGGAAGATCAGTGGCCACAATAACACCAGAAGAACTTAACTGTGGTGAGTTTTCCACTTAATGTTCAGAAAAAAAAATCCAAAACAACCCATATTTTTCATGGGATTTTTTCCCCATTGTTTTGACCATTGATGCTAATAGCTGCTTTATGGCCATCTCTAATAATCTTTTCTCTGAATCCCTTCTCCTCAGTCTTTCTGCTGCTTTTGATGCAGCTGATCACTCATTCCACTCAGTCTCCACCCTTGCTTTCTTTAATCATACTGTTCTGCTTTTCCTCCTATATCCCCACTTGCTCTCTTTTTAATATTGTCTCTTCACCTCTCCATCTATTTCCCCAAAACACCTTTGGTTCCCTCCTCTATTTTACATCATATTAGTTGATTGTGCCACTGCACTATGTCATTTCTCAGCATAGACAAGCCCTGTGAGGGGGAATAAGGCTAAGAACTGAGTATGATCATCCTGAAAAGATATTTTCCTGAACCCCTTTCTGTATTTGTCTGCTTCAGCAGGAGAGATTCAGAGAGATCCATATCAGAATATCCAATAGCCCAGTGGCTAGGCCACTCTGTTGAGAGACTCCTGTTCAAATCCTTTTGCCCTATCAGGCTGAGGGAGGAATTGAAGCTGGGATCTCACATCCTGATGAGAACTCTAACCACTGGGCTAAAAGTTGAGAGAGATGGTAGTGACACCAACAATGGCTCTTCCTCCTCGATTTTGTGCAGGCCACGATCTGGTAGGCATACTCATAGTACGCGTACTGGATCAGCCGAGATACGCAGAGGATCACCTGTCTTCACATAATTTGAAGACGGATGCTCCTGTCAGGCTTAGATGAGACAGGCATCCGGGTGCCTAGAGCTAGGTGTTGTGCCCATGCCCAGAAGAAATTGTGTCCATGCCCAGTGGAAATTTAGGCACTGAATTAGTTTAGGGGTAGGTGGCAGCCAAGCAGGGGTTTTGTGGATCACAGTAGCACCTAAATCTGGAATCTAGGTGCCTATGTCCCTTTGTGGATAATGGACTGCAGTAAACATACAGGATGATAACCATAAGTAGGCAAGATGCCAGAAATCCGACAATAAATATGTCTGAGTAAGAGATGTGCAGACATGAAAAATTGAGCAATATTTACTGAAAATAAAATCAGAAAGTATACTGGAAGAATACTTTGTAGATTTCTATTATAAGCAATGGAATACATAAAGCTGGCTTCTGAGCTTGTGTCCCTTGTATTCAAAACCCCTGTTGACTCCCAAAGGAGACCTGAGCATAAGAAGAATGAAAGCTGGGATCTTTAGTAGTCAGTTCTGAAGTTTAATATTGCTTTGTATACTGCATTGCTCCTCAGATGATGGAAATAGGGAAGGAAAAGACAGCATTAAGGAATTGTTCCTGATTCCTCTGAAGTCAACATTAAATCTCTCATAGACGTAGTGGGAGTATGATTAGGTCATTGGATTTCTATCACTGGGTCAAGCTTGAGAAGCTTCTTCAGATACACTGAAGAGTTTTGTTACTGAAGAGTTACTATTACATATGTTGCAATACTTTGCTATATTATAGCCCAAAAATATTCCAGTATCCAGTATAAGTGGTTTAAAATGGCACTGTGCCAGCTGGAAGCTCTTTCTTGTAATGTAAATCAAATCTCTGTAAAACTAAATACATACAAATTCTTTGCTTCAGAATCTGATGTAAATTTACAGATGCCATTTTTTCAGTTTTCTAAAATGACACTAGTAAATGTTGAGAGAGGTCAGAAAACCAATGATAATTTTGTGTAGAGAAAAATGTGTTTAATCTTGATTGAATCTGTAGTATTGCTTGCAATATTTGTGAAAAATGTTCACAGTGTTTGGGGAGGAAATAAAAGATTTATTTACTTTAATCATTTTAAAACAAGCAAGTTTTCCCCAATACCTTTTATTGTTGATAGAGAGGCCAAGAATTACGTCAGAGCCTCAGGATGTGGATGTTACCTCAGGGAATACAGTGTACTTCACTTGCAGAGCTGAAGGCAATCCCAAACCAGAAATTATCTGGCTTCGAAACAAGTAAGTTAAAGAAAAAAAGGGAGAGAGAGACAGAAATTGCTTGTATATGTCTGCTTTACAACATACGTGTATGTATATATGAAATACTTAAGAACATCATCATATTTGTATTATAAAAAGTTAATATAATTGGTAATTATAATTAGGTCTAGTCTCATCGCAGTTCAAAGTATAACAAACATATAATAGAGAACCTTATATATAGCATATTGTATATGATACCATGAGCAAGATTTTTCCATTGCATTTGCACCCACAAAATTTCAGAGAACCCTGCAAAATCCTAGATTAACTATACAAATAGGCTTTTGTATACAAAGATCAAATAATGCTAAAAGTGCATGTAATATGTAGTTTGCACATGTAAATATGGAGTTCTTCTTTGAGTGCTTGCTCATGTTGATTCCAAGTAGGTGTGAACATGCCACATGCACAGTCATTGTAAGGCTTTTCCCCCAGTGGTACTCGTCGGGTCAGTGCAGGTGCCCCATGGAGTGGTGCCCTCATGGCATTGTATATAGAGCCCTGCCGACCCGCCTCCTCCTCAGTTTCTTCTTACCACCTGTGACAGTCGTTGGAGCTTCTTTACCTTGCGTCTGCAAGTACTCTCCCAGTATTGATAGCGGTTCCTGTAATAGTTAAAATAGTTAGTTAGTGTTTGGAAAAAAAAAAAAAGTTTTATAGTTACATGTTTATAGTTAAGTGTTAGTTAAGGGGGTTCTTCCCCTTTAGTTGTACTCCCCTTTCCAGGGTACCAGGGCATGCCTCAGGCCCAAGGCTTCAAGCCCCATGTATCCTGCCACAAGCCTATGCCCAAAGGCGATCTGCACGACTCCTGTTTGAAGTGCTTAGGGGAGTCACACCAAACTGATCGCTGCAGGATTTGCAAGAGTTTCTGCGTCAGGAGCAGGAAAGAGAGAAGTGCTCGTCTTAAGCAGATCCTCAGGGAGGCAGCTTTTCGGCCACAACCTCTGGACCCGGCACCTGGCGCGTCAGTGCGCAGTGCTCCGGCGTCCATTCGAGAGCCAGCATCAAAGAAGAGCTCGGCACTGAGGGAATCTCAGCACTACTCACTGGACCAAAGACCAGCGCGGCACTGTTCCCATTCACTGGTGCCCCACAAGAATCAGAGGGCTGATAGAGACCGCCTGCCTATGGTGTGAACTTCAGGAAAGGACGCTACCATGCCGTGTCCCCAGTCGCACCCGGAACAGGAAGCTCCAGGCCATCCACGTCAGCTCTGCAGAAGGCACTTCTGAGTCCGGCACACCCGGATTCTCCAGTGAGGGAAAGTGAGGTGGAAGAACTGGACCTCCCTTCCATGCCAGATAAGTTTGGGGTGGCAAGGGACTTAATTGCCATGACGACCCAACAGTCCCCGTCCTCAGTAGAAAGGGCGCCTGAAGTAAGACTTCCGACACCGCACATCGCGGTACCATCTAGGGGTAAGCCGGCAATGGTGCAGCGCCGGTCGTCCTCGCAATAGCACCAGTCCCCAGTGCGTTGTTGACAGTCGCCTGTGCCCCGGCACTGATATCCTTCACTTGGGCACCGCTCAGCCTTGCCCCGGCACTGGTCTCCTGCGCATCAGCACCGCTCGGCCTCACCCCGGCACTGGTCTTCCATGCATCGGCACCAATCTCTTGAACACCGATCGCCTGTGTCTTGGCACCACTCTATGGCTCCCCTGTGGCGTCCATGAGTGGAATCTTGATCTTTGGACTCAGAGGCAGAGTCATACTCCTACAAGCAAAGTAGGCACAGGTCTGGAAGGCGCCACCCCACAGAGGAGACGGGGAAAGCCCCCCCTCCATGGGGACATGGGCATGCCATCAGGCCCAAAGGTCACAGCCTAGAGGCCCCTCCTTGGTCATCTCTGAGACCTAGATGACCTATATCCCAGAGCATAGAGCCCCTCTACACGGCACTGAGGTTGGGGGCTGCAGGGAGATGGAACTGCCGGCAGCAGCCAATGTGGGACACAGGACCGAGGAAGACCCTGGCACCGGCGAGTGTCCTGAAGCAGACAAGAGGACACCAAATGGGGAGGACCCTGCTGATCAGGACAATGAAGAGGCTGACATCATATCAAGGGCCTCGTACTCTTCCTCCCGGATGAAGCAGTGGCCGGATCAACCGCTACCCACATCCCTGTGGACAGCAGAGCTCACCAAGAGCTCCTGAGACGGGTGGCCCAGAACTTGGGGCTGCAAGCAGAGGAGGTCAGAGAGTCAGTGGATCCACTGGTGGATATCCTGACACTGACAAAGACAATCCAGACCACAATGAAAACCTGTGGCAAATCCCTGCCTCGATTCCCCCCGTGGCGAAGGGGATAGAGAGAAAATATTTTGCACCATCCAAGGAATATGAGTACCTGTTTACTCATCTGCAGTCAGGTTCACTGGTAGTATCTGTGACGAACGAGAAAGAAGACCACCAGGGCCCCACGCCCAAGTCAAAAGGGCCCAAAAGACTGGACTTATTTGGGAGGAAGGTCCATTCCACCAGCAGGCTCCAGCTGTGTATCTCCAACCAGCAGGTGATTCTTAGCAGGTACAACTTCATTAAACAGCACTTTGTGAATAGTCAGTTTGATCAGTTTCTTGCTATGACCTGGTTAAGGTTCCAGCCCCAGCCCTGACAGCGCATTCTACCAGGGCATAGGCATCCTCTGCGGTATTCTTGGCACAAATCCCCATGCAAGAGATCTGTAGAGCTGCAACGTGGTCTTCCATCCGCACGTTCACATCACACGATGCCATTACCCAACTAGCTAGAGATGATGCAGCATTTGGCAGAGTGGTGCTTTAGTCAGCAATCTCATGAGATCCAACCCCTCCTCTTAGGGTTAGCTTGGAAGTCACCTACTTGGAATCGACATGAGCAAGCACTCGAAGAAGGAAAACTGGTTACCTACCTTTCGTAACTGTTGTTCTTCGAGATGTGTTGCTTGTGTTCCACCCACCTACCCCTCTTGTCAGAGCCAAGCGGCAAGAAGGAACCGAGGAGGCGGTGGGTCAGTAGGGCCCTATATGCAATGCCATGAGATTGCCACTCCAGGGGGTGCCTGCACCAACCTGATGGGTACCACTGGGGGAAAAATCTTCCGACGACTGTGCACGCGGTTCACGTGCACCTACTTGGAGTGGACATGAGCAACACATCTCGAAGAACAACGGTTATGAAAGGTAGGTAAACAGTTTTTTTGCAGGTGTAGCAGGTGGTGGTGCATTTTGTCCAAGTGCACCCATTGTTTCATTACATCCTATATGATATCTGTTTGGGGACCCTGTGCAATATAGACAAGATCAATTTCCATCCTGCAATAATGTTACTTTAACAAATCAAAGAGAAAACTTGAGAGTTACTTTTAAACATGAGATGGTAAAATATTTTATAGATTCTTTTTTTAAAAACCTCACTTTAAAATCTCAGCACTGAAAACATCATTTTTTTTATAATCAACAAAAGCATGTATTCAAAATCTACATATGAAAACGTTTAAAGAAGTGGGTTTATTGACACTGGCTTGTATCCTGGCTGGATGGAGGATGATTTGAGAGTAAAGCTCCTTGCAAAGATAGTTGAATGTGTGTGCATTTCCGTTAGAGATGATGATCAGTTTAGCCAGCTTCATAGCACTGTGAAAGATAGAAATGATGGGACTTGCATCCTAAGAACAACACACAATAGGTGAGATCCTCACACCTGCTTTGCCCCATAACACCAAGTAAAGGGGCTAGAGTGGCATAAAACTGCCCTAACAGCTCTAATTCCATCTGCGGAACAGTACCCCAGTTCAGGCACTGAAGAAGAGAGCTATAAGGCTGCCTTTTGATGACATGCTTTCCTAGCTGTGGTGTAGAGGAAGTGCATGGTTGGGTTGGGGTCAGAAGGGTCGGTGGCCAGGATGGGGTTGCAGCAAACACTGCTGTAGAGACCCTGGGCAGGACTGTGGTGAATTCGACTGCCTGGAGAAGTTGCCGTAACTTAGACAGGCCCACCTAAGTTATGCCAGGGGCCTCTCCAGTACCCAGGGTAGCCCAGGACCAGGAAGGTGTAAAAGTGTCTGTGGGTATGTCTACACTACAATTAAAAACCTACGGGTGTCTTGTGTCAGCTGACTGAGGCTAAAGGGCCCAGACTACAAGGGCCACAGCTCGGGCTGTAACTGAATGTTTGCACTGCAATTAAACAACACCTTAGTCCAAGTCAGCTGGCATGGGCCAGCCATTTTTAATTGCAGTGTAGACACACTCTTAAAGGCTTGCTAGTTCCCCATTCTTCTGGGCTGTGAATTCTGTGCTGATCTTCTTAGAGGCATATTGCAAAATCTCACTGATAGTGTTCTGCCATATGAGACATTTAGACTTGTTTGGCAATGAGAACAATGTACATCCTGAATAAAAAATGGAAATGTGTGTATGTAACTCACTCACTCTTATTTCCCAAAACTGTATAAAAATTTACACTTCTAAGATTAGTTTAGCTTTTCAGTTCTGAAGTCAGAATGATTACATTTTTTAAAATGGTACACTGTTTCGTTTTCATCTCTGCTGCTTTTTATTAATGTAAGTGTAGGACAGGCTCCTGCCCGGTCCAGTCCTGGCAGCCCTTCCGCGGGCCCAGGCTCGGCGGAAGGCCACTGCGCCTTCCTATGCAACCGGGGAATGTTAGTATTACAGTCTTTCGCCCTCGGCCCTCGGGCAGGGCAGGCGAGCAAGGAGTCTTTCGCCCCCGGCCCTCGGGCAGGGCGGGCGAGCAAGGAGTCTTTCGCCCCCGGCCCTCGGGCAGGGCGGGCGAGCAAGGAGTCTTTCGCCCCCGGCCCTCGGGCAGGGCGGGCGCTAGGAGCAGTGAGCTCGAGTCCAGCGGGCAGTAGAGGCTATTCCCCCTTTGGGGGTTGGCAAAGATCGGGGGTGGGGGGTGGGGAGAGGGACGCAGGCCCACCCAACTCCACTGCGTCCCAGCCCGGGGCCCTAGCAGTGGCACTGGTGTTGCCACTCAGTCGGTGGGGCTCCTGCCGCAACACGCCGACTGGGCGTTACCCCTAGCACAGCCACGCCTCTGGCTGTCCCTGGGCTCCTTCCTCCCTGGGTTCCCCGGTACCTGTGTCCGTCGGTTCCTCCGGGTCGTTGGGGTACACCGCACGGGGTAGGCCAGTCAGTCCTTCTGCGTCCACGGGAGGTAGATTGGGAAGCTCCTCAGTGAGGGGCAGCTCCTCCAGATCGCAGGGCTGGGGGTATGGTTCAGCCTCCGGCAACTCCTCCAGGTCCGATCCTGCCTCCAAGGATTGGGCGTCCGGCAGCTCCTCCAAGTCCGAATCGGCTTCAGGGCGGAACTCCCAGCTCTCTGGTTCAGGGAGCTTGTCCCAGCCGCTGCGGCCCCGAGGCTGGGCCCAGCGCTTCGGGCCTGCAGGCCTCGGCCAGTCCAGGGAGCCCGGGGGCCCGACCCAGGCCTTCGAGGTGGGCTTCCGGTGTCGCTCCTGGTGCCTCAAGGCCGGGAGAGGCTTATCTGAGGCGGAGGCCTGGCGTGGTTCGGCCCTTCGCTGCAGCCGGCGAGACAGCGCGTCTGCCTCCGTCAGCTGCCTTCCTCCTTCTGAGCTACGGGGCCTGCTTTTTATGGCTGCCGTCCTCCCTGAGGCCCCGCCCTCCTGCTGCCGGGTTGGCCGACCGGCCGGGCCTATCGGAGCCCAGCTGTCCGGTTTCCGGGCAGACCGGGCTGCCGGCCTGTGTAGGACCTGATTGGGTGCTTGCGGCCCTTCCGCGGGCCCAGGCTCAGAGGAAGGCCACTGCGCCTTCCTACAGTAAGACTAAAGGTTCTATTATTACACTTACCACTAAACTTAAGATGCTAAAGATTTGTGGATTATGTTTGTTAATACATTTAGCACTTTTATTTTTGATGTTTTCTGGGCTTTTGATTTAAAAGTTTTAGTCCAGCAGATTTCTGTCTTTACAGTAATGAACTCAGCATGAAAGCAGATTCCCGTCTAAACTTGCTAGATGATGGCACTCTGATGATTCAGAATACTCAAGAGACAGACCAGGGTATTTACCAGTGCATGGCAAAAAATGTGGCAGGAGAAGTGAAAACTCAAGAAGTTACTCTTAGGTACTTTGGGTCACCAGGTAAATAGATTTCAGATATAGAATTTTTTTTTCTTTTTTTTTTTTTTATGAGAAGATCACTTTCGTAATGAAGTACATTTGCTTTTGTACATTAACTGCAGGTTTATACTTCCTGTGCATCTTTTCAATTTCATTCACATCACAATCCAGTTATTGCAATCATAGAAATTATCAACCCAATATTAGTAATTTTATTGTACTCTTTAATCAGAATAGTAATATAGATTATCTAGAGGTATATGAGGGAAGGAAGAAGAGAATTAAACAGTGCTGTTGTTCAGTGTACTGATCTTTAGAGACCTGAGTTCAGATGCTCAAAACAAAAATAAAAATGCCACCCATCTGACTTAATGTTGAGAGACTTGATTGGATCTGCAAGGTGCTGGATAGGTTTAGAATGAAAGGGGGAGTCTGTGCAGGCATAGGACCCTTCTTCCCATGGGCACTCCGCCACTCATTGTCCAGACAGAGGGAAATGGGAGCCAATTGGCTCTTTGCTCCCCACGATTATTCATTTAAAACTTTGCCCAGGGCTTCCCAAGCCTCTTGCCCCATTTCAGCTGCCCATTTTAGGGGTGGGTAGTGGAGACGGAGAGTCTAACCTGACTTATGGCTACATGATAGGAGCCCTGTAAACCCTGCACTGGACCTGGGCTCACTTCAATGGGTGGTACAGGGAGATGGAACATAGCATCCTTCCTCCATGTTAAGTTTAATGAAATTGTGGCCTAACATTTAAATCCATCGCTGTGTCTGTCCTCATTCACTTGCATGTCCTGCTTAATGAGTTATTTTGTCACATTACAAAGTCATAGAATCATGGGACTGGAAGGGACCTTGAGAGGTCATCTAATCCAGTCTCCCGCACTTATGGCAAGACTAAGTCATCACACAGTTTTTGGTTTCTGTTCAAGAAGCGCCCAGGATGGAGAATAACAAAAGTGGTTCAGGTCAATAATGAGATGCATTGGAGATGCATTGCACAGAAGCCAAAACAATACTGTCGTATAACAGCTTCCTGCACTATATCAGAGTCTTGCCTGTGCTTCGTATTTGAGCACTAACTTCACCCACAGAATTGTTTTAAAAACAATTTTCTGAAAATGCATTACATATGTTTAAAGGGACATCAGCAACTTAAAAATGACATTCCTGAAAATGCTGTACCTACTTTAGTCACAAATTACACTTAAGATTGCTATTATTGAAAGAAGTTATTTAAAAAACCATGTTTATCCTTTTTTTTTTTTTTTTTTTAAAACCTTTTTGTTCATTAAACAGCACTTTGTGAATAGTCAGTTTGATCAGTTTCTTTCTTGGTGAAAAGACCCTTATAAACAGCAACAGATTATCTGAAGTGTGGTTTATGCTCTGATATTTTTTCATAAATTTCTTAAAAACAATTTTATAAGGGTTTTTCTTCTAGCCTGTTTTATAGGCATCTGCAAATGGATTTAAAAACAAAACAAGTTGTCACCACCCCTTTATAGCTAAGCAGAGTTTACATTAGCAATAAGGAATAGAAGTATATCAGAACAGATCTATTTAAGAAAAAACTGAAAGCAGATATATCAGCCCCTTCCAAATATTCAGGCAAATAAGTATTATATTAGGTGAAAGCCACATTTAAGCATGGTTCTCTTCTGACAGCCAGGCCAAGTTTTGTGATCCACCCTCAAAATACAGAAGTATTAGTTGGGGAAAGTGTTACTTTGGAATGCAGTGCAACTGGTCACCCCCAACCACGGATCACATGGACAAAAGGCGACAGAACCCCTTTACCCAATGATCCTCGCATCACAATCACTTCTTCAGGAGGACTTTACATACAAAATGTGAACCAGGAAGATAGTGGCGAGTACACCTGTTTTGCAACCAACAGTATAGATAATATTCATGCAACTGCTTACATCATAGTGCAAGGTAAGTAATATTAAACAAGGAAAGACATTCTTTTAATTATATTTTTCACTACTACAAATTCATTCAAAGCAAACATATTTCTAGTTTGTTTTCTAAGCTGTTCGAAATGAATTGAGCCATAAGTGCATTATTTTCATTGTGGAGCTTGCTCCTTCTCCTAATATAGTCAATGGAATTTTGCCATTGACTTCAGCGAGAGTCAAAATCTCAGGCCTTTAATCTAAGAATAAAACTTTGGAAGAATTACACACAAATGTTTATATCCCCATTCATGTTTTGAAATGTCTACTGCTGAAGATTTTGTCTGCTGGTCTGTTTATATAATCACATGAATGGACACTGTCAGTGTCCAGTTTGTGTGGGGACTCAAGATGTTTTCTGCAGCAGCTGGCATGTCTAAAGATTAAGATACCCGCATGTAGTACTTGATGTGGAGTTCTGAGTGTGGCTCTGTGTCATCCATCTTTCCTAATCATTTTCCTTTTGACTGATTTGTTGCATGGAAGCTATCATTCCCTCCATTGCCCTGATCATTTATACATCTCTTCTGTGAACTGGCAATTAGATTAGGACAAATTATTGTAATCATAATTATTTTCAGCACAATTTGCCAATAGTCTAGTATATAAAATATTTTCAGGAACACTATATGCAATACACTTATTTTGTACATAGGCTATTACTCGCTAGTCTTTAAAGCTGGAAGTGATACTGGCAGTTAAATTTTTCCATAGGATTTTAATATCTTTAAAACAAATTAAATTTGTTCTTTATCAGTTTTGGTATTTTCCCATTTTTTTCTTTTAGATTGTAAACTCCTTAGAGCAAGAGCCATGCCATCAATACATAATTATATTTTAATTTCTAGAAAACAAATTGCCCTCATGTGTTTTCCATCAGATAATGGAATTGTATTTTGAGAGCTGATCAAATGCCTGCTTTCATTGATAATGGCACAATGTTACTGTAGACGCTGGTCTATACTCCATTCACTGTTTTTTTTTTTTTTGTATAAAGGCACTGCGTGTGTGTTAGCAGAAAAGAACAGCTCAGGCTGGTTGTGATCATGTTGTGTTTTCTTCATAATTTAATTGAGGATTTTTTTAAAGAAGGAAGAATAACCAAGATATTTTGAATCCATAGAACATTCCCTACTTGATTATACCAGTCTTAAGATATATCATATATTGGATCTATTATTATGATGATGATTTATTATTTATTTGTAATACAGTAATGCCTAGAGGTTCCAATTGATATCAGAGGGCCATTGTGCTAGGCGCTGTTCATATATAGTAAGAGACAATTCATACCCCAGAGAGCTTACAGTCTAAAATAGCTATCAGGATCCCTTTCCCCACAGAACTGGGCAAGCCACATAGAAAATAAGTACCGTCAACCAATGGTGCATCTTTCAATTGCTTTTAAACATGTTCTTTTCTCTCTCCTGTAGCTGTACCTCAGTTTACTGTCACTCCTCAAGACAAAGTAGTGATTGAGGGCCACACGGTCGATTTCCCTTGTGAAGCACAAGGATATCCACAGCCTGTTATTGCCTGGACTAAAGGAGGTTTGTTAGAGGCTTACCTTTTAAAACTTTTAAAATACTATATCCCTTTTAGAATCACAGAAAATATGTATATGTATACGTGTGCTGTATAATTGCCTTCAAAACTTCTTTGTTACTGATTGAAGATGTCAAGTTGGTCAGCTAATGTAAAAGATTTTGTAGTCATAAATCTAAGTTGGTTAAACATATAAAGTGATAATCTTTTATTCCCATCAGTAAAATGTTTGTATAAGAAATATTCTTTTCAAACATGTGGAGCAGATGAAAGATTTAGGCCCTGATCCTGAAATATAATCCACTACCACTGACACCTTTCCCATTGCATAGAGACATTGACAAAATAAATGACCAAATGGAGGTTCAAACTGGAGTTGATGTCACTTGGCATGGGCACAGGGATTTGCTCTAGTGGACTGCTTTACTGGAACGGGGCTGTAAAGATGCTGAGCCATATAGAGGGGTGACAGAAATGATAGTAGACATTAGGTCAGTCAGTAGATCTACTCTACATACCAGTGGGGTGGTAGGATGAGGTTATAGCAGGAAAAGCAGCCCACAGGAGGTTGTAAGTGGTGGCTATGAATTTCTCCATTCCTCAAGGTGGTTCCAAACAAATGTTCCATACAGTTGGCACAAAGGAGGAACAGTAGTGTGTGTGGTGGAAAGGTAGAAGAGGTGGACAAGATTGGCACTCAGCCTTATTTTGGTGCCTTTTGTTTCATTCCTGTTATGTTGGTATATCCTGTTTCTGGAGGGCGTATACGTTTTCTTTGGGTTAGGTGGGTGAGATAGAGAGAAGAGATGAATGGTGAATTTTCTTCCTATGTGATGACATGAAAGTAACAGTGCTCTTCATTTGCATCCTTCCTATGGTGATTCATTGAGTGGATGCTTCTTGGATGCGAATATCATGCTTTTCTTTGTTTTCTGCTGTAAAAGTAGATGTGGAGGAGGTCAGGAACATGAGGGGTTATCTACACAGAAACTGCTACAGCATCACCACTGCAGTCTTCACTGAAGCGCCACTGCTGTGGTGCCGCTGTAGTGCTTCAGTGAAGATGCTATGTACGCAGATGGGAGAGTTTCTCCCATCAGCATAGGTACTCCACCTCTCTGAGATGCGGTAGCTGGGTTGATGGAAGAATTCTCTAGCACAATCTATACCAGGGGTTGGGTTGGCTTAACTGCATCGTTCAGGATTTTTCACACCCCTGAGTGATGTAGGTATACCGACCTAATTTGCTACTGTAGACCTTGCCATAGTGTGTGTTATGGGGAGTAGTTGGTAGTTTCAAAATATTATTTTTCCAAATAATTTCTTTTGTGAAACCTCTACTTTTTTATTTAAAAAGTTGTATAGGTTTTATCAAATTCTAAATTTCTCTGGTTTCTCTCTGACATATAGATACTATTTTATTTTACGTGGTTGTAATTAGTAAATAACAAATGCTATGTTTCAGGGAGCCAACTGTCTGTAGATCGAAGACATCTAGTACTGTCATCTGGAACACTGAGGATTTCCAGAGTTGCACTACATGACCATGGCCAATATGAATGTCAAGCCGTCAACATTATAGGATCCCAAAGAACTGCTGTACAGCTAACAGTACAACCTAGAGGTATGTTCACGATATCCATAATTGTATCTATTTAGAAAAAGTACATTTAGGCCCAGATTTTAACAGGTATTGAGGGAATATCAATGAGAGTTAAACAACTAAATACCTTTAAAAATATGGGTCTTAGACTTATGATAAATATTCATTGGAATGCTTGACTTATTCTTTTCCTCTTGGAAACCATGTTTGAAAATTGAAGTTAATATTTATCAGGTCTCTGTTGGAGTCAAACAACTGTGTTTTAAGAGGCACCTTTTAACTTTGCTTCTTTTACTCTCATCATGATCGAATTCAAATATTTAGATAGCAAAAGATAAGCTTCTCAAGACAGGGAGCCTGTCTTCTTCAGCACTGAGCACAATAGAACCCTGATCCTGCTTGGAGCCTCTGGGTGCTGCCATAATAATAATAATAATAATAATAATTTAACATAAGTGTAGACTTAGTTTAGAGGAAGAAAAATTGTCTGTTAATAGATGCATACACTAGGTGGAATTCATGTCTGTCTATAGGGTCTGAATGCACTTTCATAGTATCTTTTATCCCTCACCATACCATGAGGTAAGAATCTATTTATATGCCCTTGCTATTGATGAATAAACTGAGGTAAAATGTCATGTTCAGAGCAACACCGAGTCAGCGCCAGAGCCAGGGATACAGTTTAGAAGCTCATCCTGCAAATCCTTTAAATACATCCCTTAACTTTGGACATATGGGTTGGGGTTGGACTACATGACCTCCTGGGTTCCCTTCCAACCCTAATATTCTATGATTCTAAGTTTGGTTTAAGTGATTTGCCCAGCATCACATAAGACACATTGTGGCAAAAGCAGGGATAGCATCCAATTCTTCAGGACAGCATTCAACCATATAATTTAGTGGTTAGCAAAGATAAGGAACCCAGTTATCTTTGTATGTTCAACATCTAGTGCAATAGGGCCCTGATCTTGACTGAAATCAATAGGAATGCTCACATGCTTACAGTTATGCATATGTATAAGTGCTTTGCTGGATCACAGTCTGACAGAATAAGACTTTTTTTTGTCAGTTGGAAACTTTGCTGCTCATTCCAGATTCCTAGTTCATAAATTCTGACTACGTGTATTTTTAGTTTCCAGTTTTCCTTACAGTTTGCTTAATAAATGAAAAGGTCAGAAGCTGACCAGTATTTATATCAGAGTACTTCTTTTGTTTGAAGAAAATGCTGCTGTCTTTTGAGACACTTCTCTGATTTATTTTTCTATGGAGGAGAGAGGTTTACTCTTTGGATGACTGTTTCCTCAGCTTTTGTAGGGTATTTTTTTTGTTTTGAAAATTTTGCCTGTCTTCTGGGAGTGTTTCCTGTAAGACTGCTGTCCATGTGTAACTAATTAGGCTATGTTTTTAATGTGATGTGTTGGTGGCCAGAACCCCAAAATGTTCTGTTCCCAGGGTAAAGGAAAGATGGCCTTCCCATTCTATTCAGTATCATTCCAGAAACAGAAAATCAAATAACATGAAAAATGTTGTCCACTTTCTTTGATTTTTTTCTTTTTCTTTTTTCTTACGGCTCTACATAACCTGCCTCTAAGGATTAGATGGGAACATTTTAGTTTGTGTTTTGTATTTGATCCTCTATGTTGACATATCATTGTTTCAAGTAACATTACTAACTTAAAATGCTTTTGAATTACATGCTTAATCTCACTGAGTTCAGTCATTGCTCAGGGAAAATACCCATTGACTTCAGCTAAAAATAACACTGACCTCACTGAGGATTCAGAGTGGACAAAGACAGACGCCTCAGGACTAGAAAATTATATTCACTAAATAAACTTATAATTAAAGTTAAAGCTAAATGTTCCTGAATTTAAACAAAATATTTCATCCAAGAAACTATGTTAAAAGAACATTAAGATTGCAAAGTCAGTCACACAAAAGTTAAGAAAAAAACACAAAAAAAGTTGCCTGTGCCACAGAATGCCTGGTGCTCACTTAATGAGAAGTTATTTAAAATATTGTTTTCACCTCATTGTTCATTGTGGCCACATGCCTTAATTTCTGAATGCTATTTATACCCTGGTCTGAAGACAGAATTATTCCTTTCCTCCTGAGCTGTTCTATGGTGCTCATCAAAATAGTATCTGAGTGCTTCACAAATATTAACGAATTTATTTTCGCAACACCTCTGTGAGATGAGGGAGTACTATTATTCCCATTTTGAAAATAAGGAACACTGGTACAGAGATGTTAGTCAAAAGTATCCATTAAATTTGGATGCCAATTTGAGACACCTAGGACTTGATTTTTTTCAGAGTGCTTAGCATTACATACCACTTTATATGCCGAAAGCACACCTCTCATTGATTCCAGTCCTCAGCATTTCTGCAAACCATATCTCAGGATCTTAAAATGGGCATCCAGAAAATGAGGAACACACAGGTAATGACAACCTGTAAGAAGGGAGGATGGAGCTAAGCTGTTCTCAGTGGTGGCAGATGAGACCATTGTTCCTTGTTCTGTCAAGTTGCAGAGGAGGAGGTCTAGGTTGAATATTAGGAAAAACTTTTTCACTGGGGGCTTGTCTACACTTACGTCGGAGATTCGGCAGCAGTCGACCGGAGTTACGCAACCTACGCAAAAAATTTGCGTAACTCCCGTCGACTTATCTGCTTCTGTTCTGCGCACCGTCTTCACTGCATTGCACCGACGGGAACCATGTTCCCGTCAACGCAGCGCTACGCCACTTGCGGGGGTGGTCTTAATACATCGATTTCTGGATCGACTGAGTGGGTCTTCACTGACCACTCAGTCGACCCAGAGAAGTCGATCTGACGACGGAGACTTTGCCGACGTCAGTGTAGACATAGCTTAAGAAGGTGATGAAGCACTAGAATGAGTTACCTAGGGAGGTGGTGGAATCTCTATCCTTAGAGATCTTTAAGGCCCAGCTTGACAAAGTCCTGGCTGGGATAATTTGGTTGGGATTGATCTTGCTTTGAGCAGGGGGTTGGACTAAATGACCTCCTGGGGTCCCTTCCAACCCTAATATTCTATGATTCTAAGTTTGGTTTAAGTGATTTGCCCAGCATCACGTAAGACACATTGTGACAAAGGCAGGGATAGTATCCAGTTCTTCAGGACAGCATTCAATTGCCTTAACCATGACACCATCCTTTCTCATCCTGCAATCCCCTGCCTCATTCACTATACACATTCCAACGTCTGCAACAAATGAAGCAGGAATCCTACCCACTAGTCACCTTCATTACACAGCTCGGGGTTTATTTCCAGATCTGGTCCACACTATACACTGAATTAGGCAGGGATCCTTTGGAAAAAAATAGTATGTGATCATGTCATTAGCTGTGTCATAATGTGTACTAACAAGGAAGCTGAATTAAGGTTGCACAGGCTACTGAAATTCTGGAATCCCCTACCTTTTGAGTGCTTGACTTTGTAACTTTTAACATATTTTTGTGTGTTATTCCTAGCTTTAAAAAAAAAAAAAAAAGCATATTGACAAAACAATCCATTATGGGGCATCCTATTGACATTGATATTGGCCATCATCAAGGTTGGAATCTTTAGGTACACCACACAGATCTCTAATCCTTGAACTAATGGAGTAACTGACAGCAGGAGTAAGTTGTCATCCTTTATATGGACAAGAGGGGGAGGGAGCATTTTACCAGTGTGTTTCATAGATTTGATAGCAGAGGAAATGAAGATTCAGGAATCGTTCAGTTCCATTTCAATGTCTGTGGGGAAGGTACAGATTCTTCTGCCCATTCCCCCCTAACCATGACCCTTTGTGTCCTGTCCCCTCCAACCTATGCCAATCCTGTCTCTTTTCCCCATCCCCGGTTCCTCATCCCAGTTCCATTCTCATCAATTAGTCAGTCCTAGTCTCCACTCACCTGACTTCTCATCACAGGCCCAGTCTTTTAGCCTAGCAAGTTCTAGTCTCACCCCTTTGTACTACCTCCCTGTTGAGTCCCAGTCTCTTCCCTGATGGCCCAGGTCCATGTCCCAACCGCTCACTGTCCCCCCACGTTCTTGGCTCCTCATCTGTTGTGTCTCTCCTCCTCTGTCATCCATTTTCCCCATCCTACTAGCTTCCTGTCCCAATCTCCCTTTCTGTGTTCCTCATTCCATCTTAGTGTCTCTCCCTCACTCTCCTTGTCCCAGTCTCTTTGTCCAGCCAGTCCCACTTCTCCTTCTACACTTGCTCCTTATTGGATCTGTCTATCCTCCTCTTCTTCCCCCTCACCCCACTGGTCCTTGCTCAGCCAGTCCTTTTCTCAGTCTCCACAGCAGCTCCTCATCTGTGTCAGTCTCTCATCCACTTACTATCTTTCAGTCCCTTCCCCCTTGGTTTATAGTCATCTTGTCCAGCTAATTCCAGTCCCTCCCACCTCCCCGAACCACAGACCAAATCTTTTTGCCCACTTTGACCAAATTTCCCCCATAAGTCTAATTTCCAGTCCTATTTTCCCTCTCATCCCTCTGCCAATCTCCAATCAGTCTCTCCTTACCTGGCTCTTTAGCCCAGGCTACTCTCCCATGACTCACACAGGTTCAGCTCTTGTCCCCTGTGCATTCAAATTACTCCATTTCTTCCTCCATGCTGCCTAGGCCTAACAAGGGGCCTATTAAAAGCAAAGGGGAGAGTCTCCAAATTCTCAGTTCTGGTGCCTGGACCCAGCATGGCCTGCAGCAGCCCATACTGCAATCACATGTTCACGTCTTGGGTGGAACATTCTCAAAGTGCATTGAATTTTGGGGGGAATTTAGCTGCTAAAATCTAAGAAGGCTCAGCAGAGCATATGTGAACTTGCAATTTTTTAAAAAGTCTTATAACTTTAAAAGAGATTTGGGCATATTGGCCAGCAAAAGGCACATCTCTCACACAAAGGCCATGCATACCCCTGTCAAGTTTCAAGTCCCTGCCCCAAAGCATGGGGGCACCAGAGCTATTCAAAAAAGGTCTGCTGGGACAAGGAGCCCTAGTTTTTTTAACAGAGGCAAAACAACATATTTTCCCTAGCTTCATTCTTGGCAATGGCTGCACTATTGGGCATGAAATTCTTTAAAAAAAAAAAAATAATAATAATTCAGCCTGAGAAAAATGGAAAATTTCAGCCAAATGGGTAAAGTTTGGCTATGTAACAAGCAACTGAAAGAGGTTCTTATAATGAGAAGTGTTGGGGAAATAGGTGGTATTATGATAATAATACCCACCTCTAATTCTTATTCTGAACGTTTTGTGTGCAAATAATAGGATGAGTAGTTTATTTGAAAAGGTTTTCCGTTTTTAGTTCCATAATAAAGACGATAGTATATACAACCCTTACTACATTCATTGTTAAGTTGTTGTATGTGATTTTGAACTATATGCCTTTGTAATTTTCTTTACTGTACACACTTAAAATACTTTCATACATTTTCATTGTGTCCATGTAACATCTTTTTAGTTACCCCTGTGTTTGCTAATGTTCCAAGTGATATGACAGTAGAAGTTGGCACAAATGTTCAGATTCCATGCAGTTCTCAAGGAGAGCCTGAGCCAGTAATAACATGGAATAAGGTAATAAATCTTTGTTAGTATGCTTTAGAGTGCAGTGACTTTTTCAGATTTCACCACAGCTAAATCAGGGTTTATTAAGTGTGCTGTGGCTGATTGTTGCTTCTGCTGTGTCTAAATACATTACCTCAAATGACATCAATGGTTCAGGCATCTGTGATGCCAAGGATGTTTCAGAGTGTAGGTACCTAAGCTGAGAATTTGTCTATGCTACAGTGCACAGCTATTGCACAGTGGCTGTGCCACTGAAATACTACGCTTCTTATGTTATATCTACAGTGGTGATTAGGGCGACCTACATTGCACAGGGAATGAAATTTTTCACATCCCTGAGCTATATACCTAGGATGATCTAAGTTTTAGGGATAGATCAGGCCTGAGTTTGCTCAGGCCTGTGGAGCACTTCCAATACCAGAACTGTGCAGGCCTGCCTAAAATTCACACTTTGCAAAGTTTCAAAAAAAGGACATTCAACGTTATTGCAAAGGCTTTTCTATTTCATTTTGTGCAGGTCTGAAAAAGTTAATTAAGAATCACGCTTTCAGCCATATTACAAGTATAAATCAAGAATAGGATAGGGACGGCTTGCAGTTGTGCTGGCATTGCAAAGGCCCTAGACAGTACTGTAGCTTCAACCAGGAGAGTGGTTGGTAGCTTGTGGTGAAGTTTTTGAATTGTACCCTTCTAATGTTTTCTGTAAATGAAAGTACCTTAATGAAATAAACTCACACAGAGAGGATATTAAGCTAAACAAATGAAAACTAGCAAAAGCAAGAAAAGTCAGGCAGAGTCTTCAATTTCCATTTTAATCTTAACCATTGCAGGAATCTGACAACAGTGGGTGATCATGTATAGCATGCTATACTGTAGAAAAGTCCAGTGGCATGGGTTAACAATAGAGCGCCAATATGAATCTTAAATTTCCTTGATTCTTATCCCCCTCATTTGGCTTACCATTATAATACTCTTTTAATTGTTGTATAATAAGTGTCCTTACATGCCACAGTTTTCAAAAGAATGGTTTTTGTAAATGACTGCAGATACGTAACATGTGGATGCGATGAGTATCACTTCTTGTTAGGACTCACTGCATTTTGATTGCTTTATTTGACAGTTCTTTGGCCTCCTTACTTTCTTGGGTTTCTGTGGTTTTGGTTTTTGTTCATTAGCTGTATCTTCTAACATTGTTTTGTTCCCATTCTTTGTATCAATAATGAATTGATTTCTTTTGTTGGTTGACATTCCTGATAGTTAATGGATTTGCCTTTTGCCACCTGTGCTTGATTGTGTGCCTGGGTTGGTTGGCTTTTCTATTTTTTTAATTATTTTGTATTGTATTTTTTTCTTGAACTCTTGTGGCAAGCACTTCTGTACATTGTAAAATAAAAATACATTATTCAAAATTTGATTGACTATTTTCGCTTCATATCCACTGTACAACATGCAGGAACAGTGTCTGCTCCCCCATCTCATTTTGGCAAGAGCCACGGAGCCTTCATCACCACTCTGCCTGCTCCCTACCCCTATACACACTTTCTGATGGTTGAGGAGCCGAGTAGCCTTCCCTTTATTAAAAAATAACACCTCTGCTGAGTCCTGCCATTGTTGCTGTATTCACACTCCCCTGCAATTTGAGTCTTCCATGATTTTTATGTTTCAGAGTACACAGGACTGCACATCTGAAAACCTTGGAGCCAATCTACATGACCACTGATATTTCTGAAATTGACTAAAAACTGAAAAGTACATTCTGTGGTAATCAGCTGAGCAGTAGTAGATCAGCAGAGGGCAATGTGATGAATCTGCTGAAAGTGAATCTGCTGCTGCTCTTCTGGTTCCAGACCAAAGAGTGATAGCTCAGCCTGGAGCAGCTGGCTTTTGGGAGGATGATTGGCACCCTGGTGGGACAGAGATGAAGGAAGCTGTTTCTGGTGGCTGTTCAGGGTGACTAAGCTGAAGTTTCCAGAGATGCCTACGCAGATTTGAGGCTGTTTTGGTTTAAAAATAACAGAACTCCCTTACCCAGTGCAGATAAGAACACTACATAGTGGAACTAAACAAATGAACATACACCTAACATCAGTTTCTCTCCAATAATGGAAACTGACCTGTGGCAAGATCCTAAGGTCAACCACTGCTCAGCCAAGAGGCAACAATAATGTTCTGGGAAGGCACAGAACATAGGGAAGTGTGTTCAGAGCTACGGCACAGGACCCAGCAGAGAGGATACTTAAATCCACCTTCCTGTTGAATTGCTGGCAGTATTCTTCTCCTTTCCCTGTGGAATGGATGGGGAGGTTGCAGGGGGAAGAGCCAACAGAAGGGCTACGGGGTCCCACTGCTGTGAGAGGTGACTAGGATTTCCTTTTTCCCCAATATTAGAGAGGGGAAGGGAGTCTCAGTGGCAGTGTTTCTGTTCTCCCTCCTCTGCGGATAAATAGTATTTGCCAAAGCATTCAGTTTCACGGAATTGTATTCAAGTGACTATGAATGTGAATTTGTATTCAAGTGAACTCAATCCGTTCCCACTAGCATACATTATATAGCCCCAAAGGGTCTTGTATTATTTATTGGGCGTATATTTCATATGGAAAGGGCACATAATTGTTAGGATATTTTGTGCTCCTTTTTTAAGTTTACAGACATAATAAATACATTCAGTATAGTGTTCTAAATACAAACCATCCTGTCTCAGTAGCAATGTACAGTACTGTGAGTTGTGCTTCTTGTTGTTAAATTTTGTTATCTAAACTATAAAAATCATTCGTTTCTCAAAGATTTTTAATGGAGTTCTGTTGGGGTAATTTAAATGATTGACTTGGCATATAAAAATTGGTATGAAATAAAGAGAAACTGTTACTGTTCTCAGAACAAGTTCATACTGCTAGAAGGGGGGGGGGGGGGAAGAAATATAGATTCAAAATCTTAAAAACTTAAAATGCTAATAAAATTTCCAGAGAGGTTACATTCAGAATAACTGAGCATTGTGCTTTGATGCAGGATGGAGTTCAGGTAACAGAAAGTGGAAAGTTTCATGTTAGTCCAGAGGGATTTCTTACCATTCGTGATGTTGGAACAGCTGATGAAGGTCGATATGAATGTGTTGCCCGGAATACCATAGGATACTCCTCAGTTAGTATGGTGCTAAGTGTTAATGGTAAGATTTATAAATTATAATGAGTAGCAAGATATGAGTTTGTTCATACAATTTATGCTAACTGTTTAACCTAAGAGGCACAAAAATGCAGCTTCAACACAAAAGGCCAGCTTGTGAACTCCTTCCTTATCTAAGTGATTGTGTTGATTTCAGTGAGACTACTCAGGTGAATAACTGCTCACCAATGTGAGTTAGAGGTTCAGAATCTGGCCGTTGGGGAATAAGTCAGCCAAAATCTCTAATATTCATGCATTTATGTGACTTTATGGCTTAGCATGCTTGGAGCATATTCATGACTGAGTCTGAAAGAATGCTTTGGGCTGCAGGAGGCCGCACTAGTTTCCTCATGAGATATTGTTTGACTCTATCTGAACTTACTAGTCACATGCACAAACTGATCTTTGGGAATGACTTGACAACCAATTTTTGGGGATTTTTAAAGGAAGACCTACCATGGCTAATGGGAAACTAGTTTGCTGCCACAAATAAAGAATTCCTAAAAGTCTGAATGGTTTTATAAGAAGCCAGTGTAAGAAGAAATTACTTGGTAAAAACAAATAAAAATAATGTGCTGGCTGAGAGTTTACTAAAATAGGTTTGTAGCTCTTCCATAATCTTATATTCATATAGACTAATCCCAAAGCTCTTCTTACTGATTGTACAAACTTTTTATTTTTCTTCAAACTTTTTTCATTTTACACAATATATTTTACACAATATACAATTTTACACAATATATTGTGCACTTTTCCTTTCAATAATGAATTTATATCTACGAGAGGGTGGCATGATATCTGTGTAATATAAAATGGATATATACTTTTAAAAAATTGGTTGTTTCCTGGTCTGAGTTCTGTATTTCTCTTGCTAACTTTATATAAATTGTTTAATGTGCTGATTGTGGTCTCTGACACATGTCAAATGAAAAACATTCAGTGCATAAAATGATATTTCGTATACTAGACAGTTCAGAGCCTCCTCTCCCCCCATGTACTGCTTCATCAGTGATCCATAATCAAATTTTTTACCAAAAATAAGTGTCAGTAAATTTGAGCTCTGTCAGAACACCAGAGGACACAAATGGCAGAATTGGGAGCCCTTTACTGAAAAGCCTTTCCTTCCAGTTATGAAGAATGCAAATCTAGTGACAGTCTACAAAGGTGTCAGCTGATCTCAGCCACCATGATGATGCATAGAGAGAAAAAGTTTCTTAAGTTAGCCAGGTCTCAAATAAAACCTTGAAATGCACCATAACAAATAAGAAGCCAGTGTCATTCACATAGTGCAGATGTAATGTATTAATTCTGATCAGTTCCAATAAGCAGTAGCCACAGAGTTCTTCAGTGGTACTGAATAATATCCTCAGATAAAACCCATTGAAGTAGTCCAAGCTTGAGGTGATAAAGCAATGGTTAACTCTTGCAGTTTTCTCATGAACAAGGAAGGACTGCTACTTTTTACCTAAGCATCTGAAAAAAACAAGGTATAAGCCACTTACACTACCTGAGAATCCAGTGAAATGTGGCTGCACTGCACAATAATTTAGGACTGGAAGTGAAGAATATTATGCCATATGAACTATATTATATTTAACTGATACTTAATCTCAGTTATTCTTCTTCTATGTCCAGGACCACCTGGGGGGGGGGGGGGATAGTGGGGGGAGAGGGAGTGCAAAAGGGACAGGTTGCTCAGAGCCCCCTGTTTAAAATGGCTCTCAAACTGAGTGGTGTTGCACCTGGGTTCACAGCACCACTCAGTCAAATTTGGCCTGGCTGCCCCGTCATGATAGGACAGAGGGTTGGCAAGGCCAAACCTGAGTGGAGCTGTGATTATCTGCTCCAGATTGCAACACCCAAGGCAGGGAGCTGGGCCCAGTACTGAAGGACAGGAGCCACTGATGCGGGACTGGGTCACTATCCAACCCCCCCTCCACCCAATTCTGGGGGCCTCCCTTCAGTGGTAAATTTTTTTCCGAAGGGTGGGGGGGTCTCAATTTCAGATTCTGCCTGAGGCTCCCAAAAACCCTCTGTGTGGCCCTGCCTATGTCACAATATCCATAAAACCATAGCCATCAAAATTCTCTTCACTTCAATGTCGCATGGCCTCAGACTGAAGTCCCTGACCATTTTCGAAGCATGATGTAAATAAATCTTTCTTCAAACTTCCCCTCATAAACAAAGCTTGAGGAGCAATCTGGTATCATTTCTTGGTGGGTGGGGTATGAGAATGAGGCTAGAAGTAGAAGACAATAGGATCCTTTATGGTCAAAGTCTTAAATTTGTATTTGCCATCTGGATGCTAATGTGATGGATGAATTAGAAAAGCCAAGAAAACCGATTTATGCCTTTGAATATTTCTGTTGAACTGAGCTCAAGTTTTGTCAGCTATCCTTAAATATATGCAAATTCTATTTTTATATTAAAAAGACAGGGCTCAGTCTTATTGACATTTCTGGGGAAGGCTGTAGTCTTGGTGATCTTTCTCCATTGTGTCCTACCCCTATTGCAAGTTTTTTAAGTCTCTGGATTAAATTTAAGGCAGGATACAATTTATTAATTTAAAAAACTATTATTTGAAAAATTTGAATCGCTTTTAAAGATTAAAACACCAAAAAAAAAACCAAAAAACCCTAGTTGCTTGAGCTACTTTTGTAGGAACCTCATAAATCTTTTTTTCCCTTTTGAAAATGTTGAGACTCTCAGTCTTCAAATTGAAAATTTGCATACTGTATCAGTCTGAAAAGTGAATTATTGGTAGCGAATATTTAAAACAAAAGTAAAATAATGCAAAAGTGTCCGACCATTACTTCTATTGTTTAGAAGATCCTGTCATCGGTTGCTCTACTCACCACTGGATAGCACCACCTCCTGGCAGTTCTGGAGATTAGCTCAGTCAAGCCAACGCCACTTCCAGCAATTACACCCCATCAGTTTCTCCTCTGCAGCCCTTCTCTCGCTCCAGGAACCATAATGCCCTCTTTGTGACTCAGCCCTCCAGCCAGGTCACTAGTGTGATTGCCCCTTCCAGGGGGTAGGCATATCAAAGTTCCTGCTGTCCAGCAGTCTCAGGCAGTCTTTTGTTTCACTGCCTCACAGTGCCACTCTCACAGTGGCTGTCAGGGGGCCTGGGCCCACCCTCTACCTTAGGTTCCAGCTTAAAGGGCCCTCTACACAGCAGCCAAGGTCCATTCCCTGTACCTTGCTGCCTTTCCCCGAGTCACTTCCATATCTCCTGGCCCTCTCCACTCCTCTGGGAGTTGGGCGTTTTAAAAAAATACATTGGACAAAAATATTACAGTAAAGTAAAAGTTTCATGTTAAACTAACAAGAGCAAGGACGTTCAGAGTTAAAGGTGGCTTTGTATATTTACCCATCCCATTCTGGCACGTTGGCTATGGTCTCAGATTAAAAGTTAGAGTGCTGTTACTTTATTAATGAAATACTTTTCACTAATCTTCATCTGAAGATTTCAATGCTCTTTGCAAATATTAAGCCTCACAGAAACCCTGTGAGATAGGTAATGATAAAAGATTATATACCCATTTAAAATCTGCCTCCTTTCCCCTCCACTTCTCTTCTCTCAACGTCACTTTACCTAAAGTCTATCTGGGGAATCTTTCAGTATTGCCACTGGATCTGGTGACCCCCTGACACAGGATAGATGAGAGGCACTAAGGGGTAGATTGTATGGACCCAGCTGCACCTCAACAGCAGCAGTTGCTGACCAAACCTTTCATAACCATGGCCATGACCTTTCATATAAAGGGCCAACTCATGTGTGAATTCTTGCATTGCTAGATTTATGATGATTTGTATGTGTTCTTTGAGCCACTTTTCTGAGGCTACATAATGCTCAAAATAAAACAAAGATATTAAGCCCCCAAAAGTGGTCTCTCTCACTTTCTAGGGAGAGCCCAAGATGATAACTATGAACACACCGGTAGCTACTTGGGAGCCTCTTTTTGGGGGGGGAGGGGAAACAGCTTTTTTTGAAAAGCTTCTTTGAACTTATGTAATACAGCAATACATGTTCTAAAAGAAAAAAATGAAGCCTGTAAATATGGGGCTTTGACTGTAGTGTTCATGTTCTCCACTTACATCTATACGCTTGGGCTCTGATCCAATTGAAGTCAATGGGAATGTTTCCATAGACTTTAGTGGATGCTGTTAGGCTTTTGGTTGCAAACACTTCTAAGGTGCTTACATGCTGCACCAGAAGCAGAAGCTGCGCTAGAATACAGACTTCACTTTACATTTATTTTTTGCTTTGGTCATGTTTGTGTAACAATTGTAAGACTACTTAACAGCTATTACATAGTTTTAATTGTTTTTCACAAACTTTTATTTTTATGGCAGCTTCATTTTAACTGAACAGTTATTTTTAACTTGCATTTAAAAACGAAACTTAATTCTGCAGTGATGTAAATGTGTTTTAATAGAGTTCCCAAATGATTAGTAATTTTAAATTTGGAGGAAGTAAAATTTAAGGAAATGTGAAGCTGAAATGATGTCGTGTCTAGACATTGCTTTGTATAAGTAACTTTTTTTGTGTGCAGTAATTTTTGTAATAATATGCAACTTCATGTTTTTCTAGTTCCTAATGTCAGTCGAAATGGAGATCCATTTGTAGCAACATCAATTGTTGAAGCAATTGCAACCGTTGACAGAGCTATAAATTCAACACGTACACATTTGTTTGACAGGTATCATGTACTTTGGGTTTTTTTGATGGGGAAGTCAAAATTAATTTTGAATATACTAAAAGAAATGCTACAATCAGTAAACCTATTTGACTATAGTACTATTACACATCTGAAAGATGAGACAATGTAATGGTTTTAAGTAACAAACTTTAACATCTGGTTAGTTTTTGGAATTCTAGCAATTTAGCAAGAAAGAGCTATATTTTAAAATGAAAACTGCGTTAAGTGCCACTAACAAACAAATTTAGCTAAAAAGGCCTTGAATAGTTATATCAATTATTTTGGGGGAACCAACGTGTTTAAGAAAGATTGGTTTTGTTCAAAAGCCTACTGGTGTTTTAATGTTGGATCTAATGCATTTTAATACAAATTTAATCTCTTTGAATGTTTAAATATGTTTTTCAGTCATATTATATTAAATGTAGATATTTATTGTGTTTGTTTTTGCCTTCCATTTTGGGATGAGTAACAAAGGTATAGTCAATCATGTCTAGTGATATGTTATGTTGCAGAAACCTTTAAAAACATTTGTAGTTTTATAGCATTTGTGTACACACTTACTATTTTTTCAATTATCTGTTAGTCGTCCTCGTTCTCCAAATGATTTGCTAGCCTTATTTCGATACCCAAGAGATCCTTACACTGTTGAGCAAGCAAGAGCTGGAGAAATATTTGAAAGGACGTTACAGCTAATTCAAGATCATGTACAAGATGGTTTAATGGTTGATCTAAATGGAACAAGTCAGTACTTTTTCCCTTACTTTCTGTGTTTTGTAGTATATAAGCCATTTCAATTCATTATGCTTCAAGGGGTATTAATTTTAAAAGCCCAAGGTCCTAATGTGCAACTGTTACTCATGTTGAAGTCATTGAGGCTACTTGAGTGTGCAAGATCTAACCAACATGAATAAAGATTGCCCACTTGGATCCTTGATTAACACATTGCTGTATTTTGATGTAACTTTTTTGCCAGAGATGTGCTGGTACGTTATTTTAATTCTTCGCTATTTGACATAGTAGGGGCAAAAATGGTACAGTCAAATTCTTCCCTCAATTAAAAATGCAACTGAAGTACATGAGGTTGGATGGGTGTAAACTAAGGGGTGATTTAGATAATAGTTTCTTACAAGATTTAGAATTTTTCAGTATGTACTACTAAGATAGTATTTGTGTTGGTTATTTCATCAAGAGAAAACATGGTAAGCCCTGTTTGTTTTACCGCAGAGAGGATATAATCTAACAGCAAAGATTTGTGCACTGATTGTGATAACTTTACAAAACAGTGTTTCTACATTTACTATATCAATTTTCCTGCAGTAATTGTTACTTATTCTTAAAACAGAGTACAGTATCTAACTAAGCTACAACAGTTTCTTGGGAGTCTGTTTTCAAATTTAATTTGATATTAAGAAATATAATTTTTGTTGTTTTTTTGTAAATAGTAGGAAAAATATAAAGTTTAATATTTCTGCTCATTAACTGCTGAATTCAGAATTATAATGCCTAGCCCAAAAATTTAGAGCTAAACACACTTGCAAAGAGAACTGTAAGCCAATTGTTCTGCTGTGCCTCTTAGTTGGCGTTTGATATTCAGTGTGTCAGTGTGTGAGACTTATGACTAAAACATTTGGAAATAATGATGGAGTTTTAGGAGAGCTGCTGAGACGTGGCATGTAGCCAAATGTTACAGCTAGACTGAAAATCTGAGGAAATATTTTTACTTATAAATACTACTTTTGATGTTTCTAATTGAGAATTTCACTGTAACTTCCTAAAACTTTAACTGTGTCCCTGAACTAGGCCAATATGTACAAGGCCAAAGACTGGAAGCCTTGCAGAATTAGAGCACTATAAGATTTGCTAGTAAAAATGCAATGTGACTCATAACACCAAGCAAACATATTGCAAGGAATAATGTGTCAAACAAATTTGAATTCTTTTTTGAGCACGGAATAGCCACATATCATAATTTCATTGTGTTTGCTAGTCATTCAGAATCATTTGACATTTTCTTCAATATTTTGTAACTACAGATTGCAAGTATTTGAATCTTCACATTTGAGAAATTGCATTTTATAAGGATAATGACAGTGTTTTTTTTGTTTGTTTGTTCCATGATTGGATGCAAGTATTTGTATAAATACTAATGCATCCCAATCTAACATTCATTTTTCATGAATACTCTCATGTATGAAACATTGGAATTTAATTTTTATTAACTTTAATGCTAGTAAAAAACAAACATTCTACTGTTCACTGAAAGTGAACACAATAGGGTCGTGAGCATGGCCAAAGTGAATTTATTTTAAAATTCAAGCAAATAATCTCAGATAACATTTTATAATATTGAAAACTCTATTCACAACCAGAGCTGTCTTTTGGTCCCTGCAAAGTCCCCAGCCATAAGCACTAGGATTTCTGGGACCTAGAAAAATAAAGAGAATATGTTTTCATTTAAAAGCCCCTTCCCCTAAGTTTTTAACCCCAGTCCTTATACTTGTTTGGTTTATGTTTTCAAAGACAACTAATGTAAGCTGCTACTAATGTTGAAAAGAACAAGCGGATGGGTCCCACTTTTACAGCAGAAAAATTGGAGGAACCTAACAATCCATAAACTTTGTATGTAAAATAAAGCTATTAAATTTTGAATGTATTCCAAAGAATCATGTTGCTAACACTTCAGAAAAAAACTTAGGCCAGCCTTATATTTAGAAGTATGGTAATGGACAGGAACGTGTTACATTTGGGTCCAGTGGTAAACATTAATTTTGAAGGCCAGCCTGTGCAAAAATGTGGAAGTTTGGTTTTTCTCACATCCTTGCTTCAGAAATTCTGAGGGAAACCAGGATTACCACAACATGCAATCATTTATCTCAGCTGCACACAAATAAAGAACAAAAGGAAAGAGAGATTCAGAAGACTATAATAAATGAAGATACTTTAGAAAGGGGTGTTATGGAAAGGGAGACTTGATTACAAAGGACAGGCCATGGAGCTGCAGAGCCACAACATTCTCCTTTTGAAGTGTTAAAAATCCTCAAACACAGTGTATTATGTTGTGTTATTTAGTAGCAGATGATGATTCTGCACCATGGTGTACAGTGCTTCAGAGGCCAGAATAATTCTTAAAGTATTATTTATAGAGCAGCTAATTGACACCCATTCCTTGAATTTGGCATTCAGATCATATGTAACATTATTCTTGAAGGACTACTGTTTAGCTAGCCTATGTAAATGCATTATTTTATTACTGTTAACCTCATCTTTCATCTCCTTTCCTGCCTATTGTTTGCTACACTCACTTGTTGCATCTTGTCTTCGATTAGATTGTAAGATTAAGGACCACAATTACCCTAAGGGTTTTATGGTTCATAGCACAATGGGGCACTTGTATTTGGAGGATTACAGTGTCTTTTTTGTGCTGCTATAATATTTACCTTATAAAACAACACATAATAGTACTATATATATTTTGAAGTAATCAAAAGCTTTTGGTGTAAGATAAGAGTTCTGAGGATAGAAAAGTTTCAACGGATATTAGTTTGGGGTCAGATTTTCAAATGTTGTCAACCTCCACAGTGGTGACCGGATTTTCAGAAGAGCTCATCTCCCATTTAGGCACCTCAGTGAAGAGGGCAGATTTTCAAATTATTCTCAATGGTAGATGCTGGATGGTGAGTACTTTCTGAAATCTGCTTGTTTCATTTAGGTACCTAAGTGGGAGATGAGCTCTTCTGAAAAGCTGGTACTTTGTATTGTTGTTATTGTGAAAACTCTTTTCCCTTTGAATTTGTCCAAGGGTATGTGGGTTTTTAAAAAAATTAATAGCATTATTTGGTAATGTGAAACAAGATGATAAAATTCTGTCTAGTATATTTGTGATTTTGTGTCCAAAATCTGATAAGTCTTTAATTTTCCCTCTGGTTCTCTTCTGTTTTAGGCTATCACTATAATGATCTTGTATCTCCACAATACTTGAACCTGATAGCTAATCTGTCAGGCTGCACAGCCCATAGACGAGTGAATAACTGCTCAGATATGTGTTTTCACCAGAAATACAGGACACATGATGGAACTTGCAATAACCTGCAGCATCCAATGTGGGGAGCCTCTCTGACAGCCTTTGAACGTTTGCTAAAGTCAGTCTATGAAAATGGATTTAACTTGCCGAGGGGCATTGGACCTAATAGACACTATAATGGATACACGCTCCCTATGCCTCGCTTGGTTTCAACGTCTCTAATAGGAACTGAAACAATAACTCCTGATGATCAGTTTACTCACATGCTAATGCAGTGGGGTCAGTTTCTTGATCATGACCTTGACTCCACAGTTGGTGCTCTGAGTGAAGCCAGGTTTTCTGATGGTCAGCACTGCAGTTCTGTTTGTACAAACGATCCTCCATGTTTCTCAATCATGATACCACCAAATGACCCCCGAGTTAGAAATGGTGCACGGTGCATGTTTTTTGTACGCTCCAGTCCTGTTTGTGGAAGTGGCATGACATCTCTTCTAATGAATTCTGTTTACCCACGAGAACAGATTAACCAGCTGACTTCGTATATTGATGCATCCAACGTGTATGGCAGTTCAGACCATGAGTCACAAGAAATCAGAGACTTGGCAAGTCAAAGGGGTCTTCTGAGACAAGGCATTGTACAAAGATCTGGCAAACCTCTTCTTCCATTTGCTACTGGTCCGCCAACAGAATGCATGAGAGATGAAAATGAAAGCCCAATTCCTTGCTTCTTAGCTGGGGATCATCGTGCTAATGAGCAACTGGGTCTCACCAGTATGCATACATTATGGTTTAGAGAACACAACAGAATTGCTACCGAGTTACTGAAACTCAACCCACATTGGGACGGTGACACAATATATCATGAAACTCGCAAAATTGTGGGTGCAGAAATACAACACATAACATACAACCATTGGCTATCTAAGATCTTTGGAGAGGTAGGCATGAAGATGCTTGGCGAATATAAAGGTTATGATCCCAATGTTAATTCTGGAATAACTAATGAGTTTGCAACTGCCGCTTTTAGGTTTGGTCACACACTTATCAATCCCTTACTGTATCGGCTGGATGAAAACTTTGAACCTATTCTACAAGGCCATATACCTCTCCATAAAGCATTCTTCTCTCCATTTCGGATTGTAAATGAAGGAGGCATTGATCCACTTCTAAGGGGATTATTTGGTGTTGCTGGTAAGATGCGTGTACCATCACAGTTACTCAATACAGAATTAACAGAGAGACTCTTCTCCATGGCACGTACTGTGGCTTTAGATCTGGCAGCTATGAATATTCAGAGAGGCAGAGATCATGGAATTCCTCCTTACCATGATTTTAGAGTTTACTGTAATCTTTCTTCAGCTCATACTTTTGAAGATCTGAAAAATGAAATTAGGAATCCTGAAATCAGGGAAAAACTTAGCAGGTGAGCTTGAGGTGAAGGTGAACCGTTAAAAATTCAAATGTACTTTTATATCTAAATGTGTGTGTGAAAATAATAATTATTTAAATGTCTAACCTAGAAGAAAGTATTTGTTAAGAAATAAATAAAGGGAATCTCCCACATCTGCCAACATCTGGAGACGTATGGTGGGCTCAAGATACCTCAACACCTGTGTAAACTGTGAAATATCTTTTTCCCAGTGAGGCTCTTACAGATCTGATTCTTCCACTTCTAGAGTTGTAGGAACTTCATGAATCTGAGCTGATTCAGAGAGCTTGTGTTCATTTATACCTCAGTAGGAGATGTTGGTTTTTATGAGTAAACAAAAACAATACATTTTCGTATTTAATACTGAAATCTCATGACAGTTTGCATTCAACACTTTGAATGAAGTACAGCACTATGCAGGAAGAGAATGCAAAAGGTGATTTAATATTACTGTCATTTTAACTGTGAATAGTTCAAATCTGTTGCCCTTAGTTTTGTCATAATACTGAATGCTTTATAAATGTACAATTTTAACATAACTACTTGTATTTCTCTTGTTGTAGGCTCTATGGTTCACCTTTGAACGTAGATTTATTTCCTGCTCTTATGGTGGAAGATTTAGTTCCTGGCAGTCGATTGGGGCCAACTTTGATGTGTCTATTGAGTACACAGTTTAAACGTCTTCGAGATGGAGACAGGTAAAGCCAAAATGCCATGGAAAACTTAACTGATTTTTTAATAATTTTTTTCCATTTTAAAAATTTAGTAAGTTGTTTCAAATGTAACTTCTGGTTTCTTTTTCTTTTATGATTTGAATATAGAAATAAAAGTGATAAAAAAGCTGATTTTATAGGTTGTCAAAATAGTCGTCAAAACTGAAATAACAGCAGTGTGTTCTTAGTTTTAAGACCTTTTATCTTATATGGTGAAAATGGCATATAAAGGTCCAAGCGGCAGTACAACAGGCAATACAGTGTAGCTGACGGAACATGGGACTGGGACGCAGAAACTCTTGAGTTTCCTGTTTCTGACGTAGTTTGACTGTTTGGCCTTGTGCAAATTACTTCACTGTTCAGACTACTTCTCTGTAAATTGAAGATAATAATCTTTCTTTGGTGATTGTCCATCTGTATTCCACTTCCAGTGCACATGCACCACATGCACGAGATTGGATTTTGTTGACCAGCAGTGTCCCCTGGGGCCTTGCTTGCACTCTGAAGGCCCTTATACTCCTCCCACCTGAGGGTGTAAAGAGTTAAACAGGCCCAATCATTCTTCAGTTCCTTCTTACTGCCTGTGGTTGCAAGATGGAAACTCTGCAATGTCCACATATCTGCATACTGTGCAATTTTACTAATTGTTTGTGTGTGGCTAGTTGGCTAGTAATACTAGCATAGTTCTTGAAGTGATTTTTCTTGTTTTTTACACCTATTAGCTATATGTAAAAACAACAAAAAAGCCTCTTATGAGTATTTGGGACTTTTCCCGCCATACTGAAGATTAGATGATATGGCTGAAATGAAACCCCAGGACTTCAAAACTTGCCCCTCCTGTGATGCAGCTGTTTTATTTAATGACAGGCACTCAAGGCGCCTCTTTTGTCTTGGCAAGGGTCATATCCCTGATAGATGCTCAATCTGTTTCTTCTTCTCCAAAAGGATGTAGAAGGCAAGAACTGAAAATCTTAAACTTTTTCTTCTGGAGCACTCAACAAGAGCTGCCTCAGAACTGGAGGGAAAAAGAGCCTACTGAGCCTCAGCAGGCATCCTCAGTCAGTGCTTCTGTGACCTGCCACTCAACTCAGCTCTGCAAAGAAAACTTCATCGACTGAGAACAGCAGAGCAACTGAGTCATGTCCTTCACTTGTCTGAAAGGGGTAGGAATGAGCATAGTTCCCACAGTAAGCACAGGCCTTGGTCACCCTCCCTGGAGCCTAATAATAAAAGGCGTAGATCTCATCACACTATTCAGCCCAAAGGCAGTTCACAGCCCAAATTGAGCCCCTCTGTCTCCCTGGCAAAACCTGATCTCCGAGCCCAAGCGTGTTGTCTCAGGCAGAGATCCACACTTTGCTGGTACCAACCCCTCAGGACTAACATTGCTGCACTTGGTGCCAGTGCTCTAGTGCAGTACAGTTGCTCTGGGCACTGAATTTCTTGGCTCCAACATTATTTTTGGTACTTAGTGATCTGGCAAGGAAACTTAGCTCTGCTACCACCACTAGATTTAGATCTCCCTCCCCTGTGAAACTTGTGCTTCCTCAAGAAGGACAGCTAGCATTAAATCACACTATACACCAGGAAGAACGGGAAAGTGAGAAAGATCACCTACACATGGAAAAGCACTTGATCTCAGCAGTGATTTCCTCTTCCTCACCAGATGAAGCAGTTGTGCACTCCACATCCATTCAATCTGGCTATTTAAAAACTTTTTAGGAATTTCTGGATTGCATGGCAGACACATAAGTTCAAGAATTTAGGGAGGAACTAACGTCTTTTGTAGCTGAGGGACAATTAGTAGTTCATACATTGCTGCAAATGGCATTAGACACATTGGACATGGCAGCACAATCAATGACAAACTCCACTGCCATGAACAGGTCTTCATGGTCACAGTCTTTGCGAGTACTGAAGGAGGTTCAGACAACTACTGAGGTCCTCCCATTCGAAAGTTATGACCCAAAAAATGATGAAGGCCTACACTCTCTGAAAGATTAAAGAGCTACTTTCCATTTCTTGGGAGTCTACATGCTAGCCCCTAAGACAGAGCAGGCCTAGTCACAAGCCACTGTAGACAAAGGTCCTCCATGTATTATTATGACTTTATTAAGATTTTGTCACTGTTATTTTTAGTAAAAGTCATGGACAGGTCATGGGCAGTAAACAAAAATTCATGGAACCATGACCTGTCCCAGATTTTTCCCCAAAATAACCATAAAAAAATGGGGCTGACAGGGATGAGAGCCCAAGCCCTAGCTCAGGACAGGAGTAGAGTGGGGTGGGGTCCAGCACGCCTACGCTGGTGGCTCAGAGCTCTACTGTGGGCGGTCTTTTGCCCCCCATGGCAGCTTAGAGTTGTGGAGGCCCCCACTTGGGATCTGTGAGTATCGGCTGAGCTCTAGGCTCTCCCCGCTGAGCACAGCAGCAGGGAGTTGTGTGTCCTGGAGCCTTGGAGCAGGTCCCCCTGCTGCCCATGGTGGCTGGGAGCTGTGGGGTCCCAGCTCAGAGCTTCTGGCTCCCCCCGCAGCAGCTAGTAGTTCCAGGTTCCCCCTGCCATCTTTGGTGGCTGGGAGCTTTAGGGTTCCATCTCGGAGCACCAAGTACCTCACAGCGGTTCTGAGCCGTGGGGCCCCTGCCGCCCACCCCGTCTCACAGCAATGGGGCCCCCACGCGTCTGTCATGGGTGGTGGCTCGAAACTGGGCCCCTGCCCACCCACCCCCTGCCTCAGCTGACAACAGCATGGCCGGTAGGTTGGAGTTGCAGGGTTGCTGCTGCCACCAGGGGCTCAGAGCCATAGGATCCCTGCCATCCATCCAGGCTGACGGCAACAGAGCCCTCAGTGGCAGCTCGGAGCTGGGGGTCCCCGCAGTCGCTGAGAGCTGCCATCCTCTCTCAACTCCTGAGAGCTCCGCAGCCCTCAGAAGCTGACAGCTTCCGCCCCACTGCCCCAGGTCTTGGGGTGGAAACTGAAAAGGATAATTTCACGTAGTTCTCTGGAAGTCAGTGATAAAGTCTTATCCTTAATTATAACCCACAAAGATCATGTGAGCCAATGAGTAAAAAGCAAAGTTTCTAACTCAGAAAGCCCTCTTCCTCTGACACCCTGGCAAAACCTGGTCCCTGAGCCCATATGTGTTGTCTCGGGCAACGGTCCACACTTTGCTGGTACCAACACAACAGTGGTGTTTTATGTCAGCAAAAGGTAAGGAATAAAATTATTCCTCCTTTGCTAAGCATGTTCATCTCTGGAACTGGTGCATTCATCAACAGATCATACAAGTAATTCTGCATCTACCAGACTTGCAGAATGTCCTGCTGGACCAAGTTGACAGCCCTCTCATTTGCTAATTACCTTCTAAGGATTTGATCCTGTAAACCATCTTTTGAAGGTGGGGATACTCAGCAGTAGACATATTGGCTTCAGAACAAGAAATGCCAAACATTCTGCTCAAGGGTGGAAGAGTTGAGGAGGGGTTGAGTTCAGTCTCCTTGTCAGATGCTTTCCCCATCTCATGGACTCTGAAAATAATATGTACCTATCCACTGATTATGGTAATACTGAGGATCCTAGGACATTCAAAATTCAGCAGTAATGATCATGCTAGTCCCATTTTAGCTCAGGGAGTTTTGGTATTCAGACATAATGAACCTGTAATTTCAGTCCCCAGTAACATTACCTACATCTGAAAGCACAGATGCTGGGTGGTTGACGATCATTGAAAAATGCTGTTGTAGTTGTGTTGATCCCAGGATATTAGAGAGACAAGGTGAGTGAGATATCTGTTATTGGACCAACTTCTGTTGGTAAGAGAGACAAGGCCTCTTAACTCCTTATAATTAATTATATTAGATCCAGCCATGCAAGTTAGAGCCTACTTTACCAGGGCCCAGGATGCTTCTGTGAGAAGCATACCAATTTCAAAAATTTGCAGGGCAGCTAATGTGGGGATCAGGATACACTTTCACCTGGCTATTCTGTAGTTGAAGCCTCAAGATTTGATGTCCTCTTTCAGAGAGCTGTCCTGCAATCTTGATTTAAATAGGACTCCTAGCATCCTTCTCCTAATTATGAGGTCACTGTTCACTAGTCATCAGAAGTGTAATACATGTGGACAATCACTGAGAAAGAAAGAACAGTTACTTACCTTACAGTAACTGTGGTTTTTCAAGATGTGTTCTCCACATGGATTCCATGACTTGCTCTCCTTCCCCATTATTAGGGAGTCCTATACCACTTGGATTCTGTACTGGACAAAGAAACTGAGGGACACTCGAACCCACTCCTTCCTTTATGCCCTGGGGATAAATATTAATTATTATTGTCACAGCACATAGCACTTCTTTTGATATTTGAGCATTTTCCCATCTCATTCTGATGTCTGAAAATCCACAGTTTCCTCCTTTTGATGTAATTTGTAGTCTGTGATGTCTTGCCTGGTTTTGCCTCTCTTGAAGGCAGAAAGACAGATTTCTTTTTATTGGATATACCTGGCAATCATTAGCCATATTTTAATAGTTACCACTATCTAATTACGTTTATTTTTTTATAATTAAAAGGTGCCTGAAGAGAGGGAAAATGGAGAGAAAGCATGAATCATGAAATAAAATGTAATTTAAAACAATGCCTCAAGCAAATATTGCTAAAATTTAATTAGGGAAGGTGGATCAGAGCTTATCTTACAAAGTTGTAGGTTGGTACTTTAAACTTTTAGATCATAAATAAAGTATTTGGATACCCGTTGGTGAGTGTTACAGCCCACTCAGCACATTTCTCTCTCTCTTCCTATTTTTTTCCCTTTACATAAAACCTGCTTAAAATTTCAGAAATGGAATCCAGAACTATGTAAATCAGATGTTTGTATATAGATGAATGAAAGGGTCATATTCTGGCTGAGAAATAAGGGCTTTAAACTTCTGGTAACAGCATATACCCACTTGTCACAACAGATTAATCATGTTGCCCTCTTTCGTGTTCATTTGTATGTTACCAGCAGAAAGATGTTTGTTTGCCAAATTACTATTTGGGAGCTATATTGAAGTGTTAAAACATTTCAGTCTTAAAGAGGTTGGTTTCTGCTGTCCAAAGCATGCTACTGCTTTGAAGTGCCATTCAAACCACTGATGCTACAGAAATAATAAAAGCAACTCTGCCTCTCTTTGAAGAGCCTTTATAATGGACAGAGGATGGAAGCTGTCAGTACCTTGCAAAATAAATGTGTCTGGTCAGGGGAAAATGAGTGGAGCACATCGGAAGTAAGCATGGCTCATTTTTGAGGACAGAAATACATAGTTCAAAACCCCTAACCTGTTTTCCCATCCCAACATTTATATTGGCTCCTCTGTCTGTTAGAAAAACTATGCAGGTAGAAGTGGAGCAATTTAGTACAAATTTTTCTGTAACTCATTTTACATAATTCATTGTGTGATTCTTCAGCATTATAACTTTAAAGGCCCTTCACTTGGCAGATATTGTATCTTTTGCTCTCTGATTCAAAATAACTGGGTTTATAAATTATGTACAAATATACAAGGCCTAGCTACCTATGTACACTGCTGCTGTGGCAGGGTTCTGAGGCAACAAAAGACAGGGAAACCTTTAGAGGGCTCCCAAAGTATTTAAAGGGATATTACCCAATTCCTGTTTATTACACTCTCCTCCCCATTTAGAATGAAAAGGCAAACAAAAAATTTCAAATATATTACAATCAGTGATGCACAATATGGCACAAATTAAGTCTGAGATGTGGTTTGTGACTTCTTTCTGGGTAATCTAAGAATCACAAATATCTCTATTGTCTGGGGTTACTCTATCACTATCTTCCTGCTCTCCAGTGTTAGGGTCGCTTGCAGTAGAAACAGGGACAGCTTCACTGTTACTATCACAAATCACTGTCTGTGGCTGTATCGTAGGCTCAGTATTCCAATGGGCATCACTGGTATAGAACATCCTGCTAAACTTGTGCTCAAAAGCTTGTTCACATGTCTTCTCCATGACAAGCTTGGTGCTATTTTTGCCTAATATGACAGAGGATCAGTCTGTGATGTAATCCCTCCAGGTTTCCACAAATCAGCTCAGTTGTCTCTTACCAAGTTTCTCCTATGTGAAAACTGGTTCTTTTGGATGTCTTTCTGTAGATTAGGCTTGAAAAAGCTCAGACAAGACCTTAAATAACTTGCATAAACAATATCACTGGTGTCTGATTTGTAGTAACATATACTGCATTTCCTATATGCCAATAGAAAATATGTAATCTTGTATTCTACCTTTTTCCAGGGTTATAGCACAAATTGCTTGCTTGACTGTCTGAATAAAACTTTCAATTAATCCATTAGTGGCTGGATGGTAAAGAGCCAGTGTAACATGTGTAATGCATTTCTTTTAACAAACAACTGGAACTCTTCAGATGTGGTTTGAGTTCCATTGTTACCTAGAATCTGTTCAGGAACATCCGTCCTCAAAAACCAGAGTTTTAACACTTCCACTGTCTGTGCTGAAATATTTGAATTCATACAGAATATTACATGCCATTTAGAATGAGTATCTCTTGCAATTAAAAACATATGTCCCATAAAAGGTCTAGCATAGTACATGTGGATGCTAGGCCACAGAATAGTTAGCCACTCATAACGTTGCAGTGGAGCATATTTAGGCATGTGTTGCATTTGTTGACAGCCTTGACACTGTTCTGTCATTTCCTCTATTTGTGTATCAGTTGTTGGCCATCACACAAAACTCCCGGCAAGACTTTAATTTTTAAAATTTTCCTATGGCCTTCATATAATTATTGGAATATGCAGGACCAGATCCTCATACAAAGAAACACTTTCATGCCAAACATTAAGAAACCTTGTTATACACTTAGCCCGCACTGGATCTTTCTTGTTTTATGTTGTACCATAGTATTTGTGACTGGCAAAGGTTCCATTTGAGCCAATATAGAATATATTGACTGTCTCTGGTTCTACTTCATTTTCTTTACCTGCGACTTCCAATAACAAGCATGATAAGCAATCTTCACACGCGATGTTAATATTAACAATAATGGGGGAGGAAAACAAGCCAGAATAGAGAAAGAACAGGTTAAAGGTTATTTAGATAAATTAGATGTATTCAAGTCATCAGGGCCTGACAAAATTCATCCTGAGGTACATAAGGAACTAAGTAAAGAAATCTTGGAACAGTTAGCAATCATCTTCAGGAACTCATGGAGGATGGGTGAGTTCCCAGAGGATTGGAGAAGGACAATCATAGTACTTATCTTTAAAAAGGGGAACAAAGAGGACCCTGGGAATTATAGATCAATCAGCCTAATTTCAATACCTGGAAAGATACTGGAACATATTATTAAACAATCAATTTGTAAGCACCTAGAGGATAATAGGGTGACAAGTAAAGCCAGCATGAATTTGTCAAGAACAACCTAATTTCAATTTTGGTCAAAAACAACCTAACAAGAACAACCACCTAATTTCCTTCTTGGCCTAGTGGCTGGGGGGAAGTAGTAGATGTGATATATCTTGACTTTAGTAAAGTTTTTAACACTATCTCACATGAGATTCTTGCAACCAATTTAAGAAAATGTGGTCTAGATGAAATTGCTATAAGGTGGTGTACAACTAGTTGCAAACACATACTCAGAAAGTAATTATCTGTGGTTCTCTGTAAGACTGGAAAGACATATCTAGCAGAGTCTGGCAGAAGTCAGTCCTGAGTCTAGTGCTTTTCAGTATTTTCATGAATGACTTGTATAAGCATACTTTCCGCTCCATTATCCAATTTGCGGATGACATCAAGCTAGGAGGGGTTGCAAGTACTTTGGAGGACAGGATTAGATTTCAAAATGATCTTGATAAACTGGAGAATTGGTCTGAAATCAACAAGATAAAATTTAGTAAAGACAAGTTCAAAGTACTGCATTTAGGAAGGAAAATTAAATGCACCACTATAAAATGGGGATAATTGGCTATACAGTAGTACTCCAGAAAAGGGTCTGGGGGTTATAGTGTGATTTATGTAAACTATTTTTGCCAATGGTGCAGCCACAATACACAACTTAATCTATAAAAAAGTCATATTTTTCTTTATTAGCTCTTAGCTGACCATACTCAGACAGCCTTGCCAAGTACCTTTTGGAGGGTCTCAGTGTGTTCTTCATCACTAGCTCCCATGACTAGAACATTGTTGAAGTAATATGAGTATCACAAATGTTCTGTAATCCCTAGTCCATGGCTCCCTGTCAATTAGCCCGTGAAGACGTTATTCCAAACTCTAACCTGCTATATTGAAATAGACCCTTGTGTGTGTTAATTGGGAGGTACTTCTTGTCATAGGCTCATAAGAATGGCTATATTGGATCAGGTCAGTGGCCCATTTAGCCCAATATTTTGTTGCTGACAGAGGCCAGTGTTTCAGAGGGAATTAAGAAAACAGGACAATTTTGAGTGATCCAGTCCTGGGTGTTGTCCAGTAACAGCTTCTGGCAGTTGGAGATTTAGGGATACCCAAAAAATGGGATGGACCTCTGACCATCTTGGCTAATAGTCATCAATGGGCCTATCCTCGACTGGATCACCTATTATCTAATTTTGTTTTGAACAGTTATATTTTTGGCCTTCACAAAAACCCATGGCAATGAGTTCCACAGGTTGACTGTGCATTATGTGAAGAAGTACTTTCTCTTTGTTTTAAACCGGCTGACTCTTCATTTCATTGGGTGGCCCCTAATTACTATGTTATGTAAAAGGGTAAGTAACACTTACTTTGTCCACACCATTCACTATTTTATAGACATTTATCTCATCCCTCCATAGTCATCTCTTTTTTGTAAACTGAACAGTCCCAGTATTTTTAATCTTTCCTCATGTAAAAGCTGTTCCATACCCCTAATCATTTTTGTTGCCTATCTCTGCACCTTTTCAAATTGTAATATATCTTTTTTAAATGAGGCAATCATGACTGCATGCAGTATTTTCAGTATGGCATACCATGGATTTATATAAGTGGCATTATGATATTTTATGTTTTATTGTATATCTCTTTTCTGATGATTCCTAACATTTTGTTAGATTTTTTTTTACTGCCAGTGTACACTGAGCAGATGTTTTCAGAGAACTATCCAAAATGACTCTGAAGAGCTCTTTCTTGAATAGTAACAGCTAATTTTGACCCCATCATTTTGTATGTAAAATTGGGATTATTTTTTCTAATGTGCATTACTTTGCACATGTCAACATTGACTTTCATCTGCCATTTTGTCACCCAGTCACCCAGTTTAGTGACATCCCTTTGTAACTCTTTGCATTCAGCTTTGAGTATTTTGTATCATCTGCAAATTTTGCCATGTCACTGGCCATCCCTTTTTCTAGATCATTTATGAACATGTTGAATAGCGCAGGTTCAGTACCAAATTCTCGGGGGACCCTGCTATTTACCTCTCTCCATTGTGAAAACTGATAATTTATTCTTACCCTTTCTTTCCTATCTTAAAATCAATTATTGATCCATGAGAAGACCATCCCTTTTATCCCATGACAAAGCAGTTTGACTGGATCACCGTTATCCACATGCTTGTTGACACTCCCTCAAAGAATTCTAATAGATGGTGAGGCATGATTTCCCTTCACAAAAACCATGCCAACTCTTCCCCAATGTATTATGTTCATCTATGTGTCTGATAATTTTATTCTTTACTATAGTTCCAACCAGTTTGCCTGGTACTGAAGTTAGGCTTACTGGCCTGTAATTGCCAGGATTATATCTGGAGCCTCTTTTAAAAATAAGCATTATATTAGCTATCCTCCAGTTGTTTGGAACAAAGGCTGTTTTAAGTGATAGTTACGTACCCCAGTTAGTAATTCTGCAATTTCATATTTGAGTTTCTTCAGAACATCTTGTCCCAGTGACTTATTACTGTTTAATTTATCAGTTTGTTCCAAAACTGCTCTATTGACACATCTGGAACAGTTCCTCATATTTGTCAGTCTTCAGTTTCCATTTGTAGAAAGGCTAGGGCTGGGTTGATCTTGGAGAAATGCTTACCACCAGCTAATGAGGCAAATATATGCTCTATTCTAGGTAAAGGATATTGATCTGCATACAATACTAAAGGACACGTTTTGTCCCTCAGCTACTATTAACAGATACGCTTTCAGTTATGTAAAACAGCAGAAAAATTGTCATTAACCCACAGTATTTTTTTTCACAAACTACGGGGTGCACCAGATCTACTCCACAGAGGGCAGAAAGGACAGGTATTCTAGGGGTATGTATGTATGTGCAGAGGAAAATGGGAAACAAGAAGGGAGGGTGGGAACTGAGGACTATGCGTGCATAGGAGTGTTGGGGTGCCTCAAGAGGGTAGGAATGGTGCATGTTTGTGCATGTGCACGACAAAAGGGAGAGGGAAATTCGGGTGTACTCTTTGGCTTAATTTGCCAGTATGCTCTGGCTGCTTTATATCCCTAAAACCAGTGTTCATTGACGTAGAAAATTCAGACATAAATTAATTAAAAGAAGTCTAAACACAGTAAGGTATGAGAATAAAGAGGTAGGGCATAAAAAACTCTGCCCTGGAATGATGAGGGAATAAGAAAAAAAATGTAATGTGTCTAAAAGAGAGTTTCAACTTTTCTGTTACCACAAACAACAAAAAGCCTTAATCATAATCATGTGGTTCTTGCATAAATGTCTGCTTATTGGACAGTAGTTCTTTTAGTGCTAGCATATCAAAATAAATATTTGCTGCTTCAGTCTCTTCTGCAGTTTGTGTTCATACCTCGTATATTTTGCAGCTAATCATGCTCTGAATTATGACCTCAACTCGTCTGAAATATTTTGTGATAGTTTTATATTCAAAATTAAAATCAGAAGGTGTGGTTACTTTTCTCATTTCCCCAGGTTGTACTAGCCCCACTTCATTTTGCTTCTGTTATGCTAGGAGGGTTGCTGCCAAGAAATGTTCACCTAGGAAGGTTTGTGGACAGAGGCATCCTGGCTAATTAGAAAGCAATATTAAGACAAAGTGTAAAGTCATCTGCTTTCAGGAACTGCGTATTTTTCCTCCAAGGGTCTGTTTTTCAAAGAATACTATTTTGTGTTGAATATAATAGTCCAAGGTCTCAAGCAAAGTGCAAAGTATTTGTATGACTGTCTTTATTTTATTTTATTTTCCATTGTATTAACTGTCTAAGAATTTAACTTTCTTTTCTGTGGTACTACAGGTTATGGTATGAGAATCCTGGTGTATTTAGTCCATCTCAGCTGACTCAGATCAAGCAAACATCCCTCGCCAGAGTTTTGTGTGACAATGCTGACAATGTAACCAGAGTGCAACGTGATGTCTTTAGAGTGGCCGAATTCCCACATGGTTTTGGTAACTGTGAAGAAATTCCTAAACTGGACCTCAGGATGTGGCAAGATTGCTGTGAAGGTCTGTGTACAGGGAGAATATTGGGAGAGGAAACCGATTGGCTCATCCTTTGTTTCTGGTTACTTTTTTCTAATGCTTGCTTTGAAGAAATTTTAATTTCTTAGATTTTTAGTTACTGTTCAACTCTAGCTCAAGCTGAACTAGGAAGATATTTAATGTGCTTACAAAACCAAATTTGGAGTGTGCAGAAATACTATTCAACTTCCTATAGAAGTAATAGGCAGTGAAGGAATCCGGTCAGGAGATTGGTTTAGCCAGTGTAGCTAAGGTTTTGGTTCTGATATATTAGCAGTGTTTACTTGTAAAAGACACTGAAATCTTATTATTTTTGATGAAAAATTCTAGTAAATGCATTGTTTGATTAAAATTTAGAATGTGAGAATCAACATTGTACTCACTGTACTCAAGTTTGTATGTAATAAGACATCCAAGTATTTAATTCTTATAGCTGTGTGAGTAGGAAGTATCTGTTTTTGTTATCCTTCCTGTTTTGTTCAACGCAAAATACTTTTCCAAACAGAGGGCAGGGGAGCAGACACTTAGTTACCCAAAGCTGTTACCTCTTAGATTTCCTGAACAAAGCCAGGAATTTTTTTTTCAGATGCAAAGCAGTTCTGTTCTATAATAACAAAACCAGATCACTTCTAAAGTTGACTTAACTAATCATACAGCAGAATTACTGATTTATCATTGTAAGAGAATTAGAATTGAAATGAAACTCGCAGGATTTTCCTTCTACTTTCTTGACATTTTAACCTGCTGCTTGGTATTGTCACAGGCCCGAAGGCCTAGCTCTTCTGCAAGATGAACTGTTTGAGCAATGAGCATTCAAGTCAAGTTCAACTTCAGATTTTCCAAGAAAGCTACCTCTGCGGCTTTTTCAGGATCTTAACAAAGGAACAATTACCCTATGTTTCAAGTAGTCAACTAAGACTCAGGAAAAATGATATCAGTTCCTGGCTCTGCCGCATACTTCCTGTGTGACTTTGGGGAAAGTCACTTATTCTTTCTGTACCTCAGTTCTGCACCTCTAAAATGGTGGTGATGATCCTTATCTCAAGTGGGTATTGTAAAGATAAAAGTTTAAATCTTGATAAGAGGCTTAGGGTATATCTACACAGCATTGTAAGCCCAGACTCAAGCCTGGGCTCAAACCCTAACTCGCCTTGTATCCACACACCAATTGTGTTTCACCTGGGAACTGAACCTAGGGTCCCAGGACGCTGCAGGGCTGGAGGGTCCAAGCCCATGTTTAGCTGGGACCTAGGGTCTGAGCCCTATTGCTTTCCTGTGTGTGCATGGCCCCGGCTTGACTCACGTCCTGAAAGTCCTCCGGATGTATCCCAGAGTTCCATGAGGCAATTTCCTTAGTTCTCTCTATGCGGACAATCTGTGGTGCAGTCTATATTGCACTCTGTTGCAAACGGAAGCAGCTGAAATCAGCATTAACCCATTGTCTGCTGAACACTGGTCTGCGAGCACATTGTCAGAGAGCCTGCAGGGTTTTCAATGAAGACTGAACAGAAGAAGCTTTTTGCAAAGAGAACTGCTTCCTGGTCACAAGAGCACAGCCAAATTTTGGTGCACGCTGCTCAGGAGCCCCTGCACACACAGTCCCAGGGAGGGTGGGGGAGGGGAGCAGAGATTGGAGCAGGCACTAAGTGGCTGCCCTGCAGGTAGAGGGAGCGGCAGTGCTCCCAGCTCAGCATGGCCAGGGGAGGATGATCTCCAACTCCCTAGCCACCCCCTCTCCCTGCAGGGCAGCTCCCCAGTCCCTGCTCTGCTCTCCAGCCTTCCGTGCCTTCCCTGGGGCTGAATGTGCAGGGGCACCTGGGTAGCATGCACTGTCATGGCGACGAGTGGGAGCCAGCCCCAAACCTCCCCTCAGCCTCCTGTGGCAGAGACTCTGACTCCTCCTCGTAGAGCCCAGAGCAGGGAGTAAATCTGACAGGTGGGAGGCAGCTCTCAACAGCCAGGATGTTGGGGGAGTCATCCCTCACTCAGCCATGCTGAGCCAGGAGCTCTGCTGCTTCCTCCCTACAGGGCTGCTGCTTGGTCCCGCTCCGTTCTCTGTCCTTTGCTCCTGCCCTGCCCTCCATGCTACCTGGGGCTGCGGGTGCAGAGGTGCCCAGGCAGCATGCACTGTGAAGGCAGGGAGTGGGAGTCAGCATCAGAACTTTTCCACAGCCTCCCGAGGATCCCTTATTCCTGCCTCCTGGGGTGTGGTGGCAGCAGGGATAAGGGATACCTGAGGTGCTGGAGCACACTGCACCCCAAGTCCTGGCGATGAACTTCACTGCTCTGCAAGTGGCAGTAGCCAGTTTGAGGGAGAGGGAGGTGTTTTTCCTGATTCTTTCATTTTTTGTCAAACTTCACAACAGACAAATAAATAAAAAAACAACCGAGCAAAAACACCTTCATTGAACATCCCATTTTCAAAATTAAGAATTGCCAAGTTTCATTTTAATAGTTTGACAGTCCTGGAGACTGATACACTCATTATCCTCAGAACAGGTGCACATGGGCATTTGTCTGCCGGTGTGACTCAGCCTAGAGCTGCAGAGCCCAATTCTGGTAGTTCAGTATAAAGCCTTCTCAAACCGCCATCATTCTACTGAGACAGCCACCAAAGGAGCTAATTATGCAAATTATGTACTCATGCTCCTTATGGGCATCTCAGTCCCATTAGCGGCATCATCACAGTTAGGAAACAGGGTGGGCAGTAGAGATTTCCCAGGGTGCAACACATTCATAGGGCTAGAGCAAGGGTGGCCAAACCATGGCTCATGAGTCACATGTGACTCTTTGATCGCTCAAGTGCAGATTGTAGAGCTCCCCACATTCCCCCCCCATTCTTCACCTACCAGCCAGGCGGTGTGTATCTCAGGGCTTCTGCTCTCTGGTGGGGAGGGTGGGGTCTCAGGGCTTCCACCCTGTGGCAGAACCCTCCTGTGGGGCGGAAGCCCTGAGACTTCCCACCCCAGCACAGGGCAGAAGCCCCAAGCCCTGGCAGGTGCTTGTCATGGGGTGAAGCCCCCATGCCCCCCCTCCTCACGACAGGATAGAACACTTATGACCAGAATGGAAACCCACAAGGCCTCTAGTTCTAGCAGTAATTAGCTGTGAAACTGTAAGTAGTATGTTAATATTTTTAAAAATGCACATGTAAAGGTTGTGCATGTCTTGCGACTCTTGAACTTCTCAAGGTTATTGTATGTGGCTCTGAGGGTCAATAAGTTTGAGGTCAATGGCAAAATGCCCATTTACTTCAATGCAGCCAGGTTTTCGTTCCAGTTGCCTAGGCCAGTGCTTCTCAACCAGGGGTACATATACCCCTGGGGGTACACAGAGGCCTTCCAAGGAGTACATCAACTCATCTAGATATTCACCTAGTTTTCCAACATACTACATCTGACAAACTGAGCTGAGGGGATCAGAAAACACTGAATTCATTCCAGAGTACAGTAGCATCCTGGGCAGAAAGGGCGTTAGTCACTACAGATGGGTTTTGTAAAGTTGCTGCCTAATTCTCCATCAACAGTTTTACAAACCTCTGCAAGACCGACTGCCATTCCTCTGCAGAAGCATACTTCTTCAGGAAGGTGTACGACATACAGGTCCCTAAATAGTCTGTGTTAATTTTAAGTTAAATCTTCTTCTTCTCTCTTACACAGCTATTTTTTTCTTTGTTGCTCATTGTTTCCCAGATATCTCGGACTGAGAGAGAGGGTATGACCTAGAATGGAAAATTTGTTACTTGATTACTTCCTTCCCAGGAGTGATGTCCAGTCTACCTCACCGGAAATAAGTGGTTCAAGTGCTTCTACAATGGCCACTTTTGGGGGGCCACGTATACACTTAACATAGTGGAATAAGAGCTTAGTGTTAAGAAATGTATATTTGGAATTCAGTGTTTCCTTATAACTTTGCAAGATCTTATCTAGAGAGAGAAAAGAAGGGGCATGCTATGTCCTGGAGCTTTGTGGACAAATCTGAACTGCCCCCCTGCCCTCCCCGTATTTGCAGATATTTCATAGTTGGAATGAAGTTGTTTTCAGAAGGGAAATCACCCAATTTTCCATTTTCTAGTTTCCAGTGCTGCAACTCAAACCTGGGATTTGAAAGTCCGTCTTTTGCATTACTAGTAAGCAGATTTCTGATTTCAGAATCTTTTTGATAGAGAGCCTCTATAGAATCTATTTTGCGCTCTCATACCTCTATTGGCTGTGATACAGCAATAGAAGTAAAAAGTAGTTAAAATGTCTTTGAATAAACTCAAGGAGATCTGATGAATTTTTTACATTTTTACTTAGCACCTTTTCAGAGTAGAACTACACTATTGATAAAATTATAGAATTCATGCAGCAGGTATAGGTCTGAATTGTACAAGGAGATGTGAAGATCTGATAATTTATGGAAGAGGTGAAAATAGTTAAAGGAGGAATAATGTTGTACCACTAGATGAATCATTTTTTTAAAAAATCACAAGACTTAAGTAAAAAAAAGAGAAGGAAAAAAAATCTTCCATAAAAAGCCATATTAGAGGAGAAGAGAGAATTTAATTGTGTAGTTTTCTTTAAACGTATATTTTGCTAGTTTATTATTTATCATTATTATTGTCATAAAACGATCAATTTATAATTTAATTTCTTACATATGATTTATTATCTTATTTCAGATTGTAGAACTAGAGGGCAGTTTAATGCATTTTCATATCACTTCCGGGGAAGACGTTCTCTTGATTATAGCTTTCAGGAGGACAAGCCCTTAAAGAAAATGAAAATGCCCAAAACAGTGAGGTAAGGCTTTTGTACAAAAGTATGAAAAAGATTTTTTGCTTGTTTTGTTTTGTATTTTGTGTGGTGGAGGAAAACTGAATGGTTGGGGGGTTTTTTTGTTTTGCAAATACATATTAGGTTCTTGCTGTCTCCAGTCCATCAGTCTGGGATTGAGGTCTTTTACTGTGACACTTCTAAAGGTGCAAAAGCAAAAATGAATGCTACAAATTTCTGTCAACTTTAGGTCCCATTTCTGCTTTGGTTTACCTCCCAGCTCTAAATTTGTAAGACCTTCAACATGTGAAACAATAACTCTTAACCCCTGTCGTGGATGTGGAAAAGATCACACAGCTTCTCTTTTAGGGTTGGATCGAGCAGAACTTTAATTGTGACATACACACAGGAAGCTATAGCTATAGGGAAGCCCAGACAGCACGTCCCTGTGCTGATCTCTGGAACTTCACCTTGGTACAAAATACAGATGGCTTATATAGGTTTTTTTAAGATTCCTTTTTACATACAGATCATAGAGTGGAGTTTCTGATACTTAACAGGTCATTTACCACACATAGGGTGCTTGTAACATACAGTGGGGGTCTCACGGTGCCAGCATGTCCATGTCTTTTGGTGTCAGTGAGTCCTGAGTCACATACAGTCACTTGTTATCTATCTGACAGGGTATGGCTGGGTGCTATTACAAAGGTAGTTAACGTCTTACAACATAGACCAACGATTTTGCATTTCTATTGTAGTTCTAAGACATCCTGCCCGAATTTAGCATTTCTATCACAGTTTCAGTCTAAGGCATCTTGTCTGAATTTTTGTGATTCCACACCCCCCAGTCCTGTTTGTTATCCTCAGGAAAAGTGGTAGAAAATCTGGGTCCTTATTACATCCATCAATAACAACATCTATTTGCCTGGAACATGTCCACACTCCTGCTCCCCACACAATGATCCAACCTGGGATTAGAAGTAATATGTGCTCCCATCTTAGTGTCTAAATACTTGCTTAGAAGCCAGGACAGGCCAAATACTGTAGCCTAATGCAGTAGCCTAGAAGTCATTAATAATGGGCTAGATTCTCTCTTGTGCCAACATGCACTTGGTGCAGGAATGGGAGAGAAGAATGTTATGGCTTCCTGATCCTCAAATTGCACCAGCACTTTTGCAAGTTACAACAGCCTAGAGTCTGCTTTGGCTTATGAAAACTGGGGACCATAGGGGACCATATGCTAGCTGTGAATTGGCGGAGTACAGGTGGGTTCTGCTCTGTCTAAATGTGCCCTTTCCCTGCCCTGAGACACACCTTACTCTGATGTGTGGTGGCCAATTGATGTAGGAACCAACTCCACCTGTTTTATGATATCCAGAGAAATTCTCAGCCCGGCCCAGAGTCTAGCTTTTTTGCAGCATCTGGAACCGGGCGGGGGAGAGAATCTGTCATAGTGTATCCAGACCTCCAGATTGACCAGAAATGAGGCTGTTCAGGCCCTTTCAGAATAAGAATCCCATCTTGTCTCCTTTTTGTCTAGAAATTGTGTTCCTTGTGTTCCAGGTACTACGTGATTCAGTTATTAAGCTGAATTCTTCCGGTTTAACTCTCTCTCAGATGAGATCACAGCCCAAACAATTTCTCAGGAAGCTCACCCTCATAGGCCCATTTTCAGGATGAAAATTTATTATAACTAGTCTAGTAATAGAGTGGAACCTTCACCTGCTTGGTCTCCTACAGAAGTGTTGAATCTTCTCAGACTCTGAAAGAGTCTACTATGAAAGAAACAAATTCTTGCATGCAATTTGTGTTTATATGTATAAAGCTAAGACATTCTTTCTCAAACAAAGCCCCAAACAGGTGTGATAAAATTACCCCGACTAACCAACTCTATACCTGAGTATGATGTCTTCATTAGTCAAATAATTAGATGTCTTCAGGGCCTCATGAAATACATCCCAGAATACTCAAGCATCTGACTGAGGAGAGATCTGAGTCATTAGCGATTATCTTCAAAAAGTGATGGAAGGCGGGAGAGATTTCAGAAGACTGGAACAGGGCAAATATAGTGCCAATCTATAAAAAGGGAAATAAGGACAACCTGGGGAATTACAGACCAGTCAGCTTAACTTCAGTACCTGGAAAAATAATGGAGGAAATAATTAAGCAATCAGTTTGCAAACACCTACAAGATAATAAGGTGAAAAGTAACAGTCAGCAAGGATTTGTCAAGAACAAATCATGTCAAGCCAACTTGATAGCTCTCGTTTTTAACAAGGTAACAAGCCTTGTGGATGGGGGATTGTGATAGATGGGGTATATCTTGACTTTAGTAAGGCTTTTGTTACTGTCTTGCATGACCTTCTCATAAACAAACTAGGGAAATACAACCTAGATGGAGCTACTATAAAGTGGGTGCGTAACTGGTTGGAAAAGCGTTCCCAGAGAGTAGTTATCAGTGGTTCACAGTCAAGTTGGAAGGTCATATCAAGTAGGATCCCACAAGGATCATTTCTCGGTCCAGTTCGTTCAATATCTTCATCAATGATTGAGATAATAGAAAATACCACTTATAAAGATTGCAGATAGTACCAAGCTGGGAGGGGTTGCAAGTGCTTTGGAGGATAGTATTAAAGTTCAAAACAATCTGGACAAACTGGAGAAATGGCCAGAAGTAAATAGGATGGAATTCAATAAAGACAAATGCAAAGTATTCCACTTAGGAAGGACAATCAGTTGCACACATAAAAAATGGGAAATGACGGCCTAGGATAGAGAACGGCAGAACAGAATTTGGGAGTCATAGTGGATCACAAGCAAAATATGAGTCAATAGTGTAACAATTGCAAAAAAAGCAAATATTATTCTGGAATGTATTAGCAGGAGTGTTATAATCAAGACATGAAAAGTAATTCTTCTGCTCTATTTCGTGCTGATTAGGCCTCAGTTGAAGTATTGTGTCCAGGTCTGGGTGCCACATTTCTGGAAAGATGTGGGCAATTGGAGAAAGTCCAGAGGAGAACAACAAAAATTATTAAAGGTCTAGAAAACGTGACCTATGAGGGAAGATTGAAAAAATTGGGTTTGTTTAGTCTGGAGAAGAGAAGATTGAGAGAGGACATGATAACAGTTTTCAAGTATATGAAAATTTGTTAGAAGGAGGAGGAATAAAAATTGTTCTCCATCTCTGAGGATAGGACAAGGAGCAATGGGCTTAAATTGCAGCAAGGGCGGTTTAGGTTGGACATTAGGAAAAACTTCCTAACTGTCAGGGTAGTTGAGCACTTGACTAAATTGCCTAGGTAAGTTGTGGACTCTCTATCTTTGGAGATTTTTAAGAGCAGGTTAGACAAACACATGTCAGGGATGGTCTAGATAATGCTTGGTCCAGCCATAAATTCCGGGGACTGGATTAGATGGCTTCTCAAGGTCCTTTCCAATTCTACAATTCCATAACTAATTCTGTTACACATATATGTTCTATCCACCCACTTCTTAGGACTCCTTACACTGCTGATTACATACTCCTTTTTTATCAGCACAAACAAAAGGACTACCAGAATGTAGCTTTCACAAAACTGATTTATGAATCTGAAGTATCCAGTTACATATTTACAAGATGGGCTGGTATGTATGCAGAGCCTTGCACTTTACCTAATACAACATTTTGCTAGCAAGAGCTCAGATTTTAAAAGTAAAATTCTGATCAAGCCACTGTTCAGGACTCTTCAGTTCATTTCTTTCACAAGCCTGAAACTAAGTGAGCCAAGACAGTGATCCCAGCTTTCTCCCTCAGAGTCTGTTGGAATCTTTTCTTGGGATACGAGAATACTAAGTATGACCCTTCCGTGCCTAGGGCAGCCACCTGATAATGCCAAGGCCAGGGCAGGCTGTGAAAAGAGAGCAGATTCTCCCAGCGCTGGTGGGTGGCACTGAAGCCAGGCTTCCCAACCAGTCACAAACAGTGCTTCTGACTTCCCACACTGGTTATCAAGAAGCCCAAAATACCAATACACACAGCCCCCTTTATTGCATTCCAGTATCTGGCTCCCAGTCAGCCATTAGGTCCAGTAAAGAGACCAATTGTTTAAACTCTATGTTCTACTAAAAAGGTTCCCTCTGACCCCAAAGGGTCAGCCACAGTACCAGATCAATATAAGTTTGGATCTTACCCAAAATACCACACTGCCAGCCAATCCTTTAGTAACTAAAGCTAAAGGTTTATTATAAAAAGAAAGAGATTAACCATAAGAGAAATGTTAAAGGCTTAAAGCAATCAGATACATACAAATGATTAAAAGTCCATATACATCAGGTTTCTAGAAGAATTGTGGAATTTGCAACCTTGTAAAGTTCCTCTGGTATACATCCAGTAATTGGATGGGACTCAGTCCTTTGTTTCACAGCTTCAGTTCAGTTGTAGAAAAGCTGATCCAGAGATAAGTCAGTATCTGAAGCTGAATCCCGACTGAAAGACAAAATGGATTCCCCGGGCTCCGCCTTATATACCCCCTGGTCCTCGCCAGGCTGCTTTTGAGATTTTACATGAACTAAAATGAACTCTAGAGTCACATGGGCAAGTCCTGGTGGCTTATCAGGCATGTCTCTGGTTTCTCCCCTGGGCCCCTGGCCTCTGTGAGTGTCTTAATGGGCCATTAACCAGGCTATTGTCCTGCCCCATCCTGTCTAGGGTGTGTCTCAGGCAGCCCAATTTGAAATACAGGTATATTAAATATATCCATAACTTCCATTACATATATCACACATGAACATAAGTATTATCATCTTACCTACCACAATTTATCCTTTCTAACAGTACTTGACATGACATATCTCAGATGAATTATTATGATTTTGACATACTGATGTTAAACCATATACTAAACGACCCCCACAATCCAGCCAGCATGACACCCCCCGTGTGAGACTGGTGTAGAAGGGAGTAATCAGAGCTCCTGAATACACCTCAAGGGCCCCCCTTGCCCAGCCAGCGTGACACTAAGTAAGACTAAATAAATACAAAATGTAGTGTGACCACACTTTGGATATATAGTTGTATGCCAACCAGCTCTTATGGAAAATGAATAAGTGTACAAAAAGGAATTTGAAGTGTACTTCATATATTTCATTTTTATAACCATGAAAAAGTGTCCACCCCTGGTTCTCAGCTCCCTTGATGCTCTCTTTAAATACATACAACATACACATTAAATAAACCATCTTTCCTCTCTCAGTTGCTGCCATAACATAAAAATGTGGCCCCAGCAAAGAACCAACAAAAATGTAATCGCTCCAATAGAGTATCAACAAGTGTTCATTTCCACTTTCTTTCCTCATAAATTCTCCCCATTCCTGAGCTAGGAGAAAAGGTGGGCTTGCACAGGCTTCCTGAAGGTCATAAACTAGGGTTGTTATGGGCCAAAAGGGGGAGCAGATTCCAAATGTAAAGGGTCCTTAAGGAGAGTGTTTCCCACCATCACCCTTTATTTTATATGAATATAGCTCCAGCTCAGGTACTTTTGCTGACCGTAATTGTGGAAGTATGACATGAGGAAAAAGGTATAAAAATGTTTCATCCAGCAATTGTTTGGTATTGAGACCTCTTGCTATGTTGCAGTATATACAAAGAGAAAGATATCCTTGAAGTAAAAGATGCATCTTGACTTAATGAGTTCAGCATTCACCAGTGTCCTAATAATATTATGCACTGACAAGGTCCTCAGTACTATATAAACTCAAGATGCAAATAGTGCCCACCCCCAAAGAATTTATAATCTAGAAAATAAAGAGAAGTCAGGAAATGTGTGGAAGCCTAGATAAGGCAACAACTCAGAGGGTATTTTCTTGGCTTACTTCTTGTGAATATTATGAAAGGAGTGAATTGAAGGGCTTGAATGGTGACTTGATCAGAGGTTTGCTTTTAAAATCTGAGCCCCTGCTGGCAGAATTTTGCATTAGATAAAATGCAAGGCTATCAATACAAAACATGTGTTCTTATGGCAAACAAAACATGTTATTGCTGCTTCCATATATCTGATGAATTATAAACAAAACTGAATGAAATTCATGCGTGGAATAACTCCACTGACAGCAATGAAGTTACACCAGTGGTGAATTTGTTGCACAATATTTCAGCCATTTTAACAACTTATATAAAAATTTAATAATGCTACGAAAGAGTAGGAATTAAAAATGCTCAACAAACACTGTAATTTTCACTTTACTGACTGTTAAAAGTTGCCCTGAAGTAGCAGAGCATTGTAAATTCTTCTTCTTCTTCCCAAGTGAACTTTTACCAACTTTTTCACATTTCTATAGCATAAACAATAATATACAGGTAAAAGTTCTTTGTCCCATATTTATAAAGTTATGAAGAAGTTAAGTCCCATAAAAATGAAATTCTAAAGAAAACATCAGTTTCTCCTATCCTGATAACAAAGAGAAACTTTTGAACAGAAATATCAATAGAGAGGAATTACCCAGGTTGCCAAATGAGAGATGTTGAAACTGCATATACAGGTAGTGTCCGAGGGCAGTGTTTATACTTGGTGTAAAAATTGTGTTACTACAGAGATACCACTAATATCTGCAACCCTCAGTTAGGAATGTTTGGTATACCCTACTGCATAGTAAATGGTTTAATAATTAATACTATTTCTGTTTGTACTGAATGTTTTTATTAAGTCTCTCTAGATAATATATTAATATTGAATATGTCCAATTTCTGTGATGACTTTACACAATATTTTCACTGAAAATTGAACTGACTAAAATTATTTTGTAACATTTCTGCTCGATGTCAACTGAGCAATGCAAAAGGCAATAGACAAGTGGCTCTAAAGTATTCTGTACTGTAAAAGCACTATTGACTTCAAATGTTTATTAAATTGGAAACAGGCAAGTAAACCAACATGTTCCATTTTCAAAAACTAGGATTTTCAAGCATAGATGTTTTTTTTGATGTCTGTTCATAGGAAGAAACTTTAAAGTGAGCCCAAACATAATGCTGATTACAATTACAGAAATAAATCATTAGCACTCTTTCATTCTGGACTATTGTTGGATATTTAAATTAACTATTTCACTGGTTCTTTTCTCTGTGGAAGGTAGGCTATGCCATGAGAATGGTGTTGACTATCAACATTTTCTGTCCCCTAACATAGTACACATAACATTCTTAAGACTGATGGATGCATTCTGTTATCAAAATTCCCAGTCCCTGGTAGTATAAGGAGTAATAAATTAATCTACCCTGACCCTGACCCCATAGCTTGCAACAATGGTGCTGGTGTACTGTTTTGCTTAATAAAACCTATACAACCAACTGCCTGTACTTAAGTTATTCATAATTTATATTTTGGATGGTCCCTAAGCAAATACACAGTCTAATGAAAATGTATTGGGTAAATCTTCTGATCTGTTTTCCTCTTATTGCAGTTCTACAAAGCAGGGTAAACATTTTAGTAATGCTACTTCAGCATCTGATGAACATATAAAATTGCCTGTGGTGAATGACTTCAGAGAATTTGTTTTAGAAATGCAAAAGACCATTACAAGCCTCAGAAATCAGGTAAGAAGATGTAATGGACATTTTCTAATCTGAAATTTAATTTAAATTATTTCAAACTTTAAACAGCATTTTTACAAAGATTGCTTCTATGCCCTTAAATATATAGACTTTCCCTGCACCCTTCAATCCAAAGTTTATGTTGTAATCTTTTGACAAAATGGAACACAGAACATAGTGTACATATTACTGTTTATTTTTGCATATTTTGTTAGTCCTATTTAAAACAAATATTATATAGTTTGTCTTTGTTGACGTCTGTCACCAGAACCTTGTGTAAGCAATGTTTTCCATGCCTGCAGTCATTCTCTATGTATGAATCTTTTTATGGAATTAGCTTTTTCCTTCATGCTTTTATAGTGTTTAAGACCTGGAATTTATTGAACCTGGGTTTATAGTGTGCACCTGAGTTAAATCTGTTGATTGAGGCATATCTGTGATAAACTATGCAATTGATAATGAAATAATGTGGTATGTGCCAAATTGCAATTGTAAATAATTATATACAGAATTCAAATCTCTTTGAACAGATTTTTACAGTGTGGCATAAATTAAGAATCAGACTAACTAAAGTAGCCATAATAGTAGCCACATTAAAAAGTTAATATTTATGCACAAGGTTTTTTACATCTCAGAGAACTCCCAAAGTTGGTCATAAGGAGTAAAGTTCCTTCAAAGTAACTCCACATTACATGTATTGGATAAGTTAGTGATTTATAAGTATGTATTTGTCTAGACTGTTGTTTGACTTTCCTGTTTGCAGGTGCAATTTGTACCCACAGTGTGTATCATTTTACAGCAGTGGGCAAGTTTGGACCTAGATCTGAATTGTACAGCCATGGATAATTTGTAAATTGGAGCCCAAAGCAGTATAAGTTCAGATGACTCTGATGTATATTTTCAATCTTATTGTTATCATTCACATGCAAGTGTAGTCTCTAAGGATGAGTACATATTTCCCAATAAATGTCTCAACTTTTCCTTTGTAATACAGAAATTGGTATGGAAGAGATTTGGTGTCATGTAAATGGACCTTCCTACTTCACACTCTAGCATATTAAAAATGCTGTAAGGAAGGTCTTCTATTTCCATCAGTCCATGGGTGTAGAACTGGCTGCACAATTGTTCTCCAAAATATAAACATTAATTTGGAAAAATAAAACCACTCTTGGCCTTTTATGGCTTAACTTTGATTTAAATTTTTTTTTAATAATAACTTTTACACTCAAACAAACTCCCCAGCCAGTAGCAAGTTACAATCATACAATTTAGTTGTTGCATTAGTCCCTAGAGCACTCAGCTAAAACCTTTTAAAAAATCCTCTGAAGATTTAAGTTCTTCTTTGAGTGATTGTTCATGTCCATTCCACTATAGGTGTGTGCACGCCTCCGTGCATGGCTACTGGAACTTTTTTCCCCTTAGCAGATCCCGTAGGGCCAGCTCTGGTGCCCCCTAGAGTCCCACGCACATGTCGCGTATATGAGGTACTGCCGGCCCTGCGCCCCCTCAGTTCTTTCTTTCCGCCTGTGGCCGTTACTTGGAACTGCCTGCGCTTCCATTGCAAGCGCTCTATTCCCCGTGTTTAAACATTAAACTAGGTTTTTTTGTGTTAATTAGTTAGTTAGATGAGTAACTGCTGTAGTGGTAGTTAGACACTTGAAGATAGTCTAGCTTAGTTTTTTATGGGGAGCAAGTATGCTCCAGTGTCATGGCTTCAAGCCATGCACTCCAGCTTGAAGGCTTTCCCGCTAACTGACTCCCACTGCCTGAAGCGCTGGGGGGAAGCAGTGTACCACAGGAGCTAGAGCAGCACTCCAGCCACCCTCAGTTGCTGCCTATTCGGTGGGCAGAGCCATACCCCCCACCATCGGCATGCCTAAAGGTTAGTGGCTGCAATCCTGGGCTATCCCAAAAAGGTCCAGCAGCTCATCAGGGGCTCTTCCATGAACGGGTCAGCCTTCTCTTCATTTGCATAGAGGCAGAGCTGCATGGTCTCAGGGACTCCTAGACCACGCTCTGTTCCCTGGGCAGCTACACGCCACAGACCTTCAGGTGTTGGGCAGGTCTCCAGGGACAGCAGCAGCGGAGGGCCAGCCACGGCCGTCTTGCGACCTATAGGCAAGGGGACAGAGTCAGGGGGTCTATGAGATACCATCCACCCTGACTGTCTCCTTAAGCCTCAGTAAAAGTCCTCTTGGCTATGGGGCAATCGGAAAGGCCCTTCTGCTGATGAACGCAAGGGCAGCGCCCCACCCTATACCCTCCTTTAGGCTTGGGTGAGCCAGAAAGCCTTCAGCCCACTGGACCCCTGAGATAGCTTAGCGAACTAGGGCCTCCGGTCATCTCTTGGTGCATCGCCCTTTCTCCCTCTCAGCGGCAATACCACATCTAAGAGGTTGAATCCACCTCAGCCAGGAACAGTGGGAGAGTTCCCGCAGGTGATGGCGGAAGAGGTCTTACTCAAGGTATTTCCTCGTTCCCCCCTCTCAAAAAAAAGGGGGTACTTCCTCGTTCCCCCCCAAAAAAGGGGGGAGGATTTGAGGATGGTGACAGACCTATGTCGTTGTGCAAATACCAAACAAGGGGCTCAAGTCTCGCATGGTCCCCCCAGCTCCAGTAGTGGGAATAGGAGCCCCGTATGCCACCCTGGATATCAGGAATGCACATCCTCAAGGTTCCTCCACTTCATAAGGGTGACCCCTTCTAACACTTTACGGCTTACCCTGCAGTCTGTTACTTGGCCGACGGTATTTACTGAAGGCCTGGCAGGGGTAGCGGCGCGCTTGACGGTGCTTCGTCTGCCCAGACAGGCCCAGGTCCCAAGCCTGGAGCAGGTGAGCCAGTCAGGCGTCTCTCATGACTGGCGGGATCCTGCTGGTAAATGCACAAAGCTCACGTTAACTCAGGTGCAGCCTACGGAAGGCATCGGAGTGACCAGTTACTTCCCGGACCAGACCTTCTTGTCCCAGACCTGCTGTGGGACAGACTTCCTCAACATGGGCCACATGCACAAATGCCCTACGACAACAGCCAAAGGTTGCCGACAGTGGATAGGGCACAGGTTGGCTAGCCCGACGCTTAGGCCGCTTCAGTCACGGCCCCGGGATACAGTCCGAGCAGGCAGCTCATACACCGAGGGGCTACGATCCTCTCTCCTCCCCTCCTGCCTCCCACCCCAAAAAAAATAATAATAACCTGACAGCAGCAAGCCCTAGCCTCCCGAGTCTGGTGAATGACTCCTCGGGATGTGTGAAGGGACATTCCGTTCAAGGAACAGGCCCCTTCAGGTACCCTGATAGCGGCCACCTCAAGCAAAGGGTACAGTGCCGTATCAGTGCTCACCTCGGCTTACAAGGAGTCTGACCAAGGAAGGACGGGCGTTGGCACACCGATGAGAAGACCCGCGAAACGCTCACAGGGCTTGCGAAAGGTCCCTCCACTTTATCAAAAACAAGGAGGTACAGGTGCTGTCAGTCAGTGTGGCGACCAGGTACTACACCGACAGGTGGTGGGAGCCCATTCATCAGCCTATCGGTCCTTGGGCCCTGGGGGTGATCACCTCCAAGGGGTGAGGAAAAGCGAGGCGGACTGAGTCAAGGAGTCACTCTTCCTCACCACAAGGGGTCGCTGCGCTTACTAAGAACGTCTACGACCGTCTGGAGGGGGGTTCCCCAAAGGGAATCAATATGTATCGGTCTGCAGCACGAGGTGGCCATGGTGGTGCTCCCTCCATGGTCCAGGGGCAGGGGCACTCACCAACACCATTCATCCGTAGCGATCAGATACCTTTATATTCGCTCTCCCACCCTCCCCTCCTGCATACAGTCCTGCTCAACACGGAGGGGCTAATCAGATGCCATACCGATTGTTCCGGCTGGCCACGCCAGCACGGGTTCAGCATGCTGCTGGATTTCTTGATCGCCCGCCTCGGGAGCCTCCGAGCCAGCGTTACTCCAGCTCCCAGGATCACAGTCACCTGTGGTGCCCAGACCTGGATCCCCAACACCTCGGGGAGTGATCGATCGGTGGCCGAGAGGCGATGAGTGAGCCGCTGAGAACAAGCCCAGGGTGTACAGAGAGGTAGCAGGAAACCCTCCTCACAGGCCGTATACCGGGTTAAGTGGAAGTGGCTGTTGCCTGCCGGCAGCAGTCCCAAGATTCTCTGCTCAGCCTCTCACCAGTAGAGGCGATCTGGGAAGTATTTTCTGCAGCTAAAGCTCCAGGGACCCACTGTGGCCTCCCTGAAGGCCCACCTAGTAGCTATAACAGACTTCCATCAGCCACTGGAAGGGGATTGCGGTCTTCCCGTCAGATGGCAGTTTGGTCCTTGAAGGGGGTGGGAGGCTCTATCCGTAGGCCTGTGACCCAGTGCTTCCCTGGGATCTCAACCCAGTCCTTCACGGCCCACGGGCCTCCGCCCCCCTCCCCCCCCCCGTCCCCCCGGGAACCCATGGCATCATACCCTCTACTCTGGCCTTCCGGGAAGGTGGCCTTCCTGGGGGTATTTACCTTGGCAAGGAAGGTCTCCAGGATCAAAGCTCTGACCCCAGAGCTCCTCCCTCATACTGTAGTCGATAAGATAAGGTTCAGTGAGACCGCACTGGGCCCTCCGGCCCAAGGTGGTGCCAGTCTCATTGGAACAATCATATTCTCCCCAGGTTTCCCCAAACCACACAGTTCAGAGGAGAGGAGAAGGCAGCACTTGCTAAAACGTGAGTGGGGCCCTGGCTTCTACATCAGATGTACAAAGCCATCCGGAGAGCGACGCAGCTCTTCCTCGCACCGGTCTCCAGCCACCGCAAATTCCTTGTGAACAATTTCCTGCATCGCATTAGGCCACGAGCAGATGAAGGTGCCGCTTCTGGATGCCACAGCTCACCCAACAGAACTCAAGCTCCATCCACAGCCTTCCTAGTGGAAATGCTAGGGCGGGGCATGTGCAAAACAGCCGCCAGGCTGGTGGTACATACCTTCACATCCCACCATGCCTCTGTCCAAGGCGCAGGAAGTAGTGGTCTTCAGTAGAGCTGTGCTGCAGACAGTTCACCGGTAACTCCGGCCCACCTCCAAAATACTGCTTGTTAGTCACTTATAGTGGAATGGACACAAGCAATCACTCGAAGAAGAAAACAAGGTTACTTACCAGTAACTGATGTTCTTCGAGATAACCCACCCCGCGTCCCTGCCGCCAGAGTTGGCGGCTTCATATACCGCTGCATGTGTGTGGGACTCCAGGGGGGACTACGGGATCTACTAAGGGAAAAAAGTTCCGGTAGCCATGAATGGAGGCATGCAACACATCTCGAAGAACATCAGTTACTGGTAAGTAACCTTGTTTTTTCTCTTCAGATGATAATTTAATCTTTATTACAAAAGATACTTCTTAATAAGTACATTTTAATTTAAACTATATAACTTTGACATGTGGCTACAATACTGAGGAAACCAGAATTATGCTGTGGCTTCTTCAGGAGCAAACATCTCCTTTGAGAGAGAATACAGAGTACTGTGTGCTGGCCAAGCTGCATTCAGCATTTTCATTTCCCTAAACCTGAGGCTCTCTTTTGGGCTGGTTCTACTACTGGTGCAATTAAGGGTAGGTCTACAATGCACAAATCTTATGGCAACTTGTAGAATACGTACACTACACAGACCCATAGCATAGGTATAAAAAGCAATATTAATCATAAGGCACTGCTTATTCCAGAACCTTAGGGAATGTACTCCGCATGGCTCTCCACATCCCCAAAGAGTGCCTCCCACATCTACACTGCTATTTTTAGCAGCGGAGTATCCCCAATGTGTCCCCCACGAGAGCCTTTCACTGCCAAGTGTAGCTTTACTTTGTGGATGCAGCATGTTTTTTGCTGCAGCATGTAGCTACACATATAGTGCCAGTACCATACACGCTGCTGCCAGCGTCAACAAGGCCTAAAAGAAAGCCTGGGTAGCCTCTAAATTGTGCCCTTCTGTCTATGGCTCCAAAGGACCATTCTCACAGCTGGGTATTGCTGCAGTGCACGGTCTCTCCAGGTACACGCCTCTGCCCTAGGTAGACCGGTAAACTCGTTTTATGGCCCCTTCGCACCATTGTAATGGTCATGGAAGTTAATAAGGGTGGAACAGTTACAAATGCTTTCAAAGTAGCCTAGTAATCTAATCTTTCTTTTCCTTATGGCAGTCTTGTAGAGAGAGAAAACTAAACTTATATTTGTCATCTTTTTTGTTTTCTAATCTTAGATGCTCATATGGTTGTAGGTATATATTTCAAGGATAGGAAAGAAAATATCTTTGTGGTTAGTCTTCTCTTGCAGATAATCTTTCTGTATGTGCCACTTGCCTCCAGCCTTTTAGTTTTTCAAGAGTAATACTGAGTCGAGCTGACCAAAAAAGGGGAGCCCCTTTCCACATTTTTTGAGGAAACGTTTTATCACCGAAGTAGGACAAAACATAATAAATGTGAAAATTTTAATGGAAAGGGATTTAAAAAAAAATCTGTTTAGGATTTAGGCCTGTTTAGGAAGAAATGAAATGGAATTTTTTGGCTTCCCAGTTGCCCTTAAGGAAGGTTCTTGTTATTTTTGCTTGAGAAATTGACAAGAGCCTTCCAATCTGGCTACCAGAGAGGCAGAAAACCCAGGCACTTTGCCTCCCTGCCAACCCACCAGCTTGTGGAGGCTCTGTGTCTCTCCACTTCCCAGAACTGAGGAGAAAGTGGGAGTCTGAACACCTTAGTTCTATGCCTCACCATCCCTCGGAGCTGGGAAAACAGGGAGAGGCAGAGTGCCCCGGCTCTGGGCTTTTTTGTCTCCCAGATGTGGGTGGGCGTGGGCAGGTAGAGAGGCGGAGTACCTGAGGGTTGTACCTCTCTATCTCCTGGAGTTGGGGGGCGAGGCAGAGCAACCTGTGCTCTGCTGTGTTTCAGTAAAAGTTTTGTTGAATCTGTAATAGATGAAGTGAAACATTTCACCATGCCAAATCTGCATTATATCTGACCAGCTGTAAAACTGAGTAGTCAGACAGATGCACCCATATGAATGTTATTGGGGACTGTATATAAGGTTAAGGACAGAGTACGTACCTTAAGAAGGAAAAGCTTCACTTTGGTTCAATTAATAACTTACATTTTTTCTGTCTTCAGATAAAGAAACTGGAATCACGTCTCAGTAGAACTGATTGCACTGATGAAAAGGGTAAATCGTATTCCAGCAATGATACCTGGAAAAGGGACTCTTGTACTAGGTGTGAATGCAAAGTGAGTATGCTGGAATCCATTTTCAGTGTTTAAGACATATTGTGGTCTGTTTTTGAGATGCAGCCTCTAATGTTGTACCCACAATTTTGTAGGTTCAAGTCATTGTTGATTCAATCTGTATCTGCAGTTAGTTGCTGGGGAAGTTGATACAATTCATACATCCATCTGTCTAACGGTGATTGAAAATCTAATCATTACACATCTACATAACCTAATATCCTAAATTCCATTGGTGTTTAATTGTATTTGCAAAATTGTGGGTGAAAAAGGGGAGGCCCAGTAGAAGCCTTTACAAAAGCAGTCTCTTATAGAATGTAAAAACTGGTAAAAACTCATATACCAAAATGTTAATGTTTCTTTTTCTTTTCTTTTTTTTTTTTAACCTTTAGTGAAAGAAATAAAAGAATATAATGTAGGGAGAAAAAACTTTGGCTTTGTGGGATCCCTGAACTTTAGATAAAAAATCAATATATAATTTTTAAATTGAATTATTAATCATGTTTAATGTGATAATGCCTAAGAACCAAGCAAGACTATGGCCCCATTGTGCTAGGTTCTGTACAAACACGGAGTAGTAGATAAGAACTTAGAGTCTAAATAGGCAAGATAGATCCAGGGTGGGATAAAGGAGTATAACACACGAGCAGAGTTAATAATATTATGCAACACAAGGTCATGTTAGTTCCATGAGTTTTTTAGGTGAGTTTAGTTAAGAGGGAATAAGTTAAATGGAAAAAAAAAAAAAAAGGTGAAGGGAGAGAGGACATTGAAGGAGAGGAGCAAGGCATAGAAGAGGGTAGGTGGGGCAGGTGTGGACTGACACTCAGGAGAAGAGACTGTGAGGATGGGGAAGAAAGCGTGTTAGTGCAAAGAGCCATTAAGAAGTATCATACAAGATGCTTTCTTCTAAATGTTAATTAAAAAAAAACCTTAAACAAACTACGGTACATTCAGCATTTATCACAGTAGCCAAAACCTTAGAGAAAATGGCTGGGAATACATTCCTGAATAATGTAAATACCATATCTCTTACTTTGTAGACAAAGCTAAAATATGTGTTAAATTGTTGTTATATTTGTTCTAATACAGGTTGGTCAGGTTACCTGTTTTGTAGAATCATGTCCACCAACTGATTGCTCTGCACCAGTGAAGGTCAAAGGAGTTTGCTGTCCAGTCTGTTTAAAACAAACTATTAGCAAGGAAAAGAAGCCATAAATCTACTTTAAACATTTAAGTTGTGTCCTCTTCAAATCATAACGATGCCTGCTGATGGCAAATACAGGTAACCAGAAGCTTAAAACAACAGCAAGAAATCAAGATTTACATGACAACATTCTAATGGTGCTGTAACAATATAAGATGATTTCCAGAGGGGTAGTATAAAATGATGTATTTTATTATTTGCCCATGAAAAGAAAATCATACTGCAGAAATGTTGAAAGGGAAATAAACAAACAGGTCAAGATAATTTTGTGTTAAGATTCTCAGGTTAGACAAACTAAATCCGGTGCTACTTTAAAAGGACACTGTCAAGTAGTTTTAGGCACCCCAACTGACTTACCTTAAAATGTTTACATTATAAAATTAGAGTATTTCCCATTTGAGATATAAGCACAATACAAATATTTCTTTTTCTTTTCAGTCTCAGTCTGACTTGATGTTCAGAGCTCTGCTAACACAGTCAGAAGAGGGAAAGCTAAAATAAAACCTTAAAAAAAATTATGTTCAGAGCTGTGCTACTAGGCCCAATTGCTGCAAGCTATCTGTGCATAGACCTTCTATTTTGATCACTTAGTCAATTATGATGGTATATAGACAAGGAAATAAAGAAAATATCAGTTGCATTTCGACCCCTTTTTAATATGAAGAAAATTAATCCATGTTTAACAAACTGAAAAGCATAAAATTGCTAGGGAAAGATAAATATTTCTAGAAAGGTATTAAAAACAATGTGTATTACAAAAAGTGTTTGACAGTGTTCCTTGAATGTTATTCCTCACTTTAGGAAGCAATACATGACTGATAAGTAGCATTTGATCTTAAAAATTAATACAACCTTTTTTGTCAAAACCTATGTAATTGCCTGGCTACTTTTTTGTTTCATTTATTTTAAATCATTATAAAATGACCATCCAAAGTCCAATTTGCAAACATGCTTCTCTCCATCTCAGATGTGCTCACATGAATAGTTACTATGGCCCTGTTTTGAAAATGTGAAAACATCACATGCCATTTGTATACAAAGATATCTACTGATTCATTGTACATATTGTCTATTGACAATAAGTATATTGTGGCACTGTTTGTGAAAAGAACAATCAAAATGAAGCATTCATAATTAATTGTGAATTGACTACTCCTTTCTATTTTTTTCTGACAAGGTATTTCAGTTTTTAGGTTTTCTCCATTTTCAGCTAGTGCATGCATACTTTTAGCTCAGTCCCTATATCTCACTTATGTTAAAAATGATCCTCCAGTGAACTTTGCTGCTCACATAATACATTTTTAGCACTATAGAATATATGTCTGTTAACATATCAAAGCTGTGTACGTGTTAGCACACCAGTTCTTCATCTATTTAGCAGGCATATATTATTACATTCAGTGAAAGACAACTATCGTACCTCATTTTACAGTTTTGTTTTTCATTTACAGTGCTTCCTCTGAAAAAATCCTAATTTTTTATAATTCAGGGCTTAGTCCTGCAGTCCTAATGCAGTACTTATTCAAACAGAAGCTCCTGTTGAAGTTATTGAATTCTCTGAATTTGGAGTTAGTTGTTAGGATTTAGGGATCAGGGATTTAGGGATTAATGAAATCTGCTCAAATGTAAACATTATAGAGACAAGGTAGGTGAGGTAATATCTTTTATTGGACCAACTTCTGTTGGTGAGAGAGATAAGCAACATGTAATCATGTACATCTTTTCAAATTATGTAAACAAACTTAATTTGCATAGTAAATCACATTTGCATGTAATAGCTAATCTATAGAAACAATGCAATTTCCACTACAATATTTTGGCACATAATTTCCCTGGTTAGTAGTTTTAATGTTCTATAATTTGATAAATTATATACTATGACACTGCTTTCAAACTTTGGTACATATTACAAGCTTACAACAATGGCTTGTTTGACAATGTAATAAGAGTAATATGTACATGTGAGAGGCGTATTAAACAACGATGTATGTTAGAGGTAAATGAGGTGCTACCGTTTATATTTTTAAGAATATTTTAATTGATTTTATATATAAAGTTTTGACTTATGTAACCTATTTTAATATTTTTAGAAACTGTGTGGAAAGTATGTTTGAATATCCTATAGTATCTAAGGCTTGACATTCCTTCACCTTTTTTGTTATTCTAGTACTTGGTTCTGTTTTCTTGAGAGTCCAAACCACACACTCACCTTGGGAGCCCCCAAGGAACTCCCATTGATCTACAATTAGAATTCCTCAAGAGAAAGACTTGCAATACCAGACCAAATACCATAATTTAAGTATGTATATGGTTATATAGACCAGTAAAATAAGTGCTTCCAATGGGTTATTAATTTAATCCTTTCCCCCCAACTTTATATTAATTAAATATCCTTAGAATTTCAGATCATAGCAGAAGAGCTTTTCCATTTATACATTACACAACAGTACCATGGATCCCATTCTGCCGCTTTCTGCCCCAAAGTAAAGTGAATATGGTGTTCTTTGTTCAGTGTTTACTCATACAGTATATAAAAAGATTCTGTCATCTTGAGTTATTTTCCATAAACATAAAACATAAAGAAAAAACAGGTCTTCACCCATGATTTTAAATGTAATAAGCAAGCAAGGGTTGTATAAATTTACTTTTATTACAGTGTCTACAGATTCAGCACTCATATGAACACTTCTGAAACAGTGGCCAGTGGCTGGATGATCATTTCCTCAGTATGCACTGTGAGAATATTGCTGTAATGTGCTGAAAATTGTGCATATTTATTTACTTTTTAAAACTGTTACCAAAAGCAAAGTCTTTGTTATTTTTATTGCAATCAGTAAATTTACCAAAGAATCATTTGCACTGTGTAATGAATGCTTCTCAGTTCAAATAAATGGGCCACATTTCCAAATAGTGATTTGATTTCTTCTTGATTAATAGTTTACGTGTTAATTTCTTGAATCTAAAGTGTGTATTTTTTTATCAAATAGCCAGACCACCAATTTCATACAAGAAGCTTAGTATAAACCCTCCATATCTGACACTAGAATTATCAATTAGTGGAATAAGCCATTGTCAGTTTAGTAAAGTTATAGATTTTTATTTAGGTGGTGAAACTAAATATTTGCAATTTACTCCTGGCAGTGAGGGAGGACAGAGGGTAAAGACAGGATCAGAGAAAGAATTAGTTATTAGCAGCTGGGCACTCAACAACTTCCCAGTCCAGTCCGTTCTCCAGAAAAAAAACATTGAAGGTTTTTTTGAAATTAACCTTTTTTCACCCTTGATAAATTGTTCAGAGACATTAAGGACAGTTGGGGGCCTCACATCACCTACCCATGCCCTATTCCAACACAATTCCTTCAGTCTTCCTACCACCTTGAGTACACTGTCATTTTTCTATCCCCCTCTTCTACTATTTGAAGAGGTTTCAGGCTCATACTGTTTGTTAACACCTGGCTGCTGCTACAGAACTGAACTGCTATGGTTGCCATACCAGAAAGTCCTGCTTCTGGCCTCTGCTACAAGAACATGCCATTTTCCTTTTGTTACTTTTTAGGCTATGGTAGAACATGCACGAGTGAGTGTTTGTCACTGAGATGGGCAGTTGGGGTAGAGCAGGATTAGGACTCAGTGCAGGTGTCATGACCCAGTCCTGCTGCCTGGGAACCAAAGAATCCCCCTCTTTGCCAGCAAAGATGTTCTTAGAGCCCTGTTCTTTCACCATCGGATATGAGTTATTGTTGAAGTCAGTGTTAGTTACTCATATCTTTTGGTGAGAGACAAGGGCCTCATGGATACTAGCCAGTCCCTAGGACCATCAACCTGGAAAATGGCTGGTTTCATAGACATTTAGTGCTATTCAGGCGATGATGCTTGTAAAACAATTTAATCAATATGCCTCTGGGAAAACTATGTTTACCATATGATGCAACAGGAAAAGCTAAAGGCTAATGTATTCCAGAAGTATAATTCCCAAAGCTACAAAAAACTGTTGTAAGAAGTATCAGAAGAGATGAATTAAAGAAGCAGAAAACATAGATATTATACTTTTTCAAGTAGTGTCCCTATGGGTGCTCTGCTTGAGGTATGCGTTCACCTCCCTGTGCCTTTGATCACAGAATTTTGGTAACAATGCCCATTCTGCCCGCTCATGCACCCCACACATCTTCATGCCCTGTAGCAAAGCTGTATAGGTCTATGTGGGTAAATGGCCTTCAGTTCCTTCTCAACTGCCTTTGGCCTGAGACACAGCATTGACCTTGCTCACTCTACTGTGTTTGTTAGGTAATAGTTAGTTAGTTCTAGTTAGTTTGAGGTTTTTCTTTCCCCCTTGTTTGTGTTTTTCTCCATTTATGGCGTTATTTTTGGATGCTTATTATGGGGTATGACAGGATCCCCAGGCTTTAAACATTGTTCTTGCTGCCTGTAATCCATCATGGTTAGCAATAGATACTCTGTGTCTTAAGTACTTGTGGGATACCTACATACTCTCAAGCAGTAAAAACCTCCTCTTCATTTAAAAGCAGATCCCATAATAATAGGTAGATAAAATTCAAACTCCTCATAATGGAGCAAGTCCTGAAATTAGCTTCTGACCAGAGCACTTGTACATAGTGTTCCATCTACTTCTGGATCCTGGTCACCAAGAATTTCTGTGGGTAAGATTGTTGCTACCCCGTCCTTCACCGGGTCCCAGTCACTGAGAACAGCAAGGGTTAAGACAACCACTACCCATCCTCCTCAAGGTCCTGGTTATTGAGAGCTTCAGGGGATTCAGGGTCTACATCTGCACTCCTGGTATCAACCATCAAAAAGAGCACAACTGTTAGATCGCCTTTAAAGAAGTCTCGGTCACTGGAGACATCAGACCCTAAGAGGAGCATTACTGAGGCTCCAGGTGCATCTGGTACTGCAAAGATATCTAAGGTTTCTAAGAGCCATGCCTCTTTGAAAAAAAAGACCCAGTACCAAAGATCTCCTCTGCTCCAGCTGGTCACAGCCATGTTAGCAGACATTCTACAGCAAAGAGATCGGCTCCTTAGTATCCTTGGTATGTTTTTGGCACCTTGGGCTGCTCCATCTCAGTCTGTGCTTTCACAGGATCACCTTGCCATGCATACTAGCCAGGTACCCACGCTTGGTATTGATGTCTACCTTCATCATTCCTCTGGTACTGCAGGCGTTCCAGTGCTGAAGGGACCTCTTTTTACACAATGAATCGGAGTCTCCTCTACTGTGAGATTCCATGCATTTCTTGGTACTGAGATCCTCTGGGTCACTGACAGCACCTTTCTCGACAAAACTTCCCAATTCCACCAACTTCTACCATCCAAGGAGAGCACTTATCACCTCCAAGGAATATGTTAAAGGAGATTCTGATTCTGACTCTTAGCTCTCTGTTCAGGGATCTTATGTGTATTCAGTGGGATGTTACTCTCCTCTACTTGCAGAGAAAAGAGAGGAGAGGTGACTTCAACCTCCGACCTTTTGGGATCACCAATGGTGGCTACTTCCTCCTATGCCTTATGGTCTGTCACAGTGGCCTTATTGGGATCCATGGGTCCTATACTGTCGTCAATTCCTGAGGGCCCAGAGTTTCCCTTGCAGGGAGCACAGACATTCTCACTGTCCCATATCTTTCCTCCCTCCTCACCAGTACTTAATTAAATTTGGGAACAAGTTATCAAAGGGTTGTGTTGGATTCTCCATCACTGACTAGATGATCACAGTGGTCCCATCTGGCCCTGGACTCTGTGAACACTCAACCTTCTTTTAGAATGTTAGCAAAAGGTCGCAATCTACTTCCCTGGCATTACTCAAGAATGGCCCATTTGATTAGATTTGCAAGGCAGTAACCTGGACTTCAATACATACTTTTCCCAAGTATTATGCCTTGCTACATGCCTCTAGAGTAGATGCTGCGGTTGGCAATGCAGTTCTGTCTTTTATATTAGACTCTGTTCCAAACCTCCCTCTTCTCTGTGGGGATACTGCTCAGGAGTCACCTGAAAGGGAGCACCCATAGGGATACTACTCAAAAAAGGAGAGGTTACTCAGCTTTTACAGTAACTGGCGTTCTTTTAGATGTGTATCCTTAGGGGACCCTCCTTCCCTTCTGCTTCAGATTTTTCTCTGTGGGGTTTCATGGTAGAGAAGGAATTGAGGGTGGTCATCCATGCAGTCCTATATATCCTTACAACAGGACATAAGCATATGTGGGGCACATGCATAGGGCCGAACAGGCACCTCTACTGAAGATCTCCAATCACAGGCCCAGGAAACTCACATCCACCTGAAATGGAGCACCCATAGGGTCACTTCTGTCAAAGGACTCCAGTTTCTGCACAAGGTGAGTAACCTCTCCTTGCCTGTTAGCCACAGTTTAATAAACTACTTGAAGTAATGGAAACAGGAGGTAATATCTATATATGGCTTTTGTAGTCCTATTAGTAACTTGGCTTTTTTCATATATTTTTGGATCAGATATAGAGTATTCTACTATAAAAGACAAACGTGAGCTTCATATGATCGTGTTTGGCAATACTGTCACAGTTGAGATGAGCTGAGGTTCCATATATATAGTACTGTATATGTATGAAAAGTGACAGGGAGCTGTTGTCAGAGTATTTTATATGAAACTCCCTCAACTCTGGAATTCAATTCCCCTTTGGTCCACCAAAGCCTGGATTTGTTATCCTTCTGGTCATATTGTACGGCCCATCTTTGCTCCCAGACGTTTAAAGAAGGTGATGTTTGTGGGGAGGGATGAGCAATTTAGAATCCATTAAGCTGTCAGTTGGCTATCCCTTCTTGTATACAATGTAGACTTTTAGTATTAAATTGAAACAAAGATGCAAAGAAGCCAAACTAAAACACTTATATACATGTTTTTCCAATATGCCACCTTCTCAAAAAAAAAAAAAAACATGTTGATAGAGAATATTCAACCACCCACCTTCAAAATACATCCATTTAAGGAGATCTGGACAATTTTTTTTGTCTTCACCTTAGGAGAGAATTGGTGTGGCAAAGTTTTGGGATGCACTGATCTAATTAATTCTGTCTGACTTTCTTGGTTTTCTTACCAGACACGGCTTCTCTGCCTAATCTAATAGGGACCAAGTGTTTGAACTTCAGTAGAGGTAAGTTAATAAATAAAATAAAATAAAGGGGAGAACCTATTACCTCCAAGAAAACCTTTACGAATAGCAGAGTTCATAAGTACATTAACAAGCTTTGTATCTTCACTATAAGATACAATAATACAGTCACAAAAATAAAGGCTCAGTCCAGGGGACAAATTGTTTGTTTAATATTTAATTCTATTCCTGTGCTTTAGTATCATCACTGATTGTGTACCTTTTTGTAATTGTCATGACTGTAAAATAGATAGAGCCTTGCTTAGAAGCTTTTGCTTCCATAAATGTTTTTTGTATTCAGCCACGCCATACTACTGCCAAGGTTCAACGGAATTAATTGCCAAGAACTTTAATAACAGGGTTTTCAAAAGCCTTAATCAATTAGGACAAACTTTCTAGCTGGCACTAATATAATATTTTGAGAAGGATTAAATTAGATTTGAAGTATTCTGGGCTACCTGATTTATTCCTATTGTTTAACTTCATGCAACGATTGGCTGGCTGCATGATAGCCAGAGTTGCCTTTTATGGAATGACTACCTGCCACATGCATCACAGCTTAAAAAAAATGGCCTTGCATTGTGAAATAACAATATGCTGTTATAGTGCCCTTTCATTATAAGATCTTTATAAACTCTTTACAGAAAAGTCTTTAATCCCCTGGCAAATTATACTCATTATATATGATATATAATATCATAAAAAACAGATGAGTAATCTGAGGACCAGAAGACATTAAGTGACTTGCCCAAGGTTATAGAGCAAGTCAGAGGGTTAGCTGAGAATAGAGCTCAGAGAGCCTCAGCTGGTGTAAACTGTCACAGCACTATTGAATTCAATCGGTCCTCAGCTGGAGTCTTGATTCCCAGTCACCTGCTTTAACCACTGCCTACCCACTCCTTAAAGGATCATATACTCAATAGTGTACATAAAAACACAAAAGTCTTGCTTTATATTGAATTAGTATATTTTTTTAGTGAGACTTTCTAAAACATTGGGAATATTCTGTAGTTTTATTATGGTGATTAGCAGAAAATATCAAAAAGCTAGTGGAACTAATTCCTTTATCAACCTTTCTGAGCAGTTCTAACACTAATTTCCTGGAAACAGATTATAACATTGTATATACAGGACTATGGCATCATAGACTATCCAGCAGAGAGAGAATCTGCTCATAGCCTTCTGACGATGTCTCTCACACATAGTCTATAATAATTAAGTACACTGCAAATGTCATTACACTAATTTTATCACCCTCTAGAAGGAATGTGATATGTGATTGAAAACTTGTTAGATGGAATGTGTCATAATTAAATACCCATATGAATATTGATTAGTGGCAACCTCAAATGTTTAAAGGATTGTTGAACACAAAAGTATGTGTCAAGATCCACTAAAGAGAAGAAGAATGTTATCCTTTTTGAAATCAATGGAAGCAAAATAAATTATTAGATAAATCCTACTCAATCTTGAAGGTCTGGAATATAATTTCAATATCAAATGGAATCACAAAGAGTAACAAAGTAATCAGGACACAATGTTTGCATCATGATGCTCGTCAATATGTGACTATGCTGAGTCACGAAGATGTAATATTTTCACCTGTTGACGCAATATCCTGAGGAAGACATTCTTTGCAATATCAGGTTGTTTCACTGTTCTTTTTTTGAGGCTTCTGTTGCTCAATTTCATGCAAAATCTCCACTCTCCTTCCTTCCCTTCTCTCCTTGTCTACTGTGAGGTGGAAAGGACAACTCTTCAGCTCCCTCACAACAGTTCATTTTCTTAATACTTTGTGCTGTCCAGCATATGCCAGGCAGTGGTGGGTGTGCTCCTGTGATTGGAGCTCTGGTATTCAGCCTGGTAACAGACAGAACAGAGCATTGATCAGATATGCATAATCTACAAGAGTAACTAGAGAGCCGCGTGTAGCTCAAGAGCCATAAATTAAACTTCCTTCTTTAGACTCTGCAGCAAACGCAGGTAAGAAGCTTGCATAAAAAGCAAGAAATGTCACGGTTACATACATTTAGAATATCTGTTCCTAGTGAATGCTTTAAGGCTTCTTCTCAGTAATATAACTTTACAACCCCACAATTGACATGCCTTTTTGCTATATTCTGAAAACCAAACTAAATCACTCATATCTTTAAGGGGGCTGTGCTCTGCTCTTATCGGGATTACAGCCATTTTTGGGAGCACTGCAGTGATTTTTCCATAATTTGGCTTGTCTTTTCATAGGAATTAACATAAAAATATATCCACAGGGAAAAAAAGGGGGGGGGGTTCTCTCTGGGGATGAAAAGACAATGTTGTTTATGGTAGGGGGAAATATTCTAGCAAGTTCTGTGTATTTTTCCTCCACAATTTATCCCAGGAGCCTTTAGAATTTTGGGAACTGATTAACTTATGCACTTAATATCATGTCACCAGTCATATTATAGATAGATGCAGATATGTTCCCCACTCCCAATGCACCTGCCAACATACACAAGTATATTAGGGAGCATACGCTGTGTAAGATGTATACATCTCCAGAGCTGTGGGGAGCCTGGAAGGAATATTGATACATGTTTGACAGTTTTTTGTGACACACATTGCAACCACATGCAATCTGTCACTGTGGGCCAGGGATTGCATACAATGACTGGGTTGGGGGAGAACATTTGTCACATCTTGGCCAGGAACTCTAAGAAGAGTGGGGGAGTGGGGCATGATGAAAATGAATGATAAACACATACAGAGAGGTACCACCCCCTGAGAAGTCTTGCATGTATTAATTCAAACTGGGTTTTCCAGTGACCAATGGAAAAGAAAGGTTTTTTGGCATAAAAATGTTAAGTTTAAACTAACTCAGTGCCTTTTTTCTGCTGCAACAAACTGACCAGACCATAGGTCCTATGCGGACCCCAACCACTGCTGAAGCTTTGAAAAGACTGACGCCTTCTAGGGCCCTATGGTGGAGCTGGGAATGACCTCTGGTAAGCTTTTAGTAATCGTGTGGAACGTTTTATTGTTTTGGGTCTGTTTTATCTGTAATGCTTAACAATAAATGTACTGCTGAGAGAGCTAGTCACTCATAAATGCTGGCAGTACACTGTTCATAGTCATCAGAAAGAAAGCAACACACACATGCTGGCTTTTAGATAGGCTTGTTGGAGATATCACAGTGTAATGCAGGGAGCTGTGTCACCTTAAAATCCCCCTGGTCAGAAGAGAGTGGGACATGTGTCCCTTGCCCACAGGCAGGTGACAGCTGGAGACCTGAGAGCTGACTGGGCACTCCAGGTGTAGACCGCAGAGCGGGGAATATCTTGAAACTGTGACAGAGTTCTCTATATATCTTTAGTTGAAAAATATTTGTTGTGGCTACTTAGATCATCCTTGTGAGTACATGTCGTTTTGGAGGGGTGGAGGGACTCAAACATACAATTTATGTGGATGATACAGTGGCGTATATTCACATAAGCATGCAATATAATGTTTTCCATATATAAAGGAGTGACAGTCTAAATATATTAAGTGTATAGCTCCTCAAAACAGAAATGCCTAGTCTCAGCTATAACCAGTTTCATTTTTAGTATTTTTTGTATTTTGTTTAACTACATTAGAACACTACAGGCTGGGTTTTTCGCAATGGGTATCTTGTACACTGGCTTTTCATATTTGGAAATCTTGTGTTCTTCTTCAAGTGCTTGCTCATGTCCATTCCATTGTAAATGTATGCACACACCTACAATGGAATGGACATGAGCAACACATCTGGAAGAACAACATAGGTCGACATAAGTTTTAGGTGTAGACCAGCCTTTAAGTAAAGTGCACTAAATCCTCCATGTGTGGACCCTCTCATTCAGAATGAAAGTGGCTTTAATTCAGTTTAGCTTAATTCACTTCACCTAAATACTTGTGGACTTTGGGATCCAGTAGAATCTGACTTATTCCCATTGTTTTTCTCTTTCATCTTCATAACAGTGCTGGAGAATACCATACTACAGTAAGATGGCACTGTTCAAGTAGGGCACTGAACTGAAGTCCCGTGAACATATTTCAGAAGAAAATAAAGATCAGTGGTTAAATATTGGCCCCATTGAAGTCAGTGTGGGTATTTCTATTGTCTTCAATGAGGCCAAGATTTCATTGTAGGTCTCAAGCTCTCCTAAAAATATTTCTAAAGCTCTGGGTTTGCATGGAGAGAGAAGAGACCTGGGATTCTCTTTGAGACAATACTTGCAGGTTTTTGGTTTCTACTGGATCATAGTGATATAAGAGGAAAGAAGTTGGGAAAGAGACAGTCCAAATGGGCAGTCTGTGAACACTGAACAATACCTTATAAAGGGAGGGGGAAATAGTTACTACACCATATATAGCCCCAGTCCTGCTTCCTGACTCCTGCCTACTTTGGCACATGCCCAGTACCATGGAGCTTTGTATATGCATAAACCAATTCACGTGGCAACTCGTAAAGATAAAAGGCAATCCATGAGACAATTGCTCATCACACAGTCCTGGCCCTTTGCAGGCACTCAAGGGCCTGAACCACCTTACAGAATGCTCTTCATTAGGCAGTCAAGGAATAGTTTGTCATTATAAATTAAGGTCAGAATTTCCTTAAAGGAATTCTTTCTACTACCTGCAGGATCATCACTACATTACTACACTTTCAGGTGACAGCCATCCAGGATGTATTTCGCAAGACAGAAAATCCTGTAAAAAAAAAAATTCTGTACAAGATTTGTAACCACTTTTCACCAAGTTCTCATTTATTCTGCTGAAATATCCCAAAGGGTAAAGAATTAAAAAACAACTGTATGGAACCTTCACCCCATGCCAGCATATATAACACATTAGCCTGGGCAGTTTGCCAAATGGTGAGCAATGTGGCTGCTTTTCAGGAGTTCAATTAGCAGGTTTTGGTCTTCAGTGAAGAATGAGGTTCTCAAGGTTTCCATTGTTACATCAGTCATTGCACAGTAAACTAAGGAGACGAGCACAGGGATCAGGGCATACAAAGATGTGTTCATTAATACATTCTTCTTTGGGGGCTTGAGAAAAAATTCCTGCTATGTCGCTGAAAAATACTCCTCCCTTCCATTAATTAAATTTTAGAGCCAAGTCGTTTAGCTGTCTCCATGAAATATATTACCTTCAAACTGTATGACAGGAAGAAAAAATTCCATGGGACCTAGGACTTTACTGCACATATTTTCTTCTATATACAGAATATTTTTTACAGTGTTATACCAGGCAAGGGTTGCTTTCAATTTGGGATGGAGACAATGGTACATGGTCCAGATACACAAAGGTATGTAGGCCCCTAACTCCTAAATACTTCTGAGAATCTGGGCCCAAGTACTTACTCATATGAGGAATATGATGTTCGGTATCTTTATACAATGAGTCCCTTAGTCAGCAAGCCCCTTTCTGTATGACACTTATGAAACTGCAGCTAGAAAATTCATTGAGTCCAAGGTTATTCTATGCCAGAACATTGTCAACAAATTCGATGGATTTCAGAGAAAAGCAACAATTATTAGAGTCCTGGAGTGATTGATTTATGAGGGACATTAAGAAAGTTTAGTATGCATGCCTTGGTCAAACAACAACCAAGGAGTGAGTAAATAAGATAGTTTTCATAATTAATTTAAAGGAAATACTTGAAACATACAAGAAAGGAAAAAATTGTTTTGGGTAGTCCACAGAGGTATAAACAGGATTAATGGTATGACTTTTTTGGAAATATAATATTATTAGAAATCTTTATCAAATTCTTAAGATTCAGAAATAGTCTTTGAAGTAGCAGTGAAAGCTCAGTTACTTGAGGGATTTAAATCACTGGGAAATATACTCTTCTTACACTAGTACAAGACTGTGATAGAACCCACATATCTTAGCACTCTATCCAGTGGAGAGTAATATTAGCCACATATTAGGGTTCCAGTTATTTTGCTTTACCTATTTTAGTGTTGCTTTGTGCATTTTGCTTCCTTATGAATCTTTCTGTTTAGTTTAATTATAAAAATGTTATACAAATTGTGCTGGTGCAAACACTGAAGCGTACATGGAAACTAATAAATTGTTTATTCTTAGGAATTGTAATCAATCCAAATCCATTGATTCTACTTGTATTTTTATGACACCTAATTTCTTGGTCAGTATCTACAAAGGTCCACTAGCATGATTTTTAAAGGATCTTTATTCTTTCTAAGTTAGTAAAAAAGTAGACTATGGTGTAACTGATACTTGCAATATTTTTGTTAAAACCTTACAATTATCTTATTATGTTGTGTATTCATTTGTTAAAAAAGTGAACCATAGCCTAATGGCTAGTGCGCTGGCTTGTGATTCAGAAGACATGGGTTCTAGTCCCATCTTTGATACAGGTCTACTGGGTAACCTTGGACAAGTCACTTTGCCTCTCTCTTCCTCAGTTTCTACATCTGGGAGATAGTGCTACTGATCTCTCTTGTAAAGCACTTTGAGATCTACTACTGAAAAGCACTATGTCATATCTAGATATTATTAGATTATCTAAAATGTGAACCTGATGTTCTTCCTTCCCTAGTGTATCATTTTCCTATCTTACTATTTTTGCCTTTTGTCTAAAAAGTTTCTGTCTTAGCAGGCCAAGACAAATCCCCCTTTTGAAACATTGCTGTGAGCCTGTGAACAGAAGGGCAAGCAATGCTTTAAACAGCCTGACACTCAGAAAATTTTGCCTCTCAAAGTGCCTGATAAGACCACATGCTGTGCCAATAATTTCCCAGCAGTTAGGTTGCAAGATTAAGCATCAGAGATGGAAAATACATGCTCCCTCCTTTCTTTCTTCCTTCATGTGCATGAAACAGGCTCAGACTTGAGCAATAACCACCACCACAGTAGCTCCAGACCATCTAAATTAACTTTTTGTCTTTGTGCCCCAAAAGGACATTTAATATAATTAATGCCATCTAAAAAGACTGCCAACCAGGGTTTTTGCTTCTGTAAAAGACTCAGTACACCTAAAGGGAAAAGGAATAAAGTAAATTGCTAAAATGAGAGCCTTACTTAATTCTTTAATTTTCAAATGCCTTCACTGGTTATCTTCTTTTTCTGCATGAAAAGATTTTCAGTGATGGTTGTTACAATGGGAGTAAGCCAACAAAAACTCAGAGGAAACCCCGAACCACAGTGAACTTTTTATTCTTTCTAAGTTAGTAAAAGAGTACACTGTGTTATGACAGATCCTTGCAATATTTATAAGGTACCTTTTTGTTATTTAAAAAGTTATATTAGCATTTTATCCCAAGCTGAGGTAAAACACAACACTATATAAGAAAATGTGTGCACTTTAGTAGACACAACACTGAAAATCTCTAACAAATAGTCTGACATCTATCTATATAAGATACTGCTTCTCTGTCAGATGTACTGCCACAGTTGCAATTAGTAGAGGCACCTGAGTTGAAATGGTATACAGGAAAGAGGGTGCCAGGCATGTAGCCTTTATTTTAAATTGACTGGATAGTCAATACTGTCCCTAGGGCTTTAGGTTGGTTCCTATAGTGCTACAGTTTTCAGATCAATATAAAGTTACCCTTTATGATTCTCTTAGATTGGGAGACTCTTAGAAGCTCATGAAGAATAAATACAATGACCACAAACTCAGTCGCAAGTTAAAAAAAAATCTTGTTTGTCTTAAGTTATACTGTCTGACACACACACAAACACAACCTGAGGGAGCCCAAGTCATAGCCAATGCTGTATTCATACTCATCTGTCCATAGATATTATAAAGTCTTGTGGATATCACAATGGATGGTCACTGATAGATGGGTGTTTCCTGCTGGAGTCTCCCCAGTGTGGTCTTCCCTCTGGGTCTTCTCACTTTAGCCCAGCCAGGGAACCTCTTTTATCTTGGAGTTCTGATCATGCCTAACACCTTATGTATATTCATGAGGGTCCCAACCCGCCTTTTCCTTATCTGTAGTTCCACACCCCACACATTCTGGGCTGCCCCATTTTCCATAGGTTGTTCTCTTAGTTCCCATTTTCCGTATTAGCATCTTATTAACATTTACATCATCTGTTCCAGGGTCAGAACAGAACTTTTCATGTCTTGCGGTCTCAATGGGTACATAACAACATATTTCCAGAACATCACCTATTGGCACACTCTTTTCTTGAATCTTGTGCCGTTGCTGACATGGGCTTATTCTTAGGTCATCCGCTTACCTCAAACTTTCTTAAACCTAGTGTGGCTAAGCTGAAATTTTACAGGCCTTAACCTGTAGGCCTTGCACTACAGTCATGCTTTACTTACATACATAATACACACTCATCATTCCTAAATACTTGACCATCCTACATATCTCTATTCATCACACATTGACTACATATGAAATAACATCTGAGTTAACCACAACAATAACACAATTCAATGATAAAATGAACTAACTGGCTACAGACAGGGCTCTGTTCTTTAGGGAACTGGATCTTTAGTACCCACTGTCTCCCCAGATCTGTAACAGCCTGAGTTTGTTATCCTTCAGGGCATCCTGCAAGGTCTGCTTTCCCTCTCTTGTTTGTGCAAAGATGGACATTGGATAGGACTTTATTACTCCATAGGAAGAAGCTATCTTGAGGATGCAGAGTCGTTCTCCCATCCCACCTGCCAGTCTCTACAGGCAGCCTTCAGTACATCTGAGTCTGCCAGTAGTCTGAGATCCAACCTTTTCTTGATGAGTTTGAAGCTCCTTAGGAGTCTCTTCAGTAACAGGTAAATGCAGCCCTGGACAGAAGCCCTAGAAGATCAAGGTCCCAGCTTCTGGCCAGACAAAATTGGCCAAGGGCAGATGGTAGCCTATGTCATAGGTTCCTCCCCTGCCATTGATACCTCTTACTGGCACTATTGGGGGCTATTGGATCCCTACCTTAGACACCTGGGACTAGTATATGAATCCTTTTTACCATTGCCTAGTCTACACCTACTGGCCCCATCCCAGTATTAAGAGGAAGAAAGCAAGATGAGTGCTGACAGTTCTGGGGGCAATTTCATCATCTTCACCAAACAAAGAGGTTATTCAATCTTATCAGTTTTTGACTGATTACTTCAGGCAATATCATGAGCTCATGAACAGGGTGGTATCCAAGCTGCAGATTCATCTTGACGAAGTTCAGAAGCCTCAATAGAGATTGCTGGATATTTTGTAGCCTGCTGGTCCCAGTCAGATGGCCCTCCCAATCAACAAGGCATTCATGGATCCAGTAAAGATGGTGTGGCACACTACTGCTTTTTCTGCTCCCATCCCCAAAGAGGGCTGAGAAGTATTACTTTGTTCTGTCCAAAGGCAGTGGGGGGGAAGTTTTTATCCTCACACCACCAGCTAACTCCTTGGTTGTACAAGAGGTTACTGAGAAATCCAGGCAGAAACACGCAAAGGCTTCTCCCTCTGACAAGAGACTCATGCAGCTCAACATCCTGGGAAGAAAAGTCTTCTCTTCCACCTCCCTTCAGTTTAGGATCTTGAATTATCAGGACCTCCTGGCTAAATATGATTTTACCAATTATGCCAAGTTTCTAGATTTTAAAGACAAGCTCCCAGAAGGTGATAGAGCCCACTTCCAGGCCTTAATTGACAAGGGCAAATTGGGGCCAGAACTTCCCTCCATGCCATGGTGTATGCTTCCAGAAGAATGGCTCCAGCCATTGTTATGAGAAGAGACTCATGGTTACAATCTTCAGGTTTACCTAGAGAGGAGCAGAGTACCATTCAGGATTTGCCCTTTGATATGATCAATCTGTTCCACAAGAAGACAGGTGAATCTCTCCACTCCCTCAAGGACAAGTTTTTGCTCTCTGGGCATCAATACACCTGCCCCCAAGAGAAAACATCACCAACAGGGGTATATGGTGAGACAGTCTCCTCAGCCCTCTCATTATCAACATCCTCAGGAACTACCATGTAGAAAACAGAGGGTTTATAGGACCAGGAATTCAGTCCCTGCAACATCCACCACATCTTACTCTAACCCTCAGCCAAAGAGTTTCTATTGACAGGACTGTTGAGGCCTGCATTCCTTTACTGATGCCACATCATTTCCCTCCTCAGGTTTTTGGAAAGCCACCTTACCCAATTTTCTTGCAACTGGAGGGCCTAACTACTGACAAATGGGTACAAGATGTTATTCATGGTAACTATCTGATCAAGTTTCTGGCAACTCCTGCCCACAAACCCCTCTCCTGATTCCTTTTCAGGGACCACTCTCATGAGGAATTCTCCACTGGGAAGTGGACTCCCTTCTCCTCTGGGGAGCCATAGAAAGAGTTCCACCTCAACATCAATGGAAAGGGTTCTACTCCTCTTATCTCTTGATCCCCTGAAAAGAAAGGGAGATAGAGGCCAATTCTCAGCCTATGTCAACCGAACATATTCGTCCAAATGTTAAAATTCTGTATGATCTCTTTGGCATAAATAATTACATCTCTAGGAGAGTGCACATGGGTTTGCAGCCGATGCATACTTTCACATAGACATTTACCATACCACAGGAGGTTCCTCAGGTTTCTCTTCAGTCAGGACCATTATCAATTAAGAGTCCTTCCCTTTGGACTAGGTAGGCACCCAGGATCTTTACAAAACCTTTTTCAGTGGTGGAGCTAGGATGAGAAGAAAGGGTCTCACTCTCTTCCCATGCCTCAACAATTGTCTTCTGATAGGCAGATCATATGCAGGAGTCCAGTAGGCAACCTGCTCAGTCTACTGCTTACCCTAGGTGTTTGGGTCAATCACAAGAAATCTATGTTGATCCCCAACAGGTCCATAAACTTCATAAAGGTGAGTTTGGACTCATACATAGTAAGAGTTTATCTACCTCTTGAGAGGTTACAAGTCATGGGCATGCTTGTACACCAGGTCACTCTCAGAACCTGGCCTTCAGTCAGAACTTGCCTTTCCCTCCTTGACCACATGGCCTCAAGCACACATGTGACACCATTTGCCAGGCTCCATCTTCATTGTCTGCAAGTCTAGCCCTGTCCATGTACTCACCAGAGAGGAACAACAACACAACAAGGTGACAATTCTGTCCAAGTTTTTGGATTATTTCTTCTGGTAGACAAAGCAGGAAAAGGTACAAATGGGGATCTATTTTCTCACACCAACTCCTGAGGCAACTATCATTACTGATGCCTCCCTCTTAAGTTGAAAAGCTCGTATGGGTGGTCATACAGTACCAGGCATCTGAATTCATCAGGTGTCCAAGATGAAAATCAATTTACTAGGCTCTAGATTCATATGTGTCAAACCATCTACTTACCGGTATTTTATATAACAGAGATAGGAACCATCTACTTACCGGTATTTTATATAACAGAGATAGGAACACAGTTCAAAGAACCTCCTGTCACAGGTAAGTAACCTCCATTTCATTAGCTGCTCTGGTCTGCGTGCTGTGTCAGGAAAACCTCTGAAAAGAATATAGTGATTTCACAATGAACAAAGAGTCAATAACACAAGGTATAGTTTGCTAGCCTTCACTGTTAAGATAGATCACCCATTTCCATATGAGTGCTCAAATCATCAGTAAAGGGCTAAATTCATAAAGAAGGTCAGGCACTGTAGAGAAGTTGGCTGGCCTCTTACATTTCTTTGGGGCTGGGGTGCCTCTGCTCTGTAATCTATTCTCCTGCTTCCAGGCTCTTTTCTTTACAGAGACTCTACACACTTGCTTGTCCAATTGCGTCCTTTATAGGAGTCTGTGTTTATTCAAACAATAGCTCAAAAACAAAACTCAGAGTCCCAAGAATCTGTTCCAAGGCATGGTTGTTACCTCAGAGCCTGGGCTTGGATTGCAGCTGTCCTGCAATCTCCCTTACTGACTTCCCAGTCAGCTCTCCCGAACAACTGCTTAGCTCTCTTATAAGGAATCAGCCGTTTGCGGTTCCCTTCCTGTGCCTGCTAGCTCATTTAGCAAGCCTGTTTGAGTCTTCAGGTCCCTTGCAGTCAGCGGCCTCTCTGCCTCTTACTCCCTGTGCTCTCTCACGGGCACTTAGAAAATCACTGGGATTCACAGAGCCTGAGTTTGGCAGCTCAGCTCCCTATAGAAAGAATGGGGAGAAACATTGCCCGAGAATGGGATTCACAAACATCACAGTACACCAGGTGGCTCCTCATCTAAGCTCTGCCCCTCTCTTGGGGATAGGTACCTAAGATCAGGCTGCAGAGAGGTATCTCCCTCTGCCTGGGATTCTCCGCTGCAAATACTGGCTTGATGTTAGATGCCTATGCTGTTGTAGCAAGAAGAACAGAGGCAAGGCCCTTCCTCTTAACTTTTAGCCTAGCAGTAAGGGTACTCACTTGGTATATGTGATACCCAAGGTTCAAGTCCATCCTTCACCTGATGGGGAGAAGGGATTTGAAGTAGGATGCGCTACCCCTCAGATGAGTGCACTTGGCTATGGGATATTCTGATTTAGGGGCTCCCTCAGTCTCTCTTGTTGATGCTGTTCCACTGTGGAAAAATAATTTAAAAAGTCATTGAAGTAGCAGGACTGGATCCTTGATCGGATCGCCAACCACGAGGCTATTGCATCATTCTCATACTTGCTATCTTTCTGGCCCATTTATTCTGTATCCTGATGGTTAAATACTCATCTCACAGGGGTGTTATGCCAATAAATTTATTGATGTTTGTGAAGCACTCAGATACCATAGCAATGAGCATGATAGAGAAGTCATGGAAGAAATTAATAATTCTGTTTGAAAAGCAAAGACTGAATCCTGTAAATCCTGTGAATCCAATAAATGAAGTTTGGGGCCACACATTGACCAATAAGGAGAAAAAAAGCATATTCAGTGAGTACTGCTCCATCCTGTGCACTGAATGAGGTATGGGGTCCTACAGAAAAACATGTGATCACGTAATTAATTCCTGTATCATGATGCATACACAAAAGTGGGGCGAATTAAGGTTTCACAGGGACTCTTCTGGTATTTCCTGACTTCTCAGTGCTTAACATTGCAACCGTAACATTCTTTTAATGTAGTTTTTTTTAAATACAAAATTTAAGCAAGGTGTAGAGACATGTTAAGTTGTATTCAACATAATAATAGTACCCAGCTCTGACCATGATCATTGTACATACCATGGGAATGTTTTGACTTGGCATTGGGTGGAAGTGATATGGTAATGATAAAATTCTATCTTTGCTTTGGTTTAACATTTCAGGATACTCCTTTTTTTTTTTTTTTAGTACAAACTGGCCAAGAGAACATAAAGAACCTAGAAAATGCAGTGTAATCCTTGTTATACCAAATAATTTACTATCAGCTGGAACTACACTGAGTACAAGTCATGAAAATATTGTGCCGTCTTCTAATATAAAAATAAGGTTGGCAGGGTATGAGTCACACGTTTGGCTCCTTTTTTCTATGATGTTATCTTAACAAATGATAAGTCTATCGACTGATCTATGTGGATTCCTAGATACACTATATACAGGGGCATAGACAACTTTTTTTATTTGTGGGAGCTAGAGTTAAAAATAATAAAATAAATTGCTGAGTATCATTTTAATGAGCAATTTTGCACTATGATTAAATTTGTCCATTTATAATAAAGTGTGACAAACAAGTTTCTGTTCCAAATAGAGTGCATACTGTATTTATTAATGTAATCCATCAATTTTTGGGAGGGCTTTCACCCTTCCAAGGCCCCAGTTGTCTATGCCCATGATATAATAGGGAGTCTGGTGTTAGTATCATTTGGCCAGAGGTAATAAGTAGCTATATGTCATTTCCATCGCTATAATAGTGCAAAATACAAGACAAACCAACAAAGAGAGCACTGGAATGGGTTACCTAGGGAGGTGGTGGAATCTCCATCTTTAGAGGTTTTTAAGATGAGGCTTGACAAAGCCCTGGCTAGGATGATATAGCTGAGGTTAGTCCTGCTTTGAGCAGGGGGTTGGACTAGATGACCTCTGAGGTCCCTTCCAACTCTAATATTCTATGATTCTATGATTCTATATTAGGTTTATATAATGATGTAAGCAGCATATTTTCAGCCTTGCTTTTCCTCTGGCCCAAGGCCAAAGCAGAGTCAACCCAAGTTTAAGATTTCAGATGTAAGGTCACAGGCTTATCTCTAGATTCTGTTCAGTTGACAATGAAGTAAATTTCATTTTTATTCTAAGACGGTAGAGAGGATATTGTCATAACAGTATCATATACAGCAGCGAAAGAGCCACATCACGATCAGTTTTGGAGTTAGAGAATGACCCAAAATACTTATCCCCATTTTACAGATGAGGAATTGAAGCATAGACAGATCAAAAGGTCATAAGGTCAAAAGCATCCACAAATTTTGGGTGTCCAATTTGAGATGCATAGATCTGATCTTTCAGAGTACTTAGAATTTTATAGCACTTAATTGTTCACAGCATGGCTCCTGTTGACTTCAAGTGGAGTGGTGATTGCTCAGCACTTCTGCAAATCAGGCACTAGGGTCTCAAATTGGTCACCCAGTAATAGTGGCCATCTGTGAAATGTTTGGTTTAAGTGATTTGCCTAGCAACACCCAGGAACTCTGTGGCAGAGACAAGGTTAGAATCCAGTTCTCCAATGCAGCATTCAACTGTCTAAACCACAAGAACATCCTTTCACCTCCTGCAATCTACTGCATCATTCATGATACACCTTTCAAATCAAGTAATATCTGAAGCATAGGTCACACAGTCTCCTTCACCATACAACTCTAATTCATCCCCAGAGCATATACATCCTGTATACTAAATGAGGCAGGGACCTGTGAGAAAATAGCACATTCTGAGCAATGCACCTGTATTCTTCCTCCAAGGTCCAGCAAGAGCACCCACTTTTAGACTTCTGACTTCCTAGCTTATCACCTGGGTGGAGACCCACATGTCTCTCCCTCCTAACTGGGGTTTTTCCAGCCTGTGCAGTCCCCTTCCTAAACTGCATTATTCCCAATAAATCAGATGGCCTAACATGCCAGCATCTGCACTTTCCTTTCTATCCAGAGGCTATGAACAGTATACTTGTCCCCAGTTACCACACAGCTCTTTCTAAGCAAGCACATTTATTGTGAAGGTGACAGCCTTATAGAGAAAACATATAAAAAATAAAAGAACCTACATGCTAATAAGCTTATCAGCGATCATCCCAACTCCAACAGCTCTGGTAAGTGATCAGTCCTTCAGACCCCACATGGGTTTTTCTATGGTTACAAGTTCATGACTGCTTTAGCTCAAAGGACCACACCCCAGGAACAGATCATTCTTTTCTTCATATAGCTTGAACCCTTGAGAGTCTCTTTATTTAACAGGTGATCTGCAGATAAAGGTCCCTCCTCAGGGCATAGCTTCAAAAGGTGGAGTTTTTGCATAAGCCGCGGTGGTACATTTGCATTCACCTCCCCCTAGAGATTTCCTGGGAAATCCACTTAATTTTGTTTGTTCCAAAAGTTCATTCTTGTCTGGCACATTGTTTCAAAAGTGAGTTGAAGCTCTTAACGCTTCTCAGGGTTTACACTGATCATGTCTCCCCTGCTATAGAAGTTATATACAATTCCACAATAATAAATAAACTTTGCATTTTTTAATACACTGGACTCCAAAGCTACTTACATTTAATTTAGTAAAGTTTCGCAGAGTCATTACAAGAAATTGTCATATCTATCACAATCATGTAACTAAAGACTGTATCATCTCTGTTTTGGAAGGAGTAGATTTTTGTCAATAAAAGTTGGTAAACATCAATTTTGCCATACACACACAAACCCACAAAAAATATTTCCATCGATAGTAATCAAAATGTACAGATAGGCAAAGTAATGAAAATGCTGCTTGAGAGTATATTACAGTTTGATGTAAAGATACTTAGTTTATATATTTTGACATATGGTGTTGACAATTTGTTTTTAATGGGTAAAAAGCTTTAACATTTTTAATCTGAATGGTTACTGACATTAAATAATTATTGTCTGACCCCTTCCCTCCCCCATAATTTCCCTGAACTGTGAAAATCTGAACAGATTAAAAATACAAAAACTTAAAAATAAACATTGATACTATCTGACAAAATTCTCTTTAAAAAATCAAATTCTGCTAAGCCTAAACATAATGCATATGCACGAAGGAGCTGAATTAAAGTTGTACAGGTACTTTTAATTCTGGCATTTCCTAGCTTTTGAGTGCTTGACTTTGCAAATTTAACATTCTTTTAATGTAGTTTTTGGGATGTAATTTTCAATGTTTTAAAAAATTGAAAAACAAGGAAGTCCATCATGTGAAACCATATTGACTCCCACACTGTTCATCAGCAGGGTTGGAACTTTGTGTCCACTGCATAGACCGCTCCCACTTGAGCTAACAGAGTAATTTGTAGCAGTAGTGAGCTGTCATCCTCCATGTGAGTCAGCCACTAGAGTGAGATCAGGCACACATGATATCAGTTGGTTTCATCGCTATTTGCTGACAGCAATGAATGTTAAAACTGGGAATCTCTGAGGGGAACATTCTTAGAGGTTACAGGCCCTTCTGCCCTGGCCCCTTCAGCCTGTCCTTGCCCAGTCCGAGTCTCTTCCTCTGTACTCCCTGTTGTCCTTATCCCAGGATCACCCTAATTGCCCTCCTATACATATATCCCTCCAGTCTCTTCCCATTAGCTGCAAGTCACATTCCACTTCCCTCCTCAGTCTCCTCCTTCTGGTCCCCACCCCCTTCAACTCTTCATCCTAGCCCCCACTTCTAAATTCCCCCTGGCTCCAAATTGAATTTAATTGGAAGAATCATACATGTCAACAAGCCCCATTCTTGACTCTAATTTAAGAAGACATTTCCTGTAAATTTGATACCTGGATTATTTCCCTGTTACAAGAATGACAAATGGCTCACTAAATGATGGACTTCAGAAATGCAATATCATTTCAATTAAAAAATATTTCATGGGAAATTCTAAACAAGCAATTGGAAATGAACTGTGGTCCCAGTCTCTGCTGAGCGCCACAGCAAAAGCATGTTCCTGGGTTCATTTAGGATGCTGAAAAACAAACTGGGGCATGATATCATTGACAGATGTTGGAGATAGAACTCGTTGTATTTCTTGTGGTTAGTGGGCTGAAGAACTGACCAAACCATTATTCCTTTTTGTGTAAAACCAGCAATACATCTGTTAAAAATTTCACTGGGAACCATTGGGATTTTCCAATAGAGCTATACAGTTTTGCAGATGTAACTAGTGATACATTGTTAGATAGACATTATTTTACAAATAGAAAGTATTTAATATTTGATTTAATCAGTATTAAAGATCAATATTTTAAAATATTTTTATATTCTAATTCTGTTTGTGGAGGCAATAAATTACACATCCAATTCTGGACAGCTTTAATGTTTTGAACAAGTGCCAACTACTTCTCACTCAATGATACCAACATACAGTTCTTGCCATTTATATGTCAGTATTTATCCAGTACTATCACAAGCTATTTCCAAGCACAGAGCAATAGTAAGTGTGGTGAAATGTTGACTTTGTAATGGTTGTCACTGTATGAGGAAGACATAAGAGTTTTGCTTATGATGCATATTGATTAGTTACATAATTAGAGTCTAATCAACTACACTTTTCAATAAAAGAAGACAGGAGAGAACGCCAGTAAAATTCAGTTTACTCTTGTTTTTAGATGCTGATGATTTTCTATGAATGTTAAATGACTAACAAACCACGGTTTAAACAAGGTGCAAGGGATTTAATTGTCTGGTTAAAACCCTCCCCTTCTTTGAAAATATCAACACATTTGCCTTATATCTGAAATGTAGCATTAAAAGTTAATAAATTAATTTGCTTTCAGAGCTGTTTTTTTAAAGAGTTTAATCCATCCAAAAATATCTCCTGTGGACCATAAATATCTTCTGTGGCCCAACAGCTGCAGAAATTTGGTGAGCCATCTACGTTCCACATTCCCAGAAGCTAACAACATGTCTTGGAGGAAAATCTGTACTTTTCATTGACCAGTGATTAATCATTATATATTCTGTTGCCATGACCCATTTTCAACAGTATCTCAAACTGTCCTTGCTTCATTTGCTTCACACAGTGATGAAATTTCAGATGACTCAGCCAAACAAGTTCAGGCAATGCCCCAGTACCCTAATGTGGGTGAGTTCTAGTTAGACAAAGAAAACCTTTAAAAGACCCATGAACCAAAATTATTGGGCTTTTCCATGGACACTGTCACAGTTCAGGGCAACTGCACCTGTCTTCCTCCTCTAGGTTTACCAAGGCAGCCACTTTCAGGCTTCTGGCTCCACAGCCATCACCTCTCTTGGGCAAAGACATATGTCTCACTCCACCCTGACCAGGGAGGGTATTTCCAGGATGCACAGTTTCCTACTTACATTGTGAATTCCTCAGCAAAGCCCCACAGAGGGATCCTTGGTCTCTAGTGGGGAGACATGACTAATGTAAATCCTGCAAAGTGTTATGCCCTTCAAAGGGCTATTTGAAACAATGTGCCAGACAAGAATGAAGTTTTAAAGTTTAGGGGGATTCCCAGAAAATGTCTCAGGGGGGAGGTTATGTAAGAACACAGTCTTTTGAAGTTCATAACACTTCCCAGGCTTTATATTAGTCAGGTCTCCTCCCTTGAGAGGTTACATACACTCCCACAAAAATACATAAACATTTAATTTAAAACAATGAATTCATAAGATACTTAAACTCAATTCAGTAAGATGTAATTTCATTCTATAAAGTTTATCCAGGAAATTGCCATATCTGTCATAGATACTATGTTAATTGTTGTCAGCTAGAGAAAGATATTTCTGTCATTTCTGTTATTCTGTTATTCTGTTATTTCTGTTTTCTAACTTCTTCTCATCAAGAGACCAGCAGCTAGCAAAAATGGCCCTCCCCGCCTGGTTTCTGACCTGTCATTCCGAGGACAGGAAATCAGTAAAGAGATTGTGCATATTCTGAAGATATAGGAGGAAAAGGTCATGTGACATTAGCCATGGATGGATGCATCTCCCACAGTCGAATTCCTTAAGGGTTGGAAGATTTGTTTGGTTTATAAACAATATTAACTCTGTGCCACTAGCCCCAATCCTCTGGACTGTTTTACATGTGGAGGATGCACTGTTTCAGAATTCTTTCCCTTCACCCATATTCTGGAAGAAGATTTATTCCAAGACATAGCAACATCCATATTTCCTCAGACAAGGAACTGAAACAAAGGAAGATTAATGGACCTGTCTGCTCAGACTATCTTGGGCTATGTAACTCCTGTGCCAGTTGTCCCTCCCCAAGCCTGGCATAAAGAGAATGGACAGAGTGGAGCTATGCTCAGTCTCCACCACTGTAATGTCCTTATATGACATTTTAGCAGCCACACCCAGATTGATCCTTGTACCTTGCCTCTTTAGCAAGAGGCTGCAGCAGCTCATATCCTCTGTGGCTTAGCACAGAGGGGACCTGTAGCACAAGAGAAAGAGCTTTTCCTGTGTACGTTATCTTGGCTGGAACTGGGCAGTTCTGAATCAAGGTACCACAGCTGGCATTTTCATTCCGTCTGAGAAGAGTGGAGGATCAAGCCCTATGAGTCTCAGAATGGGGGGAGGCCTCTCCTCCCTCTACAATGGATTTCTGCTATAACCATAGTCTGGCTAGCTGCTGCCTGTTATCCACGCAGTCTGTTGCAGTGCACACTCTCGCACATTTGTAAAGTTTCTGGTCATTGATGACACACCCCTTTCACTGACCAGAACTATTATGCTCACAACATACACACAAAGAAATTAGAGACATACAGAAAATAGTCTGGCTGGAAAGTTGCAATATAGCATTGCGTTATTTCTTAGAATTCAGAACGATAGCAGACAAAACAGAGAGAAAACAGGCTGCTCCCTAAGACAATAAGATACGACTCAGCCCACCTTGCTTTAGGCTGGCGCTTTCCATAACTGAACCTGCTGACACTCTTTGCTACACGTTGCCTCCCCTCCTCCCCCCGCCCCCCCCCCCCCAGTCTGCACAGAGGTCCAGGAACCCCTCCCTCACTTAAAGTGATAGATTGCAGTTCCAACACATTCCTCAATACGTCATAAAAAGAAGGAGGCAGCGCTGAAGCAAAGCTTTCAAAGCAGAGAGAGGAGGCTTAGGGTGTTTTTGTACAGATTGTTGGCACAGAAGTCAATGCTAGTGAATAGGACTTGGGGATAGAGTTCTAGCTGTTGTCATTGGTGCCGAGGGGTGTGGAGTGCAGAGCATCTGGAAAATGACTGTGGCGCTGTTTGTTGTATTTTATTCAGAAGCAGTTTGCTGCAGGTCAACCTTTCCTTTGACTAGATCACCAGAACCAGAAATGTCCAGTGCTTGTACTACCCAGGTGAACATAACGACTTTCTCCTGGCTAGAACAATCGGTTTTGAGCCTAAAGATGCCAAGACTGGATGTATATTTAAAACTGACCCTCACCCCACAAGAAAATTGTTGTTTTTTTAAATTATTATTATTTTTAACCGAGCTCTTTGAGTAACTGTGCCTACCCAAACCAGCATACACATGCCATCTTCTGCTTTTGTCATAACACTCAGAGGCTCATTAGTTTACATTGAATTCCACGGTAAGCCTGCTGTTTGTCATCTCTTTGGTTTTAGATTTAGCACCACAACAAGGTCAGGTTGGAAAAATAAATACTTTCCCCGAATCCTAAAGGCCTAAAAGAACAGGACAACTGGCAAGCTACTGTGCATTAATTTTAAGCCCTTTAAGACCTTTGACAGTATTTTATAAAGGGAAGCAGCAATTAACTATACTTAGTCATTTGTTTTGCAGTTTAAAAAATCAGAACTATTTTCTCTCTTATTAGCCAGCCTGGTTTTTGATCACCAGGGAGTTCTTATAGGCCAACTTTTCTCACTATTTTTCTCTCCTCCAGGTGGCTGAGGAAAATAATGCATCTGTTTCAAATCTCAGTAGACCCACACATTGCAGATGTCACCCGAGCCCTAAAACAAACATGTTGTATAAACCTGGAAGAGTTTCAAGTAGTCCCATAATTATGAATGCATTTAGTATTCACTATAGATGCATAACAGCTTGGAACAAATTCTGATCTTTCCTAGCCAGCAGTAACAAGCTAGCTGTATATAAGTTCTCCACTGTGGGTATGTTGGGCATGGAAAGTATCGTGCGTGGAAAGGTTCACAATTGCTTTATTGGTATAGCAAGGGAAGGTAAAGAAGTGGGGCCTGGTATTCCCAAGATCCATGACTCTGAATGGGATAATAACTTACCTGACCCAAGTTCTCTTCTCTTCTGGTGACGTGAGTGATAGTATCCACTGACCCAAGTGTCAATAAAAGGCACATGAGAAGAGGGGGAGCTCTTAATAATTCAAAACAGATCCTGTGTTCCAGAATTAACTCCCTTTATTGTATCTATTTATGCATTATTTCACCAGGAAAAATCCCCTTGTGATACACCTCATGTTTTTAAGGAAACACTGGAAAATCATTATTACCTCATGGTGGATATTTTAGTTTGTCTCTGGCTGGGACATAGCCAACATCATTCATGTTTCTGGTGACAAGGGATTTTTGAAAGGTTTTAAGATGGAGTTTGTAGAGGATTTTATCAAGTTTTAAACAGCAAAAAATGTTTATTAACAGCAAATCAAGTGACGACATCTTATTGTTAAAGGCGCAAGGAAGTTTTATTAGGATTAACTCTGTTTTCACAGGTTCTAACCTCTTCCAACCATCATCTTTGGGATGACATTTTTGAAGCTTTTTCTCTGTCCAGAAGCAAATATATTTTGATGGTCCTTTCAGTTGTTTCTGAGCTATGGGAGAGTTAAATTATTACATGTTTCATAACTATTATTATTTATAATAAATCATTTGATTAATACATCTGTCTTGCCCCCTATACACTAAAGGGGTATCATGATAAAACAATTTTAGCTATAGGATAAAAACTGGTTTAGAAATGTATATTCACACTTTTTTGAACAGGTCTGTAAGTCCTAGTTAAGTTAATAAGACTACTTACTTGACTAAAGTTACTCAAATGTGTAAGTGTTTGCAAGGCTGAGACCTAGACAGACAGATGAGAAGACAAGGGAAGAGAAAACAGAGAAAAGAGGGAATGTGGAACAGATTATAAATGTAAGGGTATGTTTTAGCTTAGCAATACAGCCCTGCTTTTTTATTGTTTATTTTAAATGTTGATCTGTGTCTAAACTACTCGGGACTCCATGCCAAACTGCCACCATTTTGATTGTCTCTTATTTTTAACCCAGGCCTAGTTCTTATTTTTGTGTCTTTTATTTTGAACCATTATCGATTTTTATTTTTACCCTTGACTGTTTCCTTTTTTCTTATTTGTAACTCATGATTATTTCCTGTTATTATTTTCACTGGTGGAATATGGGTTGGTTTGTTTTTTAACCCTACACAGTCCCTTTCTAAAATAAAAATCACCTTTTTCATCTCTTCTAACTCTGAGCTGTCACTTAGTCCTCAGTCTTGTTCCCACTCTCCTCCCCACAGGTAGTGCCATTCCTTAGCCATCTCTTCCCAGCAGAAATATCAAAGACAAGTGTAGATAAAGGATGAGTCCAAATGGATGAGCCTGATGCTGCTGACTTTTTTCCCCCTGTGGCTACTTAACCAGGCTCTCAGGTCTGTGAAGGTGCACAGCTCCTCCCTGTGGTGTTTCTGGAGGCCTGCGGCCTTTTATCGGCCACCCCTAGAAGTGGTGGGTGAATGAATGAATGGAGGACCTGGTGCCCTGGAACAGCTTCCTCATGGCAAGAAGAAACTGGGTTTGGCAAAGGAGAAGAGGGGTTGGCACCACTTTCCCTTGCCTCTGGAGCCCTTTCTCCACCTCCCCAATTCTGAACTTCTGCTGCCAATTCTGGTGTCCCCAGGAGGTCATGGGATTTCGTAGGTTACCCTAGAGCCTGCTCAGATAAGGAAGGGATGGTAACATTCAGATGAGTTTTTAAATGGTTGTGCAACAATAAAATAAATGCAGCAGCAGGAAGCTTTTGATTTTAGTCTTCCTGCCTTTTTAAAAACAAAACAAGAAACTGACTGAAAAATCTCTGAATTTATACAATGTGAAGGGCTGAGATTTTACATATGCCATAAGAGAAAGGAAATTCAAAGTTCTCAATTGTGAAGATGAGCTAAGGCACGTTTTGCTGATACCCCGTTGCTCATATCTATCTACCCTGAGGTGTCATGGGGATTTCTACCACCTTCAGGATTGCCTGCAGAACCTCAGAACTTTCTGTGGTTACAAATTGTTGGAATTCTGAAAATGGTATTCAATTACATTGGAGGAACAATGGAGAGATGGATCCTGGGCAGTCAGATCTAAACAAGATAGTTCCCATCCTTGTTAAAGAGAGAGATACTAGAATTCCCTGATTTAAAACAGTAAGTGTATTAATGTGTCAATCTTTCTTCAAACAACTGTAGAGAAACCCAGGCTACTGCTGTAGAGGTTGCTGGTGGTAATAGGGTCACTAAAGAAGAAAATCTCAGCCTTTTCAGTTTTCTGCTGTGGGCCTGTGTGTCCTAGATTGGAAACAGTCTCTCATTATGGCAATCACTTCATCTGGTAGTGTAGCAGAAACTGAGTTTGCTCACCTTTAGCAAATGATGCAAGGCACATCTGTTTGGTGAAGATGATTATTTTGTTTTATTATGCCATTGAGCAAATGTAAATGAGGGGCAGGGACTGGAGGGGTGAGGAGTTAGCAGCTAATTCTGTTGACCTTCTGTGATGTTTTTTAAAAGCTGATTTGCAATAAACTTCCAAGTAGTCTACGAAAGCTCCCAAAGATACCGCCATGACAGAACAGATTCTAGGGTGCTGGTTACTGAGTACTACCTTGGGCTTCTCAAATGTTAGATAAGTTACACTAGCACTGTTAGTACTATTCATATAACTGCTCCTCAGAGGCCCCAGAAGTAATGGAGTGGAGAAATCAGACAGAAGCCTGGAAGTGCTCTGGATGTTGAGGTGCTGCTCAGAAGATCAGTCAGGAGCCTTGAGATAGGTTGGGGAGATGGTGGAACATGGGAGAGAGGGCCTGGGAGTGTGTGTGAAATGGGCCGAGAACAGCAGAGCCACCTAGAGAGCGCTGGGAGTGTTTAGGGAAGTACCCCTATGTACTCACTTTGATAGTGACAACTGCATCAGTTAGAGGCCCCAGGAGTGGTTTTTGTGGGATATCGGATGGGGAGCCCTGGGGCACTCAGAAGAAGGGAGATTAGACACTGCAGAGGAGTTGGCAGCAGCTGGGGAAGATCAATTATAGCCTGAAAATGACCTCCATACCCTTTGCCCCACTAGAAAATCAGTTGAAGCAGTAGCCAACTCTTTATTTTCATCCCCTTTGTGACACTTGGATCTCTTTTTGCATACTTAGACTGATAATCACAGTATACTTTACTGCTAGTAAGCTGCAGAGATCAGACCTTTTCTGTCATGTAGTTAGGAATGGTTTGTTTTTCTTATAACATTTTTCCGCTTGTCCTGAGAACAACTTGTTGCTCTGGTGGTTACCATAGGGACTAGGAAGACTGGCAACAGGCTGTTGCACAGTGTTTGTGCGGGCTGCTATAGGAGCCTTTGAAATTCCAGTAGTGTAACACCATGTTATCTATATTATTTCAGAGCTTATCTTTTCTGTTAAGGAAAAAAATGTATTCCAAATTCTAGGCAGTTCATAAAATTCAACAAGTGATACAGAACATTTTTCTGGCTCATTTTTTTTCGATTTCTTTTCTCTCTGGCTTCTTAAAGATACTTTGAAGACTGAGCTCAGTCTTTTTTTTTTTTTTTTTTTTTTTAATCTGTGGAACTGAGGGTGGAGATTCCCTTTAGGCTAATGAACTTTTAATTTCTCATGTCTGCATTCTTGTTTCATGCTGTGCCCTCTTAGACCTACCAGGCAGACAAGCTTCTTCATGATTAACACAAAAGACACTTCATTTATGCATTGGGAGGGGTAGGAATGGAAATCCTCTTGCTATTATTTGTTAGATCAAAGCTACATTATAGACACAACATTCTTTGTTCAGACCTTCAGTATCACTCAGCAAATAGTTATAGGACAAAACTTTCAAACTTTGGTGTCTAAATTAGGCACCTTAATTCCTATCAGGCACCTTAATAAACAGATTTTCATTTTCAAAGATATTGAGCACCCCCAGCTAAACATTTATTTGCAAAACAGCTATGTGTGTGCAGCCCCTTTGGGAAAAAAGGCCATTTTTATGTGGGTACCCAAGTATGAGTTTAGGGTGAGATTTTCCAAAGCCCTAAGTGACTTAGGAACACAAGTCCCATTGATTTTATATGCACCTACATTTAGATACTAGAACCAAGATTTCAGAAGTGACTAGTGATTTTGGATATCTGTATTTTTGGGTGACATCTGAACTAATTTAAAGGGGTCAGATTACCCGAGGACAGATGCTCAACACTTATTGACCATCAGGTCACTTTAAGGTGCCTCTAGCTGGGAGTCCCAAAAATCAGGCCTCTAAACCCCACATCACTTTTGAATTGGCCCTGGAGTTTGAAGAGGCTATGACAGTTTGGTGCTGAGCTAGTTGTAGAACTGCTCCAAATTGGATCTGGGATCTTCATTTTACTTGCCTTTAGAAGGTGGCCATTGGAAGCAAATGGTCTTCCCACCATGTTCCACATAGAGATTCAGACAGAAACACACATGCTGGATCTAGTCCAAACGTACCCCTTCCTGCGGCTTGCCTTTTTAGTTGACTTGAATAACAAAAAAACCCAATAAACTTCAGTCTAAGCATTGTCCTAAGCATAGCTTTTCTTTCCTAGGGTATCTTTGCAAGACTCCTGTCTCCTTGACCTTGCTTTTTTTTTCTGCCTCAGAGGAACACACAAACCCTATTTGGCATGGCTGCTACGTTGAGTCAGGAGAAATGTTGCTTCATTTCTATGCAGGGTCCTAACACCTGCCAGTGTGAGTTAGCAGAAATGTTCTGCTATAGGTATTTGCAGCACGTCCCTTCAGTAGAGGACAATGTCTAAGTGAATGACAACAGGGCTGCTCCACCGACCACTCTGCTTGGCCCACTCACAACAGAGTCATGTTGCATTCCATGTGCAGGGGATAGCCTAACCTCCCTGTGCAGCTCGCCGCCTCCTGCACCCTCTCCCTGTGCTGCGGCACTGCATCAGTTCCCCAGCTATCACAGTCCTCCCTGCTGTGGAGAGGGTGGCACCGCTTTCTTCTGTGTAATTGTGCTTATAAAATGTATTTTGTCCCTGCATTAGAATATGTGGTGCTCCTTTGTGTCAGCAAGAACCCCACGTCTTGAATGTTGCCATGCAGACAGTTAGCTGGGCCCTCAGCAAGCACCTTCCATGTGATTGATCAAATAAGTCCCCATGTCCCTGATTACATGAGCTGTCAGGGCTGTGGTGTTATGTGAGAACTCATCCATACTCGGATGTAATGGACTTCTAAAAATGCCATAAATTGGAATGTACATGCACACTGATGGCAGAAATGCCAGGCATTCTTTGCGGCTCCAGGCTTTTAAATTGAATGTGTGTGTGCATATAAAAAGAATCAGTGAATCAAATTAAGGATGTATTCTAAGAATTCTTTTTATCAGAGTTTACGCACTAATTGTTAAGCTTTTCTTTATTTCAGATAAGGTGCAGCTGTAGTGTGCAGGACGGTAGGTCTCTTGCTGCCCTCAGCTATTCAGGCAGGTTGACAAACTGTGAAAAAAAAAAATCAAAGGAGTGACTGATGGAGGGCTACAATCAAAGAAATTGCCATTGAACCAGAAGTGACTCTGCTTCCCTGCCAGACTTTGGCTGGACAAAAGGTTATTTGTTTTCCTTTTAGTACCCATGGTGGCATGACTTTTATTAGAGAGTTATCAGGCCAGCTGTATTGGATTGCCAGCCGGCATTAGCAGCCAAATGCTAAAGTAATCTAAGAGAGCACAGCTGTCTCACAGTATAATGAAGTGAAGAACGTATGACAAATAGCTAAGTATGTAAATGGGGAGGAGAGAAATAATAATTAACGATATTAGAAAATGTATGTATATTCTGAGAGTTGTGTTCTCACTTAATGAACTTGGCATCCGAAAGTCAGGGGGATTCACTGCCTGGGAACAGAGATGGATGAAAACAAGAACCTCAAATCTATTCCCATTTGATCCTTGGAGAGGGGAGTGTTAGATTCAAATTCCTTTGATTCAAACTCACTACCGGGCTTTTGATTTCCAGACAGATCCCAAACCAAAGAAGCCTGTTTTCCATTTGCTGTTAAAATGCAGTCACAATCTAAGAACAGCCATTCTCAGGAGACTGCATGAGATCTCTGTCAAAATCTTATAAGAAGAGTTCTCAGGATTTTGGTACTATAGGATCTGCCAACAAACCAAATCCTAGCTCCCTTGATGTTTCAAACCTGAACTCTGAATTCTAGCCTGAACTTAATCCAAATCCATAATCTGTATTCTCAGCTAACAAATGCATCTGAGATTTGGTCACTATTGGAATAATCAATAATTGTGTGAGCACTTGTGGGTGCAAGATAGAATGGTTGCACCTATTTATACCAGGGTTGAATTTGATGTGTAATCTTGAGGGGTTCTTTCTATATTTATAAATAGCTAAAGTGCACGTTATATAAATCTGCTTTCAAATTAATCAGATGGGTGTTAAACAGAGAAGCAAGTGGCTTGTCTCTTAAAAACCCTCCCAGTTTCTATCATTACTGAGACCTGGTCTACACTAAAAAGTTAGAACAACCCAGCTACGTCATTCATCCACAACACTGAGCAATGTAGTTAAGTTATCCTAACCCTGAATGTAGACAGCGCTAGGGTCAACAGAAGAATTCTTACATCAGCCTAGCTACCACCTCTTGGGGAGGTGGATTACCTGTGCTGATGGGAGACCCCCTTCTGTTGACATAAGTTGTCTCTACATTCAAATGCTGCAGAAGTGCAGCTGCTGCATTTTAAGTGTAGACAAGCCCTGAGTTTGTTTCTTTCAAGCAGGCACAATACTTCGAGTTAAAGAGTGGAACTACTACCTTTGTATGTTGCTGTACTGATTGAGTTAAAAAGAAAAGAAATTGTCCCTTTCCTTCTTGAAATGATTTATGGTGCTTGTTTCTATTTCTGACTTAGACAGCTCATTATGTGATATAAACACCCTTTGTGCAAGTGGAATTTGATACCCAGTATGGGGAAAAAATGCTATAAGACTGGAAAATCTTCTGTCTTTGGCTATAGCTCCACATTTTCAAGCTACCTTCTGCTGCTGAATCTAAGGCCTTGTCTACACTAGCATTTATGCTGGCAAAACGTTTGTCATATATTTTGCCAGCATAAGCGCTTGTGTAGCCATGTTATATTGAAGGAAGCGTGCTCTCCAGCCAACATGATAAAACCACCTAAACGAGTGGTGGTAGCTATGTGAGCAGGAGACCGTCTCTGTCAATATACCGTGGCTACAGAAGCACTTATGCCAGCAAAATTTATGTCGTTCGGGGGGTGGAGGGGGTGTTTTTTCACACTCCTGAGCGGCATATGTACTAGTGTAGACAAGGCCTAAGTTATCAGTAGCAATAGCAATGGACTAATCACTCTTGTAATAACCAGAGACTCTTCTTTGAGTGACTGTCCACATGGATTCTATTCTTGGTGAGCATGCGCCCCATGTACGTGAGATTAGATTCTTTTGGCCAGCAATGTCCATTAGCTAATTGTTAATTAGTAGTATGTTAATATTTTTGCCTTTTGGCACAATTTTTTTTTAAATCAAATATTTACTTTTTAAGCTAGATCACCCTCTGCCCCCACCTCCTGGACAGGGGTTGTAGCAATATGGCAGAAGCTAAATCCCCAGGGTTAAAAACCTTCCTGTTGTATGAAGTTTCAATGCCACTTAACAACAGGCACTCCATGTGCCTCTACGGTTTAGGAGAGGGACATATTCCTGTCTTTCCTTCTCTAAATGGACTTTAAAATCTAGCGAGGCAACCCAAAATTCTTCCTCATGGAGCACTCTATGTAATCCTCTGTGGACACTGAAAGGAAGTACATAACTAGACCTTTGAACATTGTCCTCTGTCCTCTGTTTAACATCCATCTAATTAAGTCCCTCCTCATCAGCACTCTGGCAAGCCAAGATTCCACCCTGAACTCCTGTGCTTCATTGACTAAGAGGCCCCAATCTATTCTGGCATCTATGAGTCTTCGGAGAGGGGTATCAATAAGACAGCACCAAAGATGAGATGAAACAGGTGAGCCTTCCTGGGGCCTACCAAGTCAAGACAAAGAGTCAGAAGGTGTTTGATTCTTCCTGGGCTCAGAAGTCAAAGGACAGCCAACAGTCTAACAAAGGTCTCTCTCTCATCTTGTTATTACTAACTGTTAAACATGTGCCAGGGTACCCACTAACCCTGTGGATTGCCCTTCTTCCAGCCCCAACTACTCAGTGCCAATTTCCTTGGTACCATTGTTACTCAGGGTTTCTTAGCACCCAAAGCAGTAGTAACTTATTTTTTTTTTTTAGGTGGTGTCAGGAGTAAATTAAAATGGGCACAGGTTATTCATCTAATAAATAATTGGTACAAACTAGAGTGCTGTTATTTAAAACTACTTTTTTATTAAACCTCAAGCACACACACACATATGCTGTCGCAGTAGGGTTAGAGCATTTCAAAACAAATATATTTACTTAGAGTTAAGAAATGGTCTTGAGGGATCAGCAACTAGTCTTCCAGGGGCCCTTTCTTTTGTCTAGCTGCTGAGGAACTTAGGTGTCAGATTTTTGCCCAAAGAAAGCTTTCCGAGACTGCGCCAAAGTAAATTTTTTACTTATTTTTTTATAGCTAACTACCAGCTACAGCCAGGGGAGAGGGGAGCACTGATTTCCTGTTCCCTTGGTTGTAGCAAGGAGCCTGCACTTCAAAGTTGTCATGCATCGCCATAAGAGAAAGCGAAGCACATCTGACAAAAACGCGATCAACCCCGCCCAATTTTTTTACCACAACAAAGATGGTGGAGTTTGCATTTCCGGTTCGTCATGGAAAGCGACTGGGCCCAAAACTTGGCAAAATGATCTGTACGTGGTCTGGTCTACATTAGAAAATTAAATTGATCCAGCTACGTCACTCAGGGGCTTAGAAAACTAAGTCCTGGTCTACTCTACAGAGTTTTGTCACCAAAAGTCAGCTTTTGTTGACAAAACAGTGGAGATATACAAACTACAAGCCCCCCCCCTCCAACTCCCATCGACAAAACTCCCCTGATTTGGCGACAAAATAAAACCACCTCGACAAGAGGCATAGAGCTTTTTGCATCAAACTTTTGGCAAGAAAGCATCAGTGTAGACACTGAGCTTGGTTATGTTGTGGTAAATGGCCTCCAAGAGGTGTCCTACAATGTCCATCCTGACCGCTCTGGTCAGCAATTTAAACTCTGCCTCCCTGCAGCCATCCACCCCTCTCCCTTTTAAGGCCCATGATTTTTTGAAATTCCACTTTGTGCTTGGTTGGCATGGAGAGCTTGCATCACATCTTCCCACCTGACAAGGGTGGCTCCACACAGCAAATACCTCCTGCTTGGAGCACACCAGAGTTGTTGGATCTGATGAGCATATGGGGAAGGAGGCTGTACAGTCCCAGTTCTACTCCAGCAGTAGGAACTTCGATACCTATGGTCAGATTTCTCATGGCATGGTGGAGAAGGGTTATAAACGAGACACACTGCAGTGCCGTGCAAAAATGAAGGATCTATGATAGTCATATCAGAAGGTTAGGGAATCAAATCATCGCTCTTGTGCAGAGCCAAAGACCTGCTGCTTCTATAAGGAGTTGGAAGCCATCCTTGGCAGCGACCCCACCTCCACCACCAAGAGACCTGTAGATAATTTCACAGAGCCGGTGACAGCAGACACTGGACTTAATGCCGAGGAAGAGGTCATGGACGAGGAGGTCAAGTTGGAGGATACAGGGTCGTTCAGTGCCGTGGGGAGCCAGGACCTCTTTTTGACCCTGGAGGGTTTGAGCCAGTCCCAGCATTCCAGGTCTGGTGCGTAGGAGAGAGGCGCATTGGTAAGTGATCTTTTTTAGTTGATACAGCTCGGTTTTACAAGGTACAGCTGTCTCATACTTTGTTGCATTCCACAGCTGGTTGAAGGGATAGAAATGTACAAGAATAGTTGTGTTTGCTTGTGCTTCCCATTCCCCTGTACAGCTAAACAGTGCAATTGAAAAGTGTGTTATTGCCGAGATGTGTGTTTGCCAGGGGACAGTGAGGAAGAGGTGTATTTTGCTGTAATGAATCAATGTACTAGCAATCATGCTTCTGTTCGCTGTTTCTTGTGCTTCTACAGATGCAGACTTGAGGGGCAACCCCTGCATACCGGCAGAGTGCCTTCACTTGATAAGAAAGCGACCGTAGCAGAGCAAAGAGGACATTTTTCAGGAACTGTTCCAATCCTCAGAGGCAAACGAAAAAGAACACAGGGCATGGAGACACAATGTAAATGAATATCAGAAAATAGAGAGGCAGGAGAGGAAGGAGAACCAAGAGCAAGTGTTAGCAGGTCACGAGCTGATGATAAAAGTCACGGAGAAGCAAATGGAGCTGTTAAAGTCCCTAATAATGCTTCAGACTGAATTCATGCATGCTCAGCTCCTCCCGCAGCTGATACAGAACTGCTTTCCATGCCCTCCCCAAACTCCACTCACACATTCCTTCCAACCTCCAGGCCCATCTCAGTACCATGTTCACTCCACCTCTTCTGACAGTTTCCAAACTGATAGCTGGAGTTACACAGCTGTGAGAGCCCACTCTGCCCCTCACTGCTTTCTCCCTTCCAGCCCAGCACTTTGTATGTGTTGTTAATCAGAATGGTTATTTATTAAAGACATACTCTGTGAAAGATAAGCAATATTTATTTGTCTCTTACATACAGCAGTTGCAACATTAATTGATACACAGTCACATATGTATTAATTGCAGAGTACAAATCATGGTCAGGAATCATCCCAATGTTCTAGCAAGCTGACTAGCAGCCAGAGCATGGCACGGTGCTGTTTATAAACACACCTTACTGGGGCTCATTATCAAAATGGTTTCTCAAGGCCTTCCTGATTCGAATGGCACCCTGTTGTGCCCCTCTAATAGCCCTGATATCTGGTTGCTCAAAGTCAGCTGCTAAGTGATCCACCTCTGCGCTCCACCCAAGGGGAAATTTTTCACCTTTAGCTTCACAAATATTATAGAGCACACAGCAGGCAGAGATAACCATGAGAATATTTTAGATCTAACCTGCCATAAAGGCAGAACCAGTGAGCTTTCAATCTGTCAAATGCACATTCCACGGTCATTCGGCAACTGCTCAGCCTGTTATTGAAGCACTCCTTGCTGCTGTCCAGGTTGCCTGTATAAGTCTTCATTAGCCTTGGGAGTAAGGGGTACACTGGGTCTCCCAGGATCATTATGGGCTTTTCAAAATCCCCCATTAGAATATTTTCATCTGGACAGAAAGTGCCTGCTTGCAGCTTTCTGTACAGGCCAGTGTTCCTGAAGATGTGTGTCTCATGCACCTTCTCTAATCACCAAGCATTGATGTCAGTGAAACGCCCATGGTGATCCACAACTGCCTGTACATTCTATAGAGAAGTACCCCTTTCTATTGATGTACTCCATCGCAAGATGGTCCGGTGCCAAAATTGGGATATGTGTGCCATCTATCGCCCTGCCACCCTTAGGGAATCCCATTGCTGCAAAACCATTCACTATTTCATGCACGTTTCCAAGACTCACAGTCCTTCATAGCAGAATACGATTAATGGCTCAGTACACTTGCAATAACACAGCCCCAGTGGTGGATTTCTCGACTCCATACTGATTAATGATGAACTGGTAGCAGTCTGGAGTTGCCAGTTTCCACACGGTGATCACCACGCCTGTCTCCAAGAAAGGGTAGCTCTCATTCTGGCAGCCTTGTGCCACAGGGCAAGGGCGAGCTCTGTACAGAGTTCCATTAAGGTGGCTTTGCACATTGCAAAGTTCTGCATCCACTGCTCATCATCCCAGACCAGAATGACCAGGCGATCCCACCGCTCAGTGCTTTCATGTGCCCAAAAGCAATGGTGCACCGTGTGCAGCTGCTCCATGAATGCCAAAAATAATTGTTTCTTTACAAGGCACACAGCGGGTCAGGCACCTCAGATTCCTGTTCAGATTGGGAGCTCATGATATACTGCATGAGCAGTTGTGATGGGTTCAGAACACTGACCACAACAGTGGAGATGAGTGCAAGATCCATCCTGTTGAAAGATGCCATGAAATGCAGTTGGAAACCCATGGAATGCCAGGATGGAAAAAACTGCATCATGGGACGCTAAGCCAGCACTCATGATGCACTGCAATTCTCTCCGCCTTCCCACAACTTCTAGCTGCAGAAGGTGGAGAGTTGCACAGTGGGAGAGCTACCACAGTGCACTGCTCTCACTGTCAGTGCTAGAGCTCCAACTATGGACTTGCTCCAGTTGCAGAATGAGTGCTGTAGAAACAGGCACAAGCACTGTTATTATATCATTGCTGTAACTTGCATCGACACCACTCTGTGTTGTAGACAAGACCTAAGCCAGCTAAACTACATTGCTCAGGAGAGTGAAAAATCCATACCTCTGGGCAGCATAGTTAAGAACAGTGGTTTTCAACGTTTCCAGACTACTGTATCCCTTTCAGGAGTCTGATTTGTCTTGCATATCCCAAGTTTCACCTCACTTACAAACTACTTGCTTACAATTTCAGACATAAAAATACAAGTGCCACAGCACATTATTACTGAAAAAGTGCTTAGTTTCTCATTTTGTCTGTATGAAATTTTACTGACTTTGCTAGTGCTTTTTATGTAGCCTGTTGTAAAACTAGGCAAATATCTAGATGAGTTGATGGACCCACTGGCAGACTTCTGCCCATCCCCAAGGGTATGTGTATCCTGGTCGAGAACCACTGGTTAAGATGACGTAACCCCCAGTGTAGACAGTGCTATGTTGACGGAAGAATTCTGTGAACCTGGGGAGAACCCCTCCCATTGGAGTAGGTAGTGTCTACACTGAAGCACTACAATGGCATAGCTACTGCGATGATTCTGTGCTACTGAAGCATTTCAAGTGTCGACAAGCTCATAGTTAAGCTGACCTAAGTTCCTGTGTAGACAGCACTAGGTCAATAGAAGAACTCTTCCATCAGCCTCGCAGGGAGGTGGATTTACTACAACAAAGTGAGAACCTCTCCAATCGATGTCGTAAGTGCCAATACTGAAATGCTACAGTGCTGCAGCAGTGCATCTGTACCATTTTAAGTGCAGACATAACCTGCGTACCTTTCCAGATCTGAAGGAGAACTCTGTGTAAACTCGAAAGCTGGCCCAGTAAAAGATATTACCTCACCCATCTTGTCTCTCCAACATCCTGGGACCGACACAGCTGCAACTACACTGCAAACATGGAATTTGAGTCTAAAGTAGCTGAAGAGACTCTAATTAACACATCACTGCTGGATTGTCCTCTTATCGTTAGAGATTAATGTATGACATTAATGCGCTTCTTCAGACTTTTGGAGGTGTTCTTTTATCCTCTCCATCCCCAAATTTAAAGCCACTGTTTCGTACTGAAACTGGAGGACACTTTACACTGACAGTATAGAAATTCTGATGTGTGTTGAAGTCTCTGGGCCTCTGCTTTCAGCCTCACATTACACTTTGATATCTTTGTGACTCCACCTTCTGTCATGCACTGTATTATTTTTACTCCTTTCATGCTACTCTGCTGGCAAGAAACCTACTATACATGAAAATGTCCAGTACTATCAACTGAACATGAATATCCCTGACCCATAAAACAGCCCCTGAACCAAACTAAATCTTAGCAGTTTCTCGTCAATAACATCACAACTGTCCAAAAGAATCACACATCAGGCTCTTTTTATAGCCATCTGTCATAACCATTTTGGCCTCTCTGTCTCAGCCAGCAGACTAAGGACAGGTATCGATGCTATGTATGAAACCCAACAGCAGTCAGAATTCGTGCGTAGCGTCAAACTCAGCTGTCATCCTGACTGGTTCTCACTGGGTTCAAATATAATCCAGGAAAGATGTGATTTGCTCTGAAAGCTGAGAGGTCAATTCAGTAGCACTTTGTGTTTGTTGGTTTACATATGTGTATTTACTGTAGTTACAATAAAAGCAAGGATGTTTTACTGAAAGCATTTAAAATTTTCCCCACCCCCACCACAAACTATGTGAAATGAGATCATCACCCTCAAATGAGGACACTGTCTCTGGAGAGTTTATTCAAACTAACTCACAATCCCCCAGGGTTTATGTGAACCATTGATTTACAGAAGACTAAGCTCCCAGAGAACCAAAAACCCTATTTCTCTCTATGAAATGCTCCTTTAACTTCTGGGGCAGTGAAATTTTTCTGTAAAGATAAAAAATGAAAATTATCACAGTGAAAACAAGGGTAGAAAAGTTAAACAAGGGTAGAAAAATAACTACCATCCTGCCTCAATGCTGGGGGATGGACTAGATGAACTCCTGAGGTCTCTTCCAGCCATGTTATTTCTATGACTCCAGCTCTATTAAGGAAGCTACCAGGGGGTCTCCTGCCTTCCAAAGGGCTGGCGCATGGCACACTCAAAAATCCTTCTTTAAGAACAGGTTTACCTTATGCCTAAAAATAAAGGAGGCAAAATTAAGCTATTGATCAGCGTGCACTACAGCTGACTAAAGACTGTCACAGCCTCACTTGTGCTATTTCTCCCAGCTCTCCTCACCTTCAGGGTGAGCCCCAGCAAGCTGTAATAAAAACATTCTAGTCCCTTTGATGAACCAAACTCTATGAACTCTGGGATACTCTAATCCTCCTTTGAGGAAAGAAGTGCAGAGCTGGCTCCAAGTTCATTGTGATAGAAGACTAGGTGAGAGAAAGTGAGAGTGAGTGAGTGTAAATAAAAGGGGCGGGGGGAGGATTATTTTGAAAAGACTGAGGAGATGGTTGCTGTTGAGGTTGAAGTGAGAAAAAAACATCCTTAAGGAAATCTGTACTCCCAAAACAATAAAAGAGAGGTGGGACTCAAGTGAAAGCCTAGAACATCTATGTTCATGGTTTCCAACCTTGTGTGGAAGGACTAGATACAGTTACCAGAAAAATCCTTCCACAGCACCTAAGTATAATAGAATTTAATCCTGCGCTCTTTGAGGTTAATGATGAAACTCCTGTTCACTTCGATTGGGCAGGATCAGACACCTAATGAAGACTTTTTGTTAAGGAGAAATTGTATGCAGGAAGAGCAGGAGACATCTTTATCTGATGTCAGGGACAGAGAGAAACTGGATGCTTGCTTAAGAACATGATGAAATCCTGTATGACAGAACCAGAAATTCCTTGTTTATTGTTTCTCTATGATGGAGACAATATTCTTGTTGCATGGAAAAGCTCTGAGGCCCTACCAGAGATTCAGAGATCTTGTGTGTGTATGTGGAAGCAACAGCCTCATTCCTCACAAACCTGGAGAAATGACACAAGAAGGAAAAAGAAAAATCTAACATCTTTTGAGAGAACAAGCCTGCAGAAAATCGGCATCCTATGTGCTCCTAACACTGACAAGGAGCAGCGCTGAATATTAACTCAGGAAATTCAGTCAACTAGGACATGTTTAAATACTCACTGTGTTCCATAACCTGGAGTTGAAGTGTTTCCTTATTATCTTTCCACCTTGTCTTCTTTGTCTGACACTATGTTTATCCTAGAAAATTATGCATCTAGTCCTTCTACTAGTCCCCATATAAGTAAGTGATCTTTCCTCACAGGAGTAATCCCATCAAAATCAATAGGAAAACATTCAGCAGGATCAAGCTCCAAATTCCAGATTCTTTATGTTGGTTGGTTGGTTGGTTTTATATTATTCCTGTTCATTGTTTTTACAATTGTTTTAAAATAGGTAAATATAATAAATGCATTAAAATATTATTTAAGGGTGGAGGGGAAAGCTTAAGAGAGACCAGGGCTCATAATTTTAGACACAGAAAGCATCTGATGGTTCCAGGGGAGTCTGCAAAATATTTTTGTCAATAGACATTGCAGCAAACCCCTACTCTTAGAAAAAAGAGCCACGGCATTTTTAATGTCCATGAAAAGCAGACAGGACCACCATTTAAATGCTTCAATACAAACAAAGGAAAATACAATTTTCAAATAGTCTAGCATTATTCATTAGATGTAACTGAAAGCATCTATCTAGCTACTGATATCTATGCACTGTGCTGGTCAGCATGGTTCTTGAGAGCTTTACAAGTTTAAAAACTTTTTGGATTTTAATTGTAAAGTAAAAAAAAACCAGCAACCACAAAAAAGCACCTTTGCAATGGAAGAAACAAAACAAGACTATCAGTAAGATGTTAAGCCTAAATCATGTAAACGTCCCTTGTACTTTTCACCCAGTAGGTCTTCCCCTCACAGAGACGCTACTGCTCTTTGGTGTCACTGGCTCCTGTCTGGGCCTGTGCAGAAGCAATTGGTAATTCTGGAGCTCTTTCTTTTTAAGGTTCTGATCCTGCATCAGAGAAGTCAATGGTGCTTTGTATACTGACTTCAGTGAAAGCAGGATCACACCCCAGACTAGGCACTGGCAGAGGTTAGTATCTGAAATTATATGAAACGTTTATATGAACTGTGGCAAGAAAAGGAGAAGGACAAAGGAGCAGCAGCACTTTATTAAATCATTCCATTTGGCAACAGGTAGGATTCTGTGTCTGGAAGACCAAGGGTAAAGGTAGAACAGTGCATTTTGGACCCATCATATAGGCCTTGCTCATATTTGTCTCATTTTATTAACGAACAAGTGTTCAACTCCCAAAGCAGTGTGGTGAACTTGTCAGCGGTTTTAGCAGAGACACCCTCAAGAAACACTGGGTCAGATCCTCAGCTGCTGTATATCAGTGCAGTTACACTGAAATCAGCTTCGCTTGACTTCATGAAGCTAAACTGATTTACAACAGCTGATGTTCTGCCCCTAAATTACCTTCTCACAAGGTGAGGCATATTTGGAATAATGTGGAGACATTTATATTCCTGCTGCCACCACTGGATCTTTTCTGTTAACAGAGGACTTCAGTAACCAGTGTTAACCCTGGCACCATTCAAACATTTACTTGCAAACATTTTGGCAGCAAGTATCTTGGATCAGAGTTGTAAGGTATTGTCCACTGCAATACTTTACTAATCCATTTAAAAAAAGATTTTGCTTGCCAAACAGTTTCTGCCAATGTTCTCCTCTGGAGATGAGCTGAAATTCATGCTCTTGTCATGAGAGGTGAGATCTAATTGCCCTCCTGCATACAGCCATGATAATTTTAATGAAAGGAACTTCTAAACTAGTATCACAGTTATGGGACTGAGCCTGATCTCATCTATGTTGCTTTTCACCGGTAACTCCAGTGTGTTTAGTGAAGTTCTGTTTTACAACAGGCCTTAGGCATTTAACTTCTTGTTGACCTGACTCCATAATGATTTTGCTATTTACCCTTCATCAAGGAGTTTTACAATGTCACAGAAAGTGCTGCTTTACATAAAGATTGAGCCCTTCTGTAGTTTTAAGTCACCTATCACCTTAGTATTTAAGCAATGACACATTTTAATGAAAGTGACAGAAAGCTGCACAGCAGACATTATGTGCTCATTTTAAAATCACAATCCCCATATTTGAATCAAAGGTGTCATGCCCTAGTTCAGACCGGTGGACTGAAGTAAACCAGATGGCCTAGCATCTGGAAATAAGTAAATATCATTGTTCCCCAGCTAACACTAAAATGTTGCAATATCAGCAAATCTCTGCTGCCAGTTGTTTTGTTTTACCATTTTTTTTACTCTGTGTTGCATGTACATGTCTCTACTTCAGAAGCTTTTAAATAAGTTTCCCCTCTGCATTCTGTTGTTTGTTATTGGACGACAATTGATAGATCCCCATTCCCCCAAAGTTTTAATGGAAATTAAATTAACTGGGTTTTTTCCCCCTTTTTGATAGTGACTGCTTCCTTGTTGATTAAGTGTTAATTGTATTTGTGTGTTGATTTATAACACGCAGAACAAAAACACATATTTGCACAAAATACTGAAATTAGGAGTAGTCAGAAATGGCTAGTCGGTATTGGCCTGAAGTTAGATTGATTCCTGCTTTATCCCTCTGCCAAACCTCTGAGCCACTGCCAAAACTGAAAAGCTGATATAACAGATAAGTCTTAAGGTGTGACTCTACTATAAACTCTACAGCAGCACAGCTGTGATGCTGCAGCTATGCCACTGTACTGTATGCACTTGCTGTACCAATAGAAGGGAGTTTTCCGTCGCTGTAGTAAATCCACCCCCTCAGGGTGCGGTAGCTAGGTTGATGAAAGAATTCTTCCATTGACTGAGCTGCATGTACAGTAGGGAGTGTACAACCTACAATGTCGCATAGGGCACAACACTTTTCAGCGCTCTGAGCAACGTAGCCAGGGCAACCTAAGTTTTAGCTTTAGACCAAGTCTTACAATGTGTCTTGACTTGTGTTCTTCAGCTAATTGACTAGCCTTCCAAGATGTCCAATATCACAAGACTTATATAAAAAGCATCTGTTTAGAAGCACAAAATCGGACTGAAACAGAGAGGTTAGATATTTAAAATATGTGGGCCAGATCCTTAGCTACTGTAAATCGTTGCTTCTTTGAAAACATTGGAATAAAAATTCTTTTGAAACCCTGTGCGGACTACATAGCTCATAGGTCTAACCACTCAGAAATGAACTCATCACTTTGCCCCTCCCACACAGGACAGAGATCTGTGGGGAGATTAGTTGAGCCATGGCTGTACCCTCTCCTTACACTGCATGAACTGAACTTGGATGGAGTTTGTCATTGAGTACTGGTTGAGGCAAATGGCTAACAGGGCTACTCCTGGGGTGGTGAAGTTTAAGCACCACCACTTAAGAACATAAGATAGGACATACTGAGTCAGACCAATGGTCTATCTAGCCCAGTATCCCGTCTTCTGACAGTTACCGTTGCCAGGTGCTTCAGAAGGAATGAACAAAACAGGAAGTACTATAGTTCCCCTGTTAGCCCACTTAAAGCCCCTGTGTACGTGTGAGAAAGCAGGCATTTTGCATTCTGAATAAAAATACAGTTTTAAAGGGTACAATAAAAAACTTAAAATCCAGGAGCCAAAATCATCACTGTGTCAGACATGAGGAGTTACAGCTGCCCACTCTCTGGGGTGCTTATGAGCACAGCTGAGCAACAGCAGGGCCACTTGATTGATTGAGGAAGTCAGCAAGCCTGCTGTTAAGCCCCAAACTGATCTCTGGAGACTCAATGCACATATCCACTGCTGTGATCTCTTTTGTGCCCTCCAGCTCCAACCACTGGGCATGAATGCCTCTGCTCTGACCACTAGGCAAGTTCTGAGTTTGTGACACACTGATATCAACACATTTAATTCTGTGGAGTTATCCCAGGGATGATTACTGGCCACCTATAACCTATAATGTTATTAATAAAAATAATTAATAATACTTTGGTCTTATATAGTGTTTTTTGCCAATAACAACTTTGAAATATATTTATATTCAGAACTCAGCCTCACTATTTATACTGACTGCTTCCTTTTTGCATTTTTCTCACCTTGGGCAATGTAAGCAATAAATCAGTTTCACTTTTGTTTCACTTTCAGGATCCCAGAGCTGCACTGCTTGGGTTACAAACACTATAAGGGAATCTTTATTTGTTTTAAAATATCTGCTTCCCTTTAAAATTAAAAAAAAAAATAAAAAAAATATTGAAGTTTTTGTTGTTTTAGATTCTGTAAAAGCTTGCTTTTTAGGAAAGCTAAATGTTGTGACAAATGTAAGTTGACAGTATGCCCACACACGGGGTGACTTTGAAAATGAGAATAATATAAAACACATTTTAAAACAATTCTTGGTGTTTGTCCTGCTGATTGTACAGCTATTTATGCTTTTTCTTCTCTTTCCTAATACGGCTTCTCTGTGACCCTGAAGAGAAGTATTTGTTAGCCTACAATTCTGATAGTAATGCAGTCTGTTGTGACAAATGATTGTGATTTTATTAATTCAGCACAATGTTGCAAAATGAGGGAGACAAAGAGAATATTTATCGGGGGCACCTATTAAGAATGCCCAGGTGACTGTGACATGTCAAATGTGGGACTTGATTACTCATGTAAAATGAAATTCTTAAAAATGTGTAATTCTAGAGAATGTTACCTAGCCAATGGCATGATAAGCAGTAAGGGTCTGATCCAAAGCCCAGTGAAGTCAATGGAAGGACTTCCATTGACTCAAAAGGGAGTACTGGATTGGGTTCTAATAGGCTAGGACAACTTGAAATCCAGCCATTTGCGGTCATAAATCAATCCGCCAAGTTAATGCAAATCAATAGGAAATTATTTTTCCAAGAATGTACCTGTACTGCAGGTAAAACAAGGTTCCACCTCTGGTAGTGCAGGAAGAGGAGTTATGTCTAGTGAGACAATATACATTTGCTAATATGGACTGGTCCATAAAAATTATAGATGGAAAAGACCATCTAGTGTTGCCTATAGTATATTCAATGAAAACAAATTGAGAAAAAACACATCTTTGACAGCTAAAATAGTAAGAAATGTTAATTCAAATACCTGAAATAAAACTAGGTATATGTTCAATAAGTCTGATATGTTGGAAAATTTCCCTCAATGTGCAAGTTTCCCTTAGAATATTCACATGGACAATTAAAACGTCCACACTTTCAGCCCTGGGCCAAGCAAGGTTTTGCTGGATTCTTTCAGTTGCCAGATGAGCAGAGGCCCAGAACTTTCACAAATTTTACTTGCATCCTTCTGCATGAAAAGACTGCCAAGGTTCACTGTCGGACAGTTGTAGGGAGCAGTAAATCTCACAGCTGGAAAGGTATTTCCCATTGTTTAACAAGCAAAAGAACATCCAGCTGGAATGTGTGTATATATATGAGGAGTGGGGAGAGAAAAACAAACTCTGCTGCGAAGACTGAGCCTTTTTCAAGACTGAAAATTTTGAGCCTCTGCACCAAACCACATTTGCAATGAATTAATATGTGAATGGGAGCAAGCAATTCAGCAGCCATTATAGAGTGAATTACGGTTTATCGTCTGAGACATTCCAGGACACAGCCAGTTTTATATATCAAGGGAACAAATCCATTGCCTTAATTTCTCCTGGTCTGGATATGAATATATTTTACCATTAGTTTATAGATTCTTCTGGGTGGTTTTATGCTTCTTACATATCTAAATAAAATTCCTTTAGGAGGCGTTTTTGGCTGACAGGACTCCTCTTCCTTTGCACAATACACTTCCAAATTGGATTGTTAATGATATTTTCTTATTGCAACATAAAGTGCTAGCTAACATTAGTCAGAAACACCTGTGATTTTTGCTTTCTTTCAGCATGTTAGTATTTACAGTGCAGCAACAGATATGTACACTGCAGAAGCAGTAATCATATTAGTCCTATAGAAAAAGAATAAAATACAATCACACATTATAGGTAGTGCCTTTTCCGATCAGGCTAAGAATATAATTGAAATGGGAAAACTCCTGAGAATAGTGCATTCTCCAATGAGCCAAAAGAAACAGAAAAAAAATATTGGCTTTGTCTCCACTTTCTTTTTTTTCCCCTCCACACAATGGATGGGATTTGAATGGCTCCCCCAGTTCAGGGGATGAAAAAGTCAGTAAGGTTCCTCTTCTTGCCCTTAGTTGGCAGAGCAACTGCCCAGGCAAGACTCTATTTTCTCCCTAGACATAGTTCCAAGTTTCATAGTATGCATCTGTTACTGGTCCAGATTAGAGAATGGCCATGTAAAATGAAATGGAGTTCTTGCCTTGGTGATGGATAGCATGAGTGTGCTGTCATGGGCTAATGGAGAAAGGAGATCTGGATTCTATCCCCAGCTGAGCTGCTGTATGACCTGGGGCATTTCACTTCTCAGTACTTCTGTAAGGTTTCTCCTCCTGTCCTTTGTCTTGTTTACTCAGTATGTAAGCTCTTTCAGGTTGTGACTGTCTCGCACTATGTTTGTGGACAGCGCCTAGCACAATGGGCCAGGCCCTCAGGACGATTGTAATATAAATATTAATAAGTAGAACCCATGTCATCCCACTTCAAATACAGTGAGATTCCAAAATGGCCTGCGTCACAGCTACAGGGCTAACTACATTTCTGACCCCTCCATGTCTCAGGCCTTGAGTCGTCACATCACAGGGTGCAATCCAGAGCAGAATGCTACAGAGGGATCTCAGAAAACTGGGTCACTGGGTCACAAAATGGCAGATGAAATTCAGTGTTGGTAAATGCAAAGTAACATGCATTTGAAAAAAATAATCCCAACTATACAAATACAATGATGGGTTCTAAATTAGCTGTTACCACCCAAGAAAGAGATCCTGGAATCACCCTGGGGTCTGCTCAATGCACAGCAGCAGTAAAAAAAAGGCTAACAGTATGTTAGGGACTATTAGAAAAAGGAGAGAAAATAAGACAGAAAATATAATAATGTCACTATATAAATCCATGGTGGACCCACACCTTGAATACTGTGGTCACCCCATCTCAAAAATATATATAGTGGAATTGGAAAAGGTTCAGAGAAGGGCAACAAAGGGTATCAAGGATATGATTTTTCAAATCAAATCATACAACCACAATAAAAAAATTACACATTCTCAATTACTGTCATGGGAAGGTGACATTTTCTGACTAAGAGTCCCTCAAGGTAGGCCCTTACTTGTGCCTATTCGTTATCAATTCCACTGTTCTTAACACAGAGGAAAACAATCTAAAACTAGATTACAAGACAATTTGGTCAATTACTTACCTGCCAATGGATCTATTGTTTTCAGTCCTTGTTACCTATTTCCCAATTAATTACTTTAGTCCCAGGATCTAACTAACATTGCTAACTTTCTGATAAACTCCTACATTTACAACAAACTATATAGACTGAGTGAAGTTCAAGGGACTTTTACATTTGCTCTGTTTTCTGTCTGTATGCACCTAGAACTTGGAAGGCAGTATGAAAAAATTATGTATGATACTCTGTTCAGGGCATGCAGAAATGTAAGCCACAGTGCTACTCTTCTGCCTCAGTGAGTTATGTGTCAGCTGTATGCCACACCATTCTGTCTACTAGCAAAATCCCTGAGACTCTGCCAGTCCAAACCTTACAGGTAACATACAATGAACACCAGATTTAAGTGATACTAAGTGAGAGAAAAAAGACAGGTATGGTTAGAAACAAAACACACTTTCTAGTGACTAAAATTTAATTATAGCAATTTACAATCTTTGCCTAAGCAGTTTTCTCACTTACACCAAGTTACCAGCATCTCCAACCCTCCAGGCCAGGGAATCCAACTTTCACAGGCTCAGAGGGTGCTGTTCCTTATGTCCCCTAAATGATGGATAATTAGAATGGTTTGTTGCTTGTCTTATATTTTCAAAAGTCTGTTTTCTGTGCCTTCCTGTCCTTCAGCATGTTCACTAAACTGTTTCTTCCTCCATTTGTTTGCTTGTTGGCTTTGTTTATCTTATCTGTACATGTACTGTCATTGTCCTCTGCCTGTAATGAAGCTGGTCAGACAGGTAAAGCCATATTCCTTTGTCTACAGCAGACTATGTTTATGCATTGCCTCCAAAACACATTTAAGGAACATATTTCCAGCACACATATATAACTTTTTGTACACAACCCAGACTTTCATCATGCAATTTTTGGAACCAGTGTGTCACCAGTTTACATATGACGTATGTAAACCTTACATGAAACCTTTTAGATACATATTTTGACAACTGTTTGTTTGGGGGGTTTCAGGCCTGATACGAGTTACAATATAGTGGGCCCTCTACCATTGGCATTGAGGGACTCTTAGGGTCACAGTATGGAAGGCACATATACAGTGTCTTAGCAACTGTAACTTGTTCAGTTTTAAAGCTATTGTCAGCTGACTGGGTCATAGGTGGTCAGGCCTATAGGTCAGAGTCCAAATGCCAGAGCCAATGGTCAAGTCAGAGTCAGAGTCAGGGAAGGCAGGAGCAGGGCTGGTTCTGAGACAGGAGCCAGGCTGGAACAGGATGGGAACAAGGCTAGGTGCAGTGCAGGATCTGTGGTGGAGTGGTCGAGGAGCAAAGCAGGAGTAGGATTTGCGGAGATGAGCACAGGGAAGCAGAGTCCATGGGCATGTATATTGAGTGGCCAGAGAGCTACTGCTGCTGCTAAGTTTAAGAACTGGCCTGCTGGCTTCCTCTGCCAATCAGGCAGGATGGTCCACCAGGCAGCCAGGCTGGATCCTTAGGGCATTAGAAGTACTGAGCAGATGCAGCTGAGAGCCTTACTTCTGACAGCTACTTTAAAGCAATTTTAATTGCAAAGATGCACACTGTAACTCTGTAACAATCTTTAAAACACTTACCCATGCATGTAGACTTCCTTACTGCTTAGGTATCAAGTTTCAGGAACTAGTCAATTGGCTGATTTGAGTCATCACCAAGAGAAAATCTTTGCTCATCACAGCAGTCAGCTTTCAGCTCAGTTACTGTTGCAAAGTTACAGCAGGAGTTGACACCGTGAACACAGGTAGAGTGAAGGATGGACATGACTATATTTCTTTCCGCGTGCGCTAGCAGGCATCCAAATAGTTAAAGGTGCCTATCCAAGATAAGTACTTGATACCACCAGGAGGACTTGCTCACATTTCACTTTCTCCATCAGCACACTGCTAGCTGCTGAAATGGCCAGATAAAAGTTCGTATCATTTATACAAAGTCCCTCCATAATTTCTGATGGTCTTTAAACTTGTTTTAAGAGTCCATTATACAAAACAAATTTACTTCTAGAATGGTTGGACAGGCTGGAACATTTCTGTTCTCCTTGTTTTAACAAACAGTGTGACCTTAGTATGTATGACTGTGCTGAATCTGTGCCAGATCTGAAAAAGAGCTCTGTATGCTTGAAAGCTTGTAACTTCTACCAACAGAAGTTGATCCAATAAAAGATATCACCTCACCCACCTTGTCTCTCATTATTAACCAAACATATACATTTCTAAATATTCCACTTTGTGGTCAAGTGTCTTTATAAACACACTATTTCTTTTGAGTTCCTTTTATTGACTGCCTCTTTCAACAGAGGTTTATTTAATTAATTTGATAGCATAAGCATGCTTGATTTCAAACATTAGCCTTATGTCTTCACTCGATCACTTAAACTAAAAGAAATCAACATGAACACAACCTCTTTCTTTCCTAGCTGGATTGTCCATGAGGTAAAACATGTCATTACAGTTTACAATATTTTGCCCAAAGGTGTATCACTTATAGTCAACTTCACTTTTACACCTATAACTTAATTTAATCACAGCTGTTGAATCAATCTAGTTCTTTATTTTTCCCACTATTATATTTAGCAACACAATATAGTGTTTTAATATTTGGTATCTATTTCTTAATTCATTCATTCATAGACAGGGAAAAAGGGGAGGTCTCTTCAGCTTCCCCACCAGTACACTCTTGTGAAATGTTGTAAAAATTCTGGGATTCCTCAGACTATTGGAAAGTCTCAAGAAACCTGAAATTAGACTTTGAGCTTTTATTCTCTCAGCCCTCTATCCTATCTTTTCTAAAAAACTTGATGCCTGGACAATTTTTATATAGTAATAACTCATAATTTGGAGGTCTAGTTATTACACAAAGTATTGTTTATTTAAAAACAAAGCAATTCAAGACAAACATTTTAAAACAATAAACTATATGCATGTTTAGATTAGCAGATGTCAAACCATCTTCACATGGTAATCCTGGTAGGTCTAAGCTTCCTATAAGCACCCCAAAACTTCCAGGGTCTTGGTGGCAGTATGTTCTCTTAATTCACAAACCACAGTTCACTCTTTCGTTGGTAGTGTGTCTTTAAATCTTGCTCAGTCTTGTGATCATCCCCTATCCACAGGAACTAAGTCATTTTTTAACTGTTTATAGCGCTTTGATCTGTTAGCTTCCAGCACTGACAAAACAAGTCTTATAACTTTATTGGAGACAGAATGCAGGATCTTCAAAGTGAATAACTTTTGTATTGTCTTTCCAGTGTGTGCTGAGATATTCTCAGTTATTGTCTTCTTCTTGGTGATAACCCCCTGTACAGTAAACATTCCACTAACCCAATATAACCACATAGTCTATCTCAATAACTAGGTCTCATACAGTATTCATAAATCATTACCATAGCAGCGCCACCTTCACCACAACTGGAAAGGATCTACGATATTTCTACTAGCTGCTTTCCCTCCAACAGTGGTTACATTTATTTACCGATTTGATTTGTGGAGCCTATTTTGATGTATTTATTACCATGGCATATAATTAACTCAAGAATTCTTAGTTAATATACCTAGTAACATAACATGATGCTTCTTTCCTCCATGCTTTTAATTTGCCCCCCAATAGTAAAGTATTTTCCCTCTCAGTTCTTAAGAACAATTTCCATACAAATTCCAAATTATCAATATTATTATAAGGTAGCACATTTAAATTACAGCAAGTGTGTACTCATCCAATCCTTCATATAAAGGAACATGTCATGTAAATTCACATAAGGCCATATATTACTTTGGATCTTCATTTGTAGCTGTCGTTGCTATTAGTGGAAATTACAAATGCGAATGCAATGTATTTCCTTTGAGACTAATGTTAATACTTTTATTTAACAATCCCTCTGATTCATCTCATTTCCTTCAGATCCTGTCCATTAACCCTGATCTAAACAGAGTAATCCTGCTCTTCTTTTCTTTGTAACATATAATTTCATCAGAATTTTTCTCTGCTCCGTATGCATGAATTTTACTCTCTTTTCATTGCATGGATTTCACTAATCTTGATTTTCCTTTTTATGTGTGAAATTAACCTTTTTTTTTTACCTGCTCCAGAAAGTGACTATAGAAATAGTTGACAAGATATTATTGAGGTTCAGAGCTTAACAGGATTCCAAAAAGGATGGGACATTTATATGTATAATAAAAATATCCAGAATAAGGATACTTAAAAATTACACAAAAGTTTTTTAAGGGATATAAATCCTCAAGCTTCAAGGTATAAACCAACCTCTAATTACTGGAAACTAGGAAGGAATTTTCTCTGGGGACAGGGTATTCCACAACTGCCTGCTGCAGTGTTTCTTGCACCTTCCTTTGAAAGAGCTGGTAATGATCACTCCTGGTGACATGATACTGGACTAAACGAACCACTGATCTGATCCAGAATAGTGGTTCCTACCTTCCTGTGACTTCCATTCTTATTAAAGGCTCAGTGAAAACATAGAAAACATTTTCTTCAAATAGTCACATTTTTAAACAAGTTTGCTTTGGCTCCTGTGTTCTCCCTCCTGTGTTCTCTTTCCATAAATCTTCATACAATTGAATTCTATCATGGATCCTCAGGAAAATACTTGTGTAAAACAACTTTTTTGAGCATTTATGCCCCAAACCTGATTATAAGAATTACACTCAGCCAATCAGAGAGCATAAACAATTCTGTGTAAGACATGTGACCAAACACAACTAAGCAACGAAGCCTGAATTTCAGATTTCCCAATTTGAATAGCAAATAAAAGAGTAAATGAAGTTTGCAAAAGATTCTGTTTCATAATTTTGAATATCACCCACATTTCAGATAACCACCATCCATACAGTTGGCAGATATTAAGGGCCAGATTGAGAGCCCTTTACTAACAATGACTAACAAAGAACTCAATAGAACCACTTTTATCCTAAGGTAATGTTCACCCTGAGTAAGGATATTATAATCTCATCCTCTTTGATGAGAACAAGAGGGGGAATTTATCTAGTTCACAATGGATAGTTCATTATTTGCTCAGCTCTGCTCCTCAAGATGTGGAATGGTTCCTTCTGACAAGAACTATGGAATGGGTTTTGTTTTCAATTTCTGCTGCAATCATTTTTCATCTCCTAGGAGTGGAATAGTGAGGTTTGTAGGACTCTCTTTGATCCACATATGCCATTTTCTAATGCCCTTTCTGCCTCTCTCTTTATCAGTTAATTCAGGCTTTAATTTCCTTATTTTTTCTATATGCGCCCATAATTTTTTCTTCTGAGTAAGAACTTTTTTGGACCAACTCCAGTCACTAATGAAGTCTCTCAGAAATCTTCCATTCTTTGTTCTTCCACCATCTACCCAATGTAAAACTTAATCTTGATGCTAAAATGTATGAAAAATGATGCATCTGAATACAGAAAAAAAATTCAGATTGTTACCTCAATGAGAAACAGAGGAAGAGGTGGAAATCTTAGCTTTAGTTATTAAGAAACCCAAAGGAAAATAAGACTGCATATCCACTCAGCATAAATACTCAAATTTGTATGTTCATTCAAAACTTATTGAGAATCCACCAAAGTCCAAAACAATCAAAATTTCCAGTAAGGCTGGAATCCCACTGGATATTTTTCATCTGAGAGGTCTTACAGCAAAAGTAGACTGAACACATGAAAATGATTAACGACAGTGACCTGCCAAGAGTATCCACACAGCCATGCTCCAAAAACGAGAGCAGAGAGGATAGAAAAGCTAGAAAACAGGCTGAGAAAGAAGAGTGAAAGGAAGGCAGAGTGGAGAAGCGTGCCAAGAAATTAACCGTAAAGTTGGAGAAACAAAGCCGGAAAAGGAACAACTCACTAGGAGACAGAACATTCAAGGGCTCAAGCTGTCATAATAGAACAGCTAAAAGAAAAGAGGAATTTTTTCATATGATGGACTCTTCCCCTCATTCTTATTTTATTCTGGGATCTTGGGAAAAGACCCAACAGGATTTTTTCTTTATTTGCTTTCTGTACTATGCACAGAAGTTCATTGGAACACAGGAACAGATACCGAGCCACTGTTAGCTCCATTAAAGTCAAAGGAGCTATGTCAGCTGAAAATCTGGCCCACGGTGTTTGTATTGTTCTGTAACCACATCCAGTAACCGACTATCTTTGTCTAAAGGTAAAACTGAGCTGAATTGAAATAATTGTGATTACACATTAACATTTACACTAGTTTCAGGGAAAAACCCACAAAGAAACAGTTACCACAAAGAAACAGAAACTGCACTGCACTAACCAACTTTGGTTCTAGTCCCACCATTGACCTGATGGGCCTCAATTCATCTCCCTGTGCCTCAGTTTCTCTATCTTTACAAAATTGTGGATAATGACACTTCTTTTGTAAAACATTTTAGTATCTATGGATTAAAAGCATCATGTCAGAGCATGATTATTATATTATTATATTATTATATTATTATCCATAGAGGTAATACAAAATGCTGCATATTTCCTTGAAAACGTTTGAATAAAATTAATTTTTTTTGTTTCTTTCAAAGTTTTTCATGGATTTTTCCCTCAGTAACCACAGTTCATTTTTATATTTAAAAAAATAGAACATTTTGACCAAAACAAAAATCTTCACATCAAAGAGTCACTTTTCATCAAAAACGGTTTCAATGAACTCTCTTGATCATCTCTAATTGTTAATTGGCACCAGATACACTTACTGGGCTACTGGCTAATTCTCCAGCTTCTGAATATCCATTCCCCAGGCATTCCATCCCTCCACATGACCTGAGAAAAGAATATTTGGAACCCCAATTAGATGAATTCTATGTCCTTGCAAAATACTCCTTGGTTGCATTGTAGCTTAGATTTCTGTGCTCCATATCCAAATTTACATATTATGTCATTGCAGTGGTCTCTGGCTAACTACCTCACAGTACCTAGCCATAGGCCTTGGAAAAATGCGAATGTTGTCACCTAGGCCAGTCTAATCTACAGGGTTGTAAAAGGAGGATTGTGTTTGTGATGTTAGCCTCCAGGGGAGCCATGCTGCGACAGCTTAAAAAGGGCAAAACTGCAGGCAGAACCCCAGAATAATGGTGGCTTTTTTTCTTCCATAAGATATACCAAACCAGCAACAAACAGCTTCTGATCACCTCACTGGTCATTCAGAAGCCAAAACCACCATTTCCTTAAACTATCCAGCCCTTTGGTTTCTACCCAGACAGTCAAGTCAAATATGATAGGGATTACTGAAAATCTTGTCTATCACATGTAAAAAAAAGTTCTTCCAATCCTAAAGGATCAGACATATACCAACCAGGTCAATGAATGTTTCAGATCTTACCCAAATACACGCTTGAAGCCAATGCTTATTAAATAAACTAATATTTCTTTTTTAAAAAGGAAAGAGAGTAATGTTTAAAAGATCATTAGACATACACAGCTGATAATAAAGTTCATAAATCAGTTTTAAAGTAAAGATGATAACTGAGTTGCAAAGTTCTTAATTTGCAAAGTCTCTGGAAATTACCCAAACAGCTTGGGTGGTTACAAGTCCTTGTTGAAAGCTTCCTTGTTAGAAATGCAGTCCAGAGAAATGAAGCAGGAAGTGAAGACCAAATAATCAATGTACAGATTTGTTCAAATTCTCCCATTGGAAATAGCAGGGAGAATCCAGGCTGGTGCTGGGATTCCAATCTTGTGATCCAAACTTTCCCTGACAAAAGTTGGATAGATTTGATATTAAAAAGGATCAGGCCAGAAGTTTCCTTTATAGCTGAATCAAGATGGGTGCTTGCAGGTAACTTCATCACATCGAATTTGATGAAAGCAAGCGGACAGTTAGATCTTTATTCAATGGGTCCTTTCTCAGACAAGGCAGTCAGCAATAGCCACTTAAGCTATCAAGACAGTTGACAGATATTTCCTTGAGTGGAGAATAGTAATGCACATTGCCCTTTGAAATAAAACCTTCATTTCCTAGGCACACATTGGTAATTAGCTGCATTAGCACAGTTAACAGACAGTTTACTTAAACCTCAAAGAGTAATACAGGCAAATGATGTTATTACACCAAAGGTCCATCTAGATGTTAATATTCCCTTTTGATCTCTTAATCAACAGAACAACAGTAATAGATAGGAAAGCAGTTTATCTACATTGATAACCTCTAACAAGATAACATCAAATAACTACCCACAATACACTTGCATATAAAAGCTCTAGTCTTTTTATAAGGAATGGCTCTCATTACCATTTGTATTTTCCTTTAAATATCTTTCAAGGTCAGCTTTGGGTCATGCAGCTTGCAAAGTTGCTTAGCCTTTTCTGGCCCAGTATCACAGTGTTAATCTAACTTGATTGAGTTGGCTCAACTGAAAAAAAAGGCACTTTCCCTTCCCCCACACCTTAAGTAGACAGCTGTAGAGAAACATTCTGATCTAGATCCTCAGTTGGAGTAAACTGGTGTAACTCCAGTGAAGTCAATGGAGCTATGTCAGTTTTATACCAGCTGAGCATCTGGTCCTATATATTTATATGTATAAAATAAAATTGTTCCATCTTAACTCTTTTGGGTCCCCCTGTGCCTCTTTCTTTTATGTCTGTGTAGTGTACAGGATTCTGGTTGTATCCCTTTAAACATTTTGAGAGACTTGGGCTAGATCTGGAAGAGGATTTAGACAATTAACTGCCACTTTAGGAACCTACATCCAAAATTTTGATCAGCAAAACCCTTGCTCAGCCGCTGCCTTACTCTGCAGGTGCCTAAATTTCCACTGGTAAAGTTCCTTAACAGCTAAAAATCAGCAAGTGAGCATGTGCACAGCCTAGGTGCCCAGGCATCTAAGACCCACCGGAATCCTCAAACTAGACATTGCCCTGCCTATCTCTCCTGTGGAGCCTTCTCACTAACACTAACCACCTACCAAGGTCGGGTCTTGCACACAATAATGTCAGAGGAGATGGTGCTCCCCCTATAACTTTTTAGCCCAGTAGTAACACCACTCACCCAAGGATGTGGGAGACTCTAGTAAAATTTCCCCCTCTGTCTGATGGGGAGATGGGATTTGAACTTGGGTCTCTCTCTATCCAAAATAGAGAGGGAGAGAGAAGGACTCTACAGCCCAGTAGTTAGGGCACTCATCTGGGGTGTGGGAGTACAGTACTTCTGCTCCAATGCATATTTAATTATTTATGCAACGTGGAACAGCTTCAACAGGAAAGATTTGTCATGACTGAGATTTGGTGGTCAGAGCCAGTGTCCAAGTTCAAGAGCCTAGGTTGGAGTTCAAGTGGTGAAACCAGGAGTCAAGGCCAGAGTCTGAGTCGAAGCACCGCACCAAGGGCCAGTAACAGTCAATGTAAGCAATGCAGTATCTATAGTGATATTGATTGGACCTAAATACATACCTAAATACACCTAAAGGTGATGTTACCAAATCTACGTAGAGAAGCACTCATTTAGGCGGGAGCCAAATTTAAGTGAAGACACTTCCACAGCTAGTTGATGCATGGCAGCTTACATCAACCTAACCGTGTAGGGCTGGTCTACATTAGAAACTTACATCGATATAACTACAAATGGTTATTGGAGAATTCTTCCAATCTAGCCACTACCTCTCAGTGGAGAGGTGGAGTACCTATGCCAATGGGAGATCCCCTGATGTTGGTGTAGGTAGCATCTTTACTGAAGCTCTAGAACATTTTATCTGTACACAAGCCCTAAGATAGACATACCCTAAATTGGTTTAATAAGTATATTGAGACAGCCAGAAGGAGGTGTATGTCACACAACATTAACTGTCTCTAAACTTTCTTAGATTCATTCTATGCTTAAGAAAAATAGCAAAGCTGGTGAGGAATAGATAAAGTACCAAAATAATATATTTAATTATAAAGATGGATTATACTCTACTCAAAATACAAAGAATCAACATATTTATATATTGATATAACTGGCTGTGAACAGAGCTTGACAAAAAATTGTTTTGTAGAAGCAAATTGAGAGAAACAAACTTTTTTTCAGTCAAAATTTTCTGTGAAATTTTTCATTTTTTAATTAAAAAATATTTTATCGAGGAAATAAACAACTTGATCTCATTTATATTTTCTCCTGTGGTTAAAATAGGATGGAGAGAAAAAAAATAGTGTCATTTTTTTCTACTAAAAGGAAACCTTTTTTGAAAAAAATCATCTCATTTCAAAAGTTTTGGATACAGTGAAGAACACACACACCCACACAAGCTGTGTAGGAAGAATTTTGATGAGATGTAGCTCTGAATACAGGTTCTGCTGGGGCTTTTACAGCCAGGTTGCAGTAGAAAAGGGAAATAGAGCTGAGCTGTAAGAGGGGCAGTGACCTGAAGGATGAAGAAGGGATGTGGGTGTGTGTGTGAGAGAGAGTGAGAGTGTTTGTGCTTAGTAGAACTTCCTCAGTTGCAGCCTCTGATTGCCAATTCTTTTGCGAGGATTTGGGGTCCTGGTCATGCCCCTCCCTGCCCGGCCTTGGCCCCTTTGAAGTGCGAAGTACTTCTGGCCACGCCAGACCGCCCAGCTATTTACAGTCAGGCAGCACAACTCCTCTGTGTATGCGGCTTGTCTTGAGTGCACACCTAAAAAAGGTACTAGCAGGATGTGCACCTATCATCAGCTTGATCCCTTCGCTCGTAAATTGCATCCTACTCCCCCCTCCCACTTTGTTCCCAGCATGTTTAGATTTTAAGAGCTCCTGGGTAGGAACTCTCTCTTCCGACGGGTATGTGTACACTGCAGCTGGTGCTCTAATTTCCAGGTTGGGCAGACATACACACAGTCGCTTCAATTGCGCTAGAGTGCTAAAAATAGCAGTGTAGCCACTGTGGCCAAGCTGGTGGGGTAGGTTAGCCACCTGAGTACTTAGCTAGGGTCTTGGATGAACTTGCACTCAAGTGGCTAGACCATGCCATGGCCACATAGTTAGTTTTAGCACACCAGATTGATCAGAGCTAGCTTGTGTATGTCTACCGCCGGCTGCAGCAGAGACATACCCTATGTGTCTGTACAGCATAGTACAATGAAGCTTTGGTCCTGAGTTGGGGGTCTAGGTGTGAGTGCAGTACAAATATTAATAAATAACAATACTGTGGGGGCAGGTGGGACTTCAAGGCGAGAGAACTGTAAATCTCATTTATGTAAGCAGAAGTTATACAAATAATTCCCTGTTCATCAATGGGAAAACCAACCAATTGGCCCTGAGATTTCCCTCTCTTCCTCAGGCCATCCTCTCTTCCTCATATTATGTGAAGTATCTTTAACTGGTTAGTCATGCTGTTCCAAAACATAAAAGGTGTTACAAAGGTAAGTGACAGCCTTTGTCCAAACAGCTAAAAATTACAGTGATGTTGTGTGTATATATATATATATATATATAGTGGTATGATAGATACCCCCCTTTTTCTCACCGATTGGCAGCAGTCTCCTCTATCAGTGGGGCCTGCGGTAACTCCGCCCCCCAGGCTGAACAAGTCTTTTGTCCCTTCCCCTCAGCATGCCCCCAGGGCCCGGGGAGGTACCTCGCTGTGGCTCCCTCCTGTTTGGCCATGGGATTCCTGTTTGATTTAGGGCAAATTACTTAGTCTTTCCGTGCCTTAGCTCCCAGTCTTGTAAAATGGGATGATGATAATAAGGCTTTCCTCCCCTCACAGGGATGGGTGTGAGGATAGACAGTAAAGGTTTGTGAAGTGCTTTGAGATTTATGGATGAAAAGTGCTATAGAAAAATAGGCTTAGGCATCCTCAGAGAGGATCTCCTTTGCATGCATGCTAATAACAGGGCTCTGGACTCATGTAAAGTACAGAATTACTCTAAAACTGCATGGATCTAAAAAGTCAAACTGTGCAGTGTGTGATTTCTACTGATCAACCTGCAAGTTTAAAAACTTTATTTGAATTATCTTTGGTCTTTTCTGTTTTGCACTGTAATCATTTTTATGATACTAAACTGAGTGTGAAGTTTATAAATACAATCAGTAATGTGTATTTTGTATTGAATAACTTGAGAGTGAGGGTTAGATGGAAAACTCCTTACACTGTAGATGTAGTTTAGGCATATGTGCTACAATTTACTTCATAATCTTCCTGAAAGCAGGCTTTTAGTAATTAAGTATAAATATTTGCATATTACATTTCGTTACCTGGTCTTTTCATCTTGAATGAGCTTATAGCATTTCACAAACTGTATACATAAAACACCATAGAAATGCAACCACCTCTGGGGTGGCCAAATGCATCAGATCAACCCCTCTTGTATTTTTAAAAAAATTCAATTTTCTTAATGCTCATCTAGAACAGACAAAATCTTGATTTTTAAGATCTCAGCCAAAATATTTGTTTACCTTTAAAAAGCTTAGAAGTTTGATAAATCTTTTTGTAACAAAGCTTTGTCCAATAGCCTGGAATATACAATAACTCATTCCATCAGAGTCCTTTTTCTTACCATGAAAAGAAGTAGCCACTAAGGAAGAGAAGAAGCATTGTGATTTTTTTGTATGAAACATACCAACACAATGAATGAGAATGATTGTGTGACACAAGTCTTATGTAAGTCCTGTGGCCTGAAACTGTAGAGAGTGAGGAGCTTTCTGCTGCCATCTGTTGGTGAGCATGGGGTAGAATGGCCACAGAGACAGCTTCATTTGTGAAAGTTTTCTACCCAGAATTCCTTCGCTGACACTTTGACACCAAAACGGTACAAAATCTCAGATTGGTTGGGCAGTGGAACTGACTGAACTAAATGAAGAAAGAGGGTTCTTGTTTGGTGTTGAGGGTTTGGTGCAAGATGTTAGTTGTTTATCTCCACTGTGGATACTACAGTGTTAAGAGAACAGCAAAACCTTTTCTTTAAATTTTAACAAATGGAAAAAATGGCAATAAACTGAGGCAGTGTTTTATGGTGGGATTTTTTTGGTTTTTTTTTAAGTTGAAAACTGACCTAAAATTAAAACACACTTGTTCGTGTTAACCTCTTTTGTAGTTGGGCAGGAAGTGAACTTTTAAGGGTTTTTAAAAAAATCTAATTTCCTCGGTGAGATACCACTCCGAGCTTCCTGCAAACAGAGGCTAGGAACAAGCTGAATTGATTGCCTTGATTATAGTCATTCTCTCTTGTAGAAGCCACCTTTAATTATGGACAGTGGTTGTCTTTTCTTTATATTCTTATCTATTCTGCAGCAGATAAGATAGTATTAGACACATGTTTAATACTCCACTAATCAAAACCCGGCAGAATCTAGAGTCTAGATAAGCTCATGATTAGGAAATGGAAACTTATACCACAAGTAGTCTTATTAACATATGCAACCACAGTCCATCTTGTCATTCACTTGAAGTCAACATGTCTTTTTCATAGTACCTAATGTATTGTATATGGGCAGTATCTGGTATATACAATGTATCCAAATTTCGCTTACATTACATTTGTGTAGCATGCAACCTCATTGTCCAATATCTACACTAGAACTTTCCTTGTTACAGATCAAAGTTTCTTCCATATACAAAAGATTTAGCCTATTTCTCAGAGCCAGGCTTCACAGATCAGGGTCTCATTCATATAAAATGGAATTCACACATTGTAGCCATGCTCTGGGATAAACTTCAGTAGAATGCCTATCCTAGAGCTACCTGTTGTTTTTATTGATTTCATGTGCTTTAAACTTTCATTTAGGTACTCTGTGATCCTTTGCAGGTTTCTGGGGAGAGCAGCCTTATTTCTTCCACCGCAATAGGACACTTTCCCTCACCACTCTCTTATTAATTGTGCAGACATCATCGTGGAACACAGCATAGCAGCATAAAGGCCAGGCCAGTACCCAGATGTTTGCAGTAAATCCTCCCTTTCTGCCTCTGTTACCCTCAGGAGACTGATATCACTCATGGTCACCTAGGGAAGATGGTGCAAATTTGCAGTACCCACTCCATACAATCGGTTTTCTTTTCCTCTGACATGGGAGGTTTTTGGGGGTATGTAAACCTCAAATTACAAGATATCATATGGTTGTGATGGATCTTAGAGGTCGCGAGATGGGTGTCCACATATGGTTTTGCCTGGGGGAATTTCACCACTACCCTCTACACACCCTCTGTACCACCTTTTCAAAAAAATTTTTGAGAGGGTCAGGAGGCTGCAAGAATCCTGCTAACTGGGGAACTATGGAATATGAAACATGCACTACAGGGATTTCCCTGAAGTGGATGCACCAGCCCCTTACCATGGCTGGAACAGCACTACGACCCCTGCAATAGATAGAGATTGGTATGCAGGTCTGCCATTCCTTTAGGAACATAAAGGGGAGTTATTTGTACATTGCAACATTGCTTTTCGTCTGTGGGGCCAGTTAACAATGGATACCTTGTGCTTTGCTTGCCTTTCAGTGGACATCGCGGCCTTCAGCTCAGGATCTACTACTCCCGCTGACAGCCTGTCACAGATTAGAAGGCAAAAAAATCAAAACAAATTCAGGATGACACGTTCACCGAGATAATGAACACCTCCGTGGCTGCTGACTAAGAGAACTAAGAGGCTGGAGGATTTCATTATCAGAGAAAATGAACATGGACATGGAGAACAGGAAGGTGGCCGAAGAACATGAGTGTGCAATGCAGGATGAGATGCTGTGCATAATGAGGGATCAGTTGGACATGTTGAGGGGTTTGATTGAGCTTCAAGAAGAGCAGCAGCAGGATAGACTCCATCTGCAGCCCCTGCAAAACTCTCAACTCATGCACTCTTTCCTAGTCCTTAACCCCAAACGATCTAGGAGGAGGTTGAGCAGAGAGCAGTATGTGCTCCATTCCATGCCAGATGAGGGGAGCAGAAAGAGGCGCCAGCCTCTTTAAGAAATGGGAATGTGTTGTTTGCTGTTTGCACAGTGAAACTTTGCTCTGTCTCCCCCCACAGCCCCATTACAATGCATCCAAAGTGTTAAAATAACTTCCTTTCCCTCCACTGTTAACAAATGTACTGCTTTAAAGATCATTACTCATTATTTCTTTATTGAGACTGTGGGGGGGAAGAGGAGGCGGGGAGGGCTAGCACAGTGCTGTGGTGTTGGAGAATGGGTGGAGGATGGGAAAGGAAGACAGAACACAAATTTTTCAGAAATATTAGGTCTCACTGCAAACTGATTTTTCAAGGCTTCCCTGAGGTGCAGCGCTCTGAGGTTGGCTCTCAACGTTGCACTGCTGTCTGGCTGCTCAAAATTGGCAGCCAGCCTATCTGCCTCCATGACACAACCCACATGGAACTTTTCCTCCTTTGTCTCACAGACATTTTGGAGCACACAGCATGCAGAGATAACTGCTGGGATGTTTTTTTCACTGGGGTCTAGCCTAGTGAGTAAACTGCACCAGCGCGCCTTTAAATGCCCAAATTCACATTCCACAATCATTCTGCACTTGCTGAGCCTATTACTGAACTTCTCGCTGTCCAGGTGCCTGGTGTGTGGCTTCATCAGCCAGGGGAGCAATGGGTACGCAGGGTCTCCAAGGATCATTATTGGCATTTCAACATTGCCAATATTTATTTTTTGGTCAGGGAAGAAAGTCCCTGCTTGCATCTTTTTGAACAGACCCGAGTTCCTAAAGATGCACGAGTCATGCACCTTTCCAGACCACCCCATACTGATGTCGGTGAAGCGTCCGTTGTGATCCACAAGGGCCTGCAACACCACTGAGAAGTATCCCTTTTGATTAATGTACTCTGTGGCTAGGTGGTCTGGTGCTAAGATAGGGATATGCGTGCCACCTCCCTCTCCCCCCACAGTTTGGGAACCCCATTGTGGAAAATCCATCCATTATGTCCTGCACGTTTCTCAAAGTCACTACGCTTCTTAGCAGAAGTCTATTAATGGCTTGGCAAACTTGTATTACAGCAGCTCTCACAGTGGATTTACCGACTCCAAATTGATTCCCAATTGACCGGTAGCAGTTTGGCATTGCTAGCTTCCACAGAGTGATGGCCACCCGCTTTTCCACTATCAGAACTGGTCTCAAGTGAGTATTCATGCATTTCAGGGCTGGGGCAGCTTTGCGCAGAGTTCCAAGAAAGTGGCCTTTCGTATAAGAAAGTTCTGCAGCCTCTGCTCATCATCCCACACCTTCATAATGATGCAATCCCAGTAGTCAGTGCTTGTTTCCTGGGACCAGAAGTGGCGTTCTACTGACTGCAGATGGTGCATGCAAAGGGGAATTGTTTCGTTCTATGTCTGGTAGCAGGGCATCTTGAGTAACATCACAATTTTCAGCACTGTAGCCCCTGTTTCACCCTTGAAAATACATCAGGATAAGATGTGAAGTGTTTGTGACACTCACAATGATAATGAAGAGCTGAGCGGGCTCCATACCTCTCTGGCAATGGTGTGCGCGTGGCAGAGACTGAAGGATTTAGAAAAATGGCATGAAAAAACATTAGTCTTCTTGTTTGGGACAAGAAGGGAGAGGGAGAGAGGACGTTGCATCATGAGAGGCCGACAAACGTCCCAAAAGCCTCTGTGCCTAGTTGCATTGTGATATAGCTACTCACGGTGCACAGCTTTGATTGTCGACCCAAACGCGGCTAGTGGGGACGCGTTCCCCTGACGCAATATGCGTGGTATGATCACGCTCCTGCGACTTCTAAAATTCGGCGGGTGAAGGTCAATTTAAAATAAATTGACTTCACTCAGCAGTGTAGGCATACCCCAAGCATTATATTTTCATTCAATGAATAACTCCCCCAAACCAGTAAAGCTCACTTTCTGCATTCATTCTTAGGTCTTCACCACTATGTCACTGGAAACTCTTGAATACTCCAGCCTCTTTATTCAAGGGCATTCTCTACCTCATGACAAAATATTTTTGCAACCTCTTTCAATTTTCAACATGGCTATATAAAATACAGTCTCCCACTGTTCCAGGAGTGGATTTCCATTAAGTGCTATTCTTCTGTGCACTTCAGTCTGAGAACACCATTTCTTCTGAAACATAGTACTCATGAAATGGCTTATCCAAGGATCAGGTTGCCCTGATAATGCAGGCTGGGGGATTATCTCTGCAAGCTGTTATAAAACAGTTTCAACCCAAAGCTGAATGCCAAGCCAAACAATTGATTCAATTATAGTTAGTTAAACCTCTAGCAAGCTGCTATGTTTTGCAGAATCAATCTGAAGGTGATCACTATTGTAATAGATCTCAGTGTTTCTGAGCCCTCAGCCTCTCTAAGCAGAGAATTCTCTGATCTCATTTCTAATATGTCTGGTAATGAAGCCTTTTTAAAATTATAGTAAATATGAAAAGATATGAGTGAACATTTTATTTTCATTGGTGAGAATAGCTGGGAATGGGTGACAGCGGATGGATCACTTGATGATTACCTGTTCTATTCATTACCTCTGAAACACCTGGCCGCTGTCAGAAGGACCACTGTCAGAAGACAGGATTCGGGGCTAGATGGACCATTGGTGTGACCCAATATTACTGCTTTTATGTTCTTATGTTGATGATGTATACAAATAATACCTCCAAAATCTTCAAAAGTGCTGTGATTTTGGGTGCCCAATTTAAGACACATTAAATGGGACTGATTTTCAGAAAGTGTTGAGGACCCATCCTCTGAAAAACAGACCCCCTTTAAGATATTGGGTATGCAAATATGGAGGGGCACAAAATCTAGAGTTGGTGTGAAAGATTTCAGCAAAATGCTTTTTTGTTAGAACATGCTGATTCAACAAAACTGAATTTTTTTGCAGAAATGAATTAGTTTCAACTACACTTTCATTGGGAAGATTTCTCAGGTCCAGGATGGACTTTTTGGAGTGTGAAAAAGACTCCTGAATAGTCAATAGCCCAGTGGTTTGGATCCTCAGCTGGGAGCTTCAAAGCAAGCAGAGCAGGGACTTAAACCTGAGTCTTCCACAATCTGGGGGAGTGTCCTAAACACTGAGATATTGTCTATTCTAGGGTAGGAATTTCCTCCATTTTTTTTAAAAGAATTTAGAAAAGTCTTTGTTTCATCCCAATGCAGATTGAAACCTCAAACTTTTTGCCAAATGGAATTCTTGTTTTCTGACCAGCCCTAACAAAATCACTAGACATGTTTGAAAATGTTGCCATAAGGGCCTAAAGTGAACTGGCAACAATGTCTCACAGAGTCACAAACAAATGCCCTCCATTTTTTTCCATATTTAACTGGACCAAATATTTGTAATCACATTTTAAAGGGATTTTAATGGTGCTTCTGGTTATACTCCAGGATACAAGGTGACTGATGAATTAAGAGATGACAAGTTTTCCCTCGGCACAACTCAGTTTCATAAGAAAATGTTATATTTAGTTACTGAACGCTTTTTCACAGATCAGGCAGAAGGCTGTGGCTCTAGAAACTTTGTTAGGGCAATATGTGTGTGGATGTGGCTTTAAAATAAATTAATGGTGCCAAAGAGCTGAGGCATTGAATTACAAAGATACTAGAGATGAGGTATGTAAAGTAATAGGTTCTAAAGAGGGGTCATAGGCCTGAATGTTCATTATTTACAGGGAAAACTGCCAAATGAAGATTTGCTACTGAAAGGAATGCAGGATTATTAGCCTTGATCTTTACTAGCAAAGTTATGTAGGGTTGCGTTTATAAGCACAAGAAAAAAAAAGTACTGAGCAAGATAGGGAGTCCATGGGAATCTGGTCAGCATTAATGAGAATGCAGTTGTGTGGCCTCCAAACTACTCCTTCCTAGAAGCAGGGATAAGGTCAAGATGGGAACCAGTAGTCAAGTGCCTTGTGCATGTCTCTTCAGACATGCCCAGTAGCCACAGAAACCTCCCTCCCACCCCTGCATCCGTTTTTCAACCTGCATAGTATGAGTAAGGGAGTAAGTATGCATGGAGATTATTATTATTTTTCATTTACTTGTATGATGGTAGCACCCAGAAGCCCCAGTTGAGGTCAGGGTCCCATTGTGCTAGATGCTGTACAAACACATAGTGAGAGACAGTCCTTGCCCCAAAGAGTTTGCAGTCTAAACATGGTCCACTTGGAACACAAGTTCTGAAAGAAAGAAGCTGCTTGGAAATGGATATGCATAGTCTGCAAAGAGATGTTATTTAGTACAACCAGTTCCTAAAATTGCTCCTTGTGCATCAACCAAAATTGATCAGTCCTGTATCCCACCTCCCTTACCACCAGCAAATATTAATGGAAAATAAGACAATTTTGACAAGGCTTTGATATTTCCATAATAACTATTTTAAGATTTCTGGCAAAAACATCTTTTAGAAGGTTGATTATTTTCATCAAAACTGTATCTCTTTTTCAGAGAAAGGTATGTCTTTCTTAGGAACTTATAGCTAGTTTTCCTCACTCAAAAAATAAGATAATCTGAGGTCCCTGATTGGAGTCAGGGTATTATTAGAACTACAGAGACATTCTTCAGTTAAAGTGATAAAACAGGCAAAGGGAAGCTTGCCTGGAGGCATTCAATAATTTATCAAATAGAGAAAACAATAGTTTCTCGCTCTCTTTTCCCATTCCCCCACCATATTCTTCTGCTTGTGAGCGAGGCGGTGATACTAATAACTCTGCATGGAAGTTGCTGCATTGCAGTCCTTTAACCCCAAATGTTCCTTGTGGATGTACAGTGCACTCTGATTGATTGTCAGGTGCTCCCTGATGGATGATTATAGGAACATTATCATCTTCTATGTGTCAGCATGATTTGAGTTTTTAAGCACATAAAATCCCTAGGCAGTGAGAAATAACCAATTAATCAGTGAGTTCCCTCACTATCTCTCTTGCACAGCATATATTCAAATCCAGCTGTCCATAATAAATGACATAGAAATACTACAAACCTGTTACAATGAAAGACAAAACAGCCTTTGTTTACAAAGGATGGGTTGGGCAGGACTTACTTTACTCAGAAGACTTCCATTTTGTTTTATAGAGAGAATTCCCCAATTCATATTATATAGTTGTGCTGGTGCAGAAACATGTCTTGTTTTTATCAGTTCAGTAACTGGTTGACTTCACCCCACTTAATCCCACATTTGGAAAATGAGAAGTAGTTTTTTATAGAATTATATGTAAGTGCTATTTTGGAAACCTGCTATACCTCAAAAATATTATGCAAATAAAGAAAGGGGACATAAATATCAATAGTAGCAGAGAGATCCACAAAATCCTATGATCCTGTACCGGGCTCAACACATGAGTAACTGGATGAATGTCTAAGGCCTGTATTACACAAAAGGCCAGACAAGAGGATCATAATGTCCCTTCTGGCCTTAAAAATCTATTAATCAAATATCTTGTGAGGTACGGAATAGCACTGCCTCTGCAGGATGCTGCAGTGCTTGACTACCTACATGGGACAATAGTTTCTTTAGCCATAGACAGGGCCTATGTTAAGCGTCTTTGGAGAACTGCTCTTGAAAACAGTTCTTAGGACAAAGGAGCTGACTTATTTATCTGGACAGCATATACAGGATCAGGGAGGAGGCTAGTGGGGAAAGGGGCCCAGTGTCTTTAGAAGAGGAAGGAGACTAACAGCAAAAACAGTCCTTGGACTTGTGAATATGGTCTGGAAGCAGAGGAAAACCTACCAGTATTAAATCTAGAGCTGGATGAAAAAAAACTTGGGGAAATAATGAAGTGGATAGGTCACTGATATAGAACAATCTGGATCATTTGGTAAGCTGGGCGCAAGCAAACAATACGTGTTTTAATACTGCTAAATGTAAATCTATAGACTAGAAACAAAGAGGATAAGCCATGCTTACTTAACGGGAGACTCTATCCTGGGAAACAAAGATCCTGAAAGGGATTTGGGGGTCATGGTGGATAATCAGCTGAACTTGAACTCTGAGTGTGACCAAAAGACTAATGCGAGCTCAGGATCCATAAACAGGGGACTCTTGAGTAGGAATAGAGATGTTATTTTACCTATGTATTTGGCACTGGGTGTGACTGCTACTGGAATGCTATGTCCAGTTCATCCAGAAGGATGTAGATAAGTTGGAGAGGGTCAGAGAAGAGGCATGAGAATGACTAAAGTATTAGAAAACGTGCCTTAGGCCATGTCTACGCTACAGAGTTAAGTTGATGCAAGTTATGCCGATGATCATAAACTGCTATAATTACATCTTTTGTGCTTGTTCACACAATGCTTATTGTGTCAGCGGAGTGTATCCAGAGTTGGTGATCTAGCTCTGAGAGAGAAAAAGAGCAGTGCACCATAGGTAGCTACACCACTGTGCAACTTGCCACTTTCTGCCTCTAGGAGTTGTGGGAATTGGGAATGGATTGCAATGCATCCTGGGTGTGGGCTCTCTGTCCCATGATGCAGTTTTTTCTATCCCGATTCTCATTAACCTCTGAGGATAGGACAAGAGGCAATGGGCTTAAATTGCAGCAATGACAGTTTAGGTTGGACAGTAGGAAAAATTGTGTTCAGAGTGTTCAGAATGGGCATTGTGGAGGCCATTTACAGTGACATAAGCAAGTGCAGTGTCTACATTGACACTGTGTTAATCTAACTTTGTCACAAAAAGTTCTAAGCGTCTCTTCAAGGTGGTTTTATTTTGTTAGCATAGGAGGAGAGTAAATCGTCGGGAGGAGCATTATGGTGTGCACACCTCCACTGTTTTGTCAATGAAAGCTGATTTTTGTTGACAAAAATGAGTAGTGTAGACAAGGCCTTATAGTGATACACTCGAGCTGAATCTAGGTAGCTTAACAAAGAGAAGGTTAAGGTTGATTAAAGTCTATAAGTACCTACATGGTGAACCAATATTTATTAAAGTGTTCTACAGTCTAGAAAGGTATAACCCAATCCAATGGCTGGAAGTTGAAGCTAGAAAAAGTCAGACTGGAAATAAGGTGTACATTTTAAAATGTGGGGGTAATTAACCATTGAAACAATTTACCAAGGGTCATGATGGATTCTCCATCACTGAATTTTTAAGTCAAGATTGGATATTTTTCTAAAAGATCTGAGCTAGGAATTATTTTGGAGAAGTTCTATGTCCTGTGCTCTGCAGGAGGTCAGACTAGATTATCACTATGGTTCCTTCTGGCCTTGGAATCTATGAACCTATATGACAGAAGAAGCAGCTGGTAGGATGTTCTCCATGAAAGCCCCTTGATGTTGAAGCTTGCTACCTGATTGCAGATTTGGAAACCAGTCTTTCCAAGCATGTTATAAAACCTATATGTTGAATGTGTATTGGGGGAGCTATGACATGAATTTGAAGGGCAGGAAGATTTTGCTGTGAATTGTTTCCCCCTGATTTGCGACTGTATATATACGTGGATTTTCCCCCCGACTTGTGGTTGTATATAAGTGAGGATTTGCTGGCATTTTGTTTTGCAATTATTTTAGTGTTTAGGGATTTAACTAAGGGTAAGAATGAGAGCCCAGGATAGGCATGTATTTTATGTTCAAATCAAAATAAATAATTTGTGGATCTCTTTCCCTTTCAGATTAAAGTAAAGATGGTCCTGTGTAAGAACCTGCAGTACTGGCACTATAGTGGCTATAGTTTGCTGACGCTTTCACATCACCACCAGAAACTCAGGGTTAGGTTTTTGCTGGGGGACCCCATGAAGCTAGATGCCGCAGAATGTACTGCCCAGTATGCCCTGAGTGGCCGACCCCCACAGCTTAGTGCTTGGCTCATGCCAATATATAAACCAGGAAGCCACCACAGAGAGCTGTCTGAGAAATGAATCAGACTGCCTGCTTGCTTCTGCTCCAGTCCTTGCCTTCCTGTGAATCCGAGACACTGGCTCCTGACCCCTGATTGTCCCTGATTCCGCTACTTGCAACTTGGTGCCTGACTCTGACTCCCTGGTGTCCTGACCCAGCTGAATCCCAACTCTGCTATTTGTCTTCTGACTGCAACTTGGGACCTGACCCATGTGTACAGGCTGTCCACTGCCTGGCCCTGACTTCTCTTGACACTGCAACAGGAAGCCACAGAATCTGAAGTGAATTTGAATTCTTTCCCAGGACTGGATTTTGTGCATGAAGGTTGTTTATATCTTCATGAGATTTCATTAGACTCTAAGTAACAAGAACCTTATGAATAACTTTGCAAACAGTGCATGCTCACTCTTTAGTGGGAATGATATGTTAACTGAGTGCAGATGGTTTGGTTTTCTGGTTAACAAAGTAGTTTGATAAGTAGGGTGACCTGATGCAAAGGGAAGTTACTGGTTCTAGCTAAATTAAACTAATTAACTGTAATTCACACTTCTAGGTACTGGGTCACAACTAGAGAAGGCCGTTTATTCAAAACCACTCAGATCAACTCATATTTCTAAGTGCTGCCTGTCTAGAAGGATTAGGGTTGTTCAGCATTTACTATTTTTATTTGGCAGCATGTTTTGTTTGCAATTTTGACAAAAAGGCTGTACTCACACCACATATGACATGTGAGTGTTTACGTGTTTTTGATATGACATACTTGCAACAGAAGAGCATACGTATGTTTTTAAAGGGGCTGTGATTTGAAGCCTGAGACTTGAATTTCCTATAGGAGGATGTCAAAAGCTTCTAAAACCTCCCCGCAAAATGGAACTAACCTAGTTAAAAGGGACTTCTTATCAGCCCCCACTTGCACTTCAAAAAAACTCACAAAGGGAGCTAGGTGTCTAAAGTGACAGGTAGGCACCCAAGTCCCAAATATAGCCACCACCGGTATTCCCAACTATCCCACTTGGCTGCTGCCAAACCCTTGTTTGGGGCCTAAATTATTGCAGTACAAGCTCCCTGCACACTTATGTTTCTGCCTTGGAGCATGCCCCCTGCTGCCTTACTTTAGGCTTCCAGACACTTGTCTGCTAATTGAGCCCTAGTGCAATTCACAGACTTGCCTGGAGCCCCAGTGCAGTAGGTGTTCTCTGAGTAGGGGGAATGGTACCTGAGCCTTCCAAGTGCTGGATGAGTGGCGCACCCACCAGGATATAGAATCATTCTCATGCTTCTGCACTATCTCCTTTTGGTCTAATGACTCTTTAATTATTTCTCCAAAGTGGAACAGTTTCAACTGAAGAGATTGAGACTGCCCCCACCCCCCTCAGCATAGCCCAGTGGTTAGGGCACTTGCTGAGAGAGGGGAGGCCCCGGTTCAAATACCTTCTCATCAGGCTGAACAAGTGGTTTTCTCCATCCCAGGTGAGTATGCTAACCAGTGGGCTAAGGGTTATAAGGGAGGTGCTACTGCTGCTCACTTCAGGAGAGGGTTGACAGTTCACACTCCCAAGCAGCAATAGGCACCAAACTCCATCAGAGGGACAGGGCTTAGGACATACTCCTCTCATCAGCATCTCCCATTGGCTAGTTTAGGCAGCTCCTTGCCTAGTATGCTGATTTTTGTGGATCCCATTCAAAGGCACCTTTGTCATAATCCCTAAATGCCTTTGTGAATCTAGCCCATGGTCATGAGTATTGAAAGCTCCTAGTAGATCTCACAAGACTAGCAAGAGTATTTCACTGGTGTCTAGGTTATCAGCCCCAAACAGCAGCATACTCTCTGACTGAAATCAGACTGCAAAGGGGCAAAGATACCCATGAGACCAGGATGTGACTGGAGCTGTTCCGACTCCATTTTCTCCATAATCTTCCCAAATAACAATAGCTTACAAAATGGTGTAGCAGTAGGTGAGGCTATTCATGTTAAGAGATGGTTTGTTGAGAAGTGGGTTTGCTATTGCTTATTGAAAGGTAGCTGGCACCCTGCCTTTAGAAAGCAAAGTATTGAAAATCCTTATCCATTATCCTTTCAAAACCTCTCTGCTTGCCTTGACTAGCCCACAGGGACTAGGGTTCATATCACAAGTAGTTTGCTACGATTCTCCAAATACTGATAAGTTTTCATTGAGCAAAGCCAGTGCAACTCCTCCAGGAAAGTTGGTGCACTTCACATTTAATCTCCTCTTCTGATATTGTGCTCAAATTGCTATCTGAACTAGCCCAAATCAGTGCATTGTTTTTCATTAAATATGTAAACAACACCCTCAAGCTCTGTAAGAAAGATAAGACGTGCCAGATTTACCATTCTGCAGTCTGAGCTAAGCCTTTACTATGTTGATGTCTTGGGTTTCAAATCTAAAGTCCAGGAAAGAGGTGAGCTTGGCCTTTATTTAGGGTGTATACTGTGTTTTTAGGGTAAGTTAGGAAAGATAAACCCAAAATCTCCAAACCTTTTCAAATGCTAAAAGCAGAAAAGGAATTCTATCTCTATCCATGGCACAGCTGGTCAGAGACTCACAGCTGTGAAGTGAGTTTGCTTGTTATAAAATAGGCCCTTAAACTGATCATTTGAACTTGAACCTTATAGAAGTGATTCAAGTGGAAGTGTCACCTATTTCTATAGTGTCAGTTCTTCGAGTGTATGGAATGTAGCCAATATTAAAGTTTTTTTCTGTCTGTCTTGTAGGCAGGTTGCATTAATTTCAGGATCATATCATCCTGTGAGAAAGCTAAAAGTATGAATTTCTATTCTGAGTAGTTGTTTGCTATCTATTTTGTGCCAGCATTCAGCTTCTTCTGTTTGAAATGAGAAGAGGGAGTCCAATGGCACTCAGCAGATAGCTGGAAAACCTAGTCTTTCTTTTCACCATTGCTTTTAGCACTGGATACCAGCAACAGTTCTATCACCTAATTCTAGCAATATTACCACTGACATTCATCAAATTATATCTGGATCTTTCTGAAATTATTGCTATGCTATGAGAGCAAGCAGTGCATCCTCCATCTGATGTTTACGGATGGTAGCATTTTAACCTCTAACATTTGCAGTGCTGCTAGTGATGTTGGCCTCTTGGACAGTACAGTCCACCCTCCTAATTGGAAAAATGAAAACCCCAGCTTATTTAGGTTCCTATGTATAAAAGAGAATGATCAGAGTACAGTATGTTCTGGAGAGATTCTCAAGAACTTAGCAAAAGAAAGAAAACAGAATTGGCCCTGGAAAATGAATCATGCACTGTTGACTAATAGGAATGCGTGGGCTGTTTTTGTCTCCATGTTGCAAAACAAATTCAGATCCTGAGTTGAACTTTTCAGTGTTCCCACATCTTCTTTTCAAGTGAATGGCATGCTCAAGGATTTGTATCTAATTTTGTATCTACAGAGCAGTTAAAATCACCTCTCCAGATGTTATTAAGTCAAAAGGCATGGAGTAATCAAAGAGTCTAATTTCCTGTGATGTGGAAATAACTTCATAGTTTCACAGAGTTTAAGGCAAGAAGGGACTATTAGATCAGCTAGTCTGGCCTCATGTATATCACATGCCATTACATTTCGTCTTATCCCTATTATGAGCCAAATAATTGGGGTCACACTAAAGCATTTTAGTCCTCAGGAGACTAAACTGTTGTGTGACACAGGCACAGAACAGGAGAGACTGAGATACCTCCAGTGCCTGACACCCCTGCCATAATAGGACACTGAGTAGGTGAGATATTCCTAGATGATCATGAATCATGAATCTGAGTCATATCTTTCTGCAGTGTTGTTGTAGCTGTGTTGGTCCCAGGATATTAGAGACAAGGTGGGTGAGGTAATATCTTTTATTGGACAAATTTCTGCTGGTGACAGAGGCAAGCTTTCAAGCTTACACATAGTTCTTCAGGCCTGGGTCTGGGAAATGTACTCAGAGTGTCATAGTTAAACACAACAATCTCAATCTGTAAATCTGTAACCTACTAACAGCCCCCACCTGCTGCCTTCCACCCCCCTCCTTTCTTTGACTGGAGGGGTGTTAACAGGCCACTTTACCTTAAATGGTCTCTTGAAATATGTGTTAACTACATATGCTAAACAATCTGTTGGACCTTATATTTAGCTTTGACAGAGTCAGTATTTTTCCCAGATCTGCAGAAGAGCTCTCTCTGAGCCTAAAAGCTTGTCTCTCTCACTAACAGAAATTGGTCCAGCTAGTCACTTTTTTATACAGTTTCGGGTTTTTTTGACCTGTTCTTGTGCAGTGGGTGTTCATCAGACAAAAGGTCCCCTCTTCATCATGAAGCTTCAAAGGCTGAGTTCTTGCATACCTAGAGGAGTTCACATTTGCATATACCTCCCCACAACTTCCTGGGCAAGCCACTTAACTTTCAGGCCTTGTCTACACTAGTAAAATCAGTCGACATATGTTATGTTGACTTTCAGCCATCGCTATTGATGGCTGATATCCACACTGCTCTCCTTGGGTCGGTGGAGTGCATCCTCAGGAGCAGCACTTCCACCAACCTAAAGGGCAGTGTAAGGAGAGCTGAGAGACCCATATCTTCCTGTAGGTTGTTCCCCGCTCCCACTATTGGTCCCAGCCGGGAGCCGGGCTGTTGCACAGGGTCTTCTCCCCTCCCTGTCACAGCTGGTAGTTGGCTGCAGCACCTCGCATCCTGCCAGGTCCCGGCTCTGGGCAGGGAGCCAAGCTGCAGCCCCGTGCATCCTGCCTTGCGGTCGGGAGTGGGCTCCAGTCGCCTTATCCTGCCCTGTCCCGGCTCACAGGAGGCGGGCTCCAGCCGCCCACAGCTTCCTGGTCCCAACTCGCAGCTGAGAGCGGGCTTGCAACAGCCCACTGCTGAAGCCCACCTCCTGGCAGCAAGCTGGTACCAGGCAGGATGTGGGCAGCTGGAGCCCCGCTCTCTGCTGCAAGGCCGGACACAAGCAGCTGCAGCCCGCTCCCAGTTCAGAGCTGGGACTTGGCAGGGCGTGGGGGTGGGCCTGCAGCTGGCTACCGGCTGTGAGGGAGAAGGGAAAAGTCCCCATGCTGCCCCAGTTCCCAGCTCTGACCAGAAGTGGGGAGGGGGACAGCCCACCCCGGGCTTGCAGGGCTTTCTTTTCAATTTCACTGCTTTAGGGGAAATTGACAAGCATGACAGCCCTGCCACCACTCTAAGGGGACACAACGTTTACACTGACACTGCATCGCTCTAGCTCTGCAGACAAAAGTCCCACACCTCTCATTAAGATGGTTTGATTTCGTCGAAAAAACAGGGCAGTTTTATCAGCGGGAAGGTGACTGTAGCGTGTACACCAGCAGATTTGTCGACAAAAGCTGACTTTTGTCGACAAAACTCTCTAGCGAAGGCCAGGCCTAAAAGTTCATATTGTTTCGAACCGTTCTTTGAAGCTCATAAAACTTTCCAGAGTTTATATATTGTCTGGTCAGATTTGTATGAGAAGTTGCATACAATTCCACAATAATGCGTAAACACTTGTATTGTAATACAGGAATTCCTAAAATACGTAAACATAATACAATGTTTGTCCAGGATATTGCCATATTTATCACAGCGACCATTTAACTAGGCATTTCAGATCACTGACAGTAACCTGTCCTAATTTTTTACTATCCATCTATATTTGTGTAATCTACAAACTATATCGGCAATATTTATATCATCATCTAGATTGTTGATAAAGATATTTCATAGTGTTGGCCCAAGAACTAATCTTGGGGGACCCTCCACCAGAAATGGCCCTTCTTATTGACATTTCCCCATTAACAACTACATTTTGAGATCTATCTGTAAGCCAGTTTTTTAATCCATGTGACATGTGCCCTGCTAGTTCCATATAATGCAAGTTTTTAAATCAAAATGTCATATGGTATTATGTCAAATGCCTTGGAGAAATCCAAGTAAACCATATCAACGCAGTTGCCTTTACTTCCTGTGTGTTAGGGACATATTTCAAATTTCTTGTGAAACTCACACAAGGGGCATATGAAGACTATAGATTATGCTGCTCTTCCATCTAAGAACAGATATTTCAAATGTGCTGCTGTCTTAACTCCATTGATTTCAGTGCAACTGGCCTAGGGGAATTATATAAAGACCATTTGGGTAAGGGAAGATTTTTGGCTACTTCAAAGGGAAGGAATCAGCTAATCTACAGGAAGAACATAGGAAGCTGAGCAAAAGCCAGCCTAACCCCAGCTTTTTAGAGCTTGATAGCAAGTAAAAAACAATTATCTCTAGTAAGAGAATTACTGGTGCCCTTGTGCTCTTATGAGCTAGCAGGATACACAAGCCTTTCTTAGCTAATTTAACCTATGCACATTCCACATTATAATTTTAAATGTGGATACCATTATGTAGTCTATGGCTGTAACTTGTACCAATAAAAAGTAATTTAACACCTTTAACTATTAGGATTGAAACATTTGTGGAGTTAGACACTTTCAAGCAGATCAGTTCAAAATTAAAATTAGAAACACATATTTTAGTTCCCCTTGCCCTATATCCAGTCTGCCTCCCGCAATGAGACAGTACCAATCTAAGTAGAACATAAAACCATGCCGGAAGGAACAAAGCACATTTGAATGGCATCTTACCTCCAGCCATAGCTTAACCTGCAGCCTATCATTTATCGCTATTGCATGGAAATAACAGGGAAACCTTAATTTAGGAAACACAGGGCTAGATGCACAAAGAAGATTTAGGCTTAGTGTTGCAATGCCTAGCTTTAGGCGCTTGCCTGCCTAATGGACACCTCCCTGTTAGCCTCCCAGGCTCCCTATATGACGCCTGGCAAGGGTTAAGTACCTATGAATGGGATTCACAAAAGCCAGCAAGCTGACTGGGGAAATGCTGAGGAGACAGGGTAGCCTAAGCATCACCCCTCCAAAAGACATAGGCACCTAAGTCCAGATCAAGGGCAGGTGCCTCCCTCAATTTGGGATTCACAGCCATGAACCATCTCCTGGAGTTAGGCACCTAACTCCTTTTTCTGAAAGCATCAAGGAGAAGGACCCACAACCTTTCACCCCTCCCTCAGCCCTTATAACCTTTAGCCCACTCAGCTAGCCTATAAGAAACTCAGGTTCAAATCCCCCCTCAGCCAGGAAGGGAGGAGGAGGAGGAACTTGAACCTACATGGTTTTATGTTCTACTTGAACCCACATCTCCCACCAGAGGCAACATGTAACCGTGGATAGTGGTGGGGCACGTGACTGCCTCACGCATTGTCTCTGCCTCCACCCCCTAACTCACCTCAGCGGGCAGCGGGGACTCCAGCAGCAGGGAAGGAGAAGCAGCCCCATGTAGCAGCGGCTGGGGAAGCTCAGCCAACCACCCTGCTGCTTCTTCCCTCCCCGTGCTGCATGGGCACATGGTGAGCTCTGCCACCAGGGGGAGCTGATGCCACCTCACTGCTGGGTGTCCCAGCAAGAGCCGCCTTAAGAACTCTGGGGGGGCACATGACCCCACCTCTCTAGAGGCTGCCCTCCCCACAAGGCTACAGGATATTGTCAGGTGGGACTCTCAGTCTCTCTGTTGCACTTTGTAAAATAATTAACTAGCCATTAGGCTTAGGAGCCTAGACTGATTCATGGTAACTTGCAGATTTTTAGCAGAAGTTACTGGTGGAAACTAAGTGTTTGTCTCCACTTACTACGCTTAGTGAAGACACTGCCTACGGCGACGGGAAAACTTCTCCCATCAGCATAGTACTCCACCTCCCCAAGAGGTACTCCAGCGTAAGTACTCCACCTCCCTCTCATCAACATAGCACTATTGACACCGACGTAAGCTAAATATAACTACATAACTAAGGGGTGTGGAAAATCTGACATAATTTCCTAGTGTAAACCAAGCCTTAGGCATCTACAATGTTAGGCAGCAGATGAATGGAGGTTTTGAGGCTATACATTTTGGACTTAGGCAGCTAAAGTGCAGTTAGGCATCTAGATTCCTTTGTGAACCTAGCCCAGAACGTGCTCAGAGGTACAAATATAGTTACATTGATAAGAATTATTTTGGCTTAAAGCAGTGAATATGAATGATCCAATTGAAAGTTTATATTTCTCTATCTCTCTCTCTCTGCAAAAAAAATCTAAGACAAAAATAGTAGCTCTGGGAAAGCTGCTAGAATGTTGTTTTTGAAAGGGATAAGGCAAGTTCTTCCTATCAGCAGAATTGTGCCTAATACTGAAGGATCAAATTGTGGGAATGAGTGGGTCTCCTTTTTCCCTTCCAAGCGTCACTAAAGGCCAAATCTAACTAATCTTTTCTCTAAATTAATTCCTCATGAGTCACTTACGAGTTGCCCTCTGATAAACCATTAAACCTTTGCAAACCCTATGATGTTCTATTTGAAGAATTACACAAGCTTCTAAAAAAGGCCTCATTAGGGCCAGAAAAATTTCTTCAGGTTTGTATTCCATATCTCAGTAGACATGTCCTGAGAGTTAGTTTGTTTTATTTTGTTGCTTCAAAACAGTGTGCATGTGGTTTATTATCCACAGTCCCTTCCAGTTCTTTTCCTTGACCTATGTCCTATGACATTAACATTAAACATTATAAACCTCAGGTGAATTAACAGTTGAGAGATTTCATCCTAGCACTGCCATAGTCTCGGTGAAAGATATTCATTGGAATAAGCTCTTGCATTAAGAAAACTCTCTTGTTAAGGATTTTTAGCAGGAAAAATAAAGAAAAATTCCATAAGAATAACACTTTAGAGCACCTTTCAGCCGAGCAAAGCATTTTACAAAGGTAGTACATGGAACTAGCCATGCTTGGGAAGCTTTTTAGGGGAAAATTGAACATGCCAAGAAAACTGAGATCCAACTAATTGCCACACTACAGAGTGCATCATTATTTCTGTGTTTTATAGTCCCTTCAAAGTGCAGTTCTACTCAGAAAAGTGATAAAACAAGCAAACACCTTGCTCAACAGATCTCTCCCAGCCCACTAAAGACAATAGAAAGGTTGCCATTGATTTCAAAAGGCTTTGGACAGTGTGCTGTGTGTAATCAGTGTCATATCTTCCTATATTAGTGACAACAGTAACTTCTTGCTACACTTTTTATTCCTGTTTGCATTGCAGAGCCAATGAAAGGCTCTGGGAGAGGGAGTTAGAGCCTAGTTTAGCTTCTGCTTCATTAGCAGAATTATCTACTAAGTTATGAGACTGGAATTTTTATTGTTGGTGATGTAGGAGCCAGAAGCTGATTTTCAAATTCCAGAGTGGGCATTGGGGTAAAAATTTTTGTAAACTGAGCAGATTTGATATTGCATCATTTATAGATAACACATATGGAATTTTATCATCCTATATTTTACAGTGTCAATTTTCAGGGAGGGGCCACAGAAAAATTAAACAGCAGTTCTGGAATGAAAATACAAGTAGCAGATCTCACATTTATATTCAACATTAAAAATGGAGGCAAATCATTTGTTTAGATATTTGGCCATGCCATAGCAATAGAAAGTGAAAATTCAAAGAACTGTACCTGTCTCTTCTTCACTCTGAACAAAATTAAAACACTTAAGAGAAGTTGACCTGAAGGCTAGATTTAAAGTCCAGAATGCTTGCAACTCTCTCCCACAGAAATGAATGCACCACTTTCTTGAGGCAATTATTTTCCAACAATTCTAACGACACAAAGTCGTCAAGTTACTTTTTATCCAGGCTCACATAACATGCTAGTCATGGATTTCCAAATCAGATGGTACACTCTGTCAGATTGTGGGATCTATTGCTCCATACTGGGAGAGCAGGCAGGCCACCCCTGGAAGACAGTACCAGTATTCCAGATGATGTCCCACCAGCACCTTGTATAACAGTACTAACACCTCCCTATCTCTACTGGAAATACTTCGTCTGATGCATCCATGGACCGCATTACCTCTTTTCACGGTTACATCACATTGGTGACTCATAGTCATCCTGTGATGAACCAATACACCCAGGTCTTTCTCCTCCTCTGTCACTTCCAACTGATGTGTCCATAGCTTATAGCAGAAAATCTTGTTATTAGTCCCTAATGCATGACCTTGCACTTTCCACTATTAAATTTCATCCTATTTCTATTACTCCAGTTTACAAGGTCATCCAGATCTTCCTGTATGATATTCTGATCCTTCTCTGTATTGGCAATACATCCCAACTTTGTGTCATTTGCAAACTTAATTAGCACATTCCCATGTTTTGTGCCAAGGTCAGTAATAAGAAGGTTAAATACGATTGGTTCCAAGACCGATCTCTGAGCAACTCCACTAATAACCTCCCTCCTGCCTGACAGTTCACCTTTCAGTATGACCCATTGTAGTCTCCCCTTTAACCAGTTTCTTATCCACCTTTCAATTTTCATATTAATCCCCATCTTTTCCAATTTAACTAATAATTCCCCAGGTGGAACCGTATCAAATGTCTTATTGAAATATAGGTAAATTAGATCCACTGCATTCCCTTTTTCTAAAAAATCTGTTATCTTCTCAAAAAAGTAGATCAGATTGGTCTGGCGCGATCTACCTTTTGTAAAACCATGTTGTATTTTATCCCAATTACCATTAACCTCGATGTCCTTAACTACTTTCTCTTTCAAAACTTTTTCCAGCAGCTTGCATACTACTGAGGTCAAACTAACATGCCTGTAGTTACCAAGAGCACTTTTCCCCCTTTCTTAAAAATAGGAACTATGTTAGCCATTCTCCAGTCATATGGTACAGCCCCTGAGTTTACAGATTCATTAAAAATCCTTGCTAATGGGCTTGCAATTTCAGGTGTTAGTTCCTTTAATATTCTTGGATGGAGATTATCCTGGCCCCCCGATTTAGTCCCATTAAGCTGCTTGAGTTTGGCTTCTACCTTGGATGTGGTAATTTCTATCTCCATTTCCTCATTCCCATTAGCCATCCTACCACTATACTGAAGTTCATTATTAGCCTCAATAAAAATGGAGGCAAAGTGTTTGTTTAGATATTTGGCCATGCTTAGATTATCCTTAACCTCCATCCCATCTTCAGTGCTTTGAAGTCCCACTTTTTTTTTCTTTGTTTTCTTCCTATTTAAATGGCTATAGAACCTTTTACTATCGGTTTTAATTGCCTTTGCAAGGTCCAACTCTACTTGGCTTTTGGTCTTTCTCACTTTATCTCTACATGTTTTGACCTCCAAGAGGTAGCATTCCTTGCTGATCTCTCCCGCCCCCCCATCTTCTATTCCTTCTAGGCTTTCTACATTCTCTTAATCACCTGTCTGAGATGCTTACTCATCCAGCATGGTCTAAAACGCTTGTCTATGAATTTTTTCCTCTGACTTGGGATGCAGGCTTCAGATAGTTCCTGCAACTTTGATTTGAAGTAATTCCAAGCTTCCTCCACCTTTAGATCCATAAGTCCTTCGGACCAATCCACTTCCCCAACTAATTCCCTTAATTTTTTAAAGTTAGCCCTTTTGAAGTCAAAGACCCTAGTCACAGATCTATTTTTGTTTATCCTTCCATTTAGTTTGAACTGAATTAGCTCATGGTCACTAGAACCAAGGTTGTCCCCTACAACTAGTTTTTGTATGAGGTCCTCCCTACTCACCAATACCTAATCTAAAATGGCATCCCCTCTTGTTGGTTCAGTAACTATTTGGTGAAGGAATCCTTCAGCTATTACATCCAGGAAAATCTGGGCCCTATTATTACTACTAGCACTTGTCCTCCAATCTATATCTGGGAAGATAAAGTCTCCCATAATCATACAGTTTCCACTAGTATTTACTTCATTAAAAGCCTTAAAAAGGTCTCTATCCATGTCCAAATTAGATCGCGGTGGTCTGTAGTACACCCCAAGCACTATCACAGGGGAAGCTCTAGTAGCTTTCTTCCCCAATGTGATTTTCGCCCAGACAGACTCTGTCTTTTCAATTCCATAACTTCTAATTTCTTTACAGTCTACCTCATCATTGATATACAATGCTACTCCACCACCTTTGCCTTTATATCTTTCTTTCCTAAACAGCACACACCTTCAATATTTGTACACCATTCATAACTACTATTGCAATATGTATCCAGTAGTTCTAGTTCCTCCATTTTGTTACCAAGGCTCCTCACATTGGTATACAAACATCTTAATTTTTGCTGTTTGTCTTCGCTCACGTTTTTTAACTGATTTGGCACAGTCATTCTACTGCCAATATTGCCTATTAGACTGCTCTCCACTTCTGTGTCCTTTCTTACTTCATTTTCTTCCCTCTCAATGCTAAAATCAGGTGTGGAGATTACCTGAGCATCTCCCAACCATCTCCCCCCAGCTCCTTAGTTTAAAGCTCTCTTAATCAGTTGTGCCAACCTCCATCCTAGAAGTGCATTTCCCAACGCAGGGAAAGTGCATCCCAAGCGAACAGTCCTCTGTCCATGAATGCCTCCCAGTAACCATACATCCCAAAGCCCTTCTTATAGCACCACTGCCTGAGCCATCTGTTGATCATCAGAATCTTGTCACACCTTTGTTGTCCTCCTCTAGGGTCAGGCAGAATCCCACTGAAGATCACCTGAGCCTCGCTTTCCTTAAGAGTCTTCCCCAGCCTGGCATACTCTCCTTTGATACATTCCAGTGAGAATCTAGCCATATCATTTGTACCCACATGAAGGACAATAAGTGGATTCTTTCCTGCTCCCATTAGGATCCTCTTCAGCTTCAGGTCCACATCCCGTATCTTAGCACCCGGCAGACAACACACCCTTCTGTTCTCTGGATCAGCTCTGGTTATAGGACGGTCTGTTCTTCTCATCAGGTAGTCCCCAATCACGCAGACCTGCCTTTTCCTGGTAACGGTGCGATTTTCCAGCCTATCTCCTATTCTTTCTGTTTGCAAGTCATCTTGTCTACTATTCTCCTTTGCAATCCTGACTCATCCACTCTTTGTATAGGACTAGCTGCTCTTCTCTTCTTCCTTGCCCACTCACCTTCAGCAACCACTTGCTGTGCCCCTTCCACATTTTCCAACTCCACAAAACTATTTCTGAGCTCGATTTCTCCTTCACTAGCCCACCTTTTCCTCTGCTGGGTTCTCACAGTCACATGCTTCCACTGGCCACTTTCCTCACCCAGCACTTTCCCCTCAGAGTTTGTTGGTCCTGCTTCCATCTGCAGGTCTGGGTTTTTCCCTTCAGCTTCCTCATTCCTTTGTTCCACCATCTACTTGAACCCCCCTTCTAAACTCAACTAGAGTTTCCACCTGCATCTCCAACCCTTGAATCTTCTCTTCCATCAGCTGTATGAGGCGGCACTTCATACAAACGAAGCTCTTTGAGGTACTCCTTCCAGGATCATGCACATCCAACAGTTTCCACATCTAGTCATCTTCATTGTCTCTTCCACTCCTTGAGTGACTACCATTACCACCTCTGTATCTGTCATAGTTTTTCCCCCTAGTCTGTCAAAGAGACACACAAAAACAAAAAACCCACCAAAACCTCCCCCAACAAGCACCCCAACAATACCAGAACACCACACAACCCCTCCCCAAACTACCCTTGCAAATGCCCACTCATATTGCCCTGTTTTCAGCTCTGTGTGCTGACTCCTGTGCTGCTGCCAGATTGAGTGGCTGCCTTTATAGGGACCCTATTTAGGGAAGCATTGCCCCTAATTAGGTTCAGTTGATCTCAGTACACCACCCAGTACCTGCAAAGTGAAGTAGGGGGGTGGAAACCGGAACAAAACAAACAAAAAAAACCCCAAAACAAACACACACAATGCCACAAAACTCACCCAGTGCCCCTAGGGCTCAATCAAACTCCTCTCTTTTCAGCTCTGTTTGCTGGCTCCTGTGCCACTGCAGCTCAGCATTACACAATTACAGCATTACATAAAAGGTTTTACCATGATAATCATTTTCCACTTTTTGCCTAAAAGTGGGTTTCAGTGTCTGGAAAAAAATTGATGTTCTCAGAGGACAGTACAAGATAATCAGTTGAAACTTTTTCATGAAACCTCTTTTTGTATCAAAGTACGATTTTGTGTTCCTCTTACATAATAGGATAAGTTTTTTGATGGTCTTTTCTTTTTTCAATATCCACAGGCATATCCACTTTCATGTGCATGTATGATAGACGGATGTTTGCACTCACAAATCAATAGTGAAGATTCCACTTCCAACATAGGGGCACCCTATTTATGGTTTATGCTTGCATATTGGGCGGGGCGGGTTGTTTGGAAAGATATATGTGGATGCAGTATTCTGAGCACAGCTTAATAGGCAGCTTGAAAATATGATTAGTAGAAATTGGTAACATGATGTATATTTTTAAACATTCCTATTTTAGATTTGTGTTGTGCTATGGACAAATTTTGTAACAAGCAACTTGCTTCTTCAATAATGTTAATTATTTTTTCCTCCCACTTGTCTGGGTTTGACAAGCTCCAAAATACACAGTTATACAACAAAGCTCCCGCACTGCTACTAAATTAATGGGAAATGTGCTTATAGGCACTTTGTCAAGCCCCGTGGTTAGAAGAGTCAGCAAAACCTACTCATTCATGTTTCTCACAAGTCCTCCCCCACCCCCTTTTCCCCCCCTATCACAGACAAAAGGACTTTATAGTGCACTGTGAACTGTTTAATTGCTGCTGATTAAAGACAATGCATGGCAAACCTCTGTGGGAATTTACAGTTCAGCAGTAAATTCAGTGCATACCATCCACATGCCTATTAAAACCTCCTGTGATGACCTTTATTTATTGTTCTAGGATAAAGAGTATGAATGTGATGAATTCCACTATTTGAAAGGAGGAAAAGCCTGATCTAGTTTACTATGGGGTCCAAATGCTGTCTTTATAACAGGAAATCAGGATGGGACTTCACCAAAGTATCCTAAATTCTGCAAAGGCTGGAGGATATAGATGCTACAAAGCTGTCTCGGCTACTGTCAAATATAACAATAGAAAGCTAGACTGAAAAGCAACTCAGGCAGAATTCTTTACACAGAGTAACTGCACAGAAGGAATCAGAAATAAAGGGGTCAAATTTATGCTGGTGTAAATGTGAAGCAGCCCACCATAGCAGCATTTAATTTCAGAAAGGGGAAGTACACAAAAATGAGGAAGTTAGTTAAACAGAAATTAAAAGCTACAATGCCAAAAGTGAAATCTCTGCAACCTTTTTAAAAACACCATAATAGAGGCTCAATTCAAATGTATGTGCCAAATTAAAAAACATAGTAAAAGATCCAAAAAACTGCCACCATGGTTAACCAACAAAGTAAAAAAAGCAGGCAGAGGCAAAAAGGCATCCTTTAAAAAGTGGATGTTAAATCCTATTGAGGAAAATAAAAAGGAGCATATTTTCTGGCAAATGAAGTGAAAAAATATAATTAGGAAGGCCAAAAAAGAATTTGAAGAACAGCTAGTCAAACACTCAAAAAGTAACAGCAAATTTCTTTTTAAGTATATCAGAAGCAGGAAGGCTGCTAAACAAGTGGACCCACTGGACGATTGAGATAATAAAGGATCACTCAAAGAAGATAAGGTTATTATGGAGAAACTAAATGAATTCTTTGCATCGGTCTTAATGGCTGACAATGTGAGGGAGTTTCCCAAATGTGAGCCATTCTTTTTAGGTGACAAATCTGAGGAACTGACCCAGATTGTGGTATCATCAGGAGGTTTTTGGAACAAATTGATAAATTAAACAGTAATAAGTCACAGGATTAAATGAGTTCTGAAGGAACTCAAATGTGAAATTGCAGAACTACTAACTGTGGTATGTACCCTATCATTGAAATCAGCTTCTGTACCAGATGACTGAAGGATAGCTAATGTGATGCCAATTTTTTTAAAAGGCTCCAGAAACTATTCCAACAATTACAGGCTGGTATGCCTAACTTCAGTATCAGGCAAATTGTTTGAAACTATATTAAAGAACAGAATTATCAGACACATAGATTAATACTATTTGTTGGGGAAGAGTCAGCATGGTTTTTGTAAAAGGAAATTATGCCTCACCAATCTAGTAGTAGAGAATATAGTATACTTACATTTTCAGAAAGCCTTTGACAATGTCCCTCACCAAATGGTCTTAAGCACAGTAAGCTATCATGGGATGAGAGGGAATGTCTTCTCCTGGATCAGTAACTGGTTAAAAAAGAGGAAACAAAAGGTAGGAATAAATGGTCAGTTTTCAGAATGGAGAGAGGTAAATAGTGGTGTCCTGTAGGGGTCTGTACTGGGACCAGTATTCTTCAACATATTCATAAATGATCTGGAAAAAGGGGTAAACAGCGAGGTGGCAAAATTTGCAAATGATACAAAACTACACAAGATAGTTAAGTCAAAAGCAGACTGCGAAGAGTTACAAAGGGATCTTACAAAACTGGGTGGCTGGGCAACAAAACGGCGATGAAATTCCATGTTGATAAATGCAAAGTAATGCACATTGGAAAACATAATCCCATCTATACATACAAAATGATGGGGTCTAAGTTAGCTGTTACCACTGAAGAAAGAGATCTTGGAGTCATTATGGATAGTTCTCTGAAAATATCCACTCAGTGTGTACCAGCAGTCAAAAAGCTAACAGAATGTTGGATATCATTAGGAAAGGTATAGAATATAAGACAGTAAATATCATATTGCCTCTTCATAAATCCATGGTACGCCCACATCTTGAATACTGTGTGCAGATCTGGTCACCCCATCTCAAAAAAAATATTGGAATTGGAAAAGGTACAGAAAAGAGCAGCTAAAATGATTAGGGGTGTGGAAAAGCTTCCATTTGAGGAGAGATTAACAAGAATGAGACTTTTCATCTTGGAAAAGAGATGACTAAGGGAGTGGAGAAAATAAAAAAGGAAATGTTATTTACTCCTTCTCATTACACAAAAACTAGGGGTCACCAAATGAAATTAATAGGCAGCAAGTTTAAAACAAACAAAAGGAAGTATTTCTTCACACAATGCACAATCAACCTGTGGGACTGCTTTCCATTGAATGTTGTGAAGGCCAAGACTATAATGGGGTTCTAAAAATAAGTAGATAAGTTCCTGGAGGATAGGTCCATGGACCTATCAATGGCTATTAGCCAGAATAGGCAGGGATTGCTGTTTGCCAGAAGCTGGGAATGACCGATGGGATGGATCACTTGAAGATTACCTGTGTTATTCATTCCCTTTAAAGTACCTGGAATTGACCACTGTCAGAAGACAGGATAGAGAGCTAGATGGCACATTGGTCTGACTCTGTTTCATTTGATGTCAAGCCACCACGTCCCAGCATACTCTCTGTCCAGCTCCCCTGTCATGCCATGCTTCCACTTTCACTCAATATCCCCTACCCTTCTCTCCTGGCCATTAGCCTTTGCACTTCTGTTCCTTTTAGGACTGCCCTGCCTAAGGCCATTCTTAAATGCCCACTCAGAGTACTGCTTAGAATATTTTCTTATGCATACTCCCATCTCTTTTGCTAGCAAAAATCAGTATCTGGAGGCAGCAACTGGAGTGGAAGCGGGAGGCCCTGGGGTGGGCAGAGAAGATTTGGACTGAGTTAATGGGCAGGGCTGGCAAGGTGCCAGTCTGCATCTATATAGTCTGTCCATATTGTTGTACAACTGACCTTGCTCATTCAAGCGTTTTCTTTGTTTTGATTCACATGGCTTCCCTCTCACAGGATCAGACTTTAGTTGCTGTAAATCAGCATTGCTCTATTGAAGGAAATAGATTTACACTGGGTGAGAATGTGGGCCTTAATTTTTGTTTCTGAACGGAGTTTACTATTGAAACAACAGTTTCATTTGCTGTCATGTCAAACCTGTGAGTTAGGCATAATTTCAACATACAATCATAAACTGGCCAAGGGGAGCTTGGAAAGGTTGGAGAAATTTAGGGAGTCTTTAGATAAAGCTGCTATGAGTTCTGAATTTGTAATTATCTCATGTTATTCCGGGTGTCAGGTTTTGGTGCAGCCATTTTACACAGCTCTAATGAAATTTGTCTCGCACAGGAGGAACGGACAATAAGGGGAGTGCAGTGTTTTAATATATTTGAGTATGTACTACTCAGTACAATTGTCCTACGTCCTCACTTACTAGCCAGCAAATCATCTGCAATCCCCACTGTTAGCCTGTATTGTCCTGCGCTGATTGTAGAAGCATGAGGAATCTTGAATGGCTGCCGCTGCTGAGATGGTTAGTTCATTTCCTCCTGGTCCCTCTAGAAGATTTTTATCAGGAATCTTCATTCATTTCTTCAAAATCAAAGACCCCCATGCCTAAAATAAAACCTCTCTCATAGTTTTGCCTCTGTAACAACATCATACTTATTTACCTGCCCTGGGTGCTGTAAGGATTCATTACTTGATGGATGTAAAGTACTTAGAAGAATTTATATGAGACAATAGTACTTAGCACTTATACTGTCCTTTTCATCTTCAAAGCCTGATCCAAGACAATACAAAGGGGGTGGAATGGTTAGATTTTTTTTATGTAAGGGAGCCCCCTTACAAAGGATGTCCCCTATATTGGGTTAAGGCAGATCCTTGTGGTTAGAGGGACTCACATTTAGCTGTTAGTCAGAACTAATCATACATTTAAATGATACTATTTGAAGCAGTGTCAAAGCAGGTAACTTCTGAGATAACCAATGCTATCTCAGAATGTAGCTGTCAGATATGCTCTCTAGCCTTCACAGCCCATAGAAGAGGAATTTATCTGAGCTTTAAATGTGGTTCTCTCACATGATTGCAGATATTTCAGTAATGTTCTCAGATGACCAGGCTGCCTGAAGAAACCATGGAGGGCCAAATTCTGCCTTTCTTTATGTGCATGCAATTCAAAGTTTATACATTTAAATGTTAAATTTGACACTTCCATGCAACATAACCAAAAGATTGTGGTTTTTATCAGATTTCAACAGGCCTCGGTCAGAGGTGTGCACAAGGGGGAAGCAAGCAGGGGCACATCCCCCTGCCCAATAACTGTTAGGGGCACAGCACTCCTCCGCTCCCAGGGACATGGTGGGGGGCAGAGCGAGCTACTGCCAGGGCTGAGATGGGAGAGTGGGGGAAGGGAAGAGCAAGCTCCTCTCAGGGTTGGGGAGGGACAGAAAGACTGAGCTCGAGCTACGGGGCACAAAATTTGCCCCGACAAAAGGGGTCAAATATAAATTTCTGTGCACGCCCCTAGGTTTAATGCCTTTATATATGCATCAGGGGTAACAAATGCACATGAATGATGTTAATTTCTTCCACCAGAAGATGTGGGTATCAGACCTCTGATTTAGAGAAAGAACGATCATCTGATGTCATCAGTTTATATGTGCGTAGAAAAGATTCTTCTTTCCCTCCAATCAAGTTATGGTAAAACTAATGATGATACATGTGATAACACTGCACTTCAAGATCTATGGGTAAAAAGTGCTATGTAAGTACAAAATACTATACTATGGATGATAAATAAGACATTTTTCAAGGTGCCCCATTGAGCTAGTAATTGCCTGGTTGCTTAAATTAACTAAACAAACCTTGCGCTACCATATAACAAGCCAAAGGCAACACACTCCAATTAAACACAAAGCAGGTCTGGGGGAGAAAATGGGCCTCTACCCTCAACTGTAGAAAGCTCACTTCTAAACAAAGATGTTTCAACAGGTTAAATGAATATTATGTTGAGCAGATAAAGAAACACTAACTAGACATTTGTACTGCTGCCAAAAGGCACTCAGTTCTCTCCCTTTTTAAAAATACTTTTAAGTGGATGTAGTACTTTAGCATGGCACCCAATTGACACTATTGGCAAAAAGAATCTATTTATTCACAGCTTCCCCAACTGATGTGCCAACAGCTTTGTGAGTGATTTGAAAAAGTAGTTCAGTCTTCCTGCTTATTCTTTCCTTGGTCTCTCTGATCAAGAAGATTGCCAGTTGTAGTAGCGTTCGTAATATGGGCATCTGTCTAATAGGCACCGGATAGAAATCATCCCCTTATTTTACTCAGGATGCCAAAAAACCCAACCCTACCAGATGGACATACCTTTGGTCATCACTGAAGCAAGCTGAATTTAAATCAGTTATGGAAATGAGAGAGGTTCTGGATTCTTTACCAATCTCCTGAGCCATCCACTTCCTCTAGCATTTAGTGTCCGATCCTAAATATTCTGGGCTCCTCTAACTGCCATGTACTTCAGTGAGAATTGAGAGTGTTCAATATCTTGAAGAAGAAGAACTCAGCATGTCACTACAGGGTTCTCAAGCTTATTACAAAAACTGCCCTAACTGTATATGCACATGGAGTGATTGATTCCATTTTAGTTCAGTCTTCTGAATTCTTAGGATAAGATTACTATAACATTGACTATCATTCTCTATGAAAACAGCTACTAGAAATACGTTTTTATACCAGACGATACAGCTGGATATGTCAGGCTAGGCCTTTTTTACAAGATAAACATGAGATTAAATTTTATTTTTCAAGTGATATGTAGTGACATGGCATTTCCTTTTCTTGGGAAATAAAAGCGCATCTACAATCATTTTCCAAACAAAAATATCATAAGGTATAGTAACACCGCCACCTTGTGGGTAGGAAAAATATCTCATCTAGTTTCAAGGATTATTCACAGAAACTTCAGTTTCCTCTCAAATGTTGCTGAAATTATAAACACAGACATATTTAAACAGAAGTTGAGTTTTCCTTGCAAATGATAAAGGACTAAGAGGGATGGAGACAGATTCAGAGTTTTGGCTAAGTGCCTGTAGCTTTGTTAACTTTGTAATCTTAGACAGAAAAATGAGGAACTGACGATTAGTAGCTACCCAGAGTAATTTTGGTTACACCTCAGATTTGTAATGGTATGTGGGTCTTGCTCATCTTTGCATTTCAAGGTCTAGTGCCCAGAGCCTCAAAGGTATTTTGCTGCCTCACTCCCCTTGTTTTGGGAGATAGGCACCTAAATACCTTTGAAGATCTGAGTTCCAGTGACTTAGATGGCAGAGTCCCAGGCTCGTTCTACACTGCAAAGTTAGGCCGACTAAAGCCATCTTCTGTTGACCATATAATGTATGCCTCTCCACTGTTAGCTAACCTAACTCCACTGACCTAACTCGCTGGAAAAACCATCTTAATTAATCCATCTCTGTGAGAGAAGTAGCACTAAAATTGAAGTGGATGGGTCAACCCAGAGGCAGTGTAGGCGAAGAGTTGCATAAATCAACATCATTGGCTCCAGAAGGTGTACCACAGTGCTCTGCTGTGACTGCTCTGGAGACCATTTTCAACTCTGCTGCACCATGGTCATGTACACAGGAAAAAGCCCCTCCCCTGGTCAAGACCCAGGAAATTTTGAATTCCCGTTTCCTGTTTGTTCGTCACGGAGAGCTTGGCAGCACAGCTGATCATGGTGACTGAATGCCCCCAATGTGCTCCAGCCTGGCGTAGACCTGAGGTGTTGGCTCTTATTAGTCTGTGGGGAGGAGAGTCTGTTCAGGCACAGCTCCAACCCAGCAGAAAAAAGGTAGATATCTATGAAAAGATCTCACAGGACTTTGGAGAAGGGATATAACAGGAACACGCAGCAGTGCCAGGTGAAAATGCAATAACTGAGGCAGGCACATCAAAAGAAAGGCAGGTGAGCAGTCATTCAGGTTCAGCACCAAAGACATGCCATTTCTATGATGAGCTGCATGCGATTCTTGGTAATGACCCCACCACTGCCCCAAGATGCAGAGTGGATACCTCGCGGGACCCCTGGGCTAATGATGAGGAGACTGAGGACAAGGAAGAGGAGGAGGAGGATAACGGGTGCAGGTGACTGGTATATCCTTTCTCCCCAACAGTTGGGAGCTGTTTGTAACCTCAGAGCTGTCCAGCCGGGTGCAGGACAGTATTTGGCTGACCATGATGCTGGGAAAGGCACATCTGGTGAATATGGAATTTCAATCAAAGTGTTGGGATTACAGCCTCTAATGTGTTCTGTTTACTATGAAAAAAAAAAGAGTTGAGGGGGATTGGGTTCCTTGTAGGTACTCCAGCTATGCAGAGGGTTGTGCCCCAGAAAACACTGTTTATGTGCACAGGGATAGCCTGAGAATCCTCCATGGCGATCTCCAGGAAACTTTCATGGTACTCTGCGATCCTTTGCGGAAGGTTTCTGGGGAGGTCTGCCTTATTTCTTCCACCACGATAGTGCATTTTACCACGCCACTCCATTATTAAATAGGTCGATATACGATAGGTCCCTGCCACCAACCCCATGCAGCAACAGTGATGGCTTGAAGCTACGGGACCCCTGTTGCCCAGCAGCAGTGGCATCTTGGATCTGCAGGGCTCTGACACCCACTTCTCTGAGCACGGGGTCCCTGACACCCGCCCTGGCTCCCTGCTGCTCGCTGCAGCTGACAGCAGCGGGGCGGGTCACTGCCACTGCCAGGGGATTCAGGAACAGCAGCAGCAGGATAGACTCCCTCTGCAGCCCCTGCAGAACTGCCAGCAACAATTGCCCTCTTCCCAAGCTCCCACTCCCCAAGCATTCCAGGAGGAGGGTGGGTAGGGTGCAGTATGTGCTATACTCATCACTGGGAGAAGGTAGTATGAAGAGAAGGCGGCCACTGTAAGACCTTTCAGTGTGCAGACTTCTGTGCTTACACAGACAGGCTGCATTTGTTTCTCCCCTCCCATTTTTATTACAATGGCTGCTCATAGTTACATTATTTTCCTTTCCCTTTACTGTTATGTTTGTGCAATAAAAGTCAACTTTTCTATATTGAAATACTTTTTATTTATTACAATCAGGAGGGTTGTGGGAGAAGGGGAGGTGCAGGGATAGTGATGCAATGGAGGGAAGGCACACCACGGATAATTGGAGCATATTAATGTTGCTCATAACAGAAATGGATTTTCAATGCAGAGCTCCCTGGTGGGCTCTCATAGTTGCGCTGGCATCTGGCTGCTCAAATTTTGTGGCCTCCATGACCCAACCCAGTGGCAATTTCTCTCCCTTTGTCTTGCATACATTATGGAGCACACAACAGGCAGAGATAAGAATGGGGATTTAGCTTTCACTGAGGTCTAAGCTAGCGAGCAAACTGCGCATTCCACCACCATACTACACTTACTGAGCCTATTATTGAACTGTTCTTTATCACTATCCAAGTGCCTGGTATACAGCTTCATGAGCCATGGGAGCAAGGGTAGGCTGGATCTCCCAGGATCACTATTAGCATTTCAACATCATCAGTGGTTATTTTGTGGTCTGGAAAGAAAGTTCCTGCTTGCAGTTTTATGAACAGATCTGAGTTCCTAAAGATGCGCGCATCATGCACCTTTCCCGACCATCCTACATTGATGTTGACAAAACGCCCCGTTAGCCATCAGTGCTTACCACACCATTGAAAAGTCTCTCTTTTGATATATGTACTCTTTAGCAAAGTGGTCTGGTGCTAAAATAGAGATATGTGTGCCATCTATCGCTCCACTGCATTTAGGGAACCCCATTGTGGTAAAACCATCCACTATGTCCTGCACTTTTCCAAACACTCATTAGCCTTCTTAGCAGAAGTCTATTAATGGCCCTAAATACTTGTATCACAGCAGAGCCCACGGTGGATTACCGACTCTGAATTGATTCACATAGCAGTCTGGCGTTGCTAGCTTCCACAGAGTGATGGCCACTCGCTTCTCCACTGTCAGAGCAGGTATCATGTTAGTATTCCTGCACTTTAGGGCTGGGGAAAGCGTCACGCAAAGTTCCAGGAAAAGGGCCTTAAGCATGTGAAAATTCTGCAGCCACTGCTTATCATCCCAGACCTTCATAACGATGCAATCCCACCAATCAGTGCTTATTTCCTGGGACCAGAAATGGCGCTCCACCGTGTTCAGCTGTTGCACATCAGCCAGCAGCAAATGGGAATTCTTTTGTTCTATGGCTTGTAGCAGGGCTGCCTGAGTAACATCGCAATTTTCAGTGCTGTGGCTCCTCTCTTGTCCCTGGAAATACTGCAGGATAAGTCATGAGGTGTTTGTAATGCTGTCAACGAGAGTGCAAAGTTGAGTGAGCTCCATTTTTTTGGGCAATGGCTTTACACTTGCCCACCAGCAGAAATGAAGGTGCCTATAGGTTTAGCTGGCAACTAAGCAGCGGTTTTGATGGGACATTTAGACCTTTTCACCCAGATGGTCAGAGTGGACTATACAGATTATGAGCAACGTAAACAAACTGTGATGCTGCTCAGTACACCCAGGACTGTGAGCCATTGCATTATTTCTCTGTCTCAGCAACAGTGAGCAGGGTGACCCAAGCGCCTGACTCAGCCTGGCTCTCGGGCAGCCTGGTGCTCTGGTTCTGGGGTGGGCCGGCCAGTTTGGGGCTGCAGTGGGTCAACGTTGGGACATGCTAGGTCAGTACTCTGGTGTTAGGGCAGACCGGGCAGACCAGGCTGGCATGCTGGCAGTGGGGCAGGCCAGTGGTAAGCGCTGGGGGCTGCCCAACTGGCCTGGCGTTTGGGCTGCCCAGAACTCTGGGGCTGGCGTGGATGGGACAGCCTGGGACTGGGATGGGTTGGAGCTGGGGCAGGCCAGGCTGGCACTTCAGGCATGGGGCGGGGCGGGTCAGCACTCTGGCATTGGGATGGGCTGGCTCTCGGTGCTGGGGCAGCCCAGCTGGCCTGGCACTTGGGTTGCCTGGTGCTCTGGTGCTGCTGGGGCGGGCCAGCCAGCCCGGGGCTAGAGGTGGGTGGCACTGGGGTGGGGCGGCGCTCTGGGTCTGGGGCGGCCAGACCAGTGCTTGGTGCTGGGGCTAGCTAGCGCTCGGTGCTCCAGGGCTGGGGCCGCCTGGCTGGCCTGGCGCTCAGACTACATTGTGCTCCGGCAATGGGGCTGCCCAGCCAGCCTGACACGCAAGCCCCATGCTTAGGTTATTCATGTTAGCCCATGGTATATCCTTCTTGGGATCCATGGCAGCACAACACACCAAGATGGCTTACTCCAGAATTTCTGTTGGCTTGACACTGGTCAATAATATCATTACAATATATCTAATAATGCAGTATGTAAAATTACGAATACTCACTAATATTATGCTTGAAAGTCTATGACCAAAAGATGTTTCAGCCAGGCATGTTGGGGGGGAGGGGGGAAATTAATAAGCAGGTTTTCTCCTGTTGGAGAAGAGGCCAACATGTCAAGCCAGGTATAACCCAGTTCAGTGAGGTATTTATTTGTATCCGAGGTTGCAGCAGGAAGAGATAATTTGAACAGTAGCAACCATTAGCCGGGCGAGGAACCAGCATTGAGCCTTAGCTGCCAAACCTCATGACTCCTTTACTCATCATGAACTCATGAACTTTATCTGAGGTATACTACAGAAGAATACATTTCAGAGGTTCACTGAACTACAGAAAGAGGGGAGCAATCCTTTAAATAATCCTTCACCTTAAGGAGACAAAGAAATCAAGTTATTTGATCTCTGTGTGACAGGGTCCCCAAGACGCAACTTGGACTGTGGGATTGCTGAGCCCTCTGTCCCACCAACCTGAGGGTATCCCTCTCACAGTGTGATGCTGTGCCACAAACGTCAGCAGGTACTGCACTTACACAGACATCCACAAGCAGGGACCCACTCAACTGAGTTACATGAATGCTTTCACAGCCACCCATGAACCATCAATAGGTAGTCTTCCACCAATTCTCCCCAGCTCTCCTGCCTTGCACACCAGAACTGTACTGTTTTGCACTGGTCAGAAGCCTGACCCATGTAAGTTAATTAAGTTAACCATTCCCTCAGTGTGGGGTAGACACACACTAGCCTTTGTAAACTGAGCTGAGATTTTCCAAGCACTTCAGCCAAAACACACTGCTTTAGGTAAAATATAAAACAGATTTATTAACTACAGAAAGATAGGTTTTAAGTGATTTTAAGTAGCATGCATATAGACCAAAGTTGGTTACTTAAGAAACAAAAGTAAATTTGCAGTCTAAATTCTACAAACTAAACAGGATTTGAAGCAAGCAGTGTTTCACTTTGACAGATGGTACAAGCAGGTTTCTGTTTCTCAGTACAAAGGCTGGGATTACCTTCCAGCCTGAGAGCAACCTCCCCCAGTTCAAAGTCTTTGTCCTCCATACGTTTTTCCACATGTTGAGATGAGGGGGGAGAGGTGGAGAGAGGCCAAATGAGGCCTTTTATAGTTTCTTCCAGCATGCTGGAAAGATCTATGATTTTTCCATTGGGCAAACAGTCACTATTGTCTACGTGCTCTCACTGAGAAGTCTTTTGGGATGACCGTTGGGAAAATGGATTTCCATTAATGGGGCATCAGCACATCTGGCTACTCCATTGTTGTACCTGAAAGGCTGGTTGTGGGTGTTCCCAACCTCAACATTTTCGGTAACACACACATAGCAAAGCTTCATAACTTCACATACAAACAGCACATACAATCTAACAGGATATTAATGTTCAACAGATCCCGATTTTTAAAACGATACCTCACAATGCATACTTTGTACAAAAAATATCATAATTATATGATAGTGGTGAATATAAGTTCAAGGGTGCTGCTTTGAATTACAGAGTGACAGACTCTGGCATGGGTCCTGGCCAGGCTGGCCAGTGAGAAGTTGGACAGGAACACTGGGCTGGCTTAGATGAAAAGTAAAACAAGTTTATTAACAAAAGAACATAAGTTAAATAATGTCAAATAAAAGAAATAAATACAGAGATGGTTACAAGAAAATAAAGGTGAAAACACACATATAAAGGCCTAAAACTTAATCTAGCATGGTGCAGTCTTTGTTTAAGATGGTTTCTCTCACCAATTATTCTTTGTCCAGCAAGGCTGACTGTGATTCAGGCAGGACCTTCCACAGAAGTATGAGGTGTTGGTTTCCCTTGGCTTCTTAGGTGAAAGATCAAGATGGAGTCTCTCTGTCCCTTATATTCCCAAAGAATTGTCTTTGTTCTCAAAAGTTAGGAAGATGTCCAGAGGACTCGATCTCTTGTGTCATTCTAAAGTACAGGAGCCATGTTAATTCTCTATCTCTTGGGTATAGGCTCAAGTTTTGTTTAAAGATAATATGTAAATTGAGGTAAACCCACATTTCTTTATCTAGGACAGATGTGTTCATCACCTTTACCTAAGTTAGGCTGTCTTCTTAAACATGTTTTAGTAACATTATACAGAGGGAATTCATAACTTCACACATAAGGTTAATACATGCATTTTACAATGATATTAATGCCCAATGAGCTATTAGTTTTCAGGGATACCTTACACATCATATTTTGTATGCACATCATTGCAATAGTGTGATTACAGTAGGGGGTGTGAAATCAGGGGTGCTTAGGGTCACTCAGGGGTTAACCCCTCCCTGGACTACATAGTATTCTCTGATCACTTAACTCCCACTCATCAAGCAGAGATCAGAGGGGTACTTCAGGCTCACCAACAGGTATTTTCCCCCTACGTGCACTGCCTTGCTGTAGACTGGGTGGAGATAGGATTGCAGGCTGATTAAAAGGTCACCCTTCAGAATTAGTGGGAAAACAGCCAAAGGCTTGCAGAGAAAAATTGCTGACATACTGGAATTAGGGATGATCTAATGGTCAAATAGCCCTGGGGCATCTCCTATTGTACTGGTTCCTAAGAAGGATGGGTTAATCAGATTGTGTGGGTTACAGAAAATTCAATACTTGCACAGCATATGATGCATCCCCATGCCTTCACATGATTAATTACTGGACAAGTTGGGACGAAGCCCAATTTCTGACAATGATTGACCTCTCTTTAAGGGTTACTGGCAGGTGTCTTTAGACTCAGATACCAGGCTCAAATTGGAATTTACCTCCCAAAAGGGCTCTTTGAGTTCCATTCCAGTCTTGTGAAGAATACTTTACTCAGGTAAGGAGAGTGCTTCACAGCATTCTGACAATAGGCATACATGTAAAGGTGGAAAAATGGAAGAGTTAATCACAAGTGCTGGACCCTCGTCAGACCTGCTGGAATATTGCAGTGAGGTGCAGTAGGACTGCAAGCCTAAGCCCCTGGTCTCATGGGACAGAGATGCAGGTTTCAGCCCTAAGAAAGGTGGTGGCTGAGAAGCCTAAAACCTTAAGTGGATGCCCTCAAGGAAGACCAGGAGGAGGGGTAGTCAATGTGTGACAATGAGGATTCCACAACCTTTCTTGTTAACCTGTTTCATTGCTTGATTATTATTATAGTTAGAAAGTATTTCTTCCCCAGCTGCAGAGGAAGCCGATTACTTTTTATCCTGCTGTCAGTGATTGATCTTTCAGACAATTGATCTTCCATTTCTTTCTGCCATCTCTTTAGATATTTGAAGTATGTTATCATGTTCCCCCCTCAGTTTTCTCTTCTCTAGACTAAACATGCCCAGTTTAGTCAATCTTTCATCATAGGTTATGTATTCTAAACACTTTACCATTTTTGGTGATCTAGACTCCAATTTGCCCACCTCTTTCTTAGAGTGTGGTGCCCAACACTGGACACAAGTACTGCAAGGCTGAGCAGAGTGGAACAATTACCTCTCATGTGTTACATTTGAATTCTGTTAATACATCCCAGAATGACATTTGCCTTTTTCACAACAGCATCACATTGTTGACTCAGTCAATTTCTGAAACACAATAACCCCACCACCCATCCTTTTCTTCGGGTACTGCTGCATAGCTAGTTATGCCCCATTTTACTTGTACATTCGATTTTTTCTTCCTAAGTAAAGTAGTTTACACTTGTCTTTATGATTTTCATCCTATTGATGTCAGACCAGTTTTCCAATTAACAAGATCATTTTGAATTCTATCCTCTAAAGTGCCTGCAATCCCTCCCAGCTTGGTGTCATCCACAAATTTTATGAGCATATTCTCCAGTATATTATCCAAGTCATTAATGAAAATATTGAATAGTACCAGCCCCTGAACAGACCCCTATGGGACCTCATTTGAAATGTCCTCCCAGTCTGACAGTGAATCATTGATAGCTACTCTTGAAATTTGGGGTTTTCTTCAATGTGTTCTGCAGTCACCTTATGGATCACATTTCCCTAGTTTGCTTATGAGAATGTCATGTGGGATTGTGTGAAAAGCCTTATTAAAGTCAACATATGCCATGTCTACTGAGGTGCTTTTGAAAATGTCATCCTTAATCAATAAACTAAGGCCAAAAGTGACTAGTGCTCTTGGGTGCCTTAACTTGTGGCTATCCAATCTGAAACTCCTTTAAGGAGCCTGATATTCAGAGTGTGGGTTCTCAATTATTTCTGAAAACAAGGGCCCACTATGGTGCTTCAAGTTGGGCTCTCAAAAATGGGGCACCCCAAATCAAATTTTGGCCAACATATACATAGGCAGAATTATTAATTACAGCCAGTGATGTTTAGTAACTATAAGATAAAAAGACACAATGTTTCACCTGTCACTAATTATTGAAAAGTATTGGTCCATATATACCATATGTATTACCATATGCAACTCCGCTGACCTCATTAGCGTGATACCTGACTTACAGTGGTATGAGCAAGACTAGAATCAAACCCAGTATTACATAATCACCCCAGTTCTAACATCATTCCATTTTTAACAAGGTGCATGTATAGCGTATAAAATTTAGAAAACATTTTACCTGTGGTTTTGAACTCATAGAAATCTTTACATCAAAATAACTTCATTTACTTCAGGAGTTACTCTTGATTTTTAGAAGTGTGAGATCAGAAACAGATTTTAGAAAGTAACCTAACCTATTTTTCTCCAAACTAGTGTTATACCAAAGATTTCAAACTGGGGGTCTTTTTCTAGGCAACTGGAATAAATTGGCTGACAACTTAGAGTTATATGACTGCTGACAGTGAGGTGATCATTGTTGCATGGTCAGTTGAAGAAAAAGATTGAGCTGCGTGGAGTGATAAGGAACATTTATTCGGTTACAGCTTCTAGTCCACTCATTTTCTTTGCCTCGCAACCAACAAAGTGAGCCCCAAGTTTACTACTTTACAACTTTTTATCTAAAATAATATGCAAATACACACACTTCTACAATGTCCCATAAAATCCCTATTTGGTGATAGAAATGGTTATAAAATGAATATTAATAGATATGGGAGGCATATAATTATACCCGCCCCTGTTTGCTATTTACTTCTTAACCTGCGTGGCATACGCATTCTTACTATAAAAATAACAAACTAGCAACAAGGGAAGAACCAGAAGTCTGGGACAGAAGAGATAACACTCTTCTTACAACATTCTTTGTCCAGGTGGTAGGGGGAGGAATGAAAGGGAGAACATAGCCCGCTCATATTACGCCCTTGTTACCATGGTACTTATCGGGTAGGTCTGCCCTGCTCCAGCCACTGCTAGAAAGTTGCCCTGATTTGCTCCCTCTGTCCCTAACTTCAAGGCTAGAAAGTTGCTGTGGTTTGCACATGATTATTGCTTGTGTAGTATATGGCCTTTTTAGCCCAAGTTAGGGGTCCCGTGGAGAACAATATGTGTCCAAAGCCTGAACCCAACTCCCAGCCCCCCAGAAATGTGGCCCAGCACTGACATCCTTTGTCCCCACGCCCACAATCATAACAATGAATTTTTCTAAGAATATGTTCCCATGTCTGTGTATTGTATTTTGTCATCGAGCTTTCCTTGAATATTTTTACTGTCTCAAAACTGATGTTGGTGTTACATACTCGTTCTCCTCACTTTGTTACAAAGAGGCACTCAATTTTGGAAAGCATGGTAGCATTCTCAATGATACTTCTTTGAAGGGAAAGAAAAAACTGCTTTTCAGGTAAAATTCTGTAAAGTGATATGAAAGGTGTGGAACAACTAAGAGAAGCTGTAAAAACATAAGATTTTCCACAATCCTCTCTGGCTATTAGGAGTTACGGTGAAAATCAATCCTGCGCAGAGGGCAAACACAAGACCCATGCACCACTTAAGCCCTCAAGATTATTAATAAAATGTCACCACTTTGAAGCATGGTATTGTGAACAGTAATTAAATGCTAAACTCGCTGAATTGTTGATATCATTTGAAATATTCATGTGTTTAATTTCAGGGCTAATCCCTTTAGGATTTTGCCAACAACACTACCAATTCATTAAAAATTGTCAGGCTTTTATTAATGAAAAAAGTCTCCAGGCTTTCTAATGGATAAGTAACATCGATGGAATAATTTTAACAGTTTGTCTGAAAACTGTTTTTCAAAGTCTGCAGGCATTACTTATTTTTAGTTAATGAATCCAATGATTTCAGCTATCCAGGAAACCTGGTATTTGATGGAAGGGACTGGGGACTGAAGTATGCTAGAGGGGGAGTTTGATCCTTTAGGACTCTTTTTTTCTTTATTATTAGTAACTGAAAAACTTCCTGGCTTTCTTTTCAGTAGCAATGAAATTATATTTGTCTCCCATCTCTGATTTATTTATATTTTGTTTTCCAGTGACAAAACTACAAGAACCATCTAGTGCAGTGGTTCTCAACCTATTTACCGTTATGGGCTGCATCCACGCAATATATATATTACCTGTAAGGCCCTGAGGATGTCATATGGGCTGCAGTTGTGTACTGATTGCGCTGCAAGCGGCCCGTGGGCCATGGATTGAGACCCAGTGATCTAGCGACATTCTCTTGGAAGAGGATTTAAAGTTCACTGCTGCCATGTTTTAATATATATGAGCAATACTTTTTCTTTTTTGTTATGTCATCAAATTATAACGAAGACATAGAACACCCAAGTTAATGGACTCACCGAGGTCTGGGTCAGTGTTACTACTGAATTCGGTGACAGCCTGAAGGGGTCCAGAATAGGAATTATCTACTCAGGATGAACTGGCTGTTCTAAAAATATTTTAATTCCTTGTATAAATTATACACTACGAGGAAATTTAGATTTAAGGACTGAATATTTTTCTGTTCAATGAGAGTTTCTGAAAAACAAGGATCAACTTTAACTCATCTTCTTTTGCTGTACCTACAAGCAGTTGTTGGTTTCCACCCATAAGCACAATGGACTGAAGTAAACTAAACACCTGTTTCAGAACCAGTGGTATAAAATTTAAAAATGGCAAGAAACTCCATTTTAATCATGGTGTTTTAAAGCTGAATGGGAAAAAGAAAATGGGTCTACCTACCCTACAAATAATAATCTGTCACCAAAGATTCTGACTCTGCCACTCTGGTGGCTCAATCCTTAACACAAAGGAATGGATGAAATCAATGACATAATTTGAAGAGTAAAATGGTGGGTAGAAATACCAAATCACTATCAGTGATCCAGGAGAGCAAGGTTTAAGGGAAATCAGGCTATCAGCATAGAAAGGAAGGAAGGAAAAAGGAGAATTAATAATTTTCATTCTTACCTATCAAAGTGTTGTACAAAGATGAGTAAGCACTTCTACTCTTTTTACAAGTGCAGAAACTGAGGCACTGGGCATAGGTGGCTTTATGTAACCTTTCTGCCCCGATTCTGGGGGCTTCTGTGGGCTGAAGCAGCCCCAGCCTCAACACTGCTCTGACTTGAGTTGGTACATAATAGCTCCCAAGGAGTGTCAGCTGGCCAGGATTATTGGAGTGTCCATCCAATTTGCCATTTGCCAGCAGAATCCTCAATTGATGTCTTTATGTACCTTTTTGCCTCCTTTGCTCAGCAGCACAAAGGAGATTTAGGAGACAACAATAATCTGGCCCCTGCTCTCCTGACTTCCAGTTCTATGTCTATACATCGAACAATAATACCTGCAATTGTCATATTCATCATTAGCTGGAGTGCATACCTATAGTCCTGTTTACACTGGCTTTTAATAGAGCTGTACAAGTAGGAAAAATTATTCCTTCACGCGGTTGCAGTATTTTGATTGTAATTCATTCCAGCTAACTTTGTATCCTATTTTTTCTCTTTTTTATGAACATCTGGGCAATTGTAATAGGTGATGGGGTGTTATATTATGCATGACTCTAATACACTTCCCTTCCCTGCACCTCAGCCTATTTCTATGGTGAAGCACAGATCAGATCTAAGACTTTTCAGGCCTTTTAAAAAAAGAATTACACCACTGATATGGAGTACCATACAATTTCTTTAGGAATAGTGTTGTGTGTGTGTATTGTGGTAAAGTGGCCTTCGTGCTCCAAGCGCTTCTTTTGGTGCGGTGGGCACAAAATGGCCACCCAGGGCTCCCACCAGCCTTAAGATAGCGGCCGCCTTGCTTCTGCCCCGTCTCCCTTTGGGCCTTCGCTAGCCAAGCAGTGCCCTCAGGACCTTAGATTCTACAGTGGGGTAGGGGGTGTCTGAGCCCTCCCTCTTCTTTGGACACCAGCCCAGAGACCCTGGCTGACAGCAGTGGCTGGCTGCTGCTATAAGGCACTGTATGAATCTTCTCTCTGGGCTGCTTCCCTACTCTGGTTTCCGTCGGGGCTAAGTGACCACTCCAATGGCCAAATCCCCTGCGTTTCTCTGGCTCCTGCCGCTCGCAGTTCTCCTTCCCCTGTTCTCCACACTCTCCAAACTCTCCCCAAACTCCAAACTCCAGGATACCCCTGCCTGGCTGGCAGGGAGCTTTTATCTGCTTCCAGGCAGCCCTTAATTGGTCTCAACTGATCCTGACCTCCCTGACCCTAATTGGTTTCAGCTGACCTTGGCCTCAGCTGGCCCTAATCAGCCTGAAGGAAATCTTGGGCAGCTGCTAGGGGAACAGGGCTTTGGTCATTCTTCGGCTAATGTAGCATCCTTCTACTACCCTCCGGTAGCCCCTGTCACAGCATATATATATATATAGAGAGAGAGAGATTTTGATTCTGTAGGAACTATTACTGTCTATTGGTTTCTACCATACAGATTTCTCCATTTCATTACTGTTACCAGAAGCAGCAGCATGTTTTGAATGGGAGTGCTGAGGTGCATCTGTTAAGCACAATATTAAAACACTAAGCCTGCATGCCCCTGGAAACCCATTTCTTTCTGTATACAATGCATTCCAAACCAAACTCTGGACTCGTCAAGCCTCTGCCCACCAAGTGACCCCCTCAAACTCACATACTTTGTGTATTGTACAATGTTTTTACTAAAAAAATGATACATTTGGTGACTTAAAATGACAATGGAGAAAGCAGTCACACAAGAAAAGGAGTCTTGTCTTAAAATCTTCCAAAAAATATGATATGCCTGTCAATACCTGAAATTACTCCTTCACAATTTCAGACATCTTCAGTTCATCTGAACTTGGTTTATGCACATATAAAAACATTGCATTGTTCAAAGTTCTTGGGATACTGTTGTTCTGAGAAATGTTTTCAGTCTTTGCAGGGCAAGAAGATTTGGTGGATACTGGTAAAAAGAGGAACAGTCGCAAAAGTGAATGAACTTAGGGGAACAGGACAGCCGAGGACTGAACACATCAATACAAGTGCCCATCTTTGTGACTTAGTGATGTTCAGCTTCAGAACATTCTTATTGGCTGCACAAATCAAAACTGGTAGAGTGGGTTTTGTAAATGAGTGAGTGAGATCCATGCCTTATGCATAAGAGAGCTGAATGTTTTCCAAACCTTACTATTGGCTTTTTCCAATTCTTGTAAACCCTTATTGGTGAAAGCATCTTCAGCTTTCTCACTCCAAGTTGACAGATTTTGAGCTTCTCCACAGCAACAATAGAAGTAAAATGCCATGTTCCACTGAAAACACAAGTTCAGCCATAGGTAACAACCAGACCAGCTTTCTTGAAATATTCTGTGCTCGTTCTCATTTCCAGTTTGCCATCTTGTTCCTTCAAATTTGTTGATTGTTTGGTAAGGAGCAGCTGCTTAAGAGTGACAGCATATCACAAAACGTTCACTTACCTTGTCACGTGACAATAAAGGCACATCATTAATAACACTGTTAGCAGAGACAGCATCTTCCCAAAGTCACGAACTTGCACTTCAGTAGTTGATGTCTGCAGTGGTTCTGGTGAAGATGCCCTTTTCAGGAACTTTCAAAAATGCACAACATTTTTGGCTGGAGTCAGCTCTTGTTTTCCTTTTGCTGAAGGAGAGGAGGCTATATCTTATAACTAAATAAGATGGTGACTGAAAGAACAACATTTGCCGCTTTTCAAATTAATTAAAAATATATGAGACAGCAAAGAAGCAGTTCCCCTGCATGAGCAGCGGGGAAAGTCAGAGGAATAGGTGGGTGTCAGTGATAGAAAGGGGAGTCAAAGTGGGGAGGAGACATGAGTTTGCAAGCAAGAGCAAAGGTGAAATCTGAGTGCCAAATAACATGTTTTAAGAGTAACAGTTTTTCCCATGGAAGATTATAGTTGTATCAGATCTATGGGCAGTACATTATGGGCATTATAAGTACTACCAAAATTGTGTGTGTATTTTTAAAAGGACAGTACCTTGAGGTTTGCCAGCAATCGATACAGTACACCAGGCAGATGGCTTCAGAATGTGTTCTGTGTTTTTATTTTTTTTACCCTGTCCCTCTGTGTCATGCCTGTCTCTCTCACCAGTACTAGGCCTTCTGATACACTCTTTGCTTCTATGTCTCCATAACTAGGGGATTTCACTTTATTGCTTTTTGCCTTAACGCTGATTTCTGCCTTTACCAACCCTAACAACTCTCTTCCCCACACTCTTAATTGATCCATAATCGCTGGAGTCCCCACTTCAGACACACACACCTACAGAGACACACACACACCATGGCCCTGCATAACACCTTCCTCTCCGCTTTCCAGTGCCATGTGCTCCTCACCGATCGCTTGCAGTCCTCTGATGGCTGAGGACCCAGGTCCATTGCATACATTCTAGCAGGGAGGCTGGTTCCCTGTGCTCCCCCTTCTTGGTGGCTAGCATCCTGTGCGCTGATGTCCCCCTGCTCAATTACTGGGTGGCTGGAAGCTGAAGCTAGATACATTCAGACTAAAAAATAAGGTGACCTTTTTTTTACTGTGAACATTAGAGCAACATACTGAGGGATGTGGTGGACTCTCTTTCATTTGAAGTCTTTAAATCAAGATGGGATAGCTTTCTAAAACAAATGCAGCAGCTCAACCAGAAGTTGTTTTCCTGTTGTAGGAAGCACTTAGTGAAATTCTATAGCCTGTGGTATGCAGGAGATCAGATTAGATGATGATAAAGGTGCCATCTGGTTTTAAAATCTATGACTCAGTGACTCTATAAATATTTGCTTGTGAATGAGCTTATTCATACAGGGAGTGGTCTCCCAACTGCCCTGAAGTTATTTTGTAGCTTTGTGCGTTTGGGTGTGAGACTGTTAGCAGGCTGGAAGAGACTTAGAGAGTGTATTGGGTTTCTCAAATAAAAATAAATATAGCAGAAGCATAGGCGGCAGTGAGAAGGAAGGGAAGAAGAGGGATGAAAGGATGCATATTCAAGTAGGAAAAAGTACCTATTGGGTCTGTATACATGCCATAAGGTATTTGTAGTGTGGCCAGGCACTGCCTTATGGAATCACTATTATATATGGCACAGGGCTCAGGACCCAAATGGCTGCTCACTGGCATGACATTGGAGGACTGCTGATTGGCAGCAACTATGGTAAACAGTGACAGAAAATGGAAGACTGGCCATTTCAGTAAATGAACTTGCAAGATATGTGAAATACCTTTGTATGAGATGATTAACACAGCCACAGCACCCTAATAAGGCATCTTAAATGTGATGAACATGGATGCTCTTTGCAAACAGCACTGTTATGTATAAGCAATTAAGGCCTGATCCAAAGCCCGGGGCAGTCAATAGAAAGACTCCCATTGATTTCAAGGAGCTTTGGATCAGGCCCCTAATGCAGTACAAAACAGTGCATAAAAGGAATAGTGACTGTATTCCATGCCCTTGGCAGATATATGATATGGTATGTGTAAGTGGTTTTTGAGTGTAGGAAGTATAAACATTGACCAAAGCTGTAAAAGTGGGGTAGGCTCAGATCACACCATGTTCTGTACAATGACATTATTAATATTGTGTTTGTATTACCAGGACATTGATATGGATTTAGTAGGTTCACAAGTGATATTCAATATGATTTCAGGGCCTTAGGGACATAGGCAGTGGCCTGTAACATATTAGACAGAAATTCCTCACTCTTGACACACACAAAGGTTCACAGTCTTCATACAGAACAGGTGTAATGATGGCAGAATTTGGTCTAAATTGAGTACTGTGGTCATATACGAACTTATTTAGAAAGACTTTGTGATAGAAAATACTGCTGAAATTGGTCCACTGTTATAGCTCTTAGAAATGTCAAATAAATGACACTCCTGGCCACTTGTAATAATAGGATCAAGACAACTAAAATTTTATAATCAACTCATCCTCCCTGTCTGCTGTTCAAAAGATTCCAGAATATCAATGGGAACTTTAATTCATTGGCCTTCTGGTAAAGTTATTACATGTAAAGGAGCAAACTATATAGCAGCTAATACATATAATTCATTTCACATTACACTTGCTTTCAAGAATTGTTCCACTTGTGATTTCATACCAGGTCACCAATATGACTCCAGTAGCTCCTATTCAGTCCTGACTATACTCTGCTGACACTCATGAAGTAAAATTACTAATTGTGAAGTATGGTTGCTAGAAACCATTACTCTGTCACCTTACAACAGAGTCTTTCAATTCATTGAGCTCTTTTCTTACATTAAACAGTGATTGTAATCCTAGTTGCTTTGTACGTCAGCCTTGTATACCTACTTTAGGAGAAAACATGGGGTGAAACATCTTAGGATCACACCATATCATCCCCAGGGTAATAGTTTACTGTAATTATTCAATAGAGCTCTTATGTTTCAAGCATTCACTGGTAAAATGTGTTAGTGTGGAGCACAAGTGTGAAAATTTAAAAGTACTTCTTTTGTTTTAATTTGCTGGCAAGCAAATTGCTTTTTTCCCTCAGGCTCATTTTTTCTCCTCTCTCATAGTTTTTCTCTAACCTTAGAGCAAAAAAGGATTGTTGTATTGGAGCAAAAATAAACACTTTAGCTCATGAACTCCAATGTATGCTGTCATTTGTATGAACGCTGAAATTTCATTCCACTTAGATAGAGCTATAGGAAATTGGGTTTTTTAGGTTTTGACTTAGTTTCTTTGATCAAGCCAGTATAAATGGTATAGTCTAGAGGATTTGGGAGTATACTCTAGATTCCCTGGATCCTACAGTGCAAAGGGACATGATTGGATCACAGAAACAACAGTTAAGAAAATTATTTTTCTAAGAATAAGAATGGCTATACTGGGTCAGACCAATGGTCCGTCTAGCCCACTACCCTGTCTTCTGGCAGTGGCCAGTGCCAGGTGCTTCTGAAGGAATGAAAAGTACAAGGCAATTATTGAGTAATCCATCCCCTATCATACAGTCCCAGTTTCTGGCAGTCAGGTTTAGGGATACCTAGAGCATGGAGTTGCATCCATGACCAAGGATAGTTCAAAGACAAACTATATACAAGAGTAAGTGACTTATTCATGAGGGCACTTGTTCTGAGCTGAAGCTGTGATGACCATGTGACCACAGGAAACACCCTGTGTGGGGTTTGAAGGACAAATCATCAACCAGAGCCCTTGTTGGAATGAGGAGGTGATCTCTGGTAAACTTACTACCACATGGGTAGATTCTTTTATTGCTTTTAATGTTTACTCTGTAATGCTTTTATCTTAAGAATAAATGTGCTTTCTTAGAAAGAGCAGAGTATTAGTCTAACTGTGGAAATTACACTGTTTATTGTCTCTGGGGAGAAAATAGGCCTGCTTAGGCAGTCTGGCTTTTCTGGGGAGTTCACAGTATTGACAGAGAGCTCTGAAGCCTGGAATAGCCCTGGTCAGGAGGGAGAGAGATGCAAATCTCCTCTCCAGAGATATGATGTCTGAGGATCTCGGAACCTAGAGTAGGTGCCCTTGCTGGACCACAAGCAGGAACACAGGTGCAGTTGCCCTGAACTGTGACATGTCCTGCCCAGTTGATATCAATAACCAGACATTTATAACTGGGCAAAATAGACAGTCTTGACTAAATCTTCTGAAATCAAAGTATTTAAATCAGTTACTTAGAAGAAACCATTTAATGAGCTGTCTTTGAGCAGGATAATTAATGAATACTAAGAATCTTAAATCCAATTAAATCCCACTATTTCTCTCTTTTCCATAGTTTAGCTCGAGTCTTCTCACCAGAAATACATGATCTAATCATTTGGTAATTTAAAAGACATCGTAAAATCTTAAACGTAGGGCTCTCAAGTGATTAAGAGACTTGATCACGATTAATCGCGCTGTTAAACAATAATAGAATACCATATATTTAAATTTTTTTCGATGTTTTCTACATTTTCAAAAATATTGATTTCAATTACAACACAATACAAAGAATACAGTGCTCACTTTATATTTATTTGTATTACAAATATTTGCACTGTAAAAAAGAAACAAAAGAAATAGGATTTCAATTCACCTCATGCAAATACGTTAGTGCAATCTCTTTATCATGAATGTTGAACTTACAAATGTAGAATTATGTAAAAAAAATAACGGCACTCGAAAATAAAACAATGTAAAAATTTAGAACATACAAATCCACTCATCCATACTTTGTTTACATTTATAGGGGATAATGCTGCCTGTTTCTTGTTTACAATGTCACCTGAAAATGAGAACAGGTGTTCTCATGGCAGTGCTGTAGCTGGCATTGCAAGGTAGTTATGTGCCAGATATGCTAAACGTTCATATGCTCCTTCATGCTTCAGCCACCATTTCGGAGGACATGCTTTCATGCTGATGACAGGTTCTGCATGATAACAATTCAAAGCAGTGTGGACTGATGCATGTCCATTTTCATCATCTGAGTCAGATGCCACCAACAGAAGGTTGATTTTCTTTTTTGGTGGTTTGGGTTCTGTAGTTTCTGCATCAGAGTGTTGCTCTTTTAAAGACTTTTGACAGCATGTTCCATACCTCATCCCTCTCCGATTTTGGAAGGCACTTTAGATTCTTTAACTTTGGGTCAAGTAATGTAGCTATCTTTAGAAATCTCACATTGGTACGTTCTTCGCATTTTGTCAAATCTGCAGTGAAAGTGTTCTTAAATTGAGCAATGTGTTCTGTGTCATCATCTGAGACTGTCATAACATGAAATATATGGTAGAAAGTGGGTAAAACCACAGAGCAGGAGAAATACAATTTCCCCCAAGGAGTTCAGTAACAAATTTAATTAACACATTATTTTTTTAACAAATGTCATCAGTATGGAAGCATGTTCTCTGGAATGATGGCTGAAGCATCAAGGGACATACGAATGTTTAGCATATCTGGTATGTAAATATCTTGCAACTCCAGCCACAACAGTGCCTTGCAAATGCCTGTTTTACTTTCAGGTGACACTGTAAATAAGAAGCAGGCAGCATTATCTCCCATAAATGTAAATAAATTTCTTTGTCTTAGCGATTGGCTGAACAAGAAGTAGGACTGAGTGGATTTGTAGACTCTAAAGTTTTACACTGTTTTGTTTTTGAGTGCAGTTATGTAACAAAAAAATCTGCATTTGTCAGTTGCATTTTCACAATAAAGAGATTGCACTACAGTACTTGTATGAGGTGAATTGAAAAATACTATTTCTTTTGTTTGTCTTTTTTACAGTTCAAATATTTGTAATCAAAAGTAAAAATATAAAGTAAGCACTGTACACTTTGTATTCTGTGTTGTAATTGAAACCAATATATTTGAAAATATAGAAAAACATCCAAAATATTTATAATAAATGTAAATTAGTTTTCTATTATTGTTTAATAGTGTGATTAAACAGTGATTAATCATGATTAATTTTTTTAAATCAAGTTAACTCAAAACAAATTAATCACTTGAGCTAACTGCGATTAATTGACAGCCCTACTTAAATTACAACAGCATTTCCATATTCCAATACAATCATTACAAGAGTTTTCAGACCTAATCCTCTGGAAGTGCTTTTTGGCTACTTCCATGCTGAAGGCTTTCCAGAAAGTTGTTTTTGGATTGTCTTCTTAGCTGTCTGTGGCAGCTTGCTTATATAGTTGGACAGGACATATTTACGACTGCTATGTGTTGGAGCAGGGTAGCACAGAGACAGAGAAAAGGAGAGAAAGAGGGTTGCTCACTTGAGAGTTTTACACCCTTCTTCCTTTTTTCATAAAATTATAGGAAAAACAGATCTTTTAGCCTGTTTAGATTCAAAAGTTGGCTGTTGGCGCTGTGCCTTCAGGGGTTAATTTTAGTGACTCACTCCTGAATATGCAGTCTGCTTAATGAATATGCAACACAGTTTTGTTCTCTTGTGGTGGGAAAGCCTCAGATAACTTTTAAAGTTACTTTCCCTTTTTTTTTTTATTCAGTTTTCTGAGAGATTCCTTCATTTTATTAGCATTCAAGAGAAAATTAAATTCTAATTTCAGAAAATCCAAATCATGTTCTTTATATAAAAGATTTTAGCTTTCATGTCTTTTTGTAAAATTAAATAATTTTCAAAGAGTCTTTAGTTTAAATTGTTACAAAGAAGTTGCTGATTCTTCATAACAATTTTGGAGATGATTCTTCTTGTTTTCCTAACTTGGATGAGGGAGGTGCTTTTGTATTTAATTTCTCCATTAATCTAAATATTTCATATTTAAATGGCTTCTTATATCAGCAAAAATTAAGATGTTTTTGTACACCAGTGCAAGGCGCCTGGGTAACAAAATGGAGGAGCTAGAGCTACTGGTACAGGAAGTGAAACCAGATTTTATAGGGATAACAGAAACATGGTGGAATAGGAGTCACGACTGGTGTACAAATATTGAAGGGCATGTGCTGTTTGGGAAAGAAAGATATAAAGGCAAAGGTGGTGGAGTAGCATTGTATGGTATATCAATGATGAGGTAGACTGTAAAGAAATTAGAAGTGATGAAACGACATTGGGGAAGAACGCTACTAGCGCTTCCACCAGGATAGTGCTTGGGGTGTGCTACAGATCACTGGAATCCAATTTGGATGTGGATAAAGACCTCCTTAATGTTCTAATGAAGTAAATACTACTAGGAACTATGTACATTATGGGAGATTTTAATTTCCCAGATAGACTTGAAGACTAGTGCTAGTAATAATAATCGGGCTCAGATTTTCCTGGATGTGATAGCTAATGGATTGCTTCACCAAATAGTTGCTGAACCAACAGGAGGGGATGCTATTTTAGATTTGGTATTGGTGAGTAGTGAAGACCTAGTAGAAGAACTGGTTGTAGGGGACAGCCTTGGTTCAAGCAACCATGAACTAATTCAGTTCAAACTAAATGGAAGGAAAAACAAAAATAGATCGATGAATACGGGTCTTTGATTTCAAAAGGGCTAATTTAAAAAAATTAAGAGAATTAGTTAGGGAAGTGGACTGGACTGAAGAATTAATGGATCTAAAGGTGGAGGAGGCTTGGAATTACTTCAAATCAAAGTAGCAGGAACTATCTGAAGCCTGCATCCCAAGGAAGGCAAAAAAATTAATAGGGAAGAGTTGTGGACCAAGCTGGATGAGCAAGCATCTCAGACAGGTGAATAAGGGAAGCAGAAAGCCTACAAGGAGTGGAAAATGGGAGGGATCAGCAAGGAAAGCTATCTCTTGGAGGTCAAAACATGTAGAGACAAAGTAAAAAATGGCAAAAGCCAAATAGAGTTGAACCTTGCAAAGGGAATTAAAACCAATAGTAAAAGGTTCTACAGCTATATAAAGAGGAAGAAAATAAAGAAGGAAGAAGTGGGACCGTGAAGCACTGAGGATGGGGTGGAGTTTAAGGATAATCTAGGCATGGCCCAGTATCTAAACAAGTACTTTGTCTCAGTTTTTAATGAGACTAAAGAACAGTTTAGGGATAGTGGCAAGGGGGCTAATGGGATTGATGATATGGAGGTAGAAATTACCACATCTGAGGTAGAAGCCAAACTCAAGGAGCTTAATGGGACTAAATCGGGGGGCCCAGATAATCTCCATGCAAGGATATTAAAAGAATTGGCACATGTTATTGCAAGCCCACTAGCAAAGATTTTTAATGAATCTGTAAACTCAGGGGCTGTACCATATGACTGGAGAATTGCTAACATAGTTCCTATTTTAAAAAAAGGGGAAAAAAATGATCCGGGTAATTACAAGCCTGTTAGTTTGACCTCAGTAGTATGCAAGGTGTTGGAAAAAATTTTGTAAGAGAAAGTAGTTAAGGACATTGAGGTTAACAGTAATTGGGACAAAATACAATATGGTTTTACAAACGATAGATTGTGCCAGACCAACTTCATCTCCTTTTTTGAGAAGATAAGAGATTTTTTAGACAAAGGGAATGCAGTGGATCTAATTTACCTAGATTTCAGTAAGGCATTTGATAAGGTTCCACATGGGGAATTATTAGTTAAATTGGAAAAGATGGGGATTAATGTGAAAATTGGAAGGTGGATAAGGAACTGGTTAAAGGAGAGACTATGGTGAGTGATACTGAAAGGTGAACTGTCAGGCTGGAGGGAGTTTACTAGTGGAGTTCCTCAGAGATCGGTTTTGGGACCAATCTTATTTAACCTTTTTATTACTGATCTTGCACAAAAAGTGGGAATGTGCTAATAAAGTTTGCGGATGACCCAAAGTTGGGAGGTATTGCTAATACAGGGATATCATACAGGAAGATCTGGATGACCTTGTAACTTGGAGTAATAGAAATAGGATGAAATTTAATAGTGGAAAGTGCAAGGCCATGAACATAAGAACTAATAACAAGAACTTTTGCTATAAACTGGGGATGCATCAGCTGGAAGTGACAGAAGAAGAGAAGGACCTGGACGTATTGGTCGATCACAGGATGATTATGAGCCACCAATGTGATGTCGCTGTGAAAAAAGCTAATGCGGTTCTAGGATGCAACAGCGAAGCATTTCCAGGAGAGATAGGGAGGTGTTAGTACTGTTATACAAGGCTTTGGTCAGATCTGATCTGGACTGCTGTGTGCAGTTCTGGTCTCCCATGTTTAAGAAAGATGAATTAAAACTGGAACAGGTCCAGAGAAGGGCTACTAGGATGATCTTAGGAATGGAAAATCTGCTTTTTGAGAGGAGTCTCAAAGAGCTTTGCTTGTTTAGCCTAACAAAAAGAAGGCTGAGGGGAGATATGATTGCTCTCTATAAATACATGAGAGGGATAAATACCAGGTAGGGAGAGGAGTTATTTAAGTTATGCACCAATGTGGACACAAGAACAACTAGATATAAATCGGCCATCAGGAAGTTTAGACATAATATTAGATGAAGGTTTCTAACCATCAGGGGGGTGAAGTTATGGAACAGCCTTCCAACGGGAGCAGTGGGGGCAAGAAATCTAGCTAGCTTCAAGACTGGGCTTGATCAGTTTATGGAGGGGATGGTATGATGGGACAATTGACTGATCTTTGACTACTACTGGTAAATATGCCTAGTGGCCTTTGAAGGGATGTTAGATGAGCTGGGCTCTGAGTTACTACAGAGAATTCTTTCTGGGTGTCCGTTTGGTGAGTCTTGCCCCCATACTCAGGGCTTACCTGATCGCCATATTTGGGGTTGGGAAGGAATTTTCCCCCAGGGCAGATTAACATAGGCCTTGGGGGGGGTTTTTTGCCTTCCTCTGTAACATGGGGCACTGGTCACTTGCTGGTAGATTCTCTGTACCTTTAAATCATTATTTGAGGACTTCAATAACTCAGTGTTAAGTTAGGGGCTATTACAGGAGTGGGTGGGTGAAGTTCTGTGGCCTGCATTGTGCAGGAGGTCAGACTAGATGTTCATAATGGTCCCTTCTGACCTTATAGTCTATGAAATATGAATCACTTCAGTAAGGTCATCAGATTTCATATTGATACCTAAAGCATTTTGCTATTTACATAGCAATAATATTAGGAAATTACATTAAAATGTTTTCATTTAGCTAACTTATCTGCAAGTATGCATTGCACAAAGGGGTTTGCCATTTCAACATTTAAGAAATTAAAAAAAGGTTTAAAATACTTCCAGCTAACACATCACTACATAGAATCATGGAGCAGAGAAGACTGAGCAGGGGACATACTAACAGTGTTCAAGTACATAAAAGGTTGTGATAAAGAGAAGGGTTAGAAATTGTTGTTCTTATCTGCTGGGGACAGACAAGACGTAATGGGCTTAAATTCAAGCAAGGGAGATTTAGGTTAAAAACTTAGGAAAAACTTCCTAACGGTCAGGGTAGTTAAGCACTGGAACAAATTACCTGTGGAGGTTGTGGAATCTGTGTCATTGGAGGTTTTTAAGAACAGGTTAGACAAAAACCTGTTGAGGATGGTCTAGATAATATTTACTCCTGCTCCAGTGCAGAGGACTGGACTGGATGACCTATCAAGGTCCTTTCCAATTCTATATTTCTATGATTCTGTGTTTTTCCTAGAGGCTTTTCTTTGTAAGAGGAAGCGGGGGACAGGGGTAGAGGAGGGCTCATTTTATGGCTTGGCAGGTAACATTCAGTACATTCCAAAGAGGAATCCACTGAAAAAGGAATATCTTCACAATCTTTTACATGACCAGGTCTTTTCTAAAACTCTTCTTTACACGTTTGGTTTTTTGAAATAAGGATTATATCTATACCAGACTAGTACCTTATACAAGAGAGAGGTGCCCTGGTCTTGATAAACACTCTTTTGGTTGAGTTGCCTTTTAAATCAAATGGTGTTTACCAGTTGTAGGATACAATTTCAATTAAAAACTCCTATCAAATATTCTATACAAAGCACCAATTATAACCAAGCTTACATCCATTTTTCAAAACGTATCATGAAATAATTGATACAGAAAGTTAGAAAACTTACACTTTTAGAGCTGGCAAAAACATACTGGGTATAATAAATTGACTTATGGCTTAGGGGGGGGTGTGATCTTCTTTGACACTTGTCACATTGATAGACAACAGAATTCCTAGGATTTTCCTGAGCTCAGACATTTCATCTAATTAAATAAGAAAAAATATATTCATATGACATATTTTTCTCCAAGCACCTTATGTATGAAAGTAATGATAAATATTGCCTGACATTCAGTAAAGACACAGGTATGTTTGTAATGACCTAACATTATAAGCATAAGTTATAATAATTTTATTATTTCTCCATCAATATTACACCACAGTCTAATCCATTATATATTATAAATCCATAACAAGTTATATGTATTTGTAAGAAAAACTAAACATGTGAAAAAAGTTAGTCAATTTAGCAAAAAAACAACTGCTGATGCACAGCTCACTACAACATGTTCTAGCGATTGATTTCTCAGGCCTCTGCTATATTCAAAAGAGCTGATTCTACAAGTTACCTGATTGTGAGGAATATTTCCCAGAGAACTGACCTGAAAACTACAATATTCTCAAAACTGAGAAAAGAAAAAATTACTTTATAAAGTGTACATAAACAAAATTAACTTTGAAAAGAAAAAGAACCCAAAGGTAATCTCAGATAATGGGTGGCTTATACATTGGAAATTAAGTTTACTGTGATTAACAACGCACACACTTCTCCCCACTAAGCACAACAACGTGTTTCAGTCTTTGGTAAAACGCTGTTGCACTTCTCAGTTCCCACAGAAGATGGTGCTTTGTGATAAAATATGTATTGTACCAGCTATACTAGTTTTCAAATAACGTAGAGAGGAAAGCAATACAGGATTAATACATAACTCTTTGTGATGGGTCCACATAGACACCGAAAGTGCTTATATAATATTCATGCATAAAAGATTATTGTTTGATCAATATTTTATTTTGGAAGTAAAATAAATACTGAAAGCTAGCAAGCCAATACTGAGATCTTTACCATAAAAGTAAGGTGCTGAGATTTTTTTAATATGAGTCCATGTGTGGCTTTAGAAAAAAAAAAATACAGGCCAAATTTAGTTCTTTGGATGGATTAATCTTTTGTCCCTTGTTTTAGGTCCCAGCTGTGGACCTTGGCAAGATAAGAAAATTTCTGTTTGGTAATTTCCTCTGAGAGCAGATCCTAGACACTTCCAATCTCCTGTCTTATCCTGGACCTTTACTTTAACTGAAATCATTATGAATTAGTATTCTATATTCAGGAAAAAATACAGGGCAGGGGTAGGAAAGCTCAAGTTTAGTGCATATGGCACATGTAATACTTATTCAAGATAAGTCTCTAAGGACAGTGACTTATATTGTTCTGCTCCAAGCTGAAAGATAAACTATATCTGCAGAAAAGAAATGAGTATATCATTTAGATTGCTGCATGCCACAAAAGCCAAATTCTGACCTCACTTACCCAGCTGACTCCAGTGAAGTTACTGGGATAAATGAGAGGAGACTGTGACTCTAGTAGTCTGCAAGGCCTTTGTGTCTTTAAAAGGACACAAGGAACTCATAATCTGACTTTTAATGTCTGGTTTCTAATTCTATATTATCTGTAGCATACAGTTAGAAGTTTAAAACACCTGCTAATTTTGTCTGTTGAAACTTTTGAGACTCTTTTGTCTCTTGGCAAACATTGATTCTTATGGAGCACACTACACTGCTTCCCTTGCCTCATTTACTTCTTGTTTATGTCACATAAGTGTAACCGTTCTGGCAGACAGAGTCGGCAGCAGCAAGGGTCAGGTTCTATATCTAGGGGTCCCTGTCAATGATACCACACCAAGCCCCCACCCAGTCACCTGGGAAATCACACACTATTCCCTGGGCACCCCAAAAGCAATACTTCCCCTCTCGCAAGCACAGAGTCTGAGTGTAGAAAGCAAACCTTTTAACAACAAAAGGGAATTAACACAGCACTGGTTTGGAAAACAGTGCAAACAGAATTCATGAACTCAATGAGCCAAACCCACCCCAGTGTACCCCCATGTCCTTCGCCTCTCCCTTCTTGCTGTCCCCTGTACTGACTGTCATAGTTGCAATGTCCACCTCGGTTGGGGCTCATGCAGTCCCCCTCTGCAGGCTCCTGCCAGACACAGGCCTCCTCCACTGCTGCCTCCTGCGGGCCTCACTGAGTCCCCGCTGCTGGCTCTCGCCATCTGCTGGCTCCCACCATCTGCAGGCACCTACTGCTCCTTGCTCCCTCTGTCTGCAGACACCCTGCTGGCTGCAGATGCTAACTGATCCTGGCTTCTGCAGGCGCTGACTGCTCCTGGCTCCCGCTGTCACCGACCGATCCTGTCATCTGCAGGCACCAGACGTCTGCTGGCATTGACTGCTATTGCTCCCACCATCTACTGGTGCCAATCGATCCTGCCGTCTGCAGGCACCGCCCACTGCTGGAGCCTCTCTGTTGGTTGTCAGTCAAAGTTTCCCAGTTCCGCTAATGATTCAGCTCTTCGTGATTTTCAGCTTTCAGCTCATGGGAAAACCTGCTGACACAGGAGCAATGTTGTTGCTTTTAACAAACAAAAGAGTCCAAGAGGACTCATTAATTCTACCTTTTAACAGTGGGAGGAAATCATCAATCCATTCCTGAGGGTAGCCCTTTACCAGGGGTAGTGCAATCTCAGCAGGAGACTGCCCACCCCTTCTTCTCTTCTTGCAATGCTGAAACATCCGTCCGACACCCTTTTTGGGCTCTGTTTAGGTGAGAGTGAATTTTTCATCAGAACGGGCTAAACACAGATCTGATGCCATCTGTTCATACAATCAAAGGACAACATTTCATTACCCCTGCAGTTAACACAACAGTGACTTGTAACACAATACCAGACACATTGACCATTTCCCATCATGCGCAACACTTAGTGTGCGTATGCAATATGCTGAGTACTTAATTGTACTCATGAAAATACAAAGCCCATGCAAATAATGTGCCCGCCTTACAGCTGCTGAGCAGAGAGATTGCCACTCAAACACTCAGACCTTGCTTACATAAGCAATATACTTGGAAGGTTGTTTGCTAGTGAACTATGCTTGGTTTACTCCTCTAACTGTAGCAGAAGAGTAGAAAATTAAAACTTGAAGGCCTGCTCCTACTCCCACGAATGGGCATGACAAAACTCCTATCGACTCCATGTAAGCAGGATAAATTAAAGCAATGGTGTGATTAACAGTTGGATCTCTATTCTTACTTACACAGTCCAGACAAGACGGGGTAGCCATGTGAATGGCTGTGATCCCTCTAGGAGGAACATAGATTGGGCAATTGTCCATGACGTATCTGACTGTTTGCATTCAAAGTAGAGTGGCCTGCTAACACCTCTGCAGTCATAGGACAAAAAGAGGGGGTTAGTGGGTTACCAATTGGTGTAATAAGCTATAAATTCAGTGTCTCTGTTCTGTCCGTGATTTTAGTGTCTAAAAGAGTTATGAATTTGAGCTCCCAGGCTACTCCACCTTGAATCGTTCCTTAGAATTTGTGCTACTATTATGCTAAATAATTTCTTCCACCTTACATTTAGCTGTGATGCTCACAGTACCTTTCCCAGACCTGAAGAAGAACTCTGTGTGGATCGAAAGCTTGTATCTCTCACCAAGAGAAGTTGGACCAATATAAGATAGTACCTCACCCACCTTGTCTCTAATATCCTGGGACCAACATGGCTACAACTACTGTGGTCCTCTCAAAGTCAGGGTTACTTACATCTTCAACTTGAACAGGCTTTTGCCCATAATTCAGTGGTCACTTTCATGGTATGCTAATAATTTTGTAGGAAGTTGCTGTCTTTTAAAAAGCTGCCAAGTGTTGTGCATCTCTTGCGACACTCACACCTCTGGCAGCCTTTCACTTGTGCAGAAGGTCCTCCCAGCCATTGGGAGCCACTGCATTGCCTATTCTACAGGCATCCTCTCTTCTTCCCCATGTACTTCTCCTCTGCTGGATTCAGCCTGGGGGGAGCAGCTAGGTTGGAGAAGCAGCAGAAAGTAGAGGTGTGTGAGACAATATTGGCCAATACTGCCCCAACTATTCTCTGCAGTTAGTCCCCTAGCCATCAGTTGCCATCCTCCAAACTACCAGCTGGGTAAAGAGTGGAAGCTGTCTCCTCCAGCTAGAACTCATTTCCCTACTGCTTGGTGCAAGGCTTGGGAAGGGCAATCAGAGACATTCTCATCCATAATAAATGGCACACATGGAGCTGCACAAAATTTAGCAGCTATGGCACAGTGAGCAAAGCAAGCAAATAACGTGAGTATCTGAATGCTATGAATATTCACGTCCAAAAGTCCCAGATTCCATTATGTTAATTAGCAATAGATTCAAAGTTTTTGGAGCAGTTTAAAAACAACTATCAGTTTTAAAGATTTCAGGCGTAAAATTCTGCTTAGCTTCCTAAAAGTAGGGTGTTCCTTCCATTAGGAATCAATAGAAGTGGGGAAGAAAAGACACTGCCTAACCTAAGGACTGCAGGCCACTTTATATTAAAATGTGTGCTCTGGTGAAATAAAATTAATTATTTATCACATTCATTTTTTCTAATATATATTGGGTCTATTGCTTTCTTTGTTGTCCTCTCTGATTGTCACAGATGATATGCTACTCACTTCGGGAAAAGTTTTGCCCTTTATCTTCTGACACGTGTGGCATGGGAGGAAGACGAGTGGTAGCAGTTGGATAGAGGGTTTGTGATCCTGAGACATTGGGTTTGTACAGGACACACTGGCTCACAGTGGGATCTAGAAGCACCACTGTTTACTGCTGACTCAAGAAAGCAACACACATGCACCTTCCCTCATCCCCCAGCACCTTCTGACAGCAGTAGCATTGCATGGAATAAGCCATGACTTTCAAGCTGTCTGCCTTTTGGGGGAGAGCCACCAACCGTGCTGCTGCCTATTCATTTCATCAGATGACCCCTGGCTTTTGTATTGTGGGAAAGGGTGAGAACACTTTATCTATTCATTTTTTTCACACCATTCATGATTTTATAGTCCTGTGTCATGTTTCTCCTAACTCATCTCTTTTCTAAGCCCTGGTCTTTTTAGTATCTCCTCGTATGGAAGCAGTTCCATAACTTGATCATCTTTGTTGCCTTTCTCTGAACCTTTTCCAGTTCCATTATATCCTTTTTGAGATGGGGCAACCATAAATGAAAACAATATTAAAGGTTTGAGCACACCATGGATTCATATATTGGCATTTTGATATGTTCTTTCTTATTTTCAATCCCTTTCCTAATAGTTCCTAACCTACTGTTAAGACTTTTATTACTGCTATTATGCATTGAGCTGAAGTTTCAAGAGAATTTTCCATGGTGACTTCAAGATTTCTTTCCTGGGTGGTAACAGCTAATTTAGACCCATTATTGTATATGTACAGTTGGAATTATTTTTTCAATATGCATTACAACATTGAATTTCATCTGCCATTTTGTTGCTCAGTCGCCAGTTTTGTGAGATCCGTCTGTAACTCCTTGCAGTTTCTTTGGACTTAACTATATTTAATAACTGTGTATCATCGGCAAATTTTTCCACTTCACTGTTTACCCCCTGAAGGCATGTGGCCCGACCCAGCAGGGGTGTTGCAGTTGTTCCTCGGGCCCAGGATCTGAGAAAGGCCACAGCGCCTTAGTCTACGGTGGGAAAAAGCTAGTGGTTGGTGAGTCTTTAGCCCCTGGCCCCTAGGCGGGGCAGTGCAGTGCTGACACGTAGTTTATAGTCCCTCGGCCCTCGAACAGGGCAGGGCAGGCAAAGTAGTCTATAGCTCCCGGCCTTCCAACAGGCGGGGCTGGCAAGCAATGTGTTGCCATGGCTCTCAGGGAGAGCGGAGTGGGCAAAGCAGTCTATTACCCTCGGCCTTCCAACAGGCGGGGCAAGCAAGCAGTTTAAAGCCCCCGGCCCTTAAACCGGGCAGGGCTGGTGAAGCAGCCCTCCAGCGGGTGGGGCCAGCGCAGTAGTCTAGAGCCCCCGGCCTTGCACACAGGTGGGGCTAGTAAAGTTCGGTATCCTTGGGTAGGCAAGTTCCGAGAAAACCAAGCACTCTCAGGGTGGTTGGGGAGGAGGATGCAGGCCCACTTGACACCACTGTGTCCCAGCCCAGGGCCCTATCAGTGGCAAAGTGGTTTGCCACCGAGTCAGCAGGGGTCCAGCTGCAACACACTGACTGGTTTAATCACAGACTCAGCCACTCTCTAGTCGGCTGTCCCTGGGCTACTTCCTCCCACCCTTTCCCGAGGTACCTGCAGCCAAGTGTCTCCCTCCACGTCGCTGGGGTAGATGGCGAGTGGGAGCCCACAAGTCCCTCATCGTCGACCGCCGGCAGGTCCAGAAACTCCTCAGTGTCATCAGCGGAGGGAAGCTTCTCCAGGTTGCAGGATCCCTGGGGGTCCTCTGGTACACCAGGCTCAGGCAGCTCCAGTGAGTCCCCGACGTTGGGCAGCTCCTCCAGATCAGGGCTGGCCTCAGGGGGTTCCTCCCACCCACTGGTCTTGGGAAGCTCTTCCCAGCTACTAGGGCTCGGTGGCCCTCTCCAGTCACTATGGTCCGACGGCCCTTCCCAGTCACTCAGGTCCGGCAGTCCAGGCAGGCTTTGGAGGCTCCGGTCGGTGGAGGTTGCTCCGAACAGCTGTAGGGCCTGGGTCAGGCCCAGACCACAGCCTCTGGCAAGACACATCTGCCTCCAGTGGCAGCTTCCCCCTCACTGATCTGCTAGGCTGGCCTTTTAAGCTTCCCCTTCCTGTCCTAGGTCTGCCCCTCTGCTTCCAGGGTGTTTGCCCTGCAGGGCCTTGTTCTGCCCAGTAGGGGATTGCAGCTGTTCCTTGGGCCCAGGCTCCGAGGAAGGCCACAGGACCTTGCTACACCCCCTTTTCCAGATCATTAAAGAATATGATGAACAGCACAGATATAAGTACAGATCCTTACTGGACCCTGCTATTCAGCTCTCTGAAATTTGTGACCATTTTATTTGTCACCATTTTGAAATTTGATCATTTATTCCTATCTTTTCTTCCCTCTTATCCCATGACTACTTAGTTTCCTTCAGAATCTTCGGTGAGGGATGTGTCAAAGGCTTTCTTAACATTCAAGTATTCTATATGGACTTGATTACCCTTATCCACATACTTGTTGGCTCCCTCAAAGAATTCTAATCGATTGGTGTTGACTCTTCCCCAACACATCACCTTTATCTATGTTGGCTACAGACCCACCCACATCCATTAAGGGGAGAAAAGTACAAGACTTGACTATTTACTTATGCTAGTGGGGGACAGAAGGCTTCTATATTTTTTGTTGATCCTCCTTCTTTATAATTTTTTTCCTTCCCAGATAAACTCATTGGTCTCAGATACAACTTTTCTAACATTACTGAAGGTAGTTAGTAAATTAGTAACTGCTTCAAGAAGCAATTGCCAGTACTTCCATAAGGGAGAATTCTTCAAAAACACCTTATCCAAATATGTTATCCCTGTGGATAACACAGAGTAACACCTCTGTAATGATTGCTTCCCCAATATTCATCATTTGACTTGTCATTTCTTTCCACTACAAACTAGAGGTGGATAGAATTTGGTGGGTTTTGTCCACCAACTGCAGGGTACAAATTCACCACCGTCAGATCGATTTACCCTGATTGATTGAGCGGAAGTGAAGATCCGCTCAATCGATCTGGAAGTCGATTTAGTAAAAACACCTCCCCAAAAAGTGTAGAGCTGCATAGATGTGTATGCATTTCCCGTCAGCGCAGCGTAGTGGAGATGACGTGCAGAAGGGGATTTAGGAAGTTGACGTAGGTTACACAAGCTACTCCACGTAGTTTGCGAAACTCCCGTTGACTGCTGTCGAATTTCCTCGTAAATATATACCAGGCCTGATGCTGTGCTCTTCCTCCAGGCTGCTGTTCTAATTCAATGCCTTGTGAAGTGAATGGGAGCTGGTGATGCTGAGTCGATCTACAGAGGTGATCAGTGATTCACAGGAAAGGTCCCCTTTCCTCCACCTTTGATCTAGCTTTGTTTGTAGCAGCTGAGTGTTGCTTTGATATTGGGCTAACTCAGAGAGAAACTGAGGCCAGGTCTATACTCACTGGGAAATTCGGCAGCAGTCAACGGGAGTTATGCAAGCTACGTAGAGCAACTTATGTCGACTTCCTAAATCCTCTTTTGCGCACCATCTCCACGATGCTGTGCCAATGGGAAATGCATACCTGTCAATGCAGTGCTACATTTTTTTAGAGGTGGTTTTACTAGATCAACTTCCATATCAATTGGATGGGTCTTCAGTTTCGCTCAATCAATCCAGATAGATCAATCTGACAGTGGCAAATTTGCCACCATCAGTCTAGACAGACCCTCATTTGAAAGTGCCAAATTGTTCTTGCTTTCATGTATGAGCAATTTAGCATTATTTCAGTGTGAAACAAGACATCAGTCTAAGTTTTATAATGAAATATACAATTAGGTATTTAAAAAATGTCTTTATGAAACTATCAATATGTGCATGTCCAAAATAGCGCAACCATGAGATCAATGTGGCATTGCCCAGTGGAGAAAGTATTCAAGTAAGACTCAGAAGACCTGGGTTTTATTCCCAGATCTGCCACTGGTCTGTTGGATAACCTTGGGCAAATCACTCCACAACTCTGTGGCTCATTACAAAATAGGGATAGTGATAGTGATCTCCTTTGTAAAGTGCTTTGAGATCTTCTAATGAAAAAGTGCTGTATAGGAGCTAGGTATTATTACCATTAGTTATTTTATTATTAATAATATTCTTCCCTATCCCCTCATTATTTGTTACACTCATTCTTTGCTTCAAATATAAACTTAGGGTTTATCAATGTTCATTAAAGCCAACGGACGAGTGCCAGTTGAATACAATGGCTTGGGATCCAAACTTTAGACCATCAGTTCTTTTCAGTGTTATATAACTAAAAATAATTAAGAGTTTCTTCAAGGCTGAGCCCAGGTTAGTACAAAAAGTTTATAAATCTTGGTGAACATTTCACAATATTACAACAAATTTTGAGTCTCTAACAAAAAAACAAAACCACACAAATTCTGCAAAATTTCAGTTTTGTAATGAAAGTTTTACACTACTGTACTCTGGAAAGATCATACATGGAATACGTTTGTACCTTTCAGACTTACAATTCTCATATATTTTTTTAAAGACATGGCTAAAAATACAGAAAACAGATCAATGTTATACTATTAAGTATATACGGTATCTTACCAGAGTTAGGAACTATTTAAATTAGTTAGCTTCTGTGATTTATTCTTGTCTTAATGATCTTCTATTTTGCTAGCCCTTTTTGTGATAATCATGTTCATTTGTATTCAAGTGTCCTATAAAGCAAGATATTCCTAGCTTTTTTGCCGCAGGTATAGGAAAAGCAAACAAATGAATATACTGTCACTATATCTGTACACATGGGAGTAATTACATAGTTGTATTACTTAAATTAAGAAAATATGATAGTGGTTATTAGCAAGTGCACAATATATATATTAAAGTATATTATCCTTTATTTATTAGTTGTTTAGCATCAACTTTATACTTGGTAAAAAGATAGTCCCTGCCTCAAAGAGCCTGTATTCTAGGAGGTCAGATCTTCAGCTGGTGTAACTTCACATAGCTTCATTGAAGTCAATGCAGCTATGCTCATTTACATCAGCTGAGGATCTGGCCCACATCCCAGAAGACAGCATAATCTGAAGCTTTTGGTTCTTTAATGGTGTCATTATTAATACAAAATCACTGGTGATGGGAATTGTAGAAGATGTGCTTTTAGAAGGGATAGGAATGAGTAGATGGGGATGGGGCAGTAGGAAAAGAACTGTGAAAGTGATGGCAGCTAAATACCTTTTAGAAGTCTATCCCAGTGCAAATCATCTTTTTATACCAGTGGAGTGCATCTATAATAGGGGCATTGGAGTAACTACGTTGGAATAACAGTAGCAGTGCAAACAAAGTGTATACAAAGCCTAAAAACACACATACATGTCTCTTTTTTGTGGGTAGTAACAATGGAACAAAATAAGTGACTCAATGAGCATAACTCTTTCTAAAGTTAATGAGATTTATGATTGATTAAAGGCAAATCACTTTAATCCAAAGTAATGATTTCAGCTTTTTAGTACTGAAAACATAATACAAACAAGAGGAAACACTTTTTCACACAATGCACAACTAACCTGTGGAATTTATTGCCATGGGATGTTGTGATGGCCAAATGTATCTGGGTTAAAAATAATTAGATAAGTTCATGAAGGATAGGTCCATCACTGGTTACTAGCTAAGATGGTCAGGGATGCAACCCCATGCTTGGAGTGACCCTAATTCACTGACTACCAGAATCCGGAGATGGAAGATGGGTGGATGATTCAATAATTGCCCAATTCTGCATACCCCCTCTGAAGCTCTGGTATGGGCCACTGTCCTTGACAGGATACTGGGCAAGATGGACTGTGGTCTGACCCCATATGACTGCTCTTATGTTTTTATGAATTGGTACAATGCACAATGCTGGAAAGAAAGGCATGGGGAAAGTACTTAGGATGTGCACTCTCTGCATGCTTTAAAGCACAATCCAATGGGGACTGCAGAAGTGATGAAGGGAGGAGCAGATGGCAGGGCTGGATGATGACCGGGCTGGTGAATCTGCTGCTGGTAGAACAGTGTACCACCCACACATTCTCTGCGCTTCCTGTAGCTGCAGGAAAGATTGTGGGGCTGCACCATCCCCATTAGGGATCAGTGCCTTCAAGTAATCCTTTGCTCCAAATCTCACTTTTGTTTTGTGGTGTAGCTTTCTTGAAAACTCCATGACAAAATATGAATGTGTGTAGAAGGTCTGCGATCATCACATTCATTCATTTCTTGCAACATACAACAAAATGCAAACCTATTCAAAATTATAACTAGTGGGGGTATGTCTCTGAAGTAATAATGGCACCATCATACTTTCTTTTCAATTATTCAAACATACTCACTGATTTACCTTTCACTATTTTTTGGTAGTGATTTGGAAGGGAGGAGTACTAGTTCTTGAAAAACTTTTCTGCATATGGGAAGCATTGTAGAGCCTGGGAATGTTCTAACGCTAGCACTGCTCTCTTTTAGGGCAGAATTAATCAGCCAGCATTACATAGAGACATGAAAATCATGTGCAAATACAGCATATTGTACTGGATTATATCCCTGGGATGATTATTTTTAAGAGAAGATATTTCTGCAATTTTATAAGCCAGAACAGTTTAAGGCTGAATTTAAGAAAAAATATATATTTTTCATTGTCCAATTTAAATATAATGTATTTACATTTATATATTAATTACCTTGGAAACTCCCTTATACCCCACCAAAATCCTGGAGGTCCTTCCCTTCATTTCAGAACCCTCTGGATATGGCCATGTTGTAAATTGTGCTCTTCCAGCAGTCTGTGTATTGTGTGTATGCAGAATCACATACTTGATCTGGCATAAATCAAAAAGAAAACCAAAATAAACCAACAGCATGATTTTGGCTTCAATTTGGAATTTTTGAGCCTGGATCTAATCTCCAAATTTAAATCATATATATGTAAGATCAGAATTAGGGTCTTTATTATATTATTATTATTATTATTTTTTTTTTTGGTTTAGAGAAATTTCCAACTTAAAGTCTAAAACTGTAATGGGGAAGGGCAGATGGAAAACACATGAGCTCCCCTGAGGGTGTTTCTTCTGTATCTTGCATGTCACGTGCAGTCTTATTTGCAAAGAGAACTCAACAACATTATACTTCAGTTGTATGAAATAACATTTTTGCTAACAGTCAGTTCAACTGGAGCAACTCCCATGGCATACAAGGGGGACTTGCACTGTGTGTGGAAAATGACATATACATTTTTTCTAATGTAACAGAGTTTGCACATTCTGAAGATTAATATTGATATGAGAGATACTGTAACCAACTAACCACTATGTAAAGTTAACAAACATATTGTTCCAGTTACTCTTTTAAAACCAAAATGCCTGATTGACTGAATACAAGCTGTAGAGGGGCATTTTAGCAACCAGCTAGGTGTCCAACCCACTCCCAATTATTGGAATGGACTACCAATTATTCTGCTTGCTGCTTTTAGCCATTTTTAGGCCTCTGCAAGAACTTAGCATAACTAGGAAAACCGGAAGAGGAGGGGATTAGACAGTGAACACGTGAAGTGGACTTGAATTTACGTCCTCTCTCTCAGAATATGCTGGAGCGAATGTCTGTGAAAAACGGGAAGTCTGGATATATTTTAGGCTTGCATGTTATGGGGAAATGTACTGCTGGATTTTCAGCTTAAGACTGCTTGCTTAACAATATTTTTTTTAGTGACATGTCTCTGTAACTCCTGTTTCTGCGCAGTGATTGATTTGTTTGGTCAGCTACGTAACGTTCTTTTGATTGACATGTCTCTGTAATTTGTGGGGCATAAGAGGGAGGAAGCAAATCTGAATCAGGTGGATCACTTTGTGGACACTTTGGCAAGATCTCCAGACGTAGATGGAAGGACTGGCCATCTGCAAATCGGTGACTGAAATCACCCAGAGACTGCCTCAGACTTATGGGGTAACTATTAGTTTGGGAGTACTCTAATAACCTGTTATATTTGTATGTGCTTGAGACTAATAAGACAGAGACTTTGAGTAAAGGCATTCCACTGGGGGTGCTGGAGTCTAAATAAAGTGAAAGACTCAGAAATAAAAGCATTTGGCTTTGACTTGTCTGTGCCAGCCATATAGCAGGCAGAAGGCGTTGCATCTCCCTTGGTTATTTCCTGATACTGACTTGCAGAGACTAAAAGTTACTGAATCGAGGAACCTGGGTAACAAAGCAATGGACAACATTTTTAAGTTAATGAAATCTAGCTGTTACTCAAAGAAGTACATGTGGCAAACTACAGCTGTTTGGATTTCACTAGACTCTACAGTTTGAAATGCTTCTTTTTGTGCCAGTTTATGGCCTGGCCTAAAAGAGTGTGATGCCACTGAAGTCAGGACAGAGGCACCAGTTTCTACCTACTTTACTGACATTTGTGTCTATCCCTTTCCTTTTCTGACTTATTGTGACATACCAGGGTGCAATCCAGACCAACGCGTAGCTGTGTCACCCCAGCACCGTAACCTGGGTTGCCCTTTAAAGTGCTTTGCTGCTGTAGCCTACAACCTGGACAGCTCACAAACAACTTCCATTATGTAAGTCATCATTCCCGGCTATGTCTGTGTGTGCTGCAGGCAGCCAGCTTGCACACCTTGGCTCTTACCAGCTTTAAATACTACCACAGGTTGACTCCAACACTTCCTGTCCCAGATTTTCCCACAGAAACGTATGTCCTGTACTACCCAGCCCTCTCCTGGACAGTACCAATACATTAAGTCCATTGTTCATTAAGGGAATAATATGAACATAACCTGTTACCCCAAATTTAGCTACCCAGACACTTCAACTTGAACACACCCAATTAGATAAAACAAGTTTATTAACTATAAAAAAAGAGATTTTTAAGTGTGTACTAGTAATGAGGCATAAAAGTCAGAAAAGATCACAAGAAAAACAAGGATAAAACACTTATTGGTGCCTAATTTAATACATTACATTAAATCAAAGCAAAGTTTTTTTTACCACACACTTTCAGCAGTCTGTCTGCCCAAATACTCTAGTCAGTACCCCTTCTCCAGAGCCCAACACATACTTCCTTTGTCTCTTCAGGTGCAGTAACTGGACTGGGTGAGAGAAGAGGGGTGTCTTGGGGTGTCTGCACCTTCTTTTTATAGTCCTATCCCCGCTTTGAGAAAAATTCCAGCTGGGAGTAAGGCAACAGGCAGTAGATTTTTGCCCCTGCCCTATTTCCTGCCTAAGAATGGCAACTTAGCAGGTAATGGTCCATCAGCCTTGTTTACACCTTACTGAGGCATCAGCTTGTCCTTTGTCTTTGAGGAAGTGGTTTGGGTACTCCCCAGACTTATCTGGAAAATATATTTTTAATCATGATCTCAGCTTATGATTATAACTTCATATATAATGGCGCTACGTACATTTTAGCTATAATATTGATCAGCAAATTATGAGTTTTTAAATGATACCTAACAAGGCATAGTTTATACAAATGTTACAATACTGTGTAAGGTGTGAACATTTATACACTGTCACACTTATACAGTGTCATCTTTAACTATCTTGCCTATATAAAACTTTGTACTGCTTCCTACTCTTCAACTTTCCTTTGACATACGCACCAAGTACAGACCCTCAAATGCACAAGTCAGCCCTACAGAAATTAACGGCACAAGTTACACCATTATCATGTCCACTATGAGATCTGCCAGTCTTATCAGAAACTCTGCAGGGACAGGCTCTGGGCTGAAAAATTTAATCTCCACTTTTCCCTTAATTTCAAAAGTGCTGGCACTCCTTAGTCCCTCTTGCATACCATTTATTCTCTATTCTATCATTCCAATGTGCCCTCCATTCCTGGTGAGATGCAAAAAATCTGCTTCTTCTTTTAATGCAATATTGCCCTAATTTGTGACAATGGACACCTCTCTCATGTTTTCCTTTTCTTCTTCCCTCTCTTGTATTTATCCAGAGCTCTTGACCTTTCTGTCATCACATTGTCCATTCACAAAAATACCTGGACACTTAACCCTCTTACCTCCCTAGTTGTTTGGTCCAGTCTCCACGTGAGCTGGAAGCCACTTTCTTCTGTGTAGTTAGTATCCTTCTTATTTCTGCTGATAAAGGCTCTTTTCCTTCCTTGTTCTCCTTCGTCTCAATCTAGCTTTTGACAGTCTGGACCCTTCTATTCCCCTGAGCTGCCTCTCTAGCTTTGCAGGTATCTCTGTTCTTCCCTCCCCCTCCATTACAATACCACTCCGACCTTCTATCTCATTTATACATTTTCTCCCCCAAAGGTTAATTTTTCACCACGGATGAGAGAACAAATATCTCTGTGCCATATTATGCAGAATGGCATAGTTTGATTGTGCATTATTTCTTTTTTAATACTTGTTCATTAGCAAAGACAATCAATTACATTAATATTTAGAAGGCATCCTCCATACAAGCACCCCAGGATGTTGCACAAAGACAATATAAAATGCATACACTAAAATATTAATAAACTAAATCATATGAAGAGCTTATTAAATGTGTTGTAAAAATTGGCACCGATTCTGAAGCATTAGTGCCGGATGAAAATTAATCTCATAAATGAGGAGCAGAAATAGTTGAAACTGCTATATTACATCTGCAGCATTGCACACACAGACAGTGGGTCTGGTTCACCTTTTGATGGTATAAATCCAGAGGAACTCAGCTTAAGTCAGTGAACTCACCAATCCAGGGCATGGACTGTCAAAAAGTAGCTAGTAGAACCATCTAGTCACAAATGCACAGTCCTGCTCCCCAACACCCTGTGTGCCACATAGAACAATCATCAGTAGCAAAGGGCTATAGCAGATAAAAAGGGTTGGGTTCTGGGGTACATGCTATAGCCATGCCCTGTAGCAAGATGGCCCTAACTTCTGCAGCAATGTTCCTGAATTTAGTGGCAATCTGGTGCAGCAGTCTGGGAAATTCTCTGACAACTTCCTTTGCACATTTTTAAAATGTAGGTGTTTAATGAATTAAATATAAAATAAAATCAATACAGCATCCTGTGTTACTTATGTAGGGTGAAATTTTGGCCCCATTGATGTCAATGGCACCAGGATTTCATTCTCTTAGATATTAAAAATTCACTTGATTTTTCAGGGTCCTCATATTTTCACTTTTCAGTGAGCGAAAGATTTGCGTATTTCCAATACCTAACTAGGTTGTAGATATTGGCACGGGCAAAGCTAGAGACTTTGTCAGATGGGTAGAAATAGAAGGGGTGTTTAACACTTGGTTCGTGTTTTCAAATTTTTCTTCACAGTCATAATAGTTGGAAATATAAGGAGCTAATAGTAAAGGATGAGAGTACACAGAATACATGAGGCCCTTGCCATGCTGCACACGTAGGGTAGGCCCAGTCATTCAAGGCAATAGAAAAAATGCCATGTGACTTCAACCACAAACCTAACTAACTCAGTTCAGAACTAAAATGCAACATCAAAAGCTGTGCTGATATTGTCAATTTTAGGGGGGGAGAGGGGGGGCGACACGAAAGGAGGAGAAGTGACCAACTTCAAAAATTTAACTTTTGCAAAACTTGCAAAAAAACTTGAAAAATTTCAAGTGTTTCTATTTACCACTCAGATATTTTTAGTGGCTCTGTGAGATTTATCTTTATCATCCAAAAAACTCCACCTTTAACAAAAATAGTTAAATACAGTTTTGTTCAACCAGACAAATATAATAAGATATTTCAAGACAATTGGCATGACCGTTGCATGCATATCACTCGCCCTTTAGAGGTATATTAGTACACTAGTCTTAAAGTCTGTAAGCTGAACATACAGTATGGTTGTATTATTGTGGGAGTCTAGCAAGTCTTTACTATGTGTGTGAACTGTGATTTTTCAAAGACTCAACTTAGTCAAATTTGGGTGGATTTGCACAGGGGACAGGAAAAGGAAGCTCCCCGATACAGAGGTCACCCCTGCTAAATGTCAAGTTCTTATTCCCAAACATGGGTGCACTAAAGCTTTTCAAAGAAAAGGTTGCCAGAATTTATTAATATGGGCAAAACAATGTATGTTTTGCTCACCCCTCATTTTTTGACGTGTCTGAATTGTTTTGGGTAAAATTCCCCCTCCCCAAATAAAAAAAAAAATCAGCCTGAAGCAGACACCTGGCATAGAAAATTTCAGCCCAAACGATTAAAGCTTGGCAAATTTATTTAATGGAACTGTAAACAGGGTCTTATAATGGGAATAACAGGTCACCAGCCCGACCTAATTTACACAGTTTGATAGCATTTCTTGATTTATAGTAGCTCCACTATCTTCTTAAAGTGGACAATATGAATTAGCTGTCAATAGTTCAAAACTGTGGCAAATTAATCAGCCATACAGATCCTTAAAGAACTTGCAGTTGAGTTTCCTTTCTATTGGAGCTAGAGTTTAAGACTAGCAATAGTTATAACAATAATTTAATATTTCTCTCCCTGTGATGAAGTTGAATTTGTCATTTCAAAGTGATAAATGGAGATCATTAGAAATTTCCTGTTATCTTGTAATGCCTTGCAGTAAATCTGTATTACTACATAGTACATTGCTATTCTGCCTTATATTGCAGTAACATTATTCACCCATCCCTTTAAAAATGTGTTGTGATGTTGAAGAAAAAGAAAGCAAGCAAGAAAATCTGAAGACCTAGTCTGGAAAATCTAATTGCTAGTCCTTTAAACAGTTTTGCATTAACCACTGGCAGTGACAGTGACACAAATAATTTGTCAATGAAATAGCTTTGTTATTCTGAATCCTTGCTAAACCTTTGTACTATGTTGTATCTAGTCATTTGTTTTCTGCTGTGTGCATGCTTTCATGGTTCTATTTATTCTTATGCCTTAGGAAAGTTATTTTTCCATGAACCCTGACAATTGTTTCCTTTTTTAACTGCTGTATTCATAAGAAGCAGCTATGGATTTTTTAATGATCTGTATTGGCCTGTTTGTTCAGTATTTCTTCTTGTTTTGATGTTTAGTATAAAAAACATTCCAAATAAACTATTTTCTCTCTCATGTTCCTTTGCAAATGGGAAATGAATATATAAAATCCATCTTCTCGGTAGTGTCTGGTATTAGTCTAAAAAAGAGAGGAAGATCTGAAAGGAGGAGTAGCAGAAGAAATAGTCTGATTTACAGGGCAATAATGAAATAGTTAAAATTTGATCACCTGACAGCACTGCAAATGAGACCTTTTTTTCTGAAAATGCAATTAGAGTTATCATTGATATGAAAAATATTCATAGACATTTTAAAAAGTGCTCTACACATGAGTAAGCTGCAAAGTCACCTTGAAAAATGAATAAATAGATAACTAGCATTAAGGTACAATGTCTTTAAAATGAAGCTTGTGCAGGGACCACTAATTATGAATATCTGCAGAAAGAACTTTCTGAAATATTGCAACTTTTTGGTCTAAGTGCAATTGTTTTGTTTGAATCCTTATTTCTTAACATATAGATCCATTTTATTTACCTATTCCTAATTCTAGGACAGAGATTTCCAAATCAATAAACTTTAAAGTATCTAGTGGTTTACATGTAAAAGAAGTACAATTAATTCAGATGAGTATCATGAAAGGAAACTATCATATTTTAACATGCTAATAGCTAAACATGCAACTTTTTTAGCTTGGATAAAATATGACAATAAAATGTAGGAAGTATTTGTATTCTTTCTGTTTCACTGAAGAGTACTCTGGAGTTAAGAAGAAAAAAACTGTTTCTGACTTCATCTGTGTTTTCTCTTTACTAGAAGATGAAAAGGATGTTTTTTGAACTTTCAGAAGCAAAACATGATGCACTTTTACAACAGATATGATCTCCAGGTTTCATTGTGTTAGTGCACCATGAAACTGAGGGTAGACTAAAATGAAACATCACTTTAAACATGATATTAAATGGTGACATGTACTGACAAGGCTAAACAAATGTTTAAAGTGGGATTGTAATGGTTAAGGAAAATCTTTGTACCAAAAGTACAGAAAAATCCAGCATAGATATATCTGAATCATTCCATTACTTGCTTCTCAAGTAACTCTTTTTAATTTTTTTTGTTAAGTACAAAGAAGTACATTGTAGCTGTCCATTATCTTCTAAAATGTTGTAAAATAATTACATGCAGAGTGGCATCTGGGAACCATTGGCATGATCCTAAGCAGAAAGAGAGAAAAGTTAACATTAATTTTGCATCTAAATCTAGGCCCTGATTCAGCAAAACACTTATGCACATACTTAAATGCTTTGCTAATCTGGGATTTTAGTGGCTATCTTTAGAGGACCTTGGCTGATTAATGATAATAATCATACAAGTATATTGCTGATTTCATCCAAAAATCACAAAGTGATTCTCATACTTTTCTGAGGATGGCCCTGATCCTGCTGAGGGCAGGGTGTCTGCTCATATGGATCTGACTGCAAGTTCAGAGCATATTTATTGTTCATGTATGGCAATGCTTTTGCTTCACCTTTGCTGAAAACCACATCCGTTCCTTTATCTCTTCCTGCCTTGACTATTATAATTCCCTTTTGTCCCTATTATCCAACTTGTGCACAATATCACAGCCTACTTTCGCATATGGGCAAAGAAACATAATTACGTCATCCCCTGTCTGAAAACAATTCTGCTGGCTCCCCATTTATTTCTGGATCCATGGATTTACTCCAGCCTATTGCAATCTTTTTTGCTGATATCTCTGGGTCTCCTGCTTATCTAGCATAATTTTTCTTCCTCTGGCTCCTCACATGGATAAGAAAAAGGGTTCATTCAGTTCATGTTTGGTTTCAGGGATGGGTGAAAGATTTTGATACATTTTGCTTTATCTGAATCTGCTTATTCATTCCTATTGCGGAGTCAAGTATTTTATTTACATTTACTATTAAACTAGAAGAATTTGCTTAAAATTACTGAATAATAGGGCTGTACTAATGAAATATGAGAGCTCACATTTTCTGCATACTTCTAAAATGTGCTGCAAAACTTGCTAGCATATCCATTTTGCATCCCTTTAGTCTAACTCTGAGCAGCTGGTAATCACATATAAAAATGTCAAACAATACCATCAGTTTTTCAGAGGTATTTTTGGAGCCCCACTGAAAATCTGGCCTAACATTTTTGGGATGAAATACTGACGCTATTGAACTCAATGGGGCAGGATTTCACTCAAACGTCTGTTTTGAAACACATTATACCTTATCAGCTGGTTCAACTATTGTACTGGGCTGTGAAGTCTTCATTTCATGGTGCTTTTTGCTCCCTGTTTCAGCAGATAGATTTGTTCTATCCTTTAACATGTTTGCTTGAGCTGATCTGTTAGCTGACTGTGTCCTGTTTAAAACAAATGTTATCATCAAACTGCCAACAAATTACACAATTCAGCATGAAATCAAAATGTATTTCCTAAACCAATAGTTATTAGGAAGTATCATTTACATAACTATGAGGTCAAACGTGAAGTCTTACTCAAGCAAAACTCTGAGACCAAAGAAATACATAATAATTTAGAATAACTTTCAAACTTCAAAATAAAAGACATTTAAAAAGGAGAAGAAGAGGACTTTTTATTTCCATTTTAAGATGCTGATTCAGGAAAGCACTTAAACATGTGCTTATATTTTGGCATATGCTTAAGCATTTATTGCCTGAATAGGGATGTTTGTCTGAATCAGTGCCTGAATGATTAGTTTCAGTCATCACTGTTGTTTATAGTGAATAGGGAATATTATAGTTCAATGTTTGTGAACTACTGAATTACAACCCCTGGTGAGGGAAAGAGGCAATCACAAAAGACAATTGGGGTTGCAAGCTGTTGACAATTTTATTACAGTTCTAAAGCATAGAAAATAAAATTTCCAGAAAACTTTAGGATGGCCAAAACCTTCAAAGTCTGTGAGGTCAAATGTAGCAGCACTCGTTGTAATATGATTTTTGCTCTTATTTTTATTGTGAATGTGACGGTGTCATGACATTTTCTGACTTTGAATAAAGGGTCAACAACCTGAGGAAGCTTGAGAAATATGTTACAGACTGACAGACATGTTTCTATGGCAAATAGGTATCATTACTCACATCCAGCCTCCCTCCCACTCCCAGTTTGGTTCTGTTTTGCAAAGGCAGGATTGAATCCACAACTGAGTACTTTTCTTTCCTTCTTTTTTTTTTTTTTGGAAAAACATATTTTGCACTTCTCTTAAATTCTAATCTATTGGAATACATAAATGGATGCAACAGTAGAGAAAAAAATGGAGATTTTTTTCCTGCACATTAAGCAGGAAAAATCCCAGTATTTCACACATCAATAGCTGAACTTTGCCTCCAAATGTTACCCATTAAGCCCCTAGTCCTGCATACTGACCTGCACATGAGGGTCCCTGCCTATGTGTGGCACCTCACTGAATTCAACAGGCTTCTACCCAGCAGCAGGAGCCAGCTGTGCAGCTCAGCTTGCAGGATTGGGCCCTGACTCTTCAAGGGGTAACTCTGCATAATAATTTTTCCTCAAACATTTATTAACTATGGCAGAGAAAACACTGAAAAATACCTTTTAGAGATTTGATCCATTTTCAGTTCCCTGTAGCTAGATAACCATCAGCAAACACACGCACACAGCAGCTGCTGCTGATGTCTCACAAATAAGCCACATTTCAAAGTCATGTATTATGTCACCAAAGTTATGGCTGTGTCAGATATATAGCCCTATTCATTACAAAATAGTGCTGGTGTTCAAATTAGTGACCTTAAGTGAAAGCAGCTGACGCCTCTTACCAGCCTGCCAAGTAATCCACTTCTTCTGGGTAAATATTTTTCAAAAGTGTTGGTTAAAGGCATGTGCACAAACTGCCTCTATAGAGAAGTTAGGATAGTTGTGAAAAAAAATGGTGACAAGGGTACTCAGCTGCATGAAATGTGAATTTGGGGCCTGGATTTAGCACAATGCTATTTGAGGATGCTGACAAAGCTTTGCTAATTCATCCCCTGTACAATCTTCCTGCTGCATTTTGGCTATTAAATGGGTCAAATGTAAATTAGCTCAGTACAGGTGTTACATTGTTCCTTTCCTCTGAATCATCCAAATGGAGATATTCTTTATACGATCCACAAGCCAGTCAAAAAATGTAATCCCATGAAGGATCTGCTTATCATCATTGCATATTATTTGACAGGTGGAATAATGTAAGAAGACAAAGGGTGCTTATCGGAAAACAATAGAATGATACATTTACCAGTCATTCTATTTGAAATATTCACATCCTATTTTAATAGGAATAGAATTAAAGATGCATTCCCCCAGCCCTGCGTTCACTCACATACTGCATTATGTGGCCCGAACACCTGGTGTGTGAGCATGACACCTAGCAAAGGTATCAAAGGTCTAGACATCTCAAGTGATGAAGATCCTTTGTATATCTGAAATGTATTTGGGAAATATCACTTTTTATTCATAAAGAATGGTCTACACTCTAAAAGGCTAACATAAACATGTCTCTACTCCTGGGAGGGCCTGATCCAGATTCAATGGGTGTTGAATCAGAATCTCTTCCCAGAAGTGTAACTCCAAGTGACTTTAATAACTTTTACACTAATCAAAGGGGAAAACAGTCCCCATAGAGATTTTCATAGTTGGTAGTCTCTGCTTTGGTACAGACAACATGAAGACATCACTGGTCATTCACGGACTGGATCACCTACAGACTGGATGAAATTGTTTCTTTAGGACATTTACATTGTTGTGGTCCCTTCCTTTGATTTGCCTGAAGATGAATGCATTAATTTGCTTCCAAAATTTTGCTTCCAAAACTTTTCTAAGCACAAATATTTCCTTGGAGTTTTTCCTTTCATCCCCTTTCTTTATAATGGAAGGAGAACAGTGCAAACAAAATGGGATAGAAGGTGGTAAAGCTCGCAGAGCCTGAGTACGCAGTGAGTGTTTGGGGAAGGTCTTCAGGAAGTCAATGGAATTAATTCATTTCCTACAGGTATGAAGCTGCAGCAGAACTTGTTTTGCAGCTGCTACTGCAGCTTCAGGGCTTCAACAGGCTACACAGCTGCTGTATTCTAGCTTGGGGGAAGTTGGCCAGTGAATCCAGTTAGTTGCAAATTCACTGACTCGGCTCCTACCGTATATTATGTATCTATAATTAGCATGTTCTTTATAATATTTATAGTGGCATGTTCTTTGTATATCTGTAAATGGTCAATGCTTTGCATTCTTTAAAATAAAACCTGATCCAATCTATGCACAATTTAATTCAAACTACTTTCCTGTTGTATCTGTAACATTTTTACATTTGTTGTTGAATGAATGGTACATGGAAAACTGCCTTTTCCATAGGAGAAATCTGAGGGGTATCTTCTTCCCCATGTAACATTACAGTATTCAGTGTAGGCAAACAATGGGCCAGATCCTGAGCTGGTGTGACCTGGCATAACTTCTTTGACTTCCGTTCCACACCCATTTGCCCAGCTAAGGATTTGCCCTAGTGTGAATGAATATAATGCAATAATTTAACTAGAGTTGGATGGAGATTTTCCATCAAATGTTTTCTATGAAAAATACAGTTTCCACAAAAATTAAAAATTTCTGCACAAAAAAATTCAATGTTATGTTGGGAAACCTTAAACAAAATATGTAATTTTGGGCTGGGTCACCCAAATTGAAACATTTTGCTTTGTCAAAATGAGTCAAAATTTTTTGTTTGAGATCATTTTGAGATTATTCTGTGTTCACCTGAGCTGTGGTAATCTCACACAGGAGTTGTAGTTCAGGTACCTCATGCCCCCATTTTTCAATCTGGGCTGGACTCCCCAGCCAGCTACATCTTCTATGATGCATCATGGTCCCCCCTGTGGTTGAACCTCCACGGGACATCACAGAGTCCCATAACTGCAAAGGTATTGTCTGTCTGGGAAGCCAACCCATAGGAGAGAATGTATACATGAGAAACCCAAACTACAACTCATATAAGGCACCATGACAGATCAGTCAGATTCATTTCAATATCAAACTGAGCCAAAACAAAACATTTTTCACTTCTGCTCAACAAACTGAAATTAAATCCTTCAATTAATCAATGTCAAAGCATTCCATGTCAATTGAAAATGTCAAAAGAAAATATTTTAGGATTTCTAAATTGATTGCAAATTCTCCTCAACTTTCTGTTCTGTGAAAAAATTTGATTTTTTTTCTTGATTCAGGAAGAAAACAAATGTCAAAATATTGGAATTTTCTGAGGCTCAGAAATTCAGTTTGTTTGATCAGCTCCTGATTTAACACTACCAAAGCATATACCTTTGTGGTTAATTTAATAATATTTTTATTTCATCTCTTTCAAGTATGTTTGATTAAAAATATGTTTTGCATAACAACATCTAATGCCTGTATTACAACTTGTATAGGGAAAAAGGTAACTCTCTCTCCACCCCCTAAAAAGGTGAAGGGTAAAATTCAGGCACTTAGGAGCACAAATTAGGCTCCTAGCACCTCAATCATCAAAGGTAATTAGACACCTAACTTTCTTTTAAATGAATATGAGTTAGGTGCCTAAATCCCATGAGTATCTGGGCCTCGGTATCTAAGTCACTTTTGGACTTAGGTTCCTAAACCACTTATGTACTTTTGAAAAGATTGCCAGAAGAAAATAAACTAACTTTAAATGCTTCAGTCAAAAGGATCAAGTATCAATATAGTTGTTCTATTGATATAAACACAGACTGTTCAAAGGGACTGTGTATGTTAGCCATTTTGTATGAAAGTTAAAGTAGGAGATCAAACTTTATTCACTACTAGCTATCCAGGAACGATATGAGCCAATTTTCAGACCAGTACTTTGGTGTGCTAAAGTCATTCAGCCAATACATGAGAAAGCTGCTTCAGACAACATCTGCAGGAGAATGAGGTCAAAAAGGTGAAACAAGCACAAACACTGTTGATTCAGGACTGGGGGAAAAGAGTAATCTGGTGCTCTAGATAGCCTTAATTTATTGAACTGGCAGTCTTCCAGCTGTGGGAATTAGCCATGTGACAATGACCTTGGTTTGGCCTCATTACAGAGGATAATCTTATAAAGCATCACCATTATCCCTTTAAAATTCTCAATCCACCAAGTTAATAACCACTACTTACAATGTGCAGTCCCAAGCAGACATGTATACTAGGCAATGAATTTTGGGATTTAAGCAGATCTCGGTGTTGGGGTTCATGTGGAGCTTCATTGACCCAGAGAATAATCAGGGAAGGAGTTGATAATGTATTCCTGTGAAGCTCCTCTATAGCTCAGCTCCGCTGAAATACTCTCTCCTCCAGGTTTGATAAACAGAGATCCAAATCAAATGGATTTCATGCAAGTGTAGATACATTGTAAGTGACTTACCGAAGTCACATAGCAGCTGAGATTTTAACCCAGGAGTTCTTGGTCTCAATCCCGTGCTGGGTGCAACAATATTCCAGTAAAAAGGAAATTTCTCAGTGTGAAAACAACCTTTCCAAGCTACCAAAAACTTAAGTGAATATAAAACATGTTACTAAAACAGAGTAAAGGGGCCTTGGTGTAAATGAGACTCAGGCTCAATGTCTCAAAGGACTTGTCTACACAGCGCAACAATGTGCATTAAAGGGGTGTAATTTCTAAAGTGCACCCATGTCTTGCACGCTAACTGGCCCATGTAGACCCGGCTGGCAGTTAGTGTGTAACCTGTTGGTGCACTTTAGAAAGCACATCCCACTAGTGCTCATTGTTCTACCACATAGACAAGCCCTAAAGGTTTTGGGATCCTGCAATAGGAAAAGCACTTTGTAAACATATAATTTTTAATTTTATTACATAAATTTCCAGTCAGTATCTATTGTGTTTTGCAGAAGAGAAGATGATTTAGTAATAAATGGTCTTAAATAAAACTTCCCACCTATCCTAGTTGTATCCAAGAATTAATTTCAGAGGCAAATAGTTTCAGAAAAGGTTTCTTCTAATGCTTGTATATCATGCAGTCTGTTATTGTAAGAGGGAGAGAGAACATTAAACATTAAAAGAGTGGAAGATTCTGAGAAATAGCCGCAAGAAATACATTTGTTCTGGAAAAAGGAAGAAAATAAGAAAACTGCTCTAGCATATTGTAAATGGCTTGTATTGTAGCAAAGCCTGTCTTTGGAAGAAGATTATCTCTGTTATGCTGCCAAGTTCAATATCTGAAAGGTAAAATTGCAGACTGGACTTTCCAGCATATTTTCTAATTTGATACTTCATGACTCTGTGATCTTTATTCATTCATGATGAATCTGTCACTTTTCCTTTTATTCTTCTGATTCTTTTTTCACTTGGGTTTTCCCACTGGCCATATATGCAGTACACCTTCTGTTTATATGGCACATTTCATCCCAATAGATTATAAGAAGGCTGCATATGTATATCACTAAAATGCAGACACCTCTGGGATGGAAATAAGGCAGCCAATCTGCCTTAAAACAATTTTACATAGCAGAATTTGTAGGAGGGGAATTAACCAAATTCACAAATGGAATATAGATAAGCAAGTTGTAATTCCAGTACTCCCAAAAATGTTGCATGGGATTGGTTTAGCACTGATTTTCTTGTGAAAAGGACCATAAGATCTATTATGACCACAAAAGTCCAGAATCTAGGTCTTATATCTCCTCCATATCCCCTCACATCCTATGGTGAATGTAGCTAAGATTCTATTTTCTATTACTTTACTGTGTCTTTAACTGTAAGAATGTCTGCTGGGGGCAGGATTGTGAGGCTTTCAGAATGGACAGACTTACAAAGTGAGGGCTACACTTTCCCTCATGGAGCTTTTGTATTCATTCCATCTATTGTTGTCTTCCTTAATCTAAAGTAAAAGTAACCATTTGGCTTTATGGAAGACAAAGAAAATTGATTACGGGATTTGCAATAATAAAAAAGCAAAGAACAAATATAAAATCTCCATGAGAGACAAAACACAGTAAAGGATCTCACTCTGTAAAGATCCACCATCTTGAATCCTTTCATGTCCCTTACCGCTAATAAACAGACATACGGACTCCTGAATTTTAAAAGTGCAGCATGTGACAGATATTGCAACCACATGCAGTATCTTTGGGGGAATATTGTATTTACCTTATGAATGTTCTGCATATTGTTGTGTTCTACTCCCTGTAGGAGGGTTACCACAGCTCCTCCAGGAACTAAAAACAGTGGGGGTAATTACTGCAGTCCCTGGGACTGCAGGCAGCACCAGGGAAGTACCACTCACTGGGGTAGTTTGCATGTTCTGTTTCCAAGCACTACCAGAGGCCCAAGGAGACACAGAAAGGGCTTTTGGAAGAAAAGGTTGATTTTAACCTGATAGGGGGCCTTTGTTTTGATTCAACAAACTGGCATGAGCTTTTGTCTGAGGGGAGAGTGGGGGTAAATCCTGCAGAAGGATTGGAAAGACTAAAACTGGCCAGCGTTTCCATAAGACTGATTGGAAGATGGGGGGGACGGGTGCTACTGGTAAAGTACTTAGATCCTTTCATGGTTTTATGTGTTTTCTCTGTATGCTTTTGTCCTTAAATAAATGTACTCTTCTTTAACAGAGCTGTTTGATTACTTATATCCACTGGCATTTACTGGTCATAGCCCTTGGACAGAAAAAACTAGCACAGGGGCTGGACATTTGCCAGACCTGCTGGAGTAAAAACAGCAAATTGCATGGCGGCTGTTGCCTGAACCCTGTTCAGAAGGGAGAGAGGTCCCTCCCTGGAGAGAGGTAACTACTAAGGCATGTCTACACTGCAATTAGACACCCATGGCTGGCCCCTGCCAAATGATTTGGGCTCGTGGGACTTGGGCTAAGGGGCTGTGTAACTGCAATGTAGCTGTTCAGGCACAGGCTACAGCCCAAGCTCTGGGACCTTCCCACATCGCTGGATCCTAGAACCTGTGCACCAGTCCAAGGCCAAACATCTACACCACAATTAATCAGCCATGCGAACCCAAGACCCGCAAGCCAGAATCAGCTGGCATGGGTGAACCATGGGTTTTTAATTGCAGTACAGACATGCCTCTAGAGGCCTGAGACTTGAGTAATCATTCCTGGAGCTGAGCACCATGGGAGGGAGGAGGGGTGAGAGGGGGAGGTAAATGTGCAATTACCCAGAACTATAACACCACCCGTAAAACAAAGAATCATAGCCACATATACCACAGGTTCAAAAATGTGTCAGAGGGAAGAGTGCTACAACAATACAGAGACTACAATCCTGGCCCCATTGAATTCAAAGTGAATTTTGCCATTGACTTCAATGGGGCAGGATTTCATCCTGAATTTTTAGTGCTCATTCTCATTCCATGTTAATGAGTTCCACTTTTATTTGAATAACATTAGAGAAGGATATAGTGGGATAGTTCTCTCAGAAATGGTCTTAAATGGGTCAAAGCGCATTGTGACTAGAATAACTCTAAAATGTAACCATGAATCTGATAAAATCTTAATGTATTATTGTCACATATTTTTAATAATTTAGTTTCAATTTAAAATTTTTACATTTGAATTTAGACAAACACAGAATTTGATATCTAGACTTAATTATTAATCAGAGCAGCATCTATAGTTTGGCACAGTTTAGCTGTTTTAAGAGATGTCTTAGCACTCAATAACCCTGTGGCAACAAGGACTTCCACAATTTTGAAGGGGTCAGTAGCTCAGACATTTGTATCAGTACAGTATTTAGCTGCTGCATTTGCAGCTGATCAAAATGATAATGATACAAAAATTATGACAGAGATAGCTGAGCTAGAAAAAAAATTAAAGTCATATTCGGACCTACTCGAATCGAAAGATGCTCCTGAAGCAGCTGAGCATTTTGGATTTTGTCTAAAGACAATAACACAAGATGGCTAACCCCTGAAAATTATCATCACTGAAAGGAAAATGGTGAACAAGTTAATAATTCCTATAAGATAATACTTTTTTTTTTGTTTTAAAAAGTTGGTTAATTTAAATACTTCCAAGCTGACAGGGGTGGTTATCATCTTGATGAGAAATGTCAAAAACTCCCTAAAGCACCCTGGAGCACATACGCTTTGAGCTGTAACAGTCAATCTCTCATTTACACAGGCAGCCATGGGATGTTTAATTAACACAAAGGGTCAGAACCTTTGTTTTACATCTCATCCAGTAGAACAGTGCCCTCAGTTTATTTGCCTTTACTAATGTTCTGACACAGTAAGAGTGGCAGGGTACATTATTCTGTGAGCTCCTAGAAAAGACCGAAAAAATAAATTAAATAATTTGCTTTCAGTCAAGTCAGTGGTTAAACCAGATCTTTGAGTATTAGAGAGAATGCTGCCCTAAACTAAGGGAGGGATGTAAGAAATAATGGAGAAATAATGGAGAAAGTGGCTCTCATCCATTACTGTTCATGTTATAGGTCAGCTGCAATCCTCACTGGTACCTTGACAGGATCCATCAAATACTAATATTTCCAGGGTCTCCCAAAAGCTAATGCCCCCCTTTTCCTTGCAGCCTAATTCTGACTCAGCAATCAAAATCAGCAAAATGATCATATTAATTATTACTTTAATATGGTCACACTGAGAAACTTTGAATGGGGATCAGGGCCCCACTGTACTAGGTACTCTGTACACATATAATTAAAAAAAGTCTCTGCCCCAAAGATCTTAGAGGCTATGCTTATGAGTAGACAAAAACAGGTGGAGGAAATAGGTGGGCAGACAATGACAATAATCCTGATTAAATTCAGCACACTCAGTGCCTCCTCTTGTTCTTGCACTTCATGATCACCAGCATAAAGTTCTTTTGCAAAGCCACAAGGTGTAAAATCACATTTTTGTTTTGCATCCTGTAATAGATGGTGAAACACGAAGCAGGGGAACAGGCAGGTGTTCTGCCTTTTCAGAATGAGCATAGTGCTTATGATCTGAACTCCATTATCTTGAATTGCTTGTGCATAAATTAGCCCAACAGTAACAATCTCTGCAATGAGTTTGCTGGTGTACTGTGAGTCCATGGATTTGACATTTACATTTAAATATTCTCAGTCACACCATGTGTTAGGTTTATCAGAAGTCCATTGCAACACAAACTTTCTGCTTCAAGTGCCAGTGTATTTTGTGCTTTTCTCACCTCCACTATCTATGTTGTCTATTTAGATACACATAGAGGTGATCATTTGTAAAAAGGCACATGATGATAACATGACAATGCTTTCCTAGAGGATAGACTTTCTTCACTTGCATAATATATAAGTGGAGTATTCTCAGATGCCATCTGTACCCTGGTAAAATTGGCATGCTACCCTGTGAGTGGGCAGAAAGCCATCCTTTTAGCAGATGTGGATATTTCTGCTGCCAGTCAAGACCCTATGCTTAGTAAGGGAAATAATTCCAATCTGGGAACCTTGCTACGACAGTTCACTGTGAGCTTCAATGTCCCAGAGTTATGTTGAGCTCCCCCAATCTAGTTCAGAACCAAATTAAGTTTTGAAAAACTACAAACTTCTGAAGCCAAATGTGCTGAGTTTATATCTTCAGTAAATTGGGGTGAAAAAAAATTACAAGAAAAATAGATCTCAGTTTCCCTTTAGCTTTCCACCAGAAGTCAAGCAGGTATGTTTAAAGTGGTTTTATTGATGATTTTGATGTGTGATTCTCATTGCATTGTGGTTAGTATTAAATGTAGAAGCATACAAGGTTTGTTTTCTCTTGGAATTTTTCTAAAGAAAAGTCATAGGGTAGTCATGATGAAAAGGGCAACTGTCATGGAAACACAATAAAAAATGTCAAGTGGATTTTCTTTTTCCATTGCAATTTTATGATAGTGGACAAATATGAACAAATTGAATGGTTACCATATCAGAGACAACTTTTGTAAATACTATCTAATGCTCCAATTTTGTTTTAATGTATATGTTTTGCTTTGATTTTATGTTGTGTCAGAAAGAAACCTTCCCACCCCTTAAAAGAATAACAGGTGTCTCTGAGAGAATGCTATACTGGTCCTTTGTACCACCCCAGGATGTTTTGCTGATCTTCCTTAGCCTCCTTTGCTGCTCGGAGTTTAGTTTGTCGTACTCAAGTTTCTCAGTGAAATGAATTCATCTCTTTATTTACAGGCACATAGGCCCAGGCATTTAAAAAATCCCCAAATGTCAAAAGTCATGGATTTCTTTTTCATCAAAACCCTGAAAATAAGAGTACCTAGGGCTCCATGACATCTATTACAAAACTGCGAACTTAAACAAAGGCAACATTTTTGTCATGGGCTTGACAAATATATGAAATGTCTTGTTTCTTGTCATCGCAGTCAGCTGAGTTTCCCACCCTGCCGGGTGCAGTGGTGAGAATGCTGGCTGGCTGCAGAGCCTGCTGCGACTAGTCAGGGCTTTCAGCATTACACCTCTTGCAGTGCAGTGAGGGAAGTTCATTCTATTTCTTCCCTTTGATTTATAGCAGTATTTAAAGAAATGAAAGGCTCTAGGTGCTTTTGACATAACATTAAAAGACACAGAGAAAGGTAACAAGATTACACCAAATGCAGCAGTCTGTCCTTGCCCTAAAACCCAGATTAAAATGAAACCAATTAAAGCCATTATTGGCCATTGATAATATTTCAGATTGAATGGCTTTCAAGGGATCCTAAACCTGAGCTGCAAAATTTGAGCAAAATATACTGTGACAAATACAAGTCTCTATCAATACTGTATCATTCAATACTTTCAAAGAATGCAGACGAAACACAGAGTAAAATGCAATTAAGTGTGCAAGTGAGTGTGCAAAAATAGTACTGTTTTTCTAAAGGTAACTGAAAAAAGGGATTTTGGCAGGATTAAATTAGGTTCCCAACTGAACTATGTCTAAATGCTAGCACTTAAACCCGCAATTAAATGTGGGCAAAATCTGTGCAAGGGGGGCCGCTTTAAAATCAAACCTTAGGGGGTGGCCAAAGCTATTGACTCTCCAAGCCACATACAACAATCTTAAGAAGTTCAAGAGTTGGGGCATGCTTGCCAGGGCACAGGGCTTCATCCCTGTGGTGAGGTAGTGGGGTTTGGGGCTTCTTACCCTGAGATTCCCCCCCTCCCCCCACTGGACAGAAGCCCCTAGTCCCACCACACCTCCACAAGGCAGAAGCCCCAAGCCCCCTCCCCCCGCCAGTCTGGTAGGTAGAGAAGAGGGGGTATGGGGAGCTCCATGAGCCTCATTGTAACTGTAAAAGAGCCACATGGTGAGCCATGGTTTGGCCACCCCTTGGGAAAATATGGAAAATAATGTGTACTTCACAGGGGTGTTAGAAAGATTAATCAGACCATGTTTGTTCCATGCACCGGTGACATCAAGGAGAGTTTTACCATTATTTCAGTGGCAGCAGGCTCAGGACCCTAAAGCTGAGTGTTTGCTACGATTATTCCTCCTAACCTTGCCATTAAGTTCCAACAGTCTCTTTTCCCCAGACGGCAGGATTCTATTTAGGAAACCAGGATCTTAAAAAGTTGATTCTAGGGCCTAATCTATAGAACCAAACTCTTAAACTCAGTCATTGCTCTCATGGGCAGAGAAGTGAAAGCAGCAGCAGCAAGTGGATAGAATCTGCTTTAAAAAAAAACCCAAAACATTTCACATGCAAATACACCCTTTATTTTCCCCAGGATTTCAGAACTCTTATCTCTAATGAAATAATATTTAAATGAAATGAAATGAAATTAAGTTAACTGAAAAATCTTAGGTAATGCTGACATTCCATCTGATGTTCTTTGGAGCACCCAAAGGTGGGATAATGCCTATTCATATTTTCATTACAAAAATGTAATAAAGAGACTAGAATATCTAATAGACAGAATTACACACTACTAAGGAACACAGATAGAAAACGTCATGTCATCTGTTGGCTATATGGAAAGAAAAAAGACAGAAGTAAGGAAAGTTCCAAGGGGGAAGAAAAATATGACTGCTTTTCTAGTTAAAATAGGTGAAAAAAAAAATAAAACTTACCACCGACAAATTACTATCCAGCTTAATATTGCCAAACCACTGGCCATAGTAACACCTAAAATGATGGAGACTAAAGAGCCTTTAGGAATCCTTCCAGAATCTGAAACATGAGAAAAGCACGTTTCATTTGCACCGGCAAAAACAGCAAATGGTATTAACATGACAATCATAAGTAGTTTTCCAATAAGCAACGTCATACTTTCTTCCACTTCTCTACACTTAATAATGTTAGCCAGCAGGTGTGATGGGACTGTTGTGTATCATATAGATCATAACTGTCTCATTGTTATTTTGTGTTGTTTCCACTGGCCATTTCTCATCTTCTACCTAGATTGTAAATTCTTTGGGGCAGGAGCCATCTTTTTGTTATGTGTTTCTTGCCTGCAGAATGACGCAGGAGCTTCTGGGCACTACTGCAATACAAATAAATAACAATAATACTAAAATACATAAATTATCCAGTCTATAAGAAATCAGGTTTATATAACAAATATAGTGCCAGATTCTGCACCCCACCCTTACATAGGTGCACAATTGGAAGGAAAGGCATAAGGAGCATTCCATAATTTCTTGAATAGGCAAGTCATTTCTTCCATCATTTTGACATCTACACAAGTCACAATGCTAGTCCCTGCATTCAGCGGAACACAAGGACTGCTTCCTTTCTATTCTAGCACCACAAAGCAGACAGGGAGAAGTGGAGAAACAGATGAGTCAAATCCTGAAATCTTTATTTAGATTTTTTTCAGATAGATAATATTTGGATAAGAGAAAAAACAGGCAAAATCTTTTGCTAAACAAGATTTTGCCCCTCGTTCAGCTATATACCCCAATATGCTGCTTCCAGTGGATGGCACTCTCTTCATTCCGTTACAGTCTTTGCCTTCTAAAATACTCCCCCATGTTTTCCGTTGTATGAGTTTTTACAAAGGGAGCCGGTGAAAGAAGGATTTTCATGGCATTATTATATTTTTTTAAAAAGTAGTCCACATTATACCATTCACTAGTAGCAGTGTGACACTTTCAAAAGAACCTAGGAGATTTAGGAGTATCTTCAGTACTTTGAAAATCTCCTTCTAAATGACTTACTTATGGGCCACTAAACATTCCCTGGTTTGTTGGTTCAAAGAGGATTCTTCCTACCTTTTTGTACAGTTTATCTCCTATTTCAGTTATCATTTTTGTAAAGGATAATCGAATACCATTGCATCACTTCATTAATTTGAGGTCATGACAATGGAGAAAGCAGAATTAATAAACCAAAAGTTAGCAATAAATCTGTGTTATTATTTCTTATTGTTCTGAATGGGAGAAGTGAAGGTTGAACATTAACTTCCCCAATCAGGTTTCCTGGTACAGGTTTGTGACTGAGTCAGAAATGTTTCATACTTTGGAAAAGAAAGCCTCGAGGCTATGGATGAATTCTATTCATAAAAAAGAGAGTGAAAGTTATATGAATATGCAGCATTGAGTGGTTAACATTACTAAAGTTCTTCACATTTTTAAGAGTGAAATCCTCATAATAATGGGAAGTGTTTTAACGATTTTAAATCACTCTAAATTGCACAAAACCCAACCAATCACTTCCAAATTCCACCTGCTTATTATGATAATCAGCCTGTTGGTTTAGAGAGGAGATGGTTCGCATTTTCACAGAGATTCACGAACTCTTTACAAATGTACCAAGAAACCACTTGAAACTTAAAAAAATGCTATTCTGAAGTGAGTTATGAAATTAACACTATGGAAGAAAAAAAACTACCAACAATATGGATGATACTTAAAAGCAATTAAAGAAAAATCAAAGGATAAGTCTGTTACTTTTGAATCCTGGATTCAAACTGGATCTATTCTGATCACAGATGGTTGCGAGGACAGTAATCTATTTTCAATTAATGATAATGGTTTACATGTACATTTTGTCTTTTATTCAAAAAGATCCCAAAAGCTCTTTACCAATTTAACCCACCTCTGGGATCAGGGAGCTCTTTAACAACACACAGGAAGACTGCACACCTCTTGCTCAGTTGAATCCGCATGAGCAATGATAGCTAGGCGGAGTATAATTACCCAAACAGGAGTCTGGCCAGGACCTTATAGATAACAGTTGTCATCCTTGTGGAAACTGCCATAGGACCTTTAATAACTGCAAGTGATCAAGACCTCAGTTTTACCTGGACACCAAAAGGTAGCACTTCCAGGAACATAGTGCCTCCAAAAATAGTGCTGGAAGATGGCTTTAACACAAATTCATAAGAAAGTGTGCCACAATTTTGCTAGGAGGTTTCCTCTTCAAATGTTGACCTGACCACATGGTAATTAGCTAATAAAATCTGATGAGATCACAGCCCCAGTTGTGGAATGCAGTTTAATCCTTGGATCTAGAAAGAGGGATCACGTCCTCCTTAAAAAGTCCATCAATAAAGATTAAATCCAAAGGGTAATTTCTGTTGATTTGTAGTAAACAGAAATAAACAGCTGTTGATTGATTGACCAAAATGAAGCTAACGCATTAGTTAATCTCAAAACCCTTTACTGTAGTTATACTATAAAGCAATTCAGATTATTCAGCAAGATGGGGTGAGCACATGGGCCCAGCAAATTTATTATGAAATGAGGTTTTCCTCTATAGCTTTAAACTTGAACCTTAGTGAATCAGTGGAATCAAGTATGTGTATCACATGACAGGAGTCAGTATCCCTGGACTCCAGCGGTTATTGGTACATTCATTGTCCACAGGCTTCAGTGTGGGACATAACCAACAGTGTCACTCCTTGCAGACTGACAAACGCTTCAACACTATGAGAAAATAAGTTCCATGGACCACCTCAAAGTGCTCTGAGAACAATTAATGGCCCCGAACTACAGTTTGCAAGCAATTGGATGTATCTAACAATAAACAGTTCATTATTTACAAGGAAACAATATATGGTATGGCTCTTCTGCGTTATTATCATCAAGCATTCTCATTGTGGAGTTCAAAGTAATGTCCAGTTGGCTTCAGGGTTGCATAACGGAGGTTTGCAGTGAAATGGGAGACTAATGAGATTCACAGCCCATTATTAATGTTACAAAATATACCATTGCTTAAAAAAAAGAAAAAGAGTTTTGAAGCAGATAGAGTGCTATAGAGAAAGATAAATTGGAATTCTGATGATACATCCCACTAAACTCACCTTCAAAAGAGTCTGATGTCCTTTTTTTTTTGGTGGTGGTGGTGGTGGTGGTTCATAATAATGAATTAGGAAAACTCCTGAATTTCATTTTGTAAATGTGAATTAGCCCTCTCACCTGTCTATCCTTCCAACCTGGAACTAAGCTGGCGCTTTGGGGAACTGATCTTTCTCCTTTCACCCTCAGAAGGATAAACTTTCTATAGTGATCTACTAGATCTAAAGGTGGGCAAGCCATGAAACTAGACAAATAGACATTTCTAAAAAAAGAAAAATCAAGGGGCATGAGAAGGAAGGGGGTAAAGGAATGGAAAGATCAGAAGGCAGAAAGGGGAGGGAAAGGGACATCAGTAGTAAATATGGAACTGACACTGTTTTCAAACCCTAGCACAGTAAATGTAACTAAATACAGCAATCTGCAGAAGTGGATAATTCAGGAGATTGCCAATGAAATATGAAGCCTGTCACCTTTAGGTTATTAGTTAAAATCTGCTTCATGTCTATAGTAATTGAAAGTAGTTATCAGGCTTAATTTGTCCCAAAGTTGTGTCAGCCATTACAAGCTTGGTCAGAAGGCCACAGAGTTGTGGAGTCTGCTAGAAGGGTGGAGCAGTTGTGGAAGTTCAGATCATCGGTTGAGGGGCACTTGGGCAGCCACTGCAGCTCCAAAAGTGAACCTCCCCATCAATGAAAGAGGTATTCCTTTTGTGAAAAGCTTTAATCTTTCTTTGCTTATTTGTCTCCATATCTCAGGTTAAAGAGGGAGTTAGCATCCTGAATTTTATTCAAACTATGAGGGAAAATGATCGGACATACCGAGTGTGTTGTTTAATCACTTACCAGGAGAAATCTAAAATATAGAGGCATTTATTCAAGCATCCATAGGCTTAACAACTTATATAGCTCAAGTATTTTGCTACAACTGATGGATAATTATTATTATTACTGCAGCTCTTCTCTTAAAGGGAATTTTGTATACTCTAAAACTCATGTTGCTCTTAAAAACTTTCCACTTTAGCTTTGATTTTAATGTTACCTCAGTATTATCAATATTCCCTGTTTAGTATCTGACTCAGGTAGGTAGTGAGTCAAATACTGTCTTGGGCATAATGAAGAAATATTCAAATGCTGCGGTTAAGACTGTACATATGAAGAGTGACTGCTGTGTGTATATATTCAATACTCTAACTTTGTCTGACAAAATCTGACTATCTTTACAAGTCCGATTGTTTAAAGTGTGTGTGGTATTTTTAAACTAACAATACATTTTGTATAATTAATCATTTTTTTATCTCAGGTTTATAATTTGCACACCCAGACCACTGGAACAGTTTTAATGGACAGTGGGAGCATTACATTACCTATGCACATTCTTCCATCTTCTGCCAGTTCATAAGGATCTGTGCAGAGACACTGGTAGCTGCCTCTGGTGTTAATGCATTTAGCAGATGGGTAGCACGGTGGATTAATTTGGTTTTCACATTCATTGATGTCTATAAAGGGGATACACAATGTCAACAGAGAGTCAGAAACTAAGAGCCTCATTCAGTACATTCTTGTACACACCAGCTGTCTGTGACAGTATTCCAAAGAGTAGATATTTGTGCACTAATAAATTATATATCAGTAATGCCCAAAACACTCCTTTCTTATATATGGGCAAAATTGCAAAGCATTTATGTGTAACTTTTTACTGCTGGAAATGACCACCCCAAAAAAAAAAAAAAAAAAGAAGAGAAAAGAGTCATCAAATAATTTGTGGTGGTTCACTAAAAGTTAAGCTATGAACCTTTTGAAGTTATAAACTGCAAGTTATCTGATAGCACTGTACATAACATTAGATCATCATCTTACACAAACACATTCACCACAAAACTTCATGATGCTTTTAATTTTCCTGTGAACCTTCCTCTACTGTGCAGTGCTCCCTGTCCTATGCTCTTGCCATTAGATCTCCTTTCCTCCCAGAAAAATATAATTTTGAAGCCATTTTCAGAAATGCTAAGATTCGCCTTCTTGATTGAATTATGTGATGTGTTCTTAACTTACTGTACTATATTTAAAGACTGGGAACACACTGCACAAAGGGGCATGTAAAAAAATAAGAGCTTCCTATTGTAAAACTCAAGTAGCATCTGCATTACGTGGGTTTTGATGGCTTTCTTTTAATAAATGCGGTGCTTATTATACTGCTTGTTTTCCTAAAGCAGATATACAGCTTTTTGTTGACATTACTTAACATATTAACAAAAACTGGGACAAGAAATGAGTCATTCATGTAACTTATTTATTCAGTTTGCTGCCAGACCATTAATCTATTGAAAAAGAATTATTATAATTCATTTAACAGCTTTATTTCTTTATATGGTATTTATGTGGGTGGAACTCAGTGGATAAATAAGATTTGAAGGAGAAAGCTGAAAATTTCATTCGATTTTTCTATATATGGTGTACAATTAAAGTAAAAAGCTTTTTATTCCACTGTCACAGACATGCTGATAAATAGACTTTATTGAGGATCAGCTGTAGCACTCAAATAAATAGCTTTCAAATAAATGTTCCATCATCCATGAAGTATTTCTAAATATGGCCTTTTCAGGGTTCATTTTCTCTAGTGTTCTCATAGAGTCTGAACAGTTTGAATCTATATAAACTCACAAAGATGAGCACACAGAGGGTGTGGAATCCTGCATAATGTGAACTTATACATAAGTGATACTCCATTAATGCAATGTTTGCAATGCTCCTTCTTTTCTCGTCCATTGCCCCCTTTTAAGAGCAAAGAAAAAAAAAAGGGAGAAAAAAGGGATAAAAAGAGGAGGAGAGATAAAACAAAAACCAGCCTTTGAAAATGTTCAAAAACATTAGCATTAAAATTGTTGAAAGAACAAGAAAAAAACCTTGTCCATCTTTTCAATCAGCTGTATGTGCAAGTTGCAATAGGTATAATGCTTTAGTAAACCTTCAGGGGGACGAGGTGGGGATTATTATTAATAAAATAAAAACCATTTTGCCTTTTTGTTTTAAGATCAAATTTCCTAGTTATGTAGCTCTTGCCTCACTTCCTGACTGGATGAGTAGGCTGCTGGTGCTAGTCATGAAGACAAGAGAGTCCACTGAAACAGAACCAGGAAGCTGCCTGAAACAATCTCTAACTGCTTCTATGATTCTGACTGTAGGAAGAGGAAATGTACACCTTTCACTATTTTCCCTTATAAGATTCTCACTGGGTGCTACAGAGATTCATGCTAGTTTGCTAGTTCGTATTTTACCAGTTCGTTTCCCTTGGCATTATTTCCATAAGCCCAATTGTTCAATCAGGACAGCACAAGTTTGAGATTCTGAATCTGGAAAAGGGAAGTCTTAAGTAGTTGTGGAATCACATCTATACCCCCACAGAAGGCTAGCTATCTTTTAACCATACAAGCAGCAATTTTCCTTTTGGAAAATTCTTAGTCTTGGTCATTATAAAGTTGGATGTGTGAATACAGATACCTATACAAACAGGTGGTTGAAAATCCCATCCTCTGCTGGTGCAGGTTAATTGTTCTTCCCCTTGGAGTTGGTACCCTTTTTCACATGAGTAAATCACTATCGATTTTACAAATTCTGAACAATATACAAAGTTTCCATTTTCTATTCTCTTTGGGAATCCACATGTTTCATCTAGAAATATAAAAAGGGCACATTATGAATTAGAGATTCTTTTCAGTTTTACTAATGTTATCTGTCACACATCGCTCTCCATGTCTACCATATGTTGATTTCAATGGGACTACTTTATGTGCCTGAAGATAAGCAGGAGCTTAAAATTGCTTTTAAGGGCCAGAATACAGTATTTTGGATAGCAGTATGTGGCAATTCTTGTTAAATATTGACTTTTTAATAGAGTACTGTGCAATTATTACTTAATATTAACTATCTATGGTACTTATGTGGCTTCCATTACCACAGTGCCTCACAACCATGAACATGTTTATGTAAATAACATCCGTGTGTAGTAGGGAAGTACTATTATTTTACAAATGGGGAACTGAGGTACAGAGAGACTAAGTGACTTTCCCAAGGTGACAGGAAATCTATGGTAGAGCAGGGACTTGAACTCAGGTCTCCCAGGCTCTGGGCAAGCCCTCTAATCACAGGATCATGCTTCCTATCTATTTAGTAAAGATGCTTAATTCTCAGATTACCTTGCTGATTGGTTTCCTGCCAAGCTTCTAAATTTATTCCTGGTATATTGTCACATGATTCAAAGTCTTGAGGAAATTTTGCAAGTTTAAAGGCATCAAGTGGCACTTCTGATATGCCCGTGTTATCGCAGATTATACGGGACAAAGAATGTTTTTTTAGTTCCTGCCTTTGAGCTTCTGTGAAAACATGCCTGTTTTCCCACCAAAATCTGGAAAGATTGGTAAGTGCATGTTAAAAAGATTACATTTCAGGTGTTCATTATTTCTGTTTGCAGAGCGCACTATTATTATGAGACAAAAAATAAGCATTTCATCAAAACACACTTAAGGAACATGCACTAATGGTGATACAACAACAACACATTTAACTACATTGGTTGAAGATTTACGTGCCCAACATAAAATCTGCTATGGACTCCATCCTGCAAAGTGCTGATTTCTCCTGCAAAGAGCTAAACACTCCCAGCTCCTATGGAAGTCAGTGGGAGTTGAGCATACTCAGTATCTTACAGGAATGCTCAGCATTTGGCAGGAAAAGGTCTAAAACTTTTTTCATGACAGGGGCATGTTAAGAACCACCCCTTAAAAGTACCAAGATCAAGAGGATGAATTGTCTACTAAAAAGGGTGGAGAGGAGAGTCTAAAAGAGGTGGTTCTGACATCAGAAGTTATTCACCCATTAAAATAATGAACTGGAGTTTTGGGGCAAAGGGAAAGAGTGTGTTTTGGGGCAAAGGGAAAGGTTGAGGGGGAAGAACAATTTGACACTCCTTTTGAGTTCTTCACTTCTTCACTATCAACCCACTGCCACCAGGAAACCAGATACCCTCCAAGCCAATAAAGAATGGAGATATTTTCAGCCAGTGATGATCACTTTTCATGTATGCAGTCCTTGTTTTGTTTGTCACCCCTCTAGGGGAGAGAAAGGAATAATTTATTACTTTTTAATTTAGTGACGGTGGTTTAGCAATACAATGCTCAGGTAACCTGATTATTCATCTGTAATTGAGATATCGGTTAACAAGGAGTTCAGAAAGTTGATTATGCTTATGCCTAGCATTGAACCAAAGCTGCTTGATGCAAATGGTGGAAGCTGACATGTTCAGTGTTACATGTGCTAGTAGTCGGACTATACATTTGTAATTTATAATACAGCCTCTACAACATGCCTCTACAATATAGAATTTTTAAAAGACACATTACAGGACATGCCACCAAAAAAATTATAAATGAGCTTGGGAGGGAACTGTTCATCAATTCAGACATGACATACAGTAGTATAGTTTACAGCTAGAGAGAAAAAAGTTAAGCCGCAGAACTTCTGCCTATCTCTTTCTAAGTCCTGACACAGGATAAAGCATCAGAGTAGGAAAATGCAGGGGATAAAGGAATAATTTCAGATGGAACAGAAACAATTTATTCCAAATGAATCCATTGGAATTAAAGTGAGGACTTGGTTCGGCCAATTAAAAATTTCAATTTTTGTCAGGTAGCTGAGAGTTTTTGATCCTATCAGGATAGAGTTCAACCAGTCAAATCTTGCTCAGTTCTGATTTGGGAACTGATATCTTGAACTCCTCGTTAACCAATATCTCAATTAGTAGATGAATCATCAGATTACCTGAGGACTGTATTGCTAAACCACAGTCACTAAAAATAAAAAAAAGTAACAGACTTTTCCTTTCTTTCTTACTCCTAGTTGTGACAACCAAAACAAAACTTATGTTTATTTAATTTTTTTCAATCGACATTTTATCACCATCTATACAGTATTCTTCTTTCGTGCCACTTCCCTATTCAGGGTCGAAGATTTTTATGGCCTTCGTTCAAATCTCAGGATTGTATGCCTGGCTGTTGTGCTATAGTCTTACTAAGGTCTTTTGATATTTGGTCCCAATATGAGTTTTTGTCCTTTCTGTAGGTTGTCCATGATTATTGCTAGGGCCACCCTACCATTATAACTTTCAAGTCTCCACTGGATGTGTCCATACCAATGTAGCCTAGCTTCCCTGAACTTGTCTTCAATTGGATCAATCGAGTTTAGGCCCCTCAAAACCTCTTTTCATTTCCTATCATGGAGTGTACAACCATTTGACCATCTCAATATCTTTGTTTCCATGGTGTAGAGCATATGGATTTCTTTCCTGTTTCTGTGACAGACATTAGAATAGGTCAAATTGTCAAACAGTTTTAGGGTTTGTCTACCATAAAAAAAAAAAGGGGGCCCCCTGGCAGCGAGACTCAGAGCCTAAGACAGCTGCTGCCTGGGGCCTGCTCTCTAGGGCTACAAGTAGCAGTGAAGACGTTGCTGCATGGGCTGGAGCTTGGGCTCTGAGACCAATCCCCTTTGCTGGGAGTGTTTTGCAGAGTAAATGTACCCTTATGCTCTACCTTTTAACTTTATTGGCATATTTTTATCACAGAGAACTGGGGTCAGCTCCCACCATTTGTATCAAGCAGTTTTGATACAATGGTAGGCATAGAAATGATAGAAATATAGGACCGGTAAGGACTTCAATAGGATATCTAGTCCAGTCCCCTCCACTAAAGCAGGACTAAGTGTTACCTAGATCATCCCGGACGGGTGTTTGTCTCACTGGTTCTTAAAAACCTCTAAAGACGGAAATAAATGAAGGAGATTCCACTTCCCCCTAAGTAATTTGTTCTAGTGCTTAACTACCCTGAACTCCCCAATAAGGAAGTTTTTCCTAATGTCTAGCCTAAATCTCCCTTGTTGCAACTTAAATCCATTGCTTCTTGTCCTGGCTCCTGTGGTTAAGGAGAGCAATTTATCACTCTTCTCTTTACAATGTTTTATATACTTGAAGAGGGTCATGTTCCCTCTCACTCTTTTTTTCTCCAGACTAAACTCAGGAAGGCACCTTTGTCAGCAACCACTGATCCTAAGCATTTAAATTCTTTCACTCCTCTAAGCTCTCTGCCTGTAATTTCTTGTATGGTGAGCCTTCCTGCTCAATTATCATAGCCTCGGTCTTACCAATGTTCACTCTAAGTCCCACCTGCTCAAAACTATACATTGTCTCTATAGTGCAATGGTTTTTCAGTCTTCATGGAAGAAAGTGAATGGTTTTATTATTAGCAGCCAAACAGCCAATGTATTTCATCTGATGTTTTAAGAGGTTAAATCGTTAAAGAAGCCAACTTCAGGAGGGAAAGGTCAGAAAGATGGCAGAATTAAGCATATATGTTGTTATTTAAACTCAGATATGTTTCATATACTCAAAATAAGGGATAATAAAAACATCGAGTCTAATGTGCTCACATAGTTATTTAATGCTAGGAAAATTGTAAATGATGCAGAAGAGTTGAAATGGTGTTTAAAACAAGTCTGTGGGAGTTTTGTTGTGTTAAATGCTGTACCAGTTTTATGATCAAGAATGTTTAATTCTTTGTGTTACATTCTTTGAATTAATTAAATTTTTTAAAAGTCCACATTTAAACCCTGTGGGCTAGATTCTTATTTACATCAGAGACTTTACATTTCTCTGGCACTGTAAAGGGCCTTTAATGTGAACAGGGACAATCTAAATGAGACTCTGGCCCTAAAAGTCTAGTAAATAATATAAAATGGGTCTCCTCAGGTGAATCAGGATTACTCCCTTAAGGGCTGGCAGGACTGAATCCTAACTGTATTAGATCATTTTAACCCTTTTTCACAATCCTCATGTTTACAAGTTGCATCAATTCATAAAAAATTCCAATAGATGCTAAAGTCCATAAGAAACAGACTTTTATATATATTGAACACAGCTACTAAGGCTGAATCTTGTGTTCATTCAGAGCCTGAGTCTGCAGTTTATATACAGGTAAACCACTATTTTTCCAGGATGACGTTTCACACTTGCACAAGATTTCTTGCACCACTTAAGTCGCATATAGGGACTGTGCTGGAGGCATCTGTCTGCTGAACAGCAGCATAGGACAGCTGTGCATTCACAATATGCCACAGGCGTGGTCTCTTTGCTGGTAGGAATCATGCCCACATACAAATGAAAGGAAAAACAGGGACAAGGTTCGGGGGGAAAGAGAGAGAAACTAGGGTAAACAAGGGATTAAGGAACAAGAAAAAGTGACAGGGGTTAATATGTTAAAAATGCATGTATTTCTTACTCTTTCCTCCCTCTTTTGTCCTAATACTTTTATAAGGGACAGGGACCTGTCTTTTCATATCTGTGAAATGCCCAGCAACCTTTGAAGTGCTATGTACAAATAAACAGTAGAAATACACTTACCGGTCGCCATCCCTCAGGGATTTCATTTGCTTTCCAATTATACATGCAAACAGTGGGCCAGTTCTAGCACCTGGAAGGAAGTTTTCTGCTAGGCCACCAAGCCAAACATCAATATTGTTTGGACTGCTGTACAATTCCATGATTTTTTCAGCTACCTTCCTATTAGATATTACTGCGTTCAGATCAGTTTGAATTTCCAGTCTTGATAAACCGCAGAATTCTCGCCAGTCATTGTAACCTAAACATATTAAGTTTATAGAGAGTTTAGCCTTGAAATCTAACTGTTTAACATAGCACTCAAAATTAACTCATTTATAGGAACCAGATACCGTTACTCACATCAAATGGACCTAGTAGAACTGGTTGAAATCAATAGGCCCATCCACAGAGTAAGGTATTACTCAGTATGAGTAAGGGTAGCAGGATCTGGCCTTTCATATATATTGAAGCTACATTATATTTATGGGTGGAGCTAGGTATAAAATAACATTTCCATTTCTAAAAATTCTGAAAATGTGATGCTAGAGCAAAGGAAAAATTCAAAAGTTTGGGGCTAGTGCAAAATTAAAATGAAAAGTCTTAGCCAATTCATTTGTAGCTTGAATCTAATTTTTAATTAAAGAAAAGGAGAAAGAGAAAGAAAAATAGACCTCAAAATAACTTCAGAACTGGCTGCTCTGTGAAAGTCTTACTGTATTTGGCCTGCAGCTGCCAAGTTGCCTTTTAGAATAATGAAGTGAGTGAGTGAAGAACAAATCTCAGACACACACAGGCTCGGGTCAGTGGAAGCAGAATAGGTTATAGTGTGTCATGCTGCTACCAGAACAAGGGAAAATGAGAAAGGATGAGGATTGATTCTTAATACAAAAATGACATTCTTTCTCTCTCTGTCTGGAAAAACTAAACCGTTAAAACTGTTTTGGTGACAGGATTCCAACAGCTCATACTGAAATGAATGCATGGTATCTAATGAGTCTTCTCAGGAAGAGCACTGTTAACACATCTAATTGTGAAGATGTCAGGAAACTAGTATTGAAACCAGGCCCATGGGGGTCCTTAGATGGCATCCCTAACCTTCACACTACAGTGGCAATGCTGAACCATCATCCCTGATCAACAGCTTTAGTGCTGAGGGTCTACAGCTCCACAGCAGCCACACCCCAAGGCTCTGATTGGCTGGACAGACAACATTCTCATTGGATATGGACTATATAAAGACCCCAACAGGAAGAGGAGCCTGGCATGGGCAACAGGCCATTGTCTTCTGGTTGTTGCTTAAACTGCCTTGCCACATTGCCCTGCTGTCTGGCCTGACCCTGCCTTGCCACCTCGCCCTACCTTGCCTACCTATTTTGCTAACCTGACCCTTTGGATTAGATCTCCTGGCTACCGATCCCCTACAAGAATGCCGATCGTTGCCTGGGACTGCCTCGATTACTGATTGACCTCCAGGCTACCAGACCACCCCATGCACCACTTGATCATGGCTCTGGTCTGCCCCTAGCCTGCTTCAGCCACTGAGCATTACAGAAACATAGGTACCTTTGTTTTCTGTGCACTGCACTTCTCCATTTCTAAGAACTCTTCCTGTCTGCAGAAACAGGAGAGACACTCACACTATGCACTCCCTTTTGGATACATCTGCACTGTCCCTGGGTGATGTAATACCCAGCACAGCTATACACGCTCTGCTTTGTTCGACCAAGCATGGTAAAAATAGCAAAGCAGTTATGGTAGCATGGGCAGCAGCTCATGCTAGCAACCCAAGTACACATATATGATATTGGATGGGACAGTACTTGATTGGCTACCTCAGGTTGCTGTCCATGCTGCCATGGCCACACTGCTATTTTTAGTGTACTGGCTCAATTAAAGCTAGCACTTATATGTGAGAACATAAGAATGACCATACTGAGTCAGACCAGTGGTCCATCTAGCCAGTATCCTGTCTTCAGACAATGGCCAATGCCAGGTGCTTCAGAAGGAATTAACAGAACAGGCAATCGTAAACTGATCCGTCCCATCGTACACTCACAAATTCTGGCAAACAGAGGCTAGGGACACTCAGGACATGGTGTTGCATCCCTGCCCATCCTGGCTAGTGCATTGATGGACCTATCCTCCATGAACTTATCTAGTTCTTTTTTGAACCCTGTCATAGTTTTGGCCTTCACAACATCCCCTGGCAATGAGTTCCACAGCTTGACTGTGCATTGTGTGAAGAAGTATTTCCTTTTGTTTGTTTTAAACCTGCTGCCTATTAATTTCATTGGGTGACCATTAGTTCTTGTGTTATTTGATGGAATAAATAATATTTCCTTATTCAGTTTCTCCACACCAATCAGGAGTTTATAGACCTCTATCATATCCTCTCTTAGTCATCTATTTTCCAAGATGAAAAGTCCCAGTATTTTTAATCTCTCCTCATATGGAAGATATTCCATAACCCTAATAATTTTTGTGGCTCTTCTCTGTACCTTTTCCAGTTCTAACATATCTTTTTAAAGATGGGATGACCAGATCTGCACACAGTATTCAAGGTGTGGACGTACCATGGATTCATATAGAGGCATTATGATATTTTCTGTCTTATTATCTATCCCTTTCCTAATCATTCCCAACATTCTGTGATCTTTTTGGACTGCTGCGGCACATTGAGCGGATGTTTTCAGAGAACTATCCACAATGACTCCAAAATTGCTTTCTTGAGTGGTAACAGCTAATTTAGACTCCATCATTTTATACGTATAGTTGGGATTATGTTTTCCAAAGTGCATTACTTTGCATTTATCAACACTGAATTTAATGTGTTTTTTTTTTTTTTTTTTTACCCAGTCACCTGGTTTTTTGAAATCCCTTTGTAACTCTTCACAGTCTGCTTTGGACTTGAGTAATGCTGTATTATCTGCCAATCTTGCCTATTTACCCCCTTTCTTCAGATCATTTATGAATATTTGGAACACCACTGGTCCTAATACAGACCCCTGGGGGACACTACTATTTACTTCTCTCCATTCTGAAAACTGAACATTTATTCTTACCCTTCGTTTCCTATATTTTAACCAGTTACTGATCCAGGAGAGGATCTTCCCTCTTATCCCATGACTGCTCACTTTGCTTAAGAGCCTTTGGTTAGGGACCTTGTCAAAGGCTTTCTGAAAATCTAAATACACTATATCCACTGGATCACCCTTGTCCATATGCTTGTTGACCCCCTCAAAGAATTATAGTAGATTGGTGAGGCATGATTTCCCTTCACAAAATCCATGTTGATTCTTCCCCAACAAATTGTGTTCATGTCCAATAATTCTGTTCTTTACTATAGTTTCAAATAATTTACCTGGGACTGAAATTAGCCTTACCAACCTGTAATTGACAGGTTCATGTCTGAAGCCTTTTTTAAATGTCTACCTGATGGATGAATTACATTGTGCACTTGCAGTGTAAACCAACCCATAGAGACTACTTTTCTTTTTGCATGTTGTTCTCCTTAAACTCAAGTAAAAATTATTTTAGACTGAAGGTCTAAAAGGCGGTTCTTTGTGCTTAGAAAAACCTAATAAGTATGGTTGGTTCAAAAACATGGGAGGAAATTGTTAAAATGTTTGTGATTTAAAAAAAATAAAATTTAAAATGTTGAGATTTGAAAAAAGTTAAGTAATTCTAGTAATAGACATAGTTACTAAAAAGCCATTCCAGATACATACAGTAACTCTCTGTCATATAGTTTGTCTCTTTCAAACTAAGGAGGTTTTTTTCATGTCTAATGCTAATGAATTTTGTCTTCATTATAGCTACTTTTTATTCTTGTTGTGTATTCCTAAAAGACACTGTGGTAACTTCTCTGATTAACTAGACATATCTATCACTTAATAACAATATTGGTAAATTTTCAGTATGCTTCAGATGCAAGTAGTGATGTCTCAGTCATTAGCATAGAAAACTTAGAAAAAAAGTAAGAGACCTGGGAGTCCATGATCACGTCCACGCTGTAAATTTAATGAGGCTAAGTCAAATGACCCATTATTGGACAATACAATGAGCCTCTCTGTTAATTCCTCATTCATCATTTGATCCTGTATCAGTAGTTTTGCTGACCTTGCTAGAATACCTCTTAATAAAGGGTCCAAGCCTCCTTTAAAACATAAAAACAATGCAGTATCAGAGCACATGTGAAAACGAAATAATTATAGATTTTCTTAACACTTCTGCATGCACTTTTGCTTCTACATTTTTTAAATTATTGGCCTTAAATGACTTTAAATTCATAGAAAACAATGACATGCCACATTTTGAAAAGAAAATAATAATGCAATTAAGTGGCTCTGTCTGTTCCTTAAAACAGCAGAAACTTTGCAGATTGACAGTACAATTATCCACAAAAGAGTTTACAATTTATAATCAGTCTAACAGACTGGTTTAATCTGATGAATGAGATGTTTCTAATGAATGGTGTTTGTGTGCTTCAAAAGACTAGTTAACAAAAATAAATTGTCCCAGTTGACATTAATTCTTTGGGCACTGTTCAACAACCTGAACCAATGATGCAATTAAATGAATGTTCTGGATTTTATAAGATTCTGAATGCAATTAGGAAGAGGTTTGAAAAATGCTGCAGTAATGTGAAAAGATGTAGTTCACATAAAAATGTACCTTCTTTAATGAGCCTCCAAGGGCTAAAGAAAACTTCATGCATATGAAGATTTGGAAGGTCTGGGTCATCTTGATACTGAGCATCAAGTCTCTTTATTATAGGGTGAATTGTTGCATGACCAAACCGAAAAGCAGCTGTAGAAAATACATTTGAAACTGTGGGATTTATTGTGTGATCATAGCCTTTATACAGACCAACGTACTGATTAAAACCATCTTGGCCAATGATTTTTGGAATATAGTCTCTTAGAGTAATAATCTGAAGAAAAGAAAGAAAAGAAAAAACCTCTCAGTTAATATTTACATAATGCAATAACGTCTCCCTCTAGTATAGTGCCTTTCCATCCAGTGATCTCTGAGCACTTTACAAGTATTAATTAATTAACATTGTCAGGTAGGTAAGTAGTATTGTCCTCATTTTGCAGATGGGGAACAAAGAATTTAAATCACTTGCCCAAGGTCATACAGTGAGTCAGTGGCAGGGCTTAGAATAGGACTCAGCAATCCAGGCCCCCAAATCCCCTGGTGCAGCCACTAGACCAAAACTGGGCATGGACAGATTACCGATGCTCTCTATAATAGCTCCCTTTGACTTCAATGGGAGTGGAGAATTCTCTGTTCCCCATTGCTCTGAACCCTAAAAACTGGATTGGGAGAGCATAAACTATTGAGCCTTTACATTAAATTAGCATAACCCATGAACAGATTCTGTGTTCAGTCAAATGTTTAAATGCTCACCCGCCTAATCCTTTGATAGACATTTGATATGAAACTGCAATCAATTTTTAAACCTCTACAATTCAGATTTTATAAGGAAAATGCTGATAAACATTTCCTATCAAGTGCTTTTATAATGTAATAGAATTACTGAAGCATATAGAAAAAGCTTATTAGTAATACTGAACAAAAAAAAAGTGACATATTGAACGGAATAAAATGAAACTGCATTACAGATTAAAGATTACATTGAATTTATTAAAGCATAATGGGAAGAATATGAAGTATAGTGAATTCAATAAAATACATTTTAAATTTGATAGAATATGCAGTAAACTGACCAGACAAATACATTAGAAGCTTGATATAATTCATATTGAAAATCTAGCAGGGATAACATAGTCTCATCAGATATTGAGTTTCATTATCTTGGGCATGTCACACAGAAAAGCAAGCTCCAACGAAGTCTACAAGATATGACGCCACATATTTGCCAACATTCACCCTAAACAGAGCAGTATAGGCAGCTGTCGCTCATTCTTTTTCAGCTTTTCTAAATTAGTTATATTTATATAAGAAAGAAGCTGTTTGAAGACTTTGCACAGCTGGTTGATTAGATTAGATTTTCCTTGAATGCTGTCTGTCAAATATTTTTTTTTAATTGCTGGAAATTAGTAGTGTAGTTGTCATTTAAAAAAGTAACATTTGCCAACACTTATCACACACAAAAGTATCATTAGCTCCAGTTATTACATTAGGTTTTAAATCAGCTTTATGTCCTAATAGTAGAACTTTTTGCTATCATACAAAGGGCTGGAATACAGACTTGCTTCCCTTCTGAGGCAAGCAGAGGTTCAAAGTGCTCAGAAGCAAACTCCACCCATAGGACTGAAGGAGGACGACTGTCCACATTCAGTTTCTCCATGTACTCCAGAAGTCAGGGGCTCCAATTTTGCATAAGGTCCTAGAAGTTATAAGGCCAACAATAGAAAGGAGCTTTGTTTATATGTTGTCTTGTACTGGAAGATGCATGGTTTGGTAGGGTTTGGGTTTGAGGGGTGGTGGTGTTGTGCCAGCCAGAAGTGTTTTACAGGAAATCAAAGGGGAAACTGAGGAGGATTCTGGAGAAAAAATCTGGAACCTTACATAAAATCACAAGAACAGCATATCAGAACCCCCATCACTTATCTTTTGGAGCAGGTTCATAATTTTATTAATTTGGACTTGTCTAGGGGCTGAGAAACAATAAAATTTATCACTGGAAGAGTAAAGTCTTACACTCTTGCCTAAGTTTAAAAAAAGAAGTCTAAGCACCCCACAGAGATTCAAAATGATTTTTCTGTGCATTTGATGTGCAAAGCAGTATATCTGACACAGAAGGAAAGTGCGTATCCTAATCAGAGAGAGTGATTTTAAAGACGTTTCTTTTCATATTTGCCATGCAATAATCATCATAGTTTGTTTTAGTATGGTTTTCCTTTTATATTCAGCTTCTTCTACATAAATGACAGAACATCTTTGCCTAAAAACAACTTCAATACAATCAACACCAAAGAGCTGTAGCTTTACAGGAAAAAGAAACCCAGTGTTATTGCATTGCACTGCACTAGAATATATCATTTACTTTGAGACTGTTTATGAATGATAAATTAACTTTTGTGTGTTTGCAACTGCATGGAGAGTTTCTGGAATGTAGCACACGAAGGGTCAGGGTGCTGAGTGCACTGAAATCCCAGAGACATTAGTGGGATTGGAGGTCGACTCAGCTCCTCTCTCGAGGCACCCAGCATCCCACCTCACAGTATCACTCCATCAACTCCATAAAGAGCCACCTAAAGAAGTATATTTTAATCAGTGATATCAATACCTACCTATTCTAAAGACTGACATTGCTTGAACAGTGTACAGCTTCATAAAATATGGGCATTACTGTTATGGCAGGTGCCATAAATTTAGTAGCTGAATTACTTGTTAATGGTATAACTAAATAATACAATAATTAAATACAGTTATTAAAACATGCTCATTAACACAGCTTTAATGGGACCCAGTAGAGTTCTGATTTACTGACAATTGACCAAATTCTCAGTTTCTTACCGAGGTCAAACTCCAGGACATGATATGTTGCGAATATTTTCACAACAGGCTCCCTATATAACTTTATACTACACCTAGTGAGAAGGTACATGAATCATGGGTGCATATGCTTGCAGATAACCTCAAAAGGATCTGCTAGCAACCTCATTGAAAACAAAATATTGGATTAAATGGACCATTGGTGTGATCCACCATGGCAATTCATGAACTCCTTTAATTCAGAGGACAGATTTTTAACAAGAGGCTTCCAAGAGTTGCTAACAACCCATCAGTACATAACTGCTCAGAGGATTTAATTTACAGTTTTGCCCAATTTTGGCCCTTTTTCACTAAGACTTGAGTAGATTTTTTTAGAAGCTTTTTATTTAAGGCAAAATTACAATAAAACATCAACATACTATATCGTCCATTATCTATTCAGGATCAGGTTAATATTCAGAGAACCTAGCTAAATATGCTGGTCTCCTCCTTGGAGTGTCTTAAAAAGGATGACCAAAGTTCTAAATACCTATCCATTCTTTGGCACTTCCCTTGTGTACATACTTGTTATGACAGGTTTTCCATTGCAAGGATAGTCTGTATTTTACAATAATACAATTCCAGAGGAGGGAGAAGTCACACTTTTCCAATAGAAAGTCTTATGGCTAACAAGAACAAATAAAATAATCTGTCATTCTGTTTAAAATGTAGATCCTTTACTAGAAATTTAAGTTGGTCTCTATATGGGAAAAGAGATACACTTCTTCAATTTGTGAAGCACAAAGATTTTTTTGTAAATTTCTGTTTAAACAGTAAAATTTTAACTGCAGGTGCACAGTGCCCAGGGTCTAGTAGTTCAATACATTGTCCTTCGAATCTGGCTTGCAACAGAACTTCAGGCAGTATCCTGTGTGTAAACACCAAAAGAGCACTCCCATTAAAATTGCTACTGCAGCAAGAAATGGAATGTTACAATGCCTTAGAGCTATTCAGTCTACTTAGGGAAGAATAAACAACCATCACCTTACAAAGCAGAGATAAATTGAACTGGACTATCCCAAAGAAAGACAAAAATAAGGCTGGAACAGAAATTACTTGCCAATAAAGAATAGTGCCTATTATTGTCATGGAATGAGCTAACACTCACAGTCCAGCTGAAGCAGCATAAGACTTTACTCCGAGAACACAACACAGCCCCTAGTGGGTAAGAAGCCAGAGAGCCATTGCATTGAGCAGACACTGACTGGTACTTACCAACTTCTTATATACTGTAGTAGGCATGGGTGGCCTCTGGTGGGCAAAGACCAATAGGGGGTAAGGTATACTAATTTAATTGCAAGCACTGCACAGGTTGCATGAGTTCCTTAAAATTATGGAAATAGCTGTGGGCCAAGTAAGTAGAATCTGCTGAATTTGGGAAAAGTCTTTTTTAGAAGTAATAGAAATTAACTAGTAATAGTAAAAACAGCTATAATGCATAATACTCTAAAGTTCTATAGCTTTTTTTTTTTAATCTGAGGCTCTCAAAGTGCTGTGAAAATATATATAGGTCACAATTTAGTTTAACATTCTATTTACAATTGATTTATAAAGGGTTAATAGAAGATTAAGAGATATTTTAATAAATGATTAATCCATTGTTATAGACTGCTATATAGTCCAACAGGACAATAGATCACTAGATCAACCATTTATAATGCAAACTGCACATGTCTATTACATATTTATAACATCTACTAAATATTTACTAACCCTATACAAACTATTTATAAATGGAACTGTAATGTAAAGTTTGACCGATTCATGAATGTATTCTCCCAACACACCTGTGAGATAGGAAGGTATTATTATTCCCATTTTAAAGGTGCAAACATTGAGGCACAGATTAAATGATTTGCCCAAAATCATACACTGTGTGTCTCCAAAAGAACCTACAATAAATAAATAAATAAATTCCAGATCTCCTGACATTCAGTCCTGTATCGAAATCAGAAAAGCCTGTTTTCTGGACATGAATATAAAGGCACAGAGCTCAAGATCCTTACAAGGAATTGCCTTTAATTTTGCACACAAATTCTTACCACTTGTCACTAGATCTTGCCTGTTCTTTCTCCAAATATTTTAAGAAGCTCAACCTTTCCTTTCTGTCCCAGTGCTAAAATGCTAGCCCATGTCTTGGCGAATGCCTGCACTGATTACTCCTTGAAACCTATTCTGGTACTCTCCAGCTCATCCCTTAAGAAACGGTTAATGTTGCAAAGTGAAGGGCTCACAATTCAGGAAAAGATAAAATTAAGGTTGCCTGGGTACAGTCTTCAGTACAAGTGGGCTGTTTGTTGGCTGGTATGGAAGGAGTGGACCTATACTGTTTGAGAAGTCTTCAAGAAATTGCATGATTTTTTCATCAGAATAGTTAATTATTTGCCAAGCTTAGTGCTGGGTTCTGCTGTGGGCACTCAGAATTGATGAAACAGTTTACCACCCTAGATAGCAATTTAGGGCAGGCTTTGGCAGCTTCAGAGGAGGCCTCAGAGGAAGTTCTCTTGGCCTGTAGGATAGCCTGAGCTCTGGCATGAAGAAATGCTTTTACATCTATATGAATGAAGAAGGGAGTTATTTATTTTTAAACTGCAGAGGAAGCCTGTGTAAAGCAGCATTTTTAGTAATCAGTCAGGTGTCCAAGCCACTGCTTATTATTGGGATGGACTATCAATTATTTTTGCTTATTGCTTTTAGTAGGCCTTTGTGGAAACTTAGCATAATTAAAGGCAAACCAGAAAGGTGGGGTGGGACAGTGATCATAGGAAGTGGACATGACTCTATGTTCTTTCTGTCTGATATGCTGGGCTGTGTGTATATGGAAAAACAGGAAGTCTGGATATATTTTGGCACTGTCATTATGGGGAAACGTTTTGCCAGACTAACAGCTTGAGACTGCTTGCTTAATAATTTGTTTTTTAGTGACATGTTTTTGTAACTCCTGCTTCTGCTCAGTGATTTATTTATTTGGTCAGCTATGTAACACTTTTTGATTAACCTGTTTCTGTAACTTTTGTGTATAAGAGGGAGGAATGGGTCTGGGTCAAGTGGATCACTTCATGGACACATTGGAAAGATCTCCAGGCAAAGATGGTAGGACCGGCCAACCGGAAATCTGCAAATGAATCACCTGAAGACTGCCTCAGACTTGTGGGGCGACTATCAGTTTCGGGTGCTCTATAACTTATTGTATTTGTATGTGCTTGAGACTAATAAGGCAGAGACCTTAAGCAAAGGCATTCTGGTGAGAGTGCTGGAGGCTAAATATAGTGAAAGGCTCGGAAGTAAAAGCACTTGATTCTGACTGGTCTGTGCTAGCCATCTAGCAGATGGAGGTGCTGCACCTCTCTTGGTTTATTTCCTGATAAGAACTTGCAGAGAGTAAAGTTACGGATTTAAGGAACCCTGGGTAACATCTGAACCACATGTTAGAGTAGCTATATAGTAATCCAAATGTAAAAATAAATCAGATCAATGATCTGTAAATATATTATTCTGAATATGTTGTTTTTATCCTCACTTTTCAAAGAGTACAACCACGCTGCATTCACTACTTGCCACCCAACCCGTGTGCTGATGACTTAACTATGTCTTGTAGGCACAGCTCATAGTAAGTGCTGTGCAGAGCTGCCTGGCCCTGGGAGAAGCACTAGAAGGCAATCGGACTCAAGGAGACAGCATGGGCTCCCAGTGTCCCCAGGTGCTCTGAGGCTGTGCACCAGCTGTAACATCCCTTTATGCATGCAGCCAGCCAGCACTGATGAGTGTTGTATAAGGGGGAGAGCCATGATGGCCCTACCTCCTGCTCTTTCTTCCCCTGCTTTCTTGAGGCCCCAGGAGGCCCCAGGGGAATAGAAAGGGAGCGGTCCCTCTGCTCCTCCAAACACAGTTACTGCAATTCTCTCTTGCCTTAATGCAGGCCACGTAAAAGAGAAGTCTCATAACTCCATTCCTCTCACTGCTCACTCAAGTAAGGTCCAGGCAGAATCTGGTCCTGAACAGCAGGTGGCCTGTGGGCTCCAATCTCATTCCCGAGGGACCTCTGCTGCATTGACCATGCCATGGCCACTGAAGACCAAATGTTGCTGTCACTTATACTGGTATTAATTTAGAGTAACTCCACTGACTTTAGTGGTGTTACCCTGGACTGACAAAACTGTAAATGCAAAGGAATTTGGCACAGAATCAAGCCTCCAGAGCCTTGAAAGGCACTTCTTCCTTCCAACGGCTGTATTAATGTCAAGTTTCTACTCCTATATGCTTGTCAGTAGAGTTGTTTAAAAAGCAACATTGCCAAAAAAAAAAAAAGAAAAAAAAAGGGAAAAGTGCTTTTAAAAAAAATCTTATTCTTAAATTTAAAAAAATTAAAAGGTTGAACTGCTTTTGTTCAAGCTCTCCATAAATATGCATGCTTAGGCAGAGACTAGACCTGGACATATTCAGCCCAAAAGGCGAAAATCTTAGAAAGTTATAGCAACTGAATATAGAACCCTGGAGTGGAAGTTTTAAGCAATTTCAATAATAGGTGTTGCCTGTGCTTAGTTATAATATCACTTTAATAAAGATACTACAATGACATCCACTGAATGAGTGTCCCTAAGTGGGCTAGATCAGCTCAACTATATTACTAATATGTTAAAGGCTGATCTCATTAGTCTGTGATACTGGAAGAGATAATGAGTAGCCGAGAGTACAGAGAGTAATGCCTTGTGCACACTATTTTGTTTAAGGGCATGATGTTGGCTTCCTACCCACTAATATCAGAGTGCACAGAAGCCTATTTTTGGATTTCAGATTTGCTCTTTTCTGCTAACTAATACCAACAACCAATTTGAGCTTGTTAATACAATTATTTTAAAACAAAAAACACTTAAGACAAAGGAACTGACTTGGTTAATGTAAAGAAAATGGAAGAGTGGCTAATGGCCTGACTATCTAAAAGAGACTGATTACATACTGATTTCTAATGAAAGGCATTATTTTTCCATGTGTATTCTTTTTGAGTGCAACCAATAGTCTCACATGGGATGCATACAGTTTCCTGGAGGACTCATTCTTTGATTACTGCAAACAGGGAGTTCTGGTGGAAGGAGAGCAATGATATTTTTTCATGAACATTGTCTGTTTCTCTTCCTATTACTCTTCAGAAAAGCCCCAATCTGATGTCAACAAATTTTCAGCTTCTAGCAATTAGAAACTGGCCTAGTGACAGGCCTATTGTGTCCAAAGTGTTCCAAACCTGATATTTCAATCCAGTGCTATGGATTATAACATAGAGACTGGATCAGTGAGAACAAGGAGAAATAACTATTTTCCCCATTGGAAAACTACTAAGGAAAAGTTAGTTTTATGACCTAAATATCACTTTCAAGTCCAAATTCGCAGTTTAGAGTGAAATGGTTACATAGAGTTTTTACTTGACTTGGATACCTGGATGCAATATTTGCTCTACTTCTCTCTGAATCAATAAATACACTCTGCAATCTAAGGATAGATTTTCAAACCACATTGGAATGGTTAAGAGAGACATTATGTTTGAAAGTACAGTGAAAACAAAATATCTCAGAACGGTATTTTAATGCAGATTATAATTGTTGAAAGAGAAACCCTGGTCAATGTTAGAATTTTGGCTTAATTGTGAAGGCTTCTACTCATTGATTTAATACGATACTCTGTATCTCTACTTTTCTGTCTTTATTATTTTCCATATTCATTTCTCCTTCCCAAGTTTTGGGGTCCTGGGCCTATGCTTTGGGGGTTTATGCATTAGTTTGGCAATGTGAAGCATAAGGTCTTCTTACTGCAGGAGAATATTTGTTTTTAGATTTTGCATTGAAAAGACAAACTTTTGTGCACTGTGTAAATGTGGGAGACTTATGTATTTTTTATTTGTTTCTTTTTCCAAAAGTACCATAAAGAAGAGATCCAGAAAGAGTGAAGAGATTTCAGTAGAATAAATAGATAGAAGAAAAAGTTTGAGAAAAGAGGAAATACAGTTAGAAAGTGAAGTAAAAGGTGCCAGAAAAAATGAAAGCAGAGAGGCGTGGGACCTGAACAAGCAAAGAGTTCTAAATATAAAAAAGTTTGAGAAAATAATGAAAGTCTGATACCAAAAATCTGACGTGCAAAATAGAGACAGCAAGGAAGATAACATGACCCTAAAAAAGTCTTCAGGTCATGAAAACACATTTTCAGTTTTGTGCCCAATTCAATCATAAGAACTACAGCAATACATTGACAAGTAAGTAGTCAGCCAACCTGATGTAGAGCACCAACAATTTTGCGAGCTTCTTGGTAAACAGTTTCAGAGCTCCAGTGTCTGTTTAGTTTTTTCAGTGCTTTAGCCAGCCGGTTGTGTTCTCGCAGCCACAAGGTGTGCATAGCTGTCAATGAGATTACTTCACTAGACCTGCTGTCCCCAGCCATAAAGCATTCGATCCTTTCAGCTTCGTCAGAGTTGGGGTCTTGTGCACAGGGAGATGGGACCTGGTCTACAAAAGGCAGGTATTCCTGATCATTGTCATAATATTGCACATTTACTCTAAGGAGTCCTTCTTTGCTAGTAAAATTCCTCAGTTTGTTTTCCACAGGAGGTGTGCTGCCATAGACAGTGGAAGCATCAAGGAAAGAGGTTAAAAGGTTGATCTGTTCTCTTGGATTTAATGTTGATAGATTTCCAAAGAGAATGCCATGATCACCAGTGCCACATGCAGGAGATGAACGGTAAAAAGGCATGCATTCTATTCCTGTAGATATTGTATCATTGGCAAATACCTGTGTAATAAAATAAACATTTTAAAAATAACATAGCTGGACTGGAACTGACTACTGCACTAAAGGTTCCATAAAGGTTTCCATTCTGAGCCCTATTTTTCAGTTACTCATAATCTTTTTGAAACACCTATCTTCTGGACTGAAATGTTCTAGCCTTATCTCTGTGTTATTTATTTATCTTGTAGCCCATAGGCCAAGTTTGCCTTTATTATTATATTCACTGCTTTCCATTATATTCAGCAGTAATGCAAGGAACCTACAGGCCTGCATACTGTAAGTCTTGCATACTGAATGCTTAAGTAAGTTAGCATAAGACTTGAGGCCTATGAACTTTGAACAGATAAATGGCCCAATGGAAAACTCCAAGTACTGGGGAGATGAAAATAGAGTGTTTAAGGAGAATTTCTAACCACAGGTACATGATCCAACCAGAAGAGTGTCATGGCAACGAATTGATGTACATAACAGATACATGAGCTACATCCACAGATGTCTAGCCACAAGAAGACTATGGTAACGAACTGACGTGTACCATAATAAATTGAGAGTATTGCTATACTAACCTATGGAGAAGGACACTCCAACATTAGTAAGGTGAGGAAATACACCTCAAATACAAATAAATAAGGAAAAGGGGAAAATCCTCTACTGAATATGCATCAAACATATTGGTGTCAATATATCATATTATAAAAGTTACATCCTAGCCTACGGGCAGTAGGAGAAGGAGATTAGTCCTTGGGAGGTGCCAAAATGATGGCCACTGATAATGAAGGGGAAGGTGATGATGATGAGGAAGATGATGGTTAACATTTCAGGTAGTTCTGCAAGGAATTGTGAGTACATAGATGTGCAGATGTACATTCAATAGTATCTCTATCTACCTTACTGAGTTGGGGTGTTTCTGACTCTGCTAATCTATTCATCTATTAATAAAATATTTGTAATTACAGAAGAGTTCATCGAATCATAGAGTCATAAAAGATTAGGGTTGGAAGGGACCTCAGGTCATCTAGACCATCCCGCTGCTTAAAGCAGGACCAACCCAACTAAATCATCATAGCCAGGGCTTTGTCAAGCCACACCTTAAAAATCTGTAAGGATGGACAATCCACCACATCCCTAGGTAACCCATTCCAGAGCTTCACCACCCTTCTAGTGAAAAAGTTTTTCCTAATATCCAACCTAGATTTCCCCCACTGCAACTTGAGACCATTGCTCCTATTTCTGTCATTTACTACCACTGAAAACAGCCTAGTTCTATCCTCTTTGGAACCCCGTTTCAGGTAGTTAAAGGCTGTTATCAAATTTTCCCTCATTCTTCTCTTCTGCAGACTAAAGAAACCTCGTTCCCTCAGCCTCCCCTCATAAGTCATGTGCTCAGCCCCCTAATCATTTTTGTTGCCCTTTGCTGGACTCTTTCCAATTTGTCCACAACCTATAGTGTTAGTCTTGTAACTGTGCACATGGGGTTCCCAACTATATAATAATTTGAATAATACTAGGCCTGATCTGGGGAGAAGAATCTGTCAATCTTTAAAGTGATAACACGATTCTTAAGTAACCAATATAATCAATATATATATAATCTATAGATTGGCCTACAATGCTATTCACTTGTTTTTTGAAGTTTAAGCAGAAATGGTTAGACATTTTTGAGAAGGGTAGAGTGAAAAATATATTTTCTCCATTAAAAAAACAATTTGCTCTATTATTTTCTGCACAGTTCTATGACTGAACTGAAGTCATGAAATTCATCACAAAACAGGTTTCACTTAAGAGAATTGACCGTGAGATCTGGTGAAACTGTTCTGGTGCAAACTGGTTTTGACATGATAAGGTTATGAGCCACTGAATAGTGTGTGATGTAACAGATTTTGAATGAGTTTTCTCATTTCAGAAGCCACACTGCTTTTGCATGTGCAGCTAACCTAGGTGCTTACACTCAAAGGTAGTGAAGGTGTCCATGATCTGGAGTAGCACTGCGCAAAAGCTCTTGCTTCAGAGCGCTCATCTTTGTACAGTGCACTTAGACTGGGAAAACTTTGCCTCAGTAAGGGCCTCATAGACTCACTGACTTTAAGGTCAGAAGAGACCATTATGATCATCTAGTCTAACCTGCACAACGCAGGCCATAGAACCTCACTCACCCATTCCTGTAATAGACCCCTAACCTATCACTGAGTTATTGAAGTCCTCACATCATGGTTTAAAGACTTCAAAGTACAGAGACTCCACTAGCAAGTGACCTGTGTCCCCATGCTGCAGAGGAAGGCAAAAAAGTCCCCAGGCCTATGCCAAACTGCCCTGAGGGAAAGTTCTTTCCTGACTCCAGATATAGCAATCAGCTAAACCCTGAGCATGTGTGCAAGACTCATCAGCCAGACACCCGGAAAGAATTCTCTGTAGTAACTCAGAACCCACCCCATCTAAAATCTCATCACAGCCCATTGGGCATATTTACTGCTAGTAGTCAAAGATCAGTTAATTGCCAAATTAGGATGTCCCATCATACCATCCTCCCATAAATTTATCAAGCTCAGTCTTGAAACCAGATAGTTTTTTTGCCCCACTGCTCCCCTTGGAAGGCTGGTCCAGAACTTCTGTCCTCTCATGGTTAGAAACCTTCATCTAATTTCAAGTTTAAACTTCCTGATGGCCAATTTATATCCATTTGTGCTTGTGTCCACATTGATGCATAACTTAAATAATTCTTCTCCCTCCCTGGTATTTATCCCTCTCATGTATTTATAGAGAGCAATCATATCTCCCCTCAGCCTTCTTTGGGTTAGACTAAACAAGCTAAGCTCTTTGAGACTCCTCTCATAAAACAGGTTTTCCATTCCTTGGATCATCCTAGTAGCCCTTCTCTCCAGTTGTTCCAGTTTGAATTCATCTTTCTTAAACATGGGAGTCTGGAACTGCAAACAGCATTCCAGACGAGGTCTCACTAGCGCTTTGTATAACCATACTAACATCTCCCTATCTCTACTGGAAATACCTCACCTGATGCATCCTAGGACTACATTAGCTTTTTTCATACCACATCACATCGGCGGCCCATAGTCATCCTGTGATCAACCAATACGCAAAGGTCCTTCTCCTCCTCTGTAATTTCCAACTGATGCATTCCCAGTTTATAGCAAATTTTTTTGTTATTACTCCCAGATGCATGACCATGCATTTTCCACTATTAAATTTCATCCTGTTTCTATTACTGCAGTTTACAAGTTCATCCAGATCTTCCTGTATGATATCCCGATACTTTTCTGTATTGGCAATACCTCCCAACTTTGTGTCATCCACAAACTTTATTAACACATTTATTAGCACATGTGCCAAGGTCAGTAATAAAAAGGTTAAATAAGATTGGTCCCAAGACTGATCCCTAAGGAACTTCTCTAGTAACCTCCCTTTAAGCCCAACAGTTCACCTTTCAGTATGACCCATTCTAGTCTCCCCTTTAACCAGTTTCTTATCCACCGTTCAATTTTCATAGTAATTCTCATCCTTTCCAATTTAACTAATAAATCTCATGTGGAACCATATCAAATGCCTTACTGAAATCTAAGTAAATTAGATCCACTGCATTCCCTTTGTCTAAGAAATCTGTTATTTTCTCAAAGAAGGAGATCATGTTAGTATGGCACAATGTACCTTTTGTAAAACCTTATTGTGTTTTGTCCGAATTATTATTAACCTCAATGTCCTTTACTAGTTTCTCTTTCAATTTTTTTTGAAGACTTTGCATACTACTGAAGTCTAACTAACAGCCCTGTAACTACCTGGATCATTTTTTCCCTTTCTTAAAAATAGGAACTATGTTAGCCTGATCCAAAGTCCATTGAAATCAATGAGATATGTAGAGAAGCTGTGATGTTAAATAACATCAACATCCCATTACTTCAGTGAGTTTGGGATCATGCCATAAATCTTGTGAGTTGATTTGTAGGTGTGCAGCATGGAGACCTCTCTTCCCTGATACTCTTAAGATGAATATTTACAGAGCTTCTCTCCTATAAGCCTCCTTAAATCAGCCGGCAGAGGGGGACAGGATCTCTTTACAGGTTAGAAGCGCCAAGAGAGAAACTCTGAGTCAACAATTCTATTTAAGAAAACAAAATTAATCATTAAAATGAAAACAATTGTGTTTCAGAATGTCTAAAGCTATTTGCCCTATTTATAGAGAGCTGCATTTATGAACTGCAGGTTTCTGAAAATCCCATCATTTTCAGATTCTAACAATAGATCACCATACACCAGTGTAATAAACCAGGCTGAACCATAACGATGATGTGTCAAGCCCAGGAGTTTAAAAAAGAAACACTTCCAACGAAAACTGCTGTTAAAAACATGATTTTGAGACTCAAAGAATATGCAGTTATAAACTTTAGTGAAAATATATACTTTCTTACCCATTGATCTTTTTGCACTAGTAAGCAAGTACAGGTACCACTTACTGAAACTGCTGAAATATCCAGAGGGGAACCATCTGCAGACGTTTGATAAAGTAAAACACATCTGCTTTGAAGAGACACCTGACCTAATCTGCTTTTTCTTTTCATCCTATTTGTTTGCTGTTCAATTTTCTAACAAATACTATAACAGCAAAGAAGCATGGATAGACATATTTATATTGCCAACATCCTACAATGTGATATAATTATCCTTCCGATTCCTGCATTGTTTTGCTTAGGTTTTTGTTATTTAAACAAGTTAGTTCATCAGGCTCCTAAACCAATGTTGACATGGGAACAAAATAGAGTGAGCTGGAATATCCTGTGAAAAGATCAAAGAGGTGTGGAGAGGCTCGAGGGAGATAATAGAATCTAGAAGTCTCTTTGGGGGGCATGGAAGCAGAATCTGATTTAAAGGGGGCAAAGAAGGCTAAAGGGAACTTTGGAATGGAGCTTAACAGCTTTACTTATTCTTATTTTTATCTCATTTGCTGAGTAGATTTTTTCTATCTACTAAAAACTCATCACTGTAGGGAATGCTATTATCATGTTAAAGTAATAATTGTTTATTTTCTAAGCTTATTAAAACCTTTTTAGCTTAAGAAATTCTTTCACTTCTTTCCCCATTTGCTAAGTAGGATAATTTCAATGGTATTATATTTTGCGAAGAAACATATATTTTGGTTATTTTGCTGTTTGTTCCTTCCATTGTTAAATCAATGATTTCTTTTCCCTTAGGTTTCCTGCCTAGTATTTGTCCCCATTATTAAGTCTCTTGCTTCTATGGTGGTCTCTACTTCCCTTCAGCTAGTAGGGTGGGCAAAGAGCTAGGATTCTATTCCAAATAGAGTTTCTTCCAAGACTGACAGCCACAGAATGTTGGCAATAATATTTACAAACTCATGGATGATGGGGAGGTCCTGGAAGACTGGAGAAGGGCTAACATAGTGCCCATCTTTAAAAAAGGGAAAAAGGAGGAGCCGGGGAACTATAGACCAGTCAGCCTGAATTAAATACCTGAGAAACTACTAGAGCAATATATAAAACATTCAATTTGTGAATACCTGGAGGATGAAGGAGTAATCCCTAGCAGTAAGCATGGATTTACGAAGAAGAAATCATGCCAAACCAGCTTGACTTCCTTCAACAAGGTAACTGATTTGGTGAACAGAGGAAATGCAGTGGACATAACATACCTGGACTTCAGCAAGACTTTTGACACAGTCCTACATGACATTCTGAGAAGTAAGCTGGAGAAATGTGGGCTCGACAGAATTACCATTAAGTGGATACATGATTGGTTAAACAACTGCAAACAAAGAGTAACTTTTAATGAAATGATGTCGGATTAGAGGGAGGTCTCAAGTGGGGTTCCATGGAGATCTGTTCTGGGTTCGGTGTTGTTTAACATCTTTGTTAATGTCCTGGATGTAGGTAAAGAGAGCATACTGATCAAATTTGCAGTCGACACAAAGCTAAGAGGGGTTGCCAACACTTTGACACAGAGAGCTAAATTCAGAGGGATCTTGATAAATTGGAAAAGTAGGCTATAGACAACAAAATGAATTTCAACAAAGACAAATTTAAGGTGCTACACTTAAGGAAGAAAAACCAAATTCAAAAATACTGAATGGGGGGAAATTGACTTGGCAGCATCACTGCTGAGAAGGATCTGGAAGTTGTGAATCACAGGCTCAACACAAATCAACAATATGATGCTGTTGCAAAAAAAGCAAATGCAATTTTGGGTTGCATTAACAGAGGCATAGCATGCAAGTCATAGGAGGTGACAGTACCATTGTACTCAGCACGGGTTAGGCCTCAGCTGGAATACTCTGTCCAGTTTTGGTTACCAGTGTATAGAAAGGATATAGAGAAACTAGAAAGGATCCAGAGGCAAGTGACAAAGATGATCAAAGGGATGGGTATGTTCCATCTGGAAAAGAGGAGATTAAGGGGGGTATTATACTGGTCTTCAGATACTTGAAAGGCTGCCATAAAAAAGATGGAAAAAAATTGTTCGCTCTTACCATAGAGGGCAAAACAAGTTCAAACTATAGCATATCAGATTTAAATTAAATCTCAGGAAAAACTTCCTAACTGTAAGAACAGTGGGACAATGGAACCAAAATGCCTTGTGGGGTTGTGGAAGTTTCTTCACTGGAGATTTTCAAAAGGCGGCTGGATAGCCATCTGTCTTGGATGTTTTAGACACAACAAAATCCTGCAGCTTTTTAGGGGGTTAGATTAGATGACCCTTGGGGTCCCTTCTAAACCTATAATTCTATGTGTACATTTGCTCACCTCTTGCTTCTAGTTATCAGGAAAGTGTTGGAAAAGTTTGACTATTATTGAAAGAAAAGTATGTTTGGCCTTTAACTTAGTAAACAGAGAGGACCGCAACAAAACAGACCAAGAGTCTCTGGAGTTCACAGTGAATATTCTTTGGTTAACTGAATCTGTAATTTTAATTCAGATCATTCTGTTCCCCAGTGGAGGAAAGAGCAATAATGAACATTAAGGGACTGTCAGAAATGCATAATGAAGTCCTTTTCTTTTTCATGGGTTAAGTAGTGTGCAGCCAGCTGCTGAATGTGCAAATGAGGTTTCCCTATGCTATTTTTCCAAAAGACATCAAACATGACCTGGAAAAATGATCCCTTTTTATTGAAATGAATATCAAAAATTTCACTTCTCTCTAAAATCAATGAAGAATATTCCTATCAATCCATTTCTTTGCTAAAATAACTTAGGAGATTAAAAAAACAAACAGACCCTTTCCTGGTTCAGTTGCACATAACTTAAAATAATATTACAAATGCAGAAAGGAACTTGCTAATGGTGAAATTCCTTTGAAGTGTAGCAGAATGAAAGTCACTAATTATTTCAATGCACTGTATTATCTAATTCCTAAAGTGAATTCCTGAAGGTTCTGTGGAAAATGACCACATGATAATAGGTTTTGTTGCAGATTTTTAAAGGGAATTGTATACATTTGCTATACTGATAGCAATGAAAATGTAAATCATCTGTTTCTGTACAGGATATTCTGAGAGGCAGGACAGTCTAGAGATCAGGAGACAGGCCTGAATTCTATTTCTGGCTCTGACACTAGCCTGATGGGTGACCTTGGGCAAGTCATCTCTCTGTGCCTCAGTTTCCTTTCTCACCTTCTGAGTCTTAGCTATTTAGATTGCAAGTTTTTCAGGACTGTCTCTTAGTATATGTCTGTACAGTGTCAAGCACAATAGGACTCTGATGTCACTCGGGGTCTCTAGAAACTACTGTAATACAATAAATAATGTATCAGGACAGGACTGTACACTGTGGAAGCCCTTCCAATGCTTCATTGTGCCTTAACTTTGACCTGAAGTAACCATTGCAAAGCTGAAAAAGCATCTCAGTCTTCCCATCCATTTAATTATGTGTCTATTTTAAAGCTAAGGCTGTTGTAAAGATACAAATTATGCTGGCGATTTTTCTCATTGATTGTTGAAAGGGCCCCATGCAGGAATCACTCGGGCTTTGTAGTGGTGACACTGAAAAGATTTCTTCTGCTTTGAAACACGCTACTGATTTGAAAGAGATTCCCTATATCTAATCAGGAGAGATTGATTTTAAAAAAATGAGACACAGGTAGCCCAGGTAGGACTCAGATGGGCTGGGATAGCTATGACAAAGAGACGGAGAACATTTTAGAAGACTAAGACTGCAACCTCTTTAATATGTACCTCTCTAAAACACATGGCTGAATAAATTTTAATTAGATAGCAACTATTCATGGGGCTGTTGGGCTCAGAAAAAATCCAAACGACTCTGGCACATCTCCAGTGAAAAAGATACAAATGAAAACCCCTGTTTTTTACAGCTAGGTTTCTCTATTTCATAAAGTCTCAGAGATAATACTGTGTATATCTTGTGCTTTTGGACAATATTTGCCACCTCTTCTTGTCCCAAAGAGTTACTGTGCTCTTTTAAAACAGTTGTAGTATCCAATCCCAGTGCTGGGTGAAGTGATCCCTTTAAATCATCCTGGAAGATGGGAACTAGCTCAACCACAAGTTATGGGTTTGATGCAGGGATCAAATTAAATTCTGTGGCCTCAGTTATTCAAGAGGTCATACTAGATGATTGTAATGGTTCTTTCTGGCCTTAAAATGTATGAATTCTTTACTTATATTACAAAATATGCCTTTTGAGGTATCATGTGAAAATGAATAACTTACTAATCATTAATATTCTTATGTGATATATGTACACAATGGGTATTGAGAGTTATGAATATATACTGGAATTATAACTTAAATGTGTTCAAACCAGATATGTAAGGGGGAGTTGTTAAACAGGTCTATCCTAAACAAAAGAATGTGTGTTTACCTCAGTTCACGTGTAGGCAGTAAACAGATCCATCGGGCTGATGGAGAATAGAGGCAACCATCACACTAGTATGTGGGAAAGAGGACAACATGACATCTGCACCCAGCAGCACAGAGAAGCTTGGTCAGAAGAATCCATTGCAAAGGTTTACTGGTCTATAAAGAGAGTTGGGGGCCGAACATCAAGTGATAAGCAAATGAATCAATTGATTGTATACAACATTTACTGTATTATAGAGTGAGGTCTTTTCTGAAAGCTAAAGACACGCTGGAGATTAATATCACTGTGAACTGTATGTATTAGCATTATGTAAGGATTATGGATACTCATTCATATTAGATTCTACAGTCTTCTCAGACAGGAGCGACTGTCACAGCTACCTACCTGTATCCTATGTCAATTAAGGATTTGGAATCAGAAACAATGGAAGCCACAATTACATAAAAAACATACAAGGGGTTGGGAAGCCCACAGAAAGGGAGGAACAACATCAGGTCATCCTGCCTTTTGAAACATATTCACTGAACTTTGTGTAGGCAAAGATCTTTCACCTAGAAAGACAAGGGAACCTTGTACTTTTGTGGAACGTCCTGACTGAGGGAAAGTCAGTCATGGCTGGGAAGAAGAATGACTGGTGAGAGAAACATCATGAACAAAGATCTTGCTAGATTAAGTTTTAGACTTTTAGAACTGAATTTAGTTTTGTTTTACTTTTTACTTTTTCTATCTTCCTATACTCAAACTCAATCCTATGTATATTTTGATACTAAATGTATTCAATTTTACCACAAACCTACTCACTGCTGTATTTAAAGAGAAGGTTATATTTACCCCCAATTAAGTTAATAAGCTGTGATGTGTTTTTGTGTCTTTAAAACAACAAATGAACCATGTTATTTCTCTGAACTGTCCAGGAGAGGGCTGGACATTGCAGAGCACACAGTTTGGGGAAAATTTGCAATTGGGAGTGTGTTGGGGGACATCCTGTCTGTGGTAACAAAGGCTGCTGGAAGCCAGAGTAGGGTTGTGTAGCTGTAGACACTTTGCTGGGATCAGAGCTGTTGAATCAGGGCTGTCCAGTACACACACACCGAGGGTGTCCCTGGATGCTGGTAGGCTGATTGTGAGCAGTGAAGTGTTGTGTGGCACCCAAGGTTACCCTCACTGGTCTGTGCTGCATCTCAGAATGTGATAGTTTGTTTCATGTGTATATACCTATGGAATGTGACAGAATGTGACATGGGGGCTTTTGGTTTTGATTTTATTTTGTTTTTTAAGAAGGGGGGGGGGGGGAATCTATTTTAGTTTTCAGAAGAAACTGATTCTTGAGGAAAATTATTTTTTGCTTCTAGTTTCAAAGTTAGAAAAATGCTTCATCTGGTCACAGTAAAGAACTGCTTTGTGTAATGTTTCCATTGCCTTGACAAAAGTGGATGTGACATACTTGGCACATAACTCAGAAGAAGTAGAAGTACATCCATCTTCATCTTCCCCTGCTTAAACTAGTATTAGATCTGAGAAATCTAATGAATAGGGATGTACTTCAAATTTCCTAATTATGTAGCTTATTAACTATGTGTCTTTTTGTTCTAATGAAATGTCAGGTACTGCCCTCAAAGTGTCTAAAACTTTGTAAGAAAGTAAAAGTCAGATTATAAACACTCATTCTGAACTCTGCACATAACATGGTCTATTAGAAAAATGAACCATCTTCATTTAATATTCTCAAAATGCAGAGTTTTCTAACTTCCCAGGAGAGATGTCATGGCATGTTTGATGTGTCTTGTCAGGTAAAAATATCAAGTAATGTTGAGAAGTATGATTAACAAGAAGAAACAGATTCAAGAGGATAAGGACACATCTCTTAGGAGCCTCTTACCTGAGAAATTAGAAAAGAAAACAGGTGGGAGAACTGAGGGAGACTCTGCTCAAGAAGATTGCTGTTCTACTGTATCTACATCATGCTAATGGAGAGGAACCTCCAGACAAGAAGCACATCACATTTGAGAGGTTGAACACGTCAATAGAATGAATAAAATATTCAAACTCTTTCCAGATATTGTGACAGTAAATGTCACTGTCGTTGGTTTGGATTCATCAAAGAAACAATGAAGAATAGAGGTGGGCAAACTTCAACAGATTTAAAGGTTCAGATGACATTATTTTACTCAAGAAAAGAATCCAAAAGTTAAGATATTAATCCAAAACTTATTTTCAACATCTGAAAGTGTCTGAAACTTCCTCCATAATCTCCCCAACAGAAGCCTCTGATTGTCTGCAATAACCACCATCGGACACTCTTCGTCCTTGTGACCACTTCCATACCCTGCTTATCTTTGATTCAGTTGTAGAGTTGTTCCTCCAATCTCAAATTGCAGGACATTCAGGAGCACAGCCACAATTTCCATTATGCTTTATAAGAAGCCGGTATGGAAGAGGCCATATTTTCTTTTTCTGCTCTACATCTCTATTACAGAGGCCTCAGGAAAAGGCATCTGAATTAGGTGCCAGCCTTTCCTCACATCAGGAACATTTTTGGATGGTTTCTGATGTCACTAAAATGAAACTTAATCTGAGCAATGTCTATGCAATCCAGAGTGCTACACATCATGAGAGATTTTCATTGAATGGCTGTCATGACACATTAGAGATGCTACTAGACCATTAGGCCTTTGGTATGTAAAAGATGGGGATTGTAGACTCGGGCGAGGGGGAAGCATAAAGAGTCCTATTGAAAGCTATGGGGATATGATCCAACAGGACCTGTTGGAGGACTGTGCAGGACACTGGAACATTAGAGATATTGTGGCCAGACATTATACCTTTTTATTTAGCAGGGAGGTAGTTCATTGTATGGGTTTTCTATGTGTTTTAGATCAACTACGCAAAAGAAAGATGACCCATCACTTAGTATATAGGGTTCAATCATTGAGTCAACTTCCATGACAGTCAGAAGTCTTTTCAGTAATTTTGAGGGGAAAGGGATCAGGTCCTATACAGTGAAAGGCGGCTATGGATCTTATCATCCATTGCCCTGCACCTTGTACACGTATTAATACTAGTATCAGATGAATGCAAAGTGAGCTACTATTCTGATTTGGTAGGAATTTACATCAACTGGGCAGTCACTTTGCAATAGCATAAAAATTGTTCAAGGTTCAGGGAAACATAATTAAGTCTTGTGTCTTGGGGGAATGCATAATTTAAAACTGGGAAGCTCTGAACTGGAGTGGAGCAGAGCCTTTGGTGTAGAATCAGTCACAGGATTGAAGTCTGGTTTAGGTGTTGAAAACGGAATTCTTTACTGAAGCTCTGGAGTGCTGGAGGGACAGAATATCTTTTTAAAAAGGAGTTCAGTGTCATTCATAATGTAGGGTGGGTAGTAGTGGGAACAACTTTGCAAGACAGCATGTAGAATTGTAAGGCTCCAAGACAGTACATCTGTGACTTTTAAGCTGTATTTTGAGTTTGCCACCTATAATCTGCATGAAAGAATGAGTTTACTAATAAATTAATCAGACATGATACAGAATCCCATATCTATGTCAGCTCATTTGTTTCCCTACCAGGAAATTACTAGCTCCTGAAGTCCAACTTTTCCCATCTTCTCAAAAGCAATGACCCAATGTATTAAGTTTCTGAAAAACTCTGAAGATCATTTTAGCCACGCAGTGAAAATATATCTTCTTTCAAAAGTTTGCATTAGCTAATGGAAATATCTTTTCCTTCACAAGGTAAAGTTACTGCAATTTAGCTGAGTGACAGTTTAAAAACAGAATTATTTATGACTATTTTCCTACTGTCCTCACTGGAATTCAAAACCTTGATGCATGAAAACAGTAACAATATTTTTTCCTTCCTGATAAGACAGTCATGCATGAAAACAGCAACAACATTTTTCCTTGCCTGATAAGTTCTCTGCAGTGTAAACCTCAGAGCTAAAAAACATTGTATTTATACTAAATATCTTTGATATTATGCTTTTTTCTACCTGTGTATATGTGGAGATGAATATAGGATCTACCTCTATAATTCTATTTATACATCTGCCTTTCTGTATCATTAATTAAATATGTTGGACTGCAAAAAATTCTATTTTTTCCCAGATGATCTGTCAAATCCCTTGGCTGCTCTGTCACAATCTACTTTATCTGTTTGCCAACTAGTGCTTTTCTTGAACAAATACATTTAAAATCATACCTTTATTGGAAAACATGGCTTTTGTTTTTCACATGTCAGCTGGCATTCTACTCCTCTTAGAAAGGCAGCGCTGCTTGTGCTCTGAGGCGTGAATGAAATGTCATGACTTATGTATTGTCCCCATACCATAATGATATCTGAATATAGGTTGTCTTCAGTAACAGCCTCATTGGATGCATGAATAATTTTTCTCGTCACTTCACGAACCTAGGGAAAAAAGAGCTAATTTACCTGGTACGCAAAATATTATTTACCTTTCACATACTGATAAAACACTAAAAAAAGCAGAGGAAGTAGTGATAAAAGCTATCACTTTTGCCAGGATATTTTATGCTGTGGAGTACTTCAAATGGCTTGTTTTAAAAAAAAGCATTCTGACAGGCTAGTATTTCTGTTCAGGAGCTGAGATGTCGGAATCACAAAGCAGGTTCAAAGATATTTCAGCTGTTTGTCTGTGTAGTTGCCAAATGAGTAGCACATCTCTGATCAGCTCCTTTTCTGAGTCTTTTGAATCTCACCTGTTTTCTTTTACAATATCTAAAAGTTTTCATTCTATTTGTTCTGTTTTCTAGTCTTTTAACACAGGTGCAGCATCAACAGGGCAGCCTCCAATTATTGCAGTTGCAGGGGCTTCACACTGCTCCAGGCCATATGAGCTATTCACCGAAATACAATACATTTTAGGTGCCAAAGAAAGGCCCAAAGGCTCCCCTCCATATCTGCAGGTGGAAGGAAGTCAGGACTCAGTGAATCTGGCTGTTGGGGATAGCCAGATCCTTATGCCCCAACATGCTCCTTATCTCAACTCTGCAGAAGCCTTTGTGTGAGATATACATGAGGGGATGCCTACCTGACGTGGTGTAGTTGCCTACTCACCCAACCAAAACCATCAGTGCACTTCAACAGAAGTTAATACTGACTGAGCCAACATTATCTTTCACAGGTTCCTTATCAGGGCTGTGAAAGATCCCCTCAAGGACTGCTGCCTGGAGAGTCATTCTGCTGAGAGAACTGCACAGAAATGGTAAGATGGGACACAATACACATAGACACATGCTTTGGCAAATGGTAGGGAGTCTCTGGACCAAAACCCCAATTGTTTTGCAGGATTGCAAATTGCTGGGAAATCCAATCCCACAAAACAGGAATGGGGGAAAACTCATTGAAAGTGCACAGTGGTGGCATTTCCAGTCTTCCACATAGGAATACCTTACTTACAGGAGCATAGGGACCATGATTTTTCACTACTGACAAAGGTTTTCATATTGCTGTAATTATGCATTGTAACTGACCACAGAGATGGCTTTGAGCTACACTGTCTTCTAATATTCTGTCTCATGTTAATTCTAATATTTATCCCTTACCTTGACTCTGCATATTCTGCTATTAAAGAGAAACTTATGATAGATAAAAGGTCACAAATTACTGAAATTTGCAACTGAGGGAAAAATCAGCATAGATAATTTTTTTTTTACATGGCATTCATTTCATTTTCATATATTCATATATTGTATGGTATAAGCAAAAGCATTGTTGTAGCTTAATATAAGGGGGAGGCAAGCTTGTTGATATATGTATGATCATATTCTATGCAACAGTACAAGCTTTGTTTTAATGTGTTTCACACCATTAGCACAAGACTTAATGAACCTGGAAAAATGTGCAATTGGTAACCTCCACCGTAAAATTTTTCATTCAAATGTCAGTTTTTCATCTATAAGCTCCACACTGTAATGCTTAAAGATATGATGTCATTTAATTTGTAAAAGAAGTTGAAAGTGACATTAACATTAAATTCTGTGTCTCCCATCATTAGTAAGTATGTGAAGATTAAAGTGACAAGCAGTACGAATACAACAAAAAACTGTGGTTCCTGAGTCAATGCTGAGTCAAATTGTCAATCTGACAATTTGAGATGGGTCTGAACCAAACACACTAGATCCAACCCTCTCCACTGAACATAGGGGAGTTTACATCTAGTTCTAGATATATTGTCATCTCTGCTGTGTTATAACAATTTGCTGGGCCAAAATACATCAAGTAATATTGGAGTGGCTCCTTCCATAAGTAGTTTGAATTACATAACAGATGAAATTATGATATGTTGGTGATATTTGTGCAATTGTGTTTTCTTAATGTGTAAAGAAATTGTACTGCTGCAGATAAATGAACAATATATTTATCTGAAGTACACTGCTTTCACATTTCTGTCGCCACCCAGAAGCTGCCCTATGTAACTACTCTGCATATAATGTTCTCCTTATGGTGAAGTACTGATTTCTTTTTCAAAGATTCCTAACACAGCTACAGGGTAAATGGCTCTCTGTTTACCTCAGCCACCAAGTTCATTAAAAAGATCACACAACTGTAAACGTACATGGAGTAGGATTTTCCATTGGCCATTTTATAGGCCTAACTCTCTCCATAGCTCTTGAGTATAGATTTTTATAAAGCAAGCACTGTATGAACAGCTGGTTTGCTAGAACCTCAGAGCAAATTTCAGTTGAAATGCAGTTATTGGAATATGTATTAAAGTTTTAACTGTCTAGGCTTTGCCTTCTTTCTTAAATGTCAAATTCATGCCTATAATTCAGTACTAATTAAATACCTAATAATAGCCCAAATCCTTACTCAGAGAAACTCCATGTCTCAGTAAGGATTGAGTGCAAAATGAGAACCTCAGTCGTTGGACCCCTGAATATATGCTTAAGTAAAACAGACCACTCCAAAACATAATGAATCATATTCGCCTGTAGTTTGATTTCACTGATTTAAAAGGGGTTGTTCAATCCCAGGAGTGCATGCAGCCCCATGCAAGTGTTTCAACTGATTACATGGTGTTCTAACCAACGGCAGTTGAAATCCATTTAAGAAGAAGCTGGGATTCCATCCTTTGGGCTGGCTGATTCCATCTTCGTAAGCTGGAGGGAGCCATCTAGCCAGAGCAGTGTTGGAGGCTCCCCATCTAGGATGTTCCCTGTGGAAATAAAAAACTAGAAAATGTTTTTTACAACAATTTTGATTTTAAAATATTCATCAGACATGGGTGAAGTTCCTGACACTGGGCTATTTATTAAAAAGATGTCTGAAAAGATACCAAGGAATACTTGAGCCAACTTGACCCAAAGGAAGGGTTAAGAAGTCTTTATTTGCTAAAGTAAACATTTTTAGGGCCTGAAATTATCTATCTAACTCATGCTACTACCCTTTTAAAATCTATGGGTGCTTTGCCCACATAAGGATTTCAAGACTGTATCCTCATTCCTTAGAAAAAATGGAAAATAAGCTTTAAGGCTCTTGCTGGCCTTTATCAAGTACTTTTGTTTAGCGCTAGGGTAGGGAAGAATGAGGCTGGAGGGAAGAGGAATGATCAGTGTGCTGGTGAGGAAGTAGGAAGGCAACACAATTTAAGGAGTAGAGATCATGACTGGGAGTGAAGAAACCTATGGTGGAACCCTGTCTCCAATGAAGTCAATGGCAAAACTGCATTTGAAGCCTGGTCAGACCCAGGTAATCCTCCTTCCATCATAAACATGTCCAATGCACCTATCACTTACCTCTAAAATACTTTACATTGGAGAAAGGATGTGATACTGGTTGACAGGGCCATATTTATAGGCAGGAGACTCAGACGACTGCCTGGTGTGCCAGGCTTGAGAGGCACTGAGCTCAAGGTACTGTTTTTGTTGTTAGTGACAAAAGGGAAAATTAAATGTTTGAAGTAAAATTTTCCAAGAATTCCATATGTGGATTCATTTTTCCTAATGTGTGGATAGCTTTGAGGATTTTGCTCACGCTGAAGGTCACAATCGCAAGTGGTGAGCGCAGCTTTTCGAAGCTCAGGCTCATTAAAATCTATCTTTGATCCACAATGGCCAACAAGAGACTAACATTGCTATTTTATTGCTTGAAAATGCACTGGCCAATCTTTGGATCTCTCTGACGCTGTGTTTCAGTTCTCTGAGGCAAAGATGAGAAAAGGGACATTTTGAACTAAATGACTAATCTATGACAGGGATAAATCATGCAGGCAAATCGTGCATCAAAGTCATGAAATGTGCTACAAATGCACTAAAAAAATAAGGTATTAAAAAGTTTAACAAATGGGGGGCGGGGCTCCGAAGATGCTCCTTGCATGGGGCACCATTTGGTCTAGGGCCAGCCCTGCTGGTTGGATCAATAAATTGGTAACTGAACTCAAAACAAGCAGGTCAAAAGTGCAGATAGGCCCAAACCAAATCCTCAGACGTTTTGGTGAAATCTGAATCTTAATTTTTTAAATGGTCCCTATTTTTACAACGAACCAAACTAAAACAACCTAATTTGAACTTCCTAAATCTGTGATGTTTACAATTCAGATTCACATTTTGCAACTTCAGCCCATTTTTTGATGCTGTAATGGCCAGTGTGAAATTAGTTTAGTGCTCTCAGTTCAGCTCATAAAACCACCAGCCCAACTGGCGTCCCTGGTAAACTCAGTAAAGAAACCAAAGACTAAATAGGTATTGAAATTGAACTTCCCTGTCAACTCAGAGGTGGTAATCTCAGGGCAGGGTTGAGGCACACTGCTGGGGCACTGGGAGAAAATTGGTGCAGTTCTGTGCCAAAAGGCAGTACACTTAAGTTAGTCTCTCGTATGCTTAATCTAGTACATTTCACAACTTGTTAAATACAAAACATTCAAAAACAGATATAAAATATTACAAGCATATTAGGTTTACTCTGATAGTATAAGGCTGAGCAACAAAGAACTAGGAATGTTCAGAGACAGAAAATGGAACTACAGGGTGTTACACATATATTTATATGTCAATGGAGACACTAAACGGGGAACAATTATTTTATTAATACTCCATTGATCTTCAGCATACCAAAATGGCTCAATTTGCAAAGCTATATGAGACAGTAATACACTTAATTAACCACAATAATTCACACTGGAAGGTTGAAATGTGCCTTAATAAAGCATTCAAATTAGTTACAGTTGATTTGACTTTATTGAAATGGCATAAAATCCTGCACATAGTGTAGTGCTATTCCACACAATTAAAAATAATGAAATGTTAATTTAACTGCTTAACCATTGATTTTATTCCTGATTGCTTTCATATTTTAGCAGCTCACTAGAATGTTACGGCAGTAAAATCCCTTTCTGACGTTTTATATTATTATGTAAAGGTGGGCTTAATGTCATCATTTTAAACAGTGTATCAGGTCTGTGTAGTTTAACAAATACATTTGACTCTATATTTGTAGACCCCTGTTCTGTTCTCTGCTTTTGCATGTTATACTTCTACTTATTTTTAATAGTATCTGCTGTTTCACAACTCAGCATTTTGAAAAATTCACTAAAAGGCAATTTGTGGTCAAATCGTAGAAAGGAAAAACTCTGTGAAAAAGATCCAGAGACAAATTCCGTTTATATCATTCACGCAAAACTCTCCCTGAAGTCAGTGGAATTCTGCATGAATTAAGTGAGCAGGATTTAGCCTCAGGCAGTTGAAATAGAGGGTTATTGTTCCACAGATCCCTATGATGTAATCAAATATGATTCCTTCCATGTCAAGTGGAGATTTTTCACTCACTCATACTGGCATTACACATTTTGGGCTCTAAGTTTCTTTTGTTGTGCCTTAGAAGGGACTTGAAGTTGTAAGATGCAGTTTATTACCTGGATTTATGTCTTTTGAATGTTTTTTTTAATGTGCCAGCCTTGTTTTAGAATCAAGATGTAGAAAGGGAATATTTGAATCAATGTGGTATGACTATAAAATAATTTACTGGATGATTCTACGTTTTATATGTTGGGACACAACTTGGGAGAATGCACAAAGAAATAGCTGCAAGCTTAGACCTTTGTTGTTACTCTTGAGTTTTGACATGAAAGGCACTTGAACAAATAGCTATAAAGATGCAAGAATTAGAATTATGTAATGAAATTCCTTTGTTGGTTAGAGAGAATAACCTAGCTGGACAATTCATTTCTGTAATAACTTGATTTTAGAGACGGGAAACAAATTATTTTATCAAATTTACCCATGATGCACTTGGAAATGCCAGTCCCTTTCACTCTCTATGCATCAGCTGCCAGTACAATTCCATAGCTGATATTTTTAAACATCTGAAATAGAAATTCTGAATTTCCTGTATGAATTACATTGAGTGAAAAGTTCAAAATCTACTCAAACAGATTATTGCAGAATAAAAATGTGACTGGGATATTCTCCCAGACCCCAGCACATAAAGAAGAGTTAAAGACAACTTTTCAGCTAGGAAAAAAGAAAAGCATAATGAAGTTTATGATTCGCAAAAAGAACCATTTTCTAAAAAGTTTATCTACATGATTCATCTAATTGAAAGTTGACTTTGGCTGGGGTTTACAACTCTCAGATACCTTTGATAATTCTAATCTCTGTTTTGAAAATAATTTCCTTGATATAACAACATCCCATAATGCAACACTCTCTGCTACCAACTAGTGCACAGCAGAACAATGGGAAAAGTGGAGGTGCTGGCCATCAACACTTGGGCAAAACCCTGTTCATATAAAAAGTGCAAAGGATCTTTGAGTATCCAATGAAAGCAAGGAATATGAGATCTCATTCAGTATGGTAAATTCCCAGGTACAGTATTCACTTATCTATCTTGGAAAAGGAAAGGGCTAAACATAATATGACATAATTTAAATTAATACCTCCATGGAGTCTAGGGGATTCAGAACAGAATCATATTCTCAGCTAGTGAAAATGATGTAGCTTCACTAAAATCAATGGAGCTAAACTGATTTATACCAGTTGAGGATCTGCCCCATGAAGCATAAAAAACTAAGTCATCCTTCCCTGTCCCTAAGATACTTGAAACTCATTAATCTTCAAAATCCTTTCTATTTTCCTAAACAATACAAAGTACTCAGATCAGTGCTACTTACCTGAGGGCTGAGATGAAGCTAAAGAATTGCTCAGGCATACCTTCCATCCCAACCCCCTCAATTAAAAAAGAAAACTGCAAATACTTTTGAACAGCAAAGCCAAGGATAGTAAATTTGTTAATATCCATCTAGGTAGGTAATGCTATGATCAGGAACGTATGAGAGATAGGATTAAATGTAGATTTGTTTGGAGACTGTTACATTATGCGTTTGCTTGAAGGATTTCACAATGAAGTTGTCTCAGTGCTGCTCAGCAAATTGTCCATAAACCAAGTTATTTGTCCCAAATAGGCATATATATTTCAGATAAATTAATCAAAAGTTCAGCTACAATCAAAGAAATGTCCTGATTGCTTTTTAAGTACATCTTAGCTAGATTCCTTTTGCAAGTAAACAGCTGTTCCAAACTGAAATTAGCTTTACATTTCATCCATGCAATATTGCTCTTACTTAGTGACCTAAGACTGAATTGCATTCGAATAATGGGTTACTGGACTGACATGGCTGACATAGATTCTGATATATCAACAACCTGAAAGTGGCAGCTCTAGAGGTAAGAAAAATTACAGATACCTGTATAAGGCTCACATTGGATTTTTCCCTACCCCCTTCATGTTTTGAGATCATTGACGCTGGTTTACACTTTAATTCAATGGGCTTGATCCTCAGTCGCATATATGAACATAGCTTGATGTATTTCAGTGAAGCCACCCTGACTTACACTGCACGAGGCTCAATGATTTTAAAGGTCTCCACTGCCTTGAATCTTCTGAAGTTGATTAGTTCCAAGTGACTGTGAAGCATTACTAGATAAGAATGGTAGCATTTTATACTCACTTTGTACATGTGCATCTGATTACACAAGGTTCAAGATAGAGGAGAATCAAGCTCACTGTGTCCAGACTAAATGAGTTATCAATTGCAACTATAATAATAACCACTATTTCAGTCTCACTATCTCACTATATCAGAATGTTAAACAATTCTAAAGGTGTCTAGTGGGAGGTGACACACATATTTGCTATTATGTTGTAGAAGCGTTTGAGGATGGTCTCTTGCACAACTCTCTTATCAGAGAACTTTCCACACAACTCTCTTTAAGATCATTTGCAATGTAGCAAAACTGACTGAATTCATAATAAAACCTGGGGTTTTTACCAAAGTTTTACCAAAGTTTGGCATGAACCCTGCCAAATCCCAGTGACAGCCAAGGAACCTCTCTCTACTGCCACCCCAGTTTTCATTGCAAATCCAAATCAGAGTGATTCTTCTGGAATAAAATTACCCTAGCTATTTAAAAGCTTAGGGCTGGCTAGCTTGAGTTAGCACTTTGGAAAACCTTTGTTCTTTTTATCATCCGAAGTAACAAGTCAAATGCAGTTAGGAAGCATGTCAAGACATGAGAGCAGTTCAGTGTTTGTGGAGACTAAGTTGGACCAGCAGCAACGTTAATACATTTATTTCTGAGCCACATGAACAGTGAAAGCTGCAAGTTAATCACAGCCATAATTGTTCTAATGGCATCATCAATAAAAAAGCAAGCTCTTGTTAATAAGCCCTTTAGGGAGGAAGGAGCTATAAATAAAACTTTGACAGGAAGAAAAATCAATTTTGAAGTCCCACTGTAGCAGACCCAGATATTAGCAAATGAGAATCCTGGGATTTTGTGTCTTGTTAAAAAGTTTACGCTCTTGAAATTCTCAGAAGCCTAGTCAATATATCATTTATGCTTTTGTCAAACTACTGAAAGATGATACAGTGCTATTTAACTGAAATCCAGTTCACCAAACGGCCTGGTTAACTGAACTTTGGTTATTCCCACAGACACGGTGAAGCTCTTGCCTCTGACCAGTCTAGGAAGCCAGGTATCATTCCCTTCACTGAACTCCAGACATAGGAACCCTTTTCAGCGTGGCTAAGCCATTCTGGGGCAGGCTGGTATCTCTATAATGTGCTTTAAGGCTCAAAGCACAGGTTATACAATGATGACCAGCCACCTCCCCCTCATCCAAAACTGTGTTCAACTGAATGTTTTAGATGTGTCCCAAAGCCTTCAGCAAACCAAGACTCTAATGCACAAGGATTTTAACGTCATGTTGTGGTTTGCATGTAAGAAATCTGTACTGCACCTTTGAATGTCTATCTGCTAGGGAACAGCTATGAGACAATTGAATAGTGGAGATGCTCTGTTTTCTTTCTTTTCTCATGGAGATATTGTACTGGTATTTCTTTGTTCATTATTTTCTTTAATCTAACATGAAATTAAGTAACATTTTGATTTTTTCTGTACCAAAAACATACCTAACAGGAAGAGAACTGTATCCTAAGAAAAAAAAAGTTACATACCTGTTATTACAGGCACCAGTGATGAGTCGGTATTTATTGGCTAGGCAATTATTTGGACATTTTGGTGGCAGCATGTAAGGCACGCATCCAGAAATATTGGCAATCATGTTGAGCAGATCAGCTGACAAAAGATCTGAAAAAACTAGCAAATCCGACGTGAACAGTTTATTCTATTTGCTATAGAATATTGTTATATGTGTTACAGTAGAATCCATTCCAAAAGTCAACAATTAATCAGCTGTTACTACATAGTTTCTGCTAATGTATTTGTTATTCACTTGTATTTACCAGGTAATTTATGCAAACAAGATCACTTTAGCTATTCATCTTCACTGTTACAGATACATCCCTTGTCATCTCAGACACATAGTATTAGATCTGCTCCCTAGTTGGATGAAAAAATTTACATGGTATTTATTAGGCACTAGATCTGGTCAAATTTATTAGAACTGATCAAATTATTAATTGAATTAATTAACAAAGGCTGTTGTTTCCAGGATCTGAAAAGCCACATAAAACTTACAACAATATCTAAATTGAATTGGGCATATGATAAACAAAAAGGAAAGAATCCAAAAAGCTGGTGAAAAACTGGGGCCAAAATAGTTGCAGGGTGAACTGACCTAAATACAGAAAGAAGCTGATATTGCACTTTAAGAGTCAAATGCTCTTCTTAAGAAGGCATGGAAAGCATTCATTAACAACTGCATTCCTTTATTTAAGTGTAACATCATTCCAACACAAAGCAACCACAGCCTGGTATTAGCTGCAGCCTGCAACTCTCTGATCCCAGAGCCCCACCCTCTGAGGTGTAGGATGACCTGTGGTCTCTGCAGCCACACCCACATTCTTATGTAACACGAGCCACTTCTCCACACTGATGGAGCTACAGGCTACACATGGAGCCTAGTGGCTCGCAATGCTCATTGTGATTTAAGCCCCTGCTGGAGCCAGCCTCAGGGTAAAGCAAGAAACTCCAGCCCTTATATGAATTTCAGATCCGCCAGAGACTGGCTGCTCTTCCGCAAGAGGTGGGGAAAGGGAAGGCAGCCAATCAGTGCTACCGCAGGAAGCAAGCAGACCTCTCCCCCTCTCCCCTCAGGAGCAAAAGAAGGGTTTTTTTTTGGGGGGGGGGGCGAGGGGGGAGGAAGGAAGCATCCAACACCCTGGGGAGGAGAGTGCAGAAAGAGTCCAACATCTCTTGGTGACTCTGATCCTGCCTCCCCCTTTCCCTTCTGGTTAACTTGTTCTCTGCTCTTCTTCTTCCCCACACACCAGTCCTAGGAACAGGGACAGGAGCAAAGAGGACCCTGCTGTAGCTGCCCATCCTCCAGGCCAGGGAAAGAGGGGTGAAAAACCCTGGGAAATGCAGGAGGAGCAATGGTGATGCTGGGGGGCAAGGGGCATAAATGTGGCTGGAGGGGCAGAATTGATGCAAGGGCTAGGAAAGTACATTATTAATTGATGGGCTGAAGAATGGACAGATGTCAGGGTGGGGGACACAGAATTAATGAATTAGAAGGTTGGGGGCTGGGAAGAAGCAGGGAGCTCAACACCAACAGTCATCATGTGGATAGGTGCTGTCCCAGAGTGCTGCCTCGTGACCTTGGATGGTCCCGCAGGCACCCTGACTCAATTTTTCATCTGAGTTACAAGAATAATACATCTACATCCAGAGTCTTTAAGAACGATATTCTGCCTCTCTCGGGGACACTTTATTCAGGTTTACCAGCCCTCCTTTTAGATTCACAATTTCACAGCCCTGCTTCTTGGGGCTGTGTGTTTCTTAGCCTTGGCCTCCCTGGCCTGTAAACTCTTCCTTCAAGTCTAGGGTCTTCACAGCCCTTCCTCTTGGGGCCTGTGTAAATATGTCTACACTGCAGCTGGGAGTGAGCCTCTCAGTCCAGGTAGACAGACTCAAGCTAGCAGGGCTCCAGCTAGCATGACCCAAATATGACCCTAATTCTTCAATATCTTGAAGATTAAAAAATGGTGCATACATAATACTGAGAAAGAAAATAGATATTATTACAATGTGATTGTTAATAGAGATGGCATTAAGCCACGATCTCTGGATATAGTCTGAATTTTGAACATCCCAAGTGCCAAAGGATTTGGTTTTGGCCCATCTGAAAATAATAATAATAATAATAATAATAACAATGTTGTATTATTTAGACAACTATCCAACTTTGAACTCTCCAGTGCATTACATAAAACACAGTAAAAATAGCAATAAGGATAATAGCATATAAAATGCATAAAATTGATGTACCATAAAGATGACTTTTGGACATGAAAAGGCATTTTAATAAAAGGAGAAAGTAAGAAGTCCTTCCATGTCTGGAGGAAATGTATTTCAGGAACCCAGTGTCGAAGAGGAAAAGATACAAACTGTACTCATGTGTGTCTGCAAACTGCAGGCTCCAGTAGGACCAAAGTTTCTGACCTAAGAAGCTCAACAAAACACCTAGGACATTCAGTATATTTGTAAGATGATTTCTAAACAGTACAAGTGCATGTCTATGATTGCATAGAATGCTAATTGCTAAATGTTGCTATTTATATCCTCAAGCAGCATAGCAGTATAATCAGAAGTAAAACACAATAGAATGCAACTCTTTTGTAAGATGCTTTTAAGAACTGAACAGCATGCACTATGACTCTAAGGTATGGGTATGAACAGTACTCCTGTCTGCAGTAGAATAAAATAAAAATGAAGTCAACACAGCTTCAATCTAGGAGATAACCCTCAAGCAATCAACAGGGATTTCTGTCTGTGTGTTATATTTACCACTTGGATGCAGTGAGCGTTTTTGCTTCTGGTGAATTTTTTCTTTCAACACTTGCATTGAAGTTTTCATTCTTTCAGCTGCTCGGAAAATATCTTGACGTTTTTGTTCAGGAAATTTTGAAAAAGCCAGCAGCAGAGCAGGAGCAATTATTCCCCTACTTCGGAGATTTCTATAAAACAGATAAAAATATGTATTTTTAAAGTGTAACCTTTAAATATACTGATATTTGTAATTAGGACTTAAATGGAAAAGACTGAACCTGGGAAGCTTTTTATCATCTTTCGATATTTGTTAAACTTATTTATATTCATGTTAACAAGGGACAATGCATTCCCTGCCGTATCTCCTTTGTATGAAACTTGTTCATAATTATATGCAAAACTCTGTCCAGATAGAGAAGAAAACACTCATGGTCTGAAACTACAATACAACAAATTATAAAGAAAGTACACATACTGTAAATCATCTGACTTAAAACATTGTATTTTACGAAAGAATCCAACATGTAAGCTAAGATTTTTTGAAGCGTAACAGAAGTTTTCCAAATATCTATTTAGTTGTTCAGTTACTCCACAAACGGGAGAAACATGAAAAGCTGTCATGCTATCATGCTAATGGACAACAAATTAGACATGACTTTGCAAAGCAATATGACAACAAAACAGGCCCATGAAATTTCTAAGGCATCACGTAGTAACAAGAAAGTGGTAATCTTTCTGGTGAAACCACACTCTGAATATTGCATTGAAATCTGTGCCTCATTTTTCCATCTTAGCTGGAAACACCATCTCTTGGGATGGTTAAAACTAGACTGAAGAAAATGCTAAAGATATTCAGTGGAAAATAATATTGCAGTAATAGTCTGTAATTTCTATGGCTACATCAGAAATAATGCTGCAGGACAGAGGACAGAAGGAATGTCACTCAGCATCTCAAGTGACAAATAGTTATCAAGAATAGAAGGAAATATAGGAATAAACTTTGCCAGAAGAACTAAATCACTTCCCTTTTGTGTTTATTGTGAGTTAATGATGCCCTGAAGCAAAATCTGTGTTTCATAAGGATAAGAAGGGCTACCTTGTGGACAAAATACTAATCAATGCCAAATAAAATAATCATGATGTAGCATTAACAGAACAGTGAATCCTAATGGTAGGTTTGGTTTAAATGTCGCATTTAACATCACAGACAACTCAAGACATAAAATATACAGTAAAGTGGTCAATCAGGAAACAGCCCACTCAATCATCTTGAGACCTCAGACAAGTGTCTACTATAGTAAGAAAAAAATATCCACAGAATGAGTAGCTCTCTGAGTTCCAATTCACTGTGCACCTGCTCACATTCTATCAATGAAGTGCTGCAAATGCTATAACAAGGAGCTTTCACAAATATTTAACCATTTAGGGTTTGGTTCCATAGCAGCCTAAAGTCAATGAAAAGGCTCCCATTGATTTCAAAGTGTTTTGAATCAGGTCCCTACAGTGAGAAAAACCCCTCAAGGCAAGGCAAGCCAAGCTCAAGTTGGTGATGGGTTCTGTAGGCTCAAAACATATAGTCTGGATGGAACTCCGGTGTGCCACACTGTGTTTCACGTAGACATAAATGCCCAATCTTCCAGGACTTATGTTCTCCAAGCTCCACTGCAGAGGAGTCCTGAATGTGAAAGGACAGAGGATCAGCTGGATCCTGATTAGAAACAGGCAAAAAATTTTGACCAAAAATTTTTGGTGAAAAATGTAGGTTTGGTAACACCAAGAGGTTTCACAAATTATTCATTTAAGGAAACAAAAAACCAACCAACCAAAAAAAAAAAAACCACCAGAAAAAAATCAAAATGTTTCATATTTACATTTTCAAAATTAAATGTTTTGATGTTTCTGGTTCAAAATAATTTTTTTTATTTGAAATGTCCTTTAATTTTATTTTAAAATGTCAAAAACATATAAGAATGCTCAAAATAAAAATTAAATATATTCAGCCAAAACATTTTTTTCTCTAACTTTTTCATTTACCAAAACATTCAAAAGGTTTGGTTTTGGTCTGATTCAAAATGATTTTTTTCCCTGATATTTTGAAATTATCAACTTTCCAAAAAATAAGTTATTTGCTGAGTTCTAGTCCTGAGCGGGTAATCCACAACTTCACTTACTGTTGTGTAATGCAGGAACAACTCCACTTAAGTAAAATGGATTACATAGACATAAAACCAGTGTATGAGAGAGAAAATTTCAGGCATGAGATGTTTAGCTGTGAGCAAAGTTGCCTAAATTCTAAGTGTCTGAGGTAAATGGAAAGCTAGAAACTTGCACAAGTTACACTTATTTTTCAGTTTCTCAAATATCAGTTCATAATTACTTTAGCATTCTCACCAGGCAATATTTAAATATAGATGGGCAATTTTCAAAACAATTTTGATGTGTATTTGCCACACTTCTTCAGTTTCAGACATGGTAGCTTACTTTTGCCTTGAACTAACATTTATTGAAGGCAGTGTTTGGAAATTCCTAACCTGCATTTAAGCCTGAGCTACTTTATACCCATCAGGAGATATCCCAGATCAGTGAAGTTTTACAGAATATTACGGAAAACTCATTTAATTTTTGGACATCCCCTTCAGGACTTGAGTGTCAGTAGCAATGTTTAGTGACCTTCTGCAACAGTAGTTTCATATTTGGGGCATATAAATTGATTTTCCACTTCCCAGAATATACAGATGGTTCCTTTTGTCCCCTCACCTGGGTATACAGAAGCACAAGCAGCGGACAGCAGCTTGTAAGGCATCTGAAGTGGCAGCATCTGGAACAGGCTTTTCAAATGAGGTTATTTTCCCACTTCGTTAGAACTAAGAAACTAGTCTAGCTCCTGTGCAGTACATACTAGATAAAAGTATTTATTTTTGACTGAAGACTCTGAGCTGTTTTTAATCTGTCATTAAAACTCAAACACTTTTAGGAATGTCATCTGTCTTTTTTCCCCCAGATAAAATGTACTCTGCTTTCTTACGATGTTCTTCCACATTGAAAGACCCAACTTCAATAATTCCTAACTCTTGCCTAGTTCAGAAAAAACTCATCTATTTTCATTAGAATTAAGCCAAACTCAAAATATTCAGTATTTAGGTTCAGTTCAGATAAGTATCCTTCAGTTTAGGGCTCATCTAAAGCTTGACCAAACTAAATATCTTGAGTTTATACCAAATGGGGATGGAAATCTCTTGGGAAGAATCTTTCTTAAAAGATTTCTAGCAGGGGTAGATTAAGGTCTTCTGGGATGTTTCGCTTCATCTGCAGTTTCTCTTTACAACAAAAATTTAGGATATTTTACACACTATACCCATTCCTTTTACTTTTCTTCATGTTATTTTTCTTAACGTTTGAACATAACTTTGTATCCACTGATTAAATGGAAATTACATATGCTTCTTTTTTGATTATTCTGATGCAAACTCATTGATGAGTTTGAAATCTAATTTCTCGATGAGATGACTGTTAATGCAAAGGAGAGCAAAATCATTGGGAGAAGTTTCACTCCTTGTGTTAGCCACAGCCAGTGTTTACCTTGGTGCATCAAAATGAATATTTAGCATTTGTATTGAGAGGGGAGAGAATCCCATTTCTGTACCTGGAAAAGTTGACACCAAAATACATGTTCTAAAAGCTTTGTACATTTCTCAAATGCCACTAACTTTACTCTTTGAATCAAGACACTACATCTCTTTGCAGACAGATATCACAGTGAAACAAATATTATAAGTAGGGTTGATCAAAAAATTCAAATGAAATATTTTTCTGCAGGAAAAATGGATTTTTTGTCATAACTGAAATTTTCTGCAGGAAAAGATCCTTTTCAGTAGAACTTTTCATCCGGAAAATCTAAATGAAACACTTCGTTTAGGATCAGGTCAACATTAATGTCAGAGATCTGGTCACGGTCCCCCCCTGCTGGACACTTGCCAGACTGCTGTAAAAGGATACAGGCTCTGAACCCCATGTGCCCTTAGCTTGCTGGGGGTTGGCAGAGTTTAAGCACTGTCCCTAGCTTTGGGCCTGTGGGCACATATTCCAGGTGAAGACCTCATGTCTGACACTCCTCTTGGCAGGGGGGATCCTACAGCAAAATGGCTAGATCATGAAACTAGTGCTGTGTCCTCCCAAGCCTCTTCAATAGCTCTTGCATGTTTTCCAAAATCCAGCTGAAGGTGTTAGCCTTCAAGTTTACAGTTTACCTCTTCAGAGGCAGGTAACCATGAAAACAAACAGATACAAAGACATCCTTGGCCGAAGATTGTAAAACACTGTTGTTTTTTACTTAACGGCATGAGACATGCACAGATATATACATAATAATGAACACATCTATATGCATTTCCCTGCCTCAGTGCCTTACCACTCTGGAGAGTTCTTTGGGTCTGTGCAGAGCCCTCTGAGGTGCCCAGGATCTTTACCCTGCAGGTCACGACTTCTCTTCGGAATCATGCAGTCTTTTTAGCTCAACTGGCTTTTGCTGACTTTGGTTGGTCCTTCAGTTAAACTGCACATCTTCCCCGCACTATGAAAGCATGCCTGTCTAGTCCTCTCTACTGCCCAAAGCTTTCTGTCCCTCCAAAAGCCTCATCCTTTGTTCCTCCTGTGAATTCTTTTTAAACTTCTGCTTTTTCCCCTCTTTTCCTTTGTCCTATTTGAGAATTTTCCACTCTTTCCATTTCCCTCTTCCTGAAGAGAAGTTGGTGGAGCTAGCTTCAGCCAATCTCCTTAGCATACCCATTGTGTGGTCAGAGGACTGTCATTAAAGTGAACTCTCCATTGTTCCTGGTGTGATAGGTAAATGCTATAGCCTAGGTTGGCAAATGGTGGATTCCACATCTACACAGAGGCATTCCCTGATACAACAATTTTATAACAACAACCTCATAACATCAACCAGAAGTCATACATTCTACAGACAGATTCTTCAGATCATCACAATTAAACTCTGTTTCTGCCTAAGCTGAATGAATTGACCATTAATCTCCATGGCCTTGCACATTATGTTGTCCTTTACACCTGTACAGAGGGGTATAAAAGTCTACCATTCTGGTTTAGTAGCATTTTATACCCACTTTGCACAGGTGTAAATACTTGCACAAAATGGATGGGAATAGAAAATCAGGACCAATATCCCTGAAACTGGGTTTGGAACTCTCTAATTTACAGATATGGTCTTTTCCATAACTTGTATTTCTAATGTTTTGATTAGATCCACTTGTACTGTATGATTTTATTTTGTGGGCCATAGTGCAGTGACATTTACGTATATTAATTACTTTTAAAATCTATTTTGCAGTGTATGTTAAGAAAATGTGTGTATCTTTTAGAAAAATAAATTTAAAATAAATATATTTTCTGTGACTGCCATTGCATTTTCATTGGGTAGGTGTCATCTAGTGGTTAATAGTTGGCTCTGAGAGTCTGGATCCCTGGGTGCTATGCTTGGTTTTAGCAATGTCTTACTTTGGAAAGTCACTTAAACTAACTATGTTTTGATTTATCCTATCTGTAAATTGAGTACAATAATGTTTACCTAGGACACAGATTTTTGTGTAGCTTGATTAATTGATTATTTGAAATATTTGAGCTTTTTGGATGAAAGGAGTTATATAAACAAGTGGAACATATAATTATTGCTAGAAATGCACATCCAAAGCCAGATGACTTAAATATAAGGAACTCCGGGAACCCTTTATGACATAGCCAGATATTACAGCTGAATTATATTGTTGTTAGGTTTACTTGTTGTCTAGAGAACCCCACATTTTGGTCAAAGCATAGACAGCCTTTAGGTCATTAACTGTATTGTTCTCTGTTAAAACCATCACATCCTCCACAGCTTAACTTCAACCAGACTATCTTCTTTTTACGCTATAGATTTATCAATTCTTCAATTAGGAAGACTGATAGGAAATGGTTTGTCACAGATGCTTAAAAAAATGAACAAAAGTACCAAATAATAATTGCTGACAGTAAGGTACAAATTAATTTGAGAGATTTCTCATGGAATATACTGAGTCTGTTTCCCCACTGCTTTGTACCTTGAGATAGTTTCTTGGATCCAACAGAGCTATGGTTGGCCAAGACCTAAGCTAGGGAGAGAATGAGGAGACAGCCTGGTTTGGTAGATTGGGCTGTGAATCAGGAGATGTGTGTTCTATTACTGGCTTGGCAGTGACCTGCTGTGTGGCCTTGTTGATTCACTTCACTTCTTTGTGCCCCTGTTTACCTTCCCATTCTTTGTATGTCTTGTCTATTTAGACTGTAAGCTCTTCTCGGCAGAGACTATCTCTTACTCTGAGTAGTAGAGTGCCTACAATCCTTATAGTGATGCCGAGGAACTACTATAATAAAAATAATACACTATAATAAGTATAATAATTGTGTATAATAATACAGTATTGTGATAATGACAAACTGAAAACAATGGATTCTGCCTTAAAGAACTGATAATCTAAGCATATGGTGAGAGACAACAGATGGGTACAATAAGCAGTCCTGGGGAGCACAAAGTAATAATGAGACAATTATAAATCACAACAAACAGTGGGAGTTGGATCAGGCCCTAAATAATATTAAAATCTGGAGAAGCTATTTCAAAGATATTGCATTTTGCTAGAAATTCCTTAATCAGGACATGCAAGTGAATGAGGATAGACACAAGGATAGACTTAAGCAACAGGCCACAACTTTATTAAATTTAACTCCCCTCCCTGGTGTTATATGCCCTCTCTACCCTTACTAGGCATTTAGTAGGCCAGTACAGGGTTTACAGGGTCCCTCACATATAGTCCATAACTTAGGGTAGACTCTCCACTGCCTACTGCTAGGATTCAGCACACTCTGCTCACCTCACCCTCCCCACTGTGAAGGGGACAGAAGGTATCAGAGAGGGACCTTGGTCTGTGAAGACTTCAAGTCTCCCCTTTCTCCACAGGCCCAAGCTCCACCAGTGAAATCCCAGGTCTCCTTTATTTCTGAGAACTGACCCTTTTGGCCTTTCATCCGCTTTGAACACCGGCCACAAGTTGTGATGAACTAAACATTCATACAAAATCCTAGTATTAAATTTCAAAGTCCTCTTCCTATTTAATCATAGAATCATAGAGTTGGAAGGGACCTCAGGAGGTCATCTAGTCCAACCCCCTGCTCAAAGCAGGACTAACCTCAGTTAAATAATCCCAGCGAGGGTTTTGTCAAGCTGCATCTTAAAAACCTCTAAAGATGGAGATTCCACCACCTCCCTAGGTAACCCATTCCAGTGCTTCACCACCCTCCTAGTGAAAAACTTTTTCCTAATGTCCAACCTAGACCTCCCCCCCACAACAGGATGCTTTGAAGAAAGAAAAACAAAAACAAAAGTACAAATGTGTCAGCCAATTTGGCCCCAATTGGATAAATTCCTTTCTGACCCAAAGCAACCTAAAACACAGTTCCTATATTACAACTAAGGGGAGGGAAGGTGAGTCAGAATCCCCAGGCAAGGGTTTAAATTAATGATGGAGGGGATCAAGGAGCTCCATGGGAAGGAGGGGACTACACCTGAGTACACTCCCTCTTTCATTCTGAAGCTATCTGGTAGATCTAATCAAGTTTACATTTAAAAAGCTAGTAGCATTGAAGATAGCTGTAGCCAATGAGTTTAATGTATTACTCTTCAATAGTTACAGCATTTATAGGTATATGGGAAGGGTCTATAGTAATTCAAGAGTCCAAATAGAGATATTAAACAACCTATCTGAGGAAATGCATTTGTCCATTATGATCACAGTTCAAGTTCAAATGAAGTCATAAATGAAATCTAGTTTTGTTCAATCAGTGTGCTTGCAGATTGGAAACCTAGTTCATGAATTCAGCAAACATAATCTTGTGCTGTTGTACAAGGAATAATTAATAGTTTCCCAATTCCAAACTGAATAGGAAACTTTTCAACCTAGGAATGCATTTCATTCTCATGAGAAGCACTGAACTCATTTGTATTGTATTGTTGCTTCCTTCAGTTATTTATAAGCCAAAGCAAAATGATTTATGTTTTCACAGTACTATGAACTCCATAACTTCCAGAATTTAAAATATGCAGTAAGATTTGTTTTTCTTAGTTTTTACACTTTGTATTGACTAAAGCCATAATTCAATTGCAACATATTTTTTATGTATAAAGAAAATTGTTTAGGTTATTAAACTGCAGATATCTTTGAAGTGACTTGAAAATACTTCTGTATTTTAAGAACTTAAGAACACAGCTGCTTTACAGACTATCAAACAGACCAACAGCCTTCAGTCCAGTATCCTACCTCTGTCAAAGGCCAGGATGTGGTGTTTAACAGGAAAGTCTAAGACACACACATAGGGCCAAATTAAGTCAATAGCAAATCTTCCATTAACTTCTGTGGGACCCATTGGCCCAATGAATTATCCTATATTGTACCAAATTGTGTAATATTATATAAAATAGGGTACATTTCTTATGGACTTAGCTCATGATCATTTTATGCCCTGAACAGTGAAGATTGACAGCCCTGCTATTTTATACTAGTTAAAGTAACTGCAGATGCTATTCTTATTCATATAGAACTAAAGCCTGCAGGTAATGTATACTCTGGCTCTGATCCAGCAAAGCACTTAAGCATGTACTTATACTGGATAAGGTCAGAATGCTCAGCGGCTTACACAATCAAGCCCATAATGTAAAATGCCTACTACCTTTCTAAGCTGTTTTCACCAATAAAACCCTGCCTTATAAGGTTCCAAGGGTTAACAAAATATTCATTTTAACATAATGGGTAAAGAAAATAGGACTTGCTGATTGGTCTTTTCTATCTTATTCATTGTTGTTATTCCCTAGGAAATCTATATTAAGAAGAACGTTGAACTTTGAACATTGCAGCACATTATTATCTATACATTTTGAAGGCGTTTAAGCAGTAAGATGCCCTATTTGAAATGAGCTGGTGGTCTCAGTTTAGTTCCTAATGGATTGGAACAATCAGCAGCACAACTGGCAGTGCTAATAATACTTGACGTTTATCAACTGTAAGGCACTACGCAAACATTAATCAAATAACCTTTACAACCTCCCAGAGAGGGTGGTAAATATTATCATCTCCATGTTATAACTGAAGAAACTGAGACATTAGTAGGTTAAGATGAATGTTTTCAAATTTGGCTGCATACCTGTAGGCCCCAAAATCTATATTTAGGCAGGCAACTAAGTAAAAGTGACCTCCTATTATACTCAGTCTACTCAAAGAGCTGCAAGAAGCTTTCCTGGGATCTAAGAATCTCAAGTCATTTTCACCACATACAGATAAACCCTGTTTGCACGATGACCTCAGGAACATCTACAAATGTAAAAAAAATGGGGAGCTGTAAAACAAATTTTGTTTTTCACATTAATTTTAAATAAGGCCGAGAAACAAAATTTGGATAGCAGAGAAATGTAGATATTTAAAGCTACCTGTACACAAAAACCACTTGATCCCATGCCAAATAGCGGTACATTCTACACTGAATGCCCTCAGCAGACCACCCTGACCAAAGCGTTATTGTATTGCTATCTTCACTGTCTTCTCCTGACACCATCTAGGCTCCAACTTGTTTTGCTTTTGTGTTTTATCTCCCATTTCTATTAATAACTCACCTCTAATCTTCCAAATTTATTCAGTAAACAGTAAGAGCCTCTCCTGCTAAAACTTGCTTAACGTGGACTCATTGGGTGAAATCCTGACTTCACTGAAGTCAAAGGGATGTTTGTCATTACCTTCGAGGGAGCCAAGACATCACCCATTGTTTCTATCTCATTTTGATGCTGATAAAAGATATCCTTATGGTCAAACAGAGGTGCCATTGACGTTAATGGCAAAACTGAAAAAATACCTTTTCAGTGTATGGTATACAGGATCATCCACCATATTAGTTCCCTCCTGGATAGCATTTGGAATGTAGGTGTCTTCAGTTTCTCCTACACATTAAAAAATTAAAAGGTAAATTAGAGGCAACAGTCACCAAAGATTATTGATCATTGAAATATTTATTGAGATATTTTCCTTCATAAAATCCACTTGATATTGATAGAAGGCTGTCTGTAATTTTGTCCTTTGAAAGGATTTCCCATACTTTCTCATGTGGCTAATGTTGAGGGAACGATCCTTTTCCAAAAAGGAACTATCATCATATCTAGCTGCTAGCAGTAATGATGTTATTAATGGGTTCTTCTTTGAGTCTATAACCTCCTTTGGACTGTAACTTAATAGAACCACTGTAGTAAAAACACTCATTCCTAATCACAGGGTACATGAATCAGATATATCACAGGTGCAAAATGTGTTCCTTGTGGTGAATATGCAAAGCTACAAATTTTATTTTTTTAAAGGAAAACAATAGTGGAAAAACTTTCACTGAAGTCAAACGTCTCTTTTCTAGATATAAAAACTAATATAAGCTAAGATGCCAAGCGCTGCCTCTGTGTTTTTGGTTTCACCAATAGTATAATCAAAGGATGAAAAAGGACATTTCATTTGTTACTTACCAAAGAAGACATCTTTGCCTTCCTGAATAAAAGAAAAGAAAAGAGCTGTGCAGGCCATTGTTGCTGAAATTCCCAAGACAATGAACACTCTCATCTGAAGGAATGAAAACATTATAGTGTGTGAAAAAAGGGTATCACAGCTCCTAGAAGAAATGTACGGTATTCACTCTAGATAATTTCCTAAGCCCAGGAAGATGTGGTCTCTTTTAATTAAATATATTGTAAAACATTTGGATATTACTTTAAAGTTTTAAAATACTCATATAGTTAGTTCATTCACTTTTCATTTCATAGTGTTACTGAAAGCCTCCTGGTAAATGTCTCATAAAGTGAAATGTCCATCCCTTTTTGATAGCACAATATGGTTTTACAGCAGTATCTCCATTTAACCCAAAAGTCAGATGACCCTGGGGCAATAGAATAAAATTTTAATATTTTACCACCCATTTTCTACTTTTCACACCAATAACACGATTTCTATGCAACCTGACGTAATTTTCCTGTGCTTGTCATCCAAATTAGGTAATAAATCAGGTTCTTACAGAAACCAAATCTATCTGATCTCTTTGTAGATCTAGGTGCCATCAAGATATCAGAAGTAAGTTCCCTTTGCCACATGAACAAACTTTTCTATTTCAATGCACTGGTTTTGCTGCTGGTACTGTGGCAATGCAAATTCACTTAAGCCACACTAATAGTACCTTTTTCAAATTTGGTTCCATGGCCACAGTTGAAAGATTTTAAAAACATAAGCTCTATATTTTACAAATCTAAAAATAATAAACAAATCAGCTCTGAAAATATTGAAGGAATGAATATTGCTCATAGAAACCCAACAACAGCCCTTCTTGTTAATTTCACAGGATAAAATGATTAATTTTGTTTAGAAAATTGAAAGCAATAGTTTTACAATCTGACCTTTTTTTCTGTTGAGATTATTTTCTACAGTTCTGTACTTTATCGGTGGCAGTAACTCTTCTGAAATGTGAAAGTGAAGTGTTTCCTAAGGATCCTGTAGACAGTATAAACTGGTTCTATGCACTACTACTCACTCAAGTTTTAAGAACTGAAGTGGTGTTGAAGTTTTTTTGACCAAAGCATGTTTATACAAATGTAACAGGTCACATCAATGTTTGGTATGCTTCTTTCTGTCAAGCTAATGACATCAAGTGCTACCTGTCTAGTTGTTTTTATGTTTCAGTCGTCACAGACAATGTAAACTAGGGCTGGGCAAACCCATTCAGCTAAAATAATGTTGCCATTCCCTTGAACCATTCCTGAATTCAGATTTGTTTCAAAGTTCTCAAGTAACCTGAATTTGAGACAGCACTTCTGCATCATACTACACTGTGTGTTTTACCACCTGTACTCTATAGAAAAGCACTCTCATTCACTCTCAGCCAGGGTCCATCAGCCTCCAGAAAGCTAATTTTTGTCCTCTTCTCTTAGCAGCAACTAATTCACTTTGGATGCTACATTTTTTCCTTTAATAATAGTCTTTCTCTATTGCTTCCTTTAAATCCAATATTTCATCTTACAGTACACAATGAAGAAGGGTGTAGGGGACTTTCACTGCACCAATATACAGTGAATTCAAAACCAAAATCAAAATCTGGAGTGGGCTTGGTTTTATCTTTGCAAATCCAAAATTATGATGATTGAGGGTTTGGCTTCTTCAGGCCCCTTCTGTTCATAACCTACCCATAGGTTGTGAAATTATGAGGTGGAACCAAGAGCAGATTTTCAATCTCAGCCATGGACCATTGCCACCAGAGCCAAACAGGATGATGCATGGGGAACAGGGATTGTGCCCTGGCTTGTGATTGAGGGATGTTTGTGTGCTTCAGGATCCTTGAAGGAGTGGGGAAATTATGGAACTGTTTAGGTAAAGTCTTAAGGTTATCATTGCAGGAGACTTCAGTTCAAGGGAGGCATCCACTCTTCTATTCCTTGTAAGTAAACAAAAGAGCAAGGGGCAAGAGGTGAGTGGAGGAAGAGCTGGAGGTGGGTGGTGGAGGAAGCAATCTAAGAGGGGGAGATTCAGCAATTTCCTAGCTCATCACAAAAGAAAACATACAAAGATTAACTTAATCTCTGGTCTTTCTTTATAGTAAACAGAAATATCATTATGAAAATAAATTTAATTTCAAATATCTATTAAAGAGATGCTTTAGACTTCCCTTTCATATACTTCACAAGTATTGTAGGTTACTTTTGAGATTTAAATTTATTTATTTATTGGTAATCTAATAAGCAAAAATCAAAGCATTCTTATTAAATTCAAGGAAAATGTACCTATGTCAAGATTTTCATTGAAAGGACTCTCAACTTTTTTTCACTGTTTAAAGCTGAAGTGTATGTTTATTAACTCAAAAGATCATAAATGTACCATTAATCTATGCTGATGAATTTAATGTGACAACATTTGTATTGTGCTGCTTTTCTTTGGTAATTTTAAACACAGGTCCATAGTTGTTCTCCTGGTTCTCATTCAAGAGTATTAACTCCCCATTGAAACTCAGAGCTAGGTTTTTGTTACAAACCATAGGAAATACTGAGTATAGTGGAGCCATTTACACAGATGAAGTTTTACTTTACCATTTCCTTTAAAGATGCCTATATTGGATGCTGCTAGGAAAAAGTTAAAAAGACAAAATGAGAATGAGTTGTAAAATACATACTGAGACTTCCTGAGTCAACAGGTTCAAATCCAGGCAGGGTTAATACAGCTTCCTAAAGAGATGGATTTAAGAAGACAACTGTGGGTTGACATTTGGATAAGATGTCCTGGTGAAAGTATCCTTTTTTCCAGTGTTTTGTGTGTCAGTGGTCTGCCTTTGTTGTCACCTTCCCACCCTATTTGTGAAATGGGTATAATAATATACTGATCTACCCAACTCTAACAGCGCAGTGCTTTGAAACAGTACAAACACAAAGGTACATTTCAGACATGCTATCCAATTATGCTACGTGTTTCTAGTATGAAGAACCCAAATGGTTAACAATGTTAGTATTTAAATAGTAAATTAAATGAACCCTCTGAGTGAGCACCCCATCTAGCTGTTCCCTTCTTTGTTTTCTGTCTAGCTGCAGACTCAGAAGGACAGTATTTCATCTGTTTGTATTCTTGAAAGTTAGAGATTTTTAAATGACAGCTTAGATTTAGGGGTAAAGCGATTAAACCAATCCATGAAAAGGCTCTGTTTACAGAATTATGGATTTTCAGCAATCACAAAATATAATAAATACCCTCAAAATTAGGAGAAGAAAAAAAATCCCTCCTCTTTCAGTTTGCTAATACACTGACTCCAGATCAGGTTATGCATGAGCAGTGCAGTGCAAGTTTCTCCTCACAGCTCTACTAACATACCTCAACCATTTCCAGCCAGGCCATCTTTAGGGATAAGAAGGCAGTTCAGCTCCTTTGCCCATTCAGTACTTGGCATCTTTGCACAGGCTTTAACTGTGCCAATTAGTACCAACTGTGTGTAATGGTAGCTGCTTCTTTGCTGGGACCAGGACTATAGACAACCAACATATTTCACATAGCCAGAAAAAGCTATCAGGGGTAATAAGGGAAGTCAAAGGATTTGACCTTTTGCGATTAGAAATGGTAAGAAACAAAACAGAAAAAAAAAAAATCCCTATATGACAGCGTAATACAATTATGAAAAGTATATTTTTCAAAGTTTGTCACTGGGTGGTAATGACTGCCTTCTTACACATATTTACATAATTTATTATATGTATTCCATTCTTCTGACTTAATTACTTGGTCATTAGCTTGTGTGTTGTCTAAACAGCATTTTAGTAAATGTGGTGTTTGTATTACAAATTGTTCTTCCAGGTTCAATTAAGTGTATTGTTAATTTAAACATTACAGCAATGGTAGTAGAAATTAGTATAGTGAGTAATAGTCAGAAATAGCTGCAGTTTTCAAGCAGTGCAAGAGAAAGAAATAGAGGATAAGGAGCCAGTGTAGCAGATGAATATCAGTAAGTGGAATAATGCAAACTGGCAGCCACATTGAGAGATTAATTAGAGAAACTATTCAGACAAACACTAAGAGGTTCTACATTATAAGCACATTTTGTTAACTGAAAAAACACATTTGACAACTAATGAGATACTGTTGATCTAAAGACACACAAGTTCATAATCACAAATGTGTGTGTTCTTGAATTAATAGCCACATTTTCATTAGTTTGTCACAAATCAGGAGAGTAAATGAGCAGCTGAAGTTAAATACCACATTCTTCAGAAGCACGAGTATTAAGAGGTTACATAGCAGCCAGTCTCTGGAACATCTAACATTCCAGGAGGCCTTTTTGACAGTGTAATAAAAACAGCTTAGACTCTTGACGTCACATCAAGGTCTGCAAACACAGAGTTGTTATTTTTAATGCTCTGCTGAATTGAAGTATTCCTTAGCTAGTATAAAGTGCTTTCTAGTAGGCACTCAATCTCAACAAACAAAAGCTTTCATAGCTTTTTATGCCCAATATGAGGATTAAAATAAATACAAGACTATTGCATAAAGTAATATTAAAAACAGTAATTAATAACAAACTCATATTTAAAGGAATATTAATGAGAATCAACGCTTAGTAAAAGTTTAAACTGGGGATATCAAATAATCGAAGAAACAGCAGAGGGATTTCTATGTTTTCAATGTATACAAGTGGCTGCAACAAAAAAAAGGTCTTAAATTTTCCACTTGAGCCGCCATTTGTATAATACTAAATAGTAATACCTGATGGGAAAGATTATTCTTGTTATTGATCACACAGTTTTGTATGTTTCGTTATTCTTGTCTTATTTAAGATAGAAAAAAAAAATCAGATATTCTATTATTAAGGTTTTTATTAACTTTTACTTTTCAATGCAAACTTCACAATACCAACTGTCAGCCTGTATCCAACGAGCTTTAAATTATGTAGGTTTTGCAGTGTCCAAATACAGTCTAAATAAACTTTTTGGTGTTGAATTAAATGTAAACAAATCTACAGAAGCATGTTTTGCATTGTATAATACAATTGACCATTGGGTAGCCTTTTTATTGAAGGTTTTAGCAATATCTCTAAGACTTAAAGAATCTTTTGTCATCAGAAAGGAATACATGTCATGATTGACATGAGTCTTGAGAGTTTCTGGAGTATCATTACTATACTTCGTACTTCAGGGTGACAGGCAGTCCCAGTTTGCCAGTGTCAAACTGATAAGTCAGTAAATGTTTCACCTGTGAATGTTGCCATACACAGGCAGTTATACTAATGTTGTAGAACCTAGAGTGGAAGTATCCTCACTATTGTGAACCAACTGAGAGCGGCATATAATATTGGTCTCTATACATTCTCTCCATATGATTGGTTGGTTGCCAATCTGTAAAAGCAGAATTACCTTGGATAGTGGTTTTTGTATGCTGTTGGGGTAAAAATAGAATATATTGTCCAAAAACATCCATTCTCTCCTGGTGGCCACTACAGAGCGTGCCCTCTCTTTTTCTAGAGCAGTGGTTTTCAAAGTGGGGGAAGGGCCCCCTGTGGGGAGGCACGAAATGGATCATGACGGGGGAGGGGGCATGGAGCAGGGCACAGAGCTGGTCCAGCTCCACTTTCCCCGGAGACGGAAGCAGCTGCCGCCACCCACCTCCTGCAGCAGCAGCAGCCTCCTTGCAGCTGCCAGGCACGCTGCCCGCGCTGCTGCTGCAGCTGCTGCCCCCCACTCCCCGCTTCCTGCACTGCTGCCAGTGCTCGCTGCTCGCCGCTGCACCCTGCATTGCTGTTGCCATGCTCCCCACATCCTGTGCTGTAGACCCTGTTTTTTTCTGAATGGGAGGAATTTGAGGGAAGGGAGGGTGCGATTGTTAGGGCCTACAGTGCGGGAAGTACCCCCCTAACAGTCACAAGAAAAAAACAGTGCCTACAGCTCTGGAAATGCCCCCCTGTTTTTTTCTGAAAGGCCCCACCATTTCAGAAGGGAGGAAGGTAGGTGCAATTCAGGGGAAAAGGGAGCACAATTGTTAGACAAAAGTCCACGGCGGGGCTCCATTTAAAATGTTTGAGAACCATTGCTGTAGGGGGTAGGATGAGGATCCCTAGAGCCTTGATACAGGGATGGGTTTCATTAATTCTCTTTTGATCTCCACCCATAAGGAGGTGCTATTGTTTATGTGTTGGAACTAGAGAAAGAGGCCTGGGAAATGATAGAGGAAACATAATAGTTCTGAGGGTCCAGGCATCTGAAACCACTTCTATCAATCTGGAGCTGATGCTTCCTGCAAGATAATATGGGGCATGGTAATGGGCCCCCTATAAAAATCCTTATTAAATCTTTTAAAACAGGATGAGATGAGGACAGGTATCCCACTCAAATTGTACAGTGATCTAGGTAAGACATTCATCCTAACTATGCTAATTTCCCCCCAAAGGCTCAAAGGAACACCTAGGCACTGCCTGGTGCCTTCTGCTAGCTATAGAGGGGAGGTTCTAAATTCATTTTGCAAGTTTTATAAGATTCTTTGGTATTTTTATACCCAAATATTTATTGCTCTTGACCGCATACTCACTACAAGGAAGGTGGATGATTCCAAGTAATTCTGACTATTCCCAGTTAATTCTATAGCCTGAAAGTGAGCCAAAACCTTGAATTAACCCTAGAAGGCTGGGATTGTGGTTTTGAGGATTTGGTTATAAAGGAAAGGTCATCACTGGTATATAACAGGGGTTCTCAAACTTTTTTTTCTGGGACCCGCCTTTGAAAATATTTCTGGCTGTGACTACCCCCCCCACCCATGTCATGCCATCCACCCCTCATGTCTTGCCACCCTTACTTCTGCACTACTGCTGGTTGTGGCACTACTTTTAGAGCACCTGGTCAGCAGCCACTGTTTTCTGGCCACTCAGCTCTGAAGGGCTCTAGCCATGGCATGCACAGGGGCTGACAGCTCATGATGCCCCCCCCAATAACCTAATGACCCCTTGAGGGTTCCCAGCTCCCAGTTTGAGAACCCCCGGTGTATAGCACCAACAGTACTCCAGTGTGCTAACCTTAATACCCTGAATATTTGAGTAAGACCATATGGTGATCGTAACAGGTTCTAGGGCCAGATCAAAGAGGATAGAAGACAGTGGGCAACCCTGTCTGGTGCCTCTGAGGAGTTATAACTGAGTCTAAAATTACACCATTGATTCAGAAAGAGATGCGGGCCCTTATATGGACGTTTATCCCATACTGTGAAAACAGGCCCCAAATCTCTGAAAGGTATATAGTATTTTCCCAGATCACACAATCAAAGACCTTTCTTGTGTCCAAGGCTAGCAGAGCTTGGGGGTTGAGGCCATCACCCTGCACTGCTACTCTATCTACTAACTGTGTTAAGTTATCTGAGTCATGCTGGACTTTAATAAATCCCTCTTGGTTTGGATATATGTCACGGACCAGGACCCCATTGTGCTAGGTGCTGTACAATCATAGAAGATTAGGGTTGGAAGGGACCTCAGAAGATCATCTAGTACAATCCCCTGCTCAAAGCAAGACCAACCCCAACTAAATCATCCAAGCCAGGGCTTTGTCAAGCCTGGCCTTAAAAACTTCTAAGGATGGAGATTCTAGCACCTCTCTAGGTAACCCTTTCCAGTGCTTAACCACCCTCCTAATGAAAATATTTTTCCTAATATCCAACCTAGACCTCTCCCACTACAACTTGAGACCATTGGTCCTAGTTCTGTCATCTACTACTACTGAGAACAGCCTAGCTCCATCCTCCCTGAAACCCCCTTTCAGGTGGTTAAAGGCTGCTATAAAATCCCCCCTCATTCTTCTCTTCTGCAGACTAAACAAGCTTAGTTCTCTCAGCCTCAACTCATAAGTCATGTGCTCCAGCCCCCTTAATAATTTTTGTTGCCCTCCGCTGGACTGTCTCCGATTTGTCCATATCCTTTTTGTAGTGGGTGGCCCAAAACTGGATACAATATTCCAAATGTCCTCACCAGTGCAGAACAGAGAGGAATAATCACTTCCCTTGATCTGCTGGCAATGCTCCTACTAATGCAGCCCAATAGACTGCTATCCTTCTTGGCATACAACCAAAAGACAGTCCTTGCCCCCCAAAGACTTTACAATCTAAGAAATGGGTGCATGGTCAGAGATTCCCAATTGAAGACTTGGACTAGCTTGGACTAGACTTGGACTAGCTTCCCTGCGATTAGAAAAAAAGTCAAATTTATTTTGTCTCCCTTATGTCTTATGGACGAGGGAGTTGGGGGCAGATACATGTTATCTTTCTGTTGTATGAATCTGCCTCCCCATCACTCTGTCCCATATTTTTAGCATGGACATCAGTGCTCTTATGGTCCTGGCTGATTTACCTTTAGTAGGAGAGGATCTATCTATTATTGACTCTAGAACCTGATTAAAGTTGATGGAGATGTGCATATCTCTGTGAAGTTCAGCAAGCTGTCTATGAAAAGCCTCAGGTTTCCATGTTGGTTAGCCAGGATCATTTCAGACCCATTTACATTCACTCTGGGTATGAGAAACGTACTCTAAGTATCTGAGCCAATATCACTAACATTCACTGTTAGGTTTCTATGGAACAGCACAAAAACTCCTATGGATTTTGAAGTGTGGCAGCAGAACATAAGCTCTATTAACCCAATCCCCTTTCTATTTACAAGATTCTGATACAGTTAAATGAGTCTTCTGTAAAAATGCTATGTTGACCTTGGTCTCTTTCAACAAGACAGAGACTTTCTTACATTTAATGAGGGTGTTAAATCCCCTGATTTTCCAAGCTATTAGTTTAAAGTTTAAAGCCATAATAGCACATCTTAGGCAATGGCACCTTAGGGTTTTTAACGTAGATAGGAAAGAGAGTTTAAGTTATCTGTCTTGCACCACTCCCCTTGCAGAAACCCATGGGAGGGGATAGTAAAGGGACAAGCAGTCCTAGACATCTAATGAAGATTGTTTGATTACCTTGCAGAGATTTCACCAGCGGCCGGACATCCAAGGAGCTCGGTGTAGAAAGGATGAGATGAGGAACTGACAGGGATGCATTCCTGCCTCATCTGTCAGGACTACATAGTGCAATAGGACCAACACAGTCATCAGGTTATGAAGGTCAGGCGAAAGGAAGGGGAGAGAAAGAATAGTGGGGTAACATGAAAGGGAACCAAACAGAACATAACAAAAATAAAATAAATTATACCTATAATAATGTATTATCTTCATGTGCTTGGGACCACCTGAGACTAATGCCATCCATTACCAGGCATTGAAAAGAACACTTCTAACTAACTATAAGTAAAACTCTCTTGAATTCCGGAGAGGCAGGCCTAGGCAAATCCTGTGTGATGACTGTTGTGTGTGTGTTGCCTTCCTGCTTTCTGTTTCTTGTTATCCAAACCCTACAATGAGTACAAAAAACATGATCAATAACAACCCTCATGCAACGCACCGCCAACGAAGAGGGTGTGCAAGGTTTCTATTCCATGTCGTGACATATGTCCTTCAGGTGGTTATATCAGTCTCTGTGACTTTAGATGCACGGGCTCATTAAGAGTTGAGACTCTCTGTGCCTTATGATTATAAGAAGCTCCTTGTAATGTCACAGTTCCTGTGTGAGGGTAATCCAGAGTTTCCATCCCCCTATTTCTAACCATTTCCAAGCAATAAACAGCTAATCCAAAAACTATTACTCCAGCCTTAAATACATGTAGGTAAACCATTATCTCCAGGTAAATAGTTTATATGTTAAATGTGTTTCATGGCTATCTCTGCAGCAACATAAGGAGATAAGCAAAAGTGGTCATGGGTAGCTACCTGTTATTACCATCTCTAGGTCCATACTGTAGGTACCCACCAGTGATGGTATAGCATGGTTTAAGTCAGAGAGAATCCTCTACTCTTCTGTTCCTAGTAATGTGTAGGTGGTTCTGACTCACTGCTGCTCACCATAATGTGTATATGCCTCCTCACATTGCTCAACTCCTTTCTTCTGCAGCAGGGAAAGCATTTCCAGAAGGGCTGCCTTAAGAAAGACCAGATTCCTGTGCATAAAAGCCACCTAGTGGTGGCTAGGAAGCACTTCCGATTGGATTTGATGTTGCCTACCAGTGCAGAGTTCGGATGGGGAGCCTTGGGCTTCTCTCTCACATCAGTCAGCTCACTAAAGCAATCACAGCCACAGGGAGCCTATGTGTTCCACAGAACAGCATGAAGTCCAGGCTATATCATTGTGGCCATCATTCAAAATCCACATACAGAGAACCCATTTTTTGCACGGGGTCTATCTCCACCATATCTAGCTAGAGGTCAGGCCATGAGAAAGGAGGCCAAACATAATGGGGGATAGCTGTATCCACACAGTTATTAAGGCAAACAAGGTGCCAGAGGATGGAGTAATCAGAAATAAAACATATCAAAAGTAGCTGATGTTTATAGTGTTCTGCACATCCTGAGACTTCTGGAAGGAATGGCCCACTTCGCCAGATTGTAGAGGAAAACTCCTGTAATACTTTAGTCCCTTTTGCTTTGGCAGAGCCTCGGCCTGCCAAAAATCAGCCCCTGCTCCACAACTTGCTAAGTCTTGAAAAGGCATTATTTTAGCTGGGGGACTGCCCAAGCAAAGCTCTCTTTTCTCCTTGCCTCTGTTACCCACACACACTAGGGCATCCCAGCTTTTTCCAGTCTGTAGGGCTCCAGGCGTAACATAGTTAATTTAGGTACCTCCACCCTTTCCCAGTCCATAGGGCTCCGGGGAAAGGCACCTATCCTTACCCAATTCACACTCTAGGGCTCAGGGTCACCCATACCCAATTCGTAGGTCTTGGGGTGAAACTAACCTGGTTAATATAAGTAACCCACACCCTTTCCCAATTCATAGGGCTCTGGGTGTATATTGCTGTGGGTTTGCAGGATCTTTTACCAGTGAGAAAGTCTTACACAATAATAACCTTATCCTCTATTTATTAACAATTACCAAACATAGTACTCATGCTAATCATAATATGCTATGCTCACCAATCCTGATCAGGCAAGCGGACTTTCCCTGTTGGCCAGGCAAGGTCAGTCCCATCTGGATTCTGATTGCTGCATGTCATGGTCGTGCAGAGGATTCTAGCAGCGCTGGTCTTCTTGGTCTGTGTCTTGGAGGTGGATTCTTCTTCTTCTTCCTTCAGGTCTTTCCTTCTTATTTTTCTTGTTTCCCTTTTCTTCCAGCTGGTTTCCCTCTTGGACCCCAGTTTTTATAGTGAAACTTGAGTCCTCCTTAGCTATACCTTAACCAGTCATTTTACTAAATTAATTCTTTGACCAATCCTAACATATTGCAAAATAATTCTTTAACCAATTGTGGTCCACCGAGGCGGAGGGTTCGTGGTTTGATATCCTGGTAGCAAGAAAAGAGCAGCCGGATGAGGAAGTACCTTACACTGTTAGTTTATTTAAGCAGCACTCAAACTGTGAAAGTTACAGATCTTAGGCTATCATTACAACACTCAGCTGCTGGGGATATAAATTAGGCGCTTACCACAATAAGGGAGGGGAAGCCCGTCATCCCCCTGTAAGCAGATTGCAACCAGGGAGCAAACCTGCCACGCAGCATCCACTGGATCCTCTACGGGTCTGCAGAGAGCTTCGAGGCCAGGCAGCACCCGGGGGTCCCAATATACTTCTTCTCCCCACTTCTAGCAATAAGCTAATTGGTTATGTCTCAATCCACTTAGGGATTGAGTCCTAACATTTGTTATTCTCTCTGCTATTGGCACTCAGCTAGGGACCAATCCACTATAAGCTGTGGTTACTAGTGTTCGTCTCTAGCTGCTCTATTTCAAGCTCATATCTAGGTCATAGTGCGGTTAACATATTTCCTGAGTTTATGCCCTGGTCATGAGGCACCTAGCTTTGCTTGGGAGGCCTACCTTTGCTCATGGGGCCTACCTATTATTACTTATGCTAACTCAGGTCTAGTCTTGTCACTATGCTTTTATATCCACAATATTCTTCCGCTCCTTACACCAATCATACCTGCCACCTCATGGAATCCAATGATTCTAAGGTTGTTTTGGTGTGATTTGCCTTCCTGATCAGCCAATTTAGATGTAATTAATTTTATATTCCTGAGGTGTTTCTCAGCTTAGGCAGCAATGTCCTATATTTGATCCTTTACTGAATAAATTACAGCCTTCTGCCCCTGACATCCTACCTGAGAGAAGCTGCAAGGAGGATTCAGTAGCAGACACTATAGTTTGGAGAGTGGTGACCATAGCTCTATTGTGAAGGTATCTGCAACCACCTGTGTGACCAGTCAGCATACTCTCACCTTCCTCAGCAGCAGACATCTTGGCTGGGGCAGAGCGTCTCTTCTCTTCTGGATTTGCAGGTCAAAGAGGAGCACTCCATTGCTGCTGAGACCTCAGTCGTCAATCAGCACAGTTAAAGGCATGTGTTTTTGCTTGTGGAGGAGAAAAAAAGGGGAGTCTGGAGGCAGAGGAGGGTGGAATGACCCGAAGCAGTCAAGAGCTCACTTTGCCATGTTGCACAGCCCCCTGGCGATCCATCAGTGAAGTTTAAACAGGCCTATATGTAAGTACAATGAGAGAACCTCTGCTTAAGACCTGGTAAGGTTAGAGCTGTGCAGGTCAGTGGACTTAGCAGCAAACATTGCAGACTGATAAAACCATGTATCTATGGGCCCATTCAGACTAAAGAAACTGAAATTCAGTGACTGAAGAATTGGTTAATACGCCCCTGGGTTGGATGATTTATCTGAAGTTTTCTATTTTCCAGATGCTGAGATACTGGTTTCTATATTGAAGCTACTCTCAGAGGCAGATAAGGATAAGTGTTCACAGGGCAAATGAACTATCCTTCCCCTTACTCCCACCCACAGTGATGGACCTGGTTATTTATGAGGTGTTTGCAGTGAAATAATGATGTATTGCTTTCAGACTCCACATCTACTGCCTTTCTTCTGCTCTGGTCCATTTACTACAGTGCAGGTAAAGTTCCCCTACGATTCTAAATGTGTCACTCATTCTTAAATCCTTCTATGGACTTCATGTCTCTAATTCCTTAGCAAGTTTGAACTCATTAGTCTCACTTTCAATGCTAAGTGTCACCCCTGCCTACATTTTGGTTCTCACCTTCCTCTTCCTTTTTATACTTGTGGTTCTTGATTTAATTAAAATGTGCTCTGAGCAATGAATGTTCAGACTGCCTCTCAGAACCTTTCATCTCTGGACCTTTTTATGTTCAGAACAGCCCCCATCCTTCATTACATAAAGCAACCACATTCCTCTCCTTCAAATTTCTCCTGCAAATTCATCTTTTTTGGCTAGCATCTCATCAATAACCTCCCGGCCTCGCACCTTCGTCTATTCATAATCCTTAAATTTTGCTCATGTTAACAAATGCAAAATTGGAATTAACAACACTTCAGACCAGCTCATCTTCACAGACACATTGTTTTAATGCTGCATCACTCTTATTGTTCTCAGCAATGTCTGGCTAGAGAGTAAGCTTTCTTTTTAAAACTTTAAAGAATCTAAAACAGTGGTGGGCAACCTGTGGCCCAAAGGCCGCATGCGGCTCATCAAGCTTCTGAGTGTGGCCCAGTTGCTCACATGCATGAAAGAATCATACAAGAAGTGCACTATTTTTGGCAATTATTAAGTTTTTTTGTAATTTGTATGTTATATTATTGTAATATTAAGTAATTTTGTAATTAATATTAATTACATAATCAACTGATAATTTTAATTAATTTAAATAAATTCCTTAATTTAATGAAATTCACAGACACAATATTTATTTTTTAACATGGCAACTCTGAGCAATAATTCCCGCTTCAGTCTACTAAGCACAGCAGTGTGCTACTTCCAGGGGTCATGTGTGGTTGTGCTTACCTATATTACTTTTACCAATAATCTGCCCTTAATTTTATCATGGATCGCTTTGTGTTTAAGTGGCGTCATAGAGATGGAGGCGAATCAAGTGCAAGATCAAAAGGAACAAAGGAAGATGTAGCCATAGCGGCTGTAGACGAAAAGAGGAAAATAGGTGATGAGTGCAGAAAGATAAAGGAGAGCTGGTTTATTTTGTTATTGAACAGAAAGTGAAGCCATTTTGCTTAATTTGCAATGAGGTGATATCAGTTCCCAAAAAAACAATTTTCAGAGACATTATGAAACATGCCATTTCTTTCATGGAGCGAACTTTCTGGTAGGTTCTCCCCAATGTGCTCGACAACTTTCAAATCTGAAGGAAGCCAGGAAAACACAGAAGCAGGTACTTAGACGAGCATTAAATGAGAGTGACGCGACGGAGTGACTTTGACTAGTTTTTGTATTGCTTGGTTACTTGGAAAAAGTGGAAAGCCATTCTCAGATGGTGAATTAGTGAAACAATGCTTATCGAATCCTCAGATGTTTTACTGGATGGATTTAAAAACCAAGAGGAAATGATCAGATGTGTTAAATGTCTGCAACTCAGCAGGCGAACTGTGAGTCGCAGAGTGACCAACAGACCAGTGAAGATTCATATAAAGTTGCTCTTTGGGCCTGGACCCTAGTGGACACAGTAAACATTGTCAGAGGCCAGATTGCCATGTTTAGAGCTACACACTTAGGTAAGGAATGGGCTCTGGCAATGTCATAAAGCCAAACTCAGGATGCTACACCGGAATGTGAGGGACCTGATAAGGATAAGACAGTGGAGCCTAAAATGCTCAGATACTTACTGTGGGTGCTGTAGCTCCAGAAGAAAATGTAGGGTGAAAAGGTCACTAAGGGATGCTGTGGGCAAATACGCTGTTTAAAGCTGAGATTCTGCAGTGAGTTCCAGGCGGACTAAGGGATCCATCCACACACAGCTCATTGCAGGATTAAAGTTTAAATTGATTTCAATGGCATCATTTACACTTCCTTTGCTCAGGAGAAAAGCCTGCATCTGTGTTAGAAAATACAGCCTCCACGCTAAATGCTATTTGATAGGTAGTATTTCTTTGGTAGGACTATCATAATGTGGCTAGCTTCTTCTATGCTTAAGGATAGAGAAGTTAGCCTCTCCTCTACCAGTTGAAGCACTAGTGATGTGAAAACTTTATTACTATTTATGGAACGTAATGAAAATGATCTTTAATCACATAACATTGGTATCAGCCACCATCAAAAACTCTGCTCTTTCTAACTGCAAGAACCAAGGTTCATGAATAAACATTAAAAAAAAAATTAGACTGTATTCTCTTTTCAAAAACTTCATCCTGGTTTAGAAAGCATTCATTCACAGTGAGTTCTTCCTATAGCTCAATAATTATTTTATTAATGACAGAGTCTGATGATGTGTATTTTTCATATAACAACTATCATGATTTTTGTGGCAAATCTAAAGATTTCTGTCTTTGAGACTAGATCCATTAGAAGATCTGTTGAAAATATGTGATTAGAGAGCCTGTTTTAAAAGTAATTGGGTGCTCCTTCTATGATCAGCTGAGTGATCTGACTCAAAGCTTTGTAGATTCAAATACTGGGGTTTCATTTGATCTGTGGCCCATATAAGTTCTCCCTATCAGAGGGAAAATAGAAAAGCAAATATACCAGATACCGTTGAAATCTTATCCTTACTGATGTCAATGGGAGTTTTGTCATTGACTTCAGTGGGTCCTGAATTTCATCCATGGTCCCTTAAGATTAATTAAAGGTTTAATATTCATCTAATGCCCATTGGAGTCAATGTGACTCCTTCCATAGAACTTAATGGGCATCAGATTAAGCCCTTAGAATTTATATAGTAAAGGCTCAGCAGGATGTAGTAGACTGTTAATTGTCAGTTGAGTGCTTTACTGCTCCGACTGAAAAATTTTTTTAATAAAAAGATGGTCAAGAATTCTAAATCACTAGTGATAAAATATAGACATTTAAACAGGTAGTAATAGAAACCTTGTGTTTATTTTACAAGGAAAGAAAGAAACACAAACAATAAAGAAAGTTATTTATTTAAAAACCTGTATATAAAAGTAACGTTCATGGAGACAAACAGTTTTACATTTCCCAAAGGCTTCTCTTACATTGCAATGGTATTTGGTTTGTGAATGTACAGTGTAAATTAGCAATTAAAAAAAAAAGTCATTGGCACATACTTATTGATTCATGATGGGTACTATTTTTCCTAGTGGATTTTAACAATAGTAACAGGAAGCACATACTGCATTATAGAAATCACCTTTGAAGTAAAATGTGTACATGTACAAATGGTTCATCTTCATGTGTAAAGACAACATAGTGACAATAGCAAGGGTATCACTGGAAAGTGGATCTACAGTATATTGCACATTAATAGTTTTTTTGTTAGAAAAGGTTGTTTAAAAGTGCAAAATATATACACTCTTCCTTAATATTACTTACTGGTTTTACCTGTACAGCTTATTAAATCCCCTTTTCATCATCTGAATTGAACTGAAAAACATATGTAGTTATTTTATTGACATGTATATTATGATCATGCAGATGTTTAAAAGTTGCATTTCCAAAAATGGAAAGCAATAAACATAAAACACACTTTGCCTTTCAGATATGCTTTTTCACTTACATCAACAGAAATACATTAAAAAAATAGTAACAAAATTGTATTGCCATTTCCATTTTAGGGGTGACATATGAATAATCTGCCGGACTCCTAAAAACTCTTGCTAGTTTTATTTGATAAGTTAATGATGAGTTTAATGATTACCTATAGATTGCTCTACAGCAAAGTAAGATGACTGTGTGGTTAATGCATCACCCTAATTATTGTGCCTCTTTGTTGAACTAATAGTGGGCCCTGAAACATTTTTATATCTTCCATTTTATTGTCAAAACACCTGCAGTAAATTAATGCATTTAAAAAAAAAGTCAGTTAATTACATATGGCCAAATGAAAGAATTCAAGCTTCCCTAATGTGATGGTTCAGAATTTTAAACAGGTATAGGTTTAGATCTAAAGGGATCTGCTGAATATTTTTAACATATTTTGAGCACAGAAAGAAACAATCATGATGCAGTGCTCTGTAAGAAAAGAATTTACAAAATAAGGAAATTAGTTTCTGTAAAATAATATTTCACTTTCAAGATCATGCAGTTATGTTTTTCTTTATAAAATGACCTTAGTTGTTTATACTGGATAAGCTTCTACTACTGAAAATCCTGCACTGATATTTTATGGACAAATTGAAATTGCCTGAACAGTTTAAAAAACTAAAGACACTTTTCCACCTAGACAGATAGATGGAAGCAAAAAAGCATTAGTTTCATGAAAAACCTTTACATCCCATCTCCTCTCAAGGGGCTTTGCAAATTTTGGCCATAAGTGGAAATTGCTTTTTGCTTAGCAAACAAGACTGCATGATTAAAAAAACACAAGACATTTACATATTTCAGTCAGATTGGAAAGGAAATATTTTAGGACACATTGTAAATGTTTACAATCATTTTGTGAAGTAAAAACCCAGTTGTAGTGCAGTGGGCACCGTTACAAACTGGGTATCTGCCATCTGCAGTGGTTAAATTTACTACAGTATATGAGATAGAGAATACTGCACATACCATGGCAAAAATACATACTCTGACTCTGTAAAAGCTAATTTTTTATGGTGCCAAGTGTAACAAGTATTTGTTTTTCATTTCCAAAAGAATCACTTAATTTTCAATGGTTTTTACTTGTTGTTTTTAACAGAACAATGATGCTATCTCTCTATTTTACTACAGTTAAGTGGTGAATCGAGAGCCTATTAAATGCCCTTGGTCTTGAAATCATAAGTTATGCATATTGTGGTAGGATTTACCAGCATTTCCGAACAGTCTTGTTTCTATTGCAGTTGAAGTTACAGATTTGGAATCTCACTGCCTTAGACATTTTTAAACAACCAAGCTTACATTATTTTAATAATACTCACTGTATGTCTGATATCCATAACAAATATTCAGTCTTTATTTTTAAATGTTATTATGTAAAAACAATAATACAAAAACTATCTGATTTCCAAGAGATTCTTATACTTTTATAGGTATCAGGTCAAAATAAAACTGGAAAACAATTAGCACTGGGCTCTATGATGCTGGTGTAGTATCACTAATAGCTAGTCAGAAAGCTCCAACTGTGCCTAGACTGGTTTCTTCCCCAGTGCACAAGAAGTTGAAATACTCCAAAAAGTTGAGCTGAAAATAGAAAGCAAATCTGCATATGACTATACAGCAGAACATTAAGATGAGGAAGAGACAAATGGATCATGCCATTATCAAAAGTGAACAAAGGAAGGGTAAAGTGAAGGTTGCAAAAATGTAGTTAATGGTAGAAACTTGCTTAGTGGACATTCACGTGCTGGCCTTCAGGCCCTCAGTGCATGCCAAAGATCAGTCACTAGGGATACTGGAATATTATCCCCAAGTGCAATGCAGGGAACAACTTCCCATATGATGGAATTTATTAGTCTATATTGAAGCAGGGTGCAGTCACACACTACAATGAAGTGCTTGTATTGGCAGTGAGGTTCACTATCATCTACAAAGAAACAAAGCATCAACCTTCTCTGAGAGCTATCCTGAGCATGCTCTAGCTCTTTGCCACAACTCTGAGTGTATACATGCCAGGAAAAGCTCTAAAGTTCACCCCGGGGTGCTGTAGTAGGCGGAAACCTCCACATTTATAAATCTTCCTTCTGCACCGTCTCCATTTGTGTGTGTCCTGCCTGCTTCTCTCACTGTGCGGCCTCTTGTACCCTGGCGACACATGCAGCTAAGGATCCTGGTGTGTGCCCAAGTGCCTGATTCCAAACTGGCTCACAGTATTTTGCCACTTGATTGCTTTATGGGACATTGGTCTGTTCAGAATTCATACTCTACATCTCAGAGGCAGATTAACTGATCAAGTTTATAGTGCCTTTCCCCCGCCCGCTAGTGAAGGCCTATGTACAGCCACTTGTAATAAGCATCTGTGGACAGAACATAACATGAAAGAAGTTGACCTGGTTTCCATTCCCAACACTGTTCAATAATGTGGAGTCAATGGAAAGTCACTTAACACGTGCCTGTTACCCTGTTTGTAAAATTGGGATAATAATGTTTATCCCCCTTTTTAAAGTGCCTTGTGTGAGCTACAGATGGAAAGTACCATGTAAGTGCAAAGTTTTACTATTTACAATATAGTTTTGCTTTAGCAGGTCCTATCTTTTTTTGTCTGTAGTCATACATATTGAACTTGTAACATCTAACTTTCTTGGAACATTACATAGTGACCATTTTATCACAAGAACCTTAAATAAATACATGTGAAATATTCAAAATGAAATGCTAAACGATTCAAAATTCAGGGAATTTTGCATTTCATTATGAATTAAAAAAGAGACCCAGTTTTTGCAGAAAATTTGATCAAGGTATGCAGTAAATTTAGAACAAAAATAGAGAATTTTTCTTGATTAAAAGAGAGCTTGCTTTTTGAGCAAGATGGCTTTTGCATACAAAAAATAAGAAGAGTTTTCACATTTTTTCAATACGAAAATGACCTTTAGTTGAAATTTCAATCATTTTAATCTTTTTATAAATTTCTCCCCGTCTCTCACTTTTTAATTACACTGAAATGCCACAAGCCACAGTTCTAAAAGAACAAACCTTTTTGATTGAAAATTTGGCAGCAAAACCAGAATAGCCAGATGCTACACAGGACATCATTATAGAATAAGAAGCTGCTTAACTACATATCTCAAATGGTTAGTTAGACTGATTAGTTACTCTGTGGTTTAATTTGTTACACAAGCAGTGCACCATGGCCTGATCCTGCAAAAACTTATGCCTCACTATACTAAGATGAGTAGTTCCACTGGAATCATAGAACTTGGTAATAGTGACCATAACATAATTAAATTTAACATCCTTGGGAAGGAGAAAACAGCAAAAAAGCCCACCACAGTAGCATTTAACTTCAGAAAGGGAAACTACACAAAAACGAGGAAGCTAGTTAAATGGGAATTAAAAGGAACAGTCACAAAAGTGAAATGCCTGCAAGCTGCATGGAAACTTTTAAAAAACACCAGAACACAGGCTCGGATTAAAAGTATATTTTAAAATAAAATCACAAGAAGAGACCAAAAAAATGTCACTGTGGTAAACAACAAAGTAAATGAAGCAGTTAGAGGCAAAAAATCATCCTTTAAAAATTGAAAGTAAATCCTACCGAGGAAAATAGACAGGATAATAAAGTATGGCAAGTAAAGTGTAAAAGGCAAAAGGCAAAAAAAGAATTTGAAGAACAGCTAGCCAAGGACTCAAAAACTAACAGCTGAGGTTTTTTTTAAAAGTACGGTGACTGGGTAACAAAATGGCAGATGAAATTCAATATTGATAAATGCAAAGTAAGGCACATTGGAAAACATAACTCCAGCTACACATACAAAATGATGGAATTAAAATTATCATTCAAGCAAGAGATCTTGTGTCTTTGTGGATAGATCTCTGAACACATCTGCCCAATGTGAAGTGGCAGTCAAAAAAGCTAACAGAATGTCAGGAAAGGGATAAATAATATGACAATAAATACCATAATGTCACTATATAAATCCATGGTATGGCCACCCACTAAATACTGCATGCAGTTCTGGTCGCCCTGTCTCAGAAAGATATTAGTATTGGAAAAGGTACAGAGATGGGTAACAAAAATAATTTTTTTGGATATGGAACAGCTTCCATATCAGGAAAGATTGAAAAGACTGGGACTTTTCAGCTTGAAAAATAGATGGCTAAGGGAGGATATAATAGAGCTCTATAAAATCATGAATGGTGTAGAGAAAGTGAATACGGAAGCGTTATTTACTCCTTCCAATAACACAAGAACGAGGGGTCACCCAATGAAATTAATGGGTCAGCAGGTTTAAAACAAACAAAAGGAGGTACTTCTTCACACAACACATGGTCACCCCGTAGAACTCATTGCCAAGGAATGTTGTGAAAGCCAAAATTATATCAGGATTCAAAAAGGAATTAGGTAAGTTCATTGAGGATAGGTCCATCAGTGGATATGAACCAAGATGATCAGGGATGCAACATCATGCTCTAGGTGTCCCTAGAGTCTGACTGCCAGAAGCTGGGAGTGGATGACAGGGAATGGATCACTCAATGATTGCTTGTTCTGTTCATTCCCCCTGACACGCTTGGCATTGGCCACTGTTGCAAGACAGGATACTGGGCTAGATGGATCATTGATCTGGCCCAGTATGGCCATTCTTATGTTCTTAACTATTCACCATACTGAAGTTAAACATGTATTTTTGCAGTATTGAGACCTTTTGTGACAGAACCAGTGACAAGATGGAACAGATAGTTTAGCTGTGATGCTCAGAATACCTTTCCCAGACCTGAAGGAGAGTTCTGTATGGTTTGAAAGTTTGTCTCTCTCACCCACAGAAGTTGGTCCAATAAAAGATATTTCCTCATCCATCTTGCCTCTCTCCCATATCCTTGGATCGACATGGCTACAACTACACTGCATAAAGGAAATCATGGCAGGTGAGATTACTTTGCTACTTTCATAAGGCAATTTTTCCTCTAAACCTTAGAATTTCTGCTTAGAATTATTCTTTTATCCTCATTTATGTATGTTCATTTGTGAAGTCATTTGATTAAAAACAAACAATACCTCAGTAAGTCCCAATCACTAAATATTATTTAGTATAAATCATCATCAGTATCTTGTTAACCTTTGAATCTCAAAGTCCCAGCATCCAGGGAAGTTATTTTTCAGAAGATTTTGAAATCCAGAGAATAATTAGCTTAATATTTTCTCCTTTATTTTCTATGTTACTAAACTGAACGTTCAAGTGTTTTTCCTGAAAAGCTAATTTGAGCAACAAATGGGTATGCCTTACACAGGATATTGGGCCTAAGAAAACTTAGACCCAAAGCTTTTTCCCCCAAAGAATCATTCTCTTATTTTCCCCTAGAAATGGTTAAAAATCTTGTCCTTATTTCAGAATTTTGAAATACAGTTGGTTTCTCTCTTCCTTTCTCATCTCTGATTCTCTGTCTGTACCTCAGCTATCCAGAATCTTATTTCCTTTAATTACATTAGTAGACAACACCACTGAGTGCATCATTTTACCTTTTCCACTTCAATTGATTTGTTAATCACCTCTGCTTCCTGTTCGGTTCAGCCTTCCATTGCTTTCACTCATGCAGCCAGGCAATTGACTACTGTAAACTTCAGGAAGCTTCCCTGTTTCTGCCCAAAATTTCAGCAGAATTATATTTGATGTAGCCATTTGTTTTGTGACACAAAATGAGGGTCTGCTGGGCACTATTAGTCATTGGTTAGGGAAATTAGGCTTCAGTTTTCATTGAGTTAGGAAACGACAACTCTAGTAAAATGATCTGATTTTAGGGGGAAAAATCCTTTTTTCCAGGAGGTTTAACACTAATTTTTGTATTAGAATTCAAGGTTTAAAGTCAGTTTTACTATTTTACCTAGTTTAACCATAAAAATGTATCCCTTCCTCGAAAACACAAGCAAGGTGGGAAATACAGCTAAGAAATGGTGACTAGAACTAGAGCTATAGGGATATTTCTTTATAAAGAATTTCATTAATGTACAAGATGCACCACAGAGATGCCAACTGTGTATGTGTTCAAAAAGAAATTAGACATGCATTTAGAGAAAAGAACATTCACTTGGACTTAGATGAGATGAATGACCTCCTCATAATTGCAAATGCTCCAATGCTACCAATTTAATAAAGACTGTGACTTTCCTAGTGTATATTAAAATATTGTAACCAGTGTGAAATCAGCTTGATGCAATTAGAAATGATAAATGCCTTGAGAAAATCATCAAACTAGGTTTCAAAGGATAGTAAATAGATTTTAAAGTGTGCTTTTTGGGGGGTACATTTTCCATTATAAACTATGGATAGGATATTGTTACTGGGAAACAAAGTGACATAACCCATAATATAACTGGCATTGTCCTCTTTATACTAGGGACATTTTTCCATTTTTATCCTGTATACTTGGCCTTGATTCAGCTCCACCATCTAAACCTACTCATAGCAGAGATAATCTACATAAAACAGCTGAAGTTAGACTCCCATTGGGAGTTGATAGGTGCTCAGAAGTTTTGAAAAATCAGGTCATTTATTTCAGAATCTAACTATGAATTTAGGTGCCTAACTCTATGGTTCAGAGAATTTCCTGTTCCAAGACATGCTCATTGAAAAGGAGGGAGCTGGTTATGGATCTCTACTTCAGCTGGAAATTAGAACAGTTTGTGGGCTGCTCTAATTTATGAAAGCTTGCTAGGGTCCCAAAGGGATCTCCACTCTTCCCAGTTCTCATGCATTCCCAGTCCCACACATGCCCTTCATATGGGAATGATGATGTCTTAGGAACCAGCTCTTCTGGCTTTTTGCCAGTTGAAAATTTCACTCTGTCAGGGGAATTCTGAACTGCCCAACTGCAGACAGACTACAAGTAGCACATATTGAATGGAACTGGATTTTATAATCTGGCCCCAGGTGCCTAACTTTTAAAATCTTCATGATGATGCTTAAAAGTGTGGGTGCAGCTGGTAGGAAAAGTTTTGGAAAATGTGCCTACTGTAGAAAGAGCTTTTGCATTCAATTCCTTTAGTACTGGGTTAAGAGAATATTTCAAATTATTTTGATAATTGGCAGCAGAAATGAGTGCTGTAATCTTTCTTTCATGCTATGCCATGCTTTTAGTAGCTTGCATCTAGCATATGTTATCCAACGGATTTAAAGTCACGCATGGAATGCCTTAATTTGTGCCCTCTCATAAATTGGGCAAGCAGTGGGTTTTGCTTATATGTGCTGTTCAAAACTGCTAAATCCACACACATTTTTATAATTCCAAGAGTCTGATATATCAAAAATAATGTCCAATTAATTATATATAAATGCCTGATTTTTCCATATCGATATCTGCTTTTAACCTCTGAAATTTCAGCATATTGGTGTGAACAATATTTGTGTTGAGTGCATGTTCTATTTAAATTGTACAAAAGATGTAGAAACAGGAACATATCCTCCCAAACAACTAAATAATTTAAGGGCACTAAAATTCTACAGGGACTAGTCCTAATCCACTTGATATACATGCTTTTCTATGATTTTCTTTATGACTTTATATATATAAATGTGCACACATTTCCATCCCAAATTTAAATATCTGAGTGTAGTGATGAGCATTGTTTGGAAGATTGGAAGTTAAATGTTCACATCATTTGAATTGAATTTTCAGGTAATTAATAAACATCAGGTAAAAAATTGTTTCACGTAACAAAGTGTTTAGGATAATTAAAAGTTCAAGCAATCAAGATTATTCATCTTCCTACCACTTGTAAACTACTCTACATCTTTTATTCCGCATAAGGGATACAATAACTTTTCCACCTGATTTGGCAATAATGGCAGCAGGTGTCAAAAGAGGGCCCCTCTTTATGTTTAGACTAAATATTCTTTCTGGTGTTGTGCTAGGGATAACAGTGTTCTAGTACACAGCTGGTGAGAGTCCCAATCTGGAATCTGATTGGCTGGAGAAAGAACTTTTGCACATTGCTGCTGATTTCAGTCCTTATTTCTGCAGCTTGACAAAGCAGAGATGTTTTCACCCTTTAAGAATGGAATCAGTCCTGTTTCTCCTCTGTAAAAAGTTTTCCTATTTACTTTGGAAAGTCATCTTAAAAAAGGTGGGGGGGGAGGGAGTGGTCGGAGAGAAGCTCTGGAATTGCAGTTCTCTGTCTTTGATCTTTCACCTGTTACAGTGCTACTGAGTTTAGCACTTCCCAACAATTGCCTCCACACAGTTTTGATATTCCCCAGTTATTTCCTATTATAATTGCAGGAAAATATTATCCAATTTAGGCTGTAATTATTGCAAACTACTATGTTATCTCAGATACCCAGATGTGGTATTTGCTGATAAATGCTGTGTCTTTAAATGGTAATCTCTGTATTCTTAGTGGAACTATAGTGGATAAATAGCAATAAAAGTGCAAATCCAATGCTTTTCTCTGAGTACTGGTCTTGGTCATCTAATAAAGAATCAATAAAATCTGCATTATTGTATCATCATACCACAATATTATTATTTTTGCTTAACTGTCCTGAGTAAAGGCGGGGAATGGTTGAAGCCAGAAAATCTTTGCATTTGTTTGAAGAAAAGTAAATAAAGCTCATTTAAAAAAATAATAGATTTTTGAAGAAAAATAGGGACAAATCTTTGTGTAGAATTTCATGAAAAATTCATCACATTTTTCAAACTGGCATTGGACTAATAGATAAATATCAAAATTTTATTTTTTTTCTTCAAAAACGGAGTTTTCTTGTGAAAAGCTTCATGAATAATTTCCCTATTTTTCAATCATTTAAAAATATACATACATAAATAAAACAATGAAATTGCATTAAAAATTGTAAACCCTTTTCTCCCTAAAGTTAATTATTTTTATTAATTCAACTAGGGAGTATTCGACCAGCTTTTGTGCAAGAATGAAAATAGTGAACCAATTATGCATGTTACTTATGGATGTTTTAGGGTATATAATTTGGCAGCTTTTAGGCTGAATTCTGAATATTAATTGAACAAAGTGCTTAAGACACAGCAAAAGGTCTGTGTAACATTTATATCTTAGAGAGGCATGATGTTCCAAGAATGAAAGTATCCCCTCGATAATACAATTCTACTAAATTATCCCCTTTCATTCTACTAATTCTAATTCTACTTTCATTGTAGATATCTTTTCTACTAGACACTCTGTAGTAGCCACTGACTTGAAAAGTAGACCAGTGATTTTTTTCTTTCCCTGATTTTCTCATCAGACTAACGAGAAAATAAAACTATGATTCACTCATTCTGTTAATCACTATATATATATACATATATAATTCATTCTCAGTGTTCCTCCATAATGACTCATAGGTGCCATTTTATAATAACAGTGTTAGTGTTAGACGTAATCTACTATCAAGCATAAGTGTACATTCCTCATTATATATCTGTAGGATACTTGGAGCATCAATCACATTTAGAAAAAGTGTGCATTTTCCTAACCATGACAAGAGAAGGAACACACCACTCTAAACAATATTATTCTATGTGTGCTTTATAAAAATGGGAAAGGAAAATACAGTGTTGCTTACCTGTTAATTTCTGTCCCCTTGTTTTGGGTGTCTGGCAGTTCTACAATGTGCAGTTTTCTGTCTGGAGATCTTCCACTATTCAGCCAATGACCAGCTAACTCCCTGCTAAGAAACTATCAGAATAGCACACTCCCAATGCTGTAACGGTACTCAAAGCTTAGAAGCTTGTACATTATATGCTATCTGTAGCTGGTCATAACTGAGAAAATTACTCTCTATATTACATTATAGGAAAGCATTTTATAGTACATTCTACAAAACATTTAAGGATAAAGAAATCTCAACGATGAATGTGATCTCAATATATGCCATGTTGAGTGGAACTGGATGGATTGTCAGACATACAAAACAGAAGAAATGCAATTAAGATAAAATTTCTTTTTTTCCTGCCTTTGCATGTCTGACAGTCTTAAGATACAATATAAACAATAGCTATTCATAACTATTGAAATAACTATTGAATTTAATACAACCAAGGAGGAATACAGAAGCAAGATTATCCTTTTCCAAAGACTCCTGCCTCTGTGGATGAAAGTCTATCTTTTAGTGTCTTGAGAGGTATAGGAAGATGCCCAAGTGGCTTCACTGCCTACTCACCATATAAATCTGAGGGATGAAAGGATGATTTCTGCAGTGCCTCAGAGTTGTCTTAATGTATTAAACCTATTCCTAACAATGCTATTGTGTTGGGAAGTGTGATTCCTAAAGGAGCAAGTATTTCCAAAATATAAAGGATATTTTCCTCCTCAGATTGGAGGGTCTGTTGACAGAATGGTTCTGACAGTTTCCCAGAAGGGGCAGAGCTGGTCATCACCTGACTGGTGTGGTTTATCTCTAAGCTACATGCAAAAGACTAGCCTACTCATTTGATTCCCTAGAGACTAAATCCATAATTTTATATACAATGGAGATGGAGCTGTATTTGGACTGAGAAGAAGATCTCAGTTTGAACTTCTCTAAACATTTAGCATGTTGCTGAGTTATGGTTCAGCCTGCTATGTAGATGTAGATAATCCTGAGCTGCAAACTTTGAGGATGGGGGAGAGGTATTTCAGATACAATGCTCCAGTTGAGGTGCATTACTGATATTTAGGATTATCACTCACCTCTCACTATACAGAATTTTTTTTGGATCAGTTACAGTAAAAGGGAAATGGAGATTCTCATATGGAAAAAGATTTTACCAGGTAAAATGGAAAAAACAATCTAGAAAAAACAGTTTTTAAATTTGTCAGCACAGATACAAAGCACCTCTTGGAAATACAAATCTTATCTAATGTCAACAACACTTTTACTCTAATGCCATTGTTGCCATCTTATTTTTTGTGATCAAAGCTAAAGAGATGTTCTAGCTATGAATTGTACTCTGGGGTTTTTATATGTGGTTTCAGTAAACCATAACAGATCCTAACCCTTCAATCCTGATTCTAGTTTCCAACATTGCTACTACTCTTAGGCCTGTTCAAAGATTCCCATTGGAAATAATTTGTTAGAAAATTGGGTTTTTGACTAAGTGTTATTTTTAAATGAAAAGAGTGTCTTCTTTTCATGGAAATTTTATTTTTTTGTTGAAAAACCAAAGGCCCTAAAACTGAAATGTTTTCTGGTTTAGAGCAAAAATTAAATTATTTCAACAGAAAACAAATATTTCAATTTGTAGATGCCACTGCTGTGTTTCATGCAAGTTATAGTTTTTGTTGCCTCATCTCCCCAGTCTCCTGTAGCTGGACTTCATCTCCTATTGCTCACTGAAAAGTCAAAATTTTCATGGAGGACAATCCTGTTTTCTCTGTTTGCTCTGACTAGTATAAAGTCCTGCATTAGCAGCTGTAAATCTGCAGGCTTTTGAGAGAAGAATCTGAGGTTTATTCTTAGTTTACCTGAAGTTTGTATAAAAGTTGAAAATAAAATATTTTTCTATTTGGGTTGTTTAGAGTGCTATACTTTTGGCCAGTGTTTAGTTTTCTATCTAAAACAGTAATTTGGAACCTGATCCAATGAATGCTGAAGTCAGTGAGAGTCTTTGCACTGACATCAATGGACTTTGGATGAAGTCCACAGCACTTAATAATTTTACATGTAATGAAGGGATTTAGTTTTGCAGGTTGAAAAATAAAATACATCTTCAAATATTGTCTTATAATGCACCAAAATCCTCATCTGCTTTCAAATAGATTGCTGTAAGATTTTGTATTATCCTGAATTATAAGTAGTCATTCATAAGCAATTCTTTATAAAGCACACACTAATACCTACTTGTATGTTTAATCACAAAAGTCTGTTGAAATTAAATATATCTTAGGAATCAAGAATGGTCTTTTTATCATCCAATGAGAAAGTTAAAAAAACATTATTTCCTTTAAATATCTATGTTAAACTTACGATGACTTGCTTTGAAAGAGTTTCCACTTCATTAATCCTACAACCCTTACTTAGTCAAAAGTTTCATTAAAGTAATAGAGCTGCACTAGAAGGAGAAGATCTCCATGAAATGGGAGGGTTGGTAAATAGTTTTTATTTTTCAATATAATGAGCCAGAGCCTCAGCTGGTATAACTCAGCAAAGTTCTCTTGATATCAATGAATGAATGTATGAATGGATTTTTTTTTCCACATAAAATTAACTAAAACACATCAGAAAAAATATCAAAGAAATGTAATAGGAGTCTTGACAGAGTGAAGGATTTCTGGCATCGCCAAATAAATATTTTTGCTATTTATGAGGCTATTATAATGACAAATATAATGAGCAGGATTCTAAGTTTTGCTCATTAGTGCCTAGATTCTAACTGATGCATCCTCAATATCATAGCAGGTCGCAAAGACTGACTGGGCAGAACCTGAAGTTACTAGGAGGCATTCTGGTTGATGTAAACTGGAGGATTGGGCCAAAAGAAATCTAATGAGGTTCAACAAGGACAAGTGCAGAGTCCTCCACTTAGGAAGGAAGAATCCCATGCACAGCTATAGACTGGGGACCGACGAGCTGGGCAGCAGCTCTGCAGAAAAGGACCTGGGGGTAACGGTGGATAAAAAGCTGGATATGAGTCAGCAGTGTGCCCTGGTTGTCAAGAAGGCTAATGGAATATTGGGCTGCATTAGGAGGGGCATTGCCAGCAGGTCACGGGAAGTGATTATTCCCCTCTATTCGGCATTGGTGAGGCCGCATTTAGAATACTGTGTCCAGTTTTGGGCCCCCCACTACAAAAAAGATGTGGACAATTTGGAGAGAGTGCAGCGGAGGGCAACCAAAATGATTAGGGGGCTGGAGCACAGGACTTATGAGGAGAGGCTGAGGGAACTGGGCTTGTTTAGTCTGCAAAAGAGAAGAGTGAGGGGGGATTTGATAGCGGCTTTTAACTACCTGAAAGGGGGTTCCAGGGAGGATGGGGCTAGGCTGTTCTCGGTGGTGGCAGATGACAGAACAAGGAGCAACGGTCTCAAGTTGCAGGGGGAGGTCTAGGTTGGACATTAGGAAAAAGTTTTTTACTAGGAGGGTGGTGAAGCATTGGAATGGGTTACCTAGGGAGGTGGTGGAATCTCCATCCTTACAGGTTTTTAAGCTGAGGCTTGACAAAGCCCTGGCTGGGATGATATAGCTGAGGTTAGTCCTGCTTTGAGCAGGGGGTTGGACTAGATGACCTCCTGAGGTCCCTTCCAACTCTAATATTCTATGATTCTATGTAGGCAGAATTCCTTCAGGCAGCACAGACCTGTACATCTCCTGCAACACCTTGAAGAAGGTGCCACTCACAGGACCTGATTCAATGCCCACTGAAGTCAGTAGGAGTCATTTATTGTCTTCAATTGGGTTTGCATCCTGTCTACGTCCCTTTCTGTGCCTAGCCAACTCAGAGACGTATTCCTTTCTGCCCCCTGCCCTTTTTGTGGCATCTAATGCTAACATGGTTTAAAGACTCCTCCCCATGTTAGGACTGTGCACCTCTCCTTATGCACCTAGGCAGGGGAGGGCCAGTATCTGGCTCAAGAGCAGTTTTAGGTTATGTGCAAAAGCTGACTTTTCCAATGAGACCTAAAGATGATTATAATCCCAAACTGGAGTGCTTTAAGTTTTCGTGTTCAACAAGAAATAGAACTGTACACATGAGACACATTGCTCATGAACTTTCACAAAGATAATTTTCCCATATACTAATTTGCACTAGCTGTGCAGGTGTAGAGTCAGTGGAAGATTTTGCCCAAGGGAGGGCTGTCAGCTTCTTCTGTTCTAATATATTTTTAAAATAGGTAAACATATTTTAGTCATTAGAAATGGTGGAAATTTAAAATAAATTCTTAGAAGAGGATGGGGATAGTGAGGCTTTCAGCAACAGTCTAACAATAGAAATACATTTATTAAAAACAGGAGTTGCCATTGAGTGTTTGTGGAATATTACACGGTCAATACTGCAGAGGTTAATCCTGATGTTTGCAACCATATAGAGCCCTGACTAGGTGAAAGCATCACATCAGAGCTTGACTATGTCCCTGTATTCACATGAAAGATAGCCAACATTGATACAAGATACATTCAGCTGAATATGTTTAAAGAGAAATGCAGAAGGTTCTGTACAAAAGGTCAGTCAAAATGTAGACGAATCCCAAGAGATAATTATGATAGTAAGCAGGTCAAAGATCAGGTACATAAAAATGGTTGAAGTGAGCAGTATTCCAGCAAGAAACATTGTATAACTGTCAGTTCTGAAGTTAAGCATGAGCAAATCTAGCTCAACTATGGTACACTGTTTTGGATCTGTGTACCTCAGGCCTGCTCGAACAAAGGTAGAAAAACTTATTGCAAAAGAATTATTGTCCATTTGGGAATGTCAGTTAGAAGCCTCTGAATATCAAGGTAAACTACGCTTCAGGAACTTGAATTTAGGAAGAACTAATCAGCCTCAATGTTATGCAACTGTACTCCATAATGATCCAAACAAAAATGGAGAAAATAGGCCACACTGAAGAAAGAATACATTATGGCCCCATTGAAGTCAAGACTTCAGACTATGTGTATGAACCTGTACTCACTGAAATTAGTGGGACTACACATACACAAATCCATGTGTGTGCCTAGATGTTTTGCTGGATTGGGACTTTTGTCATGAACTCTCTTGTGCAAACTTTTCTCAGGTTTTGGCAGTTACTGGTTGTTCTGCTTCATTTTGAAAGGGAATAGTTTTCCTAATCTATGTTCCCCTATTCCTTTTATCAGTCCCCAAATCTTATTAGATAACAAAAATTAGTTTCACTTCGTCCCTTACTCCCATCTTATCATCCAATATTTGATGCATTTTGTTGCTCCTAGAAGATAGAACAAATGAGGAAAATTGCAAAATTACCTTTTTTCTAACATATCATAATCATAAATGAAAATGTTAAATGATGAAACTAGAAATGCTAGTTAATAAACTATGATATATTTGACATCACAGAGGCTTGGTGGGATAATACATATGATTGGAATATTGTTATAGAAGGCTACAACTTGCTCAGGAAGGGCAGGCAAGGAAAAAAGATCAAATATGTATATGATAGGGGTGAGGCTGAGATGGAAATAGGAGACAGCTTTGTTGAAAATCCATGGGTAAGATAAAAGGGATAAAAAATAAGGGGAAGATCATGATAGAGTTCTACTACAGATCACCTAACCAGGAAGTCATCTGGATGAGGCATTTTTTAAACAACTAACAAAATCTTCCAAAGCACAGGATGTGGTGGTGATAGGGGATTTCAGCTACCCAGACATCTGTTGGGAAAATAACACAGCAGGGTACAGAGTATCCAACACATTCTTTAAATGTATTGGAGATTTTTTTTTTATTTCAGAAGGTGGAGAAAGCAATTAGGGAAGAGGCTGTTTTACATTTGATTTTAATAAATAGGGAGGTACTGGTTGACGATTTGAAAGTGTAAGGCAGCTTGGGTGAAAGTGATCATGAAATGGTAGAGTTCATGATTCTAAGGAGGAAATACAGCAAAATAAAGATAATGGATTTCAAGAAGCCAGACTTTAGCAAACTCAGGGAGTTGGCAGGTAAGATCTCATGGGAAGCAAGTGTAAGGGGAAAAACAATTTGAGAGATTTGGCAGTTTTTCAAGGAGTCATTATTAAGGGCACAAAAGTAAACTATCCCACTGCATAGGAAAGATAGGAAGTATGGCAAGAGACTACTGTGGCTTAACCAGGAGATCTTCAATGATCTGAAACTCATAAAAGAATCCTACTAAAAGTGGAAACTAGGTCAATTTACAAAGGACAAATATAAACAAACAGAACAAGCATGTAGGGATAAAATTAGAAAGGCCAAGGCACAAGAGGAGATCAAATTAGCTAGAGACATAAAAGGTAACAAGAAAACATCCTACAAATACATTAGAAGCAAGAGGAAGACAAACATTTTTGTTTCAGTTTTCACAAAAAAAATTTGTAGCGACTGTATGTCCAACATAGTGAACAGCAGTGAAAATGAGGTAGGGTCTGAGGCTAAAATAAGAAAAGAACAAGGTAAAAATTACTTAGATAAGTTAGATGCCTTCAAGTCTCCAGGGCCTGGTGAATAAATCCTAGAATACTCAAGAAGCTGATTGAGAAGATATCTGAGCCATTAGCAATTATCTTCTAAAATTGCATGGAAGACGAGAATGATTCCAGAGAACTAGAAAGGGGCAAATATAATGGCAATCTATAAAAGGTGGAATAAGGACAACCCAGGGAATTATAGGCCAGTCGATATAACTTCAATACCCGAAAAGATAATGGAGCAAATAATTAAGCAATCAATTTGTGAACTCTAGAAGATAATAAGGTGATAAGTAACAGTCAACATAGATTTGTCAAGAACAAATCATGTCAAACCAACCTAATAGCTTTCTTTGACAAGGTAACAAACCTTGTGGATAGAGGGGAAGCAGTAAATGTGGTATATCTTGACTTTAGTAAGGCTTTTGATACTTTCTCATAAACAAACTAGGGAAATACAACCTAGATGGAGTTATTATAAGATGGGTGCAAGACTGGTTGGAAGTCTGTTCCCAGAGAGTAGTATCCCAGTCAAGCCGGAAGGGCATATCAAGTGGGGTCCTGCAGGGATCCATCTTAGATCCAGTTCTGTTCAATATCTTCAATATCTTCATAAATTATCTTAATATTTTTCAGGTCATCAGCAGAACTAGAAGTGGATTCAAGGGCTCCTGGCAGAGGCCTTTTCTTGGAACATAGTTTCCTGACCCAGAAGGGTTCCCCGGTCTCTGAGATCTACCTCATAGGCCACTGTCCTCTAAACTCTACCTCAGTAGTTTTTCAAAGCAAGAAGAGGAGGGGAAGGAAAATAAGAAGCTTCAGATACTACTATGAACTATTTTTCAAACATTTGTTCAATAGAATTGCTTCTTTTCAAAATATCAATACTTAGCTAGAGCGGAAATTAGAAGAATTTTCGTCTAATATTCTAACAGTGGATACTAAAATTTGCCAAATCAATGACTCATTTATATGTATTATCAGGAGCAAAAGTAGAAGAGAATGCATCTCATGTGAAAGATACTATGAAATCTAACATTTGGATAGAAGTAATGGAATTAATGGAAAATCAGCTAAAGACAGTAGAATTGTACATGGCAGATGGCCAAGATGTATAATATCCAGTTGCTCTTGTGAAAATATTTTGTTTTTTATATTCCCATTTGATATGTTAAAAGATCTTTTGTTAGATGGGAAAAATAAATGAAAAGAAAACATACAGGAGTCTCCTCCGAGCAGGAAAGAGGGAGGTCAATAATAGATGTATAATTACAACTCTTGATAACTGTAAGAGCTATGAGAGGTTTCTGAAAGAAGCGAGTCATAGAAGAGATTTGCAGGAGAAAGGAGTGAAAACGCATATCTTCCCAGATATCAGTCCATAGGCTCAAAATAAGAGGACAGAGTAGGTATAGAAAAGGACTTTCAAGTTGAAGGACTGGAAGCATCCTTATTGTTCCAAGCAAAATCAAGAGTTATTCTTGGCAATATCCCTTTTATTTTCATGTCAGAGATGGTTGGAAAAAAAATATGAGCTAGTCATTTAAATTCAGAACAGAATCTGGGAGAGGATGCAATTTAAAAAATGACTTGCTTGCTCTGTTCCTTTACCTTTTAGTAGTTGTTAATTTGATGCTACTTTGCTTCATTCTTGCAAGGTTCTTCATAATTTTATTTGAACATAGTTCATTATGACTTATGGGACTTAATTGTAGAAATTTCTTAAGAGGGCAAGTAGTTGAATATTTTAATAAGCTAAACTTACTCTGTTTTTATTCTCAATATTTTAAGATGCACATACTGGGGTTTTATTATCTGATACTTATGTTATAACATTAACAAAATCTACAGGAGGTGTGAATATGTATTTTCAGTCGAGTAGTAACTTGCCTGATTTTCCATTCCATTACACAAGTTTCTTGCTAGTGTTTAACTATGTATTTCATCAAACCAGTATAACAGAGTGGAGAATCAGGCCCATCATTCTTGCTCACATGCTCAATTTATATTTTATAATGATCCTTATTAACAATTGAGACCAGTCTGTAAAATAAATTATTTCATGCTAGTCTGTGAATATATAATGTTAGAAACTCAAACTTTTAAAACGGTTAAATGTAATATTTTGGTTAAAATCATGTTTTCAAAAAGACACTAATGTGTTTTTGGAAATATATTTAATATAAAATTAAAATGACATTTGTTAAAAATAGAAGACAATATTGATTATAAATAAATATTTATTTACAAAAATAAAAATACATATTTATCTATCTAATCTAGGTTGACAAGAGGACGTAGCTCTTCTAATACATCTTGGTGCAATGAACATTGTCATTGCAAACAGTGTAATTGCAAATGCTACCCTTGACGTTATCAGTTATATTAAAACTACTGGAAATTGACAATCACTGTATTTGGAGTTTTCTTCCTGTCTTTTTGTTTTGTTTTGTTTAGTGTCTGATGCTGATGTCAGAACTCAACTTGAGAAAAAACTGTTTTGTTTTGTTTTTTAATCAGAGCAGCATGGAACGCTTGAGATTTTCTGAAGGGACGGGCCCTAAAATGAAAATGTCTTTTTTTTTTTTAAATTTCTTAACAGCTAGTAACGTTATCCGTACATTTGTGGAAATTTTTTCATCAGAAGGGATACACTGTGCAGAAGTAGGTTAGAACCAGTCCCAAGGAGACCCATATTCTTCCCTCATTAAGTGCAAGCATCCCTCACTGAAATTAGCTGGAGTAATGTGCAAGTTTATCAAATCAGAATTTGACCTTTAGTGTTTAGAAAGTGAGAATATCTTTATGGCTAGATACATCTATCCCATGCCTTATATCACAAAAACAAAATAGTTCAAAAAGCTAATCACAACTACATAGGAGCACAACCAAGGGTGGGGAACATAGTGTTATACATGAATGAGTGGATGAATGAGTAATGAGGAAATTTACCACTGAGTGGTAAAGAAATCATCACCAAGGTTTCAAAAATGAGAGCTTAAAGTTAGGTTTCTAAATCCAAATTTAGGGCTTGACTCTTCCAAGGTGTTGCTGCAGCTAAGGCCTGGTCTGACATGAGTAATTAACACTCTTCACCTGACCCATCAAAGCACTTAAATATGTGCTTAACTTTAAGTGCTCACTTAATTGGTACTACTCATGTTTTGAGAGTTGAGCATGTGGATAAGTACTTTTCTGGATCAGGACAAGAGTGCTCAGCCTTTGGTACCTATATAAGTAGTTTGGGGTGGGATTTTCAAAAGCACCTAAGCAAATTAGAAGCCCATTGCACTAGCTTTCATGGGAGTTGGGCACCTAACTTCCTTAAATACTTTTGAAAATCTTGCCCTTTTCTTCCCAAGTGAAGTCTATGGAAGTTTCTGTGAGTTCAACACATTTGAAAACCAGGCTAACGTTAGGAGCCTAATTTCAAGAACACAACTGGCAAATCTTGGTCCCTGTTTTTTTCTATTACATACACCACGATGCAACTTCTGAGAAAAAATTCAAAGCAACATTAGCAATATTATGCTATGAACATTTTTCATTCAAGGATTTAGATTAATGTTAAAGAAAACAAACTGACTCAGACTGAATTAACATTTGTTAACTCAAGAGATTGAACAATGAACAAAATATGAAAACAAGTAGCATTTTTATTGATAGCACAACTATAGGCTTCTTATAAAATCACACAGAATCGCAATATTGTGCATGAAATAACTAATTTCTTTAAGAAAATAATTTATTTGCAATAATCACAACACAAAATTGGATTTCAATTACTGTACATATATTTTCTGGCAATGCTCTGGCTGTCTATAAATATTGGATCCAGTGATGCCACCTTTGCTGCTATAAAGGAATGAATACAGTGTAAAACCGCTGTCAGGTCCTGAAATTCAAGTTCCTGAAAGAGGAAGTAAAAGACAAAATAGAGATGAATCATACTAGGGACTCAACCATTTTAAGTAAAGTGAGAAAAAGACAGGATAGCAAATAACAGTGTTATTTAAAATCTGGAACTTTAAATGGAACTGTAAGGTTAAACATAATCTTAAAAGATCAGTTTTCTTACCTGGTTTACTAACACCGCCTTGAATTATTGACAATTTACTTTTCATTTTTTATGCTTTTTTTTTTTTTGCATTTTACACAGCATGACAACAGAAATAGACTATTCAGTTTGCATTTATAAAACTACAGTGGATTGGTGTATCTCTGACTGAATTTGTTTTGAAAAGGTGGCCATAAACTGAAGGAAATTTTCACAGCCAGTACACTAGTAATGTAGATCCTGGAAAGAACTACACCTGATGTTTTCTATATAATTCCTAAGGATTACAGTCTATTTTAGAGAGGTTTGATAGGTGTACAACATTTGGGAAGATGTACATTTTATGGCTTGCTTAAAAAGTGATGGGAAAGACAATCAATAAACCCTGGCTCTGAGTGTCAGAGTTGCTTGTCATTCGCTCTCATAAATTCCCTCCTACTTTTAGTAACTCATACCTTACTTTTTGTGCCAAGTTATATCACTTCTGTCTCCAATCACTACCAGCCAGTGAAGAAGTGATTTTCTGATATAGGAATATAGCATAAAACAGGTCAATTTACAGGATGCTGTAATCTATAAAGTCTCTACCTGGCAAATAAACCCTGGGGATGTTTTTTATTTTGAGGGAACATTCAACAAGACATTTACTAAGCATGCTTGGTTACAAAGTATATCCTTTACTCAGCTATAATTCAAAGCACTGGACATTTGCTTTTGTCATCATAGTATTTTATGATCTCTCCTAAACCAAATTGCTTCAAACAGTATTTTTGGAACTCAAGGTTGCTATTCTGAAAAAAACTAGTCATTAGAGAACTTCACATTGAAGAACATACATTTATTGGGAGCAGGAGCTGTTTCTCTGTATGACAGAAGTTTTCTCTAAAGTTTTCACAAACTAAGAAAACATTTTGTAAATTCCCATGTATTTAGGGACTCGATTCTGCAACCCTTATTCACACAACTAGTGCTTACTTCCCCAAGCAGTCCTATTAAAGACAATGGAAATACTCATGTGAGTGAGGATTATTCACATGAGTAAGGACTGCAGGATTAGGCCCAAGACTGCTGAAAACAAGGATTTATTTTCACATTAATTTCAGTGATAAAGAGAATGATCTTACATTTACAGCATTTTTTATTTTAAGCTTCCTAATGCTGTTCATACATTAACTTTATATGTAAGGACCACTTCTCCAACCTTGGAAGTACAGCGGCACAACACAGCTATTCATAACTGAACAAAAAAAACCATATCCAGCTGAAACTACAAAGAGAATTATTGATAGGCAGTCAATAATGGGAATTTGACTAAGACACCAGGGGTGATCCTACTATGAATAACAGTGATATAGGATTTTTAATGGCCACAGTTTATCAGAATCTTAGAATGAAAGACTATTGGAATCTGAAGGGAATGTTTCCCAGCATACTTTTTTCTACCATCTACATTCAGAGGCATAACGTTTTTTTCTCTGTATATTTCATTGTTCTTATAATGTTTCATTTTCCCATTTGCTGTATCTATTGTACTTCTAATTCTCCTGTAATTAACAACTTTGCTCAGATATCTAAGGCTTTTTGTTTCTTTTCAGCAGCTCAATTTTATTGACTTTTTAGCTTCAGATACTTAGCTTGATTTGCTTGGCAGCCAAAGATAGAGACAATTGCTCTTGTAAACCTCTCACACTCTGGAATACTAATATATTATACAGCAGAGCACATTTGATTATACCATGGTGAAGAACTGGGGAGATAGCTATATTATTTTTTATGAATATATTTACCTCTCTCTATATGATAATATTGTGTCTGCTACATGAGTAACATGGGTTAACTTAGGCCTTTTCTACACTATGAAGTTAGGTTGATGTATGTAGCCTTGCGTCAACCTATTTGTGCATGTGTCTATACTCACATTTGTCTCCGCTGACGTAAGTGCCCCATTAAGGCAACACAGTAACACCACTTCTCCAAACAGCATTGAGGCATGACTGACATACTGTGTTTGATGCAGTGCAAGTCTGGACACTGTGAAACCTATAGACTCTAACAGTCCTGCAGCAGCCATCCCAAAATCCCTGACACAGACTGAAATAGCCACAGTTGTGAACTCCACGGCCCAGGGGTCACTACCCAGGGGCCAGCTCATCCCTTTTAAAAATCCTGCATAGTATTGAAATGCCTTTTCTCAGTGCTCAGCTTGGTGAGCACATATTGCAGCTCTCCCCTTGTGTAAAACTGCCCAATCAACTATGCCAACTGCACTCTCTAGATGCACTCCTGCCTGAAGTAGATAGATAGGAGGTATTGGATCTCTTGGGCCTGTGGGAAGAGGAGGCACAGCTACAGACGTGCTATAGAAACAGACATTAAGAAGCAGATTGCACGGTGGATGCAGGCGAACGGGTACGATAGGAGTCAGCAGCAGTGCCACGTGAAAGCAAAGGAACTACCACAGGTACACCACAAGGCCAACAGTCGATCTGGTGCCAAGCCGCATACCTGGAACTTTCATACATGCCATACTTGGAAGAGACTCCACCAGCACATTGCAGAGCACCATGACACCTCTGAGGAGCCCAAGACACAGACCCCTGACATGAACAGTGAGGTGGAAGAGGAGCAGATAGAGGAGGTGGAGGATGCTAGATGTGACTATAGGGTCCAGCTATCCTGTGAGCCAGGATGGGTTTGACACTCCACCACAGTTTAGTCAGTCCCAGCAGCCGAGCACAGGCAAGCGTGTGAATGTATTTCCCATTATAATGTTTAAATGCACAGATGGTGCCTGACCCAACTTAACAGGACACAGCTATTGATTTTTTATTACTTTACTTGTACTAGAAGAGGTAGTGGTACAACAAACAGAGATAGAATTGTTATCTGCTTTTCATTCATTCAGAGCCGGAGGGTGGGGGTTGGGGGAATGAGAAGCTGTTTGTTTATGTAAATAGGGATGTCCCTTGAATCCTCCTGGTAGATCTCAATGAAACTTTCATGGAGGTACTTTGCAATCCTCTCCTGAAGATTTCTAGGAATGGCTGCCTTATTCCTTCCTCCATTCTAGGACACTTTCCCACGCCAATCCACGATACTTTGGCAGGCACTATTGCAGCAAACAGGCTACCTGCATATGGGCCCGGCAGCTTTGGGATGCCAGTAGCAGCTGATCTCTCTGGGTGTTTGTTACCCTCAGGAGCAAGATAGCTAAAATCACTGTGAAAAACAGTGGCAGTGCTCACTGCCATTGCTCTGCACTCGTACCCTGGAAATAGGGAACAAAATGTTATTGTTTCATGCAACTGAACAATTCTCTCCTCATTCCTCTATCCCCACTGGACAACATTCACCATGACTGGGATTGTAGAGCAGTGCCATACACAGGCACTCTCCAAGACTGAAATGTCAATAAGCATGTCTTGTTTAAAACTTTAGGGGAGCAAAGGAAGGGAATTCTGAAACTTCACTTTCACTTGTGACTATACTGACAATGATGCCTCTGTGTGTTTCATTTCTAGCAGCTGCAGCCTTGAAGGGTCACCCTCTTCACACCTGCGAAACCCCTGACCATGATAAGGAGGAGAAAGATGAGGACACGGGAGGATATGTTCAGTGAGACCTGAAAGCCAGTGCATTGGACTGTGAACAGAGGGCCGGGAGGGCGACTATTTCAGACAGTACAGAGAAGGAAAGACTGGACCAGAGAAGGCCCAGGAGTCCCAGCAGGAAAAGGAGAGAGAGATGCACCAGGACATAATGTGGCTTCTCCAGCAGCAAACAGAGCAACTGCAGATTCTAGCTGATCTACATGTTCAACAATCACAGGCTCGGCTCCCACTGCAGTGAATGAAGAACTCCATTTTAGCACCTCCCTAACCCCCACGACATTCCACGTGGCTTCAGGGCTGCATGTATAAATGTACCACTCCACACTAGGGGACCGTAAGGATGATCACAGCTTCACATACACAGACCTGAGAGAGCCAGTGTTGCTGTATGTGTAGCCAAAAGGAACTGAAATGTTCTTTCTCCTTGTTAAGTTTTGTTGCGTTAATTTATTTCAGAAGTTTTCATTGTATGTATTTTTTAATTAATTGGTTTTTACACTGATTCTGGTATGCAATAAAAATCTATTTTTGGTAAATAATTCATCTTTATTGCTTCAAATGTGCTGCAGAATGCCCAGCGCTAATGAAAGCGCCTACTATTATTGTTGTTATTGAACAGGGTGACAGAACTCATAGGGTCGGTGACAAAGACAGTGTAATAATTATAAATGGTCAAGAAGCACTGCAAAATGAACAGGTGTATTAACAGAGTGTGTTATATTCATAAATGTACACCAAGCACCACACAGTTCCTAACAGCCTCCCAAACTTCGGAACCATGTAGAGCACAGTCCACGCACCTCTGCGTCTGAACATTAAAGTGCTATTTCAAGGCCTCCGTCAGCTGCATAGCTCCACCGTGAGCTCTTCTAATAGCACTTGTGTCTGGCTGTTTGAACTAGTTGTCTGAGATGCTGTTCCACCTCCCCGTTCCACCCTGGCGGCAACTTTTTCCCCTTTGCCTCACAGCTATTACACAGAACACCACAGAAGATAAAACCATTGGGATATTTTTCTCTCTGAGATCCAATCTTTTGAGTAAACAATGCCAGGTTCCCTTTAATCTACCAAAAGCACATTCAACTGTCATTCTGCACCTGCTGAGCCAGTAGTGAAATCTTTCCTTGCTGCTGTGAAGCTGGCCAGTGTAAGGCTTCATAAGCCAGGGGTAGTCTGGGTCCCCCAGAATTTCTATTGGCTTTTAAACATTGCCAATGGTAAGCCACTCATCAGGAAAGAATGTCCCTGCTTGCTGCTTTCTGAACAGTCCTGTGTTCTTTAAGATGCAAGCATCATGCAACTTTCCTGACCAGCCCACACTGATGTTGGTGAAGCATTCTCAGTGACCCATCAGTGCTTGCATTATCATAGAAAAGTAGCCCTTTCTGTTGATGTACTCTGGGGCAACGTGGTCTCATGCCAAATTAGGGGTACGTGTAACAATTATTGCCCTAACGCAATTCAGGAATCCCACTGTTGCACATGCTCCACTACATCCTGCACGTTACTAAGAATCACAGTCCTGTATAGCAGGAGACAATTAATGGCTCTGCATATTTGTATGCTTACTGTGGATTTTCCAACTCCAAAATGATTTCCCACTGACTGGTAGCAATCTAGCATTGCACGCTTCCACAGTGTGATTGCCATGTGCTTCTCCACTGTCAGTGCAGATCTCATTCAGGTGTCCCTGAGCTGAAGGGCTGGGGTGAGCTTGGCACACACATCCAGGAATGTGGCCTTTCACACCTGAAAGTTCTGCAGCCACTGCTTGTTGTGCCAAAACTGCACTCTGACACAATCCCACCAATCACTGCTTGTTTCTCAGGCCCAGAAATGGTGCACCACCATCTGCAGCTTCTCCATGAATGCCACCAACAACCTTGAATTGGTTTTCACCATATCCCATAGCAATCTCTCTTCCATGAAATCATCATGTCCCCCACTGCTGCGATTCTTCCTGCAGTTGTGCAGATACCCAAGAATCATTCATTCTGTTTTTGCAACTCATGATAATAGTGCAGCACTGTGTGGGCTCCTTGCTTCTGCCAGAGATAGCGAGTAATGAGAAGTGCTGTGCAGTTTTGTAGGATTTTTACAAAAGGCACAAAATTTATGGGAGATGGATGACATTATGGGATGGAAAGTTTCTTGTTAGGAATTTGACGCCTGGCTCTCAGTCACTTATGAATGTCTCATTTCTGCCCCAAAAGACAGTGTGCCAGATGATGGTGAATTGCACACTGTGATACCCACCCATTGTGCATCGCACTGTGCATTGACACAAGCATTCATGGTAAATACGTGCAATGCCAATGCAAGGAGCTAAGTATGCACATGCATGAGCAATATACTAACTGCAGCGGCTTTGTGCCAACATAACTTGGGTCATATAAGTTTGTAGTGTAAACATGCCTTAGTCCAGGAGATTTACTCCTTTCCAGGAAGGCAAACAATGACTAACTTAATTGCCAATATTTAATGGACAACAAAATTAATCCGCTGCTGGAAGCCTACTTCTGATCCCTTTGGTGAGATACATAAACCAGATTGACCAGATTCAGAGCTCCTTTGTAATGGATACATCAGTGTATGTGCAATGTTCCCAGCCATTTAATGGCATCATCATCAGCTAGGTGGAGAGCTGGTAGCTCACTGCTGAAATAAGTCAGTGAGCACTCAACAATGATATGCGTCATAGTCTGAAGTGTACTGCAGCTGCATCATGGGTCATTAGAAAAACTCAATTTAAAGAGATTGGATGCACAGTTTCCCTGTCCTGTTTGAAACCAATTCAGAGATGACCGGGTGGGGGGGGAGAAGGATCAGAGTTCACAACACGCACCCTGTCAGTACCCAGCCTACGCCAAAGAAGCTAATGATCCAACCAGCGAACCAAATTTGGTGATGAATCCTGGTATGTGCCCTTTGACTACAACCCCAATGTACTGCTATCCTTCGACTTTCAAGCCATTGGACAGGTGCTTCGAATTCTTCACCTTAATGATAAGAGCCTGTCAGCAGCCAAACGTAGCATCATTAGTGCATTTGAAACAGATAAAAGACTTCCTGTGAACTCAAACGGAGACACACTGAGTGAGGATCAGACTGAGACTGAGGCACTGGATGCAAGGGATGCAATCTGTCTCACCCAACTCCAATACTGGAGGGTGCCTGGTACAACTGGGACCTACCTAAATTTTCCAAGAAAAGGCTAAGAGTTGGGTCAGATAATGTGTGTACAGGCATTTTGTTGCTTTAACCCTTTTCCTCTTAATGCTGATAAATAATGAATACTTTGTTTTGAACAACCTGTTGTCTGTCACTGCATTTTCATACTGATCGCAGCACTCAGAGGGAGATCTCTCACAGGGGCCAAAACCCAGCTGGTCCTGCTGAGGAGACAGTGTTGGTCAACAGGGGTGCTGTAATATGGAGATCCAGTCTAAAAGTGAGGGGTGTCCAAGGAGAGAGGGGTCATAGGTACAGCTTACCCTGAATCATGAAAACCATGAACATTAAAGGACAGTTATGAAGAATGAGAGTTATATGCATTGTTTTTATAAATAACATATGCATCTCAGTTTACTTGTGTGATATTCTTGTGCCTGAATGCGTAGAGTTAAATCAAAAGAAGCTGTTGGGGGAAGCTAACAGGAAATGAAACAATAGTAAAGATACCAAGAGTCCTTAAGGAAACCAAGGGGAAAAATGTTAACTGATACATGTAGGCCTGTCCTGACATGAGTAATTAAACACATGGGGGGAAACCTTATTCTTTAGAAGATAAGATTATGGAGGTAAATGAATCATTAGGCTGAAAACAGAATATTTGTGTTAAATAAGATAAGTAAATAGATCAGTAGGCTAAAAAGACAGAACTGAATTCTTGGAAAACTGAGTGGAAAGAGGTCTTGAAGGGAATTCCAACAGGGAAGTACCCCCTACCAGACTCCAGTTAAACTGGTGTTCTTTCTGGACCCAAACGTGGGATCAAAGGGTAGGCTAAAACCTTAAAGATGCTAGCCTAGGGAAGAAAGTGGGAGGGAAGGAATGGGACAACAGCAATGACTAGTGAGGAGACTCTGGCAGACAGAGACACATAGAAACTTCAGCAAGCAGGCTGGCTCTCCTAAATCAGAGATAGGAATAAACTAGACCAACTGAGCAATGGACAGAACAATTAAACTTAGGTAAGGAAATATGCATAGAGGCCTCTACTGTTTTAAGACATTTTTCCTAGATTCTCTGTTCCTTTTGGCAAATCAATGGTTCTTTTGTTTGAAGAACCTGTCTTATAATCACTTTAATCAATTACTGTTACAGGCTCCCAGAGGAAAAAGCTTACAAGTGCCAAACAAGCTGGGCCTGTTGTGTTAACACTAGGGTGCACAACATTCCAGTTTGTGAAAACTGAAAACTGAGCGCCAGAACCTCCCCTTGTCCCTGCTCCAACTCTTCCCCCAAGGACCCAGCCCTGGTCCAACTCTTCCCCCAAGGACCCAGCCCTGGTCCAACCCTTCCCCTGAGGCCTCATCCCTGATCATCTCCCCCTCCCACTGTCATTCATTGCTTTCTCCACCTCCCTCCCCCTGCCAGCTCCAGAGGTGGGAGTGGGGTGATTCGGGCAGGGCAGGGCAGGGGAGGGACACACTCCAGGGGTGGGGGAGGAGTTAGTGGGGCAGGACATAGAGGAGGAGCCGTGTTCCAGATCGACCTGTAACCGTGACAACAATTCTCAAATCTATGTGTCTGAATAAACCCAGCATCTCATCTTTGTCTTTTACTTTCTCTACAGTAACCAGATGAAAATGCTGTCCTGGGCACTGTCCTGCCTCATATACTACAGCTCAGATTTTTACCTAGTTTGAAGAATAAAAGCCAACTTGCTACTCTCCTTGTCAGGAACCTGGCAGAGTTCACACTGGGTTTGTGACAATGATGGAGAGACATTGAGACAATGATGGACAATGATGACCATATATGAAAGGGAACAAAGAACGTAACATGGGGGGAAAGGAATACTCTGCAAATAATTCCATGGATCCACTGACCTTTCATCATTTCAGAATTTGTATTTTCATCACCAAAATATTGCTGTATAATTTCTTAATCAGCTGGTCACAACAGGCTCTTTATAATATCAGGCATGAATGCTTTCGTGTCTCAGTTATTTTTTTCCCCATAAACAGATTTATCATTATTGAAAGGAAAATCCCATTTTACATTAAACATAACAATTTTGAATGATCCATCCCATCATCCAGTCCCGAGGTTTAGGGACACCCGGACAATAAGATTGCTCCTATAATCATTTTGGCTAATAGCCATTGATGGATCTAATCTCCATGAATTTATCTAATCCTTTTTTTTTTTAACCCAGCTATCCTTTTTGCCTTCATAGTATCCCACGTTGATGAGTTCTACACATTCTGTGACACTGACAGAACAGTCAACTTGTGTATGATGTATAACAACTTAACAGGAGGCATTACAATGATAATCAAGACAATTTACTTGTGTGTAGGTATCAAAGAAATGTTAATCAGGCTAGCAATCTCTAACCCATTACTTTGTATTGATAAGAATCAAAGAATAGTTGCTAAGTGTATTTTGTCTGTGTTTACCTATATCTTGTTAGAAGTTTAACAATGTGATCTAATCAGCTTAAAGATGCTAGAATCCTGTTCCCGTCATTAATGATTCATTAATCTATTCTATTGCCTCAAAGATCAAAGATGTAAGATACTGTAGGAGCTAAATAATATTACTTACTTTGTATTCAGCTTGATTATCTATGCTGTAATGAAATGCCTTGATAGTTTGAATGGCAAACTGCCTTATATAAATGAATGCAGCTGGTTTACCTGTGTATGCATTGGAAATAGACATTTAGCTTCAAAGCAACAATATACATTATCGATTCTTCATCCAAGGAAGGCCCTGCTGTGACGATTGCTGTCAAGAAGCTATCAGTTTGCTAGAGAAGCTACAGACCTAATCCTTTTTATCTCAGATATGCTTAAACTTTGATAGGGAAAGTGTAAGCCCACAAACTGAGATCTCCACATCTATTCTGATTTAACCCTGGAATTCTCATGGAAGAATTTGAACAAACGTTGCGCATGTGAATGCCTATTGGATTATAACCTTTTAAATTAATTCAGAAGAACTTTTACAAATCAGCAGCCACACCATCTCTGCTATGAAGCTCACCTGAGAACATTACTCATAGCTGTACGTATACTGATCTTTTAATCATAGCCACTCTCTTCTTTCTTTTTTCTTTTTGTTAGATTTAAATATTAGATTTAGTCAATAAGGATTGTAAGTGTGTATTTGACTGAGATCTGAAATATTCATTGACTCAGTGGGTAATGTGTCCAAACTCTTGGGATTAGTAGAACTTTAAGGATGGTGGACAAGGGTTTTTAGTAATCTCTCACTATACTAGACTTGGCTGTCTGTATGGGAGCCAAAGGCTGGATTGCTTAAAGGGGACTGCATTTGGCATCTTGGTAACCAGTGTGGTAATACCGATGCGGTTTTGTTATTGTCTTGGTGAATCTAAGGAGAAAATAAACCACCAGTTTTGGGGCTTATCTGCCCTATTCCTTGCAGTTTGCCCTGAGTAAGCATTCTCACTGTGGCCCCTCTAGGAACCATGCTCACATTTCCCTGTGTGGGTGTGTGACGACATACTTTCTTTTGTTCGTTTTAAACCTACTGCCGATTAATTTCATTGGGTGATCTCTAGTTTTTGTGTTACGTGAAAGGATAACACTTCCCTGTTCACTTTCGCCATACTTTCTGTGATTTTATAGACCTCTATAATTTCCTCCCTTAATCATCTCTTTTCTAAGCTGAACAGTTCCAATCTTTTTCATCTCTGTTCCATACCACTAATCATTGCCCTTCTCTACACCTTTTCCAATTTTAATATATCTTTTTAGAGCTGACGTGACCAAAAATGCATGCAGTATTCAAGGTGTGGGCCCATCATGGATTAATACAGTGTCATTATGATATTTTCTGTTTTATTATCTATCCTTCTCCTAATGGCTCCCAACATTCTATTAGCTTTTTTTTTTTTTTTTTTTGACTGCCACAACATATTGGGCAGATGTTTTCAGGGAACTATGCATGATGATTCTAAGATCTCTTTATTGAATGGTAACGACTAATTTATTTCTCATCATTTTGTATATATTAGTTGGGATTTTTTCCAATATGTATTTGCGTTTATCAGCATTGAACTTCATTTGCCATTTTGTTGCCCACTCACCCAGTTCAGTGAGATCACTTTGGAACTCTTCACAATCAGCTTTGGACTATCTTGAATAATTTTGTGTCATCTGCAAATTTTGTCATCTCACCGTTTACTCTTTTTCGCAGATCATTTATGAATATATTAAACAGCACAGGTCCCAATACAGAACCTTGGAAGATCCCACTATTTACTTATCTCCATGATGAAAACTGACCATTTATTCCTGCCCTTTGTTTCCTATCTTTTAATCAGTTATTAATTCTTGAGAAAACCTTCTCTCTTATCCAACAGCTCACTTCACTTAAGAGTCTTTGATGAGGGACCTTATCAAAGGCTTTCTGAAAGTCTAAATATTCTATATCAGCTGGATCACCCTTGTCCACATGCCTGTTGACTGCCTCTTGGAATTCTAGGAGATTGGTGAGGCGTGATTTCCCTTTACAAATGTCACATTGAGTCTTCCTCAACATATTGTGTTTATCTCAGTGTCTGATAATTTCATTTTTTAGTATAACGTCAACCAATTTGCCTGATACTAAAGTTAGGTTTAACAGCCTGTAATTGCCAGGATCACCTGTGGAGCCTTTGTTAAAATTAGGTGTTACATTAGCTATTCTGCAGTCATCTGGTACAGATTTAGGCAATACATTACATACCAGAGTTAGTAATTCTGCAACTTCATATTTGAGTTCCTTCAGCATTCTTGAATGAATACTATCTGGGTTTGGTGACTTATAAGTGTTTAATGTATCAGTTTGTTCCAAAACATCCTCTACTGATACCTCAAATCTAAGACAGTTCCTCAGATTTGTCACCTGAAAAGAATGGCTCAGGCGTGGAGATCTCCTCCATATCCTCTGCAGTGAAGACTGATGCAGCAAGTTCATTTAGCTTCTCCACAATGGCCTTCTCATTTTTAAGTGCTCCCTTAGTATCTTGAGCATCCAGTGGCCACATGGATTGTTTGGAAGGCTTCCTGCTTCTGATGTACTTAAAAAAAATGCTGTTAGCTTTTGTGTCCTTAGTGTGACAAAGCTCTTCCTCTACCTCGGTGGGTCCAGTGGTAGGTCAGGGAACTGCTTCACCCTTTAGTGTTCTTCCACCTTCTATTGGTGGGGAAGGGTAATATAGCCTCTCTAAGATGGCCACTCCCTGCTGGCTCCCGGTCCTGTCTCTGGTTCTCACAGGCCCTTGCCTCTTTGCTGGGGCTCTTGCCCCTCCAGTGAATGGCCAGTAGGGGATAGAGAGGGCCCAGTCCCACCTTAGACTCCAGGCCCCAACCCAGGCACCCTACAAGTAGCAGCCTCATGCTGTGGCTTCAGGAAAGCTGCTAGCTTCCCTGGGTTACTTCCCCGTGCCCTTTAACTTAATGTCCGCATCCTGCTCAGACAGGGGTTCTTCCTGGCCTCCTTGCCAGGGAAGGCTCTTGATTCCTGACATCCCCACTAGGCGTGGCAGTGCCCAAACCAAATGTTCAGTTCAATCTTTCCCTTCTTGCAGGGTCTTTTCCCTTAGGTCTCCAGGCCTGGGAAAGGTCCTTTGCCCTCTTCGGGCAGGGTTTTCCCTCTCCCAGTCTTTGTACCTGCAGGGTTCTCTTCTGCCAGCATTCTGCTCCTCCTCCTAAACCCTCCTGGCTCTTGACAGCATCTTGCCTGCTCACACACTTTCTGGTAGCTCACCTCACTCTCACAACTCCAGCCACACCCTTTCTCTGGAGGGGAGGTTTTTAACAAATCCTAGGCAGGGCCTTGATTGGCTCCAGGTGTGTTAATTAACCTGGAGTAACCCCTGCTCAGCTACCAGGGGAAAAGGGACTTACTGAGCATGGGGCTGATATATTGGTCTTCTAGCACTCTCTGGTAGCCATCTTGTCTAACCCTGTCACATTAGTTAGGTGTTCTTCAGATTCTTTCTTGGCCTGCCTCATTATAATTTTGCAGTTGACTTGCCAGAGTTGCTGCTCCTTTCTATTTTCCACAATAGGATTCGAATTCCAGTTTTGGTATCTGATTTTTCCAATATAAGGTAGCAGTGAGTATACAGTAGAAGTAACAAAAGGACACTCAAGTTGTGAAGATGTGCTCTCACAGATGATCAGCACCAAGCTACTGAGGTTTTTTAAAGGAAAGCACAGTAAAGTGCTTTACGAGATCATAATATTTGAAATATGTTTTATGGTTTGAATATACAATTTATATTTTGAGAGGCAGATGCTTGTCTTTCTCGAAAGAGCCAGCATGCACAGAAAGTTACAGTTCATCAGAGTGTTAGTAACCTAATATGGAGTGTGAGCCTGAGATCTAGAGTCTTGGAGATTATGTGATACTCTAGGGTCTTGGAGATTATGTGCCTTTAAATAAAAAGCCTATATCAATGGATAATTTACAAAAACTACCACTATTTTATGTTGTAAAGCAATGGAATTTTGCTTCAACCTGTCTGGGTTCCTCTTCTGTAATGGTAGCATAAATATCATTAAAGCACAAATTAGCTGTTTAATAAACCTATAAATGGCAGTAAATTCAGAATTAAGGCTGAAACCTTGTTCTTAACTCATATCATTAAATGCATTTCTGATGCTATACAGCATTGCTGACTATGAAATATATTAGTGTTATCACTGTTCAGCACTTCCTTCAATCTTTAAGACTTGCAGGGTAGTCAGTCATGAGAATAATTCAGCTACATGTTGATATCTGTGTATATGTTTTATTAAAAAAAAAAGTCTTAACATTATTGAAACTCTACATTTGACTTGTTTCCCAACTAGCAGAAGTGCTTCTATACAGTTTGGTTTCAGCAAGGAAGACATACAGGAATACACAATTACCTTGAGAATGGCTAGAGTTTATGGTAATTCCAACTTCATTGACACAAAGCAGTATGGGATAGCTCACAAAAAAATCTGCTTCAGTAAGATTTCTAAATCAAAGTGGTCTGGAAATGCTTCACATAATCATAGAGAACCAGACTTTAAAAAGATCTCAGCATCCACAATCAAATGCAGATTTTCAAGAGCATTTAGGTAGGAGAATGAAGGAACGGATGTTCAGAAGAACTCAGCACATTGGGTACTGCAGGGTGCTGAGCACTTTTTAGATGTCTGGCCATTATTTGGGTGGCTAATTGGGAGTGGAGTTCTTGTGAAAAAATCTAATCCCAGTTGTGGGTGCTGAGCACTTGCAAATCTTGTCACTAGAGAATCAGTTGTTTAGGGCTCATCTTAGACGTGCTGCTAGGGAAATGGAAGATGTACAGAGCTTCAGCAATGGTGTTGGGAGGCAGAATGCCTCTATAGGACATGAGTAGCTCCTAGGCACTAGGGGGAGCATGCTGAGAGGCCTCCCTTGCTTTACATGTAGAACAGGTGTAACCTACGTTCATCCAAGTGCAGCCTGGCCACCCACAGTGGGCAGGGCTAAAACCCCATGCTGATTTACCTCCTCTGTGGCTGCAAGTACCAAAAGCAGCTCTAGTTCCCCCTCCATTACCCACCACCTCCAATTCTGTAGAAAATGTATTACTGCTTATTGCATTAAGGCAAAGAGGGCAAGAAAGGCCATAATAAAGCTAATCTGATTTGAACTGAAACAAACCTTTTATACAGTACATCCATTAAAAAAAAATCCTTATTCTGGAACGTGCCGAGCAACCGCAACTCCCAAGGATTTAATGTGAAATACAGATTCCCAGCCCCTTTCAAGATCAAGGACTAATATGTTATTAGTAAGGAAAAGGATAACATTTTTAAGACGAACATCTCTTCTGCCCTATAGTAAAACCAGTAAAGTTATAAACAGACCTAGGTACAGCCAGTATAGCAATGTAACTGCAGATGGGCTGACTATGCTGGTATTTTTTATTAATATTTGTAGCTGGTCAAAAGTATTAAAGTTATTTTTTTTTAAAAAAGAAGAGACAAGAATCTTTCAGGCTCCTGCTTTCATATGTGGCTAGTTAAATAGATTAAGAAATATTAGTCCAGAAATTACCCTGAAAGAATGAAAACTCTTTGGAAACTTAACTAAAGTGCTCAATGTGTTGTAATTGGTAGTAAATGACAGCTAGCTGTTAAAATATTCATTCAGGTTCTACATGCAAAATTAAATCTTACTGTGAAAGAAAAATGAAGTGTAAAATGTTAGTTAAAATCCTTTGAAGAAAGTAAACCCACATAATCCTCATTCTGATTTTTTATATCAGAAGCCACACCGTATTTATTCTGTCTTGCCTGACAGATATGGAGTATATATGGAAATCGATTTTCTAAATGCACATTTTATGCACAGTAGATGTAGATTAATCAGTATCTAAACTAGATATAAATACCAACAGAGAATAAATATTATTGTTTATATCTTTTATTTGCTTTTTTCCTTTAACTAAAATGAAGTGCATGGTCACCTTTTTTCTATATTATAATATAGCCTTTAATATAACAACTTCCAGCTTCAGTCAAACAAAAAAGCTTTAAACTTGAAATATAATGTTTGCAAGCTACATCACATAACATACAAAAGCTATCAAAGGATTTTAGGATTTGATCCAAACTCCAGTGAAGTGAATGGAAAGACTCTGACTAACTTTAATAGGTTTTTGGATCAGGCCCTGAGTGTGCTGTTAAAAGTCCTGGAGACATACACTATTCTAATTCACATGTTCAGCCCTCAGTAACATTAATGAGTATGTTACACACAGACCGAATGCAGCATATGGACCTTAGAAAAGAGCAAATTCCTTATGAACCTTATCATTTTATGCTCTAGGCTTACTCTTATCTAATCGACGTGCACTCACTGTATCAAGAAAAATGACTGATCAGAATGGGAATAATATACCAGATTTCAGACTGCTCTAACCGATGTTATATAAACAGTCTTTCAGTAATGAAAAGAGCTATCAGAGGTAATGTACTGTCAGTGTGGAATCCTCATTGATATCTGTGGGCATTCAATGCATGAAACAAAGTTAAAATATTGCCCTCAATGTATGTAAGAGACTATGTCTAATCTGGCAGGATTTACCTGCTGAATACATTTTGATTAGCATTTACTATTTTATAGAATTACTACCTGATATAATTTGCTTTTAATTGAAACATGAGCCTCACCTTTGACTAGCAAGGAATTTGACCACATATATTGAAGATATGTTTACTGGAAGTCATTTTTAATTATATTGATAACTAAGATTTGGGTCCTGATTAACGTTATACTCACTATAACACTTCCCAATCAAAGTTAGATTTTGTCACATTCAACTCATTAGTATATGTGAAGCACTCAGATGCCATAGTGATAAGGGCCATGGAAAAGCACATAGAGGAAATTAATAATTCTGTCTTCAGAGCAAGATTTGAAGTATGTGCGGTAAATAAGGCGTTTAAACATTCATTGAACAATGAGGAGAAAACAAAATATTGAATAGCTTTTCATTAAATGAGCACTATCTGTCCTGTGCATTGAAAGAGACAGGGTCCCATGGAAAAATGTGACCCTAATTAAAGACTGTATCATAATGCACATGCAAAAAGTTTCATAGGCAACCTTAATTCTGGCATTTCCTAACATTTGAGTGCTGACTTTGCAATCTTAATAATGTTCTTTCAGTATAGATTTTTTGTGCAATAATAATATTATTTATTATTTGTATTAAGATAGTTGTAGATGGCACAATCAAGGATCAGTGCCATTTTGTGTTAGACGTTGCATTGACAAGAAAGAACAAAGTCCTTGCTCCAGAGACCTTAGAGTGTGTGTGTCAAATGTGTATTTAGATAGATAAAACAGACAAACAGGCTCTGAGGGAGGCTAAAGTGACAAAATGAAGAGTGTTACAAAGAAAAAAAAAAAAAGAGAAATGTTGGCTTGTTTCTTGCCTAAACAATGTCAGCTGGGTAGTAATTTATAGGTGTAAACCTTGAAAGGGTTTCCTTTTTCAAGATGATCCCTCAGCTGAGTTTTCTGGATGGTTCTGAACTAACCCAAGGCCAGGAGAGGGACCTGAAGTGACTGATCTAGGGCAGCCAATTTGAAAGATTTTGATGAGTTTCTAGGGCTGATTGGGAGGCTGAGGGCCATGTTGCCAGTAAGGCAGCACTATGTATATAAAATGGGATTCACATGGTTCTGTTCATATTCATGTTGGTGCTTTATACATTAATGTAAACTTTATTGTTTTGAAACATTTTCAATCTGGCCAAATGATATCGTCAAGAAAGGGAAGAAAGAGGATCCAGGGAACTACAGACCGGTCAGTCTCACCTCAATCCCTGGAAAAATCATGGAGCAAGTCCTCAAGGAATCCATTTTAAGGCATTTGGAAGAGAGGAAGGTGATCAGGAACAGTCAACATGGAATCACCAAGGGCAAGTCATGGCTGACCAACCTGCTTACCTTCTATGAAGAGGTGACCGGCTCTGTGGATATGGGGAAAAGCAGTGGACGTGATATACCTTGACTTTAGCAAAGCTTTTGATTGTCTCCCACAGTATTCTTATTAGCAAGTTAAAGAAGTATGGGTTGGATGAACCAACTATAAAATGGATAGAGAGCTGACTAGATCATCGGGCTCAACGGATAGTGATCAATGGCTTGATGTCTAGCTGGCAGCCAGTAACAAGTGGAGTGCCCCGGATGTCGGTCCCGGGGACAGTTTTGTTCAACATCTTCATTAATGATCTGGAGGATGGGGTAGATTGCACCCTCAGCAAGTTTGCAGATGGCTAAGCTAGGGGGAGTGGTAGATACCCTGGAAGGTAGGGATAGGATACAGAGTGACCTAGACAAATTGGAGGATTGGGCCAAAAGAAATCTGATGAGATTCAACAAGGACAAGTGCAGAGTCCTGCACTTTGGACGGAAGAATCCCATGCACAGCTATAGATTGGGAACCAACGGGCTAGGCAGCAGTTATACAGAAAAGGACCTGAGGGTTACAGTGGATAAGAAGCTGGATATGAGTCAGCAGTTGTTGGAGGCCCAGTACAATTTGAGTTGCTTGACCACTGTCCTACAGGCCTAGCATAGCTTCAGTTGCTTGCTTGGCTATTTTGACCCCTGTAGCATGACATCTTCCAGTTGGCAGAGACTGAATAACCTTATAGATGTCTCAGTTTCTGCATAGCATGGCCCACAACAAGACAAAATACAGATACTGTACGCTTGCAGCTGTACATAGATAACAGAGATGGGAACAAGAAGTTATCTTTGAATGTCTATGGGTGCACTGTTTTATTGCCAAGGGGCATACTTTTACTCCGCCCCTCCTATCACCAGATGTTGTTTTGACGACCTCAATTATTAGGGTGAGAATGGAATGTAGTTAAGGGTGGAAACCCAATGTAGGTAATTAGTACATATGATAATGACAGAGAGATAATTAGGTGAAGGTTGTTTATGGAAGGGTAAAAATAGTCACCACTTAGACAAAGACAACACTTGACTTTGCGGGAAGTGCTGCCGGTTGGACCAGAGGATCCACTGACTCCCTGGCAGGGCCCCTGAAGAAAGCTGTTCCTGTATACAGCCTTCTGAGTAACTGCTTAGCTCTTCAAGCTTAGTGAGGATGATATATTGTAGTTCATTTTAGGCTTTGTATCTAACTCGTATATTTATAGAAAACCTTGCATATTAAACCTTATTGATGTGCAAATCGGGCGTACCGTGTCTCACTAGTATCCACACTGATCACAAAGTGTCCAGAATCAACAGCAGTGTGCCATGGTTGCCAAGAAGGCTAATAGGATATTGGGCTGCATTAGTAGGAGCATTGGCAGCAGATCAAAGGAAGTGATTATTCCCCTCTTTTCGGCATTGGTGAGGCCACATTTGGAGTACTGTGTCCAGTTTTGGGCCCCCCACTACAAAAAGGATGTAGACAAATTGGAGAGAGTATAGTGGAGGGCAACAAAAAATGATTAGGGGGCTGGAGCACAAGACTTATGAGGAGAGGCTGAGGGAACTAGGTTTGTTTAGTCTGCAAAAGAGAAGAATGAGGGGGGATTTGATAGCAGCCTTTAATTACCTGAAAGGGGGTTCCAGAGAGAATGGAGCAAGGCTGTTCTCAATAGTAGTAGATGACAGATCAAGGAGCAATGGTCTCGAGTTGCAGTGGTGGAGGTCTAGGTTGGACATTAGGAAAAAGTTATTCACTAGGCAGGTGGTGAAGCACTGGAATGGGTTACCTAGGGAGGTGGTGGAATCTCTATCTTTAGAGGTTTTTAAGCTGCAGCTTGAAAAAGCCCTGGCTGGGATGATTTAGTTGATATTAGTCCTGCTTTGAGCAGGGGGTTGGATCAGATGACCTCCTGAGGTCCCTTCCAACTCTAATCTTCTATGATTCTATATCATTTCCTCATTTGTTGAAATAAATATTGAGGGCATGAAGGATCTGGCTCAAAGTCCACATGGCAGCACGAGTGCTCAGGGCTAACTGCATATGTTGTTAAGGTTCCTCATATCAAAAAGAGCATGTATATGCAATTTTTTCCTCAAGTCATAAACTCCAACTTAAAAGAATTCTCTGATCCGTAAGCAGGAAAGACAATTTGCCATTGTTTGTAACTTCATTAGTACTTAGCCTTTTTTCCTCCAAATTTGTTCAGAGACGAATTACATGCAAAGTTTGACAATCTAGAATTTTTTTTGTTATCTGTATTAAGAAATGTGGCAGAAAAACATTTTTTTTTAAATGAGAGAAATGTATTTTTTCCACTCATCTAGAATCCAAGTATACAACGCAAGGAATTTTGCTCATACTTTGCCGAGAGAGAGAAAACAAAAAAACCTTTGGCCAGACACTAAGGATGGAAAATTTCAATCCCAAGAGAGTGTTTTTCAGAAAGCTACAATCATATGAAATTAGGGGTAATCCGGAAAACTGTTTTGCAACCTTAACTATACTGTTTGCTGTTAAGTTAACATTATAACTCTTCTGTACTGAGCTTCATTTGACATCTACTAGCTCATCTACTCAACAGAAATGAAACTTCCATTATTTGATGTCATCTGTTTTTCTCATTATTGGCTGCACTTCCCTTTTCATCCCCAACTACCTTCTTGAAATCTTTCTCTCAGTACCATAAACTCAGTCACATATACTATACCAATACTACATTTGGGGGTATCAATGCTATATCCTTATGTGTCTAAGCAGTAATTCTGAAGCCTAAGGCTATGTCTATGCTACATACACAGGTGGTGGTGTGTAGGGTATGTGTAGGGTAGGGAGCTGCCAGAGCCTTTCCTTTCTGCATCCCCCTGCCAGAGCCTTTCCCCACTGCCAGAGCCTGTCACTATGGTGGTGGGGAAAATCTCAGGCAGCAGGGAGACAGTGGGACATTGCACTGCTAAAAAGGAGCAGTGTAGATGCAGGAAGTACTGCGTGGATGTGTAGACAGCCATTCAGGGAACATATGCACAACACTCAGGCGTGCCTTTACTCTATTAACCAAAGCAGTCTGCAGTGCTATTAACACCCATATGGGGAGAGGGGATGCAGTGTATATTTTCTACAAGCAACCATAAGGAGCATGCAGTGTAGGCGTACTCTAAGACAGTTTCTCAACCTGTGGTATGCGTAGCCCTGGGGTATGCAAGACATAGGTAGGGGGTACGCGGCAAAAAACCCAGTGAAGGGAGCCGGGCAGCAGCAGCCGACTTCTGGGAGAACCAGGCAGCAGCAGCCAACTTCCTGCCTGGTTCCACCTCCCTAGCTAGGAAGCTGGGTGGCAGCTGCCCCAGTCCTGGGTATCTGGGCGGCAGCCGCCCATGTCCCACCCAGTTCCAGCTCCCAGGTGGGAGCCCGGCAGCAGCCTCCTGCGCCCTGCGAGCTGGGCTCGCAAGTGGGTGGCTGCCACCCATGCCCCAGCTCTGAGCCGAGAGACAGCCTCCCATGTCCTGGCTTGAAGATGAGCAGCAGCAGCTGCCTGCCACCTGCCCACATCCCCAGGTCCCAGCCTGCGCGGAAGCTTCCTCTGCCCCAGCTCGGAGCAGGTGGCAGTCGCCCACCTCCCAGGCTGGCAGCCAGGTGGCAGCCATCTACAACTTGCCCAGAAAGCCAGGCAGAGAGCCCAGCGGCTTGCCCAGTCCTGGAGTCGGGCTCTACCCGCAACTATGACAGTCCCAGATTTTACCAGTATAAAAATCTTAAAATGGGCCCACACAGTGTGATTTGCCCCAGGGCCACACCCCCCTAGGGATGGCCCTGGGGAGCGCTGCTATCCACTCTGGTGGGCCACTAGTGCCTGTTTAGACCTCACAAGTTCCCACCTGTGTGAGGAGAACACCATGTGACCCCGCCATCAGGCCACAGTGATTGGCTGGCGTTGACCTTTGTTCCTATATGGAGAAAGGGAAGGAGGGGAGAAACAGCAGGGGTTTTGTGATCTGCACAGCCACACAGCATTGCAGAACTCTTCTGCTTTATGAGAAATACAGTTGTCCAGTGGAAAAGGAGAAAAAGATTGCATTTCTCAGAGTGGAAAACTGAGTGCTGGGGTACTTATTAAAATTTTCAGAAGTTAGGGGGTACTTGCTACTTAAAAGGTTGAGAAACACTGCACTAAGAAACAGCATACAAACAGGAATTATTTTGGGTAAGTCCTATGGCTATGTTATGAAGGAGGTCAGATGAGATGATCACAGTGGTCCTTTCTGTCCTTAGAATCTATGAATTTATGAGTGACACCCTTATTCTCATGCCATTCAATCAGCTTTCATTCTGTTCTGTCAACATTTGTACTGTACATATACATTTATGTGTATAAGCACACACATACTTTGTACTTATGTCGCCACCTTCAATTCGAAGATCTCAGTGTTCTTAACAACCATTCAAGAAAATACTTGTGAAGTAAGGATGTATTTTTATTCCCATTTTAAAAATAGGGATATTGAGGCACGTAATGGTAAACTGACTGATTTGTCTATGGTCACTCAGCAAGCTTCCTGAACCCAAAGCTTCTGGATCCCCTATTAACCCGTGCCTCTATTCTTCATATATAGGATCCAGAATGGTAAACACTCACTATTGGGTGTGATGCTTACTAATCATGAGTAATTCAACTAATGGTAGTAAGCACAATGGTAAATAATAAAGCTGGCTGGAAAATAGTTTGTCTTGTCAAAATTTGACTTTGTTAAAAAAAATATATTTAATGTTTTTCATCAATCAAAAACAAAAAAAAAAAAGTGGTGAAAACAGTAAAACCCCAGAACATTTTCAAGTGAAAACAATAAAAAAAAAAAGAGTTCAGTTTTTAATCCAAAAAGACCTGAAGAGGTTTTTGATTTTTCAACAAAAGATCTATTTCGTCAAAAGCAATTTTCCTTTGCAATAAATACTGAACCAGTTCAACAGTATAAAACCACAAAGGAAAACAAGTTTAATTGTGGTCTTCTTCTTTTATGATGGTAAAAGAAGCTCAGAATATTTTTTCTTGCTAACTTTTTAACATTGAAAAGATCAGGTGTTGCCTACCTTATTGTTTTGCATATAGTCTATGGAGGACAAGTGGGATTATAACTTTACAAGTGACAAGAGACTAAAATCTGTCCATCACAAGACAGAAAAGGATTTTTAGAATGTTTAAAACTCTTGTTTTTTCTGATTATGCCACCTAAATCACTTCACTGACTTCTTCTTCTGGACACTATCACATGCAAGCTCTTTCCCATTGCCTTCAAAACTATGCATGACTGTTTTCCCCTTCTTATCAGATTGTATTTCACTGTTGAATGCATTGTAGCTGTAGCTATGTCGGTCCCAAGATATTAGAGAGACAAGGTGGGTGGGATGATATCTCTATGATCTTGAATGAACTCCTACAGGAAAGCAATAAATGATAAAAAGACAAAAACACCTTATCACTGTGGGTGACCACTTTTCACAAAGCAATCACTCTATCAACCCTAATCCTCAAAGGAAACATGTACACTTTCAAAGACGCAGCAGGGAGTTTAAATTCATTACCTACTAGATACTAAAAATCATGGACTGAACAGAGACACTAGATTTATGGCTTATTACAACAATCTTTTAATCCAATAACCCCCTCCTTTTTGTCCTATGATGGCATAGGTGTTAACAGGCCATTACCTTGAACGGTCCCTTACAATATGTGCTAACTATATATGCTAAAGAATCTGTTCCATCTTGCATTTAGCTTTGATGCTGGGCATAGGCGGTAGGTAACTTCCCTGGCATAGCCGCCTCGCCGCCAAATGTATGGGCCACGGTGGCTCCGCTTCTTTCCATCCCTCATGGGCGGGCGGCAGGTAATGGAGGTGCTGGTGGGCTGGCCCAGCCAGGACTGCTCCAGGACCCAGTGCGCCAGCTGGGACTCAGGGGCCTGCTCCACTCCAGCCAGGGCTCGGGGGGCTGCCTGCCTGGCCGGGGCTCTGAGCTGCAGTGTGCTAGCTAAGGCTCATTTGGCTCAGCCGGACACTGCCCAGGGATTGGGAGGAGGCTGCTCCATGCCGGCTGTGGGTCAGGGTAGTCTGCAAATGTGAAAGCCAGCACTAGGTCTCTGAGTCAAACCAGAACTCTGAATCTGTACTTATATCTAGATCTGAATTCTTAGGCCAAAAGTCTTGTCTAAGGTTAATCAGAGAAAAAAAAGGATTGTGAATCATACGGCAGTTGCCATGTAATCAAACTATGTCTTATCACTGCTTAGTACTTGATCCTGCACAACGCTGCATGCTCTCAGCACACTTTCAAACCAATCGATTCGATGGGAGTTAGTGTGTGTGTCACCCTTTGCAAGACTGTGCTTTTATTTAGGCACTAATAATAGATGATGATAATAATAGTTACAAACTAGGTTTTAAAAATCAAAGAATCAGAAAAATCTACTTTTTTTCCCTAAAGTTCCAATTTTACCACATGGCATCTTGAAAAATATATTAAAATACTTACAATATTTTATTTTAAAGTATTTTTCATATATCCATTTTAAAATCAGAGTTTTAAGGTATTGCACCTATTACTGTATAACTCCATTGAACAAAAAAGCACTTCAGAGAAATTATCATTCTGAATGAATATACCACAGTTTTTCAGAATACATCTCAGGAACAGAATCACATAGATAGTGTAATAAATCGATAGCTACCACAGGACTTTTATTTGTTGCACAGCTTCTAGAGAATACGAAAAAGATAATACATGATTTAGCTGTTCATTGGAAACATGCACAGCATTGAATATAAACTCTCATTTGACATATATTCAATTTCATTTTTTTTTAATGGAGAGAATATGTCAACTACCTTCATCTCAATTTGTCTGGTGTCTAGATTCTGAAAAAGCAGCTTTACTCTTGTTTTTCCATCATCTGACGACCCCTTGAGCTGAGAGAATTTAAACCTCCAGAGCACATTCTGCAAAGAAATAATGTTAATTAGGAGTCTCTGACATTATGCTCTCGTACCCAGAACTTAGCATTATTGAGCAGTTTTAATCAGACATTAAGTTAAAATAAATGATGGATTAATATTTTTGGGCAAGAGGATGGTTGTATAACAAATACAATTTTACAGCTCTACTTCATACATAACAGAAAGATACAGTTGTAGTACTTCCCCAATCCAACATAAAGAATGACCTGGAAACGTGGTCAGGAAGCTGAGATGGGTTACCCATTATAAGGGTGTATAGAGATCAGGGTAAAATCCTGCATCTATTGAAGCCAATGGGAGTTTTGCCATTGAATTCACTGGGCCAGGATTTCACTCCAGACCTTAAATCTCTCAAGCCTCACTTGGCTCAATGAAGATAATAATACTTCCCTACCATACACCAATATTGCAAAGCTTAATTCATTAACGTGTGTAAAGCGGTTTAAAATTCTGAGTGGATAGGTGCTATAGAAATGCAAAGCACTATTATGTGTGTTATTCAGTCCTTTGTAAGCCAAGAAATAAGAATCCCAAGGTCTGTGCCAGTCTCTTACATAGGAATAAATAGAGCTGTGTGAAGTGAATCGTTGGGTTTACTGGGGTATTTTTAAAAATTCTGAAGACAGACTTATTAAAAATCAATCTTGGGAAATGAATTATGTTAAAATCACTGTAGTTTTCTGTGCTTCTCAAAATATTTTCCATACATTGCTCTTGGAGTTAAATGTTAAAAACAAAAAACAAAAACAAAAAAACTAAACAATCAGACTATAACTTTCCTTCTATGTTTCTGTTCCCTCCAATAACATTATGGAAATTCTCGTACACACAGAGGTGAGACTAGATCCCTGGGAACCGGTGGAGGAAACATGATTCAACCCTGGTTGAATGCTTTCATAGCCATTTAAAATAAAATAATGGCAGAAAAGAAGCTTACTGTTTTTTTGTTTTCAAATCTGACTTTTCCTCTTGTTTTCCTCATGTGGACTAGCAGTATGTCTCACCTGGACCTTTTGACTGTGAATATTTTTCAATATTTGGCAGATAATATTGATTGGATTTGGACCAAGACGGCTGCTCTGTGGTTGCAGTTCCAATTAGAGAAGGACGAAATGTCAAATTCTCTCCAGCTGAGGTTAGATTATTTTCACTCACCCAGAAGATGAATGTGCTGGGGACCTCGAACTAATCCATGCAAACTGGGTTCCTGCTACATGTGATTAGTAAAATCAAGACAAGAAGTGTTGAGTTATTTGTTATTTTGTTTATTTATGCTTGCTCACGAGAAAGCAGGGTCTCAGCTTCCTTCAAATGAGTAATTAAAGAAATGATTGCTTGACATTGTTGATAATTACTACATCAGAGTTCTCATGTTCCCATGAGGATGATGATAATGATGGTGATGAAATATTTATATTATTGTAGTGCCCACATGTTCCAGTCAGTATTGGAGCTACACTGTGCTGGGCACTGTAAAAACAGGAGGAGACTAACCCAAAAGGCTTATAATATAAAGAAAAAACAGAAAGGGTAGGGAATGAGAATACCACACACAAGCAAATAAACCTACTGAAGAATTGGCATGGCTTTGTTAGTTACACACACTATTTTTTTTTTCATTGGAGGAAGGAAGGAATAGGAAAAGCATCGGGCTGGGTTTTTGGCTTTGGAATGTTATGGGGTATGTATTGGTCAATCCTGGTTGAAGGAGCTCCTAGTGATGGACAAAAATTAACTTTCAAGTTGGACAAAGGTCAACTGAAAAAGTCACTTATCTGTATGGGGAATCTGGTGGTTTTCACAGGACTCTGAATGGTCTCTACTCCTATCTTACAACTTTGAATGGGAGTTGAAGGGTCCCAAATAAGGTCCTCAACCAGAAGAATGCTGAGAGGAGGCAGGAAATTATCTTCAAAAAGTCACGGAAGACGGGAGAGATTCCAGAGGACTGGAAAAGGGCAAATATGGTGCCAATCTATAAAAAGGGAAATAAGTACAATCCAGGGAATTACAACCAGTCAGTTTAATTTCAATACCTGGAAAGATAATGGAACAAATAATTAAGCAACCAATTTGCAAACACCTGGAAGATAATAAAGTGATAAGCAACAGTCAGCATGGATTTGTCAAAAACAAATCATGTCAGGCCAACCTGACAGCTTTCTTTGACAGGGTAACAAGCTTTATGTTTGGGGGGAGGGGGAGGAGAGGGAGCATTAGATGTGGTATATCTTGACTTTAATAAGGCATGACCTTCTCATAAAAAACTAGGGAATTACAACCTATATGGACCTACTATAAGGTGGGTGCATAACTGGTTGGAAAACCATTCCCAGAGAGGAGTTATCAGTGGTTAACAATCAAGCTGGAAGGGCATATCCAGTGGGATCCCACAGGGATCAGTTCTGCGTTTGGTTCTGTTCAATATCTTTACCAATGATTTAGAAAATGACAGAGTACCCTTATATAATTTGCAGATGGCACCAAGCTGGGAGAGTTTGCAAGTACTTTCGAAGCTATGATTAAAATTCAAAATGACCTGGAAAAACTGAAGAAATGGTCTGAAGTAAATAGGATGAAATTCAATAAGGACAAATGCAAAGTACTCCACTTAGAAAGGAACAATCAACTGCACACATACAAAATGGAAAATGACTGCCTAGGAAAGAGTACTGCAGAAAGGGATCAGAGGGTCATAGTGGATCACAAGCTAAATATGGGTCAACGGTGTAACGTTGCAAAAAAAGCAAACATTCTCAGATGTATTAGCAGGAGTGTTGTAAGCAACATACGAGAAGTAATTCTTCTGTTCTACTTCACCCTGATCAGGCTTCCAATGGAGTATTGTGTCTAGTTCTGAGAGCCACATTTTAGGAAAGTTGTGGACAGAATTGGGGGAAGTCCAAAGAAGAGCAACAAAAATTATTAAAAGTCTAAAAACATGACCTATGAGGGAAGATTGAAAAAATCGGGTTTGTTTAGTGTGCAGAAGAGAAGACTGAGGAGGGACATGATAACAGACATGATAACTGTAACAAGTGCATAAAAGGTTGTTACAAGATAGAGGGAGAAAAAATGTTCTCCTTAACATCTGAGAATAGGACAAGAAGCAGTGGGTTTAAAATACAGCAAGGGAGGTTTAGATTGGACATTAGGAAAAGCTTCCTAACTGGTAGGGTAGTTAAGTACTAGAATAAATTGCCTAGGGAGGTTGTGGAATCTCCATCACTGGAGATTTTTAAGAACAGAATAGACAAACACCTGTCAGGGATGGTTTAGATAATGCTCGTTCCTGCCATAATTGCAGGGACTGGACTAAATGACCTCCTGCGGTCCCTTCCAGTCCTACGATTCTATGTAGAACCACCTGACAACCCCAGTGAAGGGGATCTCTGACTCCCCTAGCATGACGCAGGATTGGGCTGGTCAGATATATCTCTCTGAAGGCAAGAAAGGATGTAGGGCAAAGGGGGCATGATTTGAGGGAGAGGGATGATTATGCAAAAGGCATCAGCCTAGGTCCACGGAACACTCATTGCCAATGCTCAAAGTTGAAACAGAAGTGGGAATCCAACTACCTTCTGCACACATCTGCATTCAGACAACATGGCAAGACCCTCTCAACAAGGCCCTCTAGTTTCCCTTACTGTCTTAAATGGAGTCTTTATTCTGTTCACTTATGAGTCTTGTGCTTTCGGCTCGTGTGTCGATGAGGTTCAGCACTTTTCCGCAGTGTTTTTTGTTCCCCCCAATAAATTGAGTTAATTAGGGCAACATGTATTAATCAGGTATTCTGCTCTGACATTAAACATTGATTAAGGTAATGTGGATATAATCACTTTTCCTTTCTGCTCCTGAAAACACATGAGATATTTTGATATTAGGTAAGGTGACCAGATGTCCTGATTTTATAGGGAAGTCCCAATATTTAGGGTTTTTTCTTATATAGGCACCTATTATTCCACACCCCCTGTCCTGATTTTTTATCCTTGCTATCTGGTCACCTTGATATTAGGTTCTCTTTTTCTATATAAAAAAAACTTACAAGCTCTGTATTCTAAATTAATCTATTTTAAAAAGTCTTGACTGAAAACTTTGGACAGTTTTCCACTGACTATACAAACCATTATTTTAGATGATATTTTTTTCAGAGTCTCTGTCCTTTTAGTCAGTGGAAGTAGGAGAGTGTTACCAAAACTCATTGAAGCTAAACTGGAAAATATAGCCAGGTGTCATGATTTCCCCAAATGATGTGTTGTTGTTTGTAATGTGCTGTGTAGAGTTCTTCAGAGAGGCATTTATTTTTCATTTCACACTAGCATTCTGTTTCAGAATATAGGACAGGAAAACAAGGGCTAAGGTTCTTATTTTTAAATAACTATAAATATATATTTTATTTATTTGGTGTTATTCATCCAAAGTATCCCAAAATACGCTAACATTTACAGGAATCACTTTGTTTCTCACTGAATTGCAGCCAACTGTGGAGAAGAATCTGTCTGAAAGTATATAATGACAATATGACAACAATTTAGCATAAGACGTGAAACTGCAGAAATAAATAAGGTAGATAGAATGTATTTGTGAAGGCCAGTGCAATGTAACTAATACCAACACTCTTGCAAGAAATAAATGTGAATTTATATCTCTTGAAATTTTACCCAAGTAAATAAAATACTGCAGGTGCAATGGAATTATTCCAGATTTACACCAGCATCAGTGAAAGCAGATTCTAGTCATGAAGTCTTTAAACAAAGCCACTTTCAAAGTTTCAGATATATGTTGAAAAATATTAATACTTTTGCCCATGTTTCAAAAAAGATATTTTTTTGCTTTCCTCTAAATCCAAAATGGTTAGATCAACTTCCTTCACACGTGTTAAACAAATATACCTCTGGCTTGAGAGTAAGCCTCTTGCCCCTGTGTTAAGGCTGAACGATGGTTTGTTTATTTATTTATTGCCAAAGTTATAGTGGTGGTGAAAACACAGATCCTCAGCTGGTGTAAATCAGCATAGCTCCATTAAAGTAAAAGGAGTTACACCAATTTATCCAAGATCAGGAATTCGCTCACAAACTGTAATAAGGTTCACATTACATTTTAAATGAACTGTGGAACACTTTGCTGGCTTTGCATCTTCTGCAGACGTAGAGCATGCCTCCCTCTCCACTATTGCAGGTTCAGTAGATAGGGCCATGGCACTGCCACCTCCCTTCTCCATACACTTCAGGAAATCTAGCACAGACATCAGTGCTGGCCTCACAGAGTCCTTGTACTCAGCAGAGCACAAGGCCCAGCCTTTGCTGGGCCTTCGAAGGGCAAAAGAGAAAGGAAGGTTTCTTACATCCTCTTCTTGCAATCCCACTCAGGACTAAGACCAATTCAGTCCTTTAACTTTCGTAAGGTAGAGGGGTGGTTTACTGGTATCCTAAACATACAGGTTCAAATCCAATCAGGACCACACACTTCATTTTTCCAAGATCAGTAAACCACGGTCTATCTTGTGGTTTTTTGGGTGAGACCTTAGAAATTGAGGTCTGGGTTAAATATCCAATGGCTTTTCTCTTGTTTGTCTCTTGTAAAAAACAGTCTTCGTGTCTTTGGCCAAAATGCCCCTTCCACACTATGGCACAAGTGGGCTACCCTTTTTCAACCCACAAGTGGCTGCTTGAGTGGGACTATATGAACAGAGTTTGTAACGTGCTTTGAGATCAAAGGCTATATAAATGTAAAATATTATTAAATCCAAGTTCAGTAATAGTAGACTAGAACAGATTATGTTTTAAGTTCCTTTTCCTCTTACCTTTGTTTTACTGTCAAAACAGGTGAATCCCAAAGCAAAGTCGACTGTGAAACACAGGGTAACTCCTTGCCAGCTGCACATATATGTTTTAGACTAGAAAAATATTAATGTTGAGAATACAGTTTTATTACCATTCTTTTTATCCAATAATAGAAATATTTTAAATCTTATTTTCTGTTTGTGACAAGGCACCAAGCTAGTAACACTATGATAGATTTATATCTGTCTATTGAAAAAAAATTAAATTCTGTAAAAATAACATTTATAACATAAGTTATCTAGTCACTATAGGCAGTTTAAAAAAAAATCCAGCTCTTTACAGCATGGCCTGATCTGACTTGTATCTGTCCACTACAAAACGCAAAATCAAACAATCTAAACCAAAAAAACATTTGTAAAACCTTCTCATAGAGCTTTTGGAAGAGTACTTAGAACTAACTTGAAAGGCTAAATCTATTAAGTAATAATTGATTCTTACATGGTTTCTAACAAGCTTTGGCACATAATCAAGTGTAAATACTCAATTGTGACGGTCTTTGAGATCAGTATCTGTTTCCTTCACCTCTTTATCTACCTTAATCTTTGCAAATAATCTGTTTTGATTGAGCAAGATTTCTTTGAAGCCTTGTAAAAGTATGGTAAGGTGCCACTGCAGTATTAATGATTGCTACTAAACAAATTAACTAGCACTGCTATCTTGTCAGGCACTGAAATATGAATGTTAATTCTTTGACCTCTTTTTAGGTTAAAAAGAAAGTTTCAGTTTAAATTTATGAAAGCACTTTACAATTGAAAGTCTATTAAAATTTAAATTTACCTCTGTACACATTTCTAAGACCTTCAGTATTACAGTTACTGATCAACATAGACAATGCACATGTAACATATATTTATGTCTTCCTGTGAACTGGATTCAGAATGTAAAGACAGGAGGTCTCCAGCACAACTGGCTATACATTTTAAAAGGGCTTGAACAAGGTTCTCACATTGCCATCAAGAGTAAAAATCCCACAGACTTCAATGCATAGCAGCCAGGCCCCTTTTCATGATTCCCACATCCCTGATTAACAAAGCATTTTCCAAAATGTTTAATATTGCCTCTTGATTTACTAAAAGCCTGAGTTTTTCAAGGGAGAAATACCTTGTTTTCATATTAACGTCTCATAAACAGCAGCATCTTTTTTGATAATCTTTTTTGAAACGCCAGACCTCAAAAAAGAGGTTCTAACAAATCAGTGGTCTGTAGGAAATTGATAAATGATTAAAACTCTAAGTAGAAAGTTGATCCTTTTGCATTATTAAAAAAGAGTAGCAGTAAAGCTTGGAATGTCAAAAAATAGACATTTGACATATTCTATTCATATTTATTGTTTTTGTAGGTTCTCATTCCAAAATCTTATTATGATTAAATATTTCATCAAACTTAGTGATATTCTAACATAAAAGGAACTTCAGTTGAGTTACAACACTGACATTTTATATAGCTACATTTTTAACGGTTGCACACTTGATGGAATTCATCTATCAGTACCAGAGCTTGCTGAATAATGAAAAAAACAGATTTGTGAATAAGCAGTTTGATTTGGATTTGCTGCTGTTTGTGGATCATACAATTGGCAAGAATATTCCAGTGACTGTCATTAAATTATTAATATGTTTATGAGTCTCCAGCATTTCACATATTTGTTATAAAACATCATGAATTATTATTCATCATTTGTTATCTATTATTCTCCTATAGAAAAGATTCTGTCATCCAAGGTTTAGCTGTGTGTTTTATATATATATATATATTAGGGGAGACAGTTGATCTTTAACCTAAAAGGCTACACATTGCAAATGCTCACTAACTTAGAATCTGAGTAATCTTTAAAGGCCTGAGGTTGGAGGTTCTCAAACACTTTCATGACATGGACCACATATTCAGAGAGATTATCTTGAGTATCACCTCCTCTCTTTGTCACCATAGCACAGACCACCATCCCTTTCCATTCACAACTCTGGCAACCACCTTCCTTTAAGTTTGTGATTGCACTGCATCCCTGTGGGTGACTACAGCAATTACCTACATGGAAATGTTGTATTAGGCACCTATTTAATCTGCTCTTAGTTGTCTTTTAATGTCTTATTGAAATCAATAGAAGTTAAGAACCTAAACACCTTTGTGGGGATGGGTCTATGTCTCTAGCCAGCTCTTGGCAGAATCCCAGCACAGACCACAGTTTGAGAACTCCTAGTTCGGGTTATTGGCAGAGGAGAAAAAGATAATGTCAAAAGGTGCCAATGGCCCTTTAAAGGGAAAGAGACCAATACACCTGTGACTTGTCAGCTCACTCCAGTTGAGCTTAAAAGAGGGCACCTGGCTTCTAGATGGGAGAGAGACCGGATGAGTCAGAACTGCCTGCAAGCACTGACAGAGAAATTCCTGTGACAGCTTCCTGAGGAAGAAAAGGAGACCTAGTGAAGAGGAGGAAGCAGCAAGCAGCAGCACCATCACCAGCAAGCTGGTAGACAGAGCCCCTGGGAAAAGCAAAAGATTGATGATGAGGACTGACCAGAGCTGGGGAACCCTTGTCAAATTAAAGAAGAGCTCATGCCGAGGCCCTGATGAAGAACGGGATGAAGAGGGTTGATGCTGATGGGTGAATCCCAGGAGGAGGGATAGGACTCACAGGCAGAGAGGCCTGGCTGAGTGGGAGACCTGACTTGTGGCTACGGGAGGAGTCTCACAGGAGAGAAGCAAGTCTTGAAACTCTCAATTAAATGGCCTGGAGAGTAGGGCCCTGGAACAGGGACTCAAACCTAGGACAAAATGATTAATGACTCTAGTAGGTAATCTGGAAATGGTCACCTTTAAAAGGGATTGAAGAGATTGCTGCATTATAAACTTGTTTTACTTTGGGGATGTGAGAGAAATTGAGGGATCTGTGGACTGTGGTGCTTTATAAATAGAAGAGTTTGAATTTGCTGTTAAGAGAGAATATTTCTTTGTCGGGGTGAACCCCAAAGGGAAACCAAGGCAGGTGTTTATCATGTCCCAGCCTGGCTCAGGGGCACAGGAAGTGCTTCAGGAAGGGGCCACCTTATAACACATAGGTTATAATTAAAATATCTTCCTTGCTGATATGGAATAAAATTTTGTGAGCTGGATTCTGACACCTGCCTATTAGAGGGTACCCAGGACATGCATTTGTATATGTAGGTTAGTGCAAATTTTCACTTGGCCCAAAGTAAATTCATTAAAAATAAATTTCAAACACACTGGAATATTCTAATATTGTGGTTTCATCATCTTGAACCTTCTGTGGACTTTACTACAGATGGGGCTGATTCAGTTGTTTGATACAAGGTCTTATGCAGGATTCTGTATAACATTTCAAAGAAGTTTTTCAAATATGCCTATCTGATGCAAATCTATGTCAAAACTGGCCTTTTATGATCCTTATTCATGCTGACTCCACACTTCTTGCTAAAATTAACATATATAAAATCTTTTTTGTATGTCTACCTGAAATGCTAATGAACATCAGCATGCACTGTCAACAACTAATATGAAAACACGGAGATGCTGAAGTTATTTCTCGTTAAGGTGGCTAATGTCCATATTTCACAAAAACCCTATATTAAAAGATTAAGGTTGCAAAATCAAGCACTCAAAAGTTAGGAAATGCCAGAATGAAGGTTGCCTGAACAACCTTAATTTTTCCATCTTGTGCATATGCATTTTGATACTGTCTTTAATTACATATTCACTGTAACAGGATAGCTTGCTTGTGTGTTGAAGTGCCTGGGCCTATATCATCTGTGATGACAAGACGAGCCTCATCTGATCAGAGACAGGTGATTTAATACTGGGGAAAAAATAGCAGGAGACCGCACAAATGTGGCTAGAAGGAAAGTATGGAAGCCGGACCAAAAAGCTGGGAATTGGTGGCTTCAGGTAGAATTTCTGATTTTGGACTTTACGTTTGATTATTTTGAGATTAAGGACTCTGACTATATTTAGTATTAAATCAGCCCCAGAAAGGGGTGCTGTAAACCACAAGAAAGACACTTAAGAGTGCTTAAGGGTCCATAAGAGGGGGGTAGTAAGGGCAGGATGCCTATAAAGCAACCCATAGCCATGATGGGGTGTGGCCACCCTACTACAATTACATATTTTTTCCCCACAAGAACCTGTGCCTAATTCAGTTCACAGGATGGACCTACTCAGGAAATGAATCTAGGCTTGTGGAGTGAAGGAAGCTGTTGTCTGTAGGATCTCTGCCTCATTTGTTGCAGAAGTTGTAAGATGTGCATTGAAGGAAGCAAGGGATTGTGGGAAGAGAAAGGATAATTCTACAGTTAGGACATTGAATGCTGCCCTGGAAAACTAGATTCTATCCCTGCCTCTGCCATAGAGTTCCTGTGTGGTGCTAGTCCAGTTGCTTAAATTACACATTTCAGAGCTGGTCACTAATTTTGCATTCCTCATTTTCTGGAAGACTGACATCAGACCCTTTGTATGGCCTGACTTGCATTAGGCACTCAAAGCTATAACAGAAGTCAATGAGACCCATGCTTTGAACATATAAAGTACTCTGAAAAATCATGTCCTAGCCATCTCAAATTGGGTATCCAAAATCAGAGGATGCTTTTGACTTTAATCTCTGCGCCTCAGCTATCCATCTGTAAAATGGGTATAATACTACCCCCATCTCACAGACGTCTGTAAATAAATTCAATAGTAGTTGACTCAGATGCTAGAGAGATGAGTGCCATAGAAAAGCTCATGAGGAAATTAATAATTCTGTCTTTAGAGCATAGTTAAGATAAGACATGGGGCCACACACTGAATAATGAGGATAAAAGAGAATATTGACTAACTACACATTCTGTGCATTGAAACAGAGATCCTATGGAAAAATAGCATGCGACTATGTAATTAAAGACTGTATCAGAATGGACACACACACAAGGGGCCTGAATCCAGGTTACACGGGCAACCTTAATTCTGGCATTTCATAACTTTTGACTGCTTGATTCTATAACCTTAACATTATTCCTTTTAACTTGTTTTTTGTGTGTAATTTAATTTTTTATTTTAAAAAAGCAAACTGAGAAAACCAAAGTCCATCATGAGGCATCATATTGACACTCACATGGATGATGATTAAATTTGTAATATTTAGTTCCACCACACAATTCTCTGCCCCATGAGTTAACCTATTACTGCTTTGATTTACTCTGTTGTCACCCTCTGTGTGGGCCAACCCTAGAAAGGGATGACAAACACTTTGCCAGTGGGTTTCACGAATATTTGCTGATAGGAGATAAATGGTGAGACTCTGGAGACTTGGGTTTTATTCTAGGCTCGGGAGAGGAATCTGCTCTAGACTCTGCACAAACTCTTTTACCCACTACCTGCAGGTGTGATTCCTTCTGCCCCATCACTGGCAATCTGTCTTTGCCCCATTTTTGTCTCTTCCCCAGTCCAGCTCCTTGTCCCAGTCCCAGACTCAGCATGGCCTGTAACAGCCTTCAGATGAAATTGAGGGGAAAGTCCTGCTCAGCCATGAGCTGGACATGCTTAGTGCAGACAGAATCTTTCGGGTCTGTAGCTCTTAAAATCTAAGAAGTCTCCACTATGTGCAAGCTGCAATTTTCAAAGATTTAGAACTTAGACAAATATGAGGAAATTTTCATAAGGATGGCAAACAGCACATCCCCCACATAAACACCTACCAAATTTCAAGTCTCCACTCCAAAGCACTGAGGGATGCTAGAGCTTTTCAAATGAAAGGTCACCAAAATTTTAAACCTGGCCAAAACAATGTATTTTTCCTTAGCCTTGTTCTTGGAAATATATGAACCATTTTCTGAACCTTCCAAAAATATTACAGCTTCACCAGGCATGGACAAATTCAGCTCAAACAGTAAAAATTTAGCAAATGTATAATTAGCTGAAAAATAGGGTCTTATAATGGGAAGAATCTGGCAACCCTAATAATAGGTTGTACTATGACACTTGCCTCTAACAGGCACTGGATACATTATTACCTTCACGGAATATAGTGCCCAGAGTCTGTGCTCATGAATGAGGCATCACTGTTAGACACTGTACAAATGCAGAAAACATCCTTGCCCTGGAAAAGCTCACAATGTAAGAGGAGAAGTAACATATGAAGGGTGGGGAAGAGGGATAACAAATCGTCTAAATGTTCCTTTGTACATATAAACTGAAATAGGTACAGAGAAGAGCTAGTAGGATGATCAGAAGAATGGAGGGCCTGTCTTATGAGAGGAGACTGGAAGAGCATGTCTTGTTTATGTGAGCAAACGGACGGCTTAGAGAGAATAAGAGTGATCTCTTTAAATACATTAGCAGGATAAATACCAGGGAGAATGAAGAGCTATTTAAACTGAAGGACAACATCGGCACAAGAGCAAATGGATATAAACTAGCCTTGAACAAATTCAACAAATTCAGGCTGGAAATTAGATGGGTTCTAATCATCAGAGGGGTGAGGTTCTGGAGCAGCCTCCCAATAGGGGCTGTAGGAGCAAATAACTTAGTTTTAAGAAAGAACTGGACAAATTTATGAGTGCAACTGTACATTGGGGTTCCTTGTGATGGTAGGAGGAAGGGCTCAGCTGCCCTGGGGTCACTTCTGGTTTGTTATAAATAACCGGAAAAAGTCCTTGACTATGCTGCTGAAAAATGACAATCATGTTAGTATTAATTCCTGTAATAGTTTAACAGTATTTTAGTGAGGACTGACTAATTTTCAATAGATAAAAACATACAGCTTTGCAACGTAGCTTTTTAGGATTATGAGTTTTTCCTCAGCTCCTTTTCTGTTGAACGCCTGCAGATACAGAATGTTTCACAAAATATTATTTAAAATCTAAATTTACTAATTTTGTCTGCTGGATTGGAGGTAACATGAGGAATCATAGCTGAGCATGCAGGATTTACAGTGAAGAAAATGTCATTTTTCAAGCACAATTCCAGATAGGATCAGAGAGTTCACTGAATTTCATACTCTTAAGATATTCTTTGCAAAATAAAATCTCCCAGGAACAAAATGAGATTCAGTGACACTGCTCATGTAAGAGGGAAAATATATTGAGAAAAATGCTATTGTATAGATTCATTTTAATAGAGTTGACCTGCAGAACTCTATTCAAACATGTTATTTCCACATATCAGCTGAACACTGGCTTAGGTTTGGGTAATTCTTATACTTGCATATGGGGGGGAAAAACTACCTTCCAATTATAACTACCATAATGATATTTTTGTGGCATTGATTTATATGAATATATTAATTAATTCTGGGCATAGCTTCATTCTGTATAATTCAACAACTGGAATCTTACTTTTCAGTGCTTTTGATCAGCCAAAATACAACACAGAAATACTGCTCCTGAATTCATCATTCTAAACTAATACAAATTTTACAACGACCATATTTCGCAAATGTACTTTTTAGAATAACCATTAAAAAGTGGACAATATTATAATTCATAAAATAAAATGAATTTGCCCCTGTTCCATGAAGCATTTCCTCTGTAAATTCACAACCAACTTCATATTTACTACATTTGTTTTTATTTCTGTATTAAACTGGATTGTGCCTGTAAGCCACAAATATTTTTGGACTTTAACATTCAGCATATTCATCTTCTGCACAATTTCATATGGATTTACAGCACTATGTAAAAATTAATGAAAAATAACAGCAAGAATTGATGCACTGCTATCTAAAATAGGAATATTACAAAAAAAGTCTTTTCTTTTTAATAGACATTTAGTGCTAAAAAGCTTAATCTTAATTCAATTGTTTATGCTTAAAACAAAAAAATTATATGCAGTTTTTAAAAAAATGAGCACGAGTCTAATGCAATTGGAGCATATTTTTTCACAAGACTAGTCATCCCCAACTAAATGCACAATGCTTGAAAAACAAGCAAAGATTTCATGACAATTTTTCTTTGCTCAGTAAAAGAAGCAGACTCTCCTTGATATACAGTAAAATGGCCATTATAAACTTATTCTGGTGATTTATGTCTTCTAAAAATTAGTAAGCTTTACCAACCACAAAGGACAACAACACCTAGCACTTTACAATTCTGAAACATCGTCCAAACATTAACCGAGGACCAAAAACTACTGCTATTAAAGTCAATGGCAAAACTTCCTTTGAATATTGCAAGGTTTGTCTGGCACTTCTTTAAATCACCCCAAATGAATGTATTAGAACTTAATCACAATAAAAAAAAAAAAAAAAAAAAAAAAAGAATTTGAAGATCTTAAAAGAAACATTCAGAACTTTCTCTAATACAAATCTAGCATACATATGCTTTTTCTGCAGTAGTACAGATAACAGAAGGGCTGAAGTGAAATAAGCTAAGAAAACAGATATTTAACATTTTAGCAAAGGCCCCAATCATGCAAAGACATGGGCAAGTGAAGAACTTTATGAATGTCAGAAGTATGGTGGAATTCAATGGGGCTACATGTATGTGTAAAGTGACTTGTGCGCCATTCTCTTCCAGATTGCGTACTAACAATCTCACTTAATCTGATTAAATTATAATTTTTTTTAGAGAAATTAATTGTCTAGCCCCAATCTAATCACATTAGGCCAAGGCTGACAGTTTGGACTGCGAATATTTGTATATAGTATCACTGACACTTGTATCTGTGCAGTTAGTGAAACATTATACCATTTTCAAATCACACTAAGTTATTTTTATTATATTTATCTTTAAGGGAACTCATCCAAACAACAGAAAAAAAATGGGAGAAAAGGCTGACAAACATTCCTAGTTCAGAAGCTAAATTAGTGTTCTGTACTAACAGTAAGGACCAAAGTAAGGAGCAAAGAACTTAAAATGCAATGGGGGAAAGAAAAGTATTATTCTGTAGAATTATAGAGTCTTACAGAGACCACAGAGTCTTATCACTAGTGGAGCACTGTAACAGGGGTCCACCCACCACTCTTGCGCCTCCTGCTAGTAAGTCTGGGGAATCAGATCTGGAGGTACCAGCGCCCCCATGCAGTTGTGTCTCACCTGCCATTACATCTCCCCTTAGAACCTACATCTCTCCAAAGCCCGCAACATCTGCTTCATGACACAGCCCTCCGGCTGTGCTACAATCTGTGCTCTTCCAGGGGATTCTGCAGTCCCAGTCTAGCCACTTCCTTCAGTGGCAGCTGCAGTCCACTGTCCAGCCCTTACCTCAGGGATCTCAGCTGCTCCTTCTCCAGAGCCAGCCACTGCTCTGTCCAAAGGTATTGATAGTCTTCCCTCTTCAAGCTCCTGAGAGTCACTCCTCTTGCTCTGCTCTGCAGCTCCCTTTTATACTGGCCTCCTGGGCCTGGATTGGCTGCTACACAGCCCCTTCCTATTGGCTACCTTTCATGCAGCCTCTCCAAGGACCCTTTTTAACCCTATCCAGGCCAGTGAGGGGCAGGCACTATGCCACAGACACTGAAGGGTTTTTGCAACAGACAATACTTAAATATAAATAAAGACAACATATGGAAAACATTATTTTCTTTTTTGTTCACCAGTACAAACACAGGGTGGGATTTTCTAAAGCATTCAGAGCTCACCAAATGTTGCTCCCACTGGAGTCATTGTCCCAGCCATGCAAGAAGAAAGACAAGCTGCAAGGGATGTGGGGAAATTAGGAAGCAACTTTATTAATTCATCTGGAAAATATCTGCCAATAAATCATACAGTGCAGGTGTGCTCTGTACTTAATTCTTTCCACCTACTTGGGAAGCCCTACCATCCTCCCCTCATACGAGGACTAAGGAGTGGGGATTAAAGGACAGCTATCTTACTGCTGTACCAGCTGTTGGAGCCCCAGCTCACCTTTGTCAGATTCCTTAGGGGCCACCTTCCCTTAAGTTTTCTTCCAGTACTGGACACAAGCTGGTGGCAGCAATTAGCTTGGTTACCTCCTTTTCACCCTCGGCTGGGCTCCCAGATAGTTAATTATTCCCTCCCAAACATCAGGGAAAAAATGGATCCACTCCCCACTCAGACTGGTATTTCCTATCATTCCATCACAAGGCGACCATGGACCACTCCAGCTCTGACTCAGGTGATGGCCCCTTCTTAACTCAAATGAGAGGGAACACTTAAAGGAGCCATGACCCTTTTTCTTCCCACTGGCCAGACAAAAAGCCCTGCATTCAAGGTTGAGGGGAGTACAATAATAAAACTCCTGTTGATTGAGGAACAGATTAAGCCAATACTGCATGTGTTTATAAATGCCACATTTAGAGTATAAGAACTCTAAGAAGGAGAAAGCAGAGATGAAGAGAAAAGTGTACATTTGATGTAAGGGACAAAGAAATATTACAACACACTTGATATAATATTGTAGGAGGGATCTAGAACTAAAGTCCTTAGATTTGAAGAGACTACAGAATCTTGCTCAGTTATGTCTTTCTAGTGTATGATAAGCCTCAAAGAGATGCTTTTTAGCACAGCTTGATGCTCACAAGGGCTAGAATACAAAGTACATGTATTTTTGGCTTTCAAATGAACCCTTTAGAATTTTTCTTATGTCAACATTTCCTTTTTTCATATAATGCATTTGGAATAAGTCTGACTCCTTGCTAATCATAGATGTGACAATGTTTTACAGAAGTATAAAAAGGGTAATTAGATGGAAAGAGAACATATGGTATTAATGAACAGAACATTAAGGGTGTAATTAATAAATACTTTTTTCACCATTCCACAGATGCAACCCACTTAAATCAGGTAGGTGCCCTAAGCACACGGCTACAGAGTAATTTCCTGCTCCCCGCATGTCTATTTCACTATTTATCCACAATGGAACAGCTTCAACAGGAGAGACTGAGAGAATCCCTACAACAGACTATCCCATAGCTCAGTAGTTAGAACACTCTCCTGAATGGTGAAAAACACTTGTTCAAATCCTTTCTCCCCATCTACTAAAGGGAGGGATTGAACTTGGATCTCCCACATCCTGTGCAGCAAGTACGCTATAAGGTAGGCACTCTCTGTTTTGTGTTTAGCGAGGCATGCACCAAACCCATTTCAAGAAGTTACATGAATTTTAGGAACCTTAAAGCCATCCTTGTTCGAAAGTGCAGAAAGGAGAAGTTCAGATTTCAATACCCTAGTAACTGATGTAGTGGCAAAATGAGGACAGACACATGCATGGAATTAAGCAGCAGGTCACAACTTTTACTAAACTATAACACAGGGGAGAGGTGCTACCCACCCATCACCCATACTTTCCTGTACCAGGCATTTTTTTCATTCCAGTCTGGGGGCTTCAGGGCTCCTTACCATATATCCCATAACACGGGATGGCTCTTGTCAGCCTAAGCCACAGGACTCAGCTCTCTCTGAGTCCTAGCACCCTCCACCTTGCAAGGGGGACAGAGGCTGCAATAGGGTGGGGACTTCAACCTGTGAGGGTCACAAAGTTTGACCTTGACCCTTGAAAACCACAAGGTCTCACCCTATCACATAAGCCCAGGGCCCAACCCCCCCAAAACCCAGGTCTTTTACCTCTGCGAAATGTTCATTTTATTCTCTTAGCTGCACTGGAAACTGGCTACAAGTTGCAACAAATAAGCCTCCCACCCCAGTACCTCAGTTAGGTAGTAAGCACATTCTTACATAACCCACTGTGGCTTGAAGATGCTGCTAGTAAAGCAGAAAACAATCTGGTCCTCTGGCAATTGTCCCATTGGAGAAAAAATTCCTTCCATATCCCCTAAACAGGCAACCGGTCAGACCAGCAGCATCTGTCAGGCCGGGTTCCCACTCCAAGTTTGGGTGGGTAAGGTGGGCAGAGGCTCCACAGGTCTCCTGCACTGAGCTAAATCCTGGGAGCTAGGGAATGATTGCATCTCAGCACCCCTCTTTCCCAGCTGGCCAATGGGTGCCAGAGACTCCCGGGGGTGGTGCTACCTATTGTTCCCTTGGCAAGTGTCTCACTCCCTCACTACTGGGACTGTCTCCCTTTCACCACCAGCCCCATCAATTTTCCCCACCCTGTTGATGCAGATGGGTGGCATTTGATCCAGTGGTGAGCATTTTGGCCCAGATCTCTCTCTGTACCAAATATGTTTGCAATAGGGTCAATTAAATCTGGGTCTATATGCCAGTCTACAGTGTCATCACTTTAAAAATTTGGCAGATCCATTAGTCTGAGGACCAGAGTGTCGTAGGAAGTGCAAAAAATCTCAGCATATCATGATTCCAAAGTCATGGCCATGGCACCTCAGTTCAGGCTGACTGGATATAATTAAAGAAATGCTTTATTAAAGGTCGTTCCACTTTTCATTAAATAATTAAATATTTGTTGACGCAGGGACTTGAACCCAGGTCTCCCCTCTCTGTGGATCAGATCCCCAGATGGTACAAATCAGTTTAGTGTCCTTCAAGTCAATGGGACTGTGTTGATTTACATTAGCTGAATATCTGGCCCATTGTTTTAGATGTAACTGAATTGATTCACATCATGATATTTTCAGCTATTTTATGAAGTAACGTGTGAGCCAGACAGGCTATTATTTACCTGTCTTTATTCAGGAAGAAGCAACAGCAGAACCAATTAAGGGTGAAACCCAGGCCCCATTGAAGTCAATGAGAATTTTGCCTTGATTTCAATGTGATCAGGATTTCAACCCAGCTGCTGAGTTACCAATCTAACAGGAGAGGAAGTGGGACCATGTGGGCCTTTTAAAAACTTTGTCCTGGTAGAACCTAAAGACAGACTGGCCATAAAAATGTATAGTGTGACAGCATTCCATATGATTGGACTAGACTGGGGGTTGGACTAGATGACCTCCTGAGGTCCCTTCCAACCCTAGTATTCTGTGATTCTATGATTGCAACAAATGGAACACACATACATATGGATTTACCATCCTTGCATTTAGCTGATTTCTGATTATTTGGATCTTTGCAGACAAGTAATTCACACTACCATCTAAGAGAGTGCAAGAGAAGAGAGCCAAGAGAACATACATATGGCAAATGTCTGAAGACTCACATGGGAAATATCAGTGTGAGACTGATTTACTCATTACACAGAATGACGCATCTACTGATTTTCTGGGGGAAATGGAAGTATAGATTTTAACAAGAGATGGTTCTCAGCCACAACACAGTTCTGAATCTGTTATTTTACCAGACTTCAAAGGTGCTTGGATTAGGGATCTCTTTTATACCCACTTCATATAGAACATTCTTAACCTTTCTTTAGAGATTTTAAATCAGATAAACAGAATTCACCATTATAGAAGGGATATCATTCTTTATATATGCACAATATGTTTTTAAAGCACCTTGTATAGATGCCTATTGGTTTCATCCCTATTCGGTTCTACAGAACTCTCCCATAACATAATAATGAAAATAGGCTCAGGCCACAAGGTTCAGATGTGGATCCAAACTTTTCCAAAATTCAGAGGTGTTTCGATTTATGGTTCTGATTTGGACCACCTAGGATTTAAATAATTTGCTAATACTCATAGGATTGTATTTTGGTTTTATTAGCACTGTTACTGTCCTCTCACACAATAGTGTTTTGTATTGTTAATTATGTGTTAAATGTAAAGTAACTTGTATTCTATTTTATATGAAAAGAACAAAATGTATAATTTACATATATGCATAGCTAAATTATATCACATTTAAGTGTCACATTTAATACCTTATCATTTGTTTAATACCCTTTCCATATAAAATCTTCTAGTCCTATTTACAGTGTAAAGAAGGATATATAACCTGATGCTTATAATTTAGCATAACCTATTACTGGCTGAATTATTCAATTTGCAAATATATTTACAAATAATCCATAGGGTCCTCGAAATTTTGCTGCTGCTGTTTGCACTAGATTCAAAATGAATCAGGCTTCAATGACATATCTAAAAATGACCGAGTAAATTGAAATTATAGTAAGCTTCCTGTACAGAATGAAAATAATCTTAACTTAATTGTGTAATTAAACTGGTGCTTTTGGTAACAAACTGATAATTATCATTTAATGAGCCTATTAATCTAACCTAATCTAATTGCTCTGTAATATCTCACCTGAATTTATAGTAGGTATTTGGTTTGTTTTTTCAATGGAGAGTATGGACTAAATTTTCAAAGTAGTTTATGATGATCTGCCGATTATTAAGAGAAGTCTATGCATAATTCTGCTTATGTAAAACTACTTCAAATTTAAAGATAATGATGACAGCTGGCAACTTTATGGTACATTTCATTCAACCATACAGGCTTTGCATTTTAAATATAGTAATTAAACTTCACAATACATTTGTATGTCAAGTATTCATTAACCCTATTTTATTCATTTTCTTGGTTGTTTTTTTTTTTCCTAGAGGGGTTGAAGTACAATGGGATTCATAGGTTGTAAAACCAAAAGGGACCACTGTGATGATCTATTCTGACCTCCTGGATGACATGGGCCATAGGTCTTCCCTGAACTAATTTCTGTTTGAACTAGAGCATATTTTATAGAAAAATAATCCACTTTTGATTTTAAAATTGCAAGCTGATGGAAAATCCATCAATCCTTGGTAAATAGTTCCAATTGTTAATAACTCTCACTGTTAAAAGTTTGTGCCTTACTTCTAATGTAAAATCTATGGATTCTACTTCTAGTCACTGGAACTTGTTATATCTTTGCTAGATTAAGGAGCCTTCTATTATTAAATTTCTGTTTCTCATGTAGGTATATAGGGCTATATGCACAAGTGGATTTAGGTGACTAAAGGAGCAGTAAGGCACCTAAATTCCCAAGTCTAATGTATAGGCAACACTGGCATTCACAAAACCACACTCAGCTACTGCCAAAAGTCCTTAGACACCTAAATTTCTGCCAGCAAAGTCACCCTGCCACCGGGCATGTTCAAAGCTGCCTAAATACTGGCACCATGAAGCTGCTCAGCACCTAATTCACACCTAAGTCCCAGTGAGATTCATAAACTAGGCATTCCCCTGCTATTCTGCCTGTGGGGCTCGACCCAGTATGTGTTCACTGAGCACACCGAATCCACACAAAAGAGGAGGGTGGTGGTCTTATACCCAATATTCCAGTGGTTAGAGCTTGGGATGTGGAAGATTCAGGTTCAATCACCCACTCTGGGACTTGAACCCAGGCTCCTACATGTTCTGGGATGGGTCTCTCTCAATCTTTTTGAAGCATTTCCATTTTGTATAAGATACCTAAATAGTCACTGGGCCAGAGAGAGGTTGAGAATGCCTAGTCGTCAGCACACTCACCTTGGACACCAGGGATCTAGTCCGTCTTCTAATGGATATTTAAGTATTTTATACAAAGTGGAGACCATAAGGTGTGTTACTTTCAGTTTTGTGGTCTTTCAGGCCCATGGGAAATGCCTAATGACTACAGACTGGAACAGAATTTGAGGGAGAACAAGGAGACAGCATAGTATTGGCAAATGACAAGGTATCGCTAAGCCAGCCAAAAAAACAGAGAATAGATGATGATTGATTGAATCGGTGCCAGTCCTGGGCATTTAAATGATCAAGTTTTACTGGCACAATATTTGTGGAAAGCAAATTTCAAGTAGCATGTAGGAATATTTCTAGAGACTGAAGTTTAAATTTGCATGCAGAAGTTGCAGAAGTGTTCCTACCACAAACGCTTTCACACACAACCAGTCAGGGAACAGATACAATTAAAATGTAATTTATGTAACCAGTCATAACTACGCAATCCAGTTCGAGTGTTGAATATCAAGAATCAAATATTCACTGCAAAAAAACTGTTTACTGTTAATCCATAGACTAAAAATATGTGCAAAAATACATTGAATAGACAACAGATAAACATATACAAGGAAATAGAGATATGCTAATAGGTATTCATCAGCAGAAAGAGATGAATTCATCATATTTGTATATTTTTCATTAATTACTTGCACACCTCCAGTAAATATTTACATAGGTATTTCCTTGAAATGTAATATCACAAATTATTAAGTATACTATCATTCAAAATTAGTTATTTTTTATAATTTATAATATACAGCAATGATAGGAGAGTAATTTCCTTTTTTTTATGCTGGAAAACCCTGAAATGTGCTTTTTATCATTGATATATTCCCTCCTTACTCCTCCCCCCTCCCCCCCGCCCACATTGACACACTACACAAAAATTCTAAGATCAATAAATTAACTATAATTCTCTGACTGACTGACAAGGTTAATTCCTCTGATTTTTGACTTATAGGATTCTATGACAACTACCAACCTGTTGAGTTAGCATCAAGGAGAAAAAATTGTCTTGGAGCTTCTACCGTTTTGGCATTATATCATCAATAAAAATAATGTAGCAGAAAATGGCTAAGTGTGTGAGAGCCTTAATCAAGTTTCTACATGCATTCAGCTAGAGCCCAGCATCAGACCTAACTTCCAGTATGTAGTAACTTATACCAAATAACTTTTTTGAACCAAGCAATATAAATTATTTATGAAATCAAGTTATCCAACTGTATCAGTACTGCAGACAGCAGTTTCATTTGCTTCATGACTTTTTGCTATAGCACTTACTGATATATTATTTATACTGTATTTTCAAGAATCTATTTCATTACTTTATAAAGTTATTGTAAAAAGACAGAATAAGCATTTGTTGACTTAGCTGAGTTATTTTTGGAGAAAGCCAGCCTGGGGAATGGGTCCGCATAAAACAGAATGTTTGGATCCCTATGTTTCGTCTTGCATACAAACCAAATGTTTTTAAAGTTCCAAAAAGTTTATTTTTCACCCTCTCTCCTCCATCATCTCTCTCATCACATGTATATACATTTACTGGTTCTTGTAGTATTTCCTACACACCTAGAAGCAGGAAGTAAATGTTTTGGATTTGATATTTAACCCTAAATGTTTGTGTTTGTAAGTGTTTAACTCCAAGCCTTTAGATAAATATGAGAGAAAATATTTTATCTTCCTATGCCTTACACTGACTGCAGGGCATCTCGTATATAGGCTAACAGAAGGGTTTTGGCCAGATCTTCTTTCAAAGTCTCCTTTCTGTAAGATTATTCCCTCTTTGTGAAACCCAAAATTCATGGACTGCTGAACTTTTTATCCTTCTTTTGTCCATTAGCATTGAACACAGTACGTGTAAAACACAACCTTAACCAATTCCAATTGAATGGTATCCCCCTCTTGGTTGAATTGTCATTGCCACTGTCTCACAAATTGACAGTTTCCACCCATTCACTGAGATACAGGACCACACCCCATATCATGAACAAATCTTCCTCTGTCCTCCCTTGATGTTACTAGATAGAGAGGTGCAATTCTGTCATGATATTCAAACAGTTCTCTGCTGGTCACAAAACTTTGTATTCTATTCTACATGTAACTGAGAACTGGACAATTCACTTTGAACAAAGCAGGGGAAAGGGAAAAAAAACCTTAAGAAAGTAGTACTGACATAGAATAGGGAGTGCTGGCAGAACCATACTGGAGGATCAGGAAATCAGTTAGGAGGTCTGGAAACAGCATCAAATTTAGAAACAAAGCCAAATGTGAGGACTTTGTGTTTATTATAGTCCCAGTATCTCTCTTCCTTCATTAATAAAGAAACCATAAAGACACTCTGATGCATTCGAGTTTTGCCTCATTAACAGTCTTGTAATTAAATCAGAGAGGGATTTGACAAACTCAAAACTCATTTTGAATTTTGAGTATTCCATAGATTAGTGCTTAAGGGAACTCGAGGGTTCATTGAGTCCCTTTTTAAAATTCTGCCTGGAATTCGCCCTATCCCTCTGTCTGGATAATGTGAATTCTTGTTTCTCAAGGATGACTTATCCCTGGGTCTCCTTAAAATAGTTTTGAAGAGCAAATTTTTTGTCTTTGTATTACAAGTGACAGGTATTTCAAAAGACTCCAAGCAAAAATGGCCCTATTTCTCCTGAACTGTCTAATACCCCACCTGTCCAAATTACCCTGTGCTCTACTTTTGATAATTACAATATATTTTTCAGAAACAAAATATAAACATTTCCAGCAAAGTGCAGTTAATTAAAGTTTTCTTCCCAAGGGCTGTTTCCTCCTCTCCTTGGTTATGGTTATAGGAAAGTGATTGTGTTTCATTGAGATCATTGGATCCCACAAGGCCCAACCCCCTCCTCCTTGCAAGCATATGCACCTTTGGAACATGGTCTTCTTACAGTCTAAGAGTGAAGAATTTTGTGAGAGCCTTTTAAAAAATATTAGTAACACACCTCTTGTATTCAAAAGAATGGTCATACTGGGTCAGACCAACAGCCCATCTAACCCAGTATCCTGTCTTCTGACAGCAGACAATGTCAGGTCCTTCAGAAGGAACAAACAGAACAAGTAATCATCAAGTGCTCCATCTCCTGTCATCCAGTCCCAGCTTCTGGCAAACAGAGGCTAGGGACACTTCAGAGCATGGTTTTGCAAACCTACCCATCGTGGCTAATAGTCATTGATGGTCCTATCCTCCATGAACTTATCTAGCTCTTTTTTGAATTCTGGTATAGTCTTGGTCTTCACAACATTATCTGGCAATGAGTTCTGCTGGTTGACTGTGCGTTCTGTGAAGAAATACTTTCTTTTGTTTCTTTTAAACCTGCTGCCTATTAATTTAATTTGGTGACCCCTAGTTCTTGTGTTATGAGGAGTAAATAACACTTCCTTATTTACTCTTTCCAACCAGTCATGATTTTATAGATCTCTATCATATCACCCCTTAGTCGTCTCTTTTCCAAGCTGAAAAGTCCCAGACTTATTAACTTATCTTCATGTAGAAGTTGTTCCATACTCCTAATCATTTTTGTTGCCCTTTTCTGTACCTTTTCCAAATCCAATACATCTCTTATGAGATGGGGTGACCAGATCTGTACACAGTATTAAAGATGTAGGAATACCATGAATTTATATAGAGGCAATATATTTTCTGTCTTATTATCTATACCTTTCTTAATGATTCCCAACATTCTGTTAGCTTTTTGACTGCTGCTGCACATTGAGTGAATGTTTTCAGAGAACTATTCACAATGACTCCAAGATCTCTTTCTTCAGTAGTAACAGCTAATTTAGAAACCCATCGTTTTATATGTATAGTTGGGATTATGTTTTCTAATGCATTACTTTGCATTTACCAACATTGAATTTTGTTGCCCAGTCCCCCAATTTTTGAGATCCCTTTTTCCAAATCATTTATGAATAAGTTGAACAGTACTGGTCCTAGTACAAACTCCTAGGGGGACACCACTATTTACCTTTCTCTTCTGAAAACTGACCATTTTTCCTATCCTTTGTTTCCAATCTTTTAACCAGTTACTGATCCAAGAGAGGACTTTCCCTCTTATCCCATGACCACTTATTTTACTTAAGAGCCTCTGGTGAGGGACCTTGTTAAAGGTTTCTGAAAATCTAAGTACACTATATTTACTGGATCACTCTTGTCCAAATGATTGTTGACCCTCTCAAAAATTCGTGTACATTGATGATGCATGATTTTCCTTTAGAAAAAACATGTTGACTCTTCCCCAACAAATCCTGTTCATCTGTGTGTCTGATCATTCTGTTCTTTACTATTGTTTCAGCCAATTTTCCTAGTACTAAAATTAGGCTTACCAGTCTGTAATTGCCAGAATCATCTCTGGATCCTTTTTCAAAAAATGGTGTCACATTAGCTATCCTCCAGTCATCTGGTACAAAAGCTGATTTCACTGATAGGTTACATACCTCAGTTAGTAGTTCTGCAATTTCACATTTGAGTTCCTTCAGAACTCTTGGGTGAATACCATCCGGTGCTGGTGACTTATTACTAATTAATTTATCAATTTGTTCCAAAACCTCCTCTAATGATACTTCAATCTGGGACAGTCCTTAGATTTGTCACCTAAAAAGAATGGCTCAAGTTTGGAAATATCCCTCACAGCTTCAGCCGTGAAGACCAAAGCAAAGAATTCATTTAGTTTCTCCAAACTGGCCTTACATTGCTTGAATGCTCCTTTAGCATCTCAATCGACCAGGGGCCCCACTGATTGTTTAGCGGGCTTCCTGCTTTTGATGTACACAAAAATTTTTTGCTGTTACTTTTTTAATCTTTGGCTATATGTTAGTCAAATTCTTTTTTGGCCTTCCTAATATATTTACATTTCACTTGCCAGAATTTATGTTCTTTTCTATTTTCCTCAATAGGATTTAACTTACACTTTTTAAAGGATACCTTTTAGCCTCTAACAGCTTCTTTTACTTTGTCGGTTAGCACCCTTTTGGTCCTCTTACTATGTTTTTTAATTTGGGGTATAAATTTAAATGTAGCTTCTATTATGGTGTCTTTAAAAAGTTTCTATGCAGCTTGCAGGGATTTCACATTTGGCACTGTACCTTTTAATTTCTGTTTAACCAACTTCCTCATATTTGTGTAGTTCCCTTTTCTGAAATTAAATACTACTGTGGTGGACTGCTTTGATGTCTCCTCTCCCCCCACAGGGGTGTTACATTTTATTATGTTATGGTCACTGTAACCAAGCAGTTCAGCTCTATATTCACCTCTTGGACAAGATACTGTGCTCCATTCAGGACTAAATCAAGAATTGCCTCTCCTCTTGTGGGTTCCAGGACTAGCTGCTCCAAGAAGCAGTCATTTATGATGTCAAGAAACTATCTCTACATCCCGTCCTGAGGTGACATATACCCTGTCAATATGGGGAAATCTCCCCTTATTATTGAGTTTTTTTATTTTTATAGCCTCTTTAATCTCCCTGAGAATTTCACATCACTATCATCATCCTGGTCAGGTGGTTGGTAAGTATATCCCTACTGCTATACTTTTATTATTCAAGCATAGAATTACTATCCATAGAGATCCTATGGCACAGTTTGGTTCATTTAAGATTGTTGCTTCATTTGACTCTACGCTTTCTTTCACTTATAGTGCCACTGCCCCATCACTAAGACCTATTCTGTACTTCCAATATATTTTGTACCCTAGTATTACTGTGTCCCATTGATTATTCTCATTCCACCAAGTGTCTGTGATGCCTATTATATCAATATCCTCATTTAGTATGAGGCATTCAAGTTCACCCATCTGAGTATTTAGACTTCCAGCATTTATATATAAGCACTTAATAAAATGTCACTTTTTAGCCATCTGCTATTATGTAATGTAATTGAATGGGACTCTTTTTCATTCAACTGTTGCTCATCAGATCCTACCTATATTTTATCTTCTTCCTTCCTCTTCTCATTACTAGGATATAGAGAATCTCCATTAATAGATCCTCCCCTAAGGGATGTCTCTGTCCAAACCACATGCTCCTCATCTGTCAGCTTTCCCCCAGCCCTTAGTTTAAAAACTGCTCTACGACCTTTTCAATTTTAGGTGCCAGCAATCCGGTTCCATTTTGGTTTAGGTGGAGCCCATACTTTCTGTATAGGCTCCCCCTTTCCCTAAATGTTTCCTAGTTCCTAATATCCTTAATATTCCTAATATTCCTGCTATCCTTAGCATGGCTGCCCATTGTCAGAAGAGATTTATAGGAAGCATAGATCATTATCTTCTACAGTTTCCAAAGTATTTTACAAATATCCCAATTTACATTAAGATTTCCCCCCTACATCACCGTATTTTATGTGAAAAAAGAAACTTCCCAGTAACCTTTAGTCTCAGCACTATAAGCACTTTATGGTTCTGCTATTAAAACAATAAGTTATCCTGGAGTTTAATGGAATGAATTAATTCAGCAAATAATCAGAAATATGACTGAAAGGGTTCAGAGTTATACTTTTAAGATAAGGATTCCAAGATTTGTCAAAGTTAACACACAATAAATCAGAAAGTAATTTTTCACTAACTGCCACAACTTTATTCAAAATACTTTGCTGAGAATACAATTGAAAAAATAATTGAAATATGGATGTACTTGTTGTAAAAATCAAGTTCTGAGTATTACACATAGAATATTGTTTTAATGGTTTATAATATGATAACACTGTTGATTCTTGCTGTATAATCTGTGAATTTTCTGTACTGAGCCCATGAGGGTGAGTGGTTAGGTAATTAGGATTCTGAAAGGTGCATTTCTTCAGATGAGTACATGAAAAAGTTCAGTTTGAAAGAAGGCATTTAGAAGCATGTGGCAGGTTTAAGGGCAGGAGGAATATGGAGTGACCTGGTTGGCAAAAATTGGGAAGCAGCTTTCAGGGGACTTTAGAATCAGAGGCATAAAACTGTCAGAAAGTTGTAAAAAGTTGTTTATAAAATTTGAAAGGGAAGTATGTGCACAGGCTAATGCTAAGATGTGCCCTGTAATTGCTAACCTCACATTTGCTGGTCACTGAAATGTGCAGCCCTTATTCATTGTCAGCAATATTAATATGTAAGACTAAATTTCAGACACCATTTCAGCTGCTGTTGACTGTCTTTCAGAAGAGGACCATCCCAGCGAAAAGCTTGCTAAACCTTAGCCTTAGAGGTATTTATTTTCTGAAGTAAAAGAGAGAATTGTGGAGACTAAAGTCTTGCACGTTTCTCACTTCTCCCAAGGAAATGCTGCACCCCTTGACCCAACTGGCACGAAATACTAGCTTAGGGCAAGTTTCTGTGTATATGCAAAGTTCGGGGGGGAGAGCCCGAGGGATGGGTCCCCACTGAATCTTGGGCCTTGCAGTCATGGGCCAACTGAAAGGCTTTGCTGGAGACTTCAGATTGGCTTGAGGAATGAATGGGTGAAGGATCACTATTATTCTACTATTTTTGGCTAGCAGTTTGTTGAATTCAAATGAGAGACAATTACACACAAAATGAATAATTGTACCTTCACTTAGAGATCTCCAAGATATTCCAGGATATCAGATTTTAAGACTCATAAAAAGCACTGCAGAAATTGTATCATTAAAAAAAAACCCAGCAGCAGTCATTTGAATCTTCTTTGTTATCCTCCACCTTAGTTATATGCTATCTGCTTTTCATATTACTGATAGATAGGATAATTGTGTGGTGGGTCAGAAAGATCTATCATTTCTTGAAGAATTTATGTTGAGAATACTTTATATAGTGAGCATGTGACTCAACGTCTCTCAGAAGCCCAAAGCCTGCTCTCAAGACATTTTTGAGGAAAAAAATCAATGTACACAAATGCAAAAAACCCAATATTTATTAAAATAAATGCATTAGTTTCACTCTGTTCCTAGCTCTAGCATTGGTACTACCCAGCTTTTCATTTTGTCATATCCATCTGTGAAGTCAACCATCAACTTGATGCTGAATCCTCAATATAAAACAAAGCACACATCACAGCAATGGGAAATTGTCTTTAAGAAGATTTTAGTCAGTCTTTTTCAAAAAGCAGTGGACAAATGAAGCTATCAGTATAATGTTTTATACTGCCACCTCCCAATGGGTAAGTCTTGCAGTCCTAGTCCTCCTTTAATTGGAGGTGCACTGAAGTAGACAGATGGTTTGCATTCCTCCTTTAGTAGGGGCAGTGGTAGGGGAACCTAGGACGGCGCCTCCACTGGGTTCCCACCCAGGATCCTAGGAGATTCAACTGGGTCTGGCCCCCGAAGGTGCCCTTTGAGTTTCCCTCCCTGAGTTACTTCCTGCCACTACTTTTCTTTCTCGGCTTCTGGTCCAAGATAAGAAGAAAAGAAAAAGAAAAGGAAACCAGGCATCAGTACTGACGGGGCTCAGCATATGAGTCCAGTTCTTTGAAGGAGGCTTTTTTGGTGCCATTGTCAGGACCCTTGAGGGTAGGTCAGTCTTCCCCTTCAGCCTTCCCCCTTTTGAGCTGCATTACACCCTTTTCAGCCCTTTCATCAGTTGGAGCATGCTCTGCATGGCTGGAGGGGTGGGGCTACGTGGGGTGGGGCCATCTTTTAACCCTTTCTGACCTAGTGTGTTTGTATGCCCCGCACAATATAATCATAGAATCATATAGATGGAAGGGACCTCAGGAGGTCATCTAGTCCAACCCCCTGCTCAAAGCAGGACTAACCTCACCTAAAATAATGTTAGGTCATTATAAACTTGCCTGCACCACTAGTGAATTTAAGAAATACTCACATGTTTTTATACATGAGTCTTACATGCTTACATTTTTATTAAATGAGATGTTTAGGCTAACTAAAAAAATTTAGACTGTTTCTGCCAAGGGACAAGCCGACTGTCAGCACCTCTTTGACCATAAAACCATGTTCACTACACCCAAGTGTATTTACACAAACTCTAAAATGCAGCTAAAATGCAGCTTTACTTGTGATGCTATTTTATTTTCTGCTATGATTTCAAAGTGTATATAAGCATTGCTTACTGTGATTTGATAATGTATATAAATTGTTTAGTTTTGGCGTGAGCCCCTCCAGATTATCACATCAAAAGCTATCTGGTACTTAGCTGCATGCCAGAGTGAACACAAAAGGCAAAACAATGATGCAGTATAGATTTAAAAATCTAAACTAACCAGACTCAGAGATGGCTTGAGAAAACATCTTTTCCCAAGCAACCAATCTGTCCATTTCAGAAAAATAAATACCTCTGGGTTTGTGGTTGTTTGTTCACTTGCTTGTTTAAGCAAGCTCTTCTAAAGGACTACACTCTTCTTTTGGAGTTCAGGAGCCAGATTCCTTAGCCCTGCACAGTCCCCTTTTCCCGGCCCGTTTCCCACAGCATAGCGTATGTGGATGTGCTAGAGACTTGAGGTGGTGTCTTTTGTAATAATGGAGTGTACTGTGCTCTAATAATCGCTGGCTGCATAACAACCACTATGAAACCAGCACATATTACATTAGCCATGCAAATTTGCACCAGGCGCTGGACCAGTACCCCAGCAGCTCTGGGAATTTGGAATGGGGAAGAGGGAAAGCCATTTATGTCCCTCTTCCACCAGGGGCCCCAAGAGCTGGTCCAGTGCACTTGGAGATACAGCTGTAGCTGATCAGCTTTTAATTTGCTTACTGTACATAGCAATAATATCATATTAGCAAGATTTTAGAGTTCAGAGATTATGTGAATTAAATCAATATTATGAGCCAAATTCTGTCATCAGAACACCAGTGTAACTCCCATTTAAGAGAATTGTATCCTTATATCGGAGGAAAGGATCAGACTGAAATGGATTTTGCCATTCATGTAGTGGTGACAATCTGCCAGCTCCTACTTTTGAGGTTTAGGGTTCCTCATTTAAACCAGCAGGGCTTGCTCACTACATTTTACACTGGTATAACTCTTTTGATGTTAACAGAGTCACTCCCAAGTCACACTCACGTATGTGTATGATGAGATTAAATTAAATTAAAACATTATGCATAAAAATTGATTAATTTAGTCCATCTGAATGGAAGGATAAACTTTTAGACATTTCATAACCAGTTTTTTTCAAAGAATCTCCACAGAATAATGTACTGATTTTCCATTTATTACAACCAGGGTAACTTCATTATAATACTCTTGCTGGAACATCTGTTCTCTGGGCTGTCACAACGCATGCTAGCCAGTGTGTGTGCTCATAGATAAATCAACATTTAGAAGATTATTAGATTTCCTTGTTTGTGTATTCAGTGTATTCACTATAAGATTATTAAAAAAATATAAAATTGATATCCAAGTCAGAAACTACAATTCCAGCCCTCTTATCACTAATTCAACCATCTGAATCAATATCTGGCTACAAAATAAATTGGAAAAAACTATAACTACTGGAAATCTCCAGGCTGACATGTAGCGGGTCTTTCTCTCCATGGACTTTCCACGGGCAAATTAATGCAATTTTGTAGCTAGGTATAAAAATCTCAAGAAGTATTAACTAGTGAAGATCAATTTAGATCATGTACTCTCTCAAATCATTAATGTACAAATAGGTGGCCTGGTCTCTACTTGAGCCTGTGACAAAGAGTTAACACAATAAGAATGAATATTCTGCCTAAGCCACTTAGGGTATAGAGGAATCTACCTGTATTTATCCCTCCATCTTATTTTAGAAAATTTAATAGCATTATTAGAGCCTTCCTGAGGGCCCTGATCAATAACCACAACTATCATCTAACTAACTCCAGTTCCTTGTAGCAAATGGTGGCATTGGGCTCCCAGACCTACAAAATCACAATTATGCTTTTATTATGCCACAGATCTCAAACCAGTTCCAGCATGCTATCACCCTTATATCCATGTGGGTGGAAACTGAATGTGTAGTAATGCATTGCTGCATTCCCCCTGCAAGTCTCCTCAGTTTCTCTTTTTGTTCAAGGAAAAAAAAGAAGGTGCTTATAGCGGTGGCTGGGCTATACTAGTTAAGAGGTACCAATTTCAACCCCAAGATCATGCAAAAGCACCTATCTGGGGTTACCCAGACTTGAAAATCAGGAACAAACCTATAATTTGGAAAAACTGGCTGAGCAGGGCCATCATCTGGATTTTCCAATTAGCTGGTGATGAGGGCTTTGTCCATTTTCTAACACTAAAGCAATGTTATAACCTGCCACCCTCAGCGGAGTGGCAGTACTTACAACTAAGACACTTGCTAACATATCAGTTTGGTCCAGATACCCTGAGATCCAGATACTTCCAGAGGCCCCACAACTACTAGGAACCTTGGAAATACTTCAAAAACACCCAAGCCCATGTCCACTATTTATACTTTGCTAACAAAGAGGAATCTCATTAATCTGGTGTTCTTTGTGAATGCATGGGAAAGTGAGTTATCACAGCCCTTAAAAGAATCCAAATGGCAGAGCATATTACGTAATGTTAAAAATGCTTTTGTGGTTCTCAGGCTATGCTTGATACAACACAAGGTTTTATTCAAAATGTACTGGACACCAAAGAGGTTGCATAAGATAAAGGCATTATCTTTTGATGTTAGTTTGCACTGTAATAAAGGAAAACAAACCCTGATGCATATACTATAAGATAGTCCAATAGTTAGGCATATACTATAAGATATATAAGATATTATAAGATAGTCCAATAGTTAGTCCAATAGTTAGGCAGCTCTGAAAAAAGGTGGACTCAAGAGTTAAGAGACTGCTCAGCTTCAGCAGCCAAACCTTGGCTGAAAATTATATCCTAGCTTCTTCTATAAACTGGGTTTAACTTTGCCACAAAGACTTTGGTACTTGAGGGCTGCAATGGTCACCAAGTGCATGATTTTACAAAAATGGAATTGTAGGCTTATGCCCAGTGGTATTTCGATGTGTCTGAGTTAGCAGCCAAAGAAAGAATAACTTATTGCTGCAGACAGCAATTATATGAATCTGAAGAAATTTGGACCTCATTTCTACATAAAAATGTTGAGTTGGCTTAAAGAGTGCCAGATCTCCATTGCACCTAACCTCTTCTCTTCCTTTCCCCAGTCCTGTCCTACCCTCTTGTTCCTATTCATGAGCATCTTCTCCTATTTGATATGTCTATATAGTATTGTCGGGTCTTGTTTTTATGACAAGTTGCAAAATTGCATTGTTCCATACTTCTATTGGCGATCCAGTGAAGCATGCAATATTTAGAAACATACAAAAGTTATAAGGTCATGTCTGTACTTTTCATTGCCTATTTCTTTATGAAAGTCAATTTTAAAAGTTACAAACACACACACATATATATATGTAATTGTCTAAAAGTTCTGTTATACTTATCTTAGCAATAAAATGGCTGTAGTAATGAAGTCATGTATTACTTACCCCTGTTCTTTGAACTTCCAAGAAAATTGCTCTTTGAAATGATTTTTCCCATGCCACCAGCTCACTGCCCAGATCTGCATTGAAATAATGACTCTTGCCATGTCCAACCATGACACTGAAACAATATGGCCTCTGGTCTTCAAGCTCATACTCCTGATGAATACCCAAATACAAGTTTGCTTGCAACCAGCAATCATCAGCAAGCCAGAGCTGAAAGACATTTTTGGAAGGTGATATTTCAACTAGTAATAAACAAATAATTAAGGCAGCACTGTCTTATGTCTTCAGCAAGTGACTTTGAATCAGAATGTCTGTTCTTAGTTCTGTTACTGAGTCATTGTCAGTTTAAACTGTTTTGTGCCTGAGTTTACCTATCTGTAAAATTGGTATGTTAACACTTACCTTCCTCAGTTGTAGTGTCATGAGAATCAATTAATGTTTTAAAGACTACTGCTCTGAGATCCTGTCATTCACTAGGTCATAACAGAGTAGGTCACCTCTATCTGTCATCAAATCTAATCCAGGTATTTCTATAATTTACAACACACCAACATAAGCAATGCAATCTCAGTTATTAAATACAATAAACAATAATATTTAAAAAGGAATTAATATTTGCATGTGGATATAGGTGGGGGAGAGTGGAGCAGGAGGTTGGGGAGAAAGACCTAAGACTTCCTGAAGGTGCAAGGAAGTATTTTGGAGAGGTACCATGGATACTGGAATTAGATGGGATGACACAATGTGAGGGTGGGGCAAAGCTTCAAATAAAGGCTCTGACAGAGTACTTATGACTGCCGTTGGCTTTTTCTGGAGACAGAGAATTGTGGGAGACGTTTCTCAAAGAGAGCTCCAGAATCCTAGGTAGGACTCCAAGCTGGAGAAATAGAGATACCTATTAGCAGGAATACTGGGAATAAAGATTTTTTTTTAGATATTCATGGACATCTACTTGGAAACAAACAGTATTTATACTTCCTTTTGCTTTATACATATGCATTTGGATTCATGCTTGCCTTAACAATGTGAACAAATAAACTTTTCTTTCATGTGAATATACTTTTGAATGTAAGCCATGGCTGCTTGGTGTGGCATTCTGTTCCCCTCTAGTGGTGGCTAAGCCAACTAGAGATTGATGATTCTGCTACAGCCATGGCTAAGAGAGTTAGGCTTTTCTGTTCAGGCAGGTGACCTCATGCATTAAGATCCTGAGGTCTCAGGTTAGATTCCTGCTGGTGACAAACCAGCTGGGGTGTCAACATGATACATGGTGGCCCATAGGGGGAATTGAAGTGGGAAACCTCTGAAGCACAGAATGCACTTCCCTGGCAAGGGAGAGCACAGTATACAAGGAATGCCTGCTTGGTGTGGCACTCTGCCCCACTCTAGTGGTGGCTTGGTCAACTAGAGATTCATGAGTTTGCTACACGATTGGCTAAGAGAAGGGCTCTTTCAGCTAAGGCAGCAAAAACTCCTATATCAAGCACCAAAAGACTCAGGTTCAGTTCCTGTTGCTAAGAGTTTCAGTACTGCAGATAAAAAGGATTCTTTCAAATACATGAACCCACCTGATTGACTAAATCAGATAATGAAGACTTTTGGTTGAAGCACCTAATTAAAATATTTTATTTATGAGCTTACCTTGCACATTCTTAATATATTTTTTTGTTCAAATGTCTTTATATCAGCATTCCTCTGAGCTAATAGTCAGATCTGAAAATAATCAGCTGGTATAAATCTATTAAAGTTAGTGGAGTTTTAACAGGGATAAATTTAAGATAATTATATTCTTATTTTAAGTCACATAGTTAATCTATATACCAATTGATGCAATTTATCTGTTACAGAAATTTTGTACACTTACAATTTTGAAAAAGCTTTAAAAGTAAAACAAATTTTAAAAAACCCCATACAACAACGAAAAAACCCCTACAAATGAAAGTATTTTTGGAACAGACTTAAATGAACTCTATGTTACTTAAACTATGTCTTGCAGACATTTCACTCTGATCTGAAAGATAGAAATGCTTAAAACAGAAAAATCAAATGAGTTTCTTTCATTTTGCAATTCAAGTCCAATCATCTAGTACTCAGAGGTGATATACAGTGGAACTTGCTTATAATGAATTCATTTATACCAGTACCTATGTTTACAGTGAAATGAAGGAAAATTCCTGAATCACTTAAATACATTTCAGCTGACTCACACCTATTTTATAGTGAAGCTTCACTATTTATTATATAAGATTTCTTTCCATTATAATTGGGTTTCAGTCTGCTAAACTCATGGGAATGCAGCAATTTATCATGGGCTAATGCTAGAAATGACCATATGGTGTTGCAGTGGTGCTCCAGAGCAGCCAGTGCTGTTCTGAAACTGGAGGAAGTGAAGAGATACTCTGCCATCAATCCAGGCATGGACAGGGTCCCCTTACAATGAAAATACTGCAGTTGGTTATTTTTTGATAAATATACTGAGAAAATCAAAACTAGATTAGAAGGCTATTATTAATGCCCATCTTCATCTTTTAAAATATATAAGGACTTTCTATAACTAAATCTCCAAATAGCATTTTAAACAATTTTTTTTACCAGTTTGAGATCATATTAATGTTCTTGATTTCTCGACTATTCAAAGCCTTTCTTTATTTCTATTTCTGGGGCATGGAAGATGAGAAGAGTAGACAGGTATTTGCAGTCAAAATCTCATTTGTTGTGCTGTGGCCATGGCTGGAAATAAAATAATTGTATTCCCATTGCTATTCCTTCCAAGACTACAGGTTAGGGTAGGGGAGAAGATCCAAGTTCCAGCAAGTCTTGGGCAGGGGGAAGTTCCAATATCTATTTTATTAATGTTTTTAGAGATTTTTAATTGTATTTAATTTATAATACTTGAATTCCCTCACGTGTAATGACAGCTTTCTTAGTTATGAGTAACTGCAGAATTCAGAGGGAGAGACAAATTAAAAACAGGACAGCAAGATTTGTGTTTAAAGGACACTAGTACAAATCAGGATACCTCTCTACTTGTCTCAGAGAAGTTACAATATATAAGTGAAAAAAACAACTAACTGGAATCAGACTTCAACATATAAATACACACACAAATCTAGGAGCAAACTTTAAAATATCGTAAGATAGCCTCACTATACCTAAACGTGTAAGATTTAAAGTCTGGAACTCAGGATCTTCCAGTTATAGAAACACAAATATTATGTGTCTCATGGGACACCAGGAATCGATCCTTTTCAATAGTAAAAAGCACTGCACTCCATCCTCTTCATATTTTTCTGATGGTCTAAAAGGGACAGACAGCTGCCCTTAATAGGACAGATGGGAATTTCCCGTGCATTGGAGAATCACTAGCTAACATGAAACTGCGATAAAGTTAACTATGCGATCCGCTCCTGCCAACTCCTGGAGTATCGGACATTCTAGAGGCACAGGAAGGCCTGACCAGAGCCCAGTGTGCGCCAGTGATTATGGGAGCAGAACAGCCCATGGGGCCATTCTAGCTATTGAAACAGAGTTCTGAAGCTGTTGAAACTGACTTCTAGCTGTTCCTCAGAATTGGAGATTTGGGGGAGAGGGGAAGAAGAAGAGAAGAGCTATATCCCTGTCTTCTCCTTCTGTGCCTGAGGATGTGGTCCCCTGCCTGCAGCTCTGCAGAGTCATGAAATATCGGGTGTTAAACTTCTAACTGCTGCAGGACTGAATATTGTTCATCCTGGGACTTAAGCCAGCATAATTTCTATTTTATTTTATTTTTATTTGGTGGGGGAGGGGAGGAAGGTAATTGCACATTTAGTGGGAGAGAAGAAGACATTTAGCCTAGAGAAGAGAAGGCTGAGGAGGGACATGATAACAATCTTCAAATATGTTAAGGGCTGTTATAAAGAGGACAGTGATCAATTGTTCTTCACATCCATTGAGGGTAGGACAAAGAGTAATCAGCGTAATTTGCAGCAAGAGAGATATAGGTTGGATATCAGGAAAAACTTTTTAACTATAAAGATATTTAAGCACTGGAACAGTTTCCTAGGAGATTGTGGAATCCCTGTCATTGGAGGTTTTTAACTGATTAAAAAAACACCTGTCAGGGATGGTCTAGGTTTACTTCATCCTGCCTCAGTATATGAGGATGAACTTGATGACCTCTTGAGGTCCCTTCCAGTCCCACATTTCTATGAATTTTCAGGGTGGGTTGAATTTTAATCAATGTCTATTTGATGCTGATGGTCAGTCGTAGGATTTTTAGCAATAGGAAAAGTGCAGGCAAGAGAAATGTGTGTGTTAAATTAAATAAATCACATTTAATCACGATTATCACCACCGCATAAGTGATAGGATTGTGTGAATGTAAATGTATGTAATGTATGCATACCACACATATGTACACTAACATATACACAGAAACATCCATACCCTGTAGAAAAATAAAATCTCCAAAGGCACATTTAACTTCTGGAGTTAGATGGGAGATTTAAAGTTAGACAAGCATCCTTTATACCTAGTCTTGAGAATGGCCTTTAAAAAACGATTTACTAACTTACATTCTACCTACAATTGCAGCACAACTTTGCTAGTTCCAACCAGCTTCTGAAATCTTTGAAAAATAGTCTTTCCTAACTCAGTATTTCTGTAGTACAGTCTGGGCCTTTGAGCCTGTAAAGGAGAAACTTTAATCTCTTCCAGAAACTAAGTGTTTTTCCATTTTAATTGATTTGCTCTAAATTTCCATCATTAACATTTATACTGAAGTGTCAACAGAAAGGAGGTTAAAGTGTTGCAGTTGAGCTTTTGTGTTTTAGCTAATGTATTCCCCAAGACTGACAATTAAGCATTCATGTATTAAAATATCAAGAACATTAAGACTCGACTCTTAGGTAGTTTACTTCCCACCTTTTTTCTTAATGAAAAAGAACTTGCTGTAAGGATGGATTGTCCTTGAAATTAACCTTTCCAGAATAGTAAAGGAAGGACTGAGCATCAAATCAGAAATGGTAATATTCTGATGAGAAAGAAAATGTTTTTTTTTTTAAAAGGCACCAGGAGTATCTTCATCAGCAGCCTCCAACCTTTCTAGCCTGAGGACTGAACATAATGTTCCAGAAAAGGTTAAGGAGACTGAATCAATACCTGGGGGCAGATTCTCTGCCCTATTCTGCTACCTTTGCACTATTCAGACAGTGAAAAGACAGCAAAAGCAACCCACCCTGAAGACAGTGTTGCATTAAGGCAACACAGAATCCTAGACGCACCTCCATATGGCTGTGTTCCTGCAGCCTCTGCCCAACCTCATCCCCGAACTGTAGTTCTGCTCATCACTTGGAGTGATGGTGACCAGAAACCCCTCCTCCCTTCCCAGAGTGGCTGGGGCAGCAGCATGGGGTGCTCCTATCTCCCAAACATTGCAGCAGCTCTTCCCTTTCTCTGCTGGACAGACAAAGTTGGCAATAAGGGGGTTCTCCCGTACTTACCCCAGCAGGGTCTGGGACTGCAGCACTCTTTGCCTTTGGCCACACACAGAACACTCAGTTGTGGTGGCATGAGCAGAGCCCTCAGAGCAGCGGGACTGGGAGATGTCACCCCTGCTGTGATGCATGGGGCAGTTCAAACCTCAGAGCTATTGTTCCAGGCTGTCTGTTGACTAAGGCTGTCAATGCATTTTTCTTCATAACCATGAGAGCTAGAAACTTATTTTTTTTTTAAAAATGAAAGCTGAAATTCTGGTGGAACCACGTGATTCCAGGAGCTGAGGCCCTAGGCACAGCCCCATAGTGCCTCTGCTTTAATCCATTTCTGGATGTGTGGGAGTCCCCAGTGGGCGCAGAAGCAGTGCAGCTTGCTGCTATGCCTCCCTGCCCACAGCCGCTAGTGCAGAGGATACGTCTGTGATGGAGAGGGGCATCATGGGCAGGGAGTGTATGTAAGCAAGTAAGATGCTCGTTGGTGAACCCCAGATGTCATGCAGCCTCCATGCTGCTCTAAACTGGCTTGGGACGGATAAAATGGTTGTTGGATCTCAGATTATCTTAATTTTCCCTTCTCTTAGGCTGCCCTGAGTGATTGTGTAGGGAGGAGAAGCCACCCTTTGGTAGGCACTCCCCTACACTAGGCAGATTTAGTTGAGCTCCTAATCTTATTCCTCCACCCCATGGGGACTTGCCCCAAGCAGGTAAGCAGACAATGAATCAGCAGCACATGGCCGGTGGGGGAAATGTTGAGCAGCTCCAGAGGACATGCAGGTCACTTCAAATCTACTCCACAGGCTGCAGGGGAAATGATGCCTCTGTCTACCTCCCTATATTGACTGATTCAGACACTTCCATTTAAAAACTGCAGGGCATGGCTCAGGGAACACATATTCAACATATAATCAGATACATATTCTCTTAACACAGTCACTTTGGAGGACTACATACTGGACACCATTGTTCTCTCTTTGGATAGTATAGGATAACATCTCTTTGGCTACCCAGCCATTCCTAATGCATCCAGCCCCTCATTTAACAAAAGAGGTTTAAAAGGGAAAGCATCTGAAAGGTCAATTACTGTTTTACAAAAACGTAACAATCCACACTTACTTTGCCTCGTGCAAAAATAAATAAATAAATAATATTAAAAAAGAGGAGATACCTAATGCAGGAATGAATAGTGTTGCTCTTTGTAAAATTAAGACAAACAACATTTTGAATTATAATGCCTTTATATTACTTGTAATTTAGTGCAGCACTAATAAACTAGTTTATTACTAAACTTAATTAATAAAACTAAATTTTAAGTTAATCGCTACACAAATTACACTCAAAATACAGATTCAGATTAGTTTATACAGAAGCCATTCTAAGCCACTTTTTTAAACAGAGGTACATAATTCTCTTTAAAAAAATTGACAATGAAATAGGTTTTCCCCACTAAAAAGTTATAAAATATAGGCTTAATTATGGATAGTTGTTTTATTCATTCTTGATTTGACAGAATCTTATATTGAATATTTCTTCAGACTGGAAATATTTTAGAAATTTGCTCACTACAGACGTGATCAAGCTTCCAAGTTATCAAATATTTATACAGGAAATTGTAGTAGTTACTGATTAAGACCTGGTTTTATAGCAATAGATTAACTATTTGTGGACTGGTTCCTGCTAAATCAGATAAAGCTAATGCATCATTAATATTGTTAAATGCTAGGAAACTGTAAGCTATCTTGGTTAAATGATATAGTCTGTATTCACAGAAGACCTACCTTGTGAACTTTAAATAGAACCTCACAGAGGTGATAGATTTTTTCAGCTCGTACCCAGTCTAGTGTGCTTACCTGTAATGACAAAAAACAAAACAAAAACCCACCATTAAAAGGACATATTTTTCTTTTACTGCAAGGATTCAAAACATTTAAAGAGATTTCACTAATTATTGTTCTGTTGGATGGTTTAATTAAATTTCAACCAGTTTCAATTAGTGTGTTAACCTAATATTTGATATTAAGGAAAAAGCTCCTAATAGCACCCCACTTCCATTATGCAGCATTCGCAGTATTCTTACAATTAAAATGTGTTGATTGTAATGATTTGTTGTATTCATCCTTTAGCATGAAGGAAACTCTTTAACAATCTCTGTTGTGAGGTAAATCAGCATTGTTTATTTTATTGCATGCTAAGCCCAGGAACTATCTCAGGCCCTGATTCATCAAGGTACAGGTGAATTGTGAGTAAATCTCATTAAAATTAATTAAACCAGTCAAGTTCTTATAGCCAGGCATGTACATAGTACCGTACAGAATCAAGGTCTTAATTTTCATGTTAGAAACACTCCCATAGTCCACACTTCAAGGCTATGTAGACAAGCCCTGGATAGCAGTAACATACATTGTATGGAGTTCTTTCTCTTGTGGTTTTGACCTTGTGTTCTGTTGACTCTGTACGACAGAAAAATTCGCCAACTTGCAGTGCTATTGGGTGGGGGTTTATAAGCCCCAACTCCTGGAGTCAGGTGATTACATGAGAACGTCTGCTTTCATTTTTTAAAAAGAGAGCAAGCATCTAATCCATGTAGAAGAAGGCAAAAGTGACACCCTTTAGGGCTTTTATACACAAGGTAAATAAAAAAAATCCAATTTAAAAAAAAAAAAATCATTTGATTTTTTATGGCCTATCTCCTGGCATAATTGATATTATTGTCAGAAGTGCATCACAATTGGAACTAACAAGCATCACTGTTGTCTGTCTCAAAACAGGACCCGAGAACTGAATTACACTGTTATCCCTTAAAGGAGGATTTAAGAAATATTGGAAAGGAATCTTATACTTCTGCTGTCCATATATCTGTAGGTAGAGGGACTCATCTTCTAGGGTTCTCCAACTGACACTTTTCACAATTTAAATATTAATTAAAAATAACTTCTGTACAATGCAATGGAAGTACGCTGCTTACATATTCATTCTGTATCAGTTTTAGCAGCAGTTCTTTAAGAACAATAAAGCTCAAAGAAAATTACTTAATATTTAATTGTCAATTTGAAATCTAGTGTAATTAGTTTTTCACAAGATGAATTAAAAGTAATTTCTGGAATTACATCTGTCCCTGAGTCCCTCTATAAAATGCACATTGTTTTAGAATCACACTTTCTTAATTTTAAAACAATTTAAATTTCTTGTTTTACCTGTACCAATATTGACTTTTAGCTTTGCCTTTACTACAGTTAAAAGCCAGCAATAACACAGAACCAGATGTGACTATAAATTACTATCCAAGCTGATTGTGGAAGGTAATATTATACAGTCAGAATCTAATCTCAGTGAGCCAAATACTGCAGGTGCTTGCTCGGTCCTTATTTACAGGGAAATCTTTGTCTTTGATGGGAAGTTAGGGTTGAATAAAGAGCGACTAAAGACTACAGGATTTGGCCCAGTATAATTGCCTTCATTTGGGGACTTTCATACTTCTCACAGAATAAATCTCTAAACTATAAACTACTGATTGACTCATTATTTGGTACTGAGTTACTGAAAGGAAAATAATCTTCACCTGAAAACTCAGAGCAAGGAGAATCCTTAGTTCTTTTTAGTGGTCAGAGGAAAAAAATAAGAAGGAGCATCTACTTATGGATTTAAGTGGATTTGCACTTATTTCCCCAGGCTTCTACCTAGCAGCTGACTAGAGACAGTTGCATTTGCCCAGGTCTTTTGCTTTCGTTCTTAAGATGAAACAGTTATGAAAAAGCATCATGTCACAGAACAAAAGTTATGCACACAACATTAGGGGGACTACACCTCCAATACTGTATTATAGCCTAATCCTAATCCACACCTGTAGCAAGGCGCTGTGGCCTTCCTCGGAGCCTGGGCCCGAGGAAGGGTCGCGATGCCCCTGCTGGACAGAACAAGGCCCTGCAGGCCAAACAACCCGGGAGAAAAAGGGCGGAGCCAGGACAGGAAGGGCAGTATAAAAGGCCAGCCTAGCAGCTCAGTCAGGGGGAATCTGCTGCTGCAGGCAGACATGTCTTCACAGAGACTGTGGTCTAGGCCTGACCCAGGCCCTGCGGCTGTCTGGAGCAACTGCCTCACCGACTGGAGCCTCCAAAGCCTGCCCAGATTGCCGGGCCCAAGTGGCTGGAGAGGGCCGCCGGGCCTGAGTGACTGGAGAGTGTAGCTGGGAGCAGTTACCCGAGCCTGCTGGGTGGGAGAAACCCCCTGAGGCCGTCAGTGACCTGGAGGAGCTGCCTGATGTAAGAGACCCACAGGAGCGAATGGAGCCTGGTGAACCGGAGGAACCCCTGGGATCCTGTGACCTGGAAGAGCTGCCCTCCACTGATGACCTTGAGGAGTTTCTGGACCGGCCACCTGTCAATGGTGAGGGACTCGCAGGATGCCCACTTGCCATCTATCCCAGTGGCAGACTCCCAACCCGGAGGAAGACACCTGGAAGCAGGTACCCAGGGAGTAGGTGGGAGGAAGTGGCCCAGGGACAGCTGACTAGCAAATGGCTGAGGCAAAGCGAAACTCTGTCAGCGTGTTGCAACTGGGCCCCCGCTTTTGCCACTGATAGGGCCCTGGGATGGGATGCAGTGGAGTCGGATGAGCCTGCGTCCCCCTCCCCCTTTCCCTAACCCTCCTGGGAGTGCTTGGCTTCCTCTGAGCGCCGAAGGAGGCCGAGCTTTACCAGCCCCATCTGCCAATAAGGCTGGGGGCTTTAGACTATTTTTCCTGTCCTGACCAGCTTGAGGGCTGGGGGCCACTGACTACTGCACCAGCCCTGCCCGGCTTGAGGGCCGGGGGCTGTAAATGACTTTACCTGCCCTGCCCAGTCTGAGGGCCGGGAGCAACAGATTACTTGCTAGCCCTGCCTGTGGGAAGGCCGGCGGTGGTGGACTCCTTACCAGCCCTGCCCTACGTAGGCCAGGTGGCTACAGACTGCCAAAGAAGCCCACCCCTCCAGAGCCAGGGCCAAAGACTAGTAAGATGTGAGCTTATCCCCCTAGACCAAGGTGCTGTGGCCTCCTGCGGAGCCTGGGCCTGAGGAAGGGTCGTGACGCCTCTGGCTGGACTGTGCCACCAGCCTACAGTACCCCACAGAAATCAATGGAAATAGTCATTAACCTCCATGACCTTTTGGATCAGGTTCTGGAAACCTTCATTAGCAGAAAAATATTGACAAATTGGAGTGTATTCAGAAAAAATATCCAAACTGATTAGGATGCTCCTGGGACAGATTTAGGAGGCAAGAATAAGTGGTTGTAATATGTTATACAGAAGCTTTACTAATGTGACAACTAAGCGGAAGCACTGTAGCAATAAGAAATTGTATAAAGGATATAGACGCACAGGATGAATTCTTGACCCCATGGATGTCAATGGTGTAATATCCCATTGACTTCAGGGGGTGGGCATTTTGTTGAAAGGAGGGGTAGAATTAGTTAGCATTTCACCACACGTAATGGGATGAAATTAAAAGATAAAAAAATAGCTTTTCATCAAGTAACATGTCTGTGGTGAGATAGTTGTGGTAAAGAAGAAGTAGAAGCCCCAAGACTTGGGAGATTTAAACCTAGACCAGTGTGTGTCTCACTCTCTCTCTCTCTCTCTCTCTCTCTCACACACACACACTCTCACACACTACAATAGGGAACTGTCCTGCACTATCAGGGAGATGGAGTAAAACTAATAACTAACTTCTAGGATTCAGACACAGGATTCAGATGTCTGTTAAGGTACTCATGGTCAAGTCTGTGGCCTAAAATGAAGTGTCACTTTCATCTCAAGGTATCATTTTGTTTCCTGCATATAATTATAATTAGTAATATTTAGCACTAAATAATACTTTTCATATTGAAATCACTGCCTGTACTAATTAAATTATGCATATTTTTTCTTCCTTTTAATCTCTTTGCAAAGTGGAACACAGATAAATTACAGTATATTGGTTTTTAATTGTTTCTATTACTTCCACAATAGTGTTGAATTTATATTTCAATTAAAGGAAATATGAATAAAATAGACCAGTTAAGCAGTCAGTCTTACAGAAACTTCAGTGCTACTTTCTTAATCATATTGAAAAGGTATTACATAATTATGGGGCTGCCACGGTAGCTCCAAAATTAAGGTTGCATTAAGAATTACACTTGAAACAGGGATGAAACGGTGATCTCTCGCTCTTCCTCTCTAAATAAATAAATTAAAAAGAACTGTGTTTACTTGCCAATTGCACAGCACTTATTCTGAGTACAGAGTATTGTAAACTTTTTACATTTTTACTATGAACATAGCAGCATCTAACTTATTTTGTGTCAGTAACTTTTAATGAAGAATGAGTCAAACAAGATTTTTTTGCAGGTCAAGCCACCTAAGGGAGAGCTGACAGCGGAAGCAGTCTTTATCAGAAGGACTGCCATACAAACTCTGACAGGTATGTGATTTATCTAGGGCTTCACCAGATGAGTTATAAGTAAAGAACTATTCCCAGAGTTTGTCTCCTAGATCTTGGGAAGTTCTCAGAAGAGAATCTGTTCTCCTGTAGAAGTCCTAAAGTTTGCAGAAGAATAACCCTCCTGTGAACCTCTTAAGGTGTTCACGAGAGTAATCCTGACTTAGCCTTCCTGGAGTGGATAGAAAGACCTTTTCTCCATTGATCGACAAACTAATGCCTCCCCAACTCTCACCATTGCTGCCTCTTTTATACTGCCCCCATCTAAGTTCAGCTTGTAAACTATAAACACATTTTTTGTCTGTATTTTGCAAGTATGGCAGTTTAGATGAGTTGTTTACAATAAAAAAAAAAAACTTTTCTGGGGCAACAACATAGATTATACCTCTAGGGCATCCCCTTGGGATAAGGTTGGACACCTTTCTCATCCCAGACATCCCTCTCTGGCTGTAGGTGTTGCTGTAGTACAGATTTGGACTGCAGCCAGGAGACCACACCCTACAAGTTTTAGGAAGGCAGCTCCAAAACAAAGGAAAAGGCAAAAAAAATCCTGCCGCCCACAAAATAGTTCATGCTCACCCCAGTGTTCTTGACATGGCAAAATGTCTCTGTCAAGGCCGGGGGGGGGGGGGGGGGGGGGGGGAGGAACGGTTCCTAGTATCCAGTGCATGTGTAAGGCCCAGACTGAGAGTACTGAACTCTAATGAAATGCAAAGCAAAGATGATCCCACTACCTATCCAGAAGGTCCAGGTGGCAGAGACTTTTCAACAGCTTTCTGGGTAACCAGACCCTGGTCTATCGGATTGGGAACTCTATTCTCCAGCTTGGTTTCCCTCTAATTGCCAACCCCACTGGACTTGGATCCTCCCTTTTTAGGAATTGCCCCTCTGCAAGTGCAACAGGTCTTACAGGTGCACTGGGCTGGTGCTGATTGTGCCTAGAGGAGCTTTTTAACCCCTTCCTGACTGGGGTGGGAAATTGACCACGGGTAGTGATAATGGGACAGTAGATGAGGGACAGAAGGTGTCTGCCCAAGACTTAAAGTAGGTGATGTCTGAAGGTCCTGGGAGAGACAGGTCGACCAGTAATACTGGAGAAACAGGGGGGATGGGGAAACAGTCATACTTGCTCAGTTTAAAACTTCAAACTCATGACAGAGAAATGTAACTGATGCTCTAGCTTCTTTCCCCAGTGCTGAAGCTCTTTTGGTCTGCCATGTTCCCACAGCTTTTCATGAAAAGTTTGGAGTAGCATACAGAGGAAGTTGGAGTGTTGGTTCAAGATGTCTGCTCTGGGAATGCAAAATTTTATATAGAGAAGATATGATTATTTGGCTGCTCTGCAGCACTACTGTCTAGCTAGCTTCTCTCTGTAGTCCTGAGCCTTCAGCCTCCATATTTACATGCATCTTTTTTACCCAGTTACATTAAAAAAACCTAGGACATAGTATAAAAACCTTTTTTACCGTAGAGTTAAGGTAGCTCAAGAGTATGTCCTCACAATGCAAACAATCAAAAGCAAGGAAATCACAAGTTAATTCACATCCAGTTCAAAACCAATCTGCAAGTATTAGCTCTCTGCCACAACCTGACAACATATTAATACTGTTTCCAACAAAACCTCTATCAGTTCAACAATTTTATCAATTTCCAGGCAAACGTACAAAACTGAAAATCACAGTGCAAAGAGTTTGGGGGATTATGTGGGTTTATATAATATAAACCAAGTTCTCCCATGTGTTACAACAGCACAAATCCACAGACATCAATACTTTTTATTTTCAGTGGACTTGCATCAGTGGAAATGAGAGGGGAAAATTTGGCTCACAGTGTTAATAGTTGTAAATTAGTGTGCTGGTTACTTTACCTTACTTAATTCTCTTTGAACACAAGATTCCCCCCACTTTTGACACTTCAGACTTCCTTTTGTAAACTAGAAATCAATGATCAGCTTCTTATATGTAAGCTTTCGGACTGAGCACATTACAGCACAACTATAAATTCCCACGGTTATCCTTGAAAAAGGCCCCCGTGGAGCTGAAATGTTGGCCGTTTCCTGAATCCACACCACTGAATGAAAGACATAAAAGTAATTTTCAGATTTCTAAAGTTATTTCTATTATAATACTGGCAACTTGATATTCCTGGACCTCAGCATCATTCTCTACACAGGTGAGCTACTGGTTACCATTAAATATAGAGGCTGAAATCCTGGCTGCATTAAAGTCTGTTGCTATTTTGTCACTAGCTTCAATTTCACCCTCTATTATGGATGAATTCTGGAAGACTTCATGAGGTCACAATTGTTGCAATATTTGTAGATGATGAACAGCATGTTTATTTTTCTGGTTGCATTTTTATCTTTCAGACTACTCTTTTTGCCTTTTAAATCTATAATTTTCTTTCAACATAGACAAACAGAATGTGTGTTTACATTAAGAATGTTTAGCTTCCTATTTTGTTTGCTCAGTGCTCATATGCCTTTCTGTCACAGTAAATGGTTTCAACAGATTACACCTTACAGATGGGTTGTGCTTGCTGCAATTCATTACCATTTATATCATATTGTACTATGCAAAAAGGGAACCTTGAAGGTGAAACTAATACAAAGGTCTTAAAGGTAGTGCTACTATCTGATAAATATAAAGATTAATACAAAATTGCTAGAGGATTAAATATTATTCAGATAATTTTTAGCTTCACTAGGCTCCATTTTCAAAACAAAAGCAATCTATCATCTTTCAAATATTCTATTGTATTATTAGATTTTTCTAAACAATCCATCATTAATAAACTGCTCATTGGATTAAGATGCATAAGTGAAAGGAAAATCATTATATACTTTAATAAGAAGTAACATTGGCAGCTACTATAAATCAATAATATTATGTGGCAAAACTCATGCCAAAATAGATGACAAGCACTACTGATGGTGCATGGATGGAAAAGCCTGGCCCCAAGGCTACCTTCCAGTAATGAAAATACAGCCGTGTTAATCAGATTTCAGATACCTTTTCAGGACATTAAATTATTATAGTAAATTTCCTAGTTATGGCAAGCTACCTAGACTAAAACATTTTGATTTTAATCATAAAATTCAAAGGGTTTCAGTCTGGCCTCCATTTGTGTTCAGGCACCTTTGTGTTTACAGATGGCTAAGTATGCTCTTTATAAACTCATTTAGATGACTGATTTTGTCTCCTCTGTGGGCAAGTGTTCGGCTTTGCATATGTAAATACTATGACATGCTCGTACAAGAGAGAGAACCTAGCAGGAACAGGTGATGGTGCTTGAAACAGGCAAAAGAAAGGAATGCATGAACAAATGCAAGGCACTTTCTGAAAATGTGGTTCTGAGGGTCAAACAAATGCAAGTTCATGAGATTTTACCAGCATAAGAAAAGCCCAATAATATTTGCAGTATTAGGAACAAAGAGAGAAGATGCGTGTTGGAAAATCTATCATGATGATCACTCAGCCTTTGTTTATACTCCAGGGATTAGAATCCCTAAGGTCTGTACTTGATGATCTATTGCGTATAACTTGTTATCTGGTGATACCGTTGTAAGCAAGTCTTCTTATTCTAGATATTGAGTTTTATGTCTAAACCTGTACATTTTTTGAAAAATGTTATGTTGACCATGAAGGGACAATATTTGATAACACACATATTGACATTACCATGGCAACACCATAGCACCTCTGGATGAATAATAAACAAATCAAGTACAAGTAGACTGATCAAAGCTTTCAGCTATTTAAAGGTTTTGCTGTGTAGGTATCATACTAATCAAGGAATAGTGTTTTTCTTTTCCATGGATTTTTTCCTGAAGTCTGGACACAGTTCCTGAAATTTAGATAAGGCCTTAGCTTTAGCATGTTTAATCCATCTAAATAGACAGTGTAGATACTTAACTCAGTACCTATAATTCAACTTTCATAAACATGCTGATTTTCATACACAAAAATTCCTGACATATACTTGCCAAGATGATGATCTAAGCATCATTTGCAGAAATTATTTCAGCAGAGAGTAGCTCCACAATGTGTCTCCTTTCAATTGCTAAATGCCACTAGACCTGAATCTTTATGATGTATTTCCTTTGAGTTTTGCCCACGGCTAATGTGTATATGGGTTCTTTTCATGAAAAGATGCCAGCTATGTTCAAATCCAAATCTGAACGATCTCCATTTACACAATGGACTAGAAGAAAAGTAAAAACTGCAGTGTACATTCCTTATATAAATTGCTGTGAACAGGATCCTCAAGATTGAATATAACCATTTTAGCTAACAGCCCATCTAATTTGTATATTTAAATCCAAATACACACTACAACATAATTTTAATCATCAAGTACTTCCCCTGCTGATGTTCTCGTGGTGCTGTACAGCATAACAGCAACATGATTAAAATAGAACATAATAACTACCCCCGTAAAATTCATGCAAACCAATCAGAATAATACATTTGTTTGTGGTACAGTTCACTGTTGGAGTTATCTTAATGTACACCTAGGATTTTCACTTTATAGAGGGCATAAACAATATGAATAATAGTTAACAGTAAACCTTATTAGAATATATTTAGAAAAATGTTAGAGTTCATCCCAAGTTTCAAAGTGGGGATCCAGAATTGGAGTGCCACAGAGTTATACATTTTTGGAGGCCATTATACTTGTAAAGGCCAGCTGTGAAATTTGGATCTGGATCCAGGTTGAAATTCTCAACATAGCCTGAGGCCAGCCCAATGGATGGGTGGTAGAGCGACAGTTTCACAGAACATGGCTTTTGTAACATGAATAAATAATGAAAAAGCTGCTTATTGAGCTTTAGAATTTACCTATTTAGTCATTTCTACAGTATCTGAACATGAGCATGAACATGACATTAATACAAGGTGCCATGGTAGTTATCTTGTTTACTTTTTCACAAGGAGCAATACTGCTACATACTATCTGCAGAAACATGGTAGTGAAGTAGATACATTAAGATAATATGGGGAAAATACTACAGAATATTTATTCTCATTTGTCTGATATCAGCAGAGAGCTGAATTTTGATAAATTAACTAGTTTATCCTCAATTTGTATCACTGAGATGAATAGTTTTAACTATATCAAAGACTCCCCTTCAACAATAGGTCTGAAAGCCATAATTAAGATTCATAAAAGACTCATTTATTAGTTTTATGTTTTCTTTTTGCTTTATTTTTGTCTTTTACCGGCAACAAGTACAATAGGGTTAATTGGTTTAAATATTAGTCCCTGAGCAGAGTTAGTTTTGTGTTTACTTGCATTCAAGAGATGAGGATTTAATTTTAAATTGAATCCTTCACATCTAGATGTTATTAACTCCAGATTAAGCAAAAGATTGGTACGTGGCCATTTTTGACCCCTGATGGTACTAATGTAATAGGATCATTTGGTCTGGAGCTGTAGTATAGTGCAAGAGGGACTGTGTTATTGATTGCTACTGTCAAAGGTTCATAAATCATACTTTCTATCTCTCACTTTACTGTAATCCAATAACGATGTTTCACATTTAAAGACCTTGGATTTGCTTCTATTTCAACTGAAAGTAATGGGAGTTATACTGTTGACTTCAGAAAGGGGAAAAATAGGCAGTTTATTTTCAGTTGTTTTTAAATTTTCCTTTCTGTTCTTTACATTTTTTTTCTGAGAGCAACATCTCTATTGTATAAAATGGAAGAAAAAGAAGAATAGGAAGGCTATGATGTGATATGATATGGATTGTTTTTAGATTTTTAAAACTCTCTCACTTGGGGTGAGATTATTGTTGTGTGTGTTTCTGGTGTGCTTGCTGCTTGACTGAAGTATATTGTGTGTTCTGTTTGTTTGGGAGACTGTGTACTGATCCTAGCAGCCTGCTAGGTAAGGCTGAGAGCTTCTTCAGGTGGCTTTGATCTCCAAGCCCTTTAGCACCCATCAACCCTTAACTAGGGGCAGGACTAGTCAGGGAGAATCAGGGTTTAAAAAGCCCACTTCTAGGTGACCAGAGGAGCTAGCAAACGGGGGAGTTTTACAAGGGGTTTTAGAGGGGGAAATGAGAGAGTGGGGGGAGGGGTAGAGACACTTCATTAACATCCTCTAAACTAAAGACAATAACCTACCCTAATAAAAAGCAAATAGCTACAAGAGTAAAAAGAGAATGAAGGTAGAACTCCAGAACAGAGTGTGGGCTATTCAGTTAATAGCACTGAATGCAATATGTACAATAATCTGCCCTAAGGGCATGTGGCATATGTGTGCATTCGGTGCAAGGAGCTTTTGGTCCTCTGAGACCGCATATGGGTTTTGGAGACTCAGGTAGCTGAACTGGAGGAGCTCAGGGAGACAGAGAGGTACATAGATGAGACTTTCTAGGGCACAGTAGAATGGTCCTATCCCCAGTATGACAGCCTCTGTACTGTTGAGGAGGATGAAAGTCTCAGGGAAGGAGGACATCAAACTGGAGCGAAGAGAAACGATCCCATAGTTGGGATCCTCCTTCCAGATGTCCTTCTCTCACTGAGGATACCTCTCTGGGAGAGGGAACTCCAGTTATTAGGAAAAGACAGGTAATAGTAATGACTCAATCATTAGAAACATAATTAGCTGGGTTTGTGATGACCAGGAGAACCGCATGATGACTTGCTCGCTAGGTGCGAAGGTTGCAGATCTCTTGAGACACCTAGACAGACTTATGTACAGGGTTGTGGAGGAGCCAGTGGTTGTGGTACATGTAGATACCAGTGAAATAGGGAAGGATAGGAGAGAAGTCCTGGAGGCCAAATTTAGGTTGCTAGGTAAGAGACTGAAGTCATCATAGCATTCTCAGAAATTCTTCCAGTTCCACGTGCAGGGCCAGTTAGATAGGCAGAATGGCAGAGTTTCAATGCATGGATGAGATGATGGTGTAGGGAGGAGGGGTTTAGATTGATTAGAAACCGGGGAAACTTTTGGGAAAGAGGGCATCCATACAGGAAGGATGGGCTCCACCTAAACCAAAATGGAACTGGGTAGCTGGCATATAAAATTAAAAGGATCATAGAGCAGTCTTTAAACTAAGGGTTGAGGGAAAGCCAACAGGTGTGGAGAAGCACGTAATTTGGACAAAGACATCATTTAATGGAGATTCTCTATATCCTAGTGAGGAGGAGAGGATGGAAGAGGATAAAATACGCGTAAGATTTAATGAGAATCAGTCAAATGAAAAAGCGTTCCACTCAATTGCATCACATAATGGCAGACAGCTGAAAATTGAGAATTTTTTGAAGTGCTCATATACAAATGCTAGAAGTCTAAATACTCAGATGAGTGAACTTGAGTGCCTCATATTACATGAGGATATTGATATATAGGCATCACAGACACTTGGTGAATGAGGATAATCAATGGGAAACAGTAATTCCAGGGTAGAAAATATATCAGAAGAACAGAATAGGTCGTACTGGTGGGGGAGTGGCACTATGTGTGAAAGAAAGCATAGAGTCAAATTAAATATAAATCTTAAATGAACCAAACTATGTCATAGAATCTTTATGGATAGTAATTCCATGCTTGAATAATAAGAATCTAGCAGTAGGGATATACTACCAACCACCTCACCAGGATGGTAACAGTGACTGTGAAATGCACAAGGAGACTAGAGAGGCTATAAATATAATATAAAAAAAAACCTTAATAATAATAATAATGGGGCATTTCAACTATCCCCAACTTGACTGGGTACATGTCACGCCAGGATAAGATGTAGAGATAAAGTTTCTTGACACCTTAAATGACTGCTGTTTGCAGCAGCTAGTCCTGAAACCCACAAAAGGAGAGGCAATTCTTGATTTAGTCCTATGTGGAGCACAGGGGTGAATATAGCTGAACCGCTTGGCAATAATGACCATAAAATAATAAAATTTCACATGTCTGTGGATGGGGGGAACCACGGTAGCATTTAATTTCAGAAAGGGGAAGTATACAAAAATGAGGAAGTTAAACAAAAATTAAAAGGTACACTGTCAAAAGTCGAATCCCTGTAGCTGCATGGAAACTTTTAAAAGACAACATAATAGAGGCTCAATTTAAATGTATACCCTAAATTAAAAAACATAGTAAGAGGATGAAAAACGTGTCATCGTGACTAAACAACAAAGAAAAAGAAGCAGTTGGAGGCAATAGGCATCCTTTAAAAAGTAGAAGTTAAATCCTATAGAGGAGAATAGACAAATGAAATGTAAAAACACTAAGAAGGCCAAAAAAGGATTTGAAGAACAGCTAGCTAGAGACCCAAAAATAACAGAAATTTTTTTTAAATACATCAGAACCAGCTTAACAACTAGTGAAGCCACTGGATAATCAAGATGCTAACGGAGCAATCAAGGAAGAATTTGTTGAGAAAGTAAATAAATTCTTTGCATCGGTCTTCACAGCTGAGGATGTGAGGGAGATTCCCAAATCTGAGCCATTCTTGTTAAGTTACACATCTGAGGAATGGTCACAGATTGAAGTGTCATTAGAGAAAATTTTAGAACTAATTGATAAATTAACCAGTAATAAGACACTAGCACCAGATAGTAGTCACCCAAGAGATCTGAAGGAACTCAAATGTGAAATTGCAGAAGTACTAACTGTGGTATGTAACCTATCATTTAAATCAGCTTCTGTACCAGATGACTGGCGGATAGCTAATGCCGCACCAATCTACAAGAATTATTTGAGGAGGTCAACAAGCATGTGGACAAAGGTGATCGAGTGGATATAGTGTACTTAGATTTTCAGAAAACCTTTCACAAGTGACTTTTCCCTCACCAAAGATTCTAAAACAAAGTAAGCCAACATGGAATAAGAGGGAAGGTCCTCTTCCGCATCAGTAATTTGTTAAAAGATAGGAAACAAAGGGAAGGAATAAATGGTCAGTTTTCAGAATGGAGAGAGGTAAATAGGGGTGTCCCCCAGAGGTCTGTACTGAGACCAGTACTCTTCAACATATTCATAAATTATCTGGAAGGGGTAAAGAGTGAAGTGGCAACATTTGCGGATAATACAAAACTACTCAAGTCCAAAGCAGACTGCGAAGAGTTACAAAAGGATCTCCCAAAACTTGGTGACTGGGCAACAAAATGGCAGATGAAATTCAATGTTGATAAATGCGAAATAATGCACATTGGAAAACATAATCCCAACTGCACATATAAAATGATGGGGTCTAAATTAGCTGTTACTGCTTGAGAAAGAAACCTTGGGGTCATTATGGATAGTTTTCTGAAAACATCCCATCAGTGTGCAGCGGCAGTCAAAAAAACTACTGGAATATTGGGAACCACTAGGAAAGTGATAGATAATAAGACAGAAAATATCATATTGCCTCTTTATAAATGAATACTGTGTGCAGATCTGTTTGTCCCATCTCAAAAAAGATATATTGGAATTGGAAAAGGTACAGAAAAGGGCTACCAAAATGATTAGGGGTGTGGAAAAGCTTCCATATGAGGAGACATTAATAAGACTGGGACTTTTCATCTTGGAAAAGAGATGACTAAGGAGAGATATGATAGATGTCTATAAAATCATGACTGGGGTGGAGAAAGTAAATAAGGAAATGTTATTTATTCTCTCTCATAACAGAATCAGATCACCAAATGAAATTAATAGGCAGCAGGTTTAAAATGAACAAAAGGAAGTATTTCTTCACACAACACACAGTCAACCTGTCCAACTCCTTGCCAGAGGATGTTTTGAACCTTGTTCTAGTTTTTGGCTTCACAAAATAATTAGATAAGTTCATTGAGGATAGGTCCATCAGTGGCTATTAGCCAAGACAGGCAGGGATTGCTGTTTGCCAGGGGCTGAGAATGGCCAATAGAATGGATCACTTGATGATTACCTGTTCTGTTCATTCCATCCGAAGCACCTGGCATTGGCTACTGTCAGAAGACAGGATACTGGGCTACATTTGTCTGTGTACCCATTCTATACCACTATAGCCATTCTTATGCTCTTATTTTTTTTCAGTTTTTTTCTGTGAAATTTTAGTACTCTTGAAAGGTCTGTGATTAGTCAACTATGGAGATTGAGGTCCTCCATTTTACCTACAGAAAAAGTAGAACTTTGACAGTAGCAGTGCAACTTGTCTTACACTACCCTACCAGTATGCTATAACCTTTTAGGAATGTCCCATGTCTAGGAGGGTGTAAGGATAGTTCATTCTACATGATAATTCAAATCTTCGTCTTTTGCAAAGATCAACACCATGTAGTGCTAATTGTGGTGTGAATATTTGTCTTGAAGCTAGAGTAAGCACCAGCTCATTCTACATACAGGTAGGCCTTGGAACAAACATAAGCACAAATTTTGATCACAACCAACTTGAGAGGAATTTGAACCAGCGCCTTAAAAACAAAAATTCTGTGTCCCATTAACAATCCAGTTTCCCCAGAACTTTATGGGAGGGATTATCAAAGGAGCCTCAGGGGGCTAGATGTCTAAATCAAACTGCAATTCAATAGGATTTGGGTGCCTAAGTCCCTTAGACTTATTTGAAAATCTCAGCCTACAGCTTTATTTAATAGGAAAAAATCCAGTACTGGCAAAAGGATTGTATGAGTAATCAAAACCTTACAAAAATAAATTGGTTTCTTACCGGTGGAGTGCTGAAAATGTAGAAGGATGAACCCTTCAGTGCCAGGAACTTGTATTTGTAGAGTTGAGATGAGTCAGGTCCCTCGAGTCTTTCATTCACCCAGCCCATACGAATAACCTGCAGAGCAAAACCTTCAAAAAATTAAAATAAGCTTCAATAGCAGCATAATATACACTTTACGCAGAAGCGGTACTGTGACCTGTCCATGCCTAGGGTAGCCACCTGAAAATGTCAAGGTCAGGGCAGGCTGCAAAAGGAGAGCAGATTCTCCCAACATTGGTGAGTGACACTGAAGTCAGACTTCCCAACCAGCCACAAACAGTGCTTCTGATTTCCCACACAGGTTATCAAGAAGCTAAAACAAAAATATACACAGACCCCCTTTACTGCATTTCACTCTCTGGCTCCCAATCGGACACTAGGATTAGTAAAGAGATCAGTTATTTAAAACTCTATGTTCTTTACCAAAAAGGTTTCTCTAGACCCCAAAAGGTCAGCCACAGTATCAGAGCAATATAAGTTTAGATCTTACCCAAAATACCACGCTACCAGCCAATCCTTTAGTAACTAAACTAAAGGTTTATTATAAAAAGAAAGAAGAAAAATTATAAGAAAAATGTTAAATGATTAAAGCAATCAGACACATACAATTGATTTGAAAGTTCATATATATCAGGTTTCTAATAGAATTGTGGAGTTTGCAGGCTTGTAGAGTCCCTCTGGTGTACATCCAGTACCTGGATGGGTCTCAGTCCTTTGTTTCACAGCTTAAGTTCAGTTCAGTTGTAAATGAGTTGATCCAGAGGTAGGTGAAGACTGACTGAAGATTGAAGACTAAATGGATGTGGTGCAGCTGTCTTTTATGTCCTTTGGCTTTTGCCATGCTGCTTATGGAAATTTACAGGAATAAGATGTAGTCCAGGGTCACATGAGTGACTGGTGATTCATCAAGTATATCCCTGGCATCTCCTCCTGGCCCATTGTATCTGTGAGTTTCCTTAATGGGCCATTAAGCAGGCACTTGTGCTGCAGCCATCCTGTCTGGTGTGTCACCCAGAAACACAATACAAATTGAAATATAGATACAAACATATCCATAACTTCCATTACACATATAACACATGAACATAAACATTATCATCTTACTTAGCACATTACAGCCTTTCTAACGGTACTGGACACAGTATATCTCATATGAATTATGATTTTGACATATTGATGTTAAATAATATAATAAATGTCGTCCCCCCCAACAAATCCTGCCAGTGTCACATGTTCCTCTCTCTAGAACACCACTCAGTTAATGGAGAGCAGTGCCCTTTGATTTGAAACCCATTGCCCCATCCTCCCTTTTGTCTTTCTCAACCCTTTCCCTGTGTGATCCATATTGCACAGGCTCCCTGAATCCCATTACATCAGTACCACACAGATATCTGGTGTGTTCAGGGTCTGCCTCAGCTATGGGGGAAAGTGGGTGAGAATGGGCCCATAAAGATTAGGGATAGGAAAATGTATACTGATAGAAAAAAAAGCTGTTCAAATTTTTTCCCATACATCCCCTTAGCCGTTTAGGGAAGTTTCAAAAATGTCACTTATTGAACACTCTTTGCAGTAATTTCTGGTTTTGGCCAGGACCTGAAGTAGCAATACTGAAATATTACAAAGACGCTGTTCCCACAATATTTGTGGCCTGTGAAAACCTGGCAGCGCTTGTAATTCTATGAAATCTATGACAGACATCTGGATAAATCCATAGACTTATCTGAAACCAAGTGGTTCACTACATATTGAAGTTTGCCTATCACTAAAAGAATTGAATCATCACATTCTGTGCTTCCAGGGCTTACACATGCATACATCTCGTCAAATGAGAATTGTAGGTGTTTCTGTGCTGGTAGAGTCAAATTCTAAGGGTTTTTGCTCATCTCACATATTTTTTTTTATTTCCTTTAAAGTTATTACAAATAAATTTGTAATTATTTTATAATTATTTTAAATGTTGTTTTATGTATTTTAAAGTAACTTTGAAATTCAGGCATAGGTAAGATATTGTCTCTTTCTGAGCTAGATACAATCTTGAGAACCACATTCCAGTGTGGAAATAATACACTACCTGGTATGCTTAATTTCACAACACCATGCTGAATGTATTGCCTTTAATATGCCTGGAAATATCTATCTGGCCTTAATTATAGAGGTCTGTAAATCTTCAAATGTAAATGGACAATCCTAATGCCCTTGCTGATATTTGGACTCAGCATGGAATTTCCAAAGTGCCTAAGTAACTGAGGAACATAAGTCCCAGGGCACTTCTGACCCTCAGCCCTCACACAAGACAAAACCTTACTTGAAACCAATGGGAATTTAGCCTGAGTAAGGGATGCATTAAAATGAATAGGAACTTCAGGACTCATCCCCAGGGGAGATTCGAAGAGAAGTAGTAACTCATTTAAAACAAACTTTTGAATGTGACCAAAGCATGGAACTGAAACAATGTACAGTAACAGCACAGATTGAACATAGAAACATATTGTTATATAGTCACATTTTTATGTTAGCATGATTAATATATTGTTGTCTAGTTTTGTTATTCAATACATGGTTATGTCTTATCAGTCAACTTATTTAAAAATATACTGTACCAATGTGGTGACCAGCTATTGCTTCTCTACACTCTTCTACTGAACTATAACTTCATTAAAATGTTAATGCTGTACGAAACAGTGCAATAAATACAGTAGATCTTCCAATTCTCACTTTGCTATTGTGTAAACTCAATAATTCTCACCAAAATATTGCTTCACCACTCATCAACACAGCTTTAATAACTGAATGCTCAGACATTTCATTACTTTAACAAAATATACCACGGCACTGCTCAGACTCTTCTACAAATTATAGCACAGATTGCTTATACTAGCATGTTATTATCATAATAAATAAAGAACAATGGCCAAAACAAAGAAACAAAGTACATTTTGTGTTGCAAGATCCTTGATACTTTTACAGTCATATTTGTTTGCTTACCTGCTGATGTGCAAAACTCATTAAACCAGATTGGGTTTCCCAGACATTAGTGGAAAATAAATTAGATTCTATTACAGTCAAAGGTAAAGAGTGCTGTGCATGATAATAATTTGTAGTCCTAATGACCACTGCCCCTTCCCCAATCTAAGGATCTCAAAACCCTTTACAATAATTGGTAGGGAAATTGGAAGATGGTCAGACAATGTAACTTGCTCAGATCATACATCAAATCAAATATGGCACAGCCAGCAAAAATATAGCTACATTTCTTCTATCTCAGTCCTGTTCCTTTAAAACAATATATCAAGGAAGGGAGGATGTTTTTGTTTAAGGTTCAGACAGGGAAATCAGAAGACTGGTGTTCTATTTCTGACCCTCCACATAGTTCATGTGTGATCTTGGATAAGACATTTAACCTCTTCATGGCTCTGTCTTCACTGCCAAAAAAAAAAAAAAAATAGGAGCGGGTTTACATCGACGAAGCTATCATGATGTAAAATCCTAGTAGAGAAGACACTAGTTTGTACTTCAGTGTTGCTAGTCAAGGTAAATCCCAGGTGGGAGTACAGTGTTGGCCTCAACTCGTTGCACTGAGGTTAAAAACTACCTGTGTTTTATCTCCAGTAGGATTTTATACCAAGATAGTTATCTGAATTTGCCTATCCAAGTGTAGAATCCCACCTTTTTTGCAGTGAAGGTATGGCTTGTGCCACAGTTTCCTATCTGTAAAATGGGGATAATACTACTGACCTATCTCACAGGGCTGTTGTGATCACTGCATCTTTAGTATTTGTAAAGTGTTTTGAGATCCTTGAATGCAAGATGTTATAGAAGTGTGAAGTATTATGGCTCTGATCTAGCACTTAAGTAAATAGCAATGGGATTACTTAACACTTAAGCATATATTTTAATTTTAAGCACAAGCTTAACATTCACTGTGCTTTGCTGAAGGAGGAATGATTTAGGCATGTGCTTAAGTGCTTTGCTGAGTTGGTGCCTGTATTATTATTCCATGCTAATGTGCCTTGTTGGTTAATGTCAAAAAGTTTGGTTTGAATACACACTTCTCTATGCCATATCCAGACTCTCAAGTATCTGCAAACTTTGAGTTGAAGTGGTAGGATGGTCACTCTGATTTCAATCCATATGCAGCGCTCAGAAGTGCTAAGTACTATGAAAAGAAAAATACTGAAATAGTAGTTACTGGGCTTTGAATCTCCAAAAAAGGTTTGATCTGGTTCTCTTCAAATTTCCAGTTCAGTTTTAATTTTACTCAAACTGGTTTTCTCCTTCCTTCTAATAAACATTCAGAATTTGAATTGACCTGAACATCAGTGGGACTACTCACTTCAAATTATGGATATGCTGAAGTATTTGCTGAAATGGGGCTTAGAGGGTAGGCTGAGGTGCTTTTGAAAATGTGGTGCTTTTATTAGCTGAATTATTTCTGAATTCTAATGTCATCCATTAATTTATAATAGAAGCAAATAGATGGATTATAACAAAGTGTACTAATGACTCTTCTCCATCAAAGTCTAGAAAATCAAACACACAGGAATACTCACATTGCATTTTAAATACACTGGATTGCAGAAATATTCCATAGTGCCCTGTTTGTTTGACTGAAATGGCCCACAAAATTAACAACTCAAAATGATAAAGAATGATTAGTTATGACATCTAAGTTTTATCTGTATAACAGTTATTTATAAACCAAATATTGCAGAGCTACAGCTCCAAGAAACAAAAGAAAAACTATCAAGCAGAAAGTCAGATAAGTTAATACTGTCATGCTGGCTGGATTGGGGTGGGCATTTATTATATTATTTAACATCAATATGTCATAATCATAACAATTAATATGAGATATGCTTTCTCAGGTACCGTTAGAAAGGCTGTAATGTGCTAAGTAAGATGATAATGTTTATGTTCATGTGTTATATGTGTAATGGAAGTTATGGATATGTTTGTATCTATATTTCAATTTGTATTGTGTTTCTGGGTGACACACCAGACAGGATGGCTGCAGCATAAGCGTCTGCTTAATGGCCCATTAAGGAAACTCACAGGTACAATGGGTCAGGAGGAGATGCCAGGGATGTACCTGATGAATCACCAGTCACTCATGTGACCCTGGACTCCATCTTATTCCTGTAAATTTCCATAAGCAGCATGGCAAAGGCCAAAGGACATAAAAGGCAGATGCATCACATCCATTTAGTCTTCAATCTTCAGTCAGTCTTCACCTACCTCTGGATCAACTCATCTACAACTGAACTGAACTTAAGCTGTGAAACAATGGACTGAGACCCATCCAGGTACTGGATGTACACCAGAGGGACTCTACAAGCCTGCAAACTCCACAATTCTACTAGAAACCTGATATACATGGACTTTCAAATCAATTGTATGTGTCTGATTGCTTTAATCATTTAACATTTCTCTTATAGTTTGTTTCTTTCCTTTTATAATAAACTTTTAGTTTTAGTTACTAAAGGATTGGCTGGTAGCGTGGTATTTTGGGTAAAATCCAAACTTATATTGCTCTGGTATTGTGGCTGACCCTTTGGGGTCTGCAGAAACCTTTTTGGTAAAGAGTATAGAGTTCTAAATAACTGATCTCTTTACTAAACCTAGTTTCCGATTGGGAGCCAGAGAGTGAAATGCAGTAAAGGGGGCTGTGTATATTTTTGTTTTAGCTTCTTGATAACCTGTGTGGGGAATCAGAAGCATTGTTTGTGGCTGGTTGGGATGTCTGACTTCAGTGTCACTCACCAATGTTGAGAGAATCTGCTCTCCTTTTGCAGCCTGTCCTGACCTTGGCATTTTTAGGTGGCTACCCTAGGCACGGACGGGTCACAAATACTACAAAAGTAAGTAGTGATAGTATCGTTAAAGTGTAGCTGAAAATGAAAAAAAAAAGTTTTAGCTGCCGGTACTCTACGATAGTTCCCTAGACATGCCAGAAAATGATGAAGTGTCTTTCAACTTTCATTAAAAACAAAAACAAAACAGCAATTATTTATCTTCACTTTGTCAACAGTTCCTGGAACAAAAAAATAATTTTTTGTGCTCCACAGTAGAAGTGAAAATATTGTTTTGCTGACTTATGCCATTTCTTACAAAAGAATACAAAAATTCATCCAGTAAACCTGGAGGTGAGTTACAGCCCTATATAAATTAGAATGCTTCAAACAACTTTAGAGTTTTTGAATTGTGGGCTGTGATCAAAATGCCATTGGCCACTTAACTACAGTGACTTTGTTAGGTACCAGTCAACAGAATTGAGAATTTCTTGGCATTTATAAAATATATTCATTCATTTCCTTCCTAAATCAATTCATTTTAATATGTGTGTGGGCCCACTGAAGAGGCTACAGTATAGCAGAATGCTGAAATTTTTTGTTGTATAATAACTGCATACAGCTATTGGAAGGGCAAGATTCAAGCTGACGTAAGTGCAGGATGTTGGGGTGGTCAAAATTGGGGGAGCTCCTGGCTGACTGACAGTGGCCTTGATGGATGGGAATTTTTCCACAGGCTTCAGTGGGACCAGTATTTCACCCTGTGTCAAGAGAGAGTTTGCAATATTGCCAAACTCAAGAGATCAAAAATCATGAGACAGACTCTCCAAAATCATGAATTTTTTTTTTTAAGGCTGTGTGTAAGGGACAATTACTGTTACCCCCTCTTCTAAATGTATTAAGTAAGGCAATTTTGTTCCCCACTGAAGGAGTTCTCTCCCTCACATATCCTCTCCCCTGCCATTAATCCTGAACCCCAGCCCTCCCATCAGCCCTCCGCCCTCCTCAGTTCAGCAACATTAACCCCCATCATCAGTTCAGTCCCTCTCAGGCCCCACTCTGGCTGGGTTCTTCATCCTCCTCTTCCAGGCCGGAGATAAAATGGCTGCAGCAGGGTCCCCTCACCCCCTTCCCAGGTAGGGTGGGAGGGCATCCCCCTCTATCCCTTCCCAGGGCGGATCCTGTAGCTAGGAGGGGGAGGAACAGAGTCATCATCCTGTGAGTATTTCTCACAGAAAAGGAAGAGGAGGAGGAAACAGAGCCAGGTGGGGCAGCTGGGCTCTTTAACTCACTCCTTTCCTATGAGAACCAGGAACAGAGGAAAGTGACTCTTGGCTTCTGGTAAGGCAGAACTGTATGAGGGAGCTATAGGTTCTTGCATGATCATGACACAAGCTCCAGCACTGTCTGAAATCCCCTCACTCATGAAAAAATGGTGAGAGTTGGCAATGCTGAGCTTGTCAGCATGACTGTTACTTGAGCTGGATGGGGAAAAGGAGAGACAAGGAAGATGGGTAGGGGCTGGCGAGAGAATATGCTAGAAACAAAAAAGGGAATGCAAATGAAAACGAGAGGCAGAGAATGAGGGAGGCAAAGGAAGAAAAAGAAAAAGTACATTGAGAAAGAAAACAAATAAAATGGAAAAGAAATAATATTAAAAGAGCTATAGACAAACAACAAATAGGAAAAACTACAGTCGGTAGAAAGAAAGAAAGAAAGAAAGTGTGGCTTTCCACAGGAGGAAAAAATAAATAAAGATTAGAGAAGAGGAGGATGGACTTGGACTAAAATAAACTGATTTAAAAAAATTAAAAAAGATTATTAAAAAGAGGAAAATGAAAGGAGGGAAAAGAGGGAGAAATTTTTTTTAGAATTAGTGTTTTATTAACTTATCTTATTGAAAAAGAATTACAAAAATTATGCACTCTTCTACCTATTTATGCACTCTTCTACATATTTTTAGAATTTTTGGAATTTAGAAAAATTATATCAGACACTTTGGGTTTTTTTCCCCCCACAGTTCATTCCACTCCGACAAGTCCAGATGTTGACAGTTATAGAATCAACTAAATGGGCAAAAAGTAATAATCCATATCACCAGAAGTCTATATCTATAATCAAAAATTGACCTGTTTGGGGCTTACAAATAAAATAATTACTGTTAGGCTGGAAATAAAACTTGTTGACTAACTAGTGTCATTAAGTAACTGCCACTTTATTTTAAGGACCAATTAAAATATCACATACAGAATATTTCATAGATAAGAATTGCCCAATTAATATTGCAGTTATAAAATGGCTTGACACTCCAAAGGTGAAGACAGGTGACTTTTTTGTAATTAAAAATTGCAAAACCAAATGGAATATGAAGTGTTATAAAAACGTCCAACCTCTCAAGAGTCTTAATGAGTACTATTTGCACTTACATCGAATCTGATCTGTTCACAACTGCAATTGCATGCACAACGCAGGGAAGGTTACCAATAGATCATCAATGTATCATTAAGGGTTTTTTAAGTGTTCTGATTTAGTCTATAAAGGTTTTGAAAAGAACAAAACCGGTTATGACACTCTTACAGGGAGACAAGGCAAGTTGCTAACAAATGGAATACAATCACATCAAATGAATGAAAGTTCTTATTCTCACTTCTTGTTTTCTGTGGCACCAAAGCTTCTAGATGCTGCAATGGATGGAAAGTTAATGGGTAATATTTAATAAAGATCTTTTTACATCTTGGAGATTTTAGATAACAATGTTATAAAAAACGGTAACAAATAGATGAAGGCAAACAATAACTTGGAGGGAAAAAAAGGGGGAAGATCTAGTAGATTCTCGACCCATGCAATGCCAGAGCTGACAGGGCTGTCCACTCTTGTAACCCGAAGTAGAAGGAGTGACTTACTAGTGGCAAGATCTGGCCCAAAGTAACTAATTAATGGCAAGACATTAGGCATCTTGCTATGATACAAATTAAGAAGACAAAGAAAATTATATCTTGGATCCTTTGTTTGGTTGTTTTATTCAAATAAAAATGTTCAGTTAGCGACAGCAGGTTTTGTTTTTTTTTAAAGACAGATATTATGGGACAAATTAGTAGCAGCTTTTGCATCTCTGTAATATTGCACATCTCAAGAAAATAAGTAAATGGCAATCAAAGCTAGATAGATTTCTAAAACACTTGACATATTATAAAAGATCAACATTTTAAAATCTTCTGGAATAATAATTATATAATGGGTTATTTTAACTACCTCAAGATACACTGGTCTAATTGCCTATCGACACATCAATTGAACGAGCAATTTATTAATACCATAAATGGCTGGTTTTCAGAGCTTCACTATGAGTTACTCTTGTAACTCAATTCTATGAACCTTAAAAATGCAGATATTCAAACTATGAGGAAAACTATCACACACCCGGATAAAGAAGAAATATTTTAAACAATCCTTAATATCCATAAAACAAACTAAAATTTATTTTAAAAAGACAGAGATGTATATAAATTTGAGGAAACAGAAATAAGGAAGGAAAGATGAGGACCTGGTGCACAATATTTGTCATGATATTTGAAACATAAAAGTCATCAGAGAGCAAGGCTAAGTTGACAAAGGGAGCAGGCAAGAAGGAGACTTTAATGAGATACAGAAGCCAAATAGGTGCAAAAGATAAGTGCAACCAGAAAGTTAAAAAAAAAATAAATTAAAAAAAAGTTGAGGGAGGTAATCAAGAAGGTGAAAATTACAAAATCAGGAAAGAGGCAGAGCTGCCAGCAAGGTCTGGCCCCAGGCAAATGACTGTCCTCACTCTGAAAGCTCATTTTATCCCAGTCCTTTTTATTTCCCTTTACAATCATGAGTAAAAGAAACATTTATTTAAAAAAAAATGAAAGCTTAGATTGTGACATCACATAACTCAGTGAGATGGGCACTAGGCACGTGCCTAAAGAGTCTATGCATTTTAATGCAACACTGCACATACACATCCTCACACGTAACCACTCCTCCATGATACATGCAGCCTCCCCCTAATTCTCTCTCTCTCCCTCTGCCCCACCACTCATATTCCTATGATCTCGTTTTCATATTCTCTTACTGACTTCTCTTTTCCAACACTGTTGTTCATTCTCTCCCTACCACTCCCTTTCACTCACCCACACACAAATTATCATTCACTCCTTTCCTCTCTTTCTCACTGCACTCTCTCACTCTTTTACCCAGGTACTCTTTTTTCCTCTCTTCTTCTGTTCCCTTTCTGCAAACTCGGCCTCTCTTTCCCTGCCCCATAAATACACACTCTCAATCTCTCCCTCCTGCAGATTCTCCCACACTTGGCTTTTTCTTCTTGCCACTCAAACTTTCTGTAAGTCCCAGTGCCTCCTCAGTGTGATGGAGAGGAGTCTGCTGTGTATCAGCATAAAGCGGCACTGCAAGAGCTGTTTCCTCCTCCCCCTGCAGTTGCTGCAGGGACCAAGGGACTACACCAACAAGGAGTATGTGTGTGGTGGGAGGGAATGGTTTGGTCTGGGAAAGCATTGCACAGAGAAGCAGTGGCATGTGTGTATAAACCTTTTGTTTAATGCCCACTCATAGGGTAGGCCAAATGGAAAAGGGCATTACTAAGGAGGTGGAGGGATAAATTGTGAGGGGATGGGGGAACATGTCCTACTCATTTCCCCCAGCGGTTGTATCTCTGGAAGAGAAGCTGAAGGCAGAGCCTGGGTGGAAAGCCAAATACAGAACATGCTTCTAGATACTAGACAATGGTAGCCCTGCACTGTTAACATTTAGCACTTTATTTTAAAAATTTTAAGAGAGATTGAAGAAGTCTAGAGAAGATGGTTGGAAGTATGGCAAGATATTGCAAAGACTAAAGAACATTTAGCTTGAAAAGACATGACTTTAGTTGAGAAGTTCAAAATTATGAAGGAATTTATCAGGCCTTTCTTTTTACCATTCATAGGGTGAAATAAGGGAACATTTGATCTCAAAGAGAAATGTTGCTTCACACAGCATATAATGAACCACTGAACACAGTCACAATAACTTAGCCAAACACTGTGACTGAATTGTAGTAGCCAATGACTAACCACATATGTATCTATGGAAACTAAGGGCTCAATATAATTTAAAGCGAAGCCCCATGTTGGGGCTGGTTCAGATCTGCCCTGCTCTTCTGGGAGATAGGGGAAAAATTACTCTGGGAAAATACAACTCCTTTTAAATACCTGGAGAGCAGAGAGAGTGCACTCACTGCTTCAGGGGGTACAGCTACCTCCTTCCAGTGTGCTAGTCCCAGTTGCAGGCTGGCGCAGATGTTGACTGGCCCCGCCATATCCCTTCAGCCCAGAGACCCCGAGTAAGCGTGGTCGGACCATATGACGGCTGGTGAGAATTGACAGACTGGTCAGAGGTGTGCATTCGCAAGGGACGAAGAAGAGGGATTAAGAAGAGTCTAAAGCACAGCTCAACCTGTAGCTGTGATGAATGCAACAATGAATGGGTCATTAGCGAAAGGGGGTGCAAGGATGAAACAATGCTGTAATCCCAAACACACAGGCAATATAGGTGTGTCTGGTCGTTGCTTGGGCTCCACAGAAGATATGGAGGAACTTTCAACCCACATATGTGGCAGGCACAATCAGGCCCCAAAAGAACGTTAAGGTTATCATTAGACTGCAGCACAGAATCTGTTTATCATAGGGCAGCAGGAGGCATGATTTTCCACTGATTTACATGTACAATTTTCTCGGTGATGTGTGGGGAGGAACTACTTTACACAGAGCATCAGGTATCGTCCACTGTTTAAGTAAGGATGATGGATAGCTGACTCGATGGACCTTTGTTAATGATCAATTAATACTTATCAAGGTGATAGTCTATTTTATAAATCTTTTTGACAAGTTCACCAAAGCACATCACTGTGATGACTAGCATTTTTAATACAGTTACATTTGTCAATTGTTCTATTAATTACACTGTGCACTGAATTTCTTATCCTTCGGTATGTTAAAGGTCAAGAGCAGCTTTTGCAACTACAAAATACTGTAGATTCATTATACTGTGGAAAATTTGCTTGGTTAAGTGCATAAATACTCAATAACATTTTAAAATGCTGCTTTTAATTTTTATAATCCAATATAATATTGGTTAACTACCCATTCATCACTACGTTTGTCTTGAATACCAGGGGGCCTGTATTTTAGACTCCTTTTAGGTGTTCTTGAATGCACCCCTTCTGGTTACTGGTTTTGCGGCCTTCAGGCAGTCCTACCACTCTTAAAATAAGAGCCACCCTTCCCCGCCCTTAGCTGAAGCCCTCACTCCCAGCTGTGCTAAATTAACAGGTCCAACTGAGTCTGGCCTCCATAAGTCCCTTTTCTCCATAAATCAGACCAATGAACTTGTTAAAGTGATTCATAAAATAGCTTCTTCAAAACAAAGCATTATTTATTCTTTCACCCAGAGGTACAGAGCATGCAGAGCACAGGTATAAAACAAAATAGGCCTATTCACACATTTCCCCTCACCTCAACCTTCATCTTTCCTTGGAAGCTCTGGTAAGTTCCATTTAGGTCAGTTACCTTCATCTCTAGGCTAGGAGAAGCAGCCTGCTTGCTGCAGCTTCTTGTCTGTGTCTATTCAGTCTGTGTGTCAGTCTCAGTCTGCTGACAACCCTTTCTTCTCCTCCCCTCCACCCCCTTCCTGCTTAGGTTAGAATCTTCAAGGTTTTAATATAGCTTTTGATCCTAAATTCATCTTGGGAAGAGTAAACTATGCCAACCTAGTGGGTGACAGGCCAGGGATTATTTCCCACTTAATGATTTCCCCATTGTTTCCCCAACAGCTCATGGTATTTCCTATGACATCTTCTCTTCGTCATTGTTTAGTTTCCTGTTGGTTACCCTCTTACAGCCTCCTTTGATTTAAGTCTATGCATTCAGGCAGAATAGTATCACACAGGTAACACTAAGGTGCACATGATATTTACAAAAAATATAATGCACATAACTCTTTCATGCTCCACAACGTTATGTTTCTGTAATATTAAGAACATATCTCAATAATAGCATATTCAGGGCAAAATCCGCAGTATCAACAATGGAGCAGTCAAATACAGTGGAGGAAGGGTTGCACAAGAGTCCTTTGCTTATCCTGGTGTCACTCTGCTCCATGCTGGCTTCATGGCACATTTGAGAAACAATTTCTACTTGCTGCCACTAGCCTCATGACCATTGGTCATTACCAGGATGCAAGGGAGTCCCAGTCACACTCTGTACATTAATAAATGTGAGAGATGATAGCATAGGATGAGCTATAGTGACTTCTATACAACACAAAAGTCACCCTATGCATGGGAGAGCTTATGGAGAATGAATCAGATTATTTTAGGGATGCTTTATGCTAGAGGAGGAGTGTGGTTCCAAATCACGGTCAGTAAGTACAACACACAAGCCTCACAGAAATATTGCTGTCTTTTAATGCAGTTAAACTTTTCCTTTGAAGGGTTATTTTCTTCTGTTACTGTTTAGTGAAAATTTCCTTATGCATCCAATAATGGGATGCATTATTGCTTTCATGGTTAAGCTCTTCGATCAAATTCTGGAGATCACGTAGGTTAGATACCAGCAAAACAAAAGTCAGATTCTCAGAAGCTTTAAGTATGTTTCTCCTGTCCTTTCTGTTCAGTTCAGTCTATAGAAAACGTTTGTGAAATAAATCATAAATTGCTTTTGTTTTCACAAAGACTGTAGCAACCTTTTATCTCTTCCCTTTGTAGTTTTATTTTTCTCCTCTGTATTTCCCCATAACATCTTCCCTTGCTAATACCTCAAATTCCAACCACTGTGTGTTTGTTTCTTAATTCTCATGCAAGTCATGCTTTGGTGTACTTTCTACTAGAACTCAGAATTAATTTTCCAGCTTGAGTCTAAATGTTCTTTGTTATTATTTTATGCAACCTAGATTTATTTCTGCTCTGTTTATGCTGATCATTTATGCTTCCTCTGTTCCACAGTCTGTGGTTAGTATCTCAATAGTCTGTGGTCATAATCTATTTAAGGGTGTGTGATTTCTGATCTTCAGTTCCTCCTGTGTCTTCCACATTCCTTGAAGTGAGATTCTGCTACCCTTATTCAAGTTAAGTGGCAACTAACTTATTTTAAATTAATAATGCAATTTGTGAAGTAAGGTACTATTCAATCTAAGTAGGCATGACAAAATTGGCACTTGATTATGTTCTCTCTCTTAGATCTGTCTATCTATTTTACCAGTACTAAAAGCACCATAAAGTAAACATAAAAAGCTGTTCTCCTCCTGACTAACCAAAGGCTCAGATTACCTCCTCCTCCACAGTGGAGAAAATGAAAATTTTCTCAGTCCCCAACTTGACCAAGAGAAGCACAGAAAGAGAAAGTAATACTCCTAGGGCATACTTCCCTGCTTTGTCTAGATCCTATAGAGGACCACACATGCATGCTATGCAAAAGTATTAACTTTTGTGTGAACCCAGTTTTGGCTGAGGAAGCTCCCAATGGGGAAGACATGAAGGAGAAGAGTCCAGTGCCATGGAACTGAGTGGAGGAACAGTATGTGCCAAAGGCAATGTGGAGGCACAGGTCTTTGTGTAGGTGGTTCTCTCATTCAACAGCTCTCCCATGACCCAAGGCATTTGAAGGCTGAATCCCATCCCCTTGATAGAAGAGTACAGAGAAAAATTTAGAACTCCCAGTTTCCAGCCTTCAATGTGGGTTTTCCTCCACAGGGAATTTTGGGGGGGAGGACTTATCGCTATGGTGCTTCGCTACTTCAAAAAATGTAAGCCAATATCAGCTGACTCATTAACCTCAATATCTCTCTCATATGAGGAGAGATTTCTGGAACATTAATTCACATGTTCAGAAGTTTGTAAATATTTTCCGAAACTCAGGAGTCTCATTTATCTGAGTGAAGAAAGTGAGATCTAGTGAAATAAGCACAGAACTGCAATCTAAGATTTCTTGAGTCAAATATATGCCAATTTGTTGTGTGGATTTTTGCAAGTCACTTAACCTTTTCGCTCTGCAGGTCTTCATCTATAAAATGAGGATAATAATAGTTATCTGCTGCACTGGGGTATTGTGAGGTTTAAACATTACCTAACTGAGTAGTAGTTAATATTTGTCAAGTGCTTTGAAGTGTTATGAATTTGTCATTACAATTTATTTTTATTTTCATAAGAAACTGGAGTTCCCAAAATATCAGCAAAGATGATCAAGAGAATTTCATGAAGAATTGTGAAACTGTCCAACATATAAACAAAGTAAGGGCAATTATCAAGCCTGATTTTAAATCTAACCCATAGGAATTTATGCCCTAAGATTGTGAAATATTGATATAGAACATGTCAGAAGCCCAACTGGCTGTAGAACAGCCAATAAATACGTCTACAAGGCAAAAAAAGACCCACAACAGTGAGTCTCAGAGCCCAGGTCAGACTTGCGGGGCTTATACTATGAGGCTAAAAATAGCGGTGTACACATTTGAGCTTGGACTGGAGCCTGGGCTCTGAAACCCTATGATGTCCCAGAGCTTGGGCTCTAACCCAAACCCAAACATCTACATGGCTATTTTTAGCTCAGTAATATGAGCCCAAGCCAGGCTCTAGATTCGCTGCTGCAGGTCTTTTTTTGCAACCTAAGTGGCTGTACTATACCCAACTGGCTTTAGACATGTTGTATATCAATATTTCACATTCCTAGGCATAAGTCCAAGGACTGTATTTTGAAATAAACTTAACTTTTCTAATTTAACAACTAGCAGAAGCCGATTTTGGCAGCATTTTATATATTCATAAATATTCATATATTCATTTGTGTTTATTGTAAGAAAATGAGAAAAAGAGATGGATGTTATGAGAATGTATGCACTATTTCTTTAAATCTTTAGCAGGAAGCCTAGCAGGAAAGGGCTTGGGAAGCTTCTAGGCACTTGCTCTACAGTGACAGCTACAGAGAGAAGTCTTAGCAATAATACTAATAAAGTTCCTCAGTCAGTGTCAGAAGAAAGTGACTCTCTCTGTGATTCTTTTGCCAAATGACAGATGCTAAAAGCCTGATGCAAAGTCCTCTAACTTCAAGGAGAGTTGTACTATTAACTTCAATAGGTCTTGGATCAGATCCTAAAAGAAAAATGAATAATTCTAAACAAGGATATCCAGGATGAAGAGAAGAGAAGGTTCAAAAAGCGCTTTTTTGGTTGAGTGTAGTGTAATTTAAATGTGCACTATACCCATATTAATATTTCAGACAGGATATTATTTTAACCAATGGAAACAATTAGTATGGGAAATTCTGATATAAGTTAAAGGGAGTTTCATGTGTGGAATGGCTGCAGATGAGAATCCCCTAGTTTTGAGGCAGCTGAAACATATACCAACTTAAACTATGTCCAAGGGCCAAACCTCCTCCCCCACCATGCCTAGCTTTTGTTGGTGCTATAAACCAATCACTCATAAATCTAAAATCCAACCAAATAATTTTGAAAAATAATATATATAACTGCTACACCTGTCATGCTTCTCTTCTTTCCTCTTGTCTTAGCTCTCATTTTCTCAGCTTGGCTTTTCATCAGATTAACTGAAATTTGAAATTAACTGAACTGCATCATCACAGTAAGATGAGAGGGCGACATACCTGCTCTATATAATGAGAAAAGACCTAACCAAATGATGTCCCTGAGTGGAATGTGAACCAGGGCCGAGCAACAGGTGTCATGGTCAACATGTCAGCCAAAGTATCCATTTGTAACTGAACAGCTGTTCAGAGTTCCAAAAACATAGAACAGACATCATATTCCTCCACCTTTTCTATCCTCTCTCCCCTCCACTTTGCATCTTGACTGTCTGTTAAAAACAGGACAAGTGACTACCCTTCACACATCAGAACAGAGAGTAAAATTAACTCTTCCTTTTCATCAAAGAACAGTTGTTAATGAAAACAAGGGACTGATAATTTGCCTCCAAAAAGAAAAAGACGAACAGATTTTGATTTAGTTTATTTTACATAATCACTCAGTTCCATAGACTTTGAGACCAGAAGAAACGATCATGATCATCTTGTCTGTCCTCCTACATGTTGCAGGCCACAGAACCTCACCAACCCACTCCTGTAATAGACCCATAAGCTCTGGCTAAGTTAGTGAAGTCCTCAAAAAAAAAAAAAAAAAACCTTTCAAGTTACAGAGAATCCACCATTTACACTAGTTTAAAGCTGCAAGTGACCCATGCTCCATGCTACAGAAGCAGGTAAAAAACAAAACAAAAAAACTAACAGGGTCTCTGCCAGTCTGACCTGGGGGAAAATTCCTTCCCGACACCAGGGAAAAAGTTTGACCCTGAGCATTTCGTCAAGACCCAACTTCCAGACACCTGGGAAAGAATAATCTGTAGTAACTCAGAGCCTCCCCATCTGGTGTCCCATCACCAGTCATTGGAGATATTTGTCCTTAGCAGTTGCAGATCATCCACATGCCATTGCAGGCAGTTTCATCATACCATTCCCTCCATAAACTTTTCAAACTCAGTCTTGAACTAATTACGTTTTTTGCCCCAACTGCTAGAGCCCTGCAAATCTGCAGATATCCACTTTATATCCATGGATATCCATGGACCATTTCTTGCAGATTGTGAGTTGCATGATCATGGAGGTTGGGTCGTCTGTGACTCCTGGGGGAGAGCTAAAGCAGCTGCCAGCCAGGGGTGCAGTGAACAGCTGATCAGCTCTTAGGCTGCTGGTAGAGCTCAACAGCTAATCAGCTGTTAGGCAGGAGGGTGGGACTGCTCAGCTGTTAGGCAGCCAGCAGGACTCAACAGCTGAGTCAGCTGTTAAGCGGGTGGGCTCAGCAGCTGTTTGGAGTGGCAGGGGCTCAACAACTGAAGGAGAGCTGCTGGCTCCAAAATAGCTGATGTGTGGATGAGGATGCAGTTAAAGCTAAAAGAGGGAGGGCGGATTGCGGGTCGGGTAAAAGTTTATTCCAGCTGATCCACGTATTTGTATTCACGCAGGGCTGTACCCACGGCAAATTCGCCACCATCAGATCAATTTATCTGGATCGATTGAGTGGAAGTGAAGACCCGCTCAATTGATTCAGAAGTCAATTCAATAAAACCACCTCCAAAAAAAGTGTAGCGCTGCGTTGACAGGTAGGCATTTCCTGCCAGTGCAGTGTAGTGGAGATGGCGTGCAGAAGAGAATTTAGGAAGTCGACCTAAATTACGCAAGCTACTCTATGTATCTTGTGTAACTCCCACCAACTGCCACCGAATTTCCTGGTAAGTATAGACCAGGCCTTATACACAGAAAAACCATCTGCTCTTCTCCATCAGCCTGACCCTTCTCTTCCCCTCTCTGGTGCCCTTCACCATCAGCAGCCTCATGCAAGTAGTGTGCATGTGGGGGAAGAAGAAGGCTGAGGGCACTTCAAAGCCTCTTTGTATCTTATCTTTGAATCAGCCCCTACACCCACACCCTCACAGGAGCCTCAGTCCTTGAGGGAATATCCCTAATTTCCCCTCTTGGGAGTCCCTGCCTCCCCATCTCTGCTCCTTCCCTGCTGGCAAGCCTCAGATCTGTCCTGCTTCTCAGTCCTTGCCACCAACAGGAACTGCCACAGTTTTGGCAGGTAGAGGGCCAAGTGTGCAGAGCAGGACCTGGATGTGGTGTTGGTTATGCTCCGCTCCCAGCCATCTGGACATGCGCATGCCAGTAGTTACAAGATCCCCGCCAGGCATGCACTCAGCTTACAGAGATAATAGTGCCAGGGAAAAAAAACCCCAGCATATTTTCACCAGCAACCAGCAAGGCACCACAAAAACCAGCTGGACCAGTTAAAAACTGGCCAGATGGCAACCTTAGTTGAGAGATAGTCAGAGTCAATGCTCCTTGATGGCTCTTATTATTAGCTACTGTGCTGTTCAATGATCACTCAATGCTCCAAAAAGATGTACTTTATTCTGTGATAGATTCCAACTAATTGTGCAGCATAACAATGACATGAAATTCTGCAGTGTCCCTCTAAGATTCTCTGTCTGGGAGGCTCAGTCCTTAAAGGGACATCATCCCTTCCCACCAAAACTTATCATCATTTTAAAAATCAACATTAATAAAATACACAATTACAAATGCTTATATGCAACCTGTAACTAAACTTACTAACAATGTTAAATTAGTCTTTGAAGTGCTCTGTGCTGTCACTTGGATCTACAGAGCACCCCATAAACATCAGCACTGCTGCTGTCAGGGGGAGGTGAGTCCATTTGTTCCTCTCATTCTATGTCTGAAGTCTTCATTGTCTTTACCTCCTGTGCTTGTTGTCTGTCTGAGACCCTCCTGGGTAAAACAGCAGACTGGGATTTGAGGGTAGTACCCATTTCTACTTTGTACGTGTCCAGTGAGGTGACAACCGCAAACAACCATGTGGCAATCTCTTGTGACACCACTGCTGTTTGAGACCATTGTTTCCCATCATCAATATGCACAGTCATTTACATGAAGTGGTGGCAGCTCCCTGGACTCCAAATCACATTAATATTTTTGTTTCGCTTTAGCTGTCTCTTTATACATGTGCAGCTCTCAAATGACTCTGAAATGAGTTTCTAATAGTACAGGCTTGCTTGTTTTCAGAACTGAACAAAATGTCAGCAGGTAACAACCCATGCTTCACTGGTATGCTATTCTGTAATTTAACAATACTAAATATGGATCACAGTCTGACTCTGCAGTATTTTTCAGAAGGTGCTTTATTATTTTGATACTGTTTTCCACCATGTCATTGGATGTGGGATAACAGGGACTAGTGGCTACATGTCTAAACTTGTACTTCACTGTGAGATGCTTAAACTCAAGCCTACTAAACTGTGGCCCATTGTCATACATTACTAAGTTAGGTATACCATGTCCAGCAAAAACAGACTTGACATGTACTATCCTCTAGCAAGTGAGAATCACAGGGAACTGAGAATCACAGTCTAGTACGAGGACATTTTTTTTTTCCAGTGAACATAATTTATACCTACTTTATTCCAGTGGGCAAACGTTTCCTGTGCCACCAATATAAGCTTTTGTTTGATTTGGCCTCTATTTTTGGCATGTGAAATAAGTCTTAATAGCATCCTCAACGTTGCTGTTCATCTGAAGCCCTTCTTTTAGATTTTTCAATCCCTAAATGAGCTTCAGATATTCTTTTAAACATATTTTTTCTGTATTACCTTAGGAATCATCATCTTGGTGCCTTTAAACAAAATCCCATCTAGTATTCAGAGCTCCCCTACCAAGCAGCTTTCTGTGAAAGGGGCACAAACCCTTTCCCCCAGAGATAGGGGGGTGATAGAGATGTTATATGTCCTGAAGCAAGGGTACACAGCCCAGAGAAGGGTGGATGGGACTGAAGATTCTTTTCTTTTCTGATGGAGTTCACTTATGTATTTTGTTGGATTATTATCCTGGAAAGGGGTAGACTCAACAGCAAACCAAGCTGGAGCGCCAAGTTACTATCTACTAGAAAGAAGACCACCATCACACCAGAGCCACAAGTGGTGTGGAAGATGCTAAAGACAGGGGAAAATTGTGACTCAAGTATCTAACCACTAGGTGGTGCTACCAGTAAACTCAGCCCATCACAGCAGGTTACCATCACAAAACAGTATTCACAAAATAAAATGGAGTTCACAGTCTGACTCAGATATATCCCCCATCTGCTAATGGCCAATCATTTCAGCTACTGTTGAAATATATACATTACATATAGCACCCTTAAAACAAAGAGTGGGATACAGGAGGCACAGCACAGATCTTGGAGCCCTTTTGGCAGAAGGCATCATGGTGATTCAAGTGCTCTTGCACTACGGTGACCAGATGTCCAGATTTTATAGGGACAGTCCCAATATTTGGGGCTTTGTCTTATATAGGCGCCAATTAACCCCCGTCCCCTGTCCGAATTTTTCACACTTGCTATCTGGTCACTCTATCTTGCACCTTCCTGATCCTGAGCTGCTCTACTGCCCCTAACATAATTTAGGCCGCCCTGTTTCCCTGTATTAGCACTTAAAATTCTTTAATGGTTCTTGAATAATTTAATTCTGTATAACATTGATCCTCTTATAAGAAAAATGAAGTGGTTTCCTAGATACAAAAATTGCTGGTGGGGAAATGTGGAAACCTCCTAAAAGTTTCCATAATGCTGCCAGCAAGATTTTACAAACAAGACAACAAAACAAAGTAAAAGATGAACTAATGTATGAGTTGTTTAATTGCACAACATCAAGAGGACTGTCCAATGCAACCTTGGAGAGATGCAAAACTCATGGCTGAGCAAAAAGGCAGATGAGATTCAGTCCTATGCAGACAGGAATGATATGAAGAACTTCTGTGATGCTCTGATGACAATCTATGGGCCAACGTCATCAGGAACATCTCCAATATTGAGTGCCGATGGCACCACACTGCTCACTGATGAAGAAAAGATACTGTAAAGGTGGGCAAAACATTTTTACAATATCCTCAATCAACAATCATCTGTTAGTGAGGAGGCAATTGATTGACTGTCCTAGATTGATATCAAAATATCTCTTGCTGATCCCCCAACGCTGACTGAAACTATTAATGTGATTGACCTGCTGTCAAATGGTAGAGCACCTGGAACAGATGCTATACCAGCAGAAGTCTATAAGACTGGAGGCTTGCACACAAGGATACATCCATCATTCACTTGTACAAACGGAAAGGTAACAAACAATCCTGTAACAACTATTGGTGCATCTACTTGTCCTCCACGCAGTGGACAAGTTCACCTACCTGGCAGTACACTATCAGGTGCAGTTTACACCGATGATGGAACAAATGCCAGAATTGCCAAAGCAAGTGTGGCCTTTGGCAGACTATGTGCAAATATGTGGGAGCACAGAGATATTAGACAATAAACAAAATGGAAGGTCAACAAAGCCATGGTATTGCCAGCTTGGATATATGCATGCAAAACCTGGATGGTGTACCTGGATGCAAAACATGGATGCCATGTTATGAAGCTGAATCACTTTCACATGTGCTATCTGAGGAAACTGATGAGGATAAGATGGCAAAACAAGGTTCCAGATACTGAGGTTATCATATGGGCAGGTATTCCAAGCATCCATATTTTGTTAATAAAATCACAGATGAGATGGGCAGGCCATGTCAGCAGAATGTCAGATGAGCAACTGCCAAAGGAGATCTTTTATGGCAAGCTAAAGGAGGGAAATCGTTCTCAGGGAGGCCAGAAGAAATGTTTCAAGGACTCTCTCAAGTTATCCTTGAGGCATTTCAACATTAACTGAGAGTTTTGGGAAGATCTTGCTTAGGAACATTCTACCTGGAAAAGCCCCATCCATACTGGAGCTACAGTCTATGAGCAGAGGGAGAACTACTGAGGCAGATCAGAAGTGTCAGCAGTTGAAATCTCATAACAGCAGCATGTCTGCTGTTAATCAAGTAGCTCACAGATGCATCTCTTGTTCAGAGTGCCACAGACATTTCAAAGTTCAAATTGGCCTGATCAGCCACTCCCATGTTCACAGAAACCAAACCAATCAATGATATCATGGTCATCTTTGGACCCAAAGGAAAAACAAGAACATAAAAGTATGTTTGACTGTAACAGGTTTTTGGAATGATTTTTAGAATCAGCCTTTGATTGCAGTGTAGTTCAATTTATGAATATCATTTCCATGCTAAAAGTATAACCAGGCTAATTCTCATGTCACTAATCTGCAAACACACAAAACAATTCATAAAAAAAAAAAAAAAAAAAAGGTCTCTCCCCATTTCTCAGCAAGGATTTAATAATAGGCTGCTGCAATGATGGGTCATATTACTAAGGCTATGTCTTCACTGACGGTGGCAAATTCTCCGCCGTCAGATCGACTTATCTGGATCAACCGAGAGGTCAGTGAAGGCCCGCTCAGTTAATCCAGAAATCGACGTATTAAGACCACCTTCTCAAGTGGTGTAGTGCAGTGCAGTGAAGGTGGCGCACAGAACAGAAGCACAGAAGTCGACGGCAGTCATGCAAGTTTTTTGCGTAGTTTGCGTAACTCCGATTGACTGCCGCCAAATCTCCGAGGTAAGTGAAGATAAGCCCCAGGCTTTATTTTTATAAAACAGAATGCAATTCATTTGCTAGAATTTATAATTGTGGAGGAAAACCAAAATTATTCTTTTCAAAGTAAATGAACACAGTACATTTTGGGATGTAGTATACTTATTTTTTTACTATTATGTTTGTTCTTACTTTCTAATTTACAAAATGTGTTATTCTGCAGTAGAGGCTTTCAGCTACTAGTGTGAATTAGTGAGATTCTTTTATGTTAATTATGACATCTCAGAATCTAAAACCTCTATTGCCTAAAAAAAATGTGTATTTAGAATTTGCAAATCTGAGTATATGTCTACATGTAGCTCCAAACTTTTTGCAAACTGCAGGGAGGTAGAATTTTTTTCCAGTAATTTTTAAAGAGCATTAATTAATAATAAATATTTATGGATCATACAGTCAAAATCTTACCTGGTCTGATAGAGAGCAGCATTTATTTGCCATTTTCATCTGCAGAAAAACAGAGATAAAAGAATAGTCAGTGATTAATATATTGTGCTATGATTTGTTATATTATTTCATTATCAGTGACGTATTTAATACATATTCATATAAGGATCTCAATATTATAATTAGAATTATTTTATACATTAAATATATTTTCATACAAAATATGAAATTAAAAGAATATTAAGATTGCAAAACAAAGCCCTCAAAAGTCAGGAACTGACAAAATTAAGATTGCCTGTACAAATTTAGTTCTGCCATTTCCTGTGACTGCATTACAAGACACTCTTTAATTACTTATTACCTTCCGCATTTGCACCCCCAATTCAACAAAGCATTTAAGCCATTTAAAATTAAGAATATGTTTATGTCCTTTACTTCAGTGCAGAGTTTGGATAGTGCTTAGAGATGAAGGCAGCTGTTCAGTATTTCTCTTTAGTTCATTGTTTTAGTGTGAGGCTGCACATCTCTCGTGCTGCACAACATTCAATTTACTGCACTGAATATGGAGTTTTTTTGTTTTAAAATTTTCTATATCTCCTGGAAACGCTTGATAGATTTGTCCCCATAACACTCCTGTTAAGTGAAACTGTAAAAAACGAGAGTCCTGTAGCACTTTAAAGACTAACAAAAGCTTATGCCTGCAGAAATTAAATTTGTTAGTCTTTAAAGTACCACAGGACTCTCGTTGTTTTTGCTGTATACAGAAAAACACGGCTAGCCCTCTGGAATTATTACTACTATATTGCAGAAACAGAACTTAAGTACAGATATATAAAGTGACCTGTACAAATTGCACAGGTAGACAGTAGTAGTTGTAGGGACAGAACCTAGTCTCCTGAACCTCAGTTCACTGCCTTAACCGCAAGATTCCTATTAACCAATCAAGCTATTTCTCCTACAATCTCGGAAGGAAGAAAGATTGTTACTGTAATTTTTATTTTATAGCAATTGTGATGTGCTCATGGCAAGGTGTATCAAAGGTCAGACATGCAGCTTCTACAAGAAATGAGACAAGAGTACTATGGACAGCAGCCTCATTCATGACACACCATAGAATTAGTACCATGACTAAGGAGCAATGCTTTGGACACTAGACCCATTCACGGTCCAAAGAGAGAAGTGCAGGGAACCTGAAGAAAAATAGTAAGTGATCATATACTTACTGTATTGTAATGCATTCACATAGGTGGAAGCTCAGGGTTGCACATACAACCTTAATTTTGTCACTTTCTGACTTCTGAAGGCTTCCTTTTGCAACCTTTATTTTTAATATAGTTTTTCTGTATGGAATTTATGTTTATAAAAAGAAAATGAAGAAGCAAAGAAATTCCATCATGTTCTATGGGGATGTACACATTTTTATTGGCGATGGGGTGGGCATTAGAGTTAAAATACAATAAAATAATAGGTGTTGAATATTGCTTTAATGAGTAATTTGACTAAATTTGTCCATTTTAATAAAATGAGATACAGGATCTTCTGTTCCAACTCAGTGTTTCCTTTATTTATTAATGCAATCTTTCAGTTTTGGGGGAGTAGAGAGGATAGGGATGGGGAAGCCTCTAAGTGTCTACTCCCATGTGCTACTACTTGCTAGACAGCAACAGAACGCTTTGTAGTGTATAAGGGGGCATGAGGCAGGAACCTTTGCTTTATTCCAAGTGCAATTTTTTATTGGTTATAAAAGTAGTCAGGATTTCTTCAAGAGCCTACCTTGATCCACCTAGTTGCGTGTAGGAAAGCAAGACTTCTTGGCTCCTGTATCCATTCATATGCACTTTCATAGATCATATTCCATAATTCTCTGCCTATTAAACCTGAAATGTCACTCTGCTTTGTTAGGCAAACTTGTGCATATGTATTGGAAACACGAGATGTTATCTATTCAGTGGGCATTTCACCTTAGCCTATATACACGTACGTATAAACTGTCAGTGGAATTTTGGGGATATGTCATGTTATCACTTAATATCATCCAATATACAGGCATAAAATACAATTTTTAAACTCTTATAATTCATTCAACTCAAATCCAGCGTTTACCTATGATACGTCTATGCTCTAGGAATTATGTCGCTATTTTGAGGGCAAATTTTAAATTTCTTTAATCCTGTACTGAAGCTTTAAAGCTGTTTAAAATAAAAAGGTACAAAAACAATGTTTTTGAAATCAGAACAAATGACTTTTTTTCATTTCTTACACTCTTGAAGAGTGTTCATTTATTTTTTGATTTAATGTAAAAAAAAAAAAAAAAGAAATACTAAATTTAGGTAAAAGCGGTACAATTCTGACAAAAGTGTAAGTACTTGAAAATGAGCCTCTACAGTGGAAACACACAGGTAACCTTAACTATAGATGTTGCCAGATATGCTGCCTATATTAACCTCATCCTGATGCTCTGTGCTGTGTTTGGGATAATAGCAATTAAAAGCTGTGAGAAGAGTTAACAAAAATATCTCAACTGATTTAATAGATGGATTTAATGTATATTATGGAGAAAGAATTCGGATCTATTCCACAGATCTATTCCCAAAAACTCTCCAGCTCAGTGCTGTCAACTCAACCTACGGAGACCCTTTGACTATCCACGGAGAGAAGTAGAAGCAGATCAGGCTGCTTCCTATGCTGCTAGTCTCAGTTCCCCTGTCTGTTGGCACCTGGTCCATCTCTCCCCTTAGCCACTACAAGCTTCATTGGGGAACAGAGTACTGAAGAGATACCAGAGCAGTGCATCTTTCTCCCCGGGGGGGGGGGGGGTGCTTTGAGCAGGGGAGAGATCAGAGCAGCTCTGTTCTCCTCCATTTCCTTCTTCTTCCAAACCTAAATATCCAGGGTGTGGGGCAGAAGGGAAGGGGATGAAGCACAGAGTGCTATGCTGGTGGACAGGATAGTGGGGAAAGCAAAAGAACACAGGAAATGGGATGGGGAGGGGAATTCTTCAGGAAAAAGGCAGCATGTCTTCTGTTGGTAAAGATGATAGTTCTTAGCAGGCTTTCGGCATGGAACTCATTATGGAGGATGCAGTAATTAGTGCCAAAAGAGTCCTTGCACGTTCTTCTCCTCCATATCCTGTTCTTCCCCAACACAACCCTTTTGTTCCTCTCTCATGCCCCTCGCCTCCATCCTTCTCCTCAGAAGTAACTGTCTCCACACTAACATCAAAACAATTCAGACACATCCACTGGTAGGTAACACTCCTCTCCAAATACACTAACCCTTCCTGGTACTTTCCTGTGGCTGGACAGCGCCCAACTTCCTCTATACTCAAAGGTAACATTACCACTCCACGTCCCCTGACAGCCTGACTTTGCAGAAAATGTTTCCATGAGGTACATCACTGCTCTGCCACTAACAGAAGTTCCAGATTGAGAGACCAATGCTAACATTGCCGATATTAGTATTGTCTCCTGGCATCAGCGTAAATAAGTCTTTTTTGATTGAACTCTCTCTCACTACACTTATGTGCTGATGACCAGCAAAGACAATTTCAAACAGAGCAATGCTTAATTTACAGGCTTGTTGAGATGTTCCCCTAGACTGCAAGTCTGATGTTGCCTTTTAAGGGAATTTGATCATATCCTTTCCAAAGAGGAATGGGAATGTACATGAACGTCAGATGAGATATTTTGTTACCTGTGCAGTAGAAAGAGAGAGAGCCTGAGATCTGAGGCCTGGTATAAGGGGCCTGGTGTAATGTCAGGCCCTGCTGATCTAAAGCAAAGTTAGCAAGAGTCAGGCTATGAGCAAAAGTCAGGCCCTATTACAAAGTAGATGCCTGCTTGCAGATTCACTATCTGATACATAAACTGGGCAAGAACAGGGTTGGTGAGCAAGCTTTTATGTGCAAGAATGTTTGTGGAAAGCAAAAATATGGCAAAAACTAGCATATACATGAATGTATGTGTGTTCTCAAAGACATTTTGAAAAACCTGATTTTATTATTCACACAATTGATATACCAGAGAATTATGAACATTCATAAAAACTCATGAACAGGAAAAGGGATGCTTTTAAGGAATGCTTGCGTGTAAGGCTGAGGTCATGGAATCATCAAACAGAAATTATAGTGTATTATTTAGATTATCCATTATATGGTTTTAAAAATGGAGAGTAAATATTTACAGAGACCACTTAAGTCATTAGTTCCTTTTTTTTTTTTTTTTTGTTTGTTTGAAACACTCTTCAGATAATTTTGAATAAGAAAAAAATGTGATACGCAAAGTCTGTTCATGAATAAGTTGAACAGGAAAAAGAGCAGATTTGTCAAAGAAATTGTGACTGTTGCTTAATGTCAAATAATTCTGGTTTCATGTGTTACTTCACCCTGTCGCTCCCCTAAGCTATTTGTTTCACCCACATGTTGCATTTTGTTTATAAACCAAGATTATATACTGTTTGGGATAGGGATGGTCTTTTTACTTTCTGTCTGTACAGCACTAGCATTGCAGGGTCACAATCCCTGTCCTGGGGCTCTGCACACTACTGTAGTATAAATAATAAATCTTAATCAATCTATGAACAGTTTTGTACAGTTTTAATTCTGGTCATATGTTTGAATAAACACATTAAATAGTTTGAATTAAGCAGTATATTTAAAATGTATACAAAACCAGAACCACACACACTTAAAAGCTAAATAACTATTAACCCAGGGTATGAAGCATGATTTAAGAATATTTGTATTGGTAGCATTATGATTTATGAAACAAACTGAAGACTTATATCTGTGCTGTTTACAGAGGAAGATTAAAAGGGTTCCTGGGTAGATCTTCAAGGGTATATGGAGCCTGCCTAATTTTTTTTTATCATTAATTCCCACCAGTTCATTAAGATTGTGATATATTTGTAATATTGTACTTTATGACTTTCCTTATTGGACTTTGAGTTTTCATTCTGGAATTTTCATTACATCCCAACTGTACTTTGTTTTACATAACTCAGTATTCAAATAATTATTTCCTGTTCCTTCATAGATTATTTGTACACATATTTGCAGCAACAAACATTACTTTTATATTTACAGCAATATCTTAATTCTGATACAAGTACCTTTATACTCGTACAACTGTGACCCAACTAGGGGATTGAAATGTTTTAACTATATCAGTTTCTAAATTCATTATAGCAGTACAAGAACTGCATATAAATCAGCCCTAAATACACTGCTTTAGTTACAAAGTTTCCCTTCACATACTTCAAAAATAAGTAATGCAAACTTCTGAAACCAGATTCCAAGCATAATTTAACTGCAAGAATTTAAAAAGAATACATTTGAGCCGCATCCAAATCTGAATGAACTCAATGGAAAGACTCTGCTGATGGGGCCCTACAAAAATTTTGAAAGTAATAAAGTCATCTTGAGGTTCTATAGCTCTCTATGATGTAATAAGGTTGCATTTTCTTGGATACTTCAAGGTAAAGTGTTATGCTATTGTAATTTCTTTTCTTCCCCCCTCACTCTTTTGTTTTACATATTGTACCTTATATACAAATTATTATACTATTCTTGGAAAAATAAAAATAATTTAGATATAGCAAAGGCAGGAAAATATGCAGAAAGTAACGTACATTTTGAAGTGTCAAATCACTGATGTTGGTTGATAATGCTCTCAGCCAATCTGCACTCTCCTGGGCTGTATAAAACTGAAGTATCCCAGTACTAACTCCATCGAGTGCCAGCACTTCAAATGCATTAGATCTGCAGTAAAAAGAAATATATACCATAAAAGAAGATATGTCAGTTTTCATAAACAAACCAATAGTTCTTAATCTTCACCTGATCCTCGGAACTAATTATGCAAGTTTCATTTTTCATATTTACAAAGAGAGAAAATCAACAGAAAAGGGGGATAATAACCTACAGTATCAGGAAACACAGACAGTAAATGATTTATCTTTATCAAAGTTTATATGTTTTGATTAATTATGCACTTACTGTTGTATAATTATATGTATATAATCACTAAACTTAAGATACTTTATTAAGGATGCATCAATTAGATCTAAGTAAACAATTGTGAAACCTCTAGCCACCAAAATAAATGTTTAATATTCTAAAAACTTACAACATGAGTCACAAAGCAAATATCTTCATCTATTTTTAATTTCTTGAAGTTCTGTAGCTTTAAAAAAATCCAAAAAATCATTCTTTAATGCTCATTTAATGTGTATGGAAATCCAAATACTTTATATTTTTCCAAATATATTTATATATAGGTCTCAACAGGAGCACCCAAAAATTGAGGGACCCCAAATCACTAGCCACAGTTGAAAATGTAGACTAAATATGTTCTACCTATGTGGGACTATATTAAAAAAACAAAGTAGCTATTTGGCTGAATAAAGATTGTGTGCCATTGCGTTACACTCAGTAGACACTGTACACCTTAACATACCCACTTTAAATCACTCTGTAAAAGCTCATGACACTCATGTCTGACTCAAACTAAAGATAAAATCCTCCATGCCATGCAAAGTGGACATCTCCGCTTGAGTTAATTTACGGAATTTTACCTACTTTGACATGACAAAGTATTCTTCATCAGAAAGAAACAATCATTGAAGGCATCACATATAAATGATATCATTGAGGCACCTGTAATTTATGCTGCCCTACCTCTTTCAGATCTTGAAAGACTTGTATTGCATGATTACCACCAAAGAACTGAGTCAGAGATAGCATCATTGGCTTTCAGTAGAAGGCCACATGTCCATATATCTCTAATATGAACATCACTGTAGCACACTAGGATTTCTTCTTTAGCTCTGTCAGGAGGATGAGGTTGAGAGAGTCTAATCTTTTATGTCTGTGTTTTAGGGAAAGTTGAATTGAATGTGAAAGATCATATTACAGTTTTGTGTAGGTATCACAGGGAAAGCTTAGAGGTGCTGCAGATGCGGAGAAAAATCTTGAAATATGGAAATATTTATCCTTTAATATTTAATATTTTTAATTTTAATTTCTGCAACGGTCTGTCTCTGTAGTTAACACAGTTCAACAATTATTGATCTCAGGCACATGCGACCCATGGCAAAATGCTGGAACCTATGCTTTCTATTTTGAATCTGTCCCCTTTTCCTGAATTTCAAGTATTTGTAGCAAGATAAAGAACTCCACAAGGTCTTGGCTTTCTGTTCCCTCAGGCAGCCAAATTATCCTTATCTTGTTGTGTCTATTACTCTTTTCATTATCTTCAGCCTTTTTCCCCAGATCATAACTTGATTTTCTAATGACTGCAAGCATTTCTCCCCAGTAATGTTTGAGCCCTGCACTGTAGGCACCAGCTGTTCTCTACCCTCAAGCTGCTCCCAAAGGCTATCCACCCTCACTCTGAAATCAATAAGTGATTGCTGCCAGGTATTTTGCATTTCTTCAATGTTAAAAGCTAATGTTTTTACTAAATTGGGAGTGACTGCAGCTACCGTCCTGACAGCGAATTCTCTTCTCTCACACAAAGTAACTGTTCAGTTGTAAAGAATAAAGAACATGGATGGGGGATCAGAGACGAAATCAAAGTAGAAAGGCGGGGGAAAATGTGGCTTTTGTTTTTCAGTTCTTTTACAAAACACTTCAAGAGTCCGATATTGAATACAGTACAATTGCTTGGATAAAATTAGATCTGGTTAGAGTCCGCATGGCCTAGTGAACAGAGCACTGGACAGAGATTCAGGAGACCTGGATACTATTCTCAACTCTGCCATTGGTCTACTGGACAGGTCACTTCACCTCACCATGTCTCATTTTCCCCATCAGTAAAATGAAGATAACGATACTTCCCTTTGTACAGCCCTTTGCGATCTACTGATGAAAACTCTATAAAAGAACTGGACATTATTATTAGATAGTAGATTAGACTAAGAAAAAGCCAGGGAGAACATAATAGAAAGTATGAATATTCATTTCCCAGATGAATATTTCCCAACTGAGCTTGTATTCAGTAGATGCAATATGGTCACTGCAGTTACTTGTCTTCCCCAGATTTAAAGGGCTAACTACCATAAAGATATTCTGAGAAAGATTCAATTGAACTCAGATTCAATTGTCACTGGGAAACCAGCTTTTAGGGAAAGGTCTGAATTACCACCCTTCTGAGGGCCACGGACCTTGGTAGAAGGCATCCCAAGGTTTTCAAAGCTGGTGCCTGCTGAGTTTGAAATAGTTATGTCCTTTTAATTTACTCCAATATTATGTTTCCTTAATACAAATATGAATGCTTGTCTAATAGCAGCTGTTCCCTCCATTTAAAGTTTCCCACTACACAATTACAGACAGACATAGAGACTAGATCAATCTGGGGTCCCATTCAGTTTTCTTTGTTGTGTGTGTTTTGATACCTGATTTTGGTGCCGGCTTTGCTTCTAACATTATCTAGAAACATAGTTCTATTTGTGCATGTAGCTTTTGGCTGAATTTTTACTTCTATCAATATGGATTATGACAGATTAGAATGGGAGTTTCCAGAGACGCTTTCTAGTAGGGTTTCTCTGTTACTTCATCTCTCCATAAATGAAGGTTAAAGTTCGCTGCTTTTTAGTACTCTGAATTTTGCATCACTTCATAATTCTGGGTCATGACCAATGATGCTGGTTTGCCATGGCTAATGCTGGATATGTCATGACTTTGTCTGAACATAAATATGATTTTATAGAAAAGTCACATTACTGTATACAACATATATTTCATTTTACAATAAAATTGCAATCATTTAATAATACTAGCTAATAGATTAAAACCATTAAAATTCAGGTCATTTCCCTATACTCCATATTTCAGAAGTCTGGACATGTAAAAAGCCATTGAAAAAGTTCACACTGAAGTGACAGATGGGCTTGGGTAGATATTTCATAGGGAAAGTGTCTTTTTGATTTGTTTTGTTACCAAAGTCATGGTGTAATATACAGCCATGGTAATGTGGCCTGGAACACATTCTAAATCTTCACCTGCCCGAGTAAGGAAAATTGGTCTCAGCACTCAAAAGAGGGAACTTGATAATAATCTATTTATGGTCTTCAAGTCTGGGTGAGATTATTGAAAATGGCTTATTCAGAAGAATTCTAAATACAAACAGTAACTCAATGGAAACAGAGCAGACAGGGGCAACACTAAAAAAATGTCATGTATAGGACATGATCCTTTTCTTCATTAGTATTGTTTTTTAATAGTTAAAGAGAAACTCAGCAGTTGAATTCACTCATTCTGTATGCTCTTCCTCCTTGTCCTCATTATTTCAGATTCCCATTTGTAAATATCATGCATAGATGATGTTACTGGTATGAGTATCTATTCCCTCCACTTATAATAGGAGTAATCACTAGTAATATTTTACTTTCCAGTAAAAAAGGCAAAAGGTAGCTTTCTAACTATGTCTACTGTATCAGAAGTTATCTGTAATCTACTGATCAATCATCTGATAAATAAAATTAATTGTAATTTTTAAGTGACTGATGCAGGATAGTACTTTATTCTATGTCAGGTACATAAAAGAGTAAATGCATATGAAAGGTGTAAATGCTTTCAGAACTGGAGAGCATATGCATATGCTCCTGTTGCTCACTTTGGACAGTGTATTTCTGATGAATGTTTGACATTAATCCACAATCCTTTTACAAGTAAATTGTTCAACTAAATCCAATTGTGGTAAGCGTTGGTGAATACAGGCTAAATAAAGGGTGAATAATGAGAGCACTACACAGAAAAGTATCAGCGTAATACTTAGTCCCAGTGTTGTTCTCCCTGAGAACAGGAACTACCTGAAAATTCAAAGACTGAAAGATGGCATATTTAGGATATCACACATTGCTACTGCACTCTGTAGGATGCAGCTATGTCTATTAGGAGTGAGCTTTGCGGGTCGTATGCAAGTACGTATGTTACTGTGTGTGTTCTATAATAACAACATACTGTACTTGGTTATAACTATCAGTTATACAAATTAAGGCCCCAGTTCTGCAAACACTTAACTTTAAGCACATGGGTAGTCCCATTGAACTCAATGGAAATGTTCAGGTACTTAAACTTAAGCATGTGCAGTAGCCTTTGCAAAATCATACCATAAGTCAAAACAAAATTGGCAATTCTTGTTTGGAAAGTGTAAGATGATTAGTGAAAGAAAATGAAAAATGATACACAGAATATCAGACAAGATTGATTTTGTTCACTTTATTGAATCAATTGGCAAAATAGATGTCAGTACAGTTAAATAATCATTAACTTTATAAAATCAATGCATTTATTTATAGTTTATTCTGAATCATTCGGATGATTGGAATCACATGCTATTTCTTAATAGCTTCTTCAGCACAATGGGAATGTGTGGGAGAGGTACAAGCCTTGAATAATAAACCATCCTGCTCCATTCTATTTAAGTCTTTGTAGGCACACTGCATTAATCTTAATGATGGCTTTATGGCTGACTTGGTAGGTCAATGTCTTCAATCCCAAGGTATATTACATGTGTCTCTATAGATATTCCCTGACACATAAAATCCAGATGTAGATAATAATTACCAGACTGCTCTGTCAGTTTGGTGCCAGGTCAGGTACAGTTTGATCTCATGCCCTGTAGGCATTTTGGCAGCAGGACAGTCTACAACCCGAGAAAAATGAACTGCATTAATCTGTGTCACTGCCACAGTAAGCCTCATGTACTTCATGGTTAAATTATGATCAGATGATTACTTGTTAAAGACTTTCAATTCTCCATGTAATGTGCATGCGTAACTCCCATTACTACTGATAGGATTTACATACGTGTGTCTGGGAAGAACAGACTGCTATGCCTGACAATTCATAATAGACTTACTGCATCTCTCTGCTTTAAAGTTTCCAAACCCAAGGATTTCAGAAGGGACATTAGGACAATGAAAGCACAGACTGTCTACCTACACAGTTTATTATTATTATTCTGCTAAAACACAGTTGTTTTTAACATAATATGAAGCGGAGAGATATTTTCTTTTCTATAATAAACTTCTGAAAACAGAACATTGTAATGAACAAACTGACAAACTATAATGCTAAGGATGTGATTCATAATTTTTTTGGGGGGGTAAGTGGGGTTACACTCTAAAGGGTTAAAATCTCAAATGGTCAGCTTCTTCCAGATTCACTCTTTGTATTTTAACAATTGATTTACAGTAATTGCACTGGGAAGCAAGTAGGTCTTTCAGGGCTCAGAGTCGTCTCCTGCCAGAGGCCACTGATCCTGAAGCATTCCCTGAGGGTGGTGGGAGAGAGTAGGTCGGCTGACAAGAGCCTCTGGTAAGGATGATCCTGCCAAGATAATGCTGTCCTTGGTGCACTCCCAAAGGATGATGTTGGTAGGAATGTGCAGGTCCAGATACAAACTGGTAGAATCATTTGTTGAAAATATTTTAACTGCAAATTTAATCTTTTCCTCTGTTTGTGAGTGAACTTCGTCTACAACATAATCATTGTTACATTCGCTGAATAGAATGGACAAACAATTTTCAGCCCATGGGCTGTTCATTTCAACTATTCATTATTTGTTATTCACGGGTTGCGATTCTATCTATCTTTGTTATTTATGTGTAACTGTAGTATCTGAGCCTCTCAAAAACTTTAATGTACTGTGACCTCACAATCTCTTTATTGGAGGGTTAGCATAGACATGCAAAGTCCCTGAAATAATTACATTTAACAAAAGCTATTTGTTCCTAGAAGAGGGCACAGAAAAGGGTACAGATGCAGAGAGACTCTAAGGCTCAGATCTTCAAAGATATTTATGTGCCTAACTCCTATTGATTTCCATGAAAGTTAAGAGCTAAACTACCTGTCAGAATCTGGGCCTAACTGACTTGTAAGGCAGCCTGTAGTGGAGTAGGGAACGGAACTTGTGTCTCCTAAGCCCCAGGCTATTGTCCTAACTACAAGACCATCCTTCTTGTTTAGGTGAATAACCACCCACGCTGCATAGATATGACTATTCACGGACTAGATGACGGAAACTTTTAAAACAAGACAATCAATCAAGAATACTGCACTTTTGATACATGTTTTCAGATTAATCATTCAGGATAAAATTCCTGCAGACTTTTAGGATTCACAAACACATTTTCAGCCATACCTAGCAAACATCCCCAAGTGCACAATGCAAATGCCCAGAAAAAAATATGTAAAGCAACAATCTTATGCTGTGCCATATCCCCCCTTAATAGCCTCTTCTGCTGAAAGGAATACAGATCATTGCCAGTTGATTGCGTAGGTAGGTGACAAGTTACATTATGCACACAGCTAGTATATCAATTGCTTTATTATTCTTACCTCTTTCTCCTCCTGACTTCTACCTGTTTTGTTTCATCCACCTGTTGCATGTTATTATTATCACAAATTTACAATATCTTTTGGGTAGGGACTAGCTGCACAAAAGAAGTTAGATGTTGTGACCCTGAGAATAATAGCATCTAACTTTTACATGCCCAGAAAATCACTATGATTCCCAAAGAGAAACAGGTACCCAGTATTGTGATTCATATAAGCCAGCACAATAGACAGGAAGCCATGTAAACTTGCCATTGAAAGTTGCTGACAAAAGGGATGTGTCCTACGTCCCACTTCTCTCATAAAGATAGATGTCCAAGTCTAGGTTGCAAGGAGATGCCTATCTCTGCTTGTGATTCTCAGCTGTGAACTGCATGTTTGTACAGCACAATAGACTTTGATCTCTGACTGGGACCCTTTGGTGCAACAAACAAATTGTATTAATTCAAACATTTATGAATAATGAATAATCTGTGCCACTATTTTTCTTGGAGCCAGATCATCCAATTTATTCATAAATATCTTTGCAAATACGATTTTTCATTATCCAATCAGCTCTAGTTCTAATACATCTGTTTGGACATTTTCCTTGTTAAACATCCTACACTTTCCTTTATCTATTCCATTACTTTTAGTAATACTCCCTTGGTGTCCCCAAATGACTCTTCTCTCAATATTTAACTCAATATGTTGATTTGCAGTAATTGGCTTTGAATATTTTAACATCTGAGGTAGTTTAATTGAAAATAAATTAATCACTAGGAATGTATTACATTTAGTATACTAGATACTAAATTTCTGTATGAAAGGAGCAGTTAACAAAATAATACCCGCCAAATCAACATGTAACATTTTTGGATGACCATTGTATTAGTGTCACTGCTGTATTCTGTCAACCAAGAGGTGAGAACAAATGCTATCAGCTATGTCATTTTGATGTCAATGCAGTCTCTTTCTACTGTGTATCTATGTTATTGCTATATTATTATAAGAAGTCTACAAAGATTGTGAAAGATCAGGAGGTCAGTAAATTATACTACCCATATAACTGAGAAAACATTCTCTGTGGATGCACAATATTTTCCACATCATGAATACCAGACTGTTTTGAAATTATCCCATTGGCAAAACAACTGGTTAAATTGTATTTGAAAAATTAATAGTGTATAAGGATTTTTTCATGACAATATTATTGTTATTAACTCAGTACAGACAGTGAGGTGCTTTTGTTTTTAAGAGGGAAGAGAATTGCATCTCCTTTTGTTCTGCTTGCTAGCAATACACCAGATTCTAATGCACTGTATTGCTGTCTCAGACTTGTTAGAGTGTGTTGTTTGCTAGGATAAACATGACTGAGGAAATCTGACATCAATATCCCAGTACAACACATCATCTGGGAAAACTGAAAAAAAAAATGCTTTTTGAATACTGCAGATAAAGAAACAGTTCACGTTCAGAAAATAAACAGGAAAATTTTAAAATTATTTTCTTTAAGGCCTAGTTAACTGTACACTTTGTGATGTGAATTCCAAAACTGGAACTTAAACATTTTGTTCTGAAAAAAGAAGCAATAACAAATCCCTGATTGTGTTGGCCTCACATTGCTTAATGGAAATAAAGGAGAAATTTATTTTCTTGTAGATATCATTCAAATGGTTCCTACTCCTGGGTCTTGCACTTGTAGCACAAGGCAGGAGGAACTCTCCTAGCTTTAAAAGGTTGTTGGTCCTTCGGGGCATTGGTAGGTGTCGCATACAAAGCAATTTCCCAATCCCTCTGTGGATCAGAAATGTTCTGCTTCACTTCCTTGATTCCAAATAGGAAGCAAAGTACTCTCTAACCTTCCGAAAATCAGTAGTTCAGCATGGAGATCTTATTCTGTCCCATTGTGATGCAATGACTGCCTCAGTTTTCCCTCACCGCTGTGCTTTGATTTCCCTCTGAGCTGGCAGGACAGTTTATAGTAGCCAGGAATCAATCAATCACACTCTCTCTCTGTGTGTGGAAAGACCCACAATAGGTTGAGCCTTTTCTCTTGGGAACAGGACCTACTTTAGATATCCTGCTTCCTCTTCTCAGCAAGAGAATTTTTATTTGGTAGCCTGCAGTCACATAATCCCTGAGAACTATGAGTCCTGGATGTCATGCTGATTCAATAGGATTGTGAAAAGCCATAAATCTTCCTTGTAAGACTGAGAACACCTTGTTAAACTGTGATAGAAAGATTTACTTATTTTAATATATTCGTACTGAAAGGCACATATGTCATACTCTAGGCACTTATCACAAAATTGTACATACCACAATTCTTACAAAACCAACTACTTCTGTAGCTTATCCTTTTCACACGTCAACTGAAGAATGTATTTAAAAAATCACCATCATGTTTTCTCTCTAAAGGCTACAGAAAATCATTTGCAGATCAACAAATTCAAACCCAGCTGGTCTCTGAAGTAGGTGGGTACCAAGTTCTTTAGAACTTTATAGGTTAGAAAACAATAGCTTGAACAAGATGCAGAAATCAACAGGCAGCCAATTCAAATCATACAACACCATTCACTGTGAGTTGTACCTATTCTTGCATATGGATGTTGTGACACAATGCATCCCTTGTACACCCTTATGACATGCTTTGTGTATCATTCATGTTCACCATTATAGTGTAACTGTGTATTGTTTAATACAAGGTATGTCATGTAAGGTGTTTTTGGAATGTTCATGACATACTGAACATTATTGTTATGGAAGTATGCTTCTTTCAATGTCACATGCGTGGTTATGAAGCTCTGCTACGTAATATTCTCAAATGTGTGTCTCACATGGCTTGAATAGATTCAGGCAAACACAAAACAGAGTGAGAGTTCACACCTCGCTGAGACATGCATACAGGAACAATGGACTGGCCTAAGTATCTGATCAGGGGATGTTCATCGACTCAGGATGTGGAGAAAACCATGCATGAATATTTTGTTACCTTACCCTGAAAGGGGTAGGGTGAGGCAACATAAATGGGTGCAGGAACATTTTAAAAGTGGAAAAAAATTTGTCTTTTGATCTCTCTCTTGCAGTCCATCTACAAGATAACACCAAGCAACTGAAAGACTGTACACGGGGGAGGACCTGGCTGAAGAAGTCAGCTGGCCTGTGATAAGAACCATCTAAGATTGTATGGCTATTGAAAGTGTTACATTCAGTTTAGAATGAGATTTGCTTTTATTTCTTTGTGATCAAATCTGATTTATATTCTTCAGGCTTATAATCACTTAAAACCTTTCTGTATTTAATATACTTGTTTGTTTTATTTAAAGCAGTGCTTGTGGTTTGGGTGTGTGTAGAGGCTTTGTTTAGAGTGACAGAACTGGCGCATATAAATTTCTTTGATAAATTGACTAATCAATGAGTTTGCATAGTCCAGAGAGCAGCACTGAACTCTGTAAAACGGCAGTTCCCAAATTGCGATTTGGGACTGGGGATGTTGGCTGAGGGCCACATCATTGCATAATTCCATGAGCGGCTGACCAGAAGCACTCATTCACTAGGTCAGGGACTGCTTACTTGCAGAGTGCTGTGCGTGGGCTGACCTAGGATTGGGGGTTCACACAGCATGGAAAGTGCAAGACGGGCCCCAGGAGTGGGGGGATTGGGGTGAGACAGTGATATACTAGTCTAAATTGCAGAGGGGAATGCTACAAATGTCATGACCAGAAAGTCAGTCGTGGAAAATAATGTTTCATTTCCCAACTCTAACAGGAAGGTTGAAGGATGAAAAAGAGCCAAAATCCTTAAGTGCTGAGGAAGAAATCCAGCCAATGCAGTATCTTTAGAGAAAACAGTAACAGCTTGCTAGGATACATACATATATATGGTTGGCAATAACCTTGCACTGACTGGGGGAGATACAAACTCACCTAGTACATTTCTCATCTTTAATTTCAGTTATTTTCAGATAGTGCTTACTATGAACACATTTGGGAATCCCAACCTCTGCAGTTAATTTAAATCTGTTATGCTGATGCACAATAAAGAACAGCATCCACTTAATTCTCTTAGCTCTATTAGACTCTGCAGTGCTGACAGAAGCAAAATAGACTGGAAAATGATATTTTTTCATTAAAACAAGCCATTCTGAGTCAGGATAAACAGAAAGAAGAGTTTTGATGAATAAGATGCCACCATTTTATACTGTGACGCTTCTGAGTCCTGAGTAGTACTACACTTTAATTATAGTCAAAAGGAGTAATTAACAACCAAACAGGAATGTGCCATCTAGTGACACAAATAAGCACTGAAATGATCAGCTTTCTTATTAAAACTAAGCAATGTCAATACTAAGTTACTTACGATCTGGCATAGACCAAGAGGAGACTTCTGATTCAATCACACTAAAATTGTACTAGAATCTTGTTCAGCAGACAGAGTAAACAGATATGGTGCAATAATAATAATACATAATCTCATACAGCAATTTTCATCAGTAGATCTCAAAGTGCTCTACAAAGGAGGTAAGTATCATTATCCCCATGTAAAAGATGGGGAAACTGAGGCACAAAGGTGATGTGACTTTTCCATGGTCACCCAGCAAGCCAATGCCACGACTGGGAAGAGCCGATATTTCCTAAGTCCTAGTCCAGTGTGCTATACATTAGGCAACACTGCATCTCTCATGGTAGATGACTGTACCAGTGTAAAACATGTCTGATACAAACAGAATTCAAGAAGGGTCAGCACAGTATTATAATCAATAATGTCAAACCACTGATATGATGTTCTTTGTAAGACATTATAAGGGAACAACAAAGATGAAGTTGAGTAAAGTTTCATATAGTTTATAACCTTATGACAGACAATCTCAGTTTTGTTCAGACACCTGTCTGAAATGCTTGAAAAAGCTTATTTACAGCAAGATAGAGAAAAAGTTGAAAATACAGCATAGTGTCAACAATCACGGTAAAGAAAAAAAACAAATAAGGTCAGCAAGGCCATTTCAAGTTGGTATAACAGGCAGACAGCAAGAACAGCTGGACTGACTTCTGCCCTGTTCATAATAGTTTGTATGGCAGAGCAAATACACAAGTAAGAAACAGAATATCTCAAAGATTTGTAAGACATGTAAGATGTGACTTCTTACATTGCCTCTTACTCTTATCATCATTTCTCACTTGTTCAGCACAGATAACGTTTGGTGCTGTACAAAGCAATTTTTTTTCTCATCCCTGAGAAAAGATGTAAAGAATGTCAAAAAGGCTTTTCAAAACAGCATCAGACCAGCAGGAACAATTAAAGCAAGACAAATCTTTTAAATAGCCTACTAAATACTGAAGGTCTTTTAACCTCCTATAGGGAAATATTTTGAGAATTCCTGCCAATGATTTGTTTTGTCCCTTGCTTATAAAAATATTTCTTCATATTATTATATTTGGTTTTTGGTGTGCTCTTTGGCCAACTCAAGAACTACCTGTGATGCAGAGGAACACCAAACTCCGAGTGGTCAAGCAGGGTCTTAAGAAATTCAGCATTCCCACTGACAACTGGGAGAGCCCTGCTACAGCTGCTCAATCTGGAGAAGCCGGGTTATGGCTGATCGTCACAGAGAGTCCATCAGAGAGCCAGGCTGAGGCCCATATAGCCAAGTGTGCTCCAACCTCCATCTGGCAAGTGGACCTGTAGCCACTGTGGGAAGGTCTGCCCGTTGTGCATTGGGCTTTTCTCCCACACTACTGCCAAGAACCACTGACTGACTGGCTTTGTTGTGTTTCCTTTCATCTGTCAAGATGTTGGATGGCCATACTTTCCTACACAAGCAATAAATTTGTTAAAATGTCTTGTATTGCATATGTGAGTATAATCACATATATATGTGCGTGGGGAGTAGACTTGTGTACATGGTTTAATAAAATATCTGATAAAATGTGTGTACATTGTAAAATTGCATAGAACTATGTTAAAAGAAGATAATTTAGGTTGCAAAGTCAAGCACTTGAAAGTTAAGTCATTCTAGAATGTTGGTTGCCTGAGCAACTTAATTCCTCCCCCTTTTGCTTTATGATAACTTTAATACATGATCATATGCTATTTTTTCCTCAGGGCCCAGCCCTTATGCTCAAGGAAGGAGGCAATTGTTCAACAATTCTTTTCATCGTCATCATTCAGTGTGCGGCCCCATCTGATCCCTTATATATTGCATCCAAATTCTGAATACAGAATTATTCATTCCCTTGTAGTCTTTTCTTTGAAACTCATCACTATAGTAATTGCATATGTAACAAACATTAATTAACGTATGTTCACGGCTTGCCTGGGAGATGAGTTATTATTATCCCCACTCTATGGATGTCATGAGTGATTTGCTCAAGGTCACACAATGAAACAGTGGCAAAGTCAAGATTAGAACTCTGTCTCCTGACTCCCACCATGTACTCATTCCTTCAAACTATGCTGCCTTACTGAAAATGTTACTGAGCAGTCACATTTCTTATTGACTTCACCTACAGTTAGGGTGTTCAGGCCCAAGATGCCTCAAGTCAGGCACACAGGAAATGAGGAACCCACACTACTGACCACCTGCCAAAATTTTAGCTTAAGTGATTTGCTTAGGGTCACATAGGAAGGAAGTCCGTGGCAGACATAGGGACAGAAGTTAGTTCTTCTGCATATGGCTCATTAAGGGTGGAGTTCTAAATCTCTCTCAACACAAATTTCTTCACTGTTTTCCTCTCTACAGAAACAGATTTAAAATGTGTCCCCTCCTTACTATAGCCTCAGAAGTGCACCAGAAGGGAAAGTAAAACCCTTGGTATATATAAGAATTGCACCTCCCTCCCCTTCTCATGGACTTGAAGAAGGGAAATAGAGGGGTGGGGACAACATTGTGACTGACTGGTTGTATGGAAGGGTGCAGCATAAGTATATTGGCTCATACACACCCAAAAGAAGGATTGATTTTAGCATGTAACTATGCTGTGCCACCACTGAAGAAAAAAACTGAAATTTATGCAAATACCCTTTATGCACACATTTGCCCCAAACCCCAGGGGACTCCATTAGAACAGGGCAAGAGTCAACTGGGTGCTTTCCATCTAGACCAAGGAACAGTTGCATGAGTATAGAATGCAGGAATGTCCTCATTTGCAGCTCCAGATGCTATGGGTACACCTGTGGAATTATCATGACAAGTTAGGACTAAAGATATCATATAAAAGGGACAGATTTAGTAGAATTATTTCAAACTTTGTAGTCCTTAAAGGGTTAACATTGCACAATAAGAGATGTATCTGGCTTAACCATCTGAGTGTAAAATTATAGCTGCTGCTCTACATCTACATCTGCCATACAAAGAGAAGATTGAAAAAAAAATATTGCAGGACTTTTCAGGATCATGGATTTGCAAGCCTCTCTCTTTTGATGTGGGTGTCAGAATGATACCTGGGGAATATCACTTAAACCACTACCTTAATCTGAGGAAGTTAGTGAATAATGGGGAAGACTCAAATGAATAATGATCTCTCTGTTATTCTTCCTTCACTCTACTGTATACATTACTATTACTATTTGTTTATATTACCACAACACTCAGAAGCCTTAGTCATGGACCAGGATACCATTGTGCTCCGCAATGTACAAACAGAACAAAAAGAAGATCTTGGACCCAAACAGTTTACAATCTAAGTACAAGACAAGCAATGGATGGATATAGATAGACTGATGAAGTACAAGGAGACACTGATATGACAAGATAGGCAGTGGTCTCAGGCCTAACCATTGTCAAGATTTGTGTGGACTTCACAGCAAAGGAGAGTTTTCAGGAGGAGTTTTGAAGGTGAATAATGAGGCAGCTTTTTGGGTGTTATGGGCATCTCCTTCCATGCATGAGGGGAAGCACAAGAGAAAGCATGAAGATGCTGGTTTGAAAATTTAAGTGGATGATGGACATCTCGATAAGAAATGATAGGTAGGGTGGGAATAGGCTGTGAACAATGTTGAAACTATGAAACTGGAGATAAGCCAGTTGAGAGTCTCTGGGTTAAGCTTAGAAGCAAGAACAATAAGCGTGATGTCATGGTGGAGGACCAGGAGGATGAGGTAGATGAGGCTTTCTTTACTCAACTAGGGAAAGTTTCCAGTTCACAGGGCCTGATTCTCATGGGAGACTTCAATCGCCCTGACATCTGATGGAAGAGCAATACAGCAGAGCACAAACAATCCAGGAAGTTTTTGGAGAGTGTCGCTGACAATTTCCTGGTGCAAGTGCTGGAGCAACCAAGTAGGGGCCGAGCTTCTCTTGATCTGCTGCTCACAAACAGGGAAGGTTTGGTAGGGGAAGTAGAAGTGGGTGGCAACCTAGGCAGCAGTGACCATGAGATGGTCGAGTTCAGGATCCTGACGAAAGGAAGAAAGGAGAACAGCAGGATACGGACCATGGACTTCAGAAAAGCGGACTTTGACTCCCTCAGGGAACTGATGGGAAGGATTCCCTGGGAGGCTAATATGAGGGGGAAAGGAACCCAAGAGAGCTGGCTGTATTTTAAAGAGATCTTATTGAGGGCACAAGAGCAAACCATCCCGATGTGCAGAAAGAATAGCAAATATGGTAGGCGTCCAACTTGGCTTAACAAAGATGTCCTTGGCGAACTTAAACACAAAAAAGAAGCTTACAAGAAGTGGAAGCTTGGTCAGATGACTAGGGAGGAGTATATAAACACTGCTCGAACGTGCAGGAATGAAATCAGGAAGGCCAAAGCGCAATTGGAGTTGCAGCTAGCAAAGGAAGTGAAGGGGAACAAGAAGGGTTTCTACAGGCATGTTGCCAACAAGAGGAAGGTTCGGGAAAGTGTGGGCCCCTTAGAGAATGAGGGAGGCGACCTAGTGATGGAGGATGTGGAGAAAGCTGAGGTACTCAATGCCTTTTTTGCCTCTGTCTTCACAGACAAGATCAGCTCCCAGACTGCCGTACTGGGTGGCACAGAATGGGAAGGAGGCGAACATCCCGCAGTGCTGAAGGAACGGGTTCAAGACTATTTAGAAGGATTGGACATTCACAAGTCCATGGGGCCGGATGCAATGCACCCGAGGGTGCTGAGGGAGTTGGCTGAGGTGATTTCAGAGCCATTGGCTATTATCTTTGAAAGCTCGTGGCAACAGGGGGAGGTCCCTGAGCACTGGAAAAAAGCAAATATAGTGCCCATCTTCAAAAAAGGGAGGAAAGAGGATCCAGGGAACTACAGACCAGTCAGCCTCACCTCAATCCCTGGAAAAATCATGGAGCAGGTCCTTAAGGAATCCATTTTAAGGCACTTGGAAGAGAGGAAGGTGATCAGGAACAGTCAACACGGATTCACCAAAGGAAAGTCATGCCTGACCAACCTGATTGCTTTCTATGATGAGGTGACTGGCTCTGTGGATGTAGGGAAGGCGGTGGACGTGATATACCTTGACTTTAGCAAAGCTTTTGATACGGTCTCTCACAGTATTCTTATCTGCAAGTTAAAGAAGTATGGGTTGGATGAATGGATTATAAAATGGATAGAGAACTGGCTAGAGCATAGGGCTCAACGAGTAGTGATCAATGGCTCCATGTCTAGCTGGCAACCGGTCACAAGCAGAGTTCCCCAGGGGTCGGTCCTGGGGCCGGTTTTGTTCAACATCTTTATTAATGATCTGGAGGATGGGGTAGACTGCATCCTCAGCAAGTTTGCAGACGACACTAAGATGGGGGGAGTGGTAGATACCATGGAAGGTAGGGATAGGATACAGAGTGACCTAAACAAACTGGAGGATTGGGCCAAAAGAAATCTAATGAGGTTCAACAAAGATAAGTGCAGAGTCCTCCACTTAGGAAGGAAGAATCCCATGCGCAGCTATAGACTGGGGACCGATGAACTGGGCAGCAGTTCTGCAGAAAAGGACCTGGGGGTAACAGTGGATAAAAAGCTGGATATGAGTCAGCAGTGTGCCCTGGTTGTCAAGAAGGCTAATGGCATATTGGGCTGCATTAGGAGGGGCATTGCCAGCAGGTCACGGGAAGTGATTATTCCCCTCTATTCAGCATTGGTGAGGCCGCATTTAGAATATTGTGTCCAGTTTTGGGCCCCCCACTACAAGAAGGATGTGGACAAGTTGGAGAGAGTGCAGCGGAAGGCAACAAAAATGATTAGGGGGCTGGAGCACAGGACTTATGAGGAGAGGCTGAGGGAACTAGGCTTCTTTAGTCTGCAAAAGAGAAGAGTGAGGGGGGATTTGATAGCGGCCTTTAACTACCTGAAAGGGGGTTCCAGGGAGGATGGGGCTAGGCTGTTCTCAGTGGTGGCAGATGACAGAACAAGGAGCAACGGTCTCAAGTTGCAGGGCGGGAGGTCTAGGTTGGACATTAGGAAAAAGTTTTTTACTAGGAGGGTGGTGCAGCACTGGAATAGGTTACCTAGGGAGGTGGTGGAATCTCCATCCTTAGAGGTTTTTAAGCTGCGGCTTGACAAAGCCCTGGCTGGGATGATATAGCTGAGGTTAGTCCTGCTTTGAGCAGGGGGTTGGACTAGATGACCTCCTGAGGTCCCTTCCAACTCTAATATTCTATGATTCTATGAATATGAAGACAACATAAGAAGCTTATGTTTGATGCTATTGAAAAGGAGGAGCTAGCGAGGACTGGTTCACAGTGGCTATTCCTAATCCCCTTCAGACTTTAATCTGTTGGTTTTAATTGGTCAAGTTATTTTTGACAGGCCTAGGCCATGGATGCTTATGATACTGCTTAGCCTCTAAAGGATCAGTAGTGTCAGAGCAGACAGTGGCATGAAAATTGGGTTTGTGACTTACATGGGGTTGGCCTCCTGGATACATTTTTATTTGTAACAAGGATGGATTCAAGAGAGCATACAAGCCTGTTGGCTTTATTTCATGTTAGGAATATTGCTAACAAAAGAAACACAGAATCCCGCCTTCTCTCCCTCCCCACACTAGGTTGACTTGTTTGGAGACTGAATAGGACACCGAGATGGGTTATCTGTATTCACTGCTAATAAATTGTCAGGATTGTGGGAGTTGGCGGAGAGGCCCGGGATATCCAAGAATATTACTTTTGAACTACAAGCTCGAGCCATCTTCAGATTTCACACTCTGGGTTGTGCCCTCATGACAGAGTATTTTGCAATTGGCAGTCAGCTGCCTCTTCAGACATAGCAGAGCCAATTTATTATTAATGGCAAATAAGAGATTGAGGATTTACTAATTATTGGACAGTTCCTAAATCAGTGCCATGAGGCTACTTTTGAAGGGAAGATTTGATGCCAGAATCAGGCCTGAAAGCTAATTTGGCTACACTGGGAGATATCAAATCTGGGGGTTCCACCAAGGCAAATGGTGGTGATTGGATCTACATGAAGGAAGTTAAAGACATAACCTTCTGAGATTTCTTTCCCATCCTAGTTGATGTGACTACCAGCAAGGATGAGGTCAGGAGCAAGAGCTGATTCTGAAGTAAAAACCAGGCAGTAATCCATTCTGGTAACTGCCAATCCAGTTCTTCAAGTCACTCAGTATGAGGTGGGCAAAATTTGAGACCCCTTTTTTTAAGGAGGAGAATTCAGTGGTATAAATATCCTAAACTATTTCTGTTTATCTCTTCCGTCACGATCAAGAGAGCAGTCACAAGAGTTGGTGATTGGATGTGTGGGCACAATATTGTGCATTTGACCCAAAGGTTGGTGGCCAGTTCCCCCTGGAAGTTCACAGCTTAGCCTCAGCAGATACATGGCTCTGAGTTGGCATGGATGGAGAGGCACTCTCTGGAGTCAGCACATGCCCTTCTTACATTCGTGACATAAGAGTCACATGAATCGATCATCATACACCTGGGGGAACACAATTTGGGGGTTTAGTGAAGGGGTGGAGTTAAAGATTAGGACAAAGAGGTTAGGGGTAGAACTAGGTCTTTTTCTGAGGGTAATTGTAACCCTGCCTGGGATGCTGCAAGGGAAGATCTGGCAAGGGAGCCACTGGGTCTTCATGGGTTGACAAAGACAAGAGAGGGAAGGCTGTTGGTTTAATCATGTGAGTGGGAAAGTTTGATGACTGTCCATTGTGTAATTGCATAGCCAATACCTGAGTTATTTAAGGAAGAGGTGGTGCACTTCTTCAACTGGGCACAGATATGATTGTGGCTGCTATGGGAAGGAATTGTTAACTTGAGAATGTGACAGAGATAGGGGTGGGGAAGGCAGCCAAGTAAATTGCTGGTGTCCCCAATGGCAGGTGCCCAGTGCAGGTACCCAAGCCATGTGAGTGAGGGAAGGGGATGGTTCCCTGATCAATCAAAATTGGAAGCAGATTAGAAGGCATCTCCTAAAGAAAGTAGGGAATGGTATTGGGACTCAATGTATAGTATAGCAAGAAGGTGGCTCCATTTCCCCATCCCCTTAACCATTATATGAAGGAAAGACAGTGGAATCCCAGCAACGGTGTTGGGACCAGGTGGAATGGAGGGGTGGAGAGCTTCCTTCACCAGAGGAAGTGTGCTATGGAGTAAATCCTCTAGGATTCTGATGCCACATTTCCTGTACATTCTTCATACAGTCTTTGGCTTTTCTTTGACACAATTCCTGTTGGTAGTAGAACCAAAGGAGCCCAGGACAGGGCAAGTCACAGGCTACAGTTACAGAAAGTTTGTTACCTCATTTCTGTACATAGATCTGTTCCTAATAAAAGGTTTAGCACGACACCACTCTGCCCATCTATGAGATACTATAGGAAGGATCAGCTGCAGTGGATGAGTTAGTGGCAGATTGCTCCCACATGTGTTATTTAATAATGTTGCAGCCTAATTAAACCCCATTCCTTTTGTCTTGTATATTTTCCTGCACCCAGGATAAATGTTGCTGCCATCCCATATATTTAAGGTAGTCTGTTAAGGAGGACTACTTGCACATAAACAAATATCATTATAAGGGAGCTGAACTTTGGAAGAACAGCCGTTTTTTTAACTACAATTTAGTGCTCTATAGGGAAGAGGATGCTACACATGAAAATGACAACTTTCAATATGTTGTAAGGAGCCAAATTGTATGCGCTATTGCCCTCATCTGGATAGTCAGAATTAGAGCTGTTCAGCTATGTGTCAGAGGCCATTTTTACAGCTAACAGACATTCTCCTTAAGCACATGTGATAGGTATCTGTACTTTCACAGCAAAATTATCTGAGATCAATCTCTGCTATCAGTACATATTTCCAAATGGCCATGGTGTGTGGCATAATGACTACTATGTTACAATATATTTTTTTATGAAGAGGGTGAATACAGGAAACATTCAAACTTAGATTTTCTTAAGTATTCCATTTTTTAAACACAGTGAGTGAATTGTAATATCTTTGAAAAAATAATTGAAATAAAATCAAGCTCAAACTCTGAACTAGTTAGTTGACAATGGCAAATGAATCCCACAAATAAAATATGAATGTATTATTAGGAGCTATATTGATTGTCCTTTTTTATTTTTTCTGTCTTCAACAGTCCTCCGATGCATGTTATAAATCTCAAAAGAAAATAGGCTGCATGGTTTTGTACAATAATATGAACAAAAATTTTTCACCTCTCGAGTAAAAGATGTCTTCCACAGCCAACACCTTCACAGTAAAAAAAAGTAGGTGTAGTTAGTTAACCCAGTTCTTCCCCTTTCATATTACAAACCTTAATTTATCTGTTCCAGCTTTGTACCTTGAGATTCGAGCCATCGACAGAGGGACTGATAAGGTGTCGAGCCAGCGCTTCTCATATTTTGGTTCATTAGCTATGGGTGAGGAAGGTGATGATGGAGCCTGTACAGAATAAATGAGAATCAGTAAACGCAGTCTATCAGATCATACAGATGCAGAAAGAATATGCATCTGGGGCTATGTGCTTTTTAAAATCAAGCAAAATATAGCAATATAATTGTTTAAGAAACAGAGTTTAGGAAAGAAATAAAAATAAAGCATTTATGTGAAAACAAAACAGATATCTTAGTGCAATCTTTGTGATTTGATTTTATTATTTGTGTGATGTTAAATCCATGTATGTTTTAATTAAAATTTAAAGCCCACTTCTAACTGATAATAAATACTGTATTAATTTTAATGTCAGTGATTTATTCATGAATCTCCTATCTCACTCTATCCAAATTCCCTCTGATTACAAAATAAAATCATTCCTGGACAGAACTTCATTTGGAATGTATTTGTGCATTCCCTTTAAATATCTATAAATTATTTTCAAGAAAAAAAGATGCATAGAATATATTTAAGTAAGGACTACTGCAATCATGCAACAAGTCCTGCATATGGTTTTCAGTTATTTTCTGATATAGTGTGACATTTACCCTGGCCTTCATTTTGCCGGACAGATTTGAAAGTCTTGAATCACATGTTATCCCTAAAGCAGGAACAATCCATGTATGGTCTAGTAAACTTTAGAGTTTCAATTTTAGAGTTCTCTTCAAAACCATTAAAATGGGCATTTTCTTTCCCTGAAGAACTGGATGCATGGATTTTGGGATACCTGCAGAAGGCAGGATCCTCAACATTATAACAGTTACAGAGGGGTAGCCGAGTTAGTCTGTATACAGCAAAAACAACGAGAGTCCTGTAGCACCTTAAAGACTAACAAATTTCTGCAGATATAAGCTTTCATGGGCTGCAACCCACTTTGTCAGATGCATGAAGTGGAAACCACAGATAGGAGGTGTATATATACATGCAAGGGTGAGAAACATAACAATGGGGAGGGCAAGTGCTAACAAAGTCAATTCAGTTAGAGTAGATGAGGCCTATTCACAACCGTTGATCAGAAGGAGAGAATGTGTGAACAGTGACAATTACTTCTTGTAATGAGATAACCATTCCAAGTCCCTATTCAGACCCACTCTGATTGTGTCAAGTTTGCATATAAATTCCAACTCTGCAGTTTCTCACGGAAATCTGTTTTTGAAGTTTTTTTGTTGAAGTATATACTTTATATGAACATTGTAACAGCAACAACATAACAACAGTATGAACATTATAACAGCAACATGTGATGTGTATCAAAGACATTCCAGGTCTTTGAGCACTGGATAGGGTGGAAATCATTGTTGATCTGCTCTATTTGGGGGTAAAATGATGAGCAGCGCAGCATGCCAAAGAAAACCTTAAATTAAACAGGAGCAAATACCAGTTCAAAACTGAATTATATGAATAATTTAGGAACATACTAATCAAACACAAACAAAGCCCTGGCTGGAATGGTTTAGTTGTGGTTGGTCCTGCGTTGAGTAGAGGGTTGGACTAGATGACCTTCTGAGGTCCCTTCCAACCTTAATCTTCTATATTCTAAGAAAGCAGGTTTTACAGAGACTCATGAGCAAGTTAACATATCTAATCCCTAACTAATCACAATGAAATGCTTCATGTGGAATGTTCCATGAAAATACTACAGAATGGAACAGAAATGAGTAAAAAGAGAAATGATTTGGGGAATTAAAAAAGTTGTCGCAGAAGCACTGGTATTGAAGTACTTTAAGATTAACAAAAAGCCAAGATCTGAGTCACTATAAAATCACATGAATTGTGAACTGTCCTTGTGCAAATGACAGCCCTGAGGTGTATGCTTCTGTAGCACTAACTAAAATGCAAGAGAACTGAGCTCAAATTGACAAAGATATGGTGGCAATTGTTTTCGGTTGTGACTGGTTTCATGAATATGTTTATGGACAGCAATCAGTTGAAGTAGAAACAAACTAGACGAGTTTGGAAATCATTGTCTGAAGGACCACTTAGATTTCGGAAAATGATATGAAAATTGCAAAACTACTTAATAAATGTTATATATAGCACCAGCAAGGAGCTTATTACAGAGTACCTACAAACAGTGAAAATTATTTAAGGTACTTATATGGTCCCCATTTCTGTAATATTGAACATTTCACAATCTTTATTTATCCTCACAACAGAGCAGTTGAGCAGTAGAGCAGTACTATTTCTAGTACTGAGATACAGGTAGGCTAAGTCACTTGCAGAAGGTCATACAGGAAATTTGGTGCAGAGTAGGGAAATGAACTCAGATGTCCAAAATTCCTGGCTATTTATAGAAACGCTTCAGGAAGAAGATCTTGGTGTAAATATAACTTGAGCACTGCCTATTTCTAAAACAAGGTAAAAAAGGAAACAAAATGAACCAGCATTCATGAGTCAGACTAAAAAACAAATAAAAAACCAACACACTTTAAAAATCATGACTCTTTTAAAAAGTAATAGACTCTGGGTTGTTTTTATTTGCCTCTACTTTTTGAGACTTTAGTGTTTGTTTACATTTGCAAGCTTTTCTGCACAATCACCAGGGCTAAAAACTTACTTTAAAAAAAATTAATGCTGGGATTCTCATGTAATAACAGAAGCCCTAGAAGTGAGGGCTTTAAGTGGAACATCAGTTACCATGAGAATACTGATAAAATTGCTGGGGTTGGCTACAGTGACAGCAGCTTTTAGATTGTCAACTCTTTGGGGAAGGGAATGTCATTTACTATTTGTGTATGAAGCTAGCATAGTGGGGCTCTGACCCAAGTGCTATTAAATTAAATATTATGCATATTAAATAAAAATAATGATACTAATATATTTATATAGTAATTCTAGATCCTAATCCAATACAAAAACTAAATTTCCTCCAAGCATAAAAACATATTGGCACCACTGGAATGAAGTTGCTACGTACATTGAGATACTGTACAAATGATATTGTGACATATCACAGTCCAAGGTTGGAAATGCTAACTATAATCCACTGTACCCATCTGGATATTAAGAAATGTCAGAACAAAGTAAAAGACAGTCTATTGTTGTTAAGTTTGAATGATGCCTAGTGTAAAATCTGAAAAAAATACAGGAAATAAAATGGAAAAGAAACACAAACTACATGAAATTCCCAATCACCCTTGGTCTAAGATTGTAAAAGATCTATTTGAATTAAACAGCAACACTTACAAAGTTCTTTGTGGACTACTATTCAGGTTTACTCATCAATGTTGTGATGACATGTAAATTACTTTGCTCATCATGAGATTCCAGCTGAATTACTAACAGATGGCCTACAACTCACAAGTGGTTCACTTAGGAAATTTTCTTTGAGATGTCAGTTCAGGCATTCCACATCAAGCCCTTACTATGCACCAGAGATGTCAGTGAATAGAGCAGAAAACTTGATTTAAGCAAAACTGTGGTAGATTCAAAGGTTCTACATTTAACATTATTAGATTAGCCAAGTGGGAGGGTGGGGGGGCAAGACGATATCTTCATAATTGGATCTGTACTAGAGCCAAGGACAATTAACCTTTAAGTTAAGAAACTAAAACAGAAGAAATTCTACAACAAAAATGCCAAACTGTCATTTTCATAGCAAGTGGGAGATAATCTTAAATTCTAAACAGAAAATGAAAGGCCGATAGCAAAGGCAACACAAAGGTCTACACCAAGATTGTAACAACCCCACGTGACTGAGGTTTATGATAATTTATAACCCTAGCACATGACCAAAGCCAGGCAGCCAGCATTCCTGTGTGTCACACCTTTGTTACACTTTTAGCTGCTTTGGCTTCTCTCTCCCCCATAATAAGCCTGGATACTTCAGGGCTCATGCTGATGTGTAATTCTGACCAGTGGCTGCACCTTCATCCCCCACACATCATTCCCCTCAGGCAGGGAGGTCTATCATAGATTAAGAGCTGCAAACATGGAGAGTGTGGGGAGCACACCAGAGGGAGCAACAGCTTCCTGACTCCTCCCTGACCCCAGCTCTAGAGCCACAGAATCCCTGCTTCCTCAACTGGGCTATCTCTGTGGAGACTCTGTAACGTATAGAAGTAGAAGGAGAATGCAAGGGAGCCACAGTAGTCCCCATTCCATGGGTTTAGTTGCTAACAGGACACATTTTACTACCCAGTACACACTGTGGTAGAGAGTAGAAAGTGTCTCTATATTTTTCAAAAAGTGTATTCACTGGGTTATGTACACAACTTGGAAAACTAAGTAAGAATAAGGGCTTGTTCACACTTACCCGGAAATTCAGTAGCAGTCGACGGGAGTTACGCAAACCACGCAGAGTAGTTTGCGTAACTCCCATTGACTGCTTCTGCGCGCTGTTCACATTGCGCTGAACCAATGCTAGTTGAGGGGGTGGACTTATTCAGTCGACTCCCTCATCGATTGAGCGGGTCTCACTGACCGCTCAATCGATCATGAAAGATCGATCTGGCGGCAGCGAATTTGCCGCCGCCAGTGTAAACATAGCCTAAGATATTTACTTACCACTAGATTGTGCACATTGCATATAGCCCATAGTATTGGACTCCCTGGCAGGCAGGGGGAGTTCACACAGTACTACACCCACATGGCTGCCAGCTCTGCTAAGGCTCCATGCCTTTTGATGCACCCACGGGAAGCAGGGAGAAGGAAGCAAAAGGTCTGGCATCTCATTAGAAATAACCAGGCCCAGGATTTTGGTCTAGGTTCATCTCTAATTTTATTTGGAGAATTTTGGAAATTGCATGGATATACACTTGTGAAAGCAGAATTTATGTGGTTGTCTGGATTGGAGAGACTTTCAAAAGCTTGCAGATATTCAATTTCATTAGAATGATCTTCTGATTATTAGCATTTTTTCTTAAATGTGAAGAAACATGTAATACTATATGCTTTCAATAAGTATTTTTATATAGCTTCTTTAAAATGTTTGGGATTTTCTACAGTACTCAGTATTGGTTTATCCCTGTTCCCAATGAAGTCTATGATAAAAAGCCCTTTGACTTCAGTGGGAGCAGCGAGGCCAATACTGATTGCTTTTGAAAATTCTTTAATTTTTGTTATTATTGTTGAGAATCTACAATTTATCAAATCCTGATTTAACCCCCTGAAAACCAAAGTCTTCATGTACCATCATTCTAAGCCTGTCCACACTGCCTGTCTAAAGACACTCAAAAATTTGGCTCTCTAGGGACCATCTCTGGGGTAAGATGATCATTTAATTTCCTTGATCATTTCACACCTTAGTCTTTCTCTTTCTGCTGAGACTATCAACAATTGCTGTCAGTTAATGCCAATTTATTTGTAACATCTGTCCATTAGGAAATGGACTGAATTCAGGAATCTTATTTGAGACAGGACACTGAATAAACATCTGGTTGTACTAACATCTAGTCACCATCCACCTAGGACAGACTTGAACTGGTGACATTGAGGGGAAACGTTCTGTATCCCATTAGCAATCATTGAGCCATGGCGGAGAATTTAGGAGAGAGCGTCTGTAAAATTTTGAAACATATTCGACTGGGGGTCAACCAGCAAGTTCTGATAAGTAGCAGAACTCATCAGACATGCTTCCACAGTGATGCTTCCACAGCGTACATGGGGAGAAAAAAAATGAGATTGGTGACACTCACAAGTTTTCATGTTCTTGTGAAAATTGATCTGTAGATCTTGGGAAAAAAAAAAAACAACTCTCATTGACTCCTGGCCTCTGTAAGGAAAAGACCATGTCTAGGGAGACAAATAACTTTTTGAATCTCTCCAGTAATATAATTTACAGTTTCAATTAGGGCTTCCTCTTGACATCAGCCATAGCACAGTGTTCAAGTTTAATATTTCAAATATTTATTTTTATTTTATTTTTATCAAATGGACTCTGGAAAAGGACAGGCTAATTTTCTACTAAGCCAAAATTGCAACTATATTTTATGTTCTAATTAGTGAAGAGTCACATGCACATAGCTACACTGAAATCTGTTTGGAATCAGATTTTCCTCCTAAATCTTTTGTTTCATTACGGGTTATCTATTTTTAATTATATTTTCATACAATGAAAAACAAATATTAAGGATGTGATCCTGCGTTCTTTGTATACCATAAATTCTAACTGATTTCAAGATGGCCATGTTTGACTTCAGTGCGTATTTTGGGACTATAAGTAAGGCAGAACTGAGGATTGGGCCCATTAGTAGTTAGCCTATTTTAACACTGAAAGATTTTCTCCATAAGAATGAAAACTTATGGAAATAGAGAAAAATCACAAGCAATATTTTTGCATTTCTTAATGCAATCCAACATTCTTAAATTTACATTTTTAATAGCCTGTACATTACCATATATAATCAGTTTGAAATTTGGTTGATGATTATTAGTTCTTTCTGGCAGGTACTGTGCAAACACAAAACTGTCCCTGCTCCAAAGACTTTACATATTGAGAAAGGCAAAACAAACAGGCAGAGAGAAAGGGGAAAAGTAAACAAGCAAGGATAACTGGTGTGTCCAGATATTCTTTCCATTTGTTACAACAGAATTTTATTGGTTACTACACATTCTGCACTACATATCAATACACAGGGACACTACATGTAAGGTATATATTCCTACAATGAGTCTGAATGCAGAAACCTTCTGTTGGTGAGCACTTATTAGCATAAGTAGTCCCAATAACCTCAGTGAGTCTTCTTGCATTGGTAAGAGCTCACCATGAGTAGAGGGTTCCACAATCAGGCCCATTATTTCATTACATATAAAAGACACAGGGTGCATATAGATAAATTCTAGCTAATCTCCACAGGCTAGTGGGCCCTGGATGTAGCAGAGCCAATTTGGCATCAGAATGTCAGGTTGAGAGGTGAGGGAAATTATGTGGGAAGATTGCATTAGGGATTCACAATACATGCATGCCTCAATGCACAGCTCCACAGGGGCTCCTTGCACGTCAAAGATAGGATTTAAGGGTAGGCAGCTGGAGGAGGGGCAGTGCAGGTGGATCCATTACTGAGGGATCCACCAGCCATTTCTCCCATATGGTGGTGGAGTGCACCAGCTGCAACGTCTGCTGAAGTCCTGGGCTGCAGTAACAATCATGGGTTGTAGCTTAAAGTGGGAGTAAGCAGTGTGGGCGTGGGGGATTTGTTTTCTCCTTTCCCCATAGCACAACAGATCCCCTCAGCACACAGCCTAATAACTGAGCTGAGTAATAGGGACATAATTTATCCCTTTATCATTTATTTCATTACTTGGTATGTTTCAATAAATAGCTATTCTATTTAATTTCCAGCAGCCATTCCACTACCATCAACCTGCCAAGGAAGAAAGTTCTTACTTCAGACACTCCAATCTGTCTGTACCATACCATAGTGCTCCACTTCCAGGACAAGATATAAAGAAACCACAACAGAGAAAACAAAAGAAAGAGCAAAGTCTAAAACTAAAGAAAATCAAGAACATGAATCATTCTCATCCTTTCACCTCCTCAGTAGGACATTTCCAGCCCCTGTGCACTTTTACAGCACAAGAATCCACGTGTCAACATTTTTTTAAAATAAATTTAATACATTCATCCCACATTGTTCTGTTTAGTGCTAAGTTACCTTGTAATTTATGGGTTATATGTTATATTCAATTTATTATCTGACTGTCATGTTTTCATGAGTTGTTATTCTTTGGAAACAGCTGAAAATGCTAGAGAAATCCAGCTAACTGCTCCATCCAAGTTGACTTCCCCAAAAGAAGTAATGACACAGAGCGGGGTCCTTCTTGCCTGGAATTTGCTAAATGTCTCTGTTACCATAAACTTCCAACGCTGATCACAACTAGCAATGAAGCATTCAAAAGACATCTTTGATTCTCTTCAAGATACAGTTTCTTCTGATCAATAAAATATTTGCTGAGTCTGGAGCAATGTGACATGAATGGTAAACCTGCATGGCTTCAACAAACTTCAGAAGGTCGTAAAAACATAAATAAAAAAGATCCTTTAATAAAATAAAGGGCACATTGGTAATATTAAATCTTTGGAAAACAGTCTGCATGTCAAGGATGTGAGAACCATAGGGGGTCCAGGTTATGATAGTTCTAAGAGTATGGATGACGTGTAAAAATGGATCTCTGTTATGTTAAGTACACAGTGACTTTCAGGGCCTATTTGGCTTGATTCATAAATGTTTGCTTTTTAAATAAACTAGCTGAGAAGAAATAAATCCACAAAGATAGAAGATTCAAAGTGGAGGAAATGATTCTAAATTAAATTCTTTCAGTACCTAATAAAACTAGAGAGATTTGTTGTAGGGGAACAGGGTGCACTTTTGTCTTTGAACATTCTGGTTTCAATTTGCTCCCAGTAAAGTCAATGAGATTTTTGCAATTGACTTAATAGGAGTAGGATGAACCCCTTTAAAGACTAACTTGTCTTTAAAAGTTCTGTTTTCTGGAAATTATGGGCCAGAATTTCAGAACAGTCTGTACATGTGTTTGTAATTTAATGAATGTATAAACCAGATTGAAATCCTTTAGAAAAATTGGCCCACAGACACGGGTAAGAAAATCTGAAGGGATATAGAGTGTGCCCAGTTGAGCCCTTCAAAAAATTATCAGAAAATTTCAGTTTTGGAAAAAAAAAAAAAAAATGGGGGTGGGGGTGGGGAGGCTTTCCTTCAGTAAATTGACACTTTCCTAGAAGGCTGCTGAGACTGACCTATGTGAATCTGCATCTGCCTCACCCCCTCTTTTGGGGCTGAAGAGGCAGAGATCCTGGGCACTCAGCCTTTCAGCTTAACTTCTAGTTTCAGGGCCTAAATACCTTGGCTTTCTGCTGTGGCCCCATAGATGGGGAAGAAGCTGAGCAGGTGGGCTGTCTGCATCATCAGCACCTGGGCAGGAGTCTCTTGTCAAATTGACCAAAACTTTCTAGGAGGGATGCTGAGGCTCAGGCTGATTCTCTGCCTCCCTGACTCTCAGCCCCCCTCCTCTCCTTGCCCAAGATCTGGGGCTAGTGAGGATGAGCACACCAGGCTCTCCTTCTCTGACCCTGGAACTGTAGCAGAAAGGTGTGGAGGCTGAGTGCCCCAACTGTCTGCCCCTCTACAAGCAGGGTTGTCTATTTCACAAGTCTAGAGTCAATTTCTTTTAGGTGGACAGCTGCAAAGCCAAAAAAAATTCCATGTAGGTGCTCCCAAAACAGATTTTTTCTTGGAAACACTTCATATGAAAAATGTTGTGTTTCTGACGTTTCATTCCTATTTGGATTGAACAATTTTTTCAAAAACTCAATTTTTTTTTTTTTTTTTTTGGTTGGGAAGGGATTTCCATTTTCTGGATACTTCTTGTGCCCAGTAAAGGGAGGGGATGGAACTGGTGATGCAGCACTAATTAACATATCTTTTGTTTTTAAAAGATACCATGCAAATTATTTATCCATGTCCATCAGAGACTCAGGAGGGAACAGAAGGCATTTAGGTATTCTTTATTATTATTGACTGAAAAAATACAATTAAGCCTATTCTTATGTCCCTCCTTATTTGCGAAAGCACTTATATGCATGCTTAGCTATATGCATGTTCGTAAGAACAAATTTGCTTTCTTGAATCAAGTCCTAAGAGGTTTTTGTGATTTTTCTATATATTATATAATATGTCAAAGTGTATTTGTGAAAAAATCCATGTATGGATAAGAAAGACGACATCTCACTGAGAATGTCTTTAACTGAGTGTTCAATGCAATTTCTTTCAAATAACCCTCACAATTTAGTGTTAAAATGGACTGTTGGGGTGTTTTTGCTAGAATGTATTGAAATGATGACTTTGTTCTATAATACCTGATTGTAACTGTTCCTGAGTTGCATTCATTAACTAGTGTATTTGTATTTTTTATAACTATTTGGAACTAATTAATTTTACATGATAAAAATTATTTATGAAGGGACAAGATAAAAATCATAGATTTAAAAAACACTTTAGATAACTAAAACTGAAATACTTCAAAATCTTACTTTTCACAGTTTATGGTTTTAGTTTACATTTTGAATTTCTCTCAGCTGGAATAATAGATTAGTGTGTTTCATATTTGTTTATATTTAATTTCACTTTCCAGTTCTTTTGTAATGCCACAATGCCAGGGTGCGTGTGGCAAACACTATAGGATTTTTTTTTAACTTGATTGTTAAGGAATTAAAAAAAGACCATGGAAACATTTCATTTGTTCTTAAAGCTTAGTTTTGCCAAATTCAAATTATGAGGCCAGTTGACCGGATACATTCCTTCATACTGGCATTTTCCTCATTTTGAATTTTAATTATTTGAGAGTCACTTACTCTGGTACGGTAAACCAATATTCTTCATTTTTTTAAATACTTAATTCTGTTGATACGCACTATTTGGCTCCTGAAATTTTCCTCCATTTTTCAGGCCAATGTAATATTTACATTGCATTCTTCCCCTAGAGGGAAAACGGAAAAAAGTAGCAACGCAAGCTTTACTCAGATTCTATATCAGATCTTATACTATGGTCACCATCATAGTATGTGAGGGCTTTCCAGTAGTGCTTTAAACAACACGATTGACATCTGTCACATGTTATTTGTTCTCTAATCTTCATCCTCGGGGAAGAAGTCGGTTCAGTAGAGTATTTTGTTGTGCAAGAAATTTAAAAATATGTATAGCACACACACATATATACACATTTGCTAGAAGAACAAGGTCAAAAAAAAAAAGGAAAGGCACCTCACACATGGAAAGGAATTGTGATGGTTCTTGGTTCCTCAGAGAGTTCATTCCATAGTGAAAGACTGGCCACTGAGAAAATATCTTCCATACAGGCAAACTTACCCTTATTCTAAAAAGTTCTATTGTGCCAGAAGAGCAAATCTGTCAACCATGGCTTAATCTTGGAGGTTTAGGCAATCTTTAAGGCCTTTAAGGACGAAGACCTTGAACTCGGTTCGGTGTTCTATGGGAAGCTGGTGTCAAGAGCAGAAGACAGGTTTCATTCACTCACATTAGTGTGTGTTACTAAGGGTATGTGCTGCTGTGTCCATATCAGTTGGAGTTTCCAAAGTGCATTGTTGTCCACCCAAGAGGTGAAGACATGGATAACCAAGGCCAGGTCATCAGAGAGCACAGAGTTTTCTTGCCAACAGAAAGTATTACTTGCAGATGCTATGTAAGAGCTCGGTGTCACCAGGGAATCCAAGAATACTCCTAAACCACAGACTGCATTGATCAATTGTTGGCGTGTGCCTTCAATCAAAGGTGATTACACCACGACTGCATATTTGTATATATATTTTGTATATCTATCTATATACATTTGTATGTAAATATATGCCACTGGGATCTAATTAAAATTATCCTGTAGGTACCAAGTGCTTATCACCCTGCAAGTCCAACTGAGTTTTGGGCTACTGCATTTCCTTCCTTTGTGAACCTGTGAGCTGTGATATAGTGATCAACAGTCTTCTTAAAACAAATTATTTTTATTTAACAGTTGGAATAAGGCATTAGATAATAAAAGGATTTTAAAGCAATGCACAGCCTACATGCATATTTAGTCTCAGCTCATCTTATGCTTCACCACAAATTAATTAGATAGGCTTCTCTTCTAAAATACAGTAGAACAGAACAGAACCAACTTACACTCTGTACTGTACCCAGAAAGATAATGGAGCAAATAATTAAGCAATCAATTTACAAACATCTAGAAGGTAATAAGTGACAGTCAGCGTGGATTTGTCAAGAACAAATCATGTCAAACCAACCTAATATCTTTCTTTGACAGGGTAACAAGCCTAGTGGATAGGGGGGAGGCGGTAGATGTGGTATATCTTGACTTTAGTAAGGCTTTTGATACTGTCCCTCATAACTTTCTCTTAAACAAACTAGGGAAATACAACCTAGATGGAATTACCATAAAGTGGGTGCAAAACTGGTTGGAAAATTGTTCCCAGAGAGTAGTTATCAATGGTTTACAGTAATGCTGGAAGGGCATAATGAGTGGGGTTTTGCAGGGATCAGTTCTGGGTCTGGTTCTGCTCAATATTTTCATCAATGATTTAGATAATGGCATAGGGAGTACACTTAATAAATTTGCAGGCAATACCAAGCTGGGAGAGGTTGCAAGTGCTTTGGAGGATAGGATTATAATTCAGAATCATCTTGACAAACTGGAGAATTGGTCTGAGGTAAATAGGATGAAATTCAATAAGGACAAATGCAAAGTACTCCACTTAGGAAGGAACAATTAGTTGCACACGTACAAAATGGGAAATAACTGTCTAGGAAGAAGTACTGCGGAAAGAGATCTGGGGGTCATAGTAAACCACAAGCTAAATATGAGTCAACAGTGTAATGCTGTTGCAAAAAAAGCGAACATGATTCTGGGATCTATTAGCAGGAGTTTTGTAAGTAAGACACAAGTGTAATTCTTCCACTCTACTCCTCGCTGATTAGGCCTCAACTGGAGTATTGTGTCCAGGTATGGGCACCACATTTAAGGAAAGATGTGGACAAATTGGAGAAAGTCCAGAGAAGAGCAACAAAAATGATTAAAGGTCTAGAAAACATGACCTATGAGACAAGACTGAAAGAATTGGGTTTGTTTAGCCTGAAGAAGAGAAGATTGAGAGGGGACATGATAACAGTTTTCAAGTACATAAAAGGTTGTTGCAAGGAGGAGGTAGAAAAAATTGATCTTAGCCTCTGAGGACAGGACAAGAACAATGGGCTTAAACTGCAGGGAGGGAGATTTAGGTTGGACATTAGGTAAAACTTCCTGTCAGGTTGGTTAATCACTGGAATAAATTGCCTAAGGAGGTTGTGGAAACTTCATCATTGGATATTTTTAAGAGCAGGTTAGACAAACACCTGTCAGGGATGGTCTAGATATTATTTAGTAATGCCATGAGTGCCGGGGACTGGACTAGATGACCTCTCGAGGTCCCTTCCAGCCCTATGATTCTATGATTATTTTGGGAAGCCAAAAGAATGGGCGTTTGGGACCCAGTCTGAACTCAGTTTGTTTCCCAGATAACAACCACCTCAATATGTTCTCCCTATTTCAGTGAACCTGGGTTTTCTGAAAGCACTCACTCTCACCCTTTTTTGTGTCTGGGCTCAACTAGCGTATTGCTTAATGGTGTCCTTGTTTCATGGCCAAGATCTTAATTCCTCCTTCTGCATCAAACTAGTTTTCCCAGTGGATCAGCAAGGTCATATACCCCTGTGATGGTCTAACTACCCAACAATGAAGCAACCTATTCAGCCTAATGGCTTGCATTCATTGTTCTTGTGACTGTATCTATGTGTGAGCATGTGTGTTTTGAGAGTACATTAACATTTTCTCCCCTCTGATAGTCTAACACACCATCTGAGAAATCAATAAATTAACTATATTTTGGGATACTGATCAATAATCATTACCAAGCAGCCCACCATTCAATCCAGTATGTAAGCACAATGCAAAAGGTGTAAAGAAGGCACAAACATCTCTAAAAGGTACTTTTCTCTCTTTCACCTAGTTCCAGTGAGCTTGTGGATATTTTTATTTAATGGGACTTATTGATGAGGAAACAGTTTACTGACAAGCATATGTATTTCTGATGTGAACTAAGTTGAATGCATGGTCTTGTGGTTAAATTACTAGACTGGATGGCACTCAGAAACTATGGTGAAGGTCTCCATATAAGAACCAAAGATAGACAGTCACATCTGTAAAAGGGACACAATAATTCCCCTCTCCTCCCTTTTGTCTGCCTTGTCTTTTTAGATTTCATGCTTTTTGGGGCAGGACTTCTCTCTGACTAGCTATATGTTTGTAAAGTGTCTAGCACAGTAGGGAACTAATCTTGGTCAGGGCCTCTAGGTGCAACTGCAACATAATAAGAAAAATAACAAGCATGCCTGTCTGATCTCCTCTCTCAAAGAGTTCCATTAAAGGGTTTTGATAATCATCACAAAGCATGACAGCAAATTGGGCCATTTTTAGAAGCGAGCAATTCGTGAAAAACAATAGTCCTGCTCCTTTTTTCTTTTTATACTGTTCCAGTGATGACATTTATTTAAAAAAATAGAAAAACCTTTTGGTTTGAAACTGACATATTTTCATGACCTCTTTCCTGGCCTGTTTTGATCACAGCTCAGTTTGATAAAGTATCTCTGCTTCTATGCTTTCAGTGAGCCATCTCAGAAGCTAAGACCACTTTCTGTTCAGAACATTTGAAATCTTGCCTTTTCATCTGCTTTTTCATGCAGTAATGGGCATCTGGCACCTTTTCAAACTTTTTCCTATGAAAGGAGGTTGTGACTTTTCAATTGGGCCAGGTATATATTGTGAAACACTTTGCTCTGCATTACCTTTTTTCCATAGTTTCCTGTGCATATACTTGGCTCCTCTTGTGAGAGTGTCAAATTTCAGAGGGATCAGGTTCAGTGATATTTTAAAAGTCAAACTGTTTCTAGATATTCACCTCTCTTCTTTCTCCCTCTCTGCCCCTTCTCCAAGATTTTGAGCTTTACCCACAATCCTTATTGCTCTATCTCACAAACATAAACTCTTATTTCTTTGTCTATATAACTCCAGTCATTTATTTTTAATTTTGCACAATGACTAAAATCAGGGTATTGGGTTACCTGAGACCAGCAATACAGCACATAATAATAATCATCCAAAAGAAGAGAGTATTCCCAAAAAGTGCAGTCAAAGGACAAATCACCTAGCAAAATAGTATCTAACATATTTAGCCCTCAGCCAGGCAATGAAATTTCTATCTAGTCATTTATACTAGAGCTCATCACTATGCTATCTGGGAACCATGGCATAAAAAATACACATTCTAGGTGGAGGGTGAAGGAAGTAGCCTACAGATATCTAGAATCTGGAGAAGTACCTCAAAGAGACCTTAGCAATAGTGTTCTAATATCTAATAACATTATACATCTCATAGCCTCCATCAGGAACAGGATCTTGTTTTATTAGACATTGTAGAAACATTGTAGAAACTGCTCCTAAGAGTTATCTGCATATTAACACATCTTCTCATTGTTCTTTTCCTTCTCTTCCTTCTTCTTACTGCAACCCACTGTTGCACCCTATCTTAAAATAGATGTGAGCTTGAAAAATAGAAATCTAACAATAATTATTTCAAAGAAGCATTTTTTTTGCTTTCTCCTTGTAACATCTGCAAAGCTACTCCATTGTCCTTTTTCAAATCCCTTTATAAAACTCTTCTTGGCTGTGATACCTACAAAAGACTTGACTATGGTAAGGCAGCTAGTGTGCTGAGACCACTACCTATCATGCTGATCAGTACTGTCTCACTGTTTTTCCTGTGCTCCCTGGTCTGTGTACATCCACCTATTGTCTGTAGTCTTATGCTTAGATTGTAAACTGTCTTTTTTGTTCCCCAAAATAATTCCTAGAGTCTATCTTTTTAGAAAAACATCCAGGCCTAGTCTACACTGCCAGCGAAATTTGGCGGCAGTCAACGGGAGTTATGCAAGCTACATAGAGTAGCTTGTGTAACTCCTGTCGACTTCATAACTTTCATTTAGCATACCATCTCCACTGTGCTGCGCTGACAGGAAATGCGTACACGTTGACGCAGTGAAGCTAAGTTACATTCTTCAGCCCCAGCAGTGGAACTCAGGCTTTAGACACCTAAGGGGACTACAGTAGTCTGGAAAGGTTGAGAACCACTGGACTAGATGAGCCTTGTGGTCTCTTTTAACCCTATGATTCCATGATCATTCCAATGGCTCTCCAATTTATCAACATTTATTGAATTATGGACACGAGAACAAGACACAGTATTCAAGCAGTGCCAAATGCAGAGGTAAAGTAACCTCTTTACTTTTATTAAGATTCTTCTTTCTATGCATCTAAGGATCACATTAGCCCTTTTGGCAACAGCATCACACTGGTAGTTCATGTTCAGCTAATTATCCACCACAACCCCCAAAACTTGTTCTGAGTCACTGGTTCCCAGGATAAAGTCCCCCATCCTGTAAGTATGGCTTACACATTTTGTTCCTAGATGTATACATTTAGCTGTATTAAAACACATATTGTTTGCTTGCAGCCAGATTACTAAGAAATCCAGATTGCTCTGTATCAGTGACTTGTTCTCTTCTTTATTTGCCACTTCCCCAATTTTTGTGTTCTCTGCAAACTTTATCGGTGATGGATAAAAAAGTTAAACAGTATCAGGCTAAGAACTCATCCCTGTGAAACACATTAGAAACACAGCCACTTGGTGATAATTCCCCATGTCCATCTACTTTTGGAGTCCTATAAATTAGCCAGCTTTTAATTCATTAAATGTGTTGTGTTAATCTTATATTTCTTTAGGTTTTTAATAAGTGTCATGTGGTACCAAGTCCTTGTGGTGGCATGAATATTAGGCTTACAAATCAGTTTGGGAATGGGCATCTGTGACAGTGGGCCAGAAAGGGTTCAGCAATTTTGCAAGCTGGATGGCCCAAATCCGACCTAAAGACGTATTAAAGGAAGATACAAAGGGTAATTAGAGCCATTCATTGTAAAATAATGAAAACTTTGAAGTTTAAACTTATATTGCTAGAAGTTGGGAAGTAAATAATGGCTATGTATGTCTCTGTTTACCTGTAATCTTGTTAGTGACTACAAATATAACCAAATGGTTCTTGTCTCTCACTATATTCTGTTAGTTCAAAAATCTAAGGAAGATATTAACATTTAGATAAAACTCAAATGTAATGATACTATTGTTTTTATCTCTCTTTGAAGTTTAAATAGCAACTACCTGTATAAATTGTTGATTGTCTTGTGCTAATGTAGCTAGTTACCGGTGTGCGTAGAAAGTAGTTGTTACTGCAAAGCCACAAATAATTACTTATTACTCACCCAAGGATTACCTGTTGTGATATCTATTGTCAAGAAGATAACAATAAGCATGAATGGATCTATAAAAGACTCTAAGGTCCTGATCTTTTTTATCATGGGATGACTTGAGCTTTGACAGAGAATATTTGAATCATAAGTCTAAGATCCCAGCTTGTTCTGGTCCACCCTGCTAATTCTCATGGGAGAATTTGAACAACTCTGCACATGGACTATTTGGTCTTTATTTCCTGCTTCACTTCTCTGGACTGGCTTTCTAACAAGGAAGCTCTAAACAAGAATTGATGACCCCCAAGCTGTTTGGATAATTTCCAGAGACCTTTTGCAAATTAGCAGTTTATTTCACCACAGCTTCAACCTGATCCTAAAAGAACTTTGCAACTCAATTTATCATCTATACTTTGGAGCTGACCTATGAACTTTTATTCTCATGTGTGTGTATATGAACTTTTAACCATACTCTCTCTCTCTCTCTTTTTTAATAAATATTAGTTTAGTTAATAAAATTAAGTGTGTATTTGGGTGAGATCTAGACTATTCATTTACCTATTCATTGATAATGTATCCAGTCCTTTGGGATTGGAATAACTTTTTTTACATATGATGGGTAAAGATTTTCAGTAATCCCCATCATAAATGGCTGTCTGGGGGGTAGCTAGAGTGCTGGATGGTTTTGAGGGAACTGTGTTTTTGTCTTCTGAATGTCCACTGAGGTGATCAGAACCTGTTTGTTGCTGGCTTGGCATATTTTATGTAAGAAAAAACACTAGTATTTAGGGCTTCGCCTTCTCATTTCTTTGCAGTTTTGCCGTGTTTAAGCTATTTCAGCATGACTCCCCAGCATGGTCAACATCACAGCATCATCAAGGAAAGATGCCATGAGAAAAAGTACAATAATGTTTATGAGAGCAGCAGACAAGCAAGCAGTAGACAAAGACATCACTGGCTGAGCTGAAGGGATGAGGAGATCAACACTATGAATCAAAAATATGTAAGCGTGATGAGCCTTGATAATGAGGAGAAAAAATATGAATTTAATGAATTGTGAATCAACAGCCCTGTTACAGCAAGACTGTGACCCACAATGGGAGCGTCTGCAAAGGTGCATCATCCCAGTGAGGGCTGCTAGAGACAATGAACTGGGTTGAGGCACAATGCCTCTTGGAGTGCTGGGGAAGCATGGCTAGAAGATTTCTGTCATATCCTTTTACTGGGTGCAATATGTGTTTTCCTTCTTTCTACACTAGCCTCGCTCTATTGGTTGAAGTGACAGGGGGTAATGGCTATGGTCACACCATTACTCCTTCCCTTTCCATTCCCTTGGGAAAGTTGGCATCCAAATGTAAAAACTAGGATTATGACTGGCCAGCAAAAGAAGTTTGGGGGGTATAAAGGGTGCTTATTTTTTTAACTTCATGTTAAATTAACAACAGTGCTATCTGCTAAAACTATCATACATTCAATAACTTTGGTGAATAATCGTCTGCCTTGAGAGAGCCTCTAAACAGCAGATTGAATAGACCTTTGCATGATATTAATCTGTCTGTTTTAGCTACATACTGTAGAAATGTAAAATAGCTGGCATTCATTTTGGTTCAATTTAAACATATTGTTAAAACAGTTTTCTTATCCCCTACCTTCCCTTTTTCTTTCCCTTTATCTATTTTCTATTCCTAGCATGCCAATTTGTTTCTCATTAATTAAATCTTGAAATGCCTTCTGGCATAGCAGGTATATTTTGGTTTCTATATTTGTACTAAATTCAATAAAGTATCTGAATGTTCACATAAAATGTTTCCTATTATACTGTGGTCACTTTTAGAAGTTAGGCAGTGACTTTATGATAATTCCCTAGATAACTAAATAATTTAGAAGAAACTGACAAAGATTTTTTCCTTAAATCTATAGATCACAGTATTTTCTCAACCAATTTAAAACAATTCATTTTGATTGACCATTTGAAACTGGGTTTGGGAAGGTAGTTGAGAACACGGATTATAATTAGACTACCTGGAATCAATTTGCTTACTGTGTTAGTTGAGTTTCCATTTAAATGTAAACCACTGTCAAAGAGAGGTGATGAAGCTCCACTGCTATGATCACTGGATGGTCCAGGGGAACCTGAAAAACAGAAGGTGAAAGTTAATTGCTTAACTATGTCAAAATATTAAACAAGTCATCATTTTTTCAACCAAGGAAGGATTCTGATGTGAAAGACCCCAAACAAAAACAAACATGTGACTGCCTTTTAGCATGACAGGCAACAGCATGCATTGATCATATGCTGTACTTTTACATGATGAGAAAGATGAAGGCAGTTAGACATCGTTATGTATAGACTTTGCACAGTGGGAGTACTCAAGTGCTTATGCGTTTGTCAGATTAAGCCCTTTGGCAGTAAAGCTTTTGAAAGCTGAATAGAGAATTTAGTCACACATCTCTCATTAAAATGAATAGTTAAATTTCCCAGTCAGTGCTGAAAATCTCACTTTAAGGGCATATGCATGCATTGGTTTCTAAATGCATCTTAGTACTTGGCTTTAATGGTGCCTATTAAGTGGACATGTAAACTTCATTAATGGGTCTGATTTTTTTTGTTGATGAATGCCTATTATTTTAGAGAATTGGGGTTATTAAGCCAAGTTTTAAGCTAATTCCTCCTCTTGCATGTATGCGTTATGAGGCTGTCTTTAGATAGATACACTGCCATCACACAATGTGAGATATGTATGTGTATCTCAAGATACAGAATAACATATTATATTAGAAATAGTATGTGATTACATCATTCAAGATTATTACAATGTATATGTGTAAGAGCACAGTTTAGGTTCTGCTTTTAGATTCAATTCCTGTTTCTGTTTGCTTGCTTGCTTGCTTAATTGTGCAAACTTCACACTGAAATACTGTATTTTTTACATTTAATTTACTATGGCAATCTGATTATATTGACAAAAGTATGTAAAAATCAAACTCACTGCTCCACTTTCATTATCACCAAAAGTTCATTATTCTGTCTGCAGTGATCACTTGAAATTCCTCTTAAATCATATCTTATTAATAGGCCTATCAAGTCTCTAACTTAATAACACATAACAGAGAATGACAATTGTTCATGTCCATATGGTTTTTTTATGCTTCTATTCCATGCACATTTGTAGGGCTTAGGAAAATGGAAATACATTCATAGATAAGGCTCATCTTCTCCATAACAATTTATGCACATATTTTAGATAGAGTAGAATAATTTCTTTCTTGTCTAATTTTTCCAAACAGCCAGAGTGCCTTTGTCTGTGTCCCCCAAGAATGTTTGTTATACCTCCAGATGTGCTAAAACCACATTCAATGGGAAAGTCACAGAATAATTTCCTACCAAATTTTGAACACTATTGGGCATATTTGAGGTTTTAGTAGTTTCTTCATGCCTTTAAATCTGCTAAAAACAGGTATTTATAATTATTCTAAAAATGCCTTACAGCAGTGGAAGTTTGGTGATTGATGTTCTTTATTTAACTTAATCATGCTTTCATTTATTTTATAAAATATTAGTGTGGAAGATTTAGAAGCTTGAAAATAAAGTTATCAAACACATTGCCTACATTCACTGAATAAAAAAATTCTATAGTTTGATGTGTGATATACAGACCTTGCTCAAAAAATATATTTTTTAGACTGGTAGGTTTCCAGTAAAACTGGTTTTAATAGGCAATATTTCTACATTTGGAATAAAATTGTGGAACTAACAAAGTGTGGTTTAATTTTTTATTTCAGCCATTTGCCTATGGGTGCATCTCAATGCCACCTGGTGACGGTAGCCTTAATCCATAAAGCAGCTCTTCAGTCTCTCCCACTTCATTTTCAGTGGAAGTAGAGCAGAATCTACACCGAATGCCAAGTACATAACAACCTCAAAACATATTCTAAACTTCACTTACCGAACTCGCAAACAGCCCCCAAACAAACAAATGAAACAAAATGCTTTCCACTTACCACTTCACTCTCCCTTACTCTGGAGTGAAGCTTCATTAGCCGGGTGCTTTCCAATGGTGCTGAATTGTGTGGGATGCACATTTATGCACTGGGAATTTGGTACACATGGTTCGACATGGTTAGCGGGAATGGCATCTATAAGATCCTGCTGAAAATTTGCTGTCCACAAAAGGTGCTCTCCCTATTCAAGTATGAAAATGAATCTTCATCTGAGTTTAGTATTGATATTGGTATGAATCAAGGCTGCCACTTAGCGCCCACTGGCTTTGGCATCTTCTCTACTCTTCTTACATTGCCTTTGGAAATGATTAATTTGGCGTACCAACTGAATTGAGGATGGACAGCAGTTTTTTTAACTGAGATGATTCCAGAGCAGCAGGCATGTCACCCAGCTTACTATTTGGGATCTGCTTTTCATGGATGATGCTGCATTCATCTCCAATTCACCTGATGAATTTCAGGTCATGATGAAAAAGTTCTCTGATGCATACACCAAATTTGGCATGGTAATAAATATTAAGAAAACGTCATGTCACAGGGTACCAACATTCTACCTAAAATCTATGTCGGTAATGAAGCTCTGGATAAGGTCACTTACTTCTGCTATCTCAGCTAAATTCTTACCATCTCACTCTATCTTGATAGGGAACTTGATGCTAGAATCAGCAAAGCTTCTGCCACCTTTGTCAAACTTACCTCACATGTTTGAAATAAGTTGCTAACCCTGAACACAAAGGTGTCCTTCTATCAGGTTCGTGTCCTTAGTACCCTCCTTCACGGTTATGAAAACTGGGTCACATTTTCCAAGCAGGAGTGGAGATTGAACAATTTCCACTTCTGCTGTCTTAGAAAAATCCTTGGAGTTACTTGGGACCAACAGATCACCAATAACCAGATCCTTCAGAGAACCAGCCTACAGTCTATGCAGACCATGCTGGATGTTTGCAGACTTCACTGATTGGGACACATGGAGCACATGCCTCAAGATCATCTTCCGAAGGCTGTGCTTTACGGCCAATTTAAGAACAGCCTGTGATGCAGAGGAAGGCCAAAGCTCCAATACAGCTCCAATACAGCGACAAGATCAAGCAAGGTCTCAAGAAATACAGCATTCCCACTGACAACTGGAAAAATCCTGCTCACAATCGCTCAGTTTGGAGAAGCTGGGTTAAGGCTGGTGCAATCACCACAGGGAGCCCAGGCTGAGGCCCGCAGGTGACCCAGGAAGCAGAGTATGCTTCAACCTCCATCTGGAGAATGGACCTATAGTTACTGTGGGAAGGTTTGCTGCTCAGACATTGGGCTTTTGGGGGTTTTTTTTGCTATACCATTGATAAGCACCACTGACAGACTGATTTTGTCGCATCTCCTTTCATCTGTTAAATTGGTGGAAAGTCAAAAAAGATTTTCACCAACCACACACCTCTATTCCTATCCAATACAAAGCTTATCTGTACACTACAATCCACAAGAAGTGCAAACTGACACACAGACCATTCTAATTTCAGAATGACAAATGCAGTCATAATTCAGCCACTCAGCAAAGTCTTAACAAGAAGCAACAAACACACACCAGTAGATCAGTGTAAGGTTACAGGTCAGGAAGACCTTTATCATCTACATAATCAACAAAAAGGAGGCTCCCAACTTGTCTTGCATCACAAAAATGGCTAAATGGCAGACCCAGTATTAGGCTTAGTCTACACTACACATTTTTGTCAGCTGTTGGCTTACAGAGTGAAAACAATCACACCCCATAGCCAACATAGCTATGCTGGCAAAACCCCCATAGCACAACTAAGAGTTCTTCTGTTGGCATAGTTAATGATATTTGAGGAGTGGTTTAGCTATGTTGGCAGAAGAATGCTTTCTGTTGGCTTACACCGTCTCCTGACTAGGGGGTCTGCAGGCATAGCTTTACCAACAAAGCAGTATAGACAAGACCTTAGATGGTCTAATTAACCCAGGTTGCTTATTACATCATAGATATACACCCTGAAAACACAAGGATAAAGGGGGAAGAGCCATCATATTACCATTGAGCCCAAAATGCAAGCAAAGACACCTCAAAGAAAAATCCTTGAGAGCCTCCCTATTGCCGCCATAGATCTTTGATGGCATGTGACAGAAAAAGCAGTAAGGAAGAAAACGTGAGCACTGGAGAACTGAAAAAAACAGAACAGACACTGAGAGACTCCAGCCTAAGGAAGTATCATGAATTTATGTCCTGACATTGAAAGGAAGGAAGACAGAATTATGGGTGGGATTTTCAAAAGTGCCTAAGCCTCTTAGGGTATTTCTACACCACAGTCAAAAGTGTGATTGCAGCTTTGGGGTTTACAGTTTTACACCAATTTTGCATTATTCAACCAGTTCTCATTTTGAATAAGTTTTTATATTTATTCATTGAAAATGGCACTGTGGTTACATTTCAGGAGAGATTTTTGGTTTATTTGAAACACATTATACAAAAGGAATCATGAGGTGTATACTACAGCCCAAATTTTCAAACATATTTAGGTATTGTTACTTTCAGCATTGCACCACTCAACTGATTTAAGAACCTACATCTCATTTTCAAAAGGGATTTAGCACTTAGAAACCAAAATCCCACAGACAGTCAATGGGATTTAGACTCTTAAATGCCTAAATCACCTTTGCAAATAAAAATTAAGCTCCTAAATCAGTTAGGAGTGCGGCAACACCTATATATATTTAAAAATCTAGGCCTATATTCTTACACATTGAACTTTAAATAATAGAGTATATTAATGAATAGACCTTCTTGTAGTAAAACATCTGAAGATAAGATTATTATTTCTGTCAGTGTCTGCTCATTATGAGAAATATTGCAAAGAGAAAAAAATACCTGTACCCATGAATTTCTTCTTACCTAATGGGAGCTTTAGAAATGATGGAGCTTCCCTGAGGTACTGTACAGTGATGGTAACTTCATCGCCAGCATTACGCAGTAGGTGTACCTGTCAGTGTGACAAATAACAGCTACTTTTTATCAAAAGAGAACCAGCCACAGAAAACAAAATAGTCTGCAACAAAACCTGCATCTCTGTTGTTTTGTCAGAAATCCAACAGTAATGTTTATTACTGGAATGAAGAGTACCTTGTAGGTCAAGCCACACTATCAGATGATAAAAGTAGGTATACCCACAATTACTGAACAATCTGGAAAAAAAAAAGTTGAAGGACAATTTGTGTTCATATACCGACAGAAAAAAAAATGTGATGCTATCTGAAAACATATACCTGCCATGTGAAAGGTAAGTGGTACATTAAAGGATCAAAAAATGAAATATAGTCCAAGATTTACATTTCTATTGATTGATATAGACTTGTAGCAGAAGTTCATTTTCCTTGGCCATTCAGAGCAGTTCAATTGTGTTTAGTGGATACAAGAATTGTCTTTTAAATAGATACTGAGTTAAAATAATCAAAAGGTTTGTACTATGTGGCCTCTTTGCATACAATTGTTTTCTAACTCAGATATTGAAAACAAGTGAAGTCTACTTGGATTGTACCTGAGGGCTGGCCAGACAGGAGTAATTAACACATGGAGGAATGCCTCATTTTTTGGAAGATAAAATTAGTAAAATAATGAATAATCAATTTGAAAACACCATGTTTCTGCTAAATAAGATAAGTAACTAGGTCAGTAGGCTAAGAAGACAGAATGTATCAGCCAACTAAGGTGAGAGGGAGGACACTCAGGGAACTACAGTAGAACCCTGTTTATTCAACCATACATTATCCGACTGTCCGTATTAACCGAACTACCAGCACACACATGTCCAGAAGCGGGTGATCTCTCCTAGGGCCACTAGATGGCGCTGCAGCCTCGCACTTTCCAATTCTCTAGATTATCTGAATTTTTGATTATCCGATCTGGCCTTGGTACCAAGTAGATCAAATAAATGGGGTTCTGCTGTATTTACTATGAAATAAATAACAAGGGACAAAATAAGTTATGAATATAGAGATGAGATAAAAAGGAAGTAAAACCATGGACAGTGCATGGACAGCGCACACTGCACAGGGATTGGTTCCTGCAAAGTAACAAATTCAATCAAAAATATGTAATGCAATGTATAGTAAAATGCAATGAGATGTGTAATGTATACAAAGGGAGAAGGTTTCTCGGTAACTTCGGAGCTGTGATATCTCCTGCTTCATCCCCCCTGCGTTTGAGTCTCATCAACTCAGTCTAGCACAACTATATGCCAAATAAAGATACTTCAACGATGAAGGCTGGAGTGAAACTAAGTTCTTGGGAAGCCAAGCGGGAAAAAAGGTCTCAAAGGGAATCCCAACAATTTCCTGGAAAGGACCTTCATTCCAACTCACTTTCATCTGCACCTCCCTGCTTCATCAGCACCCCACTCACTCCTTCCTAGGTCTCACTGAGCTCCTGCTCCCCACTTAGCCTCTTCTCTGCTTAGTGAATTTCCCTCTTGGCTCCTAATGCTCATGTAGGTGATTTCCCCCCAAGTAAGTCTGTCAGCATTGATATCATCTGCAATATTTGATGTTTTATTTAAAGCTACAACTCCTGAAGCCAAGGGCTTACATGAGAACTTCAGCTTTTATTTAGAAAAAGCTCTCCTGGCTGCAGGAAAAAAGCTTGCAAACATAGCCTGAGCTCACCCTGGAACCCAAGAAACAGAAGATGTAGAAGAAGTCTATATTCATTCATTCATTCAAAATTTCACAGTTGTAAATCCAGTCTCATGATTTTGAGGTGTACCTCATTATTTCTGAATGTGTGTGGTTGGCAATATTGGTCTTCTCTGCCTCCCTATGTACTAAAGGGGATGCCACCTGTAATAGCAACCACAACACCTCTCCTTTGGCTCCACAGCCTCAGCAGACATATACAAATGTACCCATCTTTGCTGTTACCTCATCCCCATCCTCCATTTATCTGTATACTCACCCTGTTGCCTCTCTCTGAGACTGTCTTTGTTTCATCCGTTAGCACAGTGTCTAGCATCACAGGAACCTGCTCTCTGATTGGTGCCTCTATGGGCTACCACAATATAAATAGAAACAGATAGAACTGACAAATGGAAGATGGAGAATCGATGCATTGTCAGGCTAAATGACTTGCTCAAGGTCACACAAAGTCTGTGGAAGGGCTGGGGACTGAACCTATATATCCAGAATACCAGCACCGACCCTTAACCATATCATCATCCTTCAACATCTATAAATACTATTAATTAAAAGCTGAGACTAAGTTGTAGCTCTTCCAGTCTTGAACAATATCATACAACACTCCTGAATAATTCAAGATAACTGCTCTTTTTATGTGCAGTCTATTATGTATCTGCACATATTTAAACAAAAATTCAGTTGGTATAAATAACTGAATTTGAACCCTCAGCTAAAACGAGTAAAAAGGAAATGGAAAAAGCATACATTGGGAGTACTTAAGAGCATTTAGGTTGGATTTGGAAAGCATCTTTTTTTAGGGTAAGATTTCACATTATGTTTTAGTGTTTTTCAAATTCTTTAGTAACTGGATGACAATTTTTTGTAAATTAATTCTGATTTAATAATTCTCAAAACCCCCATTTTGACCTTTATGAAAATATATCAAACCAAGATTTTTTCTCTTTCCAACAGTACAATTTGTGTTTAACCACAGTTGTGCCTTATCTATTCTGTCATGCCCATACAGAATTGATTTGAAAGCTAAATTCAGCACTGGCAAGAAAGTACTTTCCACTCAGGTCATAAGAGAAAAAAAAAAGGAGGGCAGCTCCGATCTGCAGTAAATGGAAAGTCAATATTAATCCATCCTTCCCACACAGTAAAGGGTCTGAGCAGAAACAAAAGCGAGTGATCTCAAGTAACAGTGTACATTGAAAAAGTAACATATGTGCTTTGTAGCTTTAGGTCAGCTACTTTGTATGAAGAGCTGGGAAACTCATGGGAACCCGCAATAAATGATGTCTTGACTTTTCGTTTAACAAAACTCTACATTACATTCTAGATTCTTATGTAGCGCTCATCACTTATCTGAGTGCATCACATTCATTAATGCATTTTATCCTCACAACAACCCTGTGAGGTAGGGAAATATTATGCTCATTTTACCGAAATTCAGGCATAGGATAGATTCAGTGACTTGCCTGAGGTCACCCAGGAAGTCTGATTGATCAGGGAATTGAACCCAGGTCTCCTTTCAGTGTACTATTCACTAGACCATCTTTCCTCCTAATGTACTATATGTATAATATGATCTTGTATATACGAAATGATTAATTTTAACAAGATCTGCAGTTAAATTGCCTGAAATTAGTTTTGTTTTGAAGAACATCAGTAATAAATTGGATGACAGCTGAAAAAAATGAAGAGGACTCGATTTAAAGGCCATTACTAAATCCTCCCATATACATTCCAAGTGTGTGATTGTTACAACAGTCCAAGGCAGTCATAAACAGTGTCTACATAAACCAATCTATTTGATGAAAAAATGTTTATGATAAAGGCTGAGGAAACAGTTGGTAAAGTCTTGTACATGTTTAAATGAGTCAGTATTTACTTTCCTTATCAGTCACAGGATGATGAATGTGGCTTCCTGAACTCCATTAATATACACATTAGGATTTGAAATGAATTGATGTATTCTTTCGAGGCCAGTCAAATCAACTCATCACTTTGCACTATTTATGCTAATCTGCATGTTAATGAAGCCTTCAGAGCAACATCTGATGCTTTTAAATTTGAAAAATACCTTTCTAAGCTACAAAGAATAAATCAAGATCCTGTGACTCTTCAAAGATGAAATGTCTGAAATTTTGACTCATTAACCAAGAGGGTATAACCTGGAGATATTTCTTATTAGTGTGTCTATAAATTTAAAAATAATTATATTAGTCTAGTTAAAATACTGTAACTAATTATGAAGCTTTCCATATTTTAAAGCAATTGACATGATTTAGTTCATCAGTCTTTAACTATATGCAGTACAAAAATCGTTATTTGAGATAACAGAAACATATGTGAAATTGCTCAATGTTCCTTTCATATGCATGGACTTTGAGATAACGTGTGTGTCTTGGAATTACAGAGACAAATTCACTCAAACTCTTTTGAAGGTAGTGCAGACACAGGCAAAGGGTTCATGTCTGCAGAAAGTCAGTCAGGGAGTTGTGGCGGTGCAAGGTACCACAGTGTCGTGTCGTCTTTGTCAGATATGTTCATATCATGCTCTCTGTTAATCTTCCATTGCAACTCACTATGTAAGAGATCAAATCTGACAATATGCACTGAGACCGTAATAGGAGACATAGACGTTGACATAAATGACCCTTTTCAGGGTCTTAGTCAAAGACGGCACCTAAAATAATCACTTTCAACATCTGCAAGGAAGTTTCATTTTTTCTAGCATGAAAGTGCCTGCAAGAGACACAGAGAAAGACAACCACACCAGACATACCTGGCATGCATACTGCTATGAACATCAAAAGGAACACATATGGTAGCACAATATTTGTATGTAACAAAAGACTGGTGAAAAATATTGTTGTGAAACACCAGGGTACTGAAACAATGGAACTTATCGAACTCAACCAATTAGCAGTAGTTTCTCTTTAAAAAACACCTGAACAGTGAGCATGGCCAAATGACCTTTCCCTGCCAAGGAGAAAACATAATGTATCTTGACATAGGTGACTTCAACAGTCAACACCATCTGGGGATACTTCAACAATGGTGAAGAAGTTGAATAGTGAGTGGGAAAAAACTACTTGAGCTGGCTCTATGACTTCAAGGATAAATGTACTTTTGAAAGTGCACAATAGAACAAGGGGAACAATCCTGACCTAGTTTTTGTCATCTCTGGAAGTTCAGAAAGAAGGTCCTGGCAACAATCCTAAGATCACAACATAGACTAGTGCAAGTGACAACACAGGCTGCAATACAACCTAAGAAAACAAAGTACCTGCTGAGATTAAACTTCAGAAAGGCTGACTGGCAAGGCTTTTCAGCTGAATTGGATGGATCCATCTGTCATATTACTCCAACACACAAACGCTATGAAAAGGTTTTTTCCCTGGTGTGGCATACTGCTCAAAAGCATATCTCAGGAGATGCTGGATGCAATATATGCATGGACTTTAAAAACAAACAAGTAAACAATATAAAAAAAAAATTCAGAACTGTTTGACTTGAACCCTGATGGACAACCACCAAAGCGTATTCACGCAGTCTCTCCCAACCAAGTAGCACACTAATTTATTCTCAGTGGTCTAAAACAGTCCACAAAGCAAAGCACAAAATGAAACAAATTAAGCAGGAACTTTGCTCACTTCTCAGAGACAGTGATGTCCACCATGAGCAGCTCAACATTAAGGAGCTGACAACGCTGAAATGTGGAAAGACAGGTAGACTCAATGGATATAATGAACTATTACTATATTTTGGAATGAAGCACCCTGTCTCTTTACATCATCTTCTCATCCATGCACTGAGACCCCAAGGAAAGTGAACCTGTATGTGGAACCAGAATAATTTCAAAGAAAGCTACCACTGAGGCTCTAGATAATCATCTAAATTGAGCTTCCAGGACCTTTGCTTTACACCTTCCTACTTCTTTGTATCATTATGTACTATGTATATTTTGAGATGACAGCAGAGAAAAGGCTGCTTGCTTTCTTTAATTCTTATATTGAGACAGTGCAGATGCCTCTATTATGGAGACAGGCTAACATGGTTGCACCAGTCAACCACGTAAAGATCATAATTCTGCAAAGAGTTACTGACCAATAGCCTTGCTCTGCTCAACCTACAAGCTATATGATATGATGATAATGGGCAGAATAATACCAGTCATGGAAAGGAAGTTGACTGATAACCAAACCAGTGTCCACCCAGGGCGTTTATGTTGTGGTCAAGTTGCGAATACATCAGTACATCGAACAGTGGCTTTGCAATTTGCAACATTTGAGGAGCTGTTTGTGTTGATCTGTCTGATACTTATGACACCATGAATCATCGTACACTTCTACTGAATCTGGCAAGAATGTGAGACATAACAAGATGGTCCAGGTCATCTCCACACTGCTCAAGAACTGACATTTCTTTGTCAATATGGATGGTCAGAAAACTTGATGGTGTACTCAGCGGAATATATTGCCTCAAGGGCCAATGCTATCAATCTTGCTATTTAATGCTTCCACAAATGATCAACCAGAATTCACAAATGTTCAAAGATTCATTTGATTCAGATGATTGTCGCATTGCCACCCAATTGGAAAGATTTGTTTTGCCCCATTAAGAGATGCAGTTTATGCTGAGAAATGTTATAATTTATCGTAGTGTTTTATTGATCAACCCACTTGATTATGTGCACAGTAGAAGCTGCTAATTTCTCTGTTGCCAAATATATTCTCATTCTCCCTCAAACCTTCAATTTTACTTCTGGGTTAAGCTGGAGAACAAACGTATACACCTTATCATGATGAACACAATAACACAGCCACAAATGGCGGACATTAAGCATAATGCCTCATAAAATTCCTATTTACTAAAGCATGACATTCTGTTCAAATATATATATTTTTATACTTAGCAGTCACAGATAGGGACCTGTGTTGTTTAATCCTCCATCACCAGTGGCATTTTGAGCCCTTCAGAGATGTTAACAGTTCAAATGTATCCTAGATTAAAATATGTCAGGAAGATTTTACCATCTGACTGTTGCTTGATGCCCAGAAGCAAATGAGTTAGTTTCAGCCTAGTGCCTAGTGAGCAGGGAGCCACATCACAAAAACCATAATTAGACTTCAGACCTTTGTTAGTAGCCTCCCCACAATGGTCAAGCATGTCTTAAAAAGACAGTTTGTGAGTAGGAAAATAGTTCTGCTTTCTGACTTTTTCCATGTATTCAACAAACAGTAATATCCCCTTGCTGTAAGACTGACCATACACAAATATATCTCTTTGTTCTGAATAATCTATCTTAATATGCCAGCAAACAATTAAAATACCTTTTATTTTACTTACCAGTTGAGTAATTTATAAAGATATTGGACTGAACCACCCTGTCTCTTTACACCATCTTCTTATCCATGCACTGAGACCCCAGGGTAGGTGGTCCTGTATGTGGAACCAGAATAATTTCAGAGAAAGCTACCACAGAGGTTCTAGATAATCACCTAAATTTAGTTCCAGGACCTCTGCTTTACACCCTTCTACATCCTTGGTATCATTATGTACCATATCCACAGACTTCATCCTTTGAAACTTGTCTAGCTGTCTCAAGAGATTCACCACCTTCAAATTCAGTAGGCAAGTAACCAGATGAGTAACATGGTCATCACATATCCAGCCATGAATATTTCTAATGATCAAATCCCCTTTCACCACATCCTATCTATGTTTCACATGTTACTCACCTCTCTTGATGAGACCTTTTCCATTGTTTCAGGATTATCATCCTCCTCTTTCTCTGTTAGAAGGCATGTCCTATATAAGGGAGTGTGCCTTTGTATTCTACCTTGGTCTCCTCCTATTATGAGATGCATGATGGGGAAGTTAGTTATGTGGTAAATGTGAACCACAATGTCCTTATATTCTGTCTCTACAGAAATTCCACCTCTCTGCCCTTTCATTTCAATAGTGCCAGCCTGAGGATGAGTAAGGTGGCCTCCGAAGGCCCTAGGTTGCTTGCAAAGTGTGCACATATGTGCCACAAAGTAAGTAGTCACACATTCTGCACTCCATGAAGTAAAACTAGGTAACTTCAGCCCTGACTAATTGATTGCTGGTCTTTTATCTTAACATCTCTATTAGAATTCCTACTTTGATTGTGTATTCGGTTATTATTTATTTTAATATAGCCTCAAAGACCTCATTATGCCTGGCACTGTGCAAACACAGAGGCAGTCCCTGTCCCAAAAAGTTTGCAATCTGAACAGACAAAACAGATGAAGATAACTATACAACACTCTGATGTCACTGATACCATCCTTAGATAAAGGTAAAAATCTCTCCTCTCTTAGTCAGCTTCTAAAATATAAAGTCCTCTAGTGCTGACTAATCATTGAGCTGATTAGCCTCTGACATGTAAAAGTTCCATTTATTTTCGGCTCTATATCAGCAGAGAATTGTGACTTCAGCAAAGATGCTATTAACAACAGATTCCAAAGGGAAATGAATTATTCTCAAAAGCAAGGTGTGACTCTAACCATGGGAAGAGCTAGCAGCAATTATACAGTTTAAAAGTAGAAAAATAGACCATACTGAGAATAAATAACTTCTATATTAGTTTAGTTTTATCTTTTAAACAAATTGTGAACATGGAAAGTTGTCCTCCACTTGTCCTTTCCCCTCCCCCCATATTCAATAGGAACTAATTCAGACTATTGAGTCATGCGTTGTGGGCCCCATACAATGTCCTTTCCTAAAAATAGCACTTCTATTATTGCATACCACTACAAGTAAGCAATACAATGAAGTGGAGCATTCTGCAATCAGCCTGTAGGCAATTATTTTATTTAATCATTTGAGAGATTTATTGTTGTGGTTAATTATAATTAATTAATGTATGATGAATTGGTTTAAGTAGGATAGTATTATGGGAGTATAAGGTCGATAAGTGGTATCAATCAATAAAGCTACAAGCCAGATGTGCAGCTGCCTAACCTTTGTGTCAGAGAGGTTTGGGAAGCAAGTAGGAAAATCATGCTGGTAGCTGGACTGGCCATTTCCCTTGCACATGACACACAAATCTAATCAGAGAAAATCGCTGAAGAAAAAGCCCAGGCAGCTAGTCTTCACCAAGACAACTCATCACAGGTATACCTACCTGGTCAGAGGTTAGAGTAAATTGTTGACTTCTTTGGAGCAGCTGCACGGAACATACATTTGCTATACAAGGAATGCATAGCTTTGGTTCATAATTGTTATTGAAAAACAGGCTTTTTGACCTGGATCTATGGCAGAATGATCCTAGCGTGGGCCACTCTGCAAAGGCCACTGCTACATATATCACTGTCAGATTAGTAAGAACATCTGCAGCTGCTACATTTAAACAAAATGCGCTAAACTACAAGGAACAGCTAATAAATACTTTTATGACTTAGAATAATGCCCCTGTACCTCATTATCCACATACAAATTATTGGATTGTTCAAAAATTTAAATTAAAGTAATTAAATTACCTTCAATAGTTCTTTCTTCTTTTCTATTTCTGCCCTTAAATACTTTAAAGTGCCCTTTATCCTCTTCAGCCACAATACTTGCTTATTTCTTTTCATTTAAATAAATAACAGTTTAACTTTTCTCACTGTCAGAAGCAACACACAGAAATAACATTCTGAGATTCTAAGCTGCTCTCTGAGTTTTATGTTGAACCTACACATTACTGTGTGCCACTATGAATTTATACTTGCACAAATTTCTGTGTGAACAAAGAAGCATCCATATATGCTGGATAGATAAAGAAAATCTGAGCCCATTTCAGTTGCTTTATGAAGCAATGGAAGTATTTTGAAAAATTGCTCTTGACTAGCTATCAAATAAAGCACCTATCCAGGGGACTATAAAACTTTGCCATGCTTCAGAAATTCCAAGGCCTTCAGAACACCTGGATGATTTATCTTTGAAGTTTAGACTAAGGTGTTGGGTCACTTTCACCTTATATCAGTGGTGCCTTAAGGGAGTTATATTTAACATCCTCATATGAAGTTACTTGTGAATTATATTATATCCATCAGATGTTCCAATACACTACTTGTGAATATTTTAGGTAAATAATCACAAAGCCACCAAGAAACAAGGCAAACTTCCTAATTTCTTAACTAGAAAACTTCTAATATGTTTAGATACTTTGAATACACATCAACATAGTATCTAATTGTCATTCTCTCCACAGATCCACATATTAGAGCTCCCACTGAAGTTGATGGCAGTTCTGTGTTCATCTGCAGAAAAAAAATGGCCCTTTGTAAACAAGCAAAAATTTCTTTACTGAACTGTTTATTTAAGTTCATATAAATTGGAGCATTCTGTACCCATGGGTTCACTGTATTATTTATATTCTTCAGCTATATTAGAAACCTTCCTAAGTGACAGTTAAATGGCTATGTGAGTGTGAAAGAAAATACAAACTCCGATCAACCTAGACTGATTTAAAGTGACTAAGTGCTGGTCTTGATATGACCTTTTTGTTGACATTGTTGTTCCAATTTTCTTTGACAGTGTTTGTATTCATAACACACCTACCAAGTGCTAGTGAAAGGATTATATCAGATGGGAACCATCACCTTCACCTTCACCTTCATGCCATTAGCTACAGAATGAAATGACAATGAAAACAATTCTGGCTGAATGATAGTCAATAATCAATGCTGTTTGTCCTAACCTCTCCATGGCCAGGCACGTACTGGTGGTTTCTGCACATACATCTCCAAGTAACAAGTTGGCAAGAAAATAAGTGGTCTTTTCCCCCAAGGAGATGACCAACCTTACCCATAGTTCTCCCACCTGGAGAATGGGACACAGAGTAATGATGTAAATATTATTAGTTTGAGCCTGCAATATACTAATTGATTTCAGTACAAAAATTATGCCCTATAAGAGTTGACATTGACTTCATGTGTCTGTTTCTTTTTTTAAGATTCCAAATTAAAAATGTTTAAAAAATATGTAAGAAATAAGAGAACATGAAATGCAAACTTTTAAAATCCAGCATCCATAGACATGAGGGAAAAGTGTAGTAAGCCAATATCCATAACTCTATCTTAGATATCTTAACAGTGATTTTTTTCTGCATAGAAATAATTTCTTTCTCAACTTATAGTTAATGACAGAACTTTAGTTCCTGCACACCCCATTATTACACATTGCGATGATAGCTTGGAGAAAGGTTAAAGGACTTGAGCCTGATTTTTTCTCTCTCTTACAGTTGATTTTATTCCAGCATTAATCCATTTACTGATTTCGATGTCCCTATTGTTCCGACAGGTTAATGATCCCCGAGAGACAATAATGAATCAATTAATGACTAAATGAATTGTATTATAAAACAACAGGAATAATATAGATTTTTAACCATTTCTAGACTAATACAATAGAATATGAAACAGACAATTACTATACAATATAAACTGAATTTGAACTGACGGTTAACTGCAAGACACAGAATGATTTTAAACAGATAATTAACTGCCAGGTACAAACTAATTTTGAAAAGACAACAAACAGTTAACTGCAAGTTACAGACTGATAAGGAGGAAGGAATGTAAAGCTGCAACCCAGACTGACAGTTAACTCCTTACCATCCAGGTGAGAAGGACACAGCATAATAAACGTAAAAACTCGAACTCGGCCGGCTAACAGATGATTCGTGCTCGGGGGGGGGGGGGGGGGTACACGGGAGCAGGAGAGTCCAGACCAGGTGATCAGGCTGGTAGTTTGGGAAGGCTATCAGCCAGGGGCTTGGATAAGACCCCTTTTATGGGCTTTATGCCAGCACCAGATTGGCCGGGGGATACTTGCAATAGGTTTCGTTTCCTGGTTGCTGTTAAGTTTCGTTTCCCATATAATGATCAGTTAAGTTTAGTTTCCCATATAGGATGTGGGAGTCGAAGGCACAGCTGATCGCATAGGCATACCCTAATAAGGTCAGGTCGTGGGTTGACTGCTAGCACCGAATGGGTGGGGGTGTGAGGGGTGGTCATGGCAGAATTGGTGCAGCGACACCTATAGTGCCTAGCACAATGGGAGCTTACTCCTGATTGGAGCCTCTCGATGTTACCACAAAGCAAACAATTAATAATAATATATCCCAAAGAGTTCAAGAGGATCATCCCCCCGTTTATTTCTCTTTCATTTTACAATTCTTGAATCTAGTGCAGAATATTTTAATCACCTTAGAGTGGGTTCACAACTAACAAAGGCTAGAACAAGCAAGACTCCTTGTGTGGTATTTACACTTCTCTTTTTTAAAAGAACATGGTACAGGAAACATGGATTGTAGGGTTTTATATGTGAAGGTAAGGAACTATTCTTTTTCACAAAGTTTCCACAGATGTTAGTGATTTTCATCAATATGTGACTCGTGAATTTCAGAGAGATCAACCTGATGAATAACTGACATAAGGAAACTATTTAACTTTTAACCAAAAAGTTCTTATGGCATGAGGAAGGGGTGTGTGTGGGACCTGTTAGACTATGACACTCAAAAATCACGTACTACAACTGCTTCTGGTACTTACATTCTCAGTTGAAGTGTAGAGAGAGGGCTTTGATCCAAAGACTATTGAATCAAAAGTAAAGATTTCCATTGACTTCAGTAACCTTTGGACCCAGAAAGAAAAATACTTAATATGTGGGTTTACAGGATTTATTTTAAAATGTTGGATGCATTCCTACAGTATATGGAAATATATAGCAGACTATTCTATGGATAAAGTACAACGTAGCTTCTATCACAATAATATCTAAACACTTCACAATCTTGAATGCATTTATAATCCCAACACCCCTATGAAGTGGGGAAGGACTATTGTCCCCCATTTTGGAGATGGAGAACTGAGGCACAGAGAAGTCAACGTCACACAGGAAGCTTGTGGCAGAAGAGGGAACTGAATCCAAGTCTCCCAAGTCCCAGGCTAGTGCCCGACCTCCAGGGCCAAACTTCATCTCTTCAAGTTGTGTACCTATCTCGACCAAAAATTATTCATCAGGCAATGTATTTGATTTACACTGTCAGTCAAATATTTCCTTTGGCACCTTTTCATCTGTTCACCATGTTTGGAATCCTGTTTACATTTTTAACCATTCCTGTGTTTTGGAAACTCCCCTTGTGACTCCCATAATACACCACATCATGTGCTTCTCAACAATTAGCATCTATTCTGTAGTGCTGATTAAGGCTGGAACTACATCTTAGTTACTGTGTCAGGTAAATAAAAAACGTTCAGAATACAATTCAAATGGATTTGATTTTCTGGTCTGTTTCACCATTTTGATTCAATTCATCAGCACGTTTGCTGTCAAGAATGTGTAAATACATTCCTGTTCTGTGAGTATGTGTTGTGTCTACCAAACACAGGCAGGCACAAGGGTCCCAGAGTCAGGATCCCAAATCCATCCCGCATCTAGTGAAAAGACATGATTTCCTAAATAATACCCATAGCTCTGATACCTAATCTGCAGTGCTTATTTACTCCTTGCTTAGGCTAAATCCCAATAAAATAAATGGCCTTCAGAAATGAAATAGGCTCTTTGTATAGCCTATAGTTCATATAGGAATTATTTCTGAAATGGTGATCCAAATGGGAGTTTCATGCTATACATCTCACCTACTCTCAGGATACAGCATCCCACTACTAAGCCTGTCTCATGCGGAAGTAGCCCTTTACCTATCTTGGCTGGAAGGAGAGCAAACAGAGAAAGATTTTCTATAGTAAAGAAGCTGGACAGCAGGTGGGAAACAGGCAATTTATCTGCCAAAAGATACATGTGAGCAGCAAACTATTCCATTACATTTGTAGTTCTTTTGTCACTTCAGCACTGAAGGGGTTGAAAGTTAGGGGAGTAGACCTAGATTTCAGAATTTGTTACTGCATTTCCAGTACAAGTTAATTCAACTATCAATTTTAATTATAGTAATTCTGGTATTGTGCTCAAAGATTATGCAGGCACATTGTAAATGCTGGTAACACCAGACTACTTGCTGCTCTTCTCACAAAGAGAATTAAATGATTGTGAAATAAATGTGTGTGAAATAATACTACTGAATTGTAAAACTACTTCACCATTCTCTTTCCTTATTATTGAGCTCAAAAATGGGTCTGATTCCATGAAGAATTTAGAGAAGCTATTTCATACTTTTGAGTAAAAGTAAGCATTTGTACCCAACAAAAGCAAAATCTAATGTTTGGGGACTGTGGGAGGGGGACCAGAAGGGAGGGTTTGAAGGTTTTGGATTCTTTCAACACTGGACAAAGCAAACTTTAGAGTTGCAAAGTCAGACAGAATGAAATGGTAAGAAATCTGAAATTGTGCAAAACAAAACATAAATATTACACATCTGATTCTGATCTGCTAGGGCCTCAGGGCTGGTTTGTATAGTTTGGTTCATAATGAAGAATACTATTTGAAGTCTCAAGACCATATATGTGAGGATAAAGTAACCTTATTTCTGAGGGCCCTGGGCACACATCATTAATGGACTGTTAAGATGTCTATCCACAATATTTGGGCTTATTTGTAAGTGATATTCTAATTTGTTGTTCATTGGGTTGTCTGATATGCTGAAACCCTGAACGTCTTCTATGGCAGATAACAACAGAAACACAGTTTTTTCAAGTGCCTATCTATTTGCTCCCAGCATGATACAAAACAGTGATGCAGAAGGGCTGTTGTCCCACCATGACAACCACATCAAGATAAAAATAGCATGAAAAAATACTATAATAGTCAATATGTTATGTGACCTGTAGTTTAGGAAAACTATGAACATCAAGGACTCAGTACCATGCACTGATGTGTTCTACATATTGCAGGCAACTTTTTAAAAATCTACCATTCCGTTACTGCCGACATTCATACAGCAGCAGCTAATCTTCTGAGTCACAGTGATGCACGTTATAAAAGCATAAATCTTAACTGTGAAAAAGTATCTGTATTAAACACATTAATAAAACCTTACTGATAAAAGGATTTGTTCATTTCTTTCAGTTCCAGCTTGGGTCCTTCGATGCTCTGCCTCTCCGTAGCTATCTTTACTCAAGTTAATAGATATTTGCTTCCTACATAATGCAGAAACTAAAAACACTTTTTCTTGACTGACACAGGTAATAACAAAGGACAGAATAACTCTGTGAGAACTATCAACATAAAGTTTAAAAAATGAAATATTTGGAACCTAAATAGTTATTGTTCCTCGAGCAACAAATATATTATAATGCTTAAGCAAAACTGAGACTTAAATATTTCACATTTAAAGAGCTGTTCTCAACATTATGATAAATTGACTTATCCTTTTTAATAGCCATTTAGACACCTTGGATGAAATTCTTGCCCCATTGAAGTCAGTGACAAAATTTTCACTGGAGTTATTGGGTCAGATTTTCATCCCTTTTTGTATTTTCTCTCTCTTTTTTCCTTCTTCCCTGCCTTTTCCCTGCACAATAGCTTAAAAATATGAGCCTGGGAATTTAAATTCCTAAATTTGATAGACACTACAAATCACAGTCTTAATAAAGATACTGGGTTTATGGTAACTCACTAATCCCTTCTTTTTGTCCTATGACTACTGAGGCACTAATGGGCCACTTCACCTTGAATAATCCCTTAGAATGTGTGTTAACTACTTATGCTAAAGAATCCATTCCAGCTTGTATTTAGCTGTGACACTGAGTACTTTTCCCAGATCTGAAGAAGAACTCTGTGAAGTCTTTCCCCAACAGAAGTTGGTCCAATTAACGATATTGCCTCACCCACCTTTTTCCTGGAACTCCTATGTGGTCTCTCTGGAACACAGTATGCGTCTTTAATTATTCTATTTCACATCTCCTTAGGCTCCCCAAGGCAAAACATATGTGCACACTTTTCCTCCTACAAGTTCACTACCATTTTTACAAAGTCTGGGTCCTTATTTCCATTCTATTGCACCTACATTACTAGTTTCAGATAATAACTTCTCAACCTGATGAACTGTGAGTGAATACTGAGATAGTATAGTAACTTAGTGATAAGTTTTTGGAAAGTATAATTTTTTAGATTTGTATTAACAGAATAGGCTATAATTCCAGTTATACCTTGTAATGAAGTGTTTATACTCATTAGGAAAGTAATCAAAGCTCTTTCTATGTTTAAAACTGTTTATATTTAAAAGTTCTTTTTCAGATGCATCCTCATTGTTCTTCCTAAGAAACAGTACATTACCTCAGTGTATTTGGTTATTTCCCATCTCCTGTTCACCTTGAACCCAAAGTGATGGGGAACAGTGCTTTGGTCAAGGACTCCTAAGGGACCAAGCACGTCTCTGTCAGGAGGCCAAGTACAACTTTGCATCAGGCCATCTGACAGATCACTCTTGGGCTCTAAGGGTGTGCATACACTGCAGCTGAAGAATGCCTCCTAACTTGGTGAGCTGGACACATTCTAGCTGTGCTAAAGCGTGGATGTTGGCAGATGGGTGGCAGCATGGTCTACTCACCTGAATCCAAGCCTGTCCAACCCCCTGGGTCCACACTTGGTGGCTAGCCCAAGCTGTAACATCCACACTGCTATTTTTGGCAAGCTAGCTCAAGCAGAGCTAGTGCGAGTCTGTCTACTTGGGCTGGGAGGCACTTCCATCTGCAGTGCAGACATACCCAAAGGGGCCCCAGATTCTATGGCAGAGCTGGAAAACCCTTCCTACTTAAGCACATGGTACCCAATCCATCCACTTTCACTCATCACTCTCCCCTCATGTGGAGCGAGGAAGCCTCTTTCTCTGTACTTGGAGAAGTGGCACAGCTGGTGAAAACAACCCTCCCCTTCTTCCCTCACTACCACCTTGTTTGCTGGGGTAGCCAGTCACTCCACATGCCCTCCATCCCATGCTGGGTTTTCTTGAAGGATGCAGCAGTAATAGTGATCTGTCCTTCACTATCAGGTGGTTAGGAAGTGAGGTTATGTCTACATTGACAGCAGCAAATTCGCCCTGATGGCAGCAAATTTGCCACCGTCAGATCGATTTTGATTGAACAGCAGTGAAGACACGCTCAATAAATCTGGAAGTTGATCTAAAACCACCTCCAAAAAAAGTGTAGCTCTGCGTCAACAGGTACATATTTCCCATTGGTGCAGCATAATGGAGACGGTGCGCAAAATGGATGTTATGAAGTCGACGGGATTTATGCAAGCTCTGCATGGCTTACATAACTCTCATTGACTGCCACTGAATTTGCCAGTCAGTGTAGTCCAGGTCTGAGGCCATAGATAGGCCATTTCTTCCTCTTCTACCTGCTGTGTAGTGATGGAAGATGTCAGCACCATTTAACACATATCTTCTTTCTCCACTTCCTCTTAGCTGAGCTGTGTGGTAGAGGCAGCAACCTATCCTCCTCTCCTCTGTGCACAGCTATGCAGATCGGAGTTAGCAGTTCAGTCCCTTGCCTTCCTGCACACCAGTCCCCACTTCTTCTTAAGGGTCAGCTAGGCAAAAAAGGGCATTTGCGTCCTCACAGAGACTTATCTTTAATGAGTGGCCGAGAGGTTCTGTCCAGCAAAACTGGTCATTGGTGGAGGTGATTCTGAAGGTAACAGACTGGCTCAACATGTATTTGGTGCATAAAAAGACAGAGGGACCCACAATCATTACCATCTATTTAAGAATCAAACTGGATAAACTGAAATAAGAAGACAAGTCAAGCTTTAGGAAGTGTGTTGACAGGTTAGAAAGGGTAACCAAACTTTCTAGACTGGTAGTGCTGATTTCCTATTTTGGATTTTAGACCTCCAGCTTTCACCAGTCAATCTGCACAAGACCAATCTGTCAGGATGATGAATACCTCCGGTGCCTTGTTGCCCAAAAGGTTTAGGTTGGTTAAATATAAATCGCTCCTAACATAGCCCAGTCATAAAAAAATCTGTAATTCCAGGCATTGTTTGTCCTGAGATACCTGATCTAAACCCGAGGAGAACATAGGGCAATTAATTGTGTGGGGGTGGCATGGGGTGTGTTTTTTTCCCCCATGGAGGAAGGCTAGAAGCCAATGACTTCATCAGCATTGTACCCATTTCATTTGCTTCTCATGCAGCCTGATATCCAGATGTGTTAATGGAAAATTGGACCTGACCCCACTAGATGAACAGTGGCCAAAAATAAGGCAACTCCCGTAGGATTTGATGCAAAGATTTTATAGGATTATCCATTCTCTATTGGAGCCAGTTCTGCTTTGGGTAGCAACCCACTGGCACCTTTTGGGACCTTCTGAATGGGAGAGGTCTGCTGGAAGTGGAGAAGTATTCCTGGAACCCTAAGGCTGTGCAGTTCGTGACTAGGAGCTGAACAGATGGTGTTGTGCTTTGGTACTAAAAGACAGATTGGGGGGAAAGGGATCTATGACCACCATGCCCTGCTCAGTGGCAACCTTGGAAGAATTTTTGAATCTGCACCCCAGCCAGCAAGGGATTTTTATTCCTACATTGGGTTTCTTTCCAAAGTTCCAATTTTAACTGTTTTGAGAAGAGTTTTGATTATCTGGTGCAAGTTCTTTCAAGATGAGTGTGTCCATTTCCATCTCTTTTGTGGAACTACAGAATATAGAAGACCAGGTAGGAGAGTGAATATTGGTAAAAATGTCTCTCTCATTAGTGAAGGTAATATTGATTTGATTTTAGGAGGACATCACAACCCCAGCTCTAATTTTTTTTTATTGTTTATAAATTGTGCATTGTTTATATTTTACTGAGTGAAGTTTCAAAAAGAAAAGCACATTTTCATTTAGATGAAAAGCTATCGGTACTCTTTAATCCAAAAGTCTAAACACCAAAGCTCAAGCTAATGGATTAACAGGAAATCTGAAAGTATGCTTTGGTTTTATTTGCATGTGAATTCAGTTAAAATGAAGAATTAGAAACATGAAAACCACAAGTGAATCAGACAGTCAACATCTGCACAGAGGAACTTCCAGTTGGTCCTTCAGAATTGTAGATAATTTCAGAATTCGACCAGTGTGTTATATAAAGGCCTAACCCTTCAAGTGAGTTTCACTGTTGTAATACTGGGCTTTGCAGGACTGGGATTTGTATTAAAAAAATTGATATCAGGCGCAGAGTGTTCATTTTCTTAGTACAAGTACATGTCTTTCCCTGAGTCTGCATTCTAGACTTTGCTCTAAGCTAATAACTACTTTAATTAAGATGTTCTTGTTCACCTCACATCATCATCCCAATTGGGTTAAATAATAGGTGTTTGAACTGAAAAATATACCAAGTTGATAGGATATAAATGTTATGTTAAATCTTTGGGAAATACTTGTATTCAGAGAGAAATCAGCATGGAACACAGAGAGATGCAAATCCATGAAAAGTGCATTAAAAACCAGGCAGGACTGGCTGAGCTATCCCCTAATAGTCTAACTGTATTGTTATGGCAACAAGCTAAGCTCTGTTGCTACAGAAACCTAGGCAATAAGGCAAAACTCAAAATACACAACAATGAAGTCCAGAGAGGGTAACCCTGAGATAAAGTGTCCACATTCAGTCTTAGGTCATCCACAAACTCCACTCAGTTTGAATGTTTTTTTATTTTCTGAAGTGCAATTGTAAGTTATCGAATCAAGCAGCTATTTTGTTGTGACTATCAATTGCATCATTGTTCACTTCTCTGTTTGCAGCATATGTCTCTATTGATATATAAACCCCATCTCATTTGTTCTATTTTTCAGATCAGACACTTTGCGATCTTTTTTTTTAAATTAAAATACATGTATAAAAAGTTGATATTGCATAATTAAATCTACAGATAATTCCACTGAGGTGCCCAGAACATAAATTGATATTGTATTTTTAAAAATCTATTCAAGAGCAGAGAATGATTATAACAACTGGAAAAAATAGCAAAATGTATTGGTTTATATTAATGTAGGGTATTTTATACTGCATATTCAGTAAATAGTCTTAATATTAATAGCATAAGAACTTTTTTGTTATCCACAGATATATCCCAAGATTTAACTAATTGCTTAGTGACTGAATTAAAATATTTATTAACTCAATTAACCTCATGTAATTTTATTATTACAAGCATATGGTATCTCATACATTTCAAGATGAGAAATTGATTTGAGAGAGACCAAACACCATGCTCTTTTGTAGCATTGTGAGTTAATTAGGAATTCAGGTTATAACTTTTTAGAAAGATGTGGGTACAGATTGTTTCTTCCAGTTCTTTTTAAGGTAGCCTGGTAGCAATTAATTGTATTTTTTTCAAGATGTAAATCCTAGAGAGTGCAGGTCTTCTGGTGAGCATCTCTAATTGAATTTAAAAGAAAAAAGATACTTTTTGACTGAAAGACTTCCATTCTGAAGTGATTAGCATTCTAAAGGCAAGCAATAGATGTTAAAGTAAGAGATGAGAGAAAGAACCTTGAAAAATGAGAGACTTTAGGACTGATAAGAATTTTACACTCTTGGTTCTTGTCACATGGCGCTTTCTTCAACTATCCAGTGAACAGCGCTGCCTAAACTGCTTTTGTGGTCTCAGTCCCAAACATATACAGACTGTTACTTTTCCAGCATGTGCACCTTTAATCCTATCTTCCAAACAGGACAGGACATAAGTACAGACATACAACAGGAGGAGCCTTCCACACAGCCTCTCTCCTCCATTCTACTTACCCTCTGAGCTTCCTCTTGCTTCCTGTTCCCCCATCATATGTCCTCCCAATTACTCAGATAATTGTCTCATTAGCCCAGCAATTACCATCAATTGTCAGTGACCCCTACTAGAAACTGGTTGATTGCGCCAATTAAGCCTGCAGCTTTCCATGTCTCAGCAACCTCTGTAACCAGGGCGTTACAACTAGCACTCTGTCACAGTCCTCTATCAAAAGCGACTTTATCAACCCCTGCCAGACAGGTAAAAAACAAAAAAAAATCTCAATAATCAGTTCCAGAGGGGTAGCCACGTTAGTCTGTATACAGCAAAAACAACGAGAGTCCTGTAGCACTTTAAAGACTAAAAAATTTAATTTCTGCAGGTATAAGCTTTCGTGGGCTGTAACCCACTTTGTCAGATGTCTGATGAAGTGGGTTACAGCCCACGAAAGCTTATGCCTGCAGAAATTAAATTTGTTAGTCTTTAAAGTGCTATAGGACTCTCGTTGTTTTTTCAATAATCAGTATGATCAAAGACATCTGACAGACCTAAAATAACCAACACAGGGACTTGGGGTGAAGTCCTGGTCTCACAGTAGTTATTGGGAATTTTGCTACCGACCTCATCAGGGACAAGATTTCACCACTGATCTTTGCCTGTTATGAGATTATCATTGAACAAGACAAACAGGGTCTCCATACCATAACCAGTTCTAAAACCAGACTGAAAGGGGCTAAAGAGATCTGAGGCCTCAAGAAATTGCCAGCATTGCCTTACTTTAATTTTCTCAATAATTTACCTCTATTTGAAACAGGGAAATAACTCATGAGACTGACATGATAAAGAGTTGCTTTCTTGAACATAGGCCTCACAATTTTGTGTTTGAAAGATCCATGACTAGTCCCACTGCTTCTTGGTCTGTCCTTTCTTTCCACAGCAATTATTTCTGTTTTGAGTCACTTCAAGGGGACTACTATTGTACCTAAAGTTAAGGAACATGCATAAGAGTTTTCAGGATCTGGGCATAACATTTTAACTTAGATTACTATATTTATGAAATAATTAAATTATATTCAAAAACAGGATAGCTTACTACATGAAGGAAAAACAGTTATTCTGTGTAGTATATAATCACCTGTTATAAGAAGAGTTATTGTTCTGCTTTCTGTAACTTAGATGCTCATTCCCGCCTTTTCTATTTTATGTAGTAGAATTGATAAATCTTTACATGTTATGTAATATACTGCAAATTAGTTCAGAATATACAGTTTATCACTATTGGGAATTACAGTACATTTTTATGTACCATGGTTAACCTAATTTCTTCAAAAGGTAAACCTTAGCTATTTAACTTCAATGGGACCATTTGTGCCCTTAAAATTTAAGCATTTGCAGAATTTGGGACCTAATTTTTTCTCCTGATTTAGTTGAGTGTTAGCAAATTAGCAACCTTCATAAAATCTCTGAATTTGAGTTCCAGTGAGGTCACTGAGGCATGGAATACAAACCTGTAATGGTTTTGATTGTCACTTTTAATTTTAAAACCAGGGATCTCTGTAAGCTCAACAGTACAGTTTTCTTTAGTGTAAAAATTTTGAATTTGCTCCAGCAGTCATACTTAGCTAATCAGGTAGAGAGATTATCTGAGACCTGCAGAATCAGCTGTCACTTTGCATGTAGCTTCCAAAAATAGTTCATATTTTAATGTTAAGATTAATGTTTTTTACCATCCACTATCCAGCATTATCATATTCCAGAACCTACTCCAGTTCACCAAAATTTGACATAATGTCACACTTAATTTTAGCTATTACAGAACTAAATTAAGATATATATTTCCTAAGAAATATTGACAGATAAATCTTATGAACACCAACCAAAAAGAAAAAAAATCGCCTGTGAATTTGTATGCTACAATTATAGTAGAATGATTTTCAGATATTCTCCTTTAGAATATACTCTAAAATCAAAAATAGACACTCATTAAAACAAGGCTTAAAGGAACACTGCATTCATCAACACAATATGTCCAAAATTGAAAACAACACAGAAAAGGCAAAATGTTTATGAATTTTCCATTTACTATAAAGTGATAATGGAATAATAGTTGTCCTTTCTCCCCTCCCCCCAAAAAGTTTTCAAATTCTTGATATTTCTGACTTATACAAGTAAGATACCAAGACTTGAAGTCCTTATTCATTTTTCTTCTGAATTAAAACTGGCAATAGTGAGGACTTTGACTATGTCTGGGTTGAGTTAAAAACAGAATTAGGATGTCACGATTGGTCCCAAGATAGTCAAACAGAATAAAGACCGAAGATAGGTCAAGAAAGTGGAGCTTTGGTTTTGCAAAACTCAGTAGTATTTGTGTTCTGGGTACAGGATCAAGGTTTTATCTGAAATACAAAAACCTTGAGACACTTGAGGAGGATTGAGTAAAGGGTCTAGATTGTCTCTAATAGGAATCACAAAACTGAGTGAACATTTCACTTGTGACTGCTTGTGCAGTAGATTTCAGTTTAGTTTGGGAGAAAAGCTGAGGTCCTAACCCATATTTTCCAACATAGTTAACACATTCCCATAAAAATTAATACTAATCAAAATTATAAACACACATTAAGGGGAGAATGGATGCCCTTTCCTAGTACACGCTGAAATTTTACACAGATTGACACAGCATATACTGTGGATGCTAACAACTTTCAGATTTTATAGTTCCACAGCAATTATGATACCATGTTAATTCCTCTTAAGTTCTGAAACTTACCATGGTTATCAGTTTTACCTGGAGTAGTAAATGCTGAGTATTCTATAGCACCAATGCAGCGGTCATGACTGGCTTCATCAAACTGGCCCTTTAAATTACCTTCACTCAGCTCTGTCAGAACTAGCAGCAAAGCTTTTCAAATACATAAAACTTAAAACAAAAATCTTCACAATCAAACATCCCTTTCTCCCCAGGCAATCCTCTTTAGGTGGGGAATTATGCAGTGCTCCTCCACAGTCATAGTCAACCAAATTCAGTCTCATTCTCCTTGGCCTGGGAGAGGTTAGCAAGCAGTCTTCTTACCAGTGTTTTCCCTCCTCTGAGGAAGAAGGGAGATTATATGATGCCCTGATTTCCAGACTTGCCCTGGTTGGCAGAGACATAGTACCCTGCCCTGCCTTGTCCTACATTATAAGGCCCCTGGTCCCAGGACCCAAAGAGAACAGTTGTCTGGCGATTTTCCAGATACTAGCTATTATCCTGGGACCTAGGTAAAAGAATTATTTTTGTGTAGAGGGATTTGGGCTAAAACTCAGGCAAGAGCCCAAAGTATGTCTGCAGTCAAGACATACCCACACCATTTGCCTTTATCATTCTTTATCTTTACTTATTGCAGAACGACTAAAATAGGTTAGCTTCACCCTGAAACTTCTCCTCGGACTTCACAAGGCCAGTATACTCTGTTACAGCTCAACTTTAAAGAGAGTCCTCTATGAAATGTTACTGCATTATGGTATCTTTAATAGTAGAGCTGGTCAAATAATGGAGAAATTTAGTCATGAATAATTATTTCATGGAAAAAATGAACAACATATTATTCAACCAGCTATATTAAATACATCTCATCACTATATGCCCATACATATACAATTTCTGACTACATTCCCACAATATGTGGGCTGTGGGTTAATGGTGGTGACACAGCATAGTTTGACATACTACAGACTTTTCTAAGACAGTGGCTCACAACCTTTTCAGCCTTTCAGGAGTCTGATTCGTCTTGCATATCCCAAGTTTAATCACTTGAAAACTACTTGCTTTCAAAATCAGACATAAAAATACAAAAATGTCATAGCACAAGATTACTGAAAAATTGCTTACTTTCTCATTTTAACCATATAATTACAAAATAAATCAACTGGAATAAAAATATTGTACGTACATTTCAGTGAATAGTATATAGAGCAGTATAAACAAGTCACTGTCTGTATGAAATTTTAACGTGTACTTTGCTAGTGCTTTTTTATGTAGGTTGCTGTAAAACTAGGCAAATATCTAGATGAGTTGATGTATCCCCTGGAAGACTCTTTGTACCACCAGGGGTATGCATACCCCTGGTTTAGAACCACTGTTCTAAGATATGGAATTATTTGAATGGACATGAGTGTAGGTCATGGGCTTGGTTCTGTCCTGCAATACTGACCACATTTTGCGGACTGTGTGCTGGCAGCCTTTTAACTACTGACCATTTATATATTCACAAGCCAGCTGCCTATATCAAAAAGGAAAAGCATTTAGGAAATGCAACCTTGCATCTGAACATCCCTATGAGTAATATGATAGCCAAATAGTTTTAGCCAGAGAAAGAGAGTTATGTTCTGTTTGGTATTATAATAGTTAATTTTTGATAGTATGAATAATTTAAATAATAGTAAATAACTAAAGATTAACATGGACATGTTGAAGAACGCTGGAAAAGTAGATGGAACACCGATAAGGAACAGCCATGAGATGTTGTCAGCTGCTACGTATCAGCCACAGTGGTTGTGTACAAATGGACTATAAAAATAGTGTGCTTGGGCTGCTAGGTGTGTGCGTTCTGCCACCTGAATCCAGCAGGAATTCTGCCAGATTGGCCATCTGATGAAGTTTCCTGAAGGGTGAGAACTTATCTCTATGGGTTTTGTGAATATAGCATTGTAATAGTATTAAATTAAGTATTGTATTAGCTATAATGAGCCTGTTCTCATTAAATTGCAATCACTCAAATTGGGTGTTACTGTGTCTCACTGGTAAATTGCCACTGATTGCTGATAGGAGCCCGGTGCAACAATGAGTTTTGCTGACAATGATCTGACAATTGTCTAAAACTAAATATAAACAAATTTAATGACAGTCTTGTCAAAGAATCCTTTAGAATTGTCATGTAAACGTACTCTTCCCCACCTTCCCCAGACCTCTCTAACACACTAATTACATCCAAAGTAACATTACAGAGAACAGAACAGTGAATGTGGCACTCTCTCAGCCCTGGTCTACACTTACCTGGCGATTTGGTGGCAGTTGACGGGAGTTACGCATGCTACACAGAGTAGCTTGCATAACTCCCGTCGACTGCTGTGCTTCCCTTCTGCGCAGCCTCTCCACTGCACTGCGCCACTTGAGGGGGTGGTTTTACAGCATCGACTTCTGGATCAATTGAGCGGGTCTTCACTGACCACCCAATCGAATCAGAAAGGTCGATCTGATGGAGGCAACTTTGCTGCCATCAGTGTAAACATAGCCTCAATCTCTCCAGTGACAGAAGCTGACAAGGCAATGAGCTCTGAGGTGAAAGGAAGACTCTGACAAACATTACTTATGTGGTATCAAAAGGCCTGACTCAGTTCCACTGATGTCAATAGGAATCTCTTCATTGACTTCAAAGGGGTTGAACTAGGCTGCAAATGAGCAAAATTAAAGATTGTCATTTTTGCTTTTTCTAGGAAATAACCACTGATGCATACAGAAGTAAAATGGTTTTACAGGCTGAGGCTTTAAAATAAAGTATTAAAGAGGAAACAATGCATATTCATTCCTTGTTTTAATAAACATACATGACTTCCAATGCCAAGCAAGAAAAAGACTGATATGAGGGTAAAATAAGGGCCTTAAACCGTGAAAGAGGCAATTATATTTATATTCCAGTTTTCGAATATATTTTATCAGAAGGTGTTTGTACCATATAAGGTGATGATCTGATTAGCCATTGTGGAGGCAAAATAATCCTTCATCAGCTCAATCAAAACAAAAACAGTATCACCATTTCCTGTCTTCACACCTCTGAATCCCCACCAATCATATTTCTAAAAATAACCTTATTTTCATGGATATTCAGTTATTTTCAGTACTTCACAGTCTCTGTACTATTTATTATAACAGTATCATTTCCATCAAACTTCACCTCTATGTTTTCAATTTTTCTTTCAGTCATCAACATTCTTGAACTGAAGCTTTCAAAATTATCTGCAGCAATTGTAAACTCACTTGGAATACATCCAGTCTTTCACCAATATCCATAGTTTCTGAAGGCTGTCATGATTTGATGGATTAGACCTGTGTCTTTTGATGGTGCGATAATGAAACCATACACTGTCCCAATGCACAGACTACACCAAGTTTATAATGCAATTTCTGATCTTCCCTTGGAATTGTTTCTTTTTTGTTTAGTGTACTCTCAGCTACCCAATAATGAATGTCATCCAGATAAAGTAAACAAAGACATATAATTCTGGAAATTGCTAAAGTATGTCTAAGATCGCATTCCTGTATAAGCCAACTCCATTTTATATTTTCTAAGGTCTTGATTACGAAAACGCATAACTTCCATTTGTTTGATGGGAAGCACTTGCTTAAGTGCTTCTCTGAATAGGGATGCTTTCCTGAATCAGGGCCTAAGGCAGGAATGAACATACAGGTCCACTCCTGCGGCCCCCACTGGGGCCAATTTGTGCTTGCCTACCAACACAAAGCTAGCTTTACTGGTAACCTGAGAATTCCCTGTGCATATTTCAGTTCTTTTTATCTTGTTGTCTCGTGACTATGGAACAGTGGCAGGGAATGGGAAGACAGAATGACAGGATAATTGCAAGAGGAGAGGTGAGAAGAATGTTGCCATGGGGAGGTGTTGAGACTAGGAAAAACGGGGAAAATAAGGTGCAGAATAATAAAAGCAGGGCGCATGGCAAGGTAGAATTGACAAGCTAAGTTAGATGACAAAGGACAAATGAGTAACAAGAGAAAAGATAATTAACACCAGTACTAGGAGACTAAGGGCATTGCAAACCAGGAACCTTATAGTTCGCATTTGCAGCATTCACATGGGGGAGTCACAGCAAAGCACTTTGGTGCACACTCCTATTTGGAACCCTGTAGTCTAAACTGTGAGGCAGTGTAGACATGCCCTAAAAGTGTTGATATTAGAAAGGCAAGCTCTGACAATAGGAGTAGAAGAGGACAGGAAAGGCAGTTTATTGTGAAGCTGGATTATTGTTGCTGTTGGGCTTTCAGGGGAGCTGTGAGCTTTTAAAAATCACCCCTGGAAGTGCTGGTGATGATGTAGGAGGCCACCTAGGGAGGTGCTGCCAGCATCAGTCATCCTGAGGTGGGGAATCCCAGGACTCCAGTTGTGGAGTGGGTATGTACTTCAGAGGCCAAACTGGCCCGATTCTCCCAGCCTCCTCACCCATTGCTGCTGCTGAACACCAAAGTGAACACCTGTTACTAAACTACAAATGAAGTTATACAAGAAATCTTCAGCTTAAAAAAAAAAGATAGATGATGTGACAGTTTCCAGCTGACCAGAGCTCATCCCCAGGTGTCGGTTGAACTAGCAATTATTCTGAAAAGGTAAAAATGAATAACAAGGAAAAACTTGCTACCGTTCCCCTAGGACTAAGAGAGGTGGCCTGACATTTTGAGAGATACAAAGAGAACTCTTGCAAACTATTTTCAAAGTTTACAACTAAACCAATTTGACACCATGTGCTATGTTTCAGTAACCACCGTCCCTAAATGGCTTAGCTCCTTGCAACAGGATGCAGTATCTTTGTACAAGGCACTAATCGATCAGAATAAAAGTGAGATTATAAATGTGTTGTGTAAACCTTCTGCCAGGAGGTTAAGAGGGTTCAATGTATCTAGGGTTCCTCTTCACAAATAAATGAACTGACTCAAGACCCCTCCCAGAAACCTGGGAAAATGAAACAAACCTTCCCTGTTTGCCCCTAACAGGCAGAAATTCCCCCACTTGCCAGTACTCCGGGTCTGTTTACAAACAAGAACATCTTTATTAGGGTAAAGAGAACATACTCAGAAACATGGGAAAACACAGCAACTGAATATATATATGCAAATATAGAGTAAAATAATCCTCTTTCAGCAACTTGGCAGTAGTCCACCTAACTCCCTTCCTACCCTCTGGTGAGAAATGTCCCACAGCTGAGTCCCATGACTGCATCACCTCACCCTGCACTAATCCCACTCATGATTTGCCTCAGTGAGATGCAGTGGTCCAGAGTCCAATTTGCAGGTCTATCTCTAGGCCCAAAAGAGAAACTTGCCTGGTCGTACATTGAGGCACCACCACCTAACCTAGCTTAGTGATTCAGCTTTATTAAGGTTCTGCATAGGCAGAGCTGCACTGGGGTGCACTCAGTTCTGCTGCTGTCCTCTACATTGTCTCTCACCGTGAAGTCCTCATGGAACCAAGAACACTTAAGGAAGCTTCAGCAGAATCCTGGCTACTGGAAATGAGCTCTTTGCCACAAGGACAGACCACTGTCCCCTCTTCAAGCCTCTCTGACAGCCCAAAATCCCCACAAATCCAAGCTCCTGTACAGGTATGGTGACTCCCCAAATGTTCCTAGAGGAATTGTGGGTAGCTGGTATATGCAAAACTCTCTATCAGCAGTTTTCTCTTTCACCATTAGAAGTAGAAAGCTTTTTCCTCTCCTGAGATTTGGGCAATACGGCTTAGAATTGTTTCTATATATTTTATTTAGGGTTTCTCATTAGTGTTTCTCCAACCCTCCTCACCAATACACTGTATCAGAGATCTTGGTTCTTGGCATTTCCCAAAACAGCCCTTAAAGAGTGTAGCTCCTCCCAACTGGTGGGAAGTAGCTCTGTGAAGAAGTTCAGTGGAGAGGTATGCTTCCTGCCTCAGGTGAAAGGGAACTTGTCATGGTGCTGATGTCCAAAACCGAGCCCTGCCAGTAACAAACAGTTGTGGTTCTATTGCTTACTGAACCTGTGTCATTTCGGGGACTTGGCCTGACTGTGCTAATCCACCAGGAATCAGACCACGAGGTCACGTGACAATACTTTAACCCTGACCTCTGACTATCTTTAGGCAAGAAAAGGGAAGTTCAGTGTCTTTGCCCATTCAGTCCTTCGCCTTTCTGATGAGACTATCAAAGTTAGTTGCATTAGTGCCAGCTGTAGAGGTGTTTTTTGAGATGTGATAACTTGTCCACTAGGAACTAGACTTAGGCTGTCATATTCATTTTCACATAGCCAATAAAGAGCTGTTAGATGGTGAGAACTTTTAATCACTACAGTGCTGAGTTAGATTCCAGAGAAGTGCTGCATGTAGTTTGAAAATGAACCAGATCAATTTTCTCTTGCATAGAATCAGGCTGATAAATAACATGTATTATAGCTAACAATGTCAATTTAAGGAGACAGTACACATTATGGTGATATGTGCTTTAGAAATGCATTAAATAATGACAGTAATAATGGGACAAATCTTTAGGGTGCTGAGCACTCTCCTCGCTCATTGATCACAATGCCAGGTTCTCAGCACCTCTCAAGATTTGGCCTAATAATCATGATGCACGTATAAGCAAAATAAGGCAAAAGTAAGTATTATTACCCATTGCTTGTCTGGAGCTTTTAAACTTTACTGTTTTAGGCAATATTTTATATAGTTTGATAGTCAAGTTTTCTGCAAATAAATGTAGTAACTCCTTACTTATCAGCTTTCTAGACTCTGATGTGTGATTTCCAATGGTAATGGTTTTAATAACATTTGATCAATTATCCAGCTGTCTCAGATATTTCTAAGGTGACTATCACCATGGTATCTAAGCACTGACAAGTATATGACAGGAATTACATAAAAGAGTAATGTGTTCTATAATAAAAGGGTAATTCAGTGTTTTATATTTTTTCTCCATAAGAACGCAACCACAATTCATTTAAAGAAGAATACCCTTTTCAATGAAACAAAGATAAGATAATTTGTTTTTTCCCCAATGAGAAACTTCCATTCAATTATGATAACACAGAGGCTTTTGCCATCTCAGTTCTACAAAACAATAAAGGAAACCTCTTTTGACAATCTTTCTTTTAAGTAAACCAAAAGCTCAATCAGGTAATCTTTCTGATGTACTCATGAGAAATCATATACTTCCCCAGAATTTAAGTCACTGACAGATGGCCACCTTTTTTCATACCCACATGAATGTTATCAAAATAAATGCTCTAACAAGAGTTAGTGCATTGTTCTGTGTTCTGTCTATCATAGTTCCATTCATTTTAAGACTTTTCAAAAACTGATAAAAAAAAAATCACATGGAATTAGGGCTTCCCAAAAATTAGCATCAGTTGTCTTCAGCAGAAAACAGGAAAAGGAATTAGGCATATATCAGATTTTTAATTTTTTTTTATTTTTCTACATTCCCAGTTCAAAACAATCTTTAACTTTTTCTTAGGAAACTTTCTGAACTAAAATGGAACAATCCTCTCCCCTTTGAGCTAACCTGTACATACATTATTGGTAATAAATAAATGATCTTCTTGCACATCTGATAATTTTTAACATATTATTTATATCTGGAACCAAAATTCTAAATTACCATATATTAGTTGTGTTTTCTCTGTTCCGCTCAATCCCTCCACTCTGAATATTTTATTCTTTATACCCAAAAGCCAAGCTAAGGCATTTATGGTAAGACTGAATAATTCTTATTAAGTACACAATGTGATGTATATTAACATGATTATTTATTCCTATAATATCTAGAAGCTACTATGACAGAACAGGACTGCATTGTGTACAAACAACAACAAAAATAGTCCCTGCCTCAGAGAACCTGCAAGTTATAAAAAGTCATGTTATGTCTTATCACCAGGTCAAAGCTTCACATGATACTGTTCACTCTGTACATCAGTATTTACCCCTAAGGTATCCCCATGCTTTCAACAAGATACTGCTCTTTTTGAATTAGGCAGAAAAGTTACTTGCTTCTGTAAAGAGCAAAGTCTAATTGCTCAAACATATTCTCTGACTCAGTGCTAACAGGAGTCAATCCTGCAAAGGGCAGAGCGCTACTTCAAAATCTCAAGTCACTCCACTTCTGTTGAATTTAGTGGAAATTGAGGTGCTCAGCACCTTCCAGGATCGAGCCCCTGTTCCCACAGGACCTAATTTTCAAATATGAGTGCTTAAAGCTAGAAATCAAATTGTTTATAGAACCTACTTCAGAGCCTGTTCCTATACTACTGAAGTTAATGGGAGCTTTGCAACCACATGGATTGTATCAAATGGGCAGTTCAATATATTCTCAATGCTCTAATATGGTAGATAGATTTTCTATTTTTTTTTCTTTTTTTTTTTAAACACATGGGCATAACAAGTACTTTCAATATTTATTCAATAGTTTAGTCAATAGATTAGATTGTGAATGCATATGGAAATTATCTTTTCAACATTTACAACTGTATCATAGACTAAATAACAATGCATATCGTTCATATTTTCAACAGTAGTTCTTAAAGACTGAAACTGTTTATCCATGTGTAGGCACCTGAATGTCTTCATGTATTCTTTATGAAATTTCAAGACTGACTAGTAGCTTTATGAATGGTTTATATGGAAGTAACTTTTCATGCATTAGAAAGATAATATCAGGAATATGGACTGTGTTGCAGCATCTTTTTCCTATGAATTTAAGTAGTTTTTTGTGCAGTACTCATTTTGTAGTGATATAGTGTGAGATCCAACTCTCATTGAAGGAAATGTCAAAGTTCCCATTGAAGGAAATGGGTGCTCAGGGCCATACTAAGTACAGGGTACACAAAATGCCACAAATTTGCATTATTTTTATATGCATCTGAAATATTCCATCAGGTATCAAAGTATGAAAACTACATAAAACTCACCACTTCTTCATGGGTAGCACTTTCTACATTTATGCCATTAACCTAAAAATGAATGGAAAGAGTTTTGTAACATATAAATAATCTAATAAAACAAACATTAAAACATGCATGAAACAAGTATGTGAGGGGAATAAATATACAATTTACTGACCTGTATTACTGCATCTCCTATAAATAACATTCCTGTTTGGTCAGCTGTGGGGGTTACAAAAGCAGTAGGTTAAGTGAAAGACTTAAGTAATGACAAAATTTGCTTTCAGCACTTGTTTTAGCACACTCTTTGTAACAGGGTAACATTTGAAACTACTTCTCTTGTGAAAACATCAGTGGCATAACAATCAGGAATCATCCAGTGAAGCTAAGTAGATTGGTACCAATTTTAAGCAAATTAGGAAAGTTACTTTCCAGGCACATTTAATATCTAACACAAATGTCATTTCTTACTAATGAATGATTTCATTAAATTATGTGGAAAGCGTGATTCACATTTTTCATTAGTCTTGCTCAGACAGTAAAATAGGAATTCTAGAAGATACTTAGCAACTTTTTTTGCCCTGAACAAATTTACAGGGACTGGTATAATTAAAGAAGCTGTGCCTAGAATTTAATAAGACCATTTAAGATGAAGTTTGAATTCTCTCTGCTCAGAAGAATAAGACAGCATATTATTTCAACCAGTAATTTGCATATTTTGTACATCATGAAATCTACAGGTAAGACACCGTGAAAGTGTGCACACAATAAATCTGTATCAAATGTGAACTGTCTCTTTTGTGAGATGAATTTTGCCTACTTCTGAGTACCTGAGTTATCAATGGGCATTCAGGGAATTTACTGTCTCATAGAAGATGGTCAGCTACTCTCACCCTGATCCTGCAAACAAAGATGTGGTTAACTTTAAGTACCCAGGTAGTCTTATTTGAGACTATTCATATGCTTAAAGTTAAGCACATATGTGAGTGATTTTGAGATCAGGGCCTGAGACTTTCAAGATTTTAAAAACATAACACCCAACTTAATATTTTCGGAATGTGAGATGGAGGGAAGGAAGAGTCTGACCACATGGTACTTTCTCAGCTTCTGCCATACCGGATTTGATAATATAAACAATGAGGCTTTGATTCAAAATAGTTTCATTTCTGAAGTCATTGGAGTTGCATCAGGGTGAATTTGGTACCATTACTTTTGTTGGATAAAATAGGTACTTTACTTTATTAATCTAACTTTACTTGATTTTTGTTAGTATTTAGGCAACATTTCATTATTTCTCCATTAATCTATTTTAAATGACAGCTTGTAGATACTATTAATATAAAATAAATGTTTTTTGGGTTCTAACCTACTTTGTATTAAAAAACAGCAATCACCTTGCAATCTCCGGCATAAAAAACTATGAGTCAGCCTATAGTGAGGGAAATGCAACCAAAAGAAAGGAGGACAGACACACAGGATATGCGTATTCTGGCAATGCTGCACACCCAGCTACCTCTAATCTAGCTACTTTACTAAATATAGCAATGTAGCTGCGGTGGAATATGTGGTGACACAGCCCACCACCCATACCACCACTATTTTTAGCAAGTGTGATCAATCAAAGCTAGCTTGGGTTGCCTACATATGCCGCAATCACACCTCCTGATTGCAGTGGTCATAAAGATGAGCATATTCTTTCACTGAGCGATGATGAACATCAAAATAAGGCACCTATCAATAATAAATAAATGTTTAGATACTACGTAAAAGCCATACTGCATACTTGATTTTTGTGCAAACTTCCTAGTGATATTGGTGAGATATCTGATTGAGATCAGTATATGGCCTAAAATTAATACTCCAACTCATGTTAAAAATGGAAGATGGCTCTCCACACAACATGACTGTCAGTGCTGAACCAAATGCTAAAGGACACTTAGATGGCCAGGCAACAGCCACTTACAAATATGTAAGAAAAGATGAGACAGATGAATATCTTTTACAAAATGCAGGTGAATGCATAAGTTTGGAAGGCAAAAAGTACTGCAAATGGGTATATTTTAACCTCATAAAGGCATCACCATATCCACTTCTTCACAAGAAGCAGTACATCTACAAACACTGTTCGACACAGATTCTAAAACAAATGGAGATAAAATAGTTCTTCAGTGGCCTGATATAGCTCTTATTCAAGTCAATGGAAAGATTCCATAGAAAGAGCCCAAAATGTTGCTTTGCTTCTTCTGGACATATTCTAGATCTTGCTGGCATGTGGATACAAAATTTTGACATTTATTTATTGACATTTTGATTATAATTCTTTTTTTCCCTTTACAAGACTAAACCATTTTCAGCTGCTGTATACTGTTTTTATGCCTGACTATCTAGTCATCTTTGGGCAACAAACACACCAAAAGGAGTTTAATCTATGAGAAGGATAGTTTCACAATTTAGAAAGTATAGACTTTACCACAGGAGAAGCCATCCTGAATTTACTTCATTCCAGCAGTGAAGCTGACCTTGAAAGTAAATCAGGAAGGCTTGGTATGAGAGCATACAAGCTACATAGTCCTTTCATTGTGCAGGACACCCCCTCTGAGGGGACTGGAAGGGATAGAGAAGTGCTAGACACATGGTCCTTCCTGACCTTCATCTGCAGAACAAGACCTGTGCATGGGAAGAACACCACCAAGAGTATTCATCACCTCCTGAAGGAATGGAGTAATAGATGTGCTACCCCACTGAGCTAGGCAGAGTTGGTAAAAATTCCTTTCCTTGCAGTGGTGCAGTTTCACATTGTCCCCAATATGTGTCAGTTCCTATGCAGCTCTATAGAGCTGTTAGGAAGCGTATGTATAGGCTGCAGTAAATGACCCGTGGCATGGCTGCAGCTGGCCCAGGTCAGCTGAGTTGGGATCGCAGGGCTATAAAATTGCAGTGTACACATTTTGGCTCAGGTTGGACCCCAGGCTCTGAGGCCCATACCTGAATGTCTACACTGCTATTTTTAGCTCCAAAGCCTGAGCAGCTGACTCGGGCTCTAAGACTCAGTGTTGTGGGTTTTTTATCACAATGTAGACATACTCATACTAACAGACGACTGGGGAAAGGTAAACCAAATGTTCTAGTAGAGCTTCAAAATAAGAAAAAGAGACTGAACCTAGTAATTATTTGTTATGCATAACTAATTCCTTATAAAACACAGATCACTTGAGTGAAAAGCATCGTTAACCATTCAAAAGATAATGGAACAATTAAGAGTCAGTAGCATGCCAGACAAATGTGATCATTTTTTTTTCCACAAAACCAGTAAATGTAACATTCCTGGACTTCAGTAAAGCATGGGGGGAGGAAGGGGGGGAATATTTCACAAAGTTGTACATGAAAAATAGTATTTCAAACTGACAAATTTCTGAAAGAAAATAAGTACAGAGAACTATAAGCAGCACTGTAAAGTATTTTAAAGGAATGCTTATGGTTGCCTTAGGGATTAGTGTTAAACGGGCTTACTTAACATCTTCATTAATTATCTGAAAGAGGAGTAAACAGTATACTAATTACATTAATAGATTATGATAAATTGGGAGGAAAACTTCAGGGTGGCCCAAAGTGATTTAGCTAGGAGTAATGGTACAAAATGGAAAGAGTCTATTAGACTGTGAAAAACTCTCCCCCAAGACAAGTGGTGGAAGGCCCATCACTTCAATTAATTTAAAAATAACCAAAGCATTACAGGGTGAGAAACAAGTCTGCACTGGCTGAGGGATGAACTAGAAGAACAGAGTTGCTTTCTCTATTTTGTTTGGTTTTCCCATCCATTTGGAGTTCAGATATTGCATTTGCATTAGTATAAGAAGGCTAGCCATAAACTGTAGAAGGCCAAATTATCAATGGTGTGAATGCTAAATGGTACAAGCACAAACTTCAGCATGCATATGCAAATCCTGACTTATACCTTCATATTCTATACACAGACAGAGTTAGCATGCACGAATGGGAGTTGGCACATAAGTTAGTGTGCACATTTTCAAAGGTTTACCACAGTATATATTGTCACCTCATTTCTTGTAATATATCTAATTTATTATATTTAAATGGTATTTGTGGGAAGTGAATTCTAACGGGGAAACAGAACAGAAGTACTGTTGGGTCATTCATTGAAATAATAGCATCCAAATCCACCGCATTCTCAACTGAAATTTTAGGAGGTATAATATGCAAACACATTTAGAAACATACAGATCTTTTTAGTGTGATTAATTGCCATAGGGATTATGAGAAGGGTAATATCTTTATCCTGGATGGTGGAAATATAATTGATGGAGTTTGCTTATTTTAATCTAAATGCGATTAATTAGCTAACTCTTTTTTAGATTATATTCAAACTAGCACTGTTTCAGCCAGAACAGTGAAAACTGCGCCTTGCTAGTGTAAAGTTCATTAAAGGCAAACTTTATCACATCATATTCATTCTCACTCTACTTGTCTTGATATTCATTCTCACTCCATTTGTCCTTAATCTCCGTTCCTGGAAACAAGCTTTTCTTGGCTTGCTCTTTTCTCCTATTTACATATGAATCTTTTCTCCTATTCATCATATGATGGAAACCTGACAACTCACCCCCTAAAATGCACATAAAACATTTCCCATATCATCGTTTAAAAACTTCCAGATGGAATATTGTTAAGCAAAATGTGTGAACACATTTTTAAAAAAATGACAATTTTTAATATAGTAAAGAGGAATACCATCTACATGACATTAAGGAATTCTCCATCATGGTAAATAAAAATCTGCCCTGGCTAGATAAGGCCATGTTATCGAGAGCTGAATACGTTACTATGTGAACAAATGCATTCTATATATTTTAAAAAGTCCAATCCTGAATGTGTCTTGTACTCTTTTTTTTTTTTTTTTTTTTTTTTTTTAAAGTTTGTGATCCCTGCCACAACTGCAGCTGCAGTTTGTGTATGTGTAAGAATGGGAAAGACAACCAGACCAAACTTCCCTTCTCCCAACTAGCCCAAAACCTGGTGCATGGTGCTCACAAAAATCCTCCCCGCCCCCACCTGTCTTTTGGGGGCACCATCCAAGTCAGCAGGTCTTCCCGGTCTCAAAGGCTGGCTGTGGAGAGAAGGAGGAAAGAGAGAGCCAGGCCAGGCTCACCCATTCCCGCTTTGGATCCAGCACATGGTTCTTGTAGTGTATTCTTCCCTCTGGGGTAACAGTCCTTGTCCTGCTGCCAGCTAATTTTAGTAAATCCTGTAGCTCAAGTGGAACAAGTCTGTGCAGTGGTATTGAAGGTTCACAGTCAAGCCCTTCTGATGTTGCCTGTGTTTGTTACAGGTTACATATCATAATTTGTTTTCACCTTATTTTCTTTTTAAAAATCCTAGGAAATTACATTAACCCCATGTTAAAGAAAAGTTACTTCAGTTGCAAAGTCAATCATTTGAAAGTTAGGAAATGCCAGATTTACAATTGCCTGTGAAACTTTAACTGGTGTGTTTGCATTAGCATACATCAAGATACTTTTTTTTCCCCACTGCATGCTTGCATATCTAAACTTGTTTAAAATTTACAAGTGCACAGAATTAAGGATTAACTGTAATCTGTAAGATTCTTTTAAATGTGGCATTTTCTAACTTTCAAATCTTTGTCTTTGCGACCAAAAACATTATTTTAATATATTTAGTACAAGAAAAAAATAAAAACAACTGAGCAGTTTTTGCCTGACACGTTGGCTTTAATTATCTATCTATCTATCTATCTATCTTATCATCACTGTGACTGATTTCAATTTCTTAAATTCTTCTCCCAAAATATAACAATTACTCTTGATTTTATAGTGAAACAGTTTTAGTAAGTTTAGCTCACTCACTCTTGTCAATTCCCTCTGGGAGAAGTGGACCTGAGACATGGCTACAAATAGTTTTAACATTCTTTTAAAATTGTGCTTTATATACATGTTCTTTAAAACCCTGTCTCTACTGTCAAATCTTGTGAAGAAGCCTGAAAGAGGAGATGTCATTGCAGTGTACTAATGGCTCAAAGACTGTAATTTTGTTTTAAAGGGAGATTCATAATTTAAGGGAGTTGGAATGGGATGATGATGTGAAAATAGCCTCAAACTAGAAATGGAAAAAATTAAAATAAATTACAAAATCTTATTAAATAAGGAGATTCATGCAATTAAAAAAATGCTCAGGGAAATAATCAAGGCATAATTTCTGTAGAAAATAGATGCAACACTTAGGATAGAATATACAAACAATAGTTTCTGCTCTATTTGGGAGCTGAAATTCAAGACACAAACAAAGTTAATTTCATTTATGAAAATAATGATTCCATTATACTGAATTTTTAGTTTGCTTTTGGGAAATTAATACATTTGATGGAATTTGGTCCAATTAAAGAACCTCAAAATTTGTGCTCTTTTGACTTAAATTAGAAATTCACCTGATAGGAACTCATGAAAGAATCTTCAAAATTGTTAAATGTAAAAACACTTATTTACACTAAGGTCAGGTCTACATATGAAAGGCTTTGCCAGTATATCTATACTGGCATGGAGCTCCTAGGGAGGGTGCATCTTATATTGACTGGCAAAACTGCACTTTTGCTGGTATAGCTTATTCCAGCCCCTCTTACTCCCAAGTAAAATAAGCTATACCGGCAAAAGTGCAGTTTTGCACGTATAAATGTCTGTCAAAAATTATACCTCCTTGATAAAGCTATGCAGGCAAAAATTGTAGGGTAAGTCTAGTTTAAAAGAGATACCCTGGTATTTACTCCAGAATAATAATTACAGTGATAGATACAAAATCATACCTACTATTTTATAAAAAATATAATTAGGAAAGCAGGACCTGGGGAATCAAACCAAGCAGTTTTAAACTATTAAAAGAAATAAATATATTAACTAAGTCTGATTTTCTTGATGCCTTATGGTAAGAGGAAACCTCAGAGAACAAACCAGGTCATTTTATTCTAACTATGGTTTATCTATTCTTGCTTACTGCTTCCCCTCCCCCCCTACTGACACATCACTCAAAATGTAGTTTTAGAGCTTTTATTTATTTACTGTACCAAGATTACTATAGTGCTAAGATGTTCATATACAAACTTATTGGAGAGGTAATGAAAGGAAAATTGTATGAATATTGTGAGCTTTATTTGACACAGCATTGTTGAAATGGAAGGAAGTATGCAATTTCTAAAACACAACAATAAGCCCTGACTTTACACTAGTATAAAATAAAGCTTGCAACCCATATATAAATTCCTAGCGCAAGCCTATAGAGTAAATCTTCAGCCATACTACCTCATGCTGTAATTGCATCAGATTTCACAAACCAAGTAGGATCAGACCTGCTGGTACTTGGATGGGAAGCCCTTAGAATAGGCAGTGAATAGAGAATAATGTTATTGATTCAGAAAGTTTAACTCTTCCCCTGTTTCAATGCTGAACTAGTGCCCTAGTTAGGCAGGTCAGTATGGGCATGTCTACACTTCAATGAGACAACTGCAGCTGGCCCATGTCATGGGACTCAGGCTAACAGGCTGTTTAATCCCGGTGTAGAGGTTCATGCTCAAGCTGGAGCCTGAGCTCTGGGATCCACCCCTCTTGTGGGATACCAGTGTGAACCAAGCCCCACAAACATGAGTCAGCTGACATGGGCCAGCCACGGGTTTTTAATTGCGGTATAGATATACCTTATGTTTCTAGGAGGAATAGTGCTATTGGAGAAAAGATAGCAGTAAAGTGAAGTTCCTTACTCCCAACTACTTGTGGTCATTGAAAATCTTTTATCCCCTTTAATGAAGGCAGAGATATTAGTCTCAGGGTATGTCTACACTTCCCCACATTTTAGAGTATAGGAGCATGAACAGCAGTGCTCATCAAAGTGTTGCATTGTAACTCCCCTGGGTGAATACTGTGAACTAAAAGATTCTGAGTTTGTATTAATGTTCTTCTCTTTGAAGAGGATTACATTAATGTGAACTAGGAATCTTTAGTTCACACAAGAGGGCTTACAGCACAACACTTTGGTGTGCATGCCTATCCATCATTTCCCTGCCCCTCCCAGTCCGAACTGTGGAGCAGTATAAATAAGCTCTCAGTGTTCTGGTCAAATTCCAATTTGGACAATTACTTTAGTTCCTGATTTAATTTGTCTGGGAGTTGCAGTTAGAGATGATGGTGTTCTTCACTTCCTGTCCTAAATTATTGTTTTATATATATACACACAAACCCCCATGTACACACCCTTCTCTTTTAAGAAAAACAGCAACCTTTTCATTTGAGAACAGAAAAACATTATTTTTCTATCTTTAGGTCAAGAGTGTCAAACTCATTCTGTGGAGAGAGGCAAATTCTATTTTTAATGATGGCCTGTAGACTGGAGTATACATTTAGGACCACATACTATTGTCAGTCCATAGTAGAACTGCCACTGATGTTAATGGGAGGACTGCAAAAAGAGCAAGGGTGCATTACATCATTTATGTAGTAACTAAAATTTTAGCAATCAATCTTTACTCAGAATAGAGCTGGTCCAAAAGAATAGAGCTGGAGCCTTTCTCCCTCCACATAAATTTGCCACAAGAATGAAAAATGTTCATTTTCAGCAAAATCTGCCATGGAAATTTTTTTCACCAAAACAAAACAATTTGGCTGAAAATGGGATTTCTAATGTGTCATTCTGTTGTCATGTGCATCATGGAGTCCCTGGATGTGGTGAATAATGGAGATGGAGTCCAACTGGGAATTCCAGACATAGAGGAGGATTGAAACTGCAACCCTCATGAGGCACTATAATTTACTACATTAAGTCACTAAATTAAATCAAATCAAATCACTAAATAAAACATTTTAGGTTTCATCAGCAATATTTCAACACAAAATCAAAGTTATCCATGGAAAGTCGACACTGTGCAAAAAAACCCAAAAAAGTTGAAAACCCAATTTCCCCTCAAAGGCAGTTAGATCAGCCCTGGTTCATAACTTTATTGTCACATTTAAATCTTGCAGTGAGAAAACACATTCTGCTCTAGAACAAGCACTATTAATGGCTCTTCCTTCTTCATCCTCCTTTACCCTTGTCTTTATCTTTCTTACCACTTCATTCCAATACAATTCCAATTCACAAATTCATTCCCTCTGGGCTATAATCCTATCCATTTCCACATTCCATACACTAAAATGATCAGTAAGTATATATTTAATTCTGACATCCGAAGTGTCATCAGTAGGCTTTGAAATTAATACTCCAATGGGATCAATTGGCTTCAGGGCACTTCATACCTCTCTGAGCTATTATTTCAGGCTCTCTTGTAGGCCCATAGCTTGATTCTGTTATATTGATTCTATGTGAAATACTCTTATTCTTTTGGTATGTGACAAACCACCACAGCAGTTTCTGTGAGGCTTTGCATTTTTGGGTATGTAGGGTGATCTGTTCACTATTGATAAGTTTGTTTGAAACCACCATCTGTTTGTCCAAAACTAATATCTGATCACTGATTATTCTGTTTGTAAAGTTACCAAGGATCGGTCTGTGAAACTGTTGCTATTATTGAAGTACACATGTTTTAAGATCACTGATTAAAGTAACGTCAGCAAATGTTCTGAAACAGAAAGATTCAATGTTAAATGAGGATGTTTTGTAATGATAGTGTATGTTTTAGATAAAAAGAAATGTTATTGTTTCTGAAGGACACTTGTTTCTTCCAGTTACAAGTTTTAAGTAAATGTTAAGAGATTAGAATGTAAATATATGAATGAGTGATATGTGTATGTGAGACCAGAAAGTCACGGGAAAAGGCACTAGCCTATGATGTTCAAGGGAGTGAAGATAACTTTTATGACCCAGATGGCCGAAGGCTGCCCATTCTGATGACCCTGGGATCCACCTTGAAAGACGAAAACAAGATGAACTATGAAAAATAACATAATAGTCATGCTTGCAAAACATGGGTGATTAATAATCACACCAGGATTCAGATGCAGAATGACGAAGCAGAACCCATAGAATGGCATAAGAGCTTACCCCTATGAAAGGGGACAGAAAGATGAGGACTTTGGGTTTGGTTCTACAATCATCCTCCAGGAGCATCGGTGCATACCGACATCCTCCTGCTTCCTCCCTCGTGTCTTAGCCACCTGGCCAGTGGACTAACACGAGCAACTGAGGCTGGTAACTATACTTCATCTTTGTAGAATCGTGTGTGTGTGTGTGTGTGACAGAGAGAGAGAGAAAGTGTGCAGACAATTGCTTTTTGAAATTTTTGTATTCACAATAAACGTGGCGTACTGCCTTGCCACCCTGAATAAGATCCTGCTGTTTATTTTATAACAGTCTGCAGATGCAGGAAGACACCTCTACATCATTTTGACTTAGTTAATGTTTTCAGCATGTTCTTCACTACCATGGGTTTGCTATATTTTTTTTTATGAAAGCTTAGATTCTGCAAATTCTGAATATGCCATGCCAGCCCCTCCTATCCCCTTACAAAATGCATCAAGGGGGCAGATCTGTTCTACAGTCAAATGTTTGCCACCTCTGGTTTAGCTGCTCATTTTCCCATTCCAGATGATGCAAAGAAATGAGCAAATCTTTGCAGCAAACTGCTTGTCATTAGAATTCTCTATAAATAATGCTGACTTTCCCCAGATGGCTAATTCTGAATGAGATTTTGCAAGGAAATCTGGAATAAAAGCAATGATCATATTCTCATAGGGATCTGTATTAACAAGAATAAATATAGTTTTTGTGTAAACAAATATAGTTCTCTATGAAACAAAAAAATGAGGCAAATGGGGGTGGGGGGTGGGGGGAAGAAGGTGTCCAAATTTCTACTTAAAATATAAAGTGCCATGATAAAAACCCATCTGAGGAATTAGAACACATTCAGAGCTCTTGGCCTGGCTGGTTTCATTAGATGAAGATTTCTGATTCCTGTTGAGAAATTTGAAAGAAACTCCTAACTGTCCTGACAGAGGACAGAAGGGACTGCAGAGGAAAGATGATACTGTAATAATCCTCTGGGTCTCTGGCCATTACTATCTTACGTCTCAGAGGGCCTTTATGTCTGCAGAACTCGGACACTCTTACAAGTAGTGGGGTGCAGACCCGACTCAGACAATGACCACTGTCTGGAAAGATGCCTTTGCAATGTTCGGTCTCCCCTCCATGGATGTCAGGTAAGGAAATCAGTTATGAGAGGAAAAACTGTTCTATAAAAATTCAGACAACCAGCTCCTCTTCATTTGATCTCATCTTTCTGGGGAAAGAAAACACTCTAAGATAAAAGGGATTATTCTTTATTCTCACTTTATAAATACCTGCCATGTTCCACCTTAAGAGAAGTGCCATGTCAAAGGTAACCAGGAGGAGAGCAAAGTAGTATTTTAATTGTTATTTTTATATATATCTTATTTGAAATATATATCTTAACAGCAGTCGGGAATCCTTTGAGACTAAAGACAGTGATGTGTATAAATGTAATATATTGATATTTATTATTTGAAATATATACTTCACAACTACATCTAATGAGTTCTGTCTCCTATTAAAGCAAATACTTTTTTGTTTTGTTTTTCTGTTGCAACAGAAAAAGAGGCAAGTACTCAGTAGCAAAAGCAACTATTTCAGTTGTGAGTGCTTATCTCCATAGTCCAAAAAAACAGCTCTACCTGTCAAAAATAAGCAATGCTCATTAAAAATCAATGTAACTCTTAGTTAAAAGGACAAAAATGCAATCTTTCTAGGGGGAATGTTGAAATAAGCCTGCTAGGCTCTGGGTGTTTTCTGCATATATTCTCTGTAGAAATTGTGGAAATTTCCCAAGCCTAAGAACACTTTTAAAACAATTACAATGTTTTGTAGGTAAAAATAAATGGTCAGCTGTGGTTTTGTAATAGATATATATGGAACTGAACCTTTACATTTCTCTAAGTTTCTAGATCCATGACTTTGCATAAAAAAAGAAAAATGAATCTTTTCAGAGAATTGCAGTATTCTAAGACACAGGAGTTAGCTTCAATACGGAGAAGACTAATATCACAGGTAAAAGGCTTACTGAGCCGAATAATGTGACACCATATCAGACAAAGTTATGAATATTTAAAGTTGTATAAGGAAATAAAAGGAAGGTAGCCTGGCATCTTCAACCTTTCCTTTCAAAGATGTTGTTGGGTTCCATTAAATCCCATTATCTATCTTAATAGAATGCGGAAAAAAAAAAAAAAGAAAGAAAGAAAACTGTAAAGATGAAAACTGGGAAACAGACGTCAAATTGAAGGGAAATCAGAAACAGGAGAAAAATGTACATTAAATGAGTTACAAAGAAAGGAAGAGATATTATAGAAAATATAATCCTAAAATAGAATAAAAGGTCTCTGACTCAAAAAGGGATGAAAAATGAGAACATTTACAAGACCAAAAATAGCACTTTTTTGAAGTTCTGTGTCTATTCCAAAGGATTCTATCAAATTCCTTTTAGCAATGCATAGCACTTCCTCACCCCATGCACCCACATATTTTCGCCTTCAAAAATGTTGCATGACCATTCTCCTGCCCAAACACATTTGGATGCATCTGCTTCCAGAGTCAATTAGTTTCTTTCTAGTAGCTTAGAAAGTTTGTTATAGGCCAAAGCAAGGTATTTTGTCTAGTAACATGCTGCTTTAACTGCAAACCTAGAATGCTGGTCTAAGAGCAAGGATCCAGCCTCCAAGTTCCAAACTTACACTGCCTTCACTAAGATTCTGCCTGGTACTACACACACCTAATTGACTGAGGTAGTCTGAATGGTACAGAGTAACAATCCCCCTAGATGGGAAAATCCACATACTTGAGAAATATTCCTGTACCACATAAATTAGCCACAGTCAGAGGTTGAAGTACCTAAAGCAGTTGAAACAAACTGATAACTGAAGTTACAGTAATTCACCAGCATTTAGTATTCATTGTAAATTCACAGATTTTAAGGCCATTAAAAAAAAAGTATGGTCATCTAATATGAGTTCCTGCATAACACTAGCCACAGAACCTTAGCCACTAATTTCTGCATCAAACCCACGGCTTCTGTTTGTCTATTGTTCAAAAAAAGAGATTTGCTGTAGTTCAAGCTTGATGTAAAGATGCCAAGTGATGGAGAATTCAACACATCCTTAGGTAAGTTGTTCCAATGGTTAATCACTTTCACTGTTAAATATTTGCACCTTATTTCTAGTCTGAATTTGTCTAGCTTCAACTTTCAGTCATTGGATCATTTTCTGCTTTTATCTATGAAATTAAAATTTTTCCAATGATTAATTACCCTCACTGTCAAAACATAATAAAATTGCTGAGTCTAATAAAATATGTAAACTGTCATTAAAATAATTAACAATATAAGAGGGGACTGGTGAGTAGCTAAATACGTACCTAACTATAAAAATGGCACTAAGGTACGTAGCTTCCTTACTGTAGTGTTCGGTATTTTTATCTCGGTGGCGGGATGGAGCACACTGACAAAATGACTTCAGGAAGTGCTTATTTATTACATGAGATAGCGTAAGAAAGACAGGAGCGGGAGTCCTTTACCATACAGGAACAGAAGCTCCAGCACAAGTCTCAAGGTAAAAAGTATAATGAAAATACAATCAACCACAAGGATGTACACTGGCAACTTACAGGTATGCATGGACATATTACACTAGAGGGGAGTGCCCATGCTTATGCATTATTATTGTTATCATGAGCTGAGCAACAGCAACAACAGCAACAATTAGTGAACAAAGAGGTGAACCATAAAGCAAGGAAGAAACCTGCCAAGAGGATACCTACAGCAATATACTCCTGGGGGCCCCTTGATCAAGGAGAGCTGGACTTATCTAAACATGTAAGGGATGCTTACCAATGCAAGAACGAGGAGACCCGTACTTCGTTCTGATAAGCGAGTGGCGACCGGGGAACCGTCCTGGCCGAGGCATCCGCTAGTGCTTCCACGGATCCACGGAGAGTCTCAGCTTGGGGAGGCTCCCGGGGGTCTGATATAACCTTTTTCCCTCCTCACCTTGCAGTAAGCCTTACCCAGTAATACATGACGTATATCTCAATCCCAGTAGGGATTGGGCCTTAACACTTAGTTGCTATTAGTTTATTGGTAGTTAGCTAGGGACTTTCTGGAATAAAGTGACGTTAGTTGTTTACTTTAAAAAGAACTTAACCATAAGTGAGGAGGGCTTTAAACTAGTTTCGATGGGGGACGGGGACCTAAGCCCGAAGGTTAGTGGGGAAGAGGGACACCGCAAGGAAGCAGAAGGAGGAGGGTGCAGCAGGGGTGTCCTCCCGATTCAGACTGTGAAAGCAGGCCACTCGGCTACTTATCTCAAGTGCCTGTACACAAATGCAAGAAGCCTGGGAAACAAGCAGGAAGAACTGGAAGTCCTGGCACAGTCAAGAAACTACGACATGATTGGAATAACTGAGACTTGGTGGAATAACTCTCACGATTGGAACGCTGTCATGGATGGGTATAAACTGTTCAGGAAGGACAGGCAGGGGCGAAAGGGGGGAGGAGTTGCACTGAATGTAAGAGAGCACTATGACTGCTCTGAGCTCCAGTATGAAACTGGAGATAAGTCAGTTGAGTGTCTCTGGGTTACGCTTAGAAGCAAGAACAATAAGCATGATGTCAGGGTGGGTGTCTGTTACAGACCACCAGACCAGGAGGATGAGGTGGATGAGGCTTTCTTTATTCAACTAGGGAAAGTTTCCAGTTCACAGAGCCTGATTCTCATGGGAGACTTCAATCACCCTGACATCTGCTGGAAGAGCAATACAGCAGAGCACAAACAATCCAGGAAGTTTTTGGAGAGTGTTGCAGACAATTTCCTGGTGCAAATGCTGGAGCAACCAACTAGGGGCCGTGCTTTTCTTGACCTGCTGCTCACAAACAGGGAAGATTTGGTAGGGGAAGTACAAGTGGGTGGCAACCTAGGCATCAGTGACCATGAGATGGTCGAGTTCAGGATCCTGACGAAAGGAAGAAAGGAGAGCAGCAGGATACGGACCATGGACTTCAGAAAAGCGGACTTTGACTCCCTCAGGGAACTGATGGGCAGGATTCCCTGGGAGGCTAATATGAGGGGGAAAGGAACCCAAGAGAGCTGGCTGTATTTTAAAGAGACCTTATTGACGGCACAAGAGCAAACCATCCCGATGTGCAGAAAGAATAGCAAATATGGTAGGCGTCCAGCTTGGCTTAACAAAGATGTCCTTGGCGAACTTAAACGCAAAAAAGAAGCTTACAAGAAGTAGAAGCTTGGTCAGATGACTAGGGAGGATTATATAAACACTGCTCGAACGTGCAGGAATGAAATCAGGAAGGCCAAAGCACAATTGGAGTTGCAGCTAGCAAGGGACGTGAAGCGGAACAAGAAGGGTTTCTACAGGCATGTTGCCAACAAGAGGAAGATTAGAGAAAGTGTGGGCCCCTTAGAGAATGAGGGAGGTGATCTAGTGACGGAGGATGTGGAGAAAGCTGAGGTACTCAATGCCTTTTTTGCCTCTGTCTTCACAGACAAGATCAGCTCTCAGACACAGAATGGGAAGGAGGCGAACATCCCACAGTGCTGAAGGAACGGGTCCAAGACTATTTAGAAGGATTGGACATTCACAAGTCCATGGGGCCGGATGCAATGCACCCGAGGGTGCTGAGGGAGTTGGCTGAGGTGATTTCAGAGCCATTGGCTATTATCTTTGAAAGCTCGTGGCAACAGGGGGAGATACCTGAGGACTGGAAAAAAGCAAATATAGTGCCCATCTTCAAAAAAGGGAGGAAAGAGGATCCAGGGAACTACAGACCGGTCAGCCTCACCTCAATCCCTGGAAAAATCATGGAGCAGGTCCTTAAGGAATCCATTTTAAGGCACTTGGAGGAGAGGAAGGTGATCAGGAACAGTCAACACAGGTTCACTAAGGTAAAGTCATGCCTGACCAACCTGATTGCTTTCTATGATGAGGTGACTGGCTCTGTGGATGTAGGGAAGGCGGTGGATGTGATATACTTTGACTTTAGCAAAGCTTTTGATACTGTCTCACACAGTATTCTTATCAGCAAGTTAAAGAAGTATGGGTTGGATGAATGGACTATAAAATGGATAGAGAACTGGCTAGAGCATAGGGCTCAACGAGTAGTGATCAATGGCTCCATGTCTAGCTGGCAACTGGTCACAGGCGGAGTTCCCCAGGGGTCGGTCCTGGGGCCGGTTTTGTTCAACATCTTTATTAATGATCTGGAGGATGGGGTAGATTGCACCCTCAGCAAGTTTGCAGACGACACTAAGCTGGGGGGAGTGGTAGATACCCTGCAAGGTAGGGATAGGATACAGAGTGACCTAAACAAACTGGAGGATTGGGCCAAAAGAAATCTAATGAGGTTCAACAGGACAAGTGCAGAGTCCTCCACTTAGGAAGGAAGAATCCCATGCACAGCTATAGACTGGGGACCGACGAGCTGGGCAGCAGTTCTGCAGAAAAGGACCTGGGGGTAACGGTGGATAAAAAGCTGGATATGAGTCAGCAGTGTGCCCTGGTTGTCAAGAAGGCTAATGGCATATTGGGCTGTATTAGGAGGGGCATTGCCAGCAGGTCACGGGAAGTGATTATTCCCCTCTATTCGTCATTGGTGAGGCCGCATTTAGAATATTGTGTCCAGTTTTGGGCCCCCCACTACAAAAAGGATGTGGACAAGTTGGAGAGAGTGCAGCGGAGGGCAACAAAAATGATTAGGGGGCTGGAGCACAGGACTTATGAGGAGAGGCTGAGGGAACGGGGCTTGTTTAGTCTGCAGAAGAGAAGAGTGAGGGGGATTTGATAGCGGCCTTTAACTACCTGAAAGGGGGTTCCAGGGAGGATGGGGCTAGGCTGTTCTCGGTGGTGGCAGATGACAGAACAAGGAGCAACGGTTTCAAGTTGCGGGGCGGGAGGTCTAGGTTGGACATTAGGAAAAAGTTTTTTACTAGGAGGGTGGTGAAGCACTGGAATGGGTTACCTAGAGAGGTGGTGGAATCTCCATCCTTAGAGGTTTTTAAGCTGAGGCTTGACAAAGCCCTGGTTGGGATGATATAGCTGAGGTTAGTCCAGCTTTGAGCAGGGGGTTGGACTAGATGACCTCCTGAGGTCCCTTCCAACTCTAATATTCTATGATTCTATGATAACCTTACTTCTACTTTATTATTACCAAAATAGGAACCATTTAACTTATCAAGCATTAACAGGTGTATGTGGTTGTCTCACGACGTCCCAGACCTCAAGGCACTTCCTCCCTTGGCCTAAGGTAGGGCAGAGGGCAGCATCTGGGTTCTGCTCCTGAGAGGCCTAACTCTTGCTTTTCTTGCTGCAGAAGCTTAGCATTGCTTTTAGGGCCTTGCTCTTGTCAAACTATACTGATTTCACGTCACAAAGTCTTGCGTGCCCTAACACTTACCATACAGTGGGCTTTAAAGAAGCAGTGCTCAACAGAAAGATGGTCAGCAAGGAAACAGTGGCTTGAAAAATTATATTTAAACTCCCTGCCTAACCTGTGTGCTTGAGACCCATATAGCCAGTGGCGGCTAGGACAGAGAAGAGGAAAAGGAGTTATTAGGCCAGAATGCCTGATTGAAATGCCTGGATGCCTAAGGTATGTCTACACTGCACATGAAGCCCAGGCTCAGACTCAGGTTTGAGCCCAAAGTCCCACTTCCATCCACAGACAGATCAGTCTGACTCAGATCAGCAAGCACTCAGAACCTAGGTCCTAGGACCCTCCTCGGGGGTTAGTCAGAGCCCAAGTCTTACTGTGACGCTGGTCCAAGCCATGTCATTTTTCAGTGTGGATGTAGCTCAAGCATCAGAGCCAAGACAGAAGGTAGAGTATAGACACATTACTATGACAGTGAGACCCAGGTATAGCAATTGTAAGCACAGGTGTTCAATGCAGTGTGGATGCTCAAGCACAGGCTTGGAAGCAACAAGTCCACAAGCCCAGGTCCCACAGACCTAGGTTACCAATGTTTTGTACACAATCATCTGCATATGGCTGGGATTGCCCAGATATTTGCATTCAGCCCAGACTAGCACATAAGTTTATTATTTGGCGGAAGGTAAGAAATTCAACTTCCCACAGCACAAAGAAACACAGCTCCTCATGTTGTTCTCTAATGTGATCTACTCCAGTCCAGAGGGCGATCAGCCTGCCTGGCAGCGTGATATCACAACACTGAACAAACTTATATTAACCTTAGTGAAGAAAGGATTCTGAGTGAATTAAGACCTGGTGTATATGCGTATATACAGCTAAAGGAGTTGAACAGGTCTACTTGCTCTGCTCCACACTGCACCCAAGCAAAGATCAGGTCTGCACATTTATTTGATTATTCTATGCACAACTATTTATTTTAAATCAATCCTATAGAGCTCCAACACACACATAAAAAGAGTGCACCCTAGCCACCTGATCTGTGGAGGGACTTTGCAGGTGGATCATTTTACTTTTACATTCTATTTGTTCTGAGAGGGGACATGATAACAGTTTTCAAGTACATAAAAGCTTGTTATAAGGAGAAGGGAGAAAAATTGTTCTCCTTAATCTCTGAGGATAGGACAAGAAGCAATGGGCTTAAATTGCAGAAAGGGCAGTTTAGGTTGGGCATTAGGAAAAACTTCCTAACTATCAGGGTAGTTAAACACTGGAATAAATTGCTTAGGAAGGATGTGGAATCTCCATCACTGGAGATTTTTAAGAGTAGGTTAGACAAACACCTATCAGGTCCTGCCATAAGTGCAGGGGACTGAACTCGATGACCTCTCGAGGTCCCCTCCAGTCCTATGATTCTATAATTTAGGCATTATAGGGGATGTAATCACATGTGAGAGAAGGTTCTGATTATTGTAATGAAAATTAATTTATTCATTGATATATCTGCTTCCCTTGATTCTCATACATTTTTCTTTTTATCTCAGGTTCCTGTCCTTACCTCTTCTTTTAATTTAGCCTCTTTCCCTTAATATAATGTATGTTTCTTCCCACAACCGGTTGTTCATTGATTTGTTTAAAATTAGACACTGTTAATGCCCTAAAGATCATAGGGCCTGGCTATTCATCTATTCACCCTACCGCTAGATGGAAGCACCACATATTCCAAATCTAATATAGTTCAAACAAGCTAAGGACTGAAGCAGACCTGCTATCAACCCAAGGATCACAAAGCAGCCAGGGCCCATTGGTCTTAAGGTGGCCTCTAGTCACTTAAAAGAGGAGGAGGGCAAATGGCCTCTACCACTCTTAGGAATCAAGGGCCTGTATTTAAAGGATTCAGAGCCTGTGTGTCATTTTAAAATCTCCTAAGCCAAGCACTGAGGCGTCTTCATATACAGTGCTTACATTTAGTGGTTAAGTGAATAAAATAATTATTTTTGATATGAAAATCAGGTAGTAGTAAAAAAAATCTCTTTGGGGATATTTCTCTAACGATGACTATAGTATTACAAATCCTTGCAATTATTATTGATAATTTTCAAATTACCTCCATCTTTTTTGTTTAATAAACTACTAAAGGTAGCCTTCCAAGGTGGATATATAGTATGAAATTACCCAAAGACCTATCACAGAATTCAACGAATAAAAATACTGTTTAATGTACTTTTGAATATATCTACAATATTTAATGATATTCTCAGGACAGGAAAATTAATTTGAGAAAAGTCACCCTTTCTATTGATAATTAATTTTCCTGGAATGATTAGGGAGTTTGATTATCAATTACTCAAGCAGGAACAATCAAAGTATTGCATACAGTATCACCAGATCTATATGCTTAGGGAAGATCCATTTTTCTGTACCATGAACTTTCTCATATTAGGCTCCAATTCAGCAAAGCACTGAAGCAGGTGCTTAAATCCATCCCTATTAAAGTTAAGCAAATGTTTCCCTGTGACACACACAGTTCCCTATATTTAGGCTAATAATCTGCTGCTTTATGCTTCAGAATTTAACAAACTCAGCCAATCCCATTGCCTCATGCATTTCCAAGACCCAAAAAGAGAACATCACTTCAGCACATGCTTTATCATTAAACTTGTGCTTAAATCTCTTTGACTTCAATGAGACTCAAACATGAGCTTAAATGTTATCCTGAATAGGGATGTTTTTCTGAAAAGGACCTGGAGGTTACAGTGGATAAGAAGCTGGATATGAGTTAGCAGTGTGCCCTGGTTGTCAAGAAGGCTAATAGCATATTGGGTTGCATTAGTAGGAGCACTGCCAGCAGATCGAGGGAAATGATTATTTCCCTCTATTCGGCATTGATGAGGCCGCATTTGGAGTATTGTGTCCAATTTTGGGCCCCCCATTACAAAAAGGATGTGGACAAGTTAGAAAGAGTCCAGTGGAGGGCAACAAAAATGATTAGGGGGCACAAGACTTATGAGGAAAAGCTGAGGGAACTAGGCTTGTTTAGTCTGCAAAAGAGAAGAATGAGGGGGAGTTTGATAGCGGCCTTTAACTACCTGAAAAGGGGTTCCAGGAAGGATGGAGTTAGGCTGTTCTCAATGGTAGTAGATGACAGAACAAGGAGCAATAGTCTCAAGTTGCAGTGGGGGTGGTCTAGGTTGGATATTAGGAAAACATTTTTCACTAGGAGAGTGGTGAAGCACTGGAATGGGTTACCAAAGGAGGTGGTGGAATCTCCATCTTTAGAGGTTTTCAAGCTGCAGCATGACAAAACCATGGCTAGGATGATTTAGCTGATGTTAGTCCTGCTTTGAGCAGGGGATTGGACCAGGTGACCTCCTGAGGTCCCTTCCAACTCTAATCTTCTATGATTCTATGAGTCAGGGCTCAAAATAGACTCACACTCTAGCAACATACCTTAGACTGCTCCTAAATAAATTGCAGGGATGCTCCCTTTCTCAGAATTCAGTGCCTATTCTGATCTGCAGCTTCCAGGGTATAAAGTAGTGAAAACCTAAGAGCTAGAAGAGCTGCAGTGTTCATCAAACTGGACAAAGGTCTACAGGCGCAGACCCAAAAGTGAGAATCCCATGCAGATGGTATCTGCAGAGAAAATACATTTCATCCTCTTTTTGTCAATCTTTGTTTTCCAATAATGAGGGAAAATAAGATAGGCAAAAATAAATACTAAAACTAAAAAAAACCATAATATTAATTGAATTGTTCAAAAGTTTTAAAAATTAAATTAAAAATCATTATTCAAATGTGAAGAACCATTCAGTTTCGGCATGTCCATAAAGCTGCCTTGTATGATCAGAATGAGATCATTAAATGCCTGTTGAAATATTACCCATCTGAATGAGGGCATTGTTTTCTTCTAAATCCTGTGCCTTAGTCTGCAGGGTATAATTTTTATGCAATACAAAAACATAAGACCCATTCTAATGTCATAGGCAGTACTATCACATGAGAGCCACCAGAGAGGAGACTTCCTGTGAAATTGGTAGTACCTGCAGGCTTTCCACTCAAAAAAAAAATCTCTTTCCTTGGCGTCTGTGCTCTAGTGAAAGTGGTATAACACCTGGACCAACAGGCACAATGTCCTCTGAACAGATGGTCCTGCGTGTATGTAGCCAAGATAATATATTGAGCATCAAATGTGTTTGTGGAGTGCAAGGTTTCAAGCCAAGAATGTTTAAATGGCTGCCTTTCCTGAGCTCATTCCAATCATTACAGGGTATATGGCATCCCTGCTCAGAGCTAGATTAAACTAAAAAAATAAGAGTTTTTCCAGGAGAACATATGTGAGTTATAAATCATTTTTAGTTTTCCACTGGGGGGAGGTGGGAATGCTTTCAAATGAAATCTTTAACCAATGCTGGCTCTCAGTATAAAGCCCTTTATTAACTGGCAAATCCCAAACTGTCCCCCTTCCACCAGGGCTTCTTTAATTGTATTTAGCTCTTTCATTATGCTTTGGTACACTGAATCCACCACTCTGTTTCACTGTTGCTACGTGTCTGACTTCATATGTTATATCAGATACATGCACAGCTAGGGGGACTAGATAGCAAGTGTGAAAAATCAGGATGGGTGTGGGGAGGGGTAATAGGCATCCATATAAGACAAATCCCCAAATATCAGGACTGTCCCCGTAAAATGAGGACATCTGGTCATCTATGCACAACAAACAGCAGAAAACAGTCAAATGATTATAGTCCTGCAGATTTCAGAGAAATGGAGTGGTGAATTGAGACAACCATCATATAACTTCCAAGCCCATGATTCTATGGTTTAAAATAGAGTTTGTATATCTTGGTTAATAGGATATATACTCTATTTACAAAACATAAACCAGTGCTGATGCAAAGAAAAGTTTCATGCAGGCATAATTATTATTTTAATATTTTCCAAAAACTTTCAAAACAGACAGTTTTAAATACAACCTCCCACCACGCTTCCCAGATTAATAAGAGCTTCTTAATCATGTCCACAATTAAAGAAGGGGTGCAGGAGATGGCAGAAAGCAAGAATAAAAATGAAGAAGAATTATACAAGTTACACCCTAACTCAGGAAAGAGATCTACATGTATGGATCCTTATTGCCTCTTATAGAAGTACTTATAGGTTTTATATGGACATTAGGGTCTACCTGGTCTGAACCTTAGAAGAACAGAAGCCTTCAATTTTGAATTCCTTGAGCATGGGAATCTGTCTCTCTTTATTTGTCTGTAAAGTAAACCTATTGTACTTTTTATTAATATAGTGTCATCAGTAATATTAGTAATAATATTAATATTAGTAATAATATTTATGATTACACAATACATTTAAGAGTAGTACACAGATAGAAGGTATTAACAACACTTAAAAATGTTACACAATCATTTGCACATAAGCAGATGTCAATTGCCTTTACAGAAAGAAAAGGACAAATCTACATTAATGTATATTACTAAAAAGTAATCAGTAATATCACAGAGAAAAGATTAATGGAGCTTGGAAATCCTTGTTCATATCAAAGCTCCTAAAAAAATCACAACAAATTAAAGACACTTAGAAAAAGAAAAGATGTGAGGGAAGTCAAACCCCCTATTTTTTTTTCCTTCTGGATCAAATTCACCATTTGGGGCATATGGAAAAACTCTGTTCATATCAATAATAATGTTTACCGCACCATGAGTGCATCTGGTGGTATCCATGGCATGTAAAGTTATGGGCTCTGTAACAAAACATACAACTAAATTTTTCCATCAGGTTTGCCCTTACACTGTAATTATTTCTTCCTTCTAAAGATATTGTACCCAAGTAATTAACAGGTATCCTAAAATATCTGCACATCATCACAGGTGTAACCAAATGTACTTTGTGCCTTCTAAAGTAATTTAGGTAGGTAAAGATCTGTCACTGCCATGTAAAATGTGAAATATTTTTCAGTTATCCACTTCACATTCCTTTAAATGCATCTGTCTAGAAAGATCTAGAAACATACAAACTTTTAAAAAACATTTTAAAAACCTTTTTTTTTTTTGCCTCAAAAAGCAAAAGAAATAAATCACATTACTATTGCTTTCTCAGAGAACTCTTCCCTTTTTTAAACATACACAGTGAAACACTTTGCTCCTAGTAGGACATAGCTTTTCAACCTATAAAGGTGACTTGCATTTTGTTTCAAAAGGTACTGATAATGAACCTTATTCCAGAGGGTGCTCAGATATAACAGTGCTGAGCACTGTATCAATATCTAGATAGCTAGTCAGAGTTAGCTTTTTCCTTCTTCTATACCAAAGTTTTCCTGTTTGTGTGATATTCCATCATTTCCAGTTTTCCTGAAACACAACCCTTTCCTTAACCAGTGTTGCAGACACAGTTTTAACACCATCCATTTCAGGTTTTTCAATATTATATTTCATTGTCAATTTATGAACATTCTTCTCCTCTTGCCACTTACCATATTTATCTATGAGGTTGTAGGAGAGTAAAGAGATAAAAGCTGGACAAATGGTCAGGCCTAAGTTACAGGGAACAGGGTCAAGGCACGGGCAAACCTTGTTTCTGTTAATTGGTATGAATTCTAGTTAGAGTCGGTTATTTCTCTTCTTTTCCTTCCTTCCTAGCCATCTGTTCTGGGAACGAGGCTAATAAGATTACTATTACCACTCCTGAGTAAGGCCTTGGTGGGAAGAAAGTATTATCTTTTTTCTTCCCCTGGCATACCTTTACTTTAAAGAATATTAGTGTAAAATGTATAAGTTTTAAGGTGTTTTGCATGACCTCTGCATGGTAATCCTGTAAACAATAAACAGGGGCGGGTATAATTATATTAATTATGTAGTTGTTAATATTCATTTTATAAGTGTCAATGAACCAAATAAGGGTTAATGGGGAGTTGTTGGAAATGTATACATTTACATACTGTTATGGATTAAAAAAAATTGTAAAATAACCCCCTCGTTGCTCACCCGTGGCGTCAAGGTGGAACAAGCAGGCAATAAAGGGTTCCGTCTCCCCAGTCCACCCCCAGGACAACCTGTTTGATTATTTCTAACAGAGGTAATTTCAATTTCCCTCAAAAATTTTATGCAATCTCATGTAATCAACTGCCTGTCTAACACACTTTCACTCCGGTATTTACGTGCTGGTACTAAAACACACATTTGTGTTGGATCAGCATGGACTCCGTTGTTAACGTCTCTCATATGTAATCACTTGTATTTGGAATGTGTGTGTTTGTTTGTATTTACTTGTTGATTTGGCCTTGAGCTCCCATTCATTCTGGCTATCAAGTGTGTCAGCAACCTGAATAATAAGTACAACACATTTGGTGGGTCATGAATGGAAAACTGGTACCTAAGAGAGAGGCCATTGAAGGCCTTAAATATTGGGGCCAGGATCCAGGGTGGATCCATAAATGGACAATGAGCCAATGGAGGACATGAAACATTAGTGATACGGTTTTTTTCCCCCCCTCTTTGTGAGGGCTGTTGAGGAAGGCATGGGCTTCAGATGGATATAGTTAAAGGGCACTCCTTTTGTTTATAGTGTGATTCTTAATTTATTTTAAACATTTTAAGTCATCATGGTAAACTTGTTATTCTGTTTAGGAAATGGACTGCTGCATGTGGTACTGAGGAACTTCTTTGTGATACATTCTAGGTTGAGTGAGTTACTATAATCTAATCTGAAAATTACAAACAGAACAAATCACAATTGCTAGGCTCTCATCTCAGGGGAGCCTCCTAGTCAGCTGAAGGAGGGAGGCATGCATTTCTTCTCACAGTTGATATTGGAGTATTTAAGAGCAGAAATGAGTCCCATAAGACCTGGAAATTTCTCATTATCTCACCAATCAGCTGTTGGTGAAGTTAATGACATTGACTTTTTCCTCTTTTCCTACTTGGAAGCTTGATGAATGGATTGAAGCTAAAGACTGCACTTTTCAATCCAGATGCTCTCTTGAGACACTTGAGGGTATGCATACACTGCAATTAAAACCCATGGCCCACACCATCTGACTTGGCCTCATGGGCTGTTTAATTACTGTAGACGTTCAGAATCAGACTGGAGCCTGAGCTCTGACCCTGCTTAGTGGGAGGGTTCCAGAGGTTGGGCTACCGCCTGAGCTGGAACGTCTAGAGAGCAATTAAACAACCCCTTAGCCCAAGCAAGCTGGCATGGGCTAGTTGAAGTGTAGATATACTCTGAGTTATTGCACTAAGGTATGGAAGCTTGGTATATGGCTCTAGAAAGGAAGGGTGATGAAACCTCCAAATTCTGGGAAGGGAAAGGAATTGGGTAAACTATCCGAAACTCAAGGAACTTAATATTGTTGTCAATGAGGGCTGATTTTTTTCCTGGAAAACTTAGGACATTTGGCTACAGGAAACAAAATAAACCAAAATTCTCTGAAACATCATCCTTTTAGTCCTCAATGAGCCATGCAAGGCAGTGGTGGCTTGGGACTTCTTTTTAAAAAGGTGAGGCACAAATCACAAAATAATTATTTCCACCCTTGCCTAATATATATTTTAATAGCTTTTAAAAGCTTTCCTTGTTTATAGTAAAGAAGCATCAGGCAGAACTGGGAGCTGGAGCCACCACCAACAGCTTATTGCATATATGCATGGAGCCTGTCCCCCATTCCCACTGCTACAAGGCTCCTGCAACTCAGGCTTAGCAACTACCATCCTGTCGTGACCTCACCAAGGAGTGGTTACCACAGCAATACCCTTATAAAGTGATGCCTGGGTAAACTGTCCTGGTAATAAAGCAGTCTCTTGAGGCACAGTTAGCTATACCAAGATTGAGCCTCACCCAGCACTATATTCTTTGACCTTTCTGGCATTGCATTTCGCTACTGGAGAAAGTGAGTTTTAACATTTAAATCAAATCACAAGTTGTCCTTAAATCTGTGTATATATTCATCAACATAAATGTGCAAAATGTATTTTGTAGCTTCTGAGGATTCTTGGTTAGGCTGTGCCTCACGTGGCTGGGTTGACGAGCTGCGCTAGTGCAAGGGCTTTCCAGGGGTACAGAAGTCACTGTATGATAGCACTCTCTCTCAATTTAATTTACTTGTTTCAAGTAGTAGCTCATCTTAACTCTCTTCTCAGAGCTGTATTTCCAGCTAGGCTGTCTCTATTGTTCTCTCATCTGGCAGCTCCCTGCATGATAATAACTGGTAGAACTGGTGTGATTAAAAAATACATACCCACACACACTAGGGATGATCCTCTTTTTGTATCTCCTATAAATAGAGAAGATATCCCAGAGAAAGGAAATGATCATTCCCCAAGGTCACCAATGACCGTTATGTCTGGCTATGTTCTGTCAGCCTTATTAGTATTAAATCTTTGATTAAATATACTCCTGTTAACTGCAAGTATTGACACTTTGGGAGAGTGATTTTTAAAAAAAAATCTTGTGTGCAGAATCTTTCTATCATGTAGAGATTTTATATCTCCCAAAGATAATGTGGTGTGTAGGAGGTCTGAAATTCCAGTGTCTCATGATCTTTTTGTGAAATTTTTACTTTTATATTTAAGCTGGATATGTTTTTTCAGAAGAAAAATGTAGCTATTAGAGGTACCCCCTGAGCATTTGCATCCAGCAGATATGCTGTAAGAAAGAATTCTAACTGAATCAGCATCTCACTTCTTATAATAATTATCAGTATCATTTTCTGTGGTGTTGACATACAATAATTCAGAATGGATGGGATATTAGTATGGAACACAGAACCACAGTAACTAGTTTGTACACTTATCCATATACTTGTGGGACTTACTGAGGAGTCTAATCTTCAGCCCCAAGATACAGTAGGCAGTGCATATGTATGGTTTCTCCCACACACTGTTTATTAAGTAAGTGGTTCTACACTGTTTACAGGCCCTTTAACCATTTCCTTGGCCCACCCACATTTTTCCCCTCTTCAGTCCCAAACAGGTAACTACAGCACCTCCATAGCATACAGCGGTATGGAATCTTGCCATGGTGTAGCACTAACCCTCGCTCTTGCTACTCAGTGCCTTCCTCTGACAAAGTTGCAGGATTTCCTTCAACATATGTTTTTTAGGGACAGATTTTCAGTCTTGACATCCCTCCCCAAAATGAGCATGTACCTAGTGCTCCTAAAAAGCCCAGTGTTTGTGCATGGAAGTTATAAAAATTGTCTAAATCGTTACAAATGTGTGTGTCTAATTATTTAACTTACACATACAAATTTTCAGTGATCCTGTTGTATTCATGATGACTCTAAATGTCTTTCTTTTATAGAAAACTTCAAATTGGGATGTTTGCTCTGATCATAAAATAATGGTATTCTTCTTATTCTTGATTGCCTACTTTTTTTTTTTAATTTTTCTTGTCATGCTTGTACTGTGCATTTTTAAGAGTGAAATTCACCCTAGTGCCCTCTATCCTGGGATAAACTCTATCCTTAGTGCAGGACTTAATTGGTACATAGGGTCTTGTTTAGGTTATTTGGACTGGGTGATTGTCAATGTAATTCTTTAATTGTGTGTTTGGTTACACTGATTTATATATATATATACAGCATTATTGATGGCTGCCTATTTGCATCTAGGCAAGTTTACTCATACCATATGGCAATGAATTACAGTTCTGGAAAAAGGTTCTAGTTGGTTTATATTTGTTTATCCTGTGTTATTAAAATTAAGTGAAGCAGTCATTTTTTCATGTCACATTTTTTGTTTTCACAAAGGAATAAAGGCTTGTTAAAGGCAGTGTTTATAACCATGATGTGATACTGTCAACATTTTTTCTAAAGCGAGCATTTACCAGATAAAATTTTAAATTACATTCCCCAAGAACTTTATAAAACTAAAGATTATTTCAAATCAGAACCAAAGAAAATTGTCTATATACAGCCATTGAACATTTGCTGAAAGACAAAGATACCAAAATGCTGATGTAAAGATCCATAAATATACTTAAATTATGAATTACAGTGAACTTCATTTTCAAAAGGCTATCATATGTATAACATCAGAAACCTATTTAAGTATAGAGATATATATTTTACCTGCTTGGTCTTTAAATATTTTTGATATGACGACAGGCACTTTGTGCTCAGCACCACCCTGTAAAAGATGTGTATCAATAATGAAATCTCAACTGAAACCATCATGCACTAAACATACAGAAGTTTAAAAAGAGAAATGGAAACAAAAAGTTGTCCATACCTTTATACTTAAGCCCAAGCCACCAACTGGTTGTCTACGAAGTGTAACAGTTCTGTGCTTTAAAAAGTGTAGAAAAAATAAATGTAGGTGAAAATGTAATGCCTGGACATGCATTTAAAATGTATTCTGCTTAATCTGTTTTCTTTACCTATTATATTTACTTTGAAAATTTGCCCTTAAATCAAAGGATGAAGTTCACTCCATCCAGAGGGCTAATGCAAGACTATGAACATGATTTAACCCCACTTATTACCTTAACATAGAGCTTCTTTTATAGAGAGAGCTTTGACCAGGCCTTTGTACTGGTGTGAATTTCACTTCTAAATTTTATTACAATTTTTTTTTTGTTCTATCTCAATACAGAAAGAAATCAGCTCACAAACTTTTTTTGGTTTTGTTTATACAAATGTTTTGAAAATGAAAATAACTATGTTTCAGATTTATGCTGTCACTGTTGGTTTTAGAGGGGTAGCCGTGTTAGTCTGTATACAGCAAAAACGACGAGAGTCCTGTAGCACTTTAAAGATTAACAAATTAAATTTCTGTAGGCATAAGCTTTTGTGTAATGAGATGGAATGACTTGGAATGGTTATCTCATTACCAGAAGTAATTGTCACTGTTCATACATTCTCACCTTCTAATCAATGGTTGTGAATAGGCCTCATCTACTCTAACTGAATGGACTTTGCTAACACCTATCCTCCCCATTGTTGTTCCTTACCCTTGGATGTATATATATACCCCTGATCTGATTTCTATTTCTTGCATCTGAGAAAGTGGGTTGCAGCCCACGAAAGCTTATGCCTACAGAAATTTAATGTGTTAGTCTTTAAAGTGCTACAGGACTCTCGTTGTTTTTACTGTTGGTTTTATTTCCTTTTGTGCTTTGACTTATTCCCTTTACTTTCATTTTTCAGTTATGTACACCTATTTTTCAAATCCATATTTTCATAATTGAAATGACTCTCCTGCAGCACACATTAAAGACTGTTTGGACCAATTTGCTTCTCATGGTTATTTTCTCTTTTTTTTTTCTGTGTGTGTGCTGAAGGGAGCACATGAGATAAAATCTTTATGAAAATGTACTACAATAATCTTATGTTTAATAGTACACTGCATTTTGACATTTCATACATGCTCATATCTTGGTACCTGACATCATAATAGGATAATACTATCTTTACTTAATTTCTTCCTGATAAATATAAAGTAGTACAGTTTCTCATAGTTTGATAACCGACTTTGCACAATCTTATCCACAATGCCATGTCCTATCAGTGGATGACTCCTGGATATTTAAGGTTAAATTTCTCATTCTGCATATCAGAACGTTTGTATTCTTATTCTCAGATTTACATTTGTTGTCTATTTGGTTATTTTGCTAGTATTCATGAGATTAATCTTCGGTCTTCCAACAGTCTAGCCCCAACTCTCATTACATTTGGAAAGTTACATTTAACTTCTCTCTAGTACTCAGCTTAACATTTTGACCATGGTATTGACATAAGGGGAAAAAAACCAACAATACATTTCATTCTGATGTTACATTGATAAAGCCAGTGCATGTTTTAGAGAATTAGACATCATATTCCACTGAATATCACGATAGACTATTTTTCATACATAAAAAATGTTAGATAATGTCATATGGTACCCAACATCAGATGGGTTTATGACACTTATTTCTCATGGTAAGTGTATGCTGACATGGGCTCAAGCAAAAACTCATACCAAACAGCTCCAAATTTGGTAAAGTCTGGATCCAGTTCCAAATCTTGAGGCTGGCCCTCATCTCCATAATGGACTGAACCAAAATTCTGGATCCAAACACTACTGAACTTTGAAGAATGTTCAGATCCAAATCTGAACTTTGGAGCTGAGATATATGTCTACCTCTAATCTAATTTGTGCCTTGAATCACAGAATTGCCTAGCTCCCCTGTGGATAAAGCATGGCAACTGGCTCTTTTCCATGGGTTTTTTGTGTTTGAGACTGATGGCACTAACACAGGACATAAGTGAGAGTTTCCTGCACAGTAGAGTGATAGTGAGAAAATGGCTGGAGCTTGAGTAGGTCTGAATAGGGAGAACGCCTACAGAGGGTAGGTGGATTCAGACCCAGAGAGCGGGGCACGGGGTGAGTTTAACTATAGGAGAGGGATAAAGAAGATTATAGCAGTGGGAGGAAGCCAATTCTGTTGGAAGAAGGTTTGAATACCTTTAGAGAAGTTGTAGAGGAAGAACAGCGACCGGATGTTAATCTACAGCTGACCCTCCACTAATGAGGAAGATGTGTGATTGAAACGTAATTGAATTGCTCCACAATCATATATATATATGTACTGTGATTACATGCTAACAGTTGTTTGCCACATGTACAATGAGGGGGATGTTCTTTTCTTTGGGAAATGGATTTCTTGTATTGTTGGGCAATGAGCCAAGTGAGTAGACAGGAATATTAAATAGTACAGTCAATGTGATGCACGTGGGTGGATATTGCTCAGTGCTGGTCCTTTCACTCCCCTTCTCACCTCTCCCCGCCATGTACATATGATCCAAACCTCCTGTCTTACTGCTCCCTTCATTACTTTCCCCCACTTTCAGTGTCATGTCTCCTTAAAGATACCGTAACACTTGCTTTAAGAGTGGAGTTTGCCCTGAAGTCCCTGGCCAGTCTCCCCACCCTCTGTTTTTGTGTTCTGTGCCAGTTGGCTGCCAAAATCCACCCTAAAAATTATCTGCACAAAGTCTGCTCGGGTTGTAATACAATAATGCATAACTGATAGACTTTAGTCTACTATCTGTAGCATAATGATATTGATCTCCTTTGTAAAGTGTTTTGAGTTCTACTGATTAAAAGCACCACATAAGAGGTAGGTAGATATGGTTATTATCAGACTCTTTAACAATTATAAACTCTTTTAATGTAAACAGAAGATAAGAAATTAAGTTGTTTTTATTTTTTTTTGTTTGTTTGTTTTTTGTTTCTTTTACCAATTTACTCTTCTTTCTAATGTCATACTATTGGCCAAATATCATTAATGGCATCACAGCAGGAGTAAATCTAGTCTAGTAATTAGAATATAATTTTAATATACATTTCACTAGAGGTTTCCTTCAAGAAATATACTTATCCCCTGTAAACAAATTAGCCCAAAGGAAGAACTATGCCAGATGAAACAGGTATTACTGATTTAAATGCTCTCCCAGTTTAGAGACTCCTGATCAGAACTGTATGTACACTGGTAGAATAGCATTATGACCTAAAAGTAAGCAAGAAGTGATCCATTGACATTTTTTCATACAATTAATTTATAAATACCATACATTTATGCATATGTTTATACAGTTGACAAATTTCTTAAATGGAAAAACTAGGATTTAAATATATAATAGAATTCGCAACCCTACAAAGCATTCTAGTTATACATCTGTATTCGGTAATGTACCATCTTGGTGATTTCAGACGTATGAATTTATAGTATGGCTTGTTACATAGCTTCAAATATTCATATTCACAGAGTCTGAAAATAAGGTATTAAGTGTGCACCTAAAGCTATTTTAAATAGCTGGTTTAATTAAAATTCCATGCAGAAAAACTACACTTAAAGAATGTTAAGGTTGCAGTGTCAAGTAATGAAAAATTAAGAACTTCCATAATTAATAGGTTTTCCTACGCAACCTCATTTTGTCCCCCTTGTGTGCATGCATTATGACACAGTATTTTAATTACATTATCATACTTTTTCCACAGGACCCTTACCTCATTCAGTACATATTCAACAGTGTTCACTGAATGAATAGCTAATCAATATTTCTTTTAATCCTCATCATTCAATGTGTAATCCCATGTTTCACTACTGTACTTTGAATACAGAATTATTAGTTTCTTCCTGTGCTTTTTTATGGCCTTCATCATTATACTATCTGAGTGCTTCATAAACATATATTAACCTCTCTTCACAAAACCCCTGTGAGGTGATGGAGGTTGTATTATCCCTATTTTACAGATTAGAAACCAAGGTAGAGAGAGATTAAGGTTAAAAGTGTTCACTAATTTGGATGCCCAATATGAAATGCCTATTATATGAGTTTTCAGAGTATTTTATAGCATTTAATTTGTTCAGAACACACCTTCAATTGATTTCAGTTTGGAACTGAGAGTGCTTAGCATTTCTGCAAATCAGACACTAGGATCTCAAGTTGGCACTTAGAAAATGAGGAATGCACAATTAGCTAGCTTGATTTAAATGGCTTGTCCAGCATCACATGGGAATTCTATGGCAGAGGTATGTGTAGAATCAAGTTCTTCAGGATGTCAATTCAACCATCCTTCTCTTCTTGGAGTCTGCTGCCTCTTTCACTACACACCTTTCAACCTTTGCAACAAAAGAAGCAGGAGTCCTACAAACAACAATATCCTTCATTACACAAAACCCTTATTCATCCCCAGAGCAGATCCATTCTGTACACTGAATGAGGCATGAGCCCTGTGGGGGGAAAAAATAGTATGTGATCATGTAATTAAAGACTGTATCATAATGAAGAATGAGATCATACACACATGGAGTAAATCAGGAATAGTTAATTTGCTTTAAACTCACACTCTACTTTATTCCAGATTAATTTACATGTGTAGAAAGCCTTTAGTGATAGCAGTGATAGGCTGTCATCCTCGATGTGCACCAACCATTTTTCCTTACGGGATTCTTAGGTATTTGCTGACAGTAGAGGAATGCTGAGCCAGGTTCAATTCCATGTTCTATAAGGAAGCATGCTCTAGTAGTTAGATGCTTCTTTTTCTGTCCTTCCCAAGCCTGACCACTTTATCCTATCCCCTCAGCCTGTCCTGTCCAAGTCTTCTCCCCTCCATGGCTTCTGTCTTAGTCTTAGTTTCCTGCTTCCCAACTTGAACTTTTGTTCAGTCTCCCAGTCACTTCACCCTTCATCAGTTCTAAATTCTAGTTAAAGTACTTCATTCTCCTCCATGCTGCCTGAGCCCCAGTATTAAGAACACAGGATAGACAATTTCTCAGCTCCCAGTTCTGGTGTTTGATGCCACTGTAGCCTCCAGAACCAGAATAAGAGTCTAGTCTACACTGTGGATTTGAAGAATATCTTTAATGTAGATGTTTTTTACTTATATCCCTGCAAATGTTGGTATTTAAAAAACAAACTATTTAAAATCAAATATATCTCTTGGATATTATCATTTAGTTAGATTCTGGTAACAACCAAAACCTGCTAGGTGTTTTCCAAACATAAAGGAAGACAGTTCTTTCTCCATAGAATGATGAGACTTTACCTCATTATAAAGCTCTCAGTGATGATAAATCTAGAGTTAGTGACACAAATACAATACTAATAGCATTGTGCAGGTGAGAAAATCATTTTTCAAGACATATCATAAACTAGTAATACAGTTTTGTCAAGATATTCTTACATCTGCAATCCAAAGGTTTAGTGGAATTTAGATTTTCTGAAAGTTAATCCCAATAACAACCATATCTGCCACTGCAGAAATTGTTAGTCATGTGCTCGAATGACTCCTGATAACAGAATTCTTGGATAATGGACAGTATATTGGTAATTAAATTTTATTGTCTCTTCTTCTATCTCTATGCTGTCAACTACTGCATAGTTAGGGAGGTAAAGTCTAATCATTGACACACTGTCAAGATCTTTATATTGTGTCTTAATCTTTATATACAAATATGGGTTCAAAATTCAACTGATACACTTTAGTGTGGTAGTGTGCTTTCTGTATAAAAGCAAGACTGCTAGCATATATCACGTTACGAATCTACCCTAATGTAGAGGGTTGATATACATTTGTAATGGTGATAGAAGGAAGTTTAAAGCAAAGATTATTTCAAGAACAAAGTCAAACTAAACTGTAAATTTCATAGAACATTTTTAAGAGTAGAAGAGGTTCAAACAGAAATACAGTCTGCAGATGCAGCTAGATTTAAATTTTGTCATGAATAAAACTTTAAAATATTAAATTAAAAATTAATGGCCAAGTACAGATCTTACTTCTATAGTTTGAGGTGTATAAACCATAAAATGTTTGCTCTGATGTTGAATGTTTGAAGCTCAGAAAAAGTGAATAAATATTTACAATTACTATGTTTATTAATTACTATTAATTACTATTATTATTACTATTATTATTATTAATTACTATTATTATTATTATGTTTATTATTACTATGTGTATTAATTACTATGTTTATTAATTACTTCCCTTTACATTTTAAAAAACATTTTCCAGGCATGAAATACATTGATCTTCTTTGTAAATCTGTGGAGAATGTTAAGTAATATGTTGAATTAATGTGATTGTATGTGGGAATTAATTTGGGAAGTAAAACCCATGGTAGGACATGAGATAGTGATTTAACACCTGAGGGTTCCATAGAGGTCCATTTGGTTGCTAGGAATCACCATGGAATGATTATTCAAATTCCAACAGTGGACAAGAAGTGTTGGAACGGAGAGTTGAATCTTTCCAGCTGGAGGAGAGTTGTTCCAGGATCTCAATTGAAGCACTAGGAATGGACCCTTTAGACATCAGAGCCTAGTCCATCAGGGACTGTAGGAGTCTGGTCCACCAGGAAGGTGGCACTGAGACCAAGTCCAGAGGATGGAGGACCCAGCAACTACTGAGAAGGAAGTCTGAACTGGGTTATCTACTAAAACTCTAAGCTTGAGAGGGTAAAGAGGGCACCTCTAGATGGACAATAACAGCGTTCACTCATGGGTTTACTTGTAAGTAAATTAACAGAGTCTGGAATGGATTGTGCAGTGTCTGGATTTTTCTGAAGTAGCCTTCAAAAAGCACTACCATATTTATAACCAAGCACCTCACTCCTGGGGGCAGGCTACTTGGAATAAGGGAGCAGAGTGAAGGGTGACAAGACACAATTTCCAAGTGTAAGGCTTGGTGGTGATATCAGTTACCGGAACTCTCGGTTACAAAACTGAAGTTATGACAAAAGCTTCCTGTGCATGGGAGAGAAGGATTAAAACATATCCTGATTATACACACAAAACTGTGAAACAAAATTCTGCTCTTGGCTCTGCAGGGCAAAACTCAGCTCCAGTATCCTATTCTCCCAATACATGTAAATCTCTTGTTGACATCAATGGAAGCTCAACACAGCACAAAATCTTGCCTAAATCCAATAAAAACACAACCATACTCCTTGGCATTCCACTCTTTAGCTGATTGTTTTTGAGTGTATCATATATCACTTTTCTTCTTAGACTAATTTATTTATGATCTAGGTACATTATGTTTGAAGCCAAACAACAACAACAATTGTAGAGCAAGAGTTCACTGTGTGATGGCTATTTTATTTCATTACAGGTTTGGAAAGCTATTTCCAAAGTGTTGCTAAATTGCCTTTCTGAATGGAAAAGTTGTCAAAAGCCTAGCTGAAATTAACACTTTTCTGCTTTTCATCTAGTATTTTGTTTTGCCAGTTATATCCCCCGATAATAACTTTACATTTATTAAAATCTTGAGAGATTCCAAAGTGCTTTTGTGTATGCTTTAAATATGTGGCTTGCTCACCTGTCCAGTCTGATCTAGGAAGCAGCAATCACTCTGCAAAAGCAACAGAACACAGCATAGTGCATTTTTTGTTTCTCTCCCTTTTAGAAAGTTAATTGAAGAATTATCCCAAATGAAATTTCAGGTAGTGGTAAGTAAGAATATTATTAAAGCTGGAATTTGGTTAGAACACCAGACTGAAACACTTCTGTTCCTTTGAGACCTTTTACGCTGTCAGTGGCTCGATAATACCTCACATTGTGCTTGTAAATCAGATCAGTAGCCTGATACAATGAACATGAGATTTTTTTTTTTAGCTTCCCCTACATTTTGGGAAGTGGAAATATTGGCTACTGGTGAAAATATCAGCAGCAACAGAGGAGAAAGGACAGATTTAACTGCTAAAGTGTGTGACACAGCCAGTCTGGTTGATTCATATCACCTGCAGTTTTGTGACAGAATACACTTTAGTTTATTTTGAGGCTCTATTTAACTGCCTTGGGGCTTGTTTCACTCCAGAATGGTGGAATATTTTATTTGGAATTGTGTTTTCATATATTGAACATTTAAATGGGATTAAGACTAGGCCAAGAAAGTTTGTCGTGCTGTGATGTTTTACTGATATTTTTACCCACCACACTTTATAAACAGAGCTAAACATTTTCTCCAAATTTATACTCTAAGGGCTTGTCTATACTTACCTCGGAGATTCGGCGGCAGTCGACCGGAGTTACGCAAACTATGCAAAAAGCTTGCGTAACTTCCATCGACTTCTGTGCTTCTGTTCTGTGCACCGTCTTCACTGCACTGCACTGACGGGAACCACCTTCTCAGGTGGTGTAGCGCTGCTTCAATAGGTCTTCACTGACTGTTCAGTCGATCCAAATAAATTGATCTGATGGCAGCGAATTTGCTGCCGTCAGTGAAGACATAGCCTTAGGGCTGGTTCACACTTACCGTGTGATTCGGCGGCAGTCGTCAGGAGTTATGGAAACTATGAAGAGTAGTTTGTGTAACTGATGTTGACTGCTCTGCTTCCCTTCTGCACGCTGTTCTCACTGCTCTGAGCTGACAGGAACAGCATTCCCATCGGCTCAGCACTACGCTACTTCAGGGGGTGGACTTACTCAGTTGACTTCCTGATTGATTGAGCAGGTCTCACTGATCACTCAATCGATCAAGAAAGATCGATCTGGTGGCGGTGATTTTGCCGCCGTCAGTCTGAACATAGCCTAAAATTCTCTTAGTGAGAGGCCCAGATTATATTGCTGCAGCTATGGCTATGACTTTTTCAATACTGGAGAATATTGGGATTTGCAAAAGGAAAAGCTAGATAATTATAGTTATTAAAGATTAACATTGCAGTAGTGCCTATAGGCCTCAAAGTGCTTCTCATATAGTAAATGACAGTCCCTTCCCTCCAGTCAAACAAAGTAAGGCATACATTTTTAACAGTAAAAGTAATTAGCCATTGGAACAATTTACCAAGGGCCACGCTGAATTCTCCATCACCAACAATTTTTAAATCAAGATTAGATTTTTTTTCTAAAATATGTACTCTAGGAATTATTTTGAAGAAGTTCTATGGCCTGTGTTATACAGGAGATCAGACTAGTTTATGACAATGGTCTTGCCTGGCCTGGGACTCTATGAATCAGTGAGTTTGTAATCTAAAAGACATAACAGGTGCATGGGACAAACAAGGGGACGGCAGGGAGAGAATCACAGTCCAACTGTGTGCATAATTCCTAGGTAAAGATGGCAGGTTCCATCCAGACCAGACCAGAATTTACTTCTAATACAGTTGAAGTTAAAAAAGGGTCCTACATACTGCCTTTTCAAATACTAGGCTTGCTCCCTAGAACTAGTAGTGCATAGGATGTGTGTGTATGTGTCTGAATATTGTCTGTGTTTCTTCTTTTGATTTCTGCGCTTTTGTTTCTTTTCACCAATACATTTAAGAATTTCACTATTTTGATTTTTGACTATTTTGAAATTGACTATTGACACTTAAGAAATTGACTATTTTATACCCTCCAGCCTGGAACTTCACTGTGCATGCAGCTGCAGAGACAGAAAAAGGCAATCTTATCCTTTGGGGAGACACTAGCAAAGGGAATGTTTTCTTCTCATAAAAGATTAATAAAAATAAGGTTGCTTAATTTTTCTGGGTCCTTTGGGAGTTTAAGCCTTTTAATGTAAATAAAAGAATAAGAAAATAAGAAAAAAAATAAGAAAAAGAATAAAGAGTCCCCCACGGATACGTTGGCATTTTATGTATTATAGCAACAATTCCCAGAGATTAGATTATTTCCTCAGTTCTTGTCGTCGGTTCTCCATTCTTTTGACATTCTGTACAAATCTGCCCTTGTGCTCCTCTTAATCCCTTTACACTTATCCCTGGGCAATCTCATCTACTGTCATGGCTTCAGCTAGTACCTTCAGCTAGTACAATAACTTCCAAGTCAATCTTTTTACTCTTACCTTTTCCCCTTCTGTGAAGCCCCACACCTCTCTCAGTCTGATATGTTTTCCTAGATATCTAAACTCAGCATGGTTAAAACTAAATTGATCCTTTTCCCACTTTCTGCCACCTGCATCAACTCTTCCTTTGCCATCTGTCATAATTCCATCCTCTACTGGATAGCACTTGAAAGCCAGTGCAGGGGGAAGCACACTCTGTGGCAGAGTGGGGTATATCTGAGTGAAATTATTAACTCTGTCTTGTTCTATGTGTGGAAATATAGGACTCTGACTGCACAAGCCTAAACATACCCAAAGACAACCTTCTATATTGGATTCCATCCTGCCCAGGAAAGATATCGGACTCCTCATCGAATGACTAACACGATCTGCCATCAAGACTGCAATCTGGGACCAACTAATTTGTCTCTCAGCTGCTGTTTTGGCACAGAAGCCTGAAAGAAGGTAGTGACAAGCATGAGTGGTGGGTCTGCAGCATTTTAGTCTGGGTTCATGGCACAGAGATGTGTCCCTATTTAAAAGCACAATCCTGCTCTGTGCACAGAGTCCAGCCATCACCACACATAAGAAGGATTTGCAGGAGAAGTCTGCCTAGCCTGAAATGCTGACAAACCATGGATATACGGAAAGAATGAGATCAGACATGGGGAGAGTGCATTTCTGGACCTTTTGTTTTTTTCCCCCCAAAGATCTATAACTCTTGAATGCTTTTAGAGTACAGTGACTGTGGTTGAGAAATTCTTTTGCTAATCCTGTGTTCCTGGCTTCCCTGACATGTTATTACAGAAGGAATTAATCTAGAAGCCCAAAAGTGCCCACAGCCTATGTGGAGCTCCAGGGGAGCAGGTATAAGGGATTGTAGTGGTGCTCAGAAAATCTCAGACACTGATATTAGAGTTTAGGATGGCTGAATGGTGGCATCCCATGTCCCAAGAGGTCTGAGCCTGGAAGTGTGCTCTAGAGTTCCAGTGCTGGAAACTGTGATAAGACTCTACCCAGACCCAGTTAGTTTGGAAGCATGTGAGACCCAGCAAGTGGGTCCATTTACAACAGACTGGTGACAATCTAGATGGATACTGGGCCAGGCTATAACAGCACCTCTAATGAGGTGTAAGTATTATGTCCCTCTCCAGCACACTGAAAGAACTGTCTCTAGCCATTCCCACTTGTGTGATACACTCACATGCTCACTTCTCCGAGTCTCAAAGTCAAAAATGAGCCTAAGCTATTTTATTTAGAGAAAAACACTTAAGTGAGTTTTTGCTGTGTTCCTGTTCTAGACTGAGATCATTAAGCTTCAGGGACCTTGGACCAAAATCAAAGGTGATTCTGAGTTGAGAGAGAATCTATGCTGGTGTTACACCTGTTTTCTGGCTTCCTCAATGTGTATGTGACATGGAATTAGCCTCTTATACACTTACTTAGACTCCCTCAGATTCACACCACTTGCCATAATGTAATATACTTTACATCACCTCTAAATTGGTCTTCTGAGCCTAAATGTAAGGGAATCTAAGTTGGTAAAACACACACATGCTGGGGGACAATAGTAAGTAACAGGGAGGGGTTATATAGCATAAATTAAAACAGGCCACACCATATGGTAAAGGAATCTAACTGTACACATCATCTCTTTAATTAGCTTTTTATCTGATTACAAAGTTGTGTGCAAACACCAATGGCACCATATAAATAATAAATATCTTCATATCAGAACAGTACCTGGGGAAATCAGATGTGGGGGAAGGAATTAGTATACATTTCAATAATCTTGTATTCCTTTGGTTTATGGCCCACCAGGTTTCAGTCATTCCAAAACTGCCTAATCTTTCACTAGTAGTAATTTTCCAATAGACTTGATATCCTCCTCTCTAGTACCTGCTCTTAAGCAATCTGATCTAGATGAGAAAGAATTTATAAAATCATCATCCTGTCTTATCTACCCTTCCCAGCAAAGACTCTAGAAAAGGTGGCGATGACACAGATGCCAAAATAATTAAGTAATAATGAAATATTTAATAAATTCAAATTCAAAATTCAGCTTTTACACAGCTTCAAGACTGGTCTTCTGAGGATTTTTAGTATGGGCTTTTTAGAACTATAGGGCCAAATACCCATGCTTTAGTTATTAGATTTATCTGCTGCTCTTGATACAGATCAGCTAGCAAATCATTCAAAAAGACTGGTAATGTTAAGTTGGTTTGAAAGAAAAGTTCGCAAAGATCTGGAAAGATCTTTTATATCTTCATGTCTACCAATATGAAGTGTTATGAATGTAGCTTTTTAACAGGCAGTGTCAGCAGTCAATTAAATTACTAAATTTTTAGCATTACCCGCTTTTCTCTATCAATATTCAAGAAGTATACTTTCTCTTTCCTTGGCAAGATTTTCTATCTTCTTACCTAAATCTGTCCATCACTGACCATAACCAGAGTATCATCAGTCCACAGCACGGAGAAAAAAACCTTTCAGTTACTAAGTATATTCTACCTGAAGTTTAATAATGAACAACACACATCACAAATAGACAATGCTTGTTTTCTATGTAAGACATTCCACAGTGAGGGATATAAGATAGGGAAAAAGATTTGTATGTGTACCTGTAACAAGGTGCTGTGGACTTCCTCGGAGCCTGGGCCTAAGGAAGGGTCGCAACGCCCCCGCTGGACAGAACCAGGCCCTGCAGGCCAAGCCACCCGGAAGAGAGGGCGGAGCCAGGGCCAGGAAGGGAGGCCCAGCAGCTCAGTCAGGGGGAAGCTGCCACCAGAGATAGACATGTCTTCCCAAAGGCTGCGGTCTAAGCCTGACCCAGGCCCTGCCGCTGTTTGGAGCAACTGCCCCACTGACCGGAGCCTCCAAAGCCTGCCCAGAGTGCTGGGCCCTAGTGACTGGGTAGGGCCACCAGACCCTAGTGACTGGGAGCAGCTACCCAAGCCTGCTGGATGGGAGAAACCCCCTGAGGCTGGCCCTGCTTGGAGGAGCTGCCTGGTGTGGAGGACCCACTGGAGTGGACTGAACCTCGTGGGCCAGAGGAATCCCTGAGGCCCTGTGACCTGGAGGAGCTACCCTCCGTGGATGACCCTGAGGAGTTCCCGGACCTGCCACCAGCCAATGGTGAGGGACTCACAGGAAGTCTGCTTGCCGCCTCGCCCAGCGACCCAGAGGGAGATACATGAATGCAGATACCCAGGGATTGGGTGGGAGGAAGTAGCCCAGGGACAGCCGACCAGAGCGTGGCTGTGTGTGACTGAGTCAGTCAGCGCGTTGCAGCTGGATCCCCACTGACTCAGTGGCAAACTGCTTTGCCACTGATAGGGCCCTGGGATGGGACGCAGTGGAGTCGGTTGGGCCTGCATCCCCCTCTCCCCTTCCCTAACCACCCGGGAGTGCTTGGCATCCTCTGCACTGCTGGCCAAAGGACCCCGAGCTTTGCCAACCCTGCCTGACTGTAAGGCCAGAGGCTACAGACCACTGTACCTGCCCCACCCTGGTTGCGAGCCAGGGTCTAAAGACACCGTTGCCTGCCCTGCCCTGTCTGAGGGCTGGGGGCAATAGACTGCTGGCCCACCACACCTGTTGGAAGGCCGGGGAGCCATAGACTCCTTACCAGCCCTGTGTTATGTGAGGGCCAGGGGGCTACAGACTGCCAGGGAAGCCCGCCTGGGGCCAGGGCTATAGGCTCATAAACAGGGAGCTTATTCCCCATGACAAAGGCACTCTGGCCTCCTCAGAGACTGGGCCCAAGGAAGGGTCACGATGCCACTGGTGGGACCGTGCCACCAGCCTACAGTACCACACTTATCTTCCTGCATTATCAGTCCACCATTATGGATTAATGAGATGTACACTTTATTTCCAAACATCCAATGAAACAGGTCTGGGGAAGTGTCAAATGTCATCACCGTAAAATAATATACAAGATGACTATTTTCACCTAAAAAAACATCTCTACTGCAACTCCTAAAAAAAAATAAGCCAGTTGGCTTGGATGAGGGGTGGACAGAGATTGCTGACAGTTATTTATTAAATAAAATATATTATATAGATATAGAATCATAGAGTTGGAAGGGACCTCAGGAGGTCATCTAGTCCAACCCCCTGCTCAGAGCAGGATTAACCTCAGCTAAATAATCTCAGCGAGGGTTTTGTCAAGCCGCATCTTAAAAACCTCTAAAGATGGAGATTCCACCACCTCCCTAGGTAACCCATTCTAGTGCTTCACCACCTGCCTAGTGAAAAACTTTTTCCTAATGTCCAACCTAGACCTCCCCCACTGCAACTTGAGACCGTTGCTCCTAGTTCTGTCATCTGCCACCACTGAGAACAGCCCAGATCCATCCTCCCTGGAACCCCCTTTCAGGTAGTTAAAGGCTGCTAGCAAATCCCCCCTCATTCTTCTCTTCTGTAGACTAAACAAGCCTACTTCCCTCAGCCTCTCCTCATAAGTCTTGTGCTCCAGCCCCCTAATCATTTTTGTTGCCCTCCGCTGGACTCTCTCTAACTTGTCCACATCCTTTTTGTAGTGGGGGGCCCAAAACTGGACACAATACTTCAAATGCGGCCTCACCAATGCCGAATAGAGGGGAATGATCACTTCCCGCAATCTGCTGGCAATGCTCCTACTAATGCAGCCCAATATGCTATTAGCCTTCTTGACAACCAGGGCACACTGCTGACTCATATCCAGCTTCTTATCCACTGTTACCCGCAGGTCCTTTTCTGCAGAACTGCTGCCTAGCTCGTTGGTCCCCAGTCAGTAGCTGTGCATGGGATTCTTCCGTCCTAGGTGCAGGACTCTGCACTTGTCCTTGTTGAACCTCATCAGATTTCTTTTGGCCCAATCCTCCAGTTTGTTTAGGTCCTTCTGTATCCTATCCCTACCTTCCAGGGTATCTACCACTCCCCCTAGCTTAGTGTCATCTGCAAACTTGCTGAGGGTACAATCTACCCTATCCTCCAGATCATTGATGAAGATGTTGAACAAAACTGGCCCCAGGACTGACCCCTGGGGCACTCCGCTTGTGACTGGCTGCCAGCTAGACATGGAGCCATTGATCACTACTCGTTGAGCCCTATGCTCTAGCCAGTTCTCTATCCATTTTATAGTCCATTCATCCAACCCATACAACCCATACTTCCTTAACTTGCTGATAAAAATACTGTGAGAGACCGTATCAAAAGCTTTGCTAAAGTCAAGGTATAGACATGTTTATGCACACATCACTTTCCCCTTCATATAGTTGTCTCCTTAGACTGTAAGCTCAAGGGCAGGGACATATATTCATATATGATTTATGTGGTTTTGGAGAAGGATTATGCTGAGAGATGCAGTTAGTATTAGTATTAGTGTGATACATATTTTTAGTCAGATATTACTAGAGGACAGTTAATGAGTATTTTATTATCTTTTTGTGTCAAAGGCAGAAAGCAAGAGAAAGCCAGCAAAAAACCAGAGAAATGGTCATGAGCATAGCCCTGAGTGGGAACACAGACATTGCTCATTCAGACAGAGGATTGGCTTGAAAGGCAGGCTTGGAAACTGAGATCAAGGAAACTGTCTCCTGTTGATTATTCCTACTATGTTCAGGGAAAAAGGACTTTGTGTATATTCTTTGTAAATAAATAGGGGTTGCACCAAGGAAATATCTGACTTATTTAATCAAGGTCTCCTCTTAACAATGCACAAGATCCCCATTATTGGCCAAGCACTTGGGCCAAGGGGCAACAATATGGTGTTGGCTCTTTTATTCACAGTTGCTTCTACAGATGCACAAGCTGTTCATGAGAAAGAACAGCCTGGAGACCAGTAAAAAGAAGCTGGAAATAAGAAGGAAACCACTTACTTCAATCTACTACAAGCTATATAGGAGCAGGAATAGAAGAAAAAAAGAGATAACCTTAAGGCCTGGAGACACCAATGAGACTGCAGCTGCCAGTCAGCATCTGAAGAAATATTAAGGGGAGAAGAGAGGAAATAAAACAGTAAGGAAATGTTCAAAGGGAAGGAGAAGTGGACCAAGCAGCAGAAAAGCATTATGTCAGGGGAAAAGAGAAATATATAACAGAGGAGACAATAAACTAAATAGGAAAAGTAGTTAGTTTGAGTCACCTTTTTTTTTCCCCAAAGGAGAAAACACTTATATATAGCCTTAAATACTGTGTCCATGATTGCTGTAGTACTACAGAGATGTTATGAGATCAAGACTGAGTCTGGAGCTGGAGCATGAGACAATCTCTCTACGTAGATGTGGTCCCCACTATGATCAAATGTAAATGTTTAGCTGCAGATAGTGTTGTTTACATAGATATGTAGCTACAGGCTGTGATTCAATTGTCTGCATTTTCAGTATACCAGATTTCACCTCTATTTTCAAAAGATATTCCCAGTAATATACATGCTCACCAAGGCTCTAATTCTTCCCCCTCTTCTCTTCAACCCTCCCCCACCACACACACACACCTACTCTCTCAAAATGTAAATTATTATGTTGTAGACTGGTAAAAATATTTTAGATTTGCGAGTCTCATTTGAGTCAGAAACAGAAATTCTTTAGAAAAAGGCATTCAATTTCAATTACAGTCTTATATAAACGGTCTCAACAGATCTTTATCTTCAGTATAATGGTAGGGCATCCCCCAGAAACAATGCAAAACCTCTTTACCCGATAGCTGTAGAAAATAGGCAAAACCTAACAAAACTACTGCATTCTGGATACATGTGGCTGAATAAGTGAGTCCAAGTACTATGTCTGGCTTCCCTGTGGGAACAATGAATAGGAAACTAAGAGAGGTAGCTGAAATACTGAAGAGAAGGAGAGTGCACACCTGTATACTTGAGACAAAATGGAAGGGATCAAAATCCATGAACACCGAGGAGGATTACAAGATGATGTATCATGGTTTAGTAGCAAACAGAAATAAAGTTGGAATATCATAGCAGAAACATTAGAAGATATGGTGGTGGACATCCAAGGAAGAGTGACTGACAAAATGTTGGAACAGTACTCAGCAGAGACCAACTATTTAATGTTATACAATCATATGTGCGGCAAGCTTGTTATACAACAGATGGGGAGGAGGAATTCCAGATAGCTCTGGACCAAGTGAAAAGAGAAGTACTATAGTCTGAATACCTGATTATCAGAACGGATCTCAATGGACATGACAACTGCTATAGAAGCTGAGGCTTTGGATCCAGAAATGAAGCTAGTTCAGATATCAAAATTAGACAGAGCAAATGGCTTGACATTTGCCAAGGCATATTTTGTAAAGGAGGAGGAGTGCTTAATTACATACAAGAGTGCTGCCAACAGGTCCTAGATTCAGTACTTTCTGACAAGAAGAAGAAATTTTAAAAAAATGAGAGACTAAAGTGATTCCATGAGAGCAGATTATGGAGCAACAGAGATTGCTTGTAATGGACTTCTGGATGAAAAGGCTAATGCGGGACAAAAGATGAGTTATGTAACACTGGATAAAAAGGTGGAGGTTCGCAGACAGGGAAATTAGTATGAGATTTAAGGGTGAACTTCTACAAAGATTGGACAATGACCAAACCAACCATGATGACACCAATGAAGCCTGGGGAAAAATATCCAAACATGTTACAGAAAGCGCAATAGCTGTCTCTGGCCAAACAAAAGTAGAGAAATTTCATGGCATGGAGACATGGTGGGGGATCAACCATCTGCAGGAGGCAGTAAAGAAGAAGGAAAAGTTTAAACAATGCCAGAAAGTAAGAACAGAGGAACGTTATGAGAAATACAAGCTGCCAAACAAAAAAATGAAAACAGCCATTGCAGAAGCATGTAAGCCTTATATCCTGGATTATTTATGAAGGAAGGGGGCGAAAATGAATATACAGATTAGTCAAGACCAGGCAAAAAAGCAGAGAGGACTTTGGAGCTGTGAAGTGTGTCAAAAAATGGAACAGTACTGGTGGAAGATTGTAAAATCATTAGGAGATGGCACTGGTTTTTGGACAAATTGCTCAATTAAGAGAATCTAAAGAAGCCATTGAGGGAAGTATACTCAAGGAATAACCTCCCAAGACCTATCATCATGGGGGAGACTCAGACTGAGCTAAAGATGATAAAATATGGGAAGGCAATAGGACCAGATCATGCACCAATTGAGGCATTTAAACCATTATGCTATGAGGGAGTGGTGGTGATGATGAATTTCTTCCACTTACTCCTCCAAACTGTAAAAATGCCTGACAAGTGGAGCAAGAGCACACTGGTTTCTATTTTCAAGCATAAAGATGATGTGCCAGTATGTAATTACCAACCCATCAAGTTAAGAAGTAACACAGTGAGCTGGATGAAAAGAATTATCAAATTATTCCTAAAATTGGAGCCCCAACTAAGTGACAACCAATTTGGGTTTATGCAAGGAAGGTCAACAGTGTTTGCAGACCAAATATTGCAGAAGTACAGAGAGAAAAAACAAGCAATTACTTTTAGGGTTTGTGAACAGATAGAAGGCTTAGGCCAAATTTCCTAGAGAATTAATATAGTGGTGCCTATGGTGGCACAATCTTTTGGAGACATGTTTAGATCATCATTGACACGTACGAGGGTAGTACAACAGTAGTGAGAAGCAGCTGCAGCTACAGTAAGCCATTCACTGTGAAGGTAGGTCTGCATCAAGGATCAGTCTTAGGCCCGTTCTTATCTGTGCTTGTAATGAACACCTTGATGTAGGGGATTGCAGAGAGGCTCCATGGAGGTTTTTTTCTGATGACATTATATTGTGTTGGAACAATAAATACAAACTGGAAAGAGATTTAAAATGGTTTACAAATCAGCTGACAAAAGATGGAATACATGTAACACTTTGCTGAGAGGGACAATGAAAAGCTAGCAACACTAGATGGTATAAAGTTAATGTTTGTGCAACAATTTAAATATTTTGGGTCAGTGCTGAGCCATGATGGGACTGTGGATGCAGATGTTAGGAGTCGCATGAAAAGCACTTGACCTAAATGGAGGGAGTTGATGGGAATTTTCTGCAACAAGAATATGCCAAGGAAACCAAAGATCAAAGTATTTAAAATCATGATTAGACCAGCCATTATATATGGGTTGGAACATTGTCCAATGAGAGAGAGAGAGAACACCCACTACACATTGCCAAAATGAGAATGCTCAGATGGACACTGGGTAAGATGAGAGCTAATAGGCAATGCAATGAAATGGTATAAGATGTGATGCAGATAGCCCCCAACCTGGAAAAATTGAGGGAGTATCAACTGAGCAAGTTGGTCATATAAGACGATGAGACACAGAATATATTGATCAGAGAATACAAGATCTGGTAGTCATGGGAATAAGACTATGAGGAAAACCCAGAAAAAGGTGGTTCAGGTCTCCAGAAGAAGACACTAAGAAGGTTGGTCTCAGCTTGGAAGACATACTTGACAGGAACACTTGGAGATGACGAACAAGAGCCACCAACCCCAATTAACAACACAAAGAAAAGGCAAAGTATCATAGATAAATGATCAAATTTTATTTATTCCTATATTGCCCTCAGACCTAGTAAGTGCACTACAGAAATATAAAAGCCACATTACCTGTAATAAGACCCTATAATGTAAATGTAGGGACAACAGTTCCTTCACCTCCAAGCCCACCCCTGTGAACTCCCACAAGGTTCATTCTTCTACTTCATATTGTACTATACCCACATGAAGCCATTTCAGGAACTAGTGAGACAACATGGGCTGAAATGCCATCAATATGCAGACAACACCCAGCTCTATATCTCTTCTACATAAAAAACAAACAGTACCATCTCCCAGCTTTCTCAATGCCTAATGCAGCACCTAGATGAATGGCAGGTGAAGGGTGGCAAGAGAGGGAAGCACTTTGGAAAACCTGCCCTCAATAGTAGGGTATGCTACAGAGAGGACATCTGCCCTTGGATTGTTGGTCAGTTCACAGCCTGGGATCTTTTGTACTATTGGATGCCAACTTTCCATCTTCAACTGACCAGAAATAGTGCTTAGTGACACTGACATGGGCACGGCAATCCACACATTCATGATCTCCATGCTGACCACTAAGTTGCAATTCATCATGTCCAAGAAAGAAGCCAAACACTATGAAAATGGCCCAGAAGATACAAATCATAAAAGCCCATCTGTTCAGCAACACGGATGCTTTGAATAAATCACACAGTGATACCCATTGGATACAGTCCGGTTCAAGGTCTCTGTCCTTCCATTCAAAATGCTCCCTGGGCCTAGCCTTGCTATGAAAGAGGGTCTTTCTTTGTCTGATCTCCCAGATAGCTATGTTTCATGGAAACAATGATTCAGATAAGTTGAATTTGAGTGGATCTTGTAAGGGACCATTCTTCCATAAGTCTCTGTTGTGTTGCCCATCCACACAGTATCACAACACACTATGACCTAGACTGGTTTGTGGCATTTAAGTTTCTATTCTCCCTACATAATTAAGGAAATCAATAAACTCTCATGAGAAAATCAGATTAAAACTATGGTGTCCCAAAGTTGGGAGAACATTAAGAATGTTTGCAGACCACATGTTATTTCCTTAGGCTCTTTCTTCCCTTAGAGCCTTATAGAAGCTTTAGAAAAATTGGCATTTAAAAGAATAAACAATTAAATACAATATGGGATGAAATTTTGTTTCTTTTTCTGGAATATAAATTATCAGTATAATAGGAGCTGAAAAACACAGATAACTTGAAACCAGGCAGAAAAAAATAGATACTACTGTGCCTATAGCACGCATATACATACGCAATTCAAAACAATAGTAAAAAATTGGAATCTTAAAAATGCTGGCATAACAGACCTAATCAACCACAATATTATCACCACCCTTATTCTGCCTCTCCCTACACCTCTCCCTCATTACTTATTACTCATAATTAATCCATATTTTTCTGCCTAGGTATTTACATGGTCCCTTCACCACAATTCCCAGTATTGAAAAACAGAAACAACAACAATATTTTTCCTCCCCTCTGACTGTACAAGAAGGGGAATGGAAAGCTTGACTATAGGTGTTTTTTGTTTATTTGTTTGTACTTGTTTAAGTTTATGTGCAGGTGAATGAGTGAAAAAGTTATGGAGTGAAAAAGTCTGTTGATCAGCAAAACATCAAGAAAATTGTTGGATGGTGGAATTGACAAGGAAACATAATATTAATAGGATATTGACAGCTCTGTTAATTTATTTACTAAGGTACTCATCATATCATGCTAGGCCCACTAAAATATATAAATATAAAAATATTTAAAATATCTGGTCAAATTAATATAATGTCAGCAAAAATGACATGAAAAAGAATCTCACTCATGAAAGAAAGGCCCAGACTCAACTCCAACTAATTCCTCATAGAAGCCTGGGTAAACACATGGATGTTACAGTGTGTCAAGAAGCTTTAAAACAACAAGAAAGGCTCTGTTAGACCAAGCAGAAAGTGAGCTGAGGAACATGCACTGAGAATTACTTGAATGGAATCACCTGATATTTCAATCTTGTCATTGTCAGCTGAGCTCCCCAGTTTATCTCAGCTGCCTGAAAGCTGTACGAATAAATAGGTGTTGTCTAAGAGATGCAGAACTCAAACCATGAAGAGGTTTACAGCGTAAAACCAAATTGCCCCCATATTTCCCTCACCTTTATCCAATACGATATCACCATAACACAACTACTGCAAATATAGGAGAGGACATTTCCTTTCCCATGCACACACAAGTGTCTTTCTCACCTATAGGCTTACCTATGATTTACCTAGGGCTATCTCTGAAGACCATCTGGGAACTTCAACTCCTTAAACACAGCTGCCTACATACAATATCTAGAATAATGACACAAGAGAAAACACTGCTAACTACTATTAGGATTTTGTATTAGATTATTCTTGGATGGCATTACATAGATATTAACTGTCCAAAAGCATGTATATGTGTGTGTGTGTGTGTGTGTGTGTGTGTATACATATAGCTTAACTGTAAGAATAAATTAATCACAAACCCCAGCCTAACACAAAAATGTTATGTGAACCTGGAGTTTTAGACTGGATGGGTAGAGGGGCTTTTGCTGACCATTGTTCTGGGTAAAGTGTGTGTCTGAAGAGAGAGAGAGAGGAGAGGGAGAACAGAAACAGAAAGAAGGAGAGAGACAAGAAAGTCATGCAGCAGCCTGTAAGCTTGTTGTATGACTGGAAAAAGCGCAAGAGAGTTTTTTGTGTCTGGTGTTGGCTAAAGATGTTTGGGTCAGTAAGCCAAGAAACTATGATTTTGTTTCTGGTTCCTGCTCAGTTTGGAGAAGCAGGACCTTGTACATTCCTTGTGAATAAACAAGACTGCATGAAAGAAAATACCAGGCTCCATCATCAATTTATACCCCCAACTGGGTCATCCCCAGGGCTCTGAACTTTAACTAGCTGTTCCAGTCGAAAGGAGGCAACAATGTGTGTGTGTGTGCGCGCGCGCGCTCTTGGAGTATAATCCATTTCCTGCCTTAAGGAGTCTGCAGGGAATCATAAATTCACAGAATGTCCCTATGTGCTAAATTTTATGTTTAACTGAAAAGATGTGTAATATCACAGCTAGACCGAGGCCAGGTCTATGCTAGAAAATTAGGCTGGTTTAACTATATTGGTCAGGGTTGTGAAAAGTCCAACCCCCTGAGCAGCATTGCAAAGCTGACCTAAGTCCTCATGTAGACAGCGCTAGGTCAATGGAAGTATTTTTCTATCAACTTAGCTACTGCCTCTCGGGGAGGTGGATAACCTACGCTGATGGGAGATCCCATCCAGTCAGCATAGGTAGTATCTACACTGGAAGCACTACAGTGGCATAGCTGCAGCAGCACAGCTGTGCCACTGTAGTGTATTAAGTATAGAGTTCTCTATTGACTATGTTTCCAAATAAGCTGTCATGCATTATTTATTCCAGGAACTCCCAGGACATTACAAGAAACTTCTTGTGCTCATTAAATGTGGTACACCAACACTTGTTTCCAGAGGAACATTACATAACTATCCTTTCTTGCAAATCTACCACTTTGGGAACTTGTCCACATCCCATTCTCCTCCTTACCTTGCTAACTTCTTTTTACAGCACGTGTGCATAACCATCCCACAATGCATAAAAAGAAAATGTTACCTGCTGATACAGAAGAGGACCTCTACATGGCCAGAGATCATGACAGAGCTAAAAGCCCTAAGAGTGAGCACTGACTGCATTTGGAAAAGAAAGCATAGCATATGTGCTAGCACCCTTTTTTTTAGGTTCCAGGTGTGCCTGGAAAGGTTTAAAGTGAAGAAAGTGACTTGTAAATACTGTCCCAACTTCTCCTGCTCTTGAACAAACAATCAATCAATATTTGATACTGAAATGAAGGAGAGATTCTGAAGGAATGGGTGATGTAGTCTGTTGTCTTTTCAAAGTGCTCTCAATTGGAAGAGAAGACTTTCTTCATTTAATAACCTAACTAACCATTTCTCTGATGATGAAATGCTGCATTCTCAGTATTTATATGCCACTCCCCAGTCTTTCTTGCAATGTTTCCACTACTTTAGAAAGTGTGTTGGAAAAGAGGCTGTGGCAGAACAAAATATTCTTTTACACTTACACACACACACACACACACACACACACACACACACGCAAATTAATATTGTTCATTCTTTACCTATGTGTTATTTGATAGTCTCTCACATTCTGATAACCTGATTATCTGGGAACACATACAAGTATACAATTGGAAGCACTAGAAATACTTACATTTGTACTCTGATCACTTCCACTAACACAGATGACATCTTGTTTTTGAATTGTTAGTACCTCTTTTGTAAGCTTCAGTTGGATGTCATAGGCATTTTCAGACCCTTCATCATATAACAATGCAATACCAGTTTTAGTCTGTGGAAACAAAGTACAAAAATACAAATAAAACAGTTTAAGTACAGGAGCATTTTATGATGATAAATAACAAAAGGTCATTTAATTTCAATAGCTTTTGCACAAAAATGTACATTGATTAAAAGAATAAGTGGAAGATCAGCCTGTTTTCTGAGGTTTTATATTGTTTAGAATGCTCACACAAGGGCCTGATTTTCACTCACACATACACAAAGGCCCTTTTGCACTTATCTAGGCCTTAAAGAGGGTGTAAGTGTAATTCATTCTCACTTTAAGACCTCTTTCCAATGCCAGGAGGAGAAATGAGTGAAGTGGACTGTTCTGTTTTGGAAGGATCTTTTGTTTGCTTGCTTGCTTTAAATATACATGCTGCTATGTTTTCATTAGAGAAGGCCGGGTTTAAAGAAATGCACCTAGCACTTGAAGTGGACAGTGGTGAGGTTTGTGATGGTCCTTCATTCCTGACGGAGTCTATTCCACGGTCTCATACCAGCCTCGGGCTGGTTCCCAAAAAAGTTCTATCTCCTGCATAGACAAGCTTTACCCTTACAGCACAGAGTCCCATTGTGCCAGAGGACAATACATTTTACATCCTAATTTTACACACACAAACACACACACACATTTCAGTTTGTGAAAATCAAACTATACGCCTACTTCTGAAGTTACAAAAGATTTAAATGTCATGTATCACAATTTGAATGGAAGTACACTGTCACCAGAATATTAAATGGTAAATTACACTGGATAATTGAGATATCTTGGTTTAACGACTAAAGGACACTAACTGTTCAAAATCTAAAAGATAGCTAGTAGCCAAAAGAAAAAGGTATTTTTCCAAGTTTTCTGTATATGATTGTGTACAAAATACATTACATAAGATAAAAATCAACATGACACAATGCCCCCTGAAACACCTAAATAGATTAATAGAATAATTCACATTTTCACATTTTGGTCCTGTGATCTTCATTATGGAAACCTCCCATTTATCTCCAATGTGAGAGATTTGGTTTAATTAGGTTTGCAGAATTAGGACCAAAATATCTAGCTGGTAATGTCAATGGACTAGAACACTTTCAGAAGATAATGAGCTTTAGATAAAGTATTCTATTTGCATTCTGTATGCTAGAGACAAACCAAAACATCTATTTTCAAAGCAGAAATTAGTGATTATGTGACATTTGAGTTATAACATTTATCGGGCTAAAAATTTCTAATTTGACCATCACAGTGACATCAGAATGCTGTGACTTTTTTTATTCCTATTATACCAAACTATTGATGTACACGTATTCAAATTGTCTGACAGATGCTGGTGCAGTAGATCGTCTGTACCATTCACAAGGGGAAACATCTTCATGTCTACCATGAATCATATTTTTCCTGGATTACATGTCTTTTTAAGTCAATTATTTGACATTTTGATTTTTTTTCTTTGAGTGTTTACGACCTGCTAGGTACTAGCACAACTAAGGATCCCAACAGAACACTGGAAAATGAGATTAATTAATTAGTGCTCTATTGATTTTGCATAGAAGCAGATTATAAACATTACATTGGAGGTTCACAGATTTTAAAGCCAAATGGGAGCAACTAAACATGTAATTTTACCTCTTAAATAATGATTCCTGCAGTGGAGGAAATTATTGTTCTCTGCTATGTAAGTGAACAATATCAAGCCCAATAATTTGTGATCCAGCATGAAATTTAACACTGTCTTGTTAAAGGAAATGGTCAAGAGCTTATTCTTAGTTGATTTTGTGTTTTATATACACAAAGAGCAACTGAGTGATGGAATAAAAAAAAATATGTCCTTGGCACCTTCCTCAAAATACACCTTCCTCAAAAGCTTATAAAAAACTGGTACATTAAGGTACATCAGATTTGGGACTTGAATTCTTTGATAATATTTTAATTTCTGTAACATTAAAGAGGATGCTTTTTGTTGCTGAAGGATTAGGCCTGGTCTACACTAGAAAATTAAATCAGTTTAACTACGCTTGAGTGGCATAGTTAAGGCAACATAAGTCCCTGTATAAACAGCTCTAGGTTGATGGAAGAATTGTTACCAGGGCAGGTAGATTACCTACGCCAATGGGAGAGTCCCTTCTGTGAGAGTAGGTAGTGTCTACTGACACGCTACAGTGGCACGCCTGCAGCAGCGCAGCTATGCCATTTTAGCTTTTTCAGTGCCCACAAGCCCCCATGTCCGTTAGGGATGTCTGAAAGAAGTGTAAGGCTGTCTGAGAAGGATGCAACGGTTCTTTCACTTCCTTATATTCCGAAGTTTTCAGTACCTTGATATTACTGATACTGATCAGATGATTTAGTAACTTTTTTTGTAAGTGACTGTACAGGCATTATTGGTAAACAAAACAGCTGCCTATGCATTAGCAGATATTTAAAGCCCTGCAAATTTATATCTGTGGATATCCATGGATCATGTTTACAGATTGCATATTGGATGCAGATACAAATTTTGAATCCGCACAGGGGTCTACAGATATTTTCAAAAGTAGGAAAAACACCTTTGTAAAATCACTTTACTCAAATTCAATTTTATTCATACAGTATTCCATCATCATTATATTTGACCCTGATAACCAATCATTGCTACTCCAGCCACCATCTCAGAATAAACTGCACAGAGACACCATGAGAGAACAGAACTATGCAGAACACTCTATATAATCCTAAGGCAGCACATAATGGTGCCTAGTAATTGCTACATATGTTTTATAGTACCTCCAGTAAAAACAACCAGAACTTTTATTTGTAATAGATCATCTAGTAATGAATGAAAGGTATGGAGTAACTGATTATATTCTTTAGCATTTTCCATCACACTGTTTCAACTGAAACTCTGAATGAAGCTCCTCTATTTTTATTAAGGCCCATTACCCACCCCATACTCCATCCAGCTCTTGATGTGATATAAGGTGACATACAGCAATATCTTATTTGTTTCCAAATCAAGAAGATTAATCTAGATTTCTTTCAGCCCTTCAAGTTTGAGATCGTTATAAATGGTTGTGTATCAAAGTTCAGGGCATTCAGCTGTTCACTCCATGTGTTAATGGATGTCATAAGTAAAGTAACTTTACATGCAACAGTCAGGATCTTGTTAGGACAAAGTGCCTTTTCTAATTAGCTTATTTTAATGGGGACTTAGTCTTTGCATGGACGGGCGTATACTCCATGATCACTATTATAATGTTCACTGCACTTTTAGTGTAAAAACAAGTCTCTATAGAGAATAGTACAGGCAATCCAGCAGCTAGCTCCAGAAAGGTCTGAGGCTCCTAGAGTATGAAGGAGAGGCTTCAGAGGGAGATGTATCTCCTCAGCAAAGATAACAATGATGCTTTAGGCATCATGGGACAGATTTTCAAAAGTTTTAGATGCTTAAAGATACAATTAAGTGCTTAATGGAATTTCAAAAGGGCCTAGGTGTAATGAGGTTCCACCCACCGTTCTGGCACCTCCCACTGGTTCGTCTGGGGAATCAGCTCTGCAGATCCCAGCGCTGCCACGTGGTTGTGTCTTGCCTGCCATTACATCTCCACCTTAGGACCCAGATCTCTCCAAAGCCCACAGCAGCCACTTCATGACACAGCTCTCTGACCATGCCACAATCTGTGCTCTCCCCGCTTTCAGGGGATTCTGCAGTCCCAGTCTAGCCACTTCCTCCAGTGGCAGCTGTGGTCCCCATTGCCCTGCCCTTACCTCAGGACTCTCAGCTGCTCCTTCTCCAGAGCTAGCCATTTCTCTGTCCACAGTGCTAACCTTCCTCAGCCTGCAGGCAGCCAGCCTTCCCTCGCCAAGCTCCTGGGAGTGACTGCCCCTTTTGCTCTCTGCTGGCTGCTGATATAGGGCCTTCTCGGTCCTGATTTGTGTCTCCCAGTGCAGCCTCCCTAGGGCTTTATTAACCCTATCCAGGCTAGTGTGGGGCAGCTGCCCCACCACACTAGATGTCTGACTTGCAATGAAACCACATAGAGGTCTATGAACTTTTGAAAACCTCACTAGCTGCCTCTTTAGGTGCTTTTGGACATTAGACCCCATGTGGATACTTATGATCCTACTGAATAACCAGGTGGAGTTCCTATCCTCCACCATATAGGATATGGTCCAAAATTAACCCCTTTGACCCAAGTAGTTAGCCAAAATGTGGGCCTGGTGGATTGTTCCATTAGGAGCAGAAATTGATGACAGAATCAGGTGTTTTTCTGAGGCAGTTCTGTTGAGTTTCAAAGAATGTACAAAGCCATTTCCCTGACCATAGGAGGAACCAAAACAACAGGGGACAGTTTCTTTTCTCTTAGCTCTAAACCACTTTCAGCCTACACGTACAACTGTTGGAATTCTGTGCCACTGCGCTTTGCAGAAATTGCATAAATTAATATTCCCCACATAATTTTATTTTTTCATGCATAATTTGATGCTGCTCCCTCCATAGGAGGATGGGAGCCAGTGCCATTATGGAGCGAGGAGGAGGATGAGGGTACGGGGCAGCACCACCAGTGCCAGGCATGACACATGAAGGGGGTGGGCACCCAGGAGCCTGGAGGCGGCAGCTGTAGCTGCTACTTCTCACGCTCATCCCGGTTGTATGCATACTCCTGTGACCATGGAAAACATCCAGGGAGGAGGGGAGCTTGACTGCACATTGGGGGAGGGGAGCTGGGCCCTACCCCTCAGGTAGACACTGCAAGGCAGAGCAGCAGAGGAAGTGGGCACCAAGGCACATCTGACATGGTGACTTGGCACAAGTTGTGCTCCTCAGGACACTCCCCTGAAGGCACCAGGCAGCCAGGTGCATAGTCTTCTCTCCTCAGGGACAGTGAAGGTCTCTGAGGGACTGTGGGACAGCCCAGCTACTGTCTGCCTCCATCTTTGCATGAGCTAATGTCAGGGAGTCCTTTTAGCTCAGAGCTCACTCCCCTGCCTCAAAACTCATCTTGTGTGCTAGAAAGTGGCTCAATGTCAGCTTTCCAATATGTTGGGCACCCACAATCCCCATCACATGCAGCAGGTGGGAATCATGAAGTGTTTGGATATTTTGCCCTCAGTCTCCTATTCCTTTCATGCTCAGTACAAGAACAAGGAAGTCAGATTGCCTGGACTCACCATCCTAACCATCCTTAGCACTATATAACTTCATATGCTCAAAGGGCTTTCTGATTGCCTGCTAACAAGGCCCCACAGCATTCTCCAAAGGTACAGAAATATCACTCTCTATTTTACATACTGGGAAACAAGGACACAGAAAGTTTAAGGGAACTCCTGCCAAGGCCACATAGCAAATGAGTGTCCAGATTCAGAAAACCCTGGAGTTCCTGGTTCCTAGCTTGGTGTTCACTTAACAAGACTGCACTTGCAAGACCTCACCGCTTACATCAAAGTCTTTGCTTTTCATTTACCAAGCACTGAGATTGGCTTCCATAGAGCCTATCACAAGAAGGAAACCGGTGCAGAGGGCATTTTTTCTTGGACTGTAAATTTAGAGTGCCAGTTTTGAATGTAGAGTAAATTAAAGCGACTCAGAGATAACGGATAATGAACTTTGGTCAAGTGAGCAATATTTTCTGAACCATATTCTGCTTATGAGGAAAATTCCACATACTTATGAGGTCTCCACACTTATGAGGTCACATACTTATGAGACTTCACTGGTAATACAGATATTTTACTTCACTTTATTTTCTCGGATAGTCCGTGAGGTTATTTTTACATTTTATATTTGATTATTTTGATTAGAGCTCTATGAAATTATTTTGTTAAAGAATTGTTTGGGTTTTTTTTTCCTTTTTGATTTGTGTGTTATTTCATTGTATTTCCATGGGTGGGTCGGGTCAACAAAGATACATCAAGTTCTGTATTAATATGCCAAGGAAGGAATCTATTTGTCAAACAGTATTTCCTGAATCTTTGTTGTTTGTATTGTTAGACATCCTTGCTGACAAGAATTTTGAAATAAATTACCAAAATAATTGAAAATGGCATGATTATATTGTGTTATTTTGACAAATAAAACCTGCAGAATTTTAAAACATGCACAGAATTTTTAAATTTTTTGGCATAGAATTCCCCAGGAGTAAACAACTCAAAAAGCTCTCTCTTTCTCTAGGCTTTTCTCAGAGCCATGTTCTCAGTGCTTGTTCTGGATTTCTGCTACTTCTCTGTGTGTGTTTTTGTAATATGCCAATGCAGATGCAACCATGTTGGTGCCAGGATATTAGAGAGACAAGGTAGATGAGGCAATATTTTCTATTGGATCAACTTCTGCTAGTGAGAGAGACAAGCTTTCGAGTCACAAGAGCTCTTTGTCAGATCTGGGAGAGGAACTCCCACTTTGCATTTTGTTGTGAAGCTGGAACAGATTGTTTAGCATAAGTAGATAGCACATGCTGTAAGGGATCATTCAGGGTAGAATGGCCCGTTAACACCTCTACAGTCATAGGACAAACAGAGGAGGTTATTGAGTTACAGATTGTTGTAATAAACCATAAATCCAGTCAGTCTGTTCAGTCCATGATTTTAATGTCTAGCAGAGTAATTAATTTAAGCTCCCAGGCTCATCTTTTGAAAGTGTTGTGCAGGTTTCCTTTGAGGATGAGGATTGATAGGTCAGATATAGAGTTGCTTTGTGAAAAGCGTTCGGCAACAGGTGAGATGGTGTTTTTGTCTTTTATCATTTTCCTGTGTGAGTTCATTCAGCAGTATAGTGAATAGTGATTATCTGGTTTCACCCATAGTGGTTAGTGAGACTTTTAGTGCATTAGATGAGGTATACTATATGTTGGGTTAGACATGTTGCAGGCTGGTAGCACAGTCCAGCCTGCGCCGTCGCGACCCTTCCTCGGGCCCAGACTCCTAGAAAGGCCACAGTGCCTTTCTCGAGGGGAATAAACTCCGTTTATGAGTCTGTAGCCCTAGCCCCAAGGCGGGGCGGGCTTCCCCGGCAGTCTATAGCCCCCTGGCCCTCACATAGGGCAAGGCTGGTAAGGGGTCTGTGGCCCCCCGACCCTCTGACAGGCGGGGTGGGCCAGTAGTCTATTGCCCCAAGCCCTCAGACAAGGCGGGGCAGGCAATGGAGTATTTAGCCCCCAGCTCGCAAGCAGGGCTGGAAAGTACCAAGGTCCTATGGCCCCCAGCCCTCAAATAGGGCGAGAGGTGTGGTGAGTAGTCTGGTGCCAATGGCCCCCAAGCAGGGCGGAGCAGACAAGCAGTCTGCCCCGGTCCTCAAGTAGGCAGGCAGGTATAGTCTACAACCCCCGGACCTCAAGCTGGGCAGGGCCAGCAAAGGAATCCATAGCCCCCGGCCCTCAAGTGAGCGGGACACGTATGGGTTGCAGCTCCCCAGCCCTCAAGCAGGCGGGGCAGGTCTAGTGGTCTATAGCCCACAGCCTTACAGTCAGGCGGGGCTGGCAAAGCTCGGGGTCCTCTAGCCAGCAGTGCAGAGAATGCCAAGCACTCCCGGGTGGTTAGGAAAGGGGGAAGGGGGACGCAGGCCCACCCGACTCCACTGCGTCCCAGCCCAGGGCCCTATCAGTGGCAAACGGCTTTGCCACTGAGTCAGCGGGGATCCAGCCGCAACACGCTGACGGGGGTTTTGCCCCTGACTCAGCCACTTGCTATAGCTGTCCCTGGGCCACTTACTCCCACCCAATCCCTGGGTATCTGCAGCCACGTAGCTCCCTCCGGTTCGCTGTGGGAGGCGGTGAGCGTGCGTTCGGAAAGTCCCTCACCATCGACTGGTGGCAGGTCCGGACACTCCTCAGGGTCATCTGCGGAAGGTAGCTCCTCCAGGTCACAGGGCCCCAAGGGTTCCTCCAGTCCACAAAGTTCAGTCCATGCCAGTGGATCCTCCACGCCAGGCAGCTCCTCCAGGTCAGGGGCAGCCTCAGGGGGTTTCTTCCACCCAGTGGGCTTGGGTAGCTGCTCCCAGCTACTAGGGTCTGGCAGCCCTACCCTGTCACTATGGTCGGGCAGCCCCCTCCAGTCACTTGGGCCCGGCAATTCGGGCAGGCTTTGGAGGCTCCAGTCAGCGATTGTGCCAAACCACCACAGGGCCTGGGTCAGGCCTAGGCCGCAGCCTCTGGGAAGACATGTCTGTCTCCAGCGGCAGCTTCCCCTCAACTGGGCTGCTGTGCCTGCCTTTTATACTTCCTACCCTGGCCCTGGCTCCACCCCTCTGCTTCCAGGTGGCTTGGACTGCAGGGGCTGGTTCTGTCCAGCGGAGGCAGAGAGACCCTTCCTTGGGCCCTGGCTCCGAGGAAGGCCACGGTGCCTTGCTACACACCCCTCTCCTGAAGTCCAGCTCATGGTCTCTGGGGCTGGCCTGCGCCCCTTCCCCTAAATGGGACAAGGCATCCGCATTGGCATGGTCTTTCCCTGCTTGATATTGAATGGTAAAGGCAAAGGGTTGTACGGCGAGATACCAGCGCATTACCCGGGTGTTTGCCTCCTTCATTTGGTGGAGCCAGCGGAGGGGTGCATGGTCCGTGATCACCATGAAAGGGCTGCCAAGGAGGTAGTACCTAAGGGCCTCCAGCGCCCACTTTACTGCTAGCGCCTCCTTCTCGATTGTCACATATTTCTGCTCCCTAGGAAATAGCTTGCAACTTATGTACAAGACGGGATGCTCTTCTCCATCAAACTTCTGGGCGAGAACAGCCCCCAATCCGACAGCCGAAGCATCTGATTGCACCATGAAGGGGTGGTTTAAGTCGGGGCTGTAGAGCACGGGCTCGCGGCACAGTGCATTCTTCAAAGCAGTAAAAGCCTTGTTTCACTCTGGTGTCCACCGAACTCGGAGCGGCTGGTCTTTCCTTAGCAGGTCTGTGAGTGGCGCGGCAATGGTGGCAAATTCGGGTACAAATCTCCGACAGTAGCCGGCCAAACCTAGGAATTGCCGCATCTGCTTTTTGGTGGTCGGTCGGGGCCAGTCCTGCAGGGCTTGCACCTTCCCTATCAGTGGCTGTTGGGTCCATCGGCCCAAGGTGTACCCAAGGTAGGTGGTCTCCTGCCACCCTATGCAGCATTTTCGGGGATTTGCTGTTAGCCCCGCATTCCACAAAGTCACCAGGATGGCATCTGCTGGCTCCCTTGACACCTTCTGGGGGCAGTGGGCATTGTTCGGGGTTCTCTGTTCGGTGTCCCTTTCTGGTTCCCTTCGTTTAAACCTGTGACCTCCATGCCCCTTCCTGTTCTTTTTCTTTAGTTGTCCCCTGTAATCAGTTGTATCCCGGGCTCAGTGACTCCTCCCGTTACAAATAGTACACATGTATAGGCTCCATGGAAGGTGTGTTGTGGGATTGTAGCAGTGGAAAGATGTCTGCAGGTTTTGCTTCTGTAGTTCTGGCAGGGTCTGGTGCCGCTTTGAGTTGGTGGGTCCTGGTCTTTAGCAAGCTTGTTTGTGAGTATATGAGCTTGGAGAGGTCGGGGGGCTACTTGAAGGCCAGAAGTGGGGCTTCAGGAAAGATTTATTTCAGGATAAGGTCACTCTCAAGTATGGGAAATGTTTCTCCTGCCTCTCTCTCTCTCACTCACTCACCTTCGCCCCACACACACTGAAAAGAATACACAGTCAACCCCCTCTCTCACATAGGCACATATAGGATTACTCAGGAACTATGTTTTTGGTGGTGACATGTGCCTGTGTTATGATGTGGAGGCATCTATTGTTTCATAAAGAAGCTTAAAGGCTTTTACAGCTATCTTAAATAAAGGGCACCTCCCAGTTTTAATGGTGTTTTGCCCAACCCACACCTTTATTCTTAAAATAAAACAACCACTAAACATGATTCTCAGTCCAAACTGTCCCATCAGTTTGGCTGTTCCGAGGCTCACTCTGTCCCTGTCACTAGTTCCCTCTGCTTCAGGTGATCTTCCATCCCACTGATTACCTGGATTGGAGCTAATAGGTTTCACCTGCCCTGACAGACGGTGTTAAGAAAAAAAGGACCATCTCTCACATGCAATATCCTTGAAACTGGCACCCCGTTGCACACTCGTCATATTAACTGCCATTAATGCAATTAGGTGTGGTCAATGTGTATTCCCAAAATTCATCTCTTTTAATTATTGGGTTTATTTTGTTTAAAGAGTTTGTTCACTGCTGAATGTTTGCTTCTGGTCTGGTTAGGTCTGTCAGTCATACCTTAAACATAGTTCGCTCTTTTCTTTAAATAGAAAAGATAAAAAATCTTCCTACTCAGTGGCTGCCTATTAGCAGCCTGTCATGAAATTCCTTTACCAAGGAGTGAATAAAATCTACCCCGTTCCATCATGATTTAGAGAGCTACAGATTCCTTTTTACAAGTTTCAGCTTTGATCAGACTGCTCATGTCCTTGGTCAGCAATTTTACTATTTTCCAGGCCAAGGCAGGAATTTTTTAGTAAAAAGTTCTCCTTAGATTCTTCACTCATGGGCCTGTTCAGTGTGTGTGTTTTCTTATGCATGGGGGCTGTTATCACCTTCCTTCACGTCTCCCCCCCCCAAGAAAGTATCTCTTAAAAAAAACGTATTCCCCCTCTAAACATAAGTTCCTTCTAGCAGAATCAGAGCAAATAGTTAGAAAACAACTTAGCAACCACTGCCGCAATTGCCACTGTATTCTGACTTTGGTTTTCTTAGGTCATAAAAATAGATTAGTTCAGGTGATGGAACACCCCTTTTTTCCAAAATCACAAGAATCAAAGAATGTACAGAAATATATTTCTTCTAAAACATTTTAGCCAAGTGAAAGCTAACAATAAAACTTTCCAACACAAAACATGTACACACTTTTATATTTGCGTTTACTTTCATCTGTATGTTTAATATCTCAAATATTGCATTAGGGAAGCATTTCTCAACTTTTTCAGGTTGGTGACCACTTATTCAAAATTTAAAAAAAAATGTGACCTCCCCCCTTACATTTTCTGTAAAAGCAAAAACAACAATGGTAACCATGATAAGCCTACATAATGTGTATGTTTGTTTCAAGAGGATGACAGAGAATACTTGACTTTGAATGGTAAGATGTGAGACGAGTGGGGAAGTGAGATTTTTCTTAGTTTTGGATTGTAATACATAATGCCTTGCGTCTCCAACGGTCTTTAATGACCCGCCCTAGGAGTAATGACCCACAGCTTGGAAAACACTGCATTAATGCACTGAATGAAATCCACTCCAAGTGGATAAAGTCTGAATAACTGGGCTCTACATTGTAGCTGGGGGTGAAATCTACCCCTCACCCCAGGCTGTATAGTAGATACAACAAGTATATAAATACTTATTAAGGGTGAAATTCATGGTGCAGAGGAACAGCAAATTATCGACACTGCAAAAATAAATAAATAAATAAATAAATAAACCACAAATTATGAGGAACAGGAGCCACACAGAAGTTCCTCGCAGCAAAAGCCTGTTTTGCTCTGGCACGGGCCAGGTGAGGGCCCATGGGATAAATGTTTACAAAGATCCAGTGCCACCAACCTTTCTCTGATTCCATTTTTAAAATGTCGCATTTTTTCACAGATATTAACACTATCTTTTACCAGTCTGGCCCATAAAATGTATATTTGTTGTCTCATGCACCATATCAATGGAGGTCTCCCTCTGCTTGGATGAATTCCATTGTGGCAGGTGACAGTTCAATACTCCCCTCTCTTTGTTTCATAACTAAATTCTATATATATTCCTGTAGTTTGGTTTTAAACATATATTATTATACAATCCAAGCTAATACTACGAGTTGCCATAAAATCTACAGCCAGGTGGGTAGATTGTTATTATGTTTCAATTAAAAAGCAAACACACCAACCTCAACCTCTCCCTCCATGCCTCCCTCTATCCCAGATAAAAGAACTGAGAACTGAAAAAAAAGATTCTAGACTAGAAGAACTCAATCAGATCTGAGACATAAAAGTACATTGTTTTACAAAATAAATGGTCAATGCATTCACAGCAAAATCAAACTACAAATGCCCATTAATGAGCACAAAGCAAAAGCATTATATTATAGTTACATTATGAACAAAGCAGTTTGAATACTTGCTCATAATGAAAAAAATACTGTTACATAAAGTCACTATATAGTCACTATAAAATAATATAGTCACTAAAAAAACCAGGCAACCAAACATACAGGTGGTTACCAAATCAAATGAAGTCTGGAAAAAATAACTCTTGCATCTATCAGTCATTATATTAATCAAAAATAGGAATGTCAGAAGACTACAGAAATAACTTGTCCTTCAGCTGAATGTTCTATCAGATGAATCAAAGGAAAAGTTTTTGCCCCTACAGAAATAAAGAAAACTATTAAAAATATGGCCAAGGACAAAGTGCTTCCTGTAGAAGGTTTCATGGCCGCAAGAGAGCTTTCAGCCAAGTGTTTGAGCTAAGGATTAAGAACTCTCATTCAATAGAAAATCAGTCTTTAAAAAAAAGATACCGTAAGAGGAAGGGATCGGGGTCTGCATGATTTTTTTACTCTTTGTCTTTGAGGCATTGCACAGTGAAAATGTATGCCAAAATACTGGTGATCAGTCTATGTAGGGTAGTTATCATTTGACAAAAAAAGTGTAGAAAAGTAAAGAACAGAATGTATATATATATATACATATATATACACACACACACTCACTGGATGTGGGTTGTGGAAACCTTAGAAACTGTTACTGCAGGGTAGGCTATCAATGCCCAAAAGGCTCTGAATGGAATATCTGAAACAAGTCCTTATGAGGTTTGACTGTAACTGTGGCCATTAAAAGTGAACGAGAAAAATTTTTATCTTACACAAAGTGCCACTACTTCTGTTGGCTAACAAAACATGGTTATCAAATTTCAGAGATGAGGCTAGCATTCATTGCCTAGTAACTGTAACCATTATAAAAATGCAGACTCCCATGTAGTTCCCTGAGGTGGCACAGGGTGTTTACTGTGTGAGATTCTCGTGTCTCAGAAGATACATTTTTATAAATTGCAAACATGGTCATTAGTAGATTATGCTGAATACTAAAATGAAATTCTGCTAGAGCCAATGGTGTGAGTGGAACTACAATGAATCTAATTCCTGAATACATACATATATTTCTTCGGTAATAATCACACAAAGAAAATACATTCTGTACCTTTTTTTGCATACTAAGTTCTCGGAAATGTAAGTGGTTTGCATAGTAGAAAGATTTGGATTTTTAAAAGCTAATTACTGCAATGTGCTGCACACTAGGGTCACAATTTAGCAAACATCACTGACTTTAATGAGACTACATAGTTAAGCATGTGCTCAAATATTTTGCTGGATGAAGGGCCCTGGTGCTCAACACCTTGGAGGATCAAGCCCAAAGAAAAGTTCACTATATTATATAGATGACTATGAAAAGGCTTGTGATTCATCAAATATTTTAAGAGCTGGTCAGACATTGTAAAAAAGTATGCATTGAAAAAATGATTTAATGAAAAACTAACATTTGTTGAATTTGACAGATACTATTTGAACAGCTTTAATCGTTTTTAAAAAATCCCTATGTTGCAAGAGAATTCAGTTAGACTGAACACTACTCTGTTTGCAGACTACAATGTTCACCTTCCTTAGACGAGCTTTTAGATTTCAATAGCTTTCTTTATCTCAAACTCCCTTACATTCATAGTGTGTTTATACATAATCAATTAGTTGCAAGGAAAAAATAATTAATATTAAACATTAGTATCCCCTAGGCAGGACTGCACAAATATTTGCAATATAACCTTGTAGTTTCCTTTAAGGAGAAGGTAAATATCAAGTTTTTAAAAAAGCAGACCATATAACTATCTTTAGTAGCACCACTTACAAACAAATATTTCTGAATCTTCAATCCAGAGGATTTGTAGATGATCAAGAAAAGAGGGATAACAATTAATGACTTTACTTTTTAATTATATTAATGTAATTATATTTTATTCTTCAACTTTTTTACAAATTATTATAATGTATTATAATTTTACAAATTATTATAATTTTGTACAAATAATATTTGTTCACAGAATCCTTCACACATGGGCATTGGTTTATGACATTACATTTTTCTACCAAGAAATAGAGATGAAGTTTTGACGTTTTGCATCTGGGCCATTAAAAGAATAAAACAGACAAGACATCACAAAGCACCCTAACTGCAATAGCAATTATGTGAGATGTGATTCATATCACTTAATTCCAGTAAAAAAAATAAACTAGAAGCAAGGTAAGTGGCTGCCTGGTCAATATTATAAAACAGGTTGTGACTGACATGTTTCAACTCTCATGGTGTAAAAGCAAACAAACACATCACACAAGAAACACAAAGTTAATTTTTGTCCAATAATGAAAAACAGCCAGTCTTAACATTTAATAGTGGGTAACTTTCGATGTCACAGAGCCAGAATTTTCAGTTTTTCAGACCTGAGGCATAAATAACCCAACTGATCTTATAGTGGTCTGACCTTCAGCTGAGATGTATTTGGAGTATTCATGTCTGCTTCTCCACTCAGGCATAATACCATATTTATATTGTTCTTGTAAAAACGACATACTTCACCCTCCCTTTTTTTAAGCACAGCTTTATTACTGACAACTAGGAGACAGATGAGGCTTGTAGTCCTAGGTGACTGATTCCTCTCTTTTTTAACTACCTCTTTTGGGCTGGTTTAAGTCTGATAAAGCTGTAAGCCTTAACAGAAAGGCAGCATCCCACTGCACTCTTCCTGAAATCTGCCACAGTCAAGCAATGGTTGAGAAAACTGTAGTCTGATGTTTCTGTTCAGCCAATTTAGAAGGCAAATCCTGGTCCCTTTGAAGTCAATAGCAAATGTCTTATTGACTTTACTGAATCTAAGATTTGGTCCAATAAACACTATAACTACTGTCATGGAGTCACAGGCTCAACACTATACAACCACTCTGATGAAGCCAGCCAGGACTCCAGTATAGCGTGTCTCCTCTCAGAATTATACTATTATTATACCAGTGCAGCTGCCTCCTGGGTCTGCCTTTGGAGCGTTCAGCACCCCAGTTCCGCCATGAGCCCCCTGCAGACAGTCCCCTCCTGGACGGGAAGCCTGGGGAAGCCTTACATGCCCCCAAAGGGACTATGCACCCCAAACCACAGTCAGAAGTGATTCTGAGCCAGTTTAGAAACGTAGGGTTTATTAGTCTACAAGAACACAGCATAGAATAGAACTTGTTATCAAAGAAATCTGGAAGTTGCTGTAAAGTCCCTCTTGGGAGGACTAGAACCCCAGCCTTGGAGACTGCCTGCTTCCAGCTTGCCAGCCTCAGACACCCTCTGTCCCTTAACTTGCCTGTGTCCTCTTTGCTGGGCAAGGAGATCACCTGACCTCCCCACTCTCTCCAACACCTCCAGCTAGCTCCTTGCAAGGTGTGATGGGCTCCAGCCATTATCTATACACAGGCAACTAAAGGAAACCACACTTGCCCTCTAGTGGTCTCTGCAAAGATCATACACCCTTAAACCTCTGCCGAGATCCTTGAATAATACATAAGAGAAACTGAGGCAAACACAGTATTCAGAGAAAACATGAAGAAGATTCCCACTTTGCCACAACTACTATGATGCTGAAGTAGATTTTTAAATATTCACAACTATTTTTAAACAACCAGAACCACAGATTTTTATGAGTTTATGATATCTACTAAATAGATACCTGACACTTAGATTAAAGCTAAACATAACTAAAATGTACACAATAGGGAAAGGAAAGATTTTTTTTTAAGTAGGAATACGTGATTGTGTAACCACAAATATTGGCAATGGGAGAAGGAAACGGTATAACACTAGATTTAATTCATACTTTGAAAGGTTCTAGCTTTCAAGAAGACTGTTCTTTTAATTTCTTGGAATATGTGCATTTATTGATAATCAAATATTTGTTAAATATTATTTATACACAGTTACAAATGCTACATTTTCTTTCTTAACTTTACTTAATCATTGATATACATAACACTTTTTTCCACCAGAGAGGATACATTTTTCCCCAAAAAATTATGCAAGTAGTTTTTGAAAACTTATAAATAAGAATATGCAACCATTGATGATACAGTATATTGAACATAAGAACGTTCATTCTGGATCAGACCATTTAGCCCAGTATCCTATCTTCCAATGCCAGGTGCTTCAGAGGGAATGAATAGAACAGGTAATCATCAAGTGATCCATCCTATTGGCCATCTGGCAAACAGCAATCTTTGCCTATCCTCGCTAATAGCTACTGATTGACTTATCCTCCATGAACTTATCTTGTTCTTTTTTGAACCCCATTATAGTCTTGGCCTTCACAACATCCTCTGGCAAGGAGTTCCACAGGTTGACTGTGTGTTGTATGAAGAAAATCTTCCTTATGTTCATTTTAAACCTGCTGCCTATTAATTTCATTGTGACCCCTAGTTTTTGTGTTCTGAGAAAGAGTAAATAACACTTCCTTTTTTACTTTCTCCACATCACTCATGATTTTATAGACCTCTATCATATCCTCCCTTAGTTGTCTGTTTTCTAAGCTCAGAAGTCCCAGTCTTCTTAATCTCTCCTCATATGGAAGCTTTTCTATACCCCTAATCATTTTAGTTGCCCTTTTCTGTACCTTTCCAATTCCAATGTATCTTTTTTGAGAGAGGGAGACCAGATCTTCATGAACTATTCAAGATGTGGATGTACCATGGATTTATAAAGAGGGAATATGATATTTTCCATCTTATCTCTTCCTTTCCTAATGACTCCCAACATTCTGTTAGTGTGCTGCAGCAGTCAGAAAAGCTGAGTGGATGTTTTCAGAGAACTATCCACAATGATGCCAAGATCTCTTTCTTAAGTGGTAATAGCTACATGTAGAGTTGGGATTATGTTTTCCAATGTGCATTACTTTGCATTTATTAACACTGAATTTCATCTGCCATTTTGTTGCCAAATCACCCAGTTTTGAGAGAACCGTGTGCAACTATTTGCAGTCTGCTCTGGACTTAACTGTCTTGAGTAGTTTTCTATCATCTGCACAATTTGCCACCTCACTGTTTACCCCTTTTTCCAGATCATTTATGAATATGTTGAACAGCACTGGTCCCAGTATAGACCCCTGGGGGACATCACTATTTACCTCTCTCCATTCTGAAAATTGACTATTTATTCCTACCCTTTGTTTCCTATCTTTTAACCAATTAATGATCCAGAAGACGACCTTCCCTCTTATGCCAGGACCACTTACTTTGCTTAAAAGCCTCTAGTGAGGGAACTTGTCAAAGGCTTTCTGAAAATCTAAGTACACTATATCCACTGGATCACCCTTGTCCACATGCTTGTTGACCCCCTCAAACAATTATAGTAGATTGGTGAGGCATGATTCCACTTTACAAAAACCATGCTGATTCTTCCTTAACAAATCGGATTAATCTGTTTGTCTGATCATTCTGTTTCTTATTATAGTTTCAACCAATTTACCTAGTACTGAAGTTAGGCTTACTGGCCTTTAATTGCCCCTGGAGCATTTTTCAAAAAGTTGGCATCACGCTAGCTATCCTCCAATCATCTGGTATAGAAGCTGATTTAAATGATAGGTTAGTATTTCTGCAATTTCAAATTTGAGTTCCTTCAGAACTCTTGGGTGGATACCATCTGGTTCTGGTGACTTATTATGGATTAATTTATCAATTTGTTCCAAAGTCTCCTCTAATGACACCTCAATCTAGGACAGTTGCTCAGATTAGTCACCTAAAAATAATGGCTCAGGAATCTACCTCACATCCTTAGCCGTGAAGACTGATATAAAGAATTCATTGAGTTTCTCCATAATAACGTTATCTTCCTTGAGTGCTCCTTTAGCAGCTCACTTGTCCAGTGGCCCCACTGGTTGTTTAGCAGGTTTCCTGTTTCTGACATACTTAATTTTTTGCTGTTACCGTTTGAGTCTATGACTAGTTGTTCTTCAAAATATTTTTTGGTGTTCCTAATTATATTTTTATACTTCACTTGCTAGAGTTTATGCTCCTTTCTATTTTCCTATTTTCAATAGGATTTAACATCCATTTTTTAAAAGGATGCCTTTTTGCCTCGAATTGCTTCTTTTATTTTGTTGTTTAGTCATATTGGCACTGTTTTGGTCTTCTTACTATGTTTTTTTTTCCATTTGGGGAATACATTTAGACTGAACCTCTATTACGGTATCTTTAAAAAGTTTCCATGCAGCTTGTCGGGATTTCACTTTTGGCACTGCACCTTTTAACTTCTGTTTAACTTCTTCGTTTTTGTGTAGTTCCCCTTTCTGAAATTAAATGCTACCATGGTGGGCTGCTTTGGTGCCACCCTCCCAGGGATGTTAAGTTTTATTATGTTATGGTTACTATTACCAAGGGGTTCAGCTATTTTCACCTCTTGGATGAGATCCTGTGCTCTACTTAAGACTACATCAAGAATTGTCTCTCATCTTGTGGGTTCCAGGACTAGCTGCTCTAAGGCTACGTTTATACTGACGGCGGCAAATTTGCCGCCACCATATCGATCTTTCTGGATCAATTGAGCGGTCAGCGAGACCCGCTCAATCGATCAGGAAGTCAACTGAGTAAGTCCACCCCCTCAAGTAGCGTAGCGCTGAGCCGACGAGAACGCAATGTAAACAGCGCGCAGAAGGGAAGCAGAGCAATCGACGTGAGTTACGCAAACTACTCTGTGTAGTTTGCGTAATTCCTGTTGACTGCCGCCGAATCGCGCGGTAAGTGTGAACCAGCCCTAAAAAACAGTCATTTAAGGTGTCAAGAAACTTGATCTACATAGAATGTCAAATCCACCATTATTACTGAGTTTTTTTATTTTATAGCATCTCTAATCTCCCTAAGCAGTGCACAGTCACTATCATCATCCTGGTCAGGTTGTCGGTAAAATATCCCTACTGCCATATTCTTATTATTCAAACATGGAATTACTATCCATACAGATTCCATGACCCAGCCCTTAGTTTAAAAACTGCTCTATAACCTTTTTAATTTTACATGCCAGCAATTCGGCTCCATTTTGGTTTAGGTAGAGCCCATCCTTCCTGTATAGACTCCCCCTTTCCTAAAAAGTTCCCCAGTTCCTAATATATCTAAACTCCTCCTCCCTACACCATCCTCTCACCCATGCATTGAGACTTTGAAGTTCTGCCTATCTAACTGGCCCTGTGCATGGAACTGGAAGCATTTCAGACAATGTTACAATGGAGGTCCTGGACTTCAATCTCTTACCTAGGAGCCTAAATTTGGCCTAACCTCCTAACCTTCCCTATGTCACTGGTATCTACATGTACCATGACCATCGGCCCCTCCCAAGCACATAAGTCTGTCTAGATGTCTCAAGAGATCTGCAATCATCGCACCAGGCAGGCAAGTCAACATGAGGTTCTCCCAGTCATCACAAACCCAGCTATTTATGTTTCTAATGATCAAGTCCCCCATTACCATTACCTGTTTTTTCCTAACTACTGTTGTTCCCTCCTCTGAAGAAGTATCCTCAGTGCGAGGGAATACCATGACATCATCTGGAAGGAGGGTCCCAACTATGGAATCATTTCCCTCTGCTCCAATATGTTCTTATGTTTCCTCTGCTCCATATGTTCTTATGCAAAAATTACAGGTTAATTTAAAAATTAGAATGTCTTGCTTTCTAACCAATATTGAATAATGTAATATCAGGGGAGCTGAATGTACTAAAATGTAATGAACATCACAGAAAATAGCTTATGCATAAAACGAACTATTAAAATATTTTGCCTAATTTCCTTTTGAGTAAAAAACTAGGTTAGAATCTTTTAACAGACTGTTTTAACTCATTGATTATTACTGATTATATTCCATTTCCCAGGCATGTTGGCAATGGGAATGGCATACCAATGAAATATTTAAAGATGTACCTATGCTTACATACATGCTGTTGCTATTTGAACAAGAAAGCTGAAACCTTGGATTTCTGCCTACTAATAAAAGTTTAATTTGCAAACCCCTCAAGACTACCCTTTTTGCAGACTATTTAAAAACTGGCTAAAAAAATGCTGATAGTTCATTTCACGATTGCTACTAATGGTATTGTTCAATCTGCACTGACAGGGCTTTGAATCACACTTCTTCCTCCCTCACCTACAGATATATAAACAAAGAGGTGAATGAAGAACATTTCTTCCCAAGATTTACAACTCTGAATGCACTTTACCAAGAATGCCCCAGTCTATTTTCTGTACCTAGGTATGACCAGATAGCTGTGGTCTGCTATCAACTGTTCTACCATAAATTGTGGCCTCTGCTTCATTTGTTGTTGTTTGTCCTACTTCTCCTACTACTCTTTCCATTTATTCTAATAGCTCTACCCTTCTTGCATAATTGTTCAAGCACCTGCTTCTTCTAACAGACATTTTTTCCATCTGTCTGATTATGTGTTTCTCCGTTTAGACCAGATAACCAATGCTGTCTCTACTGGCTTATTATTTAGACATTTCAAAAAGTATCAGCATCTCCCTAAGTGTAAGTGATGTAGGTTAATGCTACAGTTTCATTAATGTGAATTCTGATATGTCATTGTAATTCTGGTGTATTGTTACGGTGAAGACCCTATAACATGCTCTCTTCCTCTACCTTTGAAGTATAAGAATTTTTGTAGTAATATTGGATACAAACTAATCAAAAGATATTATTGTATTTTAAAAACAGTTTTCTGCATTGAAGTAAGAATCCAGAAAAAAAAACAAACCCTTTTCTTTCATCTATAGTTATTGCTTTTACTGGGCAGTTGCTCAGATAAACCCCCAGGTTAGAAGTTGAAATCCCTCCAGCCATTTATTTGACTGGCAGCCTGGAAAACGAGGAGCTACTCTAAACCCATGTTTATCCAAAGGCTTAATGGTTTTTCCAAGTTTATCATCTCTCTTGCCCCTTCTTCTGCATCCAGTCTTGACAATGAAGCTCAACAGAAACATTAAGACAAGTTACTTTTTTTACATATGTAACAGACAGGAGTCCAGTGGAATGAGCAAGGCTGCCTGAAATGTTGGGAGATAAATATGACTTTAGCAGCTGTACTTCAGACCTATATGAAGGGGGATGTTTGAGAGTCAGGTGTGGGTAGTTAGGAAAAGGTTACAGTAGACAAGGTACCACTCAGGGCACAGGTGAGTTTGGCAGCAATAGAGACCATTAAGAAAAAGGAGAATGTAGAAATGCTAAAGAGGAAAAAACAACAGCTGGTAATAAGTGGGGAGAATGAGAGAAGAATCAAAGTTTTCTATCAAAATTACAGTATCGGAGGACCAAAAATAAATAAAAAGGTGGAACTGGCAGTGGTGATTGAGAAAATATGTGGTTAGATGGAAAGATGAGAAATTAAGTTTGAGTTGGCAGCCATACATGCAAGAGCAGATGTCAGAGAGGCCACATTGATATTCAAGACTCTTAAAGATGAAGGGTCCTGCATATAAACTGGTCGCATTCCATTTCAGGGCAAATTTTCAACACCTTAAATTTATGAAACAAGACTTCTTGGAACAATGGGCATCGCTTAAGTAACAAAGTGGAGGTATTTTGGGGGTTTTCTCTGAGTCCTGTGTGTGCCTCAGTTTCCCCCATATGTTACTCATGTATTTTGGTGACGGGACCCGGGTGTGTGATCATTGCAGAGACCACTAAAGGGTGGATGGGCCTTCCCTAGCCACACATACACAGATCTAGTGAGGACCCCCTGCCCTGGCCCAATCAGTTGCAACAGATTATGGTAGGTAGAGTCCAAAAGGAATGGCCACCTAGCCCAGAAAAGAGACAACGGAGGGGGGAGGGGCACGGGGACGTCTCTGGGGGGGGGGAAGGTGACAGGCTGGAAGAGGCAATCCACTGTGAGAGGTTTGGGACATAGGTCCCGAGAATGGGGCTCTGAAACTCTGCAGGTGGTCGCTGCTGTAACTCCTAAGTAAGCTGCTAACAAAGTCTTTCTACGCTGTGCGCCTGAGATCTAATAAACCCTTCTGACTTCCACGCTGGCTGTGAATCGCTTCTAACTGCAAGGCAGGCTCCTTTGGGGGCATAGTAGGACTCCCCAGGGTCCCATCCAAGGGTGGCCCACAGGGGTAGTTCTGGTGGAGCAGGGATGCTGAACCTTCCAAGGCCAGAGTTAGGAGATGGCTCCATTGGTATGTAAAAACACCCGAGGGCAGACGCCAAAGCACTGCAGTCTTGACTGGCTATGTCCTAAATAGTTCCCAAAGCACTGTTCCTGGGGGACTCCGTCACAGCTTACCGATGTCTGTGCCTACTTCTGTATGCAGTCCTTAAAACATCCTCCCTGTCACATTTTTTTTCTGTTTACATTTAAAAAAATGTAAAATGTTTCATTTAAAAATATATGTGTACATATTTTATCGTAGACTTCTGCTCGCACCTGTTGTCTTATTTTGTAAACTTTTCTATACTGGGGTCAGATCTTTGTGTTTGCACAGCTTCTATCATGATAGGTCCTGGCTTGGTGAAGAAGATGGAACTGAACAGATGTATTAATCAAGTGAAAACATTCTATGAGAGTATCACTGTATGGAGGAAAGGGCATCAACCTCAACCAAATTTAATAGAGGACAAAATCATTACAAAGAAAGTAACTATAGAGAGACGGATGGAAAATTTTGATGAGGTCTTTAATGAAAAAAATTGACAGAGATGAAAAACTAGCATCTGTTTTCTAGACAACTGAGCCACTTGTTTTTGCATTGTTTTACCTGTCTCTAGGCACCTACCACTTTATTGGCAAATTGCACCCTCACACTTGGTGAAAGACTGTGTTCAGTTCTTCTGTCCACAATTTAAGGAGGATGCTGATAAATTGGAGTGGGTGCAGAGAAGATTAAATTATTTAAAAAAATGTCTTATAGCAATAGACTGAAGGAGCTCAACCTATTTAGTTTAACAAAGAGAAGGTTAAGAAATGAATTGATTATAACACAGGCAACAAATATTTGATAATGGGCTTTTCATTTTATCAGAAAATGGTAGAAGTAGCCCGAAATAATGTTAGTTAGACCAAAGGGAAAAACGATAAAGATTTTATTGGTGCTAACTGTAGTTGTGTCACTACTTAGAAAGTAATGGTCAGAGGAAACATTTTGTTCCTACCTACATTTTTACGTAGAGAAAAGAGAGCTCACTCATGGAAAACTGCAGAGTAAATTAATGTTTTAGTTTATTTTTGTTTGTGAATAATGGTCTGTCATAGCTGTAAGGAAAACAGTGAAAACTCATTTTATGCTGTAGGGCTCTCCTTTTTGTCTACATATCCAGCACCAACAGCTGAGTGGTCTCTAATAACTTTGATTGTAAACTGCTTCAAGGAAGGTGTGTTTTGGAAATTAATTCCCATTAGGTACTTTATACCAGATATGCACTTCTCTTGATCAATGAAATCTGTCATATATATAGATGAGCTGTCTTTATGCTGAATAGTGCTGAGTACTTTTGTATTGACATACTGCATTCTCTTATCCATCATGTCTTTCCTTTGCTAGCTTTCTTAGGAATTATTAGAAACCTGACTTTTCTATAATCCTTTTCCAACAGATTTCTCATCTATGTGTCAGCTTCCAAGGGCATATAGCTTTGTGCTGACCTTGTAGTTTAAAATGTTTCTTGCTTTTATTTACCCTTTGATTTTTAGATAGATATTACAAGAATTCAAAGATTTTTATTGCAAATGGCATAATCTTGTATGGGGCAGAGTGGGAGACAGGAGCAGAAGAAGAATGTAATGGTTGAGGGGAGGCTGCATGAATATGTTTGGGGGTGGAGGTAAAGGGATAGCAGAAGAAACAGACAGACAAAGTGAAGTCTGCATGTGTTGGAGTAGTAAAGCTAAAGGATAGTGCATCCATATATGTACATGGATTCTGAGAGAGAGGGTCAACTGTGAAGTGAGAATAACTTTTATTCTAAGAAACCAGAATGTTCTTCTGTTGTATTTGGCTATGAAAAGAAAGAAACAGCTAAGAGTCTTAGTCTTAGCCTCGCTGAAATGCTTATTCCTAACTGCAACTTCGTTGCTGCTGCTTCCATCTGCCAGGATCACACTTGAAAATTTTCATGTACTGCCGTTGCTGATCTGTGCCTTTGAAAAACTATGAAACCTTTTTTGAGAATTTCCTGCTAAGAGGGGAAAGACAGAATATCTCCAGTGTTTCTCCTTTGCTTAGATTTTCTTCATTTGCTCCCTGTTGCCTCACTCTAACCTTCCTCTTCTCGGTTTCTCACATGAAAGGGACACATCTGATTCTTATACTAAAGGTCCTGACTAGTTTTTTTACTCAGATCAACTCCATATGACTTTAATGAGTCAAAATAAAAAACAAAATGGGGAAAATAATCTTAAATAAGCTTCCTCCTTTACTTACATAAAAAAAACCAAGTTCCGTGCAGATGTGAGTTTTCTTTTTACTGTTGTTGTTTTTAATTTGTTTTAATTTCTGGTGTAAATTTAGATACATTTTACAAAATGCTAGTGATAATTTCCTGGTCCCCACTGAAGTCGGTAAGTTTTGCCTCTGATTTTAGTGGAGCCAAGATTTCAACCTAGGAAATAATGAAGCAGAGTACATCCAATTCTGTCACAAATGTTGACGTTTTAAGTTGGCATCTTCATAACCATTGGCAATACCAGTGGCACTAAGACTTGTTTTAATGCTTCTAACAGATATAGTGAAAAAGAGCTCAGATTTCATCCAGGTTTTAACAAATAAGTAAAGTAAATCTGAATCCCTTTTCCCCTCATACAAGATGTGAAGAGTTTCTGTGATGGCTTGTGCCCAGCGTCCTAGTGTACAGAATAAAAATCAGCATTTCCAGACTATAAAATACCACTGTTGCCAACTCTCATGATTTTATTGCAAGTTTCACAATATCTGGCACTTTTCTTAAAACCCCAGCTCCCAGTGACAAGAGAAGAATTTCAGCTTTTTGAACAAAAGTTTCTATCCCTCATGACTGCTGAAAAAAACATGAAAACTAAACCCTCAAACACCGGAAGGAAAATAGAAAGAACCCACATTTTATTGGTCATTTAAAACCATGTGAGTTTAAAATGGATCTCAGTTTTTGGGGCCTGACTCAAATGTTAAATGTCTAGGGCTGGCAATACTGAAATATTTATCATAAAGTCTAATAGCAGACCAATGCAAAACAAAGTTCAGACTTGTGCCACCATCTAAAGAGTGATAGATTTTAAACTAAGAAATACAAACTTTATGTCAGAGATGAGGGAAACATTCTTAAGAGAAAGCACAATTGAGAGGTGCAATCTATTACCACAGAGATATTCAAGGCAAAAATCAATTATGATATTCAAGAACAGTCAAGAAACATTCAAGCAGATAAAACATTCACACAAATGATGTATTGAGTACAGTACCATTAAAAACACAGGAGTTCAGATTACATTACCCAACTAGTCTTTTCAGGCTTGAGTTTATACTTATTCAATTCTGCACTTGTCTAAGACTGCCAAAAGCATGACCAATTAATGCAGTGCAGTTTGTCTGTTGTAGCACTTAAGTGAGACCATTAACTTGATAACAAATATCTTTATTTAGAAATAAAAGGAATACAGAAGTATATTTAGAAATGTGGCTGACCGGATGAGATGAAACTGTAAATGTTCATATATATTGTATATCAAACTTTAAAGTAAATAACAATCCCAGTCTGGAAACATGCCATTGATGGGAAATTGACAGCAGAGATTGTACATGGGAAAGTATAATCCTCTGACATTATCAAGGAAAAAAGTATATACATTATTATTCATGGCTATGGTTGAAAATATAAATCAAGTGAAAAGATGCATTAGAATTAATAAATCCAAAATTATGAAAGCCTGCAAAAATTCATAGATTGCAATTATTTTAGATTATACTAATAACAATCTATGGTACACAGCAATCAGACAACTATATGAATTCCTTAATGGACAGTTAAGGAATTACAACCCTTTTGAAGGCTGTTTCTTTAATCAAGTATATATTCCTGTTTTAGTACCAAATCCTTCCCTGACAGGCTCTGACCATGCAGAAATAAAGCTTTCCACAGAGGGGCAGAATATGGGGATCTTAGGAGCTTTCTACTCTCCCTGTGCATTGGGTCTGTACTGAGGAGGCTTCTTGTGATCAAGTGTGCAAGGGAGGTGGAAGCTAAGATAAGGGCAAACTGGGTAAGGTTAATTCTGCTAAATATGTGGCTGTGGGGATCTTCTGGCCAATCTTCCCCACAGATAGTGAGCTGGTCATAGGGCTACTGCAATCTGGTCTACGAACAGTTAGAGAGCTGTCTGCAAGGAATAATTCCTCCTCTATCTCTCCCACCCCCATCCTCTGACCACTTGGGCTGTTCTGCAATTCCAGGAGCTGGCCCTTAATGTGCAGAAACTAAATAGAAAGTGCTCTTTCTGCGTGGTGGATCTTACCAACATAATCAATCAACTTAAACAATAACATTTACCACCAAACTTGAGAAAAAAATCAAGTAATTTACTGATGGAGTCAATGCTACTGTTTTACTTAAATTTTGGGATGAGATGAATGATGGTCAACCATGGCATTTGCAGTACCAAGCCTTTCCACTGTCAGTCAAAGGATAGAAGTGCCTCAAAGAAAGGTATAAAAGGAATGGTTTGTGTCAAATAGTGTAGAAAACCTGAGCTGCTATGAGTTTACATTAGGCTGCTGAAAATGAAGGGAGATGATGGAATTACACACTTCAAGGCCAAAAGTTACAATTATAATTACCTATTCCAACTTCATGCATATGCCGGCCAAAAAAATTCACCAAGCATCCTGCCCATAAATGTTATAACTCAAACAGATGTTATTTTAAAAACATTCAGTCTTCATTTAAAGGATTTCAGATGATGGAGAATCTACCATGTCGCTAATTAAGGTATGCCAATGGTTAATTATCATCACTATTAAAAATTTGGACCTTTTTTCTGGTCTGAATTTTTCCCACTTCAGCTTCCAGCAATTGGATCTCATTATGCCTTTTCCTGCTCTGCTAAAGAGTGTTTCCTATCAGAAATCTCTTCTACATGTAGATACTTTCCAGACCATGATCAATTAACCTCTTAATCTTCTCTTGAATAAAATAGACAGAGCCTCTTAAGTGTCTCAATACAGCAAATGATTTCCAGACTTCAAGTAATCTTTTTAGCTCTTTTCTGAACCTTTTCAAATTTAAAAAAAATTAATTTTATGTATATACACTTTAATAATTAATCTGAGACTCCCTTCTGCAAGATCCTTTAAAGAAAATAGCTACAAAGATTCAAAAGGGGATTGTTGTCTAACTACATCACACAGAACAAGAACTCCCAAATTCTAATCCCTGCACTTCTACAAACTTTCTATAGATTTGGGGCAAATTACTTAAAATTGCCACGTCAGTTCCCATCTTTGTAAACTGGAGATAACATCTTTCTCCCAGGGCCATGTAAAATTATTGTGAATTACTGTAATGACTGAAGATACACAGCATGTTACAACTGCCTGGAGTTATTTTCTGAACATTGGTTGGCACAAATTGACCACAAGTTGGTAATGAGAAGGCATTTTTTTCCACACTTGGCATAGTACTGTGTAATTATGTATGGTCATGCTTTCTTCTGAGGTTCAGGCCATTGGCCTTTGTCAGACAAAATAATGAGTATGATGCATAATTGGCTCTGGCAACATATATGGTCCTACAGAGTTAAAAAATGAACTAAATGGCATACAGCTGACTAAAGAGCCCGGTAGATTCAGAACTGGAGACATCAGTTGGGAACTAGAGAGTGACTGAGTTATATAGATAAGATTTCATCTAATAGCTCAATCCTGCAAGGTGCTAACTGCTGCCTGGTATATATTCAGCTGGCTGGCCACCTACCAGGACCCATTCCCTGGCAGGCTTAGGCCCTCAGTGCTAACAGTGGGTCTGAATGATGCTGGGAGAGATGACAGGCAGCAGTAGACTGCGGAGTTGGAGACAATTTCAGTTAAAAACAAAAATAACCACATTTTCACAAATGTATGCCATATAAAATGCAGTCCAGAGTTAAATAAAACATTATTGAAATTGTAATTACAATGTTAGTTTTTCATTTTTCTTGAAGTGTATTTAATGCATCTTATGGCTTGGACTGCTAATGGTTTCTGAACAGCCTTAGGTGATAATCACAGCTGAAAATGATAAGGAAAGGCAGCCTCAAAGAAATGAAAGATAAGGATCTACAGGTAAAAGAGAGAGAGAGAATCTTCACTCAGTGGAATTCAATCCATCAAGTGCTTCTTGGCCTAACCACAAATCTCACAAGGTATGCTTTTCTCCCAAGACATGTCTAGCCTATTCCTGTTGTGGCTGAACACTACAAATCACCAGGGTGAAATAAAAATAGTTAGTAGCAAATAGCACTAACCTTCACCTCTTCTTGCCACTATGAGTATCTTTTATTTGATTTAAAACCACACAAAGTTTTCTTCGGAGAGGGGAGAAGAAACATCACTGATAGAAAGAGATTTAAAAATGTATTTAAATGTTGTGAGGCCAAATCTTCAGTGAGCAGACCCTCAGCTGGCATACACTGTCATAGCTCCACTAAAGTCAAAGGAGCTTTGACAATTTACACCACTTGCAGATCATCCCTTAGGTCTTTACTCAGTAGTAACTCACTCATTACTTAGGAAAATATCCCTCGGAACATCAGTTAGAATTTGGAACGAGTGAATAAGAAATAAGGACCCCAAGGGTAGCATCACAAAATATAACGAAGTCTTGCAATCATGAGGCACACAAATATGTACAACCTGACAAAATACATACAAAAGGTAAGCAACAACAGTTCCTTGAATCCAGTTCAACAAATTACAATTGCATACAGCTATCTGCTGGATAATATGGATGAAGCTTTTCCCAGTCACATTTCAGGCCAGTAAAAAGATATAGAAAATAGACACTGTATAACATATGCTTATGGGATATTAGACATGTTCTTATCTTAGTGAGTGAATAGAATTAACATCAGTTTGCAAAAAACAGAAGGATTATTCTCTTTCTTGAACTAATCTTATGTTCATAGATTCCTAAACAATTTCCACATTTCCCTTCTTTTCATCATTTTACAGGGTTTTACAAATAGTAATTAACTAAGCTTCACATCATCCATCTAAGGTGTTAGGTGAATAAACTCAGGTTAAGTGAATGTCCCAGAGTCACACAGTAGGTCAGTAACAAATCCAGGAATAGAACTCAGGATTAATCATAATGTGTTGCATAGTTGAAAACAAAGAGGATTAATTCTGAACATAAAAAATGTGTTTTCTTTACTCTGTTTTATACTTGAAGACAATTAGAAAAATAAAGACTGGGTTACAATTTTCTTTAAAAGAAAGCATCAACAAGAAAGCAGACAAGCACTAACATGAAAAAATTAGCAGTAAATGATGTTTGATTGCTGTCATTATTCTCTCCAACTCTAAAAGACAAAAGCATCTGTACATCATAGAGAAGCAATCACAATAACCTAATAACAGCCTTAGAAAAATGTACGAGTAATTTGAAGCCTCACTAATCTGATGTTAATTTATAGACTACAGGCCTGCATACCATCACTTGTTGTCATTAATTAGTGTAGCTGTTATCCGAAAGATTGTTTGAAAGATTTGCAGTTTTCAGGATGAGAAATAATGAGATCATAAAGGTAGATAGAGAAAGTCATCTTATATCCAAGAGAAACATTATAGTGGTGTTATCTCTTCCTCTGTCTCTGGATACTGTTCTTTGTAACACATTCATTGAAATGACACCAATTTGCCAGGAAGATTACTTTCTCTGTTCACTCTTTCCAGTTATGTTTTTATATCTGTGGTGATACATTTTCATATTGGGCGGAATAGTTTTTTGTTTTTGTTTGTTTTTTTTTTTTTTGGGGGGGGGGAGGGGCGAATGGGGGGAGATTGAAGAGAGAGAGACAGTGAACATCCTTCTTGACAATCATCCCCAACACAATCTCCACAGAAACCTCCAGTTTACATAGATTTCCAGGTGACCCAACTGCCGAACCTTCCCAGACACTCTGAAACAAGGTCTCCACTCTGTTGTCAATCTCTGCACTGCCGACTAACAATAGTAAGTGATCCAGGCTTTTGATTTTTAAAATTCCAGGGTATTTTTAAACAAGATGGGTTTGCTTTTCTTTTCCTGGGGCTTCTCTTTCTAGTCTCTGTGAATCATAATTGTTTATCAAAGGATAAGACTGTGACTTTGGGCTGCTCAATTTTCTTTTCTGCTTCAGTTCTCCCCTCTTGAAATCTGAGATATTACTTATTTCAAACAGGTGTTATGCATATTAATTAGGTACTGGATAATGCTTTTGGAAATTCTATGTAAATACTAAGGGTTTGTCTACATATGAAAGTTTTTCTGGATTAAGGTAGGGTGTGAATTAAAAACAGAATAACTAACTATTCCTGAATAACTCCATTTGTGGAACAACCCTACTCCGGAATAAGAATGGAATTATGATAAATTAGTTATTCTGATATAACTCCATGTGTAGATAAACCCTTAGTGTTATAAATGATACATGAGAATGTTGGCCTATTCTCTGTGCCATTCTCTGTGTTACTGACAGTGCTTTAAAGCTCAGCCTAACTGCATCAGCTATCTCTTGTAGCTCTTTTTGTCAGAGAAAAATATATTTGGGGTTTATGTTTGGTATAGCTTTCTCCTCACTTGGATCTTTAATTGGATCCTCCCTGTTGCCTTTTCTCTCATATACCTTGAGATGGGGAGGAATTTTCTGAGAAAAAGTCTCATGGGGATGGGGGAGGACCAAATTCCTATTTAAAAACAATAATACTCACAACTAGTAGATGCAGATAAGTCATTGCTTGACAAAGAGAAACTGAAACTGTGTAGCCAGTCAAGATGTTAGACAAAACACCCTATACAATCCTCTATTCCAGTTTAATTGTCTCTTTCAAGTAAAGAATGGAGAAAATTTCAGTTCATCATGAACTAACCAACCATGACACAGAGCTGTAATGGCAGAAAGTCCAATAAGAGAAGAAATTGTGTTAGTTCAAAGCACTTGCACCCACATTCACACTCGTCCAAATAGGGTCTTGGGTCCACTACAACTCCCAAAGCAGACAGAATATACCTATCTATGGTAGTACTAGTTAATTTCATCCAATAACTAACAAGCTTTTCAATTGGAACAAAGAATTCCAATAAGCAGAATGTGCATATATAGAAGAACACTGAATTGTGACCTCTTAAACAATAAAATTTTGAGTATGCATTTCCTTACTGCCAAAATACATCTTAAATCTTATTCTTGAGGCCTGCAGAGTATAAATTTACAACACTATTTAAAATTATTCTCTATACATAAAATTCTGTCCTCATTACACTTCAGCAATGTTGCATGAAGCCAACTAAAAGTAGAATTTGGCCCTTTAATTTTGAGCTATTTTCCCATTTTCTATTTTAAGATGACATAGTATTATTATTTTTTCCAAGATGACATAAAAGTGTGAGCAGTTCTTATTAAACAGATAAACAGATTGCTTGGCTTAATTACTTGTCAGCTGTGTTGTTATTCAAGACACCTCACTCCTCGTTTATGGGAAGCCAACAACAGCTGAAAAAAATGAAATACTAACATCTGCAAGCTGTACAGTCACAAATCATGGGAAATATAGTAACAGATCTGGCTTCTTTTATTAATCATCTATTCTATTTGTTCTGTCTGGATCCAATTCTACAGCTAAGTTGTAAGAAAAAAATCCCATTGATGTCTCTGAAAGAATTCCATTTGAGTAGTGACTTCAGAATCAGACCCTTAATCTGTAATATAAAGAACTTCCTCCTCTTTATACTATGGAGTTTAAATATTCATTGTTTAATATTCATCCCTATAGTTAAAAGAACAAGTTTATCATTACAAAAAACAATGAACACTTTGATGAGCAAAAAGACCATTTTCCTTTTGCTGTAATTAAAAATCTCTATATACAGTAACCATCTAAGCAAGTGAGCTCTCTGATATTCCTAAAATTATCTCATTTATAACTGACATATATTATTTAAATCTTAAAAAGTCAGTATCAGATATAAACTATTGGAAAAAAAAAAAGATGGTAGCAAGTTATGAATAATTTTTTCTCCTAATTTCAAATTTAACACAGATAAGCTGTTAGTTTTTTTTATTTACCTTCTCACTTGTTCCAGTAAAGTGTCACACAATAAAAAAAGATTCCTATCAATGAGATTCCCCCCAGGGAGGTGAATTCTTCCCTTTCTGGGTGAAACATTAGAGGCATTGTCCCATTGGCCCCAGAATCAAGTAAATAAGGCATCTGCAGCTGAGGATGGGGCAGGCAGGAAATGAGGATTGCAGATCAGGCATGTTATCCAAATTACTATCCCTCCCCTAATAGGGAATAGTAACAGAAAAAGTAATAAACCTCAGAACACATGTGTATTTGTATCTTTCTTTCAGCCTGTGCTTTGGGAATTTGGGTTACAAACTATCCCGTAACTCCCTCTAACAGTGTGTGCCCCCTCCCAATCTTCTAATAACCAGAAACTTCTCAGACTCTCCAGTGAGTGCAACCTCCACAATATTTATTTATATTCCCAACACCAAGTAATTACAGTGGTTTCCTGTCCTTTCCAATGACCAGAGATCTGTTCAATGAGATCTCCCTCCTTTGGGATCTCAGAATATACTAGGTTCAGTGAACTCAGTCCTCTCCTCTCATTTTCTTCCTGTGTTGTCTTCATCAGCCCTCAAACTGATCAGCTAATTAGCTGCATATTCCACCAATCAGCCTTCTCTAGAGGAATTAATTGGAGCCTGATGTTCAGGGAGCTAGTTCACGTTAGTCTGCAGAACTGTCAAACTCTCCTATATATGAAAAAAAATTATCTAAATTTATTATAATCATTTATGAACTTTTATTCATATTTAATCCCATCTTTCCTATCAACACACCTGTAAATACTCAGTTTACAGATAGTGCATTCAGAAAGACAACAAACAATTTTTCATTTGTGTGAGCAATAAGCTCAAGTGGCATTGTTTGCCTGCTGCTACTTTGTGTGGCAAAGAACAGAGTGTGTTAGCTAGAGTGCAGACCATGGATCAAACGTGCATCCTCTTCCCCACACAAAATTGAATTGAATGGGTTTTGGAAGGGGGGAATGAAGTTCATACCAACATGCTCATATGGTGTAAGGTAGCTCCTCAGCTACTATTCAAACACATCTGTTCCTCATGCAGTGTTTTTTAATCACTGGATCGGTGATATCTCTATTCCCATTTCTCTGATAAACCTCTCTCCAAGTTTCTACAATACCCAGTGGACCATGAGGAACATGCAGAAAGCCCAGTTCTGCCAGGAAAAGGCACTGTGTATTTGTTCCATGACTATGTGAATTTTGCACAGCAGAATCACTGGAGTTTAACATTGTTGGGGTTCATGGATCCACTTCCCATAGTATAAATAATTTTGTAGCAATGGCATCAGAAAAAAAATCCTAGTTTATTGTGTCATATGCAATAACACAACATTATAACCTTCTTGTTAGAAGTGAAGAGTGGGTACAATGAGACTATATATTTCCAATAGCTTTTGAATACTCATTTAAAAAAGAACTCTGTGAATTTTATATAAAGTTTATCCAATAGTACCAGATTTTGCAATCAATTAAAAATCCTTTCAAACTCATCACTGATAGGCAACCTGTCACATGCTAATTACAGTATTTAATTCAAATCTGAGACTCCCCAGATCCATGACTGAAATTCAGAGCTGCCACGGTTTTGAAAATGCAACTGTTTAACTATATTTATACTAAGTAAACTAAGACAATTGCATACACTTTAGTTTAAAAATACATAAAATAAATAAATAAAACAAGTGACTTGTTAGTTAGACAAACAATGGTCATGCTCTCTAACGGCCCTGATTCAGCAAGATATCTTTGCATGTGCCTAACTTTAAGGATGAGTAGTTCTATTGAAGTCAATGGGACTACTAACATTTTCTGACTGGGGCCTTAGTTTGTCCAATACCTAACAAAACAGGCCCAACAATGCCTAAACATTTAATTTGTGGAGCTTACTGAAGGAGTGGAAAGATGCCCAGGTGACAAACCTATATCGGTCTTTGTATGTTGCATATGTATTTTTTTCCCAAACAGGATGTTTCCATGGCTTTGAGTGAAAAAGCACAAATGTCCAATGGAAAGAAGGTTTTCTTTGGAAGTTTCTAAAGAAAACCAGTTTAGCCATATAATGGCCTAATTTATTTTATGATGGGTGGTATAGACCAACAGAGCTAGAGATTTTGTGACTTCGTTACTGCATTTGATGTAGATAATATAGATGTTTCCTATTAATGTCTGTACCAAGGAACAGAGAACATTAGACTTTCATAGCAGGGCTGAGAATCTGGCATCTTCTTCCTTTTAGATATAATCCACTGCCAAATTGTTTTAGGACCTCAAAGGTATATTTTGGCTGATAAAGATTAGAGTTAGGGCTCTGAAGGCATATCTGATTGCTCTAATTGCTCTAATATCTGATTGCTGATTCCCTGAATGAGCTTTCCTGATCTTGAAGCTGGCATAGATTGTCTCCAACAACCCTCACCAATTCTGACATATGACCCTATGAGTATCTGCTTTCTTTTAGCCATCAAGAGAGTTCTGTCAACACTTCCTTTAGCACTGGGACTATGGATGACAGGGATAACGGGTCCTGTGGACTCAGGAAAATAAACTAGTTGAGAGAACACCTGTAAAACATCTACCATAGTATATTGGTGAAAGAGACCATCTTCTTGATCAAATACATCAGAGCCCTGACAGATGTGAATGGGGAATGACTGTGTATTGTGGCCACCAGCTTCTGAAATCTGTCTTCCAATTGAAATGAACTTCTGAGGAAGTTGGTATCTATAACAGCGGTTCTCAACCTTTTTTTCCCCCGAGTACCACTCGGGCCAGGTACAGTCAGGTCAAGTACCACTTGACCTGACTGTACCCGACCCGAGTACCACTCGGGAAAAAAAGGGAGGGGACGTGTGGCAGCGGCGGGGTTTCGCGGCGGCAGGGAGAGACATGGGGGAAACAATACCCGCCGCCGAAACCCTTCTGCCGTTTGCCCATTTTCCGCGGCAAAGTTTCGCAAGGGCGGGCGGGAGGGCACTTCCGGCGGCGGATTCGGCGGTGCGGTATGGCTCACGTACCACCCAGCCTTCTCGCAAGTACCACCGGTGGTACGCGTACCACTGGTTGAGAACCGCTGATCTATAACAACTCCCAAAGATAATATCGACTGCATGCAGTCATTTGGTTTTTGGTGGCGTTGAAAAATGCCTGTTGGTTTAGAACAGAATCTGGGCTGTGTGAAAGCTGTTTGTGAGCCTTCTCCAAGAATGGTATTCTGGTGAGCAGGACAATGTAGAATGGATACACTTGAACCCTTTTCTGTCAAAGGAAAACCACAATGTTAACTGCAATGTAACTGAACACCTTCAGAGAGAGGCAGGTAGACCAAAAGGAGAGCAGCATACTGCTAACATTGTTTGTTGCATGTGAAGCAGAGATATCTCCTATATGAGACTGTAACAGTCTGTAGTCATGTTTTCTTGAAGGATGTAGAGCGATTTCCTGAAATATCTTAATCGTCTAATGCCTCTTGGTATATTAAATCAGCTAGTTGAATATCACTCCTGTAATTCTTAGCTGGATCCGAATAAGAGTCAAGACCCATAATAAGATTTGTATTTACTTTTTGAGCTATCGGGCAATAACAAGTAGAGCTGAGTGGGAAAGAATTTTCCTGTACTGGGAAACTGCAATTACAAAGTTTTCCCCCATTCTGCATTGGGATGAAACTGTGATATTTGATAATTGTTTGTCTCTTCCCTCTCCACCAAAACAAAAACCAAAAAACCTCACATCCAGAGGCCCCCTAAAATAGCCAATAGCCTGGTGGTCAGGTCACTCAACTTGGATGTGATAAAATGGCAGAACAAGGACTTGAACCTCTGTCTCCTACATCCCAGCTTCATTCCCTGACAACTAGGCTATTGGCTATGCTGAAATCAATTGGTCTCACTTACTCACCAGAAATTCCATCCTGAACCTGAGACACATCCTAACCAAAAAAATAATTTAATTGAAAAATTCTTGACCAACTCTACTGACAATGCCTTCTTAAATATTTTAAGGTTTCCATAAGCAGCTCTCTCTACAGGATTAGCAAAGAGCCTGTCTCCTGGAATACTTCATGGTGACTAGTATCTGACTTACTCAGGGATTGGTTTTTCAAGTCCTTAGCCAGAACTGGTTTTATGACAGAGTTATAGTTCTTTGCTCTTGCAGTAAATTTCAGGCTGGAATGAAAGAGTTTCTGCACCTCTTGCTCCTTGATTCATTAGAAATTAGATTCTTTGAAATTTCCTCTCTGGAGGAGTGACCTTTGTGGTGAGAATCTGTAGTGTTCTTCATTCCTTCTGATACCTTTTATCTTTTTTTTTTTTATCATTTTTTCAGCTTCATAGAGGAATGGGGACAGAATATAAATGAACCTCTCAGGACTCAGCTATTGAGTGTACCCTGACCTTACAGGATTTTTCTCCTTTCTTCATAGTGTGAAGGGAGAGAGGCCTCTATGTTAGAGATAATGGGATATTACTGATGAGGGAATCTAAAGGGAAAATCATGATTGCTACTGTGTCACAGAAATCATGTGCAACACATAAAAGAGTTTACTCTTTAGGAATGATCCCTAAGTGCGCTCTTTGACTTTTAGAGGTGTTCTCTAAGCAAGCCCATGTTTATGGAGCGAAAGTGAAATCTCCTAGAGCAGCAGTGTTGTCTCACTGCAACCCATAATGATCAAGGCTGATTCATATCTTGTTGGAAAGAGAGTAGGGAAAATGATCAGGAATAAGTGGTGACCCAAGCTTACCCTTCCTACCTGCTTGCTTCTCCTTCCCTTCTTGTTCCTCCATGGCTAGCAGTTTAGAGGAGAAAGGTGTGGGTCATGGCATGAGTGGGGTCCTGTTACCTTGGCAGGTGTGGCTTAGCCAACCTACAGTATGAGTGTGGTCTGATTAACTTGGTGTGGCATTTATAACTTAATAGGTATATTAAACAATATCTACTAGGGATAAATATTTCTAAATCAGTAGGCCAGATAACTTGCACCCCAAAATCCTGAAATAGTTTTCTGAGGAGATTTCTGGCCCACTGATGTTAATTTATAATAAATCTTGGAAAAATTCCAGAAGACTGGGAGAGTACTGATATTGTACAAATATTTTCAAAAGGACAAGTGCAATGACTAAGTTAACTATAGTCTGACATCCACCCCAGGCAAAATAATAGAAAAACACAGAGTTTTCAGTTGATAAAAAATTAAAAGATGGGAATATAATTAGTGCCAGTCCACATGGTTTTACGGAAAACAGGTCTTGTCAAAGAAACCCGATTTCATTTTTTGAGAAAACTGTAAATGTGTTTGAGACAGGTAACTTCGTAGATGTAATATAGTTAGACTTTTGTAAATTATTTGACTTAGTACCACAATATTCTGAATAAAAAATTAGCACCAGAAGACATCTATAAAACTGATGTTAAATGGATTAAGACTTGGCTAACTGACAGAAAAGTAGTCAATAGAGAATGAATACTGAATGGGTGTGCTTTGATTGAGGTTCTGCATGGATTGGTACTAGGCCTAATACTATTCATCAATGACCTGGAAGTAAATATAAAAATCACTGCTGATAAAGATTTTGGATGACACAAAGATTGGCAGATTGGTAAATAATGATGTAGATGTGGCAGTCAGACAGAACGCTCTAGAGCTCTTGGTAAGTTGACCTCATTCAAACAAAACACATTTTAATATAAGCGAAGTTATACATGCAGGGACAAAGAACATTACTCACTCTGTAGGTGCGGCCTTTCTGTGAAGCAGTGACTCAAACAGATTTAGGGAACAAGCAACTCATAATAAGCTCCCAGTGAGATGTTGTGGCAAGAAGGGCTAATGTGCTCCTTGGAAGTATAAATGGGGAAATAGTGAGTAGGAGTAGGGCGATGATTTTATCTCTGTATACAGCATTGGTGAGATCTATATGGGAATACACCATCCAGAGTCAGTATCCATATTTTCAAAAAGATGCTTAAAAATTGGAGTGGGTGCAGAAAAATGCCACAAAAATGAATCAAGGGCTGGATACAATGTTTACATTTAGAGATTTAAAGAGCTCAATATTTTTAGTTTATCAGAAAAAAAGAGAGCAGTGACTTGATTAGAGTGTAAGAATATCTTCATGGGGAGAAAATACCAAGTAGTAAAGGTCTCTTTAAGTAGCCAAGAAAGACTTAACAATAACCAATGGCTGCAAGCTAAAATTCAAATTAGAAATTAGGCACACATTTTTAACAATGAGAACAATTAACCATTGAAACAAGCTACCAAGGGAAGTGGTGGATTTACCACCTGTTGATGTCTTCGATTAAGATGGGATGCCTTGCTGGAAGATATGCTTTAGTCAAACACCAACACATTATTGGTCTCAATAAATACAGGGTAACTGGGTGAAATTTAATGTCCTTTGACATACAAGAGGTCAGACTAGATGATCTAATAGGCCTTTCTGGCCTTAAACTGTATGAATCTATGCATCTCTGACTTATCATTCATTTCAAAGGTGACCTAGATTTCCTGTGTTCACTTTCCAATAGCAGGTGTGACCTAGAGAAACATTAGGAAAAATGACAGCAAACACAAAGAGACAATAGCATCGTTCACTGAATAAAAACTTCTAAAAATACCAGTCATTTCACTATGAACTCATATGAAAGGCCACCAGGTATATAGTAGTGATATCCATGTAATAAAATTGTGGGGCCATGGGCTAAATTAATAAATATAATTTATTACATGCTTCTTTCATTTGTCATGGTCCTTTGACCATCTCCCCTGCTTTCGGTGCACTGATCCATCTTTGTCAGGATTATTTCTAACATTACTAATCCCTGAGCAGTTTCAGATAAATGTTTTTTAAATCAGCCTACAGAGAAAGGTTTCATTTTTTCCTGAAATGTGGAATTCCATCAACCCATTCAAATTATAACTGGCTGACACCAAGGATGGTAATACTAATTCCTGCACCAGTCACATATTAAAATGTCTGATTTATTTAATTGTGCATATTTAGAAACAGGACTTTTAACCCAATGGAAATGGGAAGTTGGGAATTTTTCCATGAGACCCAGTACTTCTGTCCCTAGAAGGCCCCGAGACATTGAACTCAGAATTGTGACATTCTTACAAGAGAAAATATATTTTTAGATCATTATCACAGATTTCCATGGCTCTGTTTTAAGCCATATAGAGTTGGTCTAACAGCAAACAAAACATCATGCTATGAAGGTGGAAGAATATAAAAACAATACTCAAAAACGTTTAGATTTTATTGAAGTTATAATAGATTTAAACAAAAATATAGAAAATATAAAAAGGAAATTTAGAGTTTGCTTACTTGAAAAGAAAGGTAATTGCACTTGTAAATATATAGTGATTCTTCCAGATGTAATAATTCAGTTTATTAAGATTAGTATCTTAATCTATTATTAGGATATATTAGGCTATATCTATATGTAGGATATATCAATCTATGATTCGGATAATCATACATCAGATTATTATTAATAATAATAGTAATAATAATAATAATCTGTGAAGAGATACTAAGAATAGAAGATGTACCTAGCAGGACAGACACATCACTGGCTATCTCTGTCTTTCTGAAGTATTACTAAACATTGTATAGGTTGTTTAGCCCCATGTTATTTTCATATTTTCATAAAAGCAATATACCAAGTGCTTACTTCAGAGATTTATTACCTAGCTAGTTAGAGATAGACTTGCATTTCAAGAACATTTACTGGTGCTTTGCAAATTCAAAACATTAAACTGAAAGCACACAGTTTTTAATTTGCTGTCCATATTAAAATAGGTAATTCAGTATCATGAAAGATTCAATAACTTTAAAAAAAACAACAACATTTGTTAACCCGGATAGTTTCAGCATTCACTTACTTTGGAAACTCCTCACCACTTTGGAAAGCAACTCACATAACTTCACCCTCTCCCTACTCAGACACAATCTCCCCAAACCCACAGAAGATCAGCCTTGCTTTGTCCATGCTGAGGGGCTTATGCATTGCCTCAAACCATCTCCTTCCAAAAGGTTTTGGTCCAAAGGAAATATAGAAGAAATGACATGGCCCTTAATATTTGTTTAAAATAGTTTTATCTTGCTTTTTGATATATGCTGACATAAAAGTTTGAGAGAAAAAAATCAAATTGTTCACAGCAAGTGAAAAGGCGGATGTGACAGAACCTTGGCAAAGGGTTCTCTGTTCTTTGCAAACAACTCCCATCTCAGACCTGAGAAACATGCTACACCAAATGTGTGTCTTACAGGATATGTATGCTTATGTAACCCTTCTGCCAGTTGTAGTCGGTAGCAAGAAAGGGCTGGATTCAATATTTAGGGATTCCTTTTCAACAATACAACACAAAACCGACTACAGCCCCACCTAATAGCCTGGGACTATTACACATCATCCCTTGGGCACCTCTAGAGGCAATACTTCCCCTCTCACAAGCATGAAGTCTGAGTGTAGAAAAGAAACTTAATAAAAAGGGGAAGGTGACCCAGCATTAACTTGGAAAATACTTCAAGCAGGATTCATAAGCATAAAACCATGAGCAAAACACCCACCCCAGAGTCCTTTTGACTCAGGTTCTTAAGTCCAGCAACCAAAAGTTCCTTTAACATGCCTGACTTCATCCACACCACTCACAGTTGTTGTCCTTAGTCAGTGAAGAACCAGAGTTCAGAGCTTCATCCCATAGTTCATCTCCCACCCTGGGGAGGGGGGCGGAGGGAGAGAAGAAAGGCACTTTGCTTGCTCCGCTGTCTGAGCACTCACTCTGGCATCTGCCACCCTGCTACATCGGTCACCGTGGTGGCTGCTCCACACCCTCTATGATGTCTTGAGGTCCCACCACTTAACCCAGCTCACAGTGATTTCAGTTCTCAGCTGTTAGTGTGGGAACTGCACTCCTAATGTAGACTAGGCAGTCTCTTGCATCAGAAATACTGTCCCAAAGCAGGTCTAATGCTTAGACCTTGGTATCAGTGACTTCAGCTCTGTTGGTCTGCAACAAGACTCTCAATTGAGTCTTAAACAGCTCTGTTATTACATAATGGAGAAAGGAATGGTCAAATGATGTCTGGAACTATTAGACACCACCAGGTACAAGTATCTTCCCCATGCTTTCTAAACTCCATTGGGTTTTGGCACCTATGTCCCCTGACTATCAAGTGCAGTTTAGTTGAGTGAGAGTTCCTCAATCAGTGTATGCCAAGCACTGTTCTGCTGCCCTTGATTCACAAAAATAGGATAACCACCTTTTAAACCCCTACCCTCCAATATCAAAGTGACTTGTGATCCAACACCAGCCAAAAGTGATAATTTGGGCAAAGCAGCCCCACCATGCTGAGCACCTAGGCAGAGTGGGTATGCCCATGTAAACAAAGTCAGCTCCTGAGTTCTCTTCCCCAGTTCAGCACTAGATGCCAGGGGAGAGCTCATTCAAACCCTGCTTACACAAACTGTAATAAGTAAGATATCTACTGAAAGCTCATAACTTGTCAAGATTCATAATAATTGTGTGATGTATGTATGGGTAATATTCAAGCAATAATGTATTTATATTTAAAGTATTTTTAGGTACTTGGAGTAAAAATTAGTCACCAGAGGATGACATGCGTTGGCCATGGCCCACTCAGACAGAAGGGAATTGTCAGCCATCCCTGTTTAGCTAATGATGCAATGCAAGGCTCAATTGTTTAGCCTTGCTCAATCCCAAGAATTTCACTGGAAAACCATCAGAGACAACTGCAAGCAAGCTTTTGAAGGTGAAAAAGGAAAAAGACAAAAGAGAAGCTATGTCTAAATACAAAAGGCTGTTTCAGTATAACAAAGGGTGGGAGAAATACACTATATCCTTTCACTGTGGACACCTCTTGAACAGTGGAAGTATCCTCCTGAAAAATCAGATCCTGTTTCCTGTGAAGCCAGGTAGCTCAGCAACAGACTGAACCTTGTTAGACCTACTTAATTAGAAAGGAAAGGTAACTATTAAGTGTAGACCCAGGTTATGATTTTGACATTTGTTTCTATCACTCTCTCTTGTTCTTTGCTAACTCCCCCTTCTTTCTTAAATAAGCCTACTTTTGTTTTATTATAAGCACTCACAAGTGCTGTGTGGTTTAGAGGAGCAGTGGCTTAAGGTAAAGCTGGTAAGCTGAGGTACACTGCATCATTGGGGGCAGAGGGTCTGAGATCTCTGTGGGTAACCAGTGTTAGGGACTGGGGAACAATCCAAAGGGACTCAGGGACTGGGGTGCACTTATTGTTAACCTGCAATGTGAAGACAAGACTATCAAAGCCTAGAGGAGAGTGCCTGAATGCTGGGCTTAGGGAGTTGACATCCATCCCTGCCCAGACAAGACTCCCTCATACCGGAGGCAGGGAGTGACAAGTTGACTCTCAGTCCTAGGTTCACCGAGAACCATCACAGTGGGCATATATATCAAACTATCTACTTTGAATTATATACAAATATGTACTAAGAAATAGCAGCAGCAAGCTACTGGCATAAAGTTGTTGAATGGAGTTCAATCTGTTTTTAACGTCAGTAGAACAGGGCTATGACATTTCTCTTTGGTGTCAATATTCTGTTGGCCTCATTCTTAACTCTCATGTACTCTTCTGTCAAGACTTCATTGGTGGTACTTTAGGTTTATACCAGCAGAAGTGGGAGCAGAAACCGGCCCCGAGTCTTCAGAACTGGTTTATGGTTGCTTTTTTAAGACAGATAAAACATTTTAAATCAACATTATGTGCAACTGAAGTGCACAAGACTTGTATAAACATTGGCAAAATGAACACTTTCCCTTAAGACCAAATCTGTGTAGAAAGTTAAAGAAAGGATAAATGCAAAAGTAGATACTGCATACAATGAGTTGGCACAGCAGTGGTTCCATTTAAGACAATTAATAATTTCACTAGAATTGAGAAACTCATCACGTTGCAGAGGCAATACAATTCACCTCCCTCAAGAAGACTTCATGCTTACAGTGGAGTCAGATGATTGCAGAACTGCATGGACATGACCTTAGGAGCATATGTCAATATTACTGTAAAACGGAGGCTGATGGCTTGTGAAAGAATTGAAGAGACTGGGGGAGGGGGATCATTATGGATTGAAAAACACACACATTCTATTTTGATCACAGAGGGATTTTGCAATAAAGGAACAATATTAAGTGCTTTGAAACCTGTTTCAATTTCATTAATTGTTCACAGAATCAATTAATCTTTTTTTCTCAAGTTAACATTTACCCCACAATTTCTGCCCTTTCTCCTTCTGCTTTCCTGGGAGCTCAAGCTAACATACCTTAATTTTGTTCATTTTCCAGTCATCATCATAACTTTGGGAATAAAAATTGTTAACTGGTGCTCACTGTTGACAGTCTAGCTCAGCACCAGTGGAGCAAGCACTAAAAGCTCTCTCAAAACAGATTGGTAGATTTTTAAACGCAGTATATTTAGAATGTGGAGACTATTCCCCTGCAGATATTGGCAATTTTAATGTAAGTCAAACTTTGAATAGCTTGACAAGTGTCTCTTCCAATAAGAGCTTTTTAAAATGTGTATTTCTTGTCAAAGGTACTGAAAATATAGTTGTATGTGTAGAAGATGAAATTGTGATGCAGATGGAGTACTTTACATTTTAATTTGTAGTTAAAATGCAGTAAAATGGAAGAGATGCATATGCAAAGGATGAAGACAAGTGGGAACTGAAGGAGGCAAGACAGGATCTGCCCTGTAACATCTGCCTACATTTATTAGAGTCTGCAATGTAGATGGGAATAGAGAAACATAGTTCTGCTATTTTATTCTAGCACTATTATGATCTGTTTGAGAAGTGAGTGAAGTTTTCTTTTTATTGTAAACAAACTCAGAATTATTGGAGATGATACCTAGAGAAAGGAAAAAATATCAGTGTGGCCTTGCCACACCAACTTAGGGCTACTGGAATTTGCACCAGATAATATACATATAAAACATAGTTTATGTAAAAAAATTATATGCAAAAATGTGTTAATTAAATATTAAGTTTGCACACTGCAAGTCAAGCAACGCCAAAAGATAAATCCCTAAAAGTTACATTAACTAGTTTGCACCGTACATTGTAGAAACCAAACTATGCTTTCCCCTGGGTGGGTGCACTATAACGATGAACTAGTGAGTCCCTTCACCATAATGCACCTTTGATTTCCAGGATCTCCTAAGATCTGGCACAAAGGGACTGACAAGAGTTTAGGGTCAAGCAAAATAAAAGAGTCATTCTGTTTCTCTTCCATGTAATGAACCCCTTCCTCACCCCCCTTGTTGAAATTCCAGATAATGAAGTATGTATTTGCTATCCCTGATCTCTCCCTCACATCACTTCTGCTTGCTTCTCTACTGCTTCTGCAGATCTCCTAAGGTCGGCAGAATCAGGGCTCCCATCTTATTGGCCTCAGGAGTCCCAGTGTGTAGGGAATGGGGAAGACCAGGAAGAGTAAACCGGGGGGAAGGCATTTCACCATTTTCCTCTTGACCTTCTGAAGTCTGCAAGAAGAGAAAACCCCTAGTGAGCCATAAGAAACTCTGTCCCGTATAGAGCCTAAGTAAACTCATTTGGTCCCCAGTAAATATCCCCCCCTGTTTTAGGAGGCTCAACAACCCCCTTCGTGAGACTTTTGATGGAAAAAGGTTTCTTTCTATTGACTTGTCTTGCTAATGGTCAGGTTACAGTCTGAGTGAGATCTATCACTGAAAGGGAAAGAGCTAAAGAATGTTTTAAAAGTTTGTGCAGCTACAGTCATTAAATATAATTCTTTATTACCTCTACATAACTGGTAACCTTACGCATATGGTATTGCTTTTGTTACCTGATTAGATTAGTATAGCAAAAATAAGGAGTGGTGGGTGAGACCAAGTCATTGACCCTCTGAGGGAAAGGGTGGGTACTTTGTATCAAGAAACAGGATTAGCAAACTCTTAGAACATTTTAAAAACTGGCTTTTGAGGCATGGGGCTTGCCATACCAATAAGAAATCATAATAAAAGGCCAGAGGGGGCGAGTACTTGAAAAAGCAAGCAAACAAACAAAATGCCAGCAATTAGATCCCAGTATGAGGGTGATTGGATCTTAATATTTATCTTATAAAGGAGCAAGTCTTGGCATATAATACAACAAAATCCCAATTGATCTCAGACTTCTGGCAGCTGCTCAAACTGAAGAAATGTCATACTGAAGCAAAAAGTAATCTGCAAAATATAGTCCAGGTGGATGAAGCAGCAGAAGACGAAGCAGAAGAGAAAGCCCACTGACACTTTACAAGCATCATAACTAAACTCTTTATTGACCTTCCTTCCTCCAAAGGCAAATACTTATTTTGATTATTTTAAACTTTATGGGGTGCATAAACACCCTGTGCAACATTACATGTATACTAATCCTTTACACTCTATTTATTTAAAGCTTATTATAATGAGTAATTTAGAAAACTTGTAACTAACAATACTGCCAATTGACACCTTGATAATTTGGTGGTATGTTATAGTCTCATCTCCAACCCAATTTGCTCTTGCGTCATTTAGACTGTAAGGGGTCTGTAATGAAATTATAACAGTATTATACTGTTTAGCCACTAGGTGGCACTGTGTATAAAATACCTTATTTAAACGAATCTCAGCCACACCTGATAGAGCACTAAAGGATCTTATGATGAACACATCTGGTGCGTATAAGCAAGCTCTGTAGCCAGTCCATATCTAGTATAGGGACATAACAGTGTGTACAGTAGGGACTGTCTCTATATCTGTTTTTGTATCCCTGAACAATGGGACTTCATTCCTGATTAGGGTCTCTGAGCACTACTGTAACAATGTTGCATAATAATAATTTTAAAAAAGATTACTATGTGCTGAGACATTTGGAGTCATGTATGAAAGATCCAGCATGGTCGCATTTATTGGTTACAATGGATAGATCTGCCATGTATGACGCGTGTGATAGGGATGTGGTTGTCATGGTAGTATAGTGAATGAACAAAAGAGATCAAAAGCTCAAAAATGTTTAAAAATAGAAAGACTTCAAGAATGAGAATGTGTTGTATATCACATAGAACTGCATGTGTGAAGCAGCTTGTATATTGTGTTACTGCATTGAACTTGGCTCTAGCCAGTTCTATGAAAAATAGTGCCAAAGTACTAAATGCACCCAGATATTACACAAAAACTCTCAAGAGAACCTGGCTATTACATGAGTAATATAGTTATGAACCGTAATTAAAAAGTTGGTACATAATGAGGAAGATAATTCATGTACTTCTACATAATCTGCACACTAACTGACCAAATAACTTAGATGTTTAACACTGAAAAGGATCTAAAAGAGCCTACTAAATATTTGATAAAACAGAATAGGGTAAAAACTGCAGAGCTGAAAGGCAGAGCAGTACACTTTATGGTGTTACAAGAAAAGAAAAGACTGACAAATGGGATCTCAGACGGTGCTTTATGATATATGATTTGCAATCACTGATCAGACCATTGGGACATCAGGTCCAATATTCTGCCTCCAAAAGTAGCCAATATCTGATTCTTCAAAAAATAAAGTGAAAACCCTTAATTATATTATACTTTAACACTTCAAGAGCTTTACATTTTCAAAACTTGGTAACATATGAACATTCACCAATAATCAAAGTAATATTAATGGATAACATACATACCCAATGATGCAATGTTGAACATAGAGGCCCCCCACTAGAAGTGCAAGATTATCCTTTTTATTAATTACATGTACTACACTAGTACCTGGAGGGGAAAAAAAACTTCATGGTTTTATTATGCTACAAATACCTAAAAAGACAATTCCTGCTCCAGAAAACTTGAGACCTATGTCCTTGATCCAGCTCAGCATGTAAGTAGTTCCATTGACTTCAATGGAACTTTAGACATACTTCATATTGAGCATGAGTTTATGAACTTTTAAAAAACCAGCTACAGTACTTGAGTCACTAAAAGTCTGTGTCAGAAAACACAAGGACATCTAAATTATTTTGTCTCTTCAACCACATCTCCTTCCTCTCACTGGGGTGAGGACGGGGGAGCATTTGATTCACTCTTCCATGTAGCAAAATCAAAAGCAATTGAATCAGGTAGAATGTAGAAGTATTTCAATCCTTCCAAAATAGTGAGTGACTATGGCGCGAGAGAGAAGTAAAAAAAATGAAAACAAAAGGAAGCGAGGACAGTAAAGCAACTTCAGAAAAAAAGATTACTTGGGGATTGAGTGGCTAGAAAAAATCCATCTCAATTTAAACACTCTCTCCATTGTTGATTGCTACTAAACTAATAATATTAAAATCTGTCTGCCTTCAGTGACTTGTAATTGTTGGAAAAAGATTCCAAGTGTGGTTCGTTACCTTGCACCGATAAGAGACCCACACAGGATTTCAGGCTGGACAGTCTCCAAAAGAGTTTATTCTGCAGAAGGTCAATTCCCAAGCCCACAAGTGGACAGTGGAAAAAGACCCTGAACAAAGGATTACAGACAGTTTTATACTTTATTGCTACTTAAACATTCATGACAAAACCATACATATTTCCCTTACAAGGGCACAAACTTATTTTCTCTATAACTATTGGTCTATATTATTATTATTTATAAGATACTTTTACAGATGTTTTGCAGCTAACTACAACTTATCTATTAAGGTTGCAGAGCTTGCTGAATTCAGCCAAGGCTTATCTCCTTCTGCATTCCTAAGAACTTTCCATGATCTATGCACAGAGTGAAACGGCCTTGCCTCATAAACAAAGAAGCTGCAAAAATGGAGTAACTATAGTCAAGCAGACAATTATTTTCCTTCATAATTTGATAGAAAAATTACCATTTTTTATTACTAACTTTACAATAGTCCCCAATGGTGACCTAACAACTTGTCAGCTGCTATTCCCATGATAAAGAAAACATCCAGAGATCAAAGAAAATACCAGCTAGAAAACTAGAAACAAGTGTTCTGATGACACAGTGATTATGTATGTGGATCACTGCCTTTCCTTCCATGTAAAAGCCCAAAATTAAATATGCTGATGACATCACTTTAATGATGATTCCCTTTAAGACACATAGCTCGCTTTTAGGGGGTCTTAATAGTTTTGTTTGCTTTAAAACATACACCATTGTATGGTTGTGAGATTTAAGTGATGTTTCTCTTTAAGTATTATTTCTGTATGCCAAATAGTATAAAATAAAATATATTCTATGAAATCAAGTAAAATAATCTACAACCATTATAGGTAATTTCCAGCAGGGTTCGGTAGTTGATGTGTTCCAGCAAGTATAGTGTTATAATTAGCTCTGACCAATTGTTGTTGGGGATCTGAATGAAATCCACAGGGTGACAGGAAGTTGCAGTAGTCAAAGAAAAGAAAAGAAAAATATTGACAGTGGGTAGACTCTCCTTTGATTTGGTTATTGATGTTATTCTAACTGCAACACACATACACACTAGATAAAATATGAATAAAAACACTACAGTTAAGAAAAATAAAAAAACTTGGCCACAGTCCTGCAAGTGACTCCTTGCAGCGGGGTTCCTGCAAGTACATAGAGCCTCACCGACATAAAAAGTTAAACTAATGCTAATTCAAAGCTATTCTATTCCACACGATCAGCATTTTTAAGTGTCAGGTTCCTTTGGAGATCACCTAAAGGCTAAAAATGGGAACATGGGTAATTTTCTAAGGTTTGGAGAGCAACAACATGAGCATTTATTTGTTGTGCTCTATATGGATAAAACTTGAATTCCATAGCACTGATCTTTGTTCTGTTCAGACTTAGCTCATATGATCTTATCACTCAGTTCTTGTCTTGAGGACATTTGGTTTTAAGAAGAAAAATGATAATGGAGCTGTTAAGAAAAATCTATCTATAGGACTCTTCAGATAACAATAAATATAACAGAAAGCTTGGTTCTGCTTTACTGTGTTGACTACCATTACTACAAAATATAATATCAGGAAAGTATTTTACTGAATTATACATCGGAATAAATTACTTTCCACCCCCTTATACAATTCAGTCAGAATTCTACTTCAGTAATAGAGGATATTTTAAAATATAACCCAATTACAAAAAGCATTTGAGAAAAGTATTACTTATTTTTTAAAAGTTTAAGTTTTAAAACCTTTTAAGATATTGAAAACCAAATGTGAATTATTGCTTAATGCCACTAAGGCATGTCTACACTACAAAATTAAGTCAACCTAAATTACATCGGCATACAGCCGCCACAGTAATTACATTACTTGTGTGTGCCTACACTTTGCTCCTTGTGTTGGCAGGACGTATCCTCACCAGGAGCTCTCTTGTATCAATTGTACTTTCAGTGTGGGACATTGTGAGTCGACGTAAGAAACACAATCTACACTGACACGGTGTTGACATAACTACATTGACCTTGGCTCTATGCCACTTGTAAAGATGGAGTTATTAAGTAGGTGTAGCAGGGCAGTTACGTAGGTCGGAGCAAAATTTAAGTGTAGACACTTCCATAGATAGGTCTGATCTACACTATAGAGTTAAGTTCATGCAAGGCATCTTACATGAACCTAACTCTGATTGTATACAGTGACGTTGTTGTAGCCATGTCAGTCCCAGGATATTCGAGAAATAAATGGGGGAAGTAATATTTTTTTATTGGATCAATGTCTGTTCGTGAGAGAGACAAGCTTTTGAGCTTAGAAAAAGCTTCTTCAGGTCTGGGAAAGGTATTCACATGTCACAGCTAAATACAAGGTGGAACAGATTGTATAGCATAATGCATATTTCAAAGGACCATGCAAGGTGAAGTGGCCTGTTAATACGTCTCCAGTCATAAGGGGAATGGGAGGAAAAGCTTGGGGAGGTGGGAAGGAGTTCAATAGGTTATAGTAATGTAAGCAAGGTCTGAGTGGCACTCTCCCTGCTCAGCAGCTGAAAGGGGAGCATGTTATTTGCATGGGCTTTGTATTTGCATGAATACAATTAAGTACTCAGCATATTGCATAAGCACACTAGGTGCTGAGCATGATGGGAAATGGTCAATGTGTCTGATATTGTGTTACAAGTCACTTTTGTGTTAACTGCAGGGGTAATGAAATGTTGTCCTTCAATTGTATGAACAAATGGCATCAGATCTGTGTTTAGCCCGTTCTGATTAAAAATTCACTCTCACCCAAACAGAGCCCAAAAAAGGTGGTGGACGGATGTTTCAGCATTGCAAGAGGAAGGGAGGGGTGAGAAGTCTCCTGTTGAGATTGTACTAGACCTGGCAAAGGGCTACGCTCAGGCATGGATTGTCAATTTCCTTCCACTGTTAAAAGGTAGAATTAATGGTTCCTCTCAGAGTCTTTTGTTTGTTAAAAGCAGGGACATTGCTTCTGTGTCAGCAGAAGGTTTTCCCATGAGCTGAAATTCACTAAGCGCTGAATCACTAGAGAGACTCGGAAACCTTGACAGACAACCACCAGCGAGGTGCCAGCAGTAGGCAGCACCTGCAGACAGCAGGATTGGTCAGCGGCAGTAGATAGCAGTAGCAATGGCAGTCAATGCCAGCAGATGGTGGAATCGGTTGGCGCCAGCAGACAGCGGGAGCCAGGAGTGGTTGGTGCCAGCAAACGGCGGGAGCCAGGAGCGGGGTCTCAGTGAGGCCCGGAGGTGGCAGGAGGCAGCAGTGGAGGAGACCTGGTCAAGCCTGCATCCAGCAGGAGCCTGCAGAGGGCGACTGGCTGAGCCACAACCGAGAGGTGGACATAGCGATTATGATGGTCAGTACAGGGGAAAGCAAGAAGGGAGAGGCGAAGAACATGCCAGAGGACTCTGGTATGGGTTTGGCTCATTGAGTTCATGAATTCTGTTTGCACGGTTTCCCAAATCAGTGCTGTGTTACTGTGTAACAGTGCTTCTGTTATTAAAAGATTTACTTTCTATACTCAGACTCTGTGCTTGCGAGAGGGGACGTATTGCCCTTTGGGGCGCCCAGGGGATAGTGTGTGATTTCCCAGGTGACTGGGTGGGGGCTCAAGCCAGTTTGGTGTGGTATCATTGACAGGGACCCCTAGATATAGAACCCGGCCCTTGCTGCTGCCGACTCTGTCTGGCAGAAGGGTTACAGTAATAAACCATAAATCCAGTGTCTGTTCAGTCCATGATTTTTAGGGTCTAGCAAAGTTATGAATTTCAGCTCCCAGACTCATCATTGTTGTGTTGTGCAGATTTCTTTTTAGGATGAGGACTGAAAGATCAGGTATAGAATGTCCATTCCATGATGTAATCTAATTCTCTTGTGGAGTGTCCTTGTTTGGTGAAGGTGGTTTTAAGTGTGTTAAGGTGTATATCCTGGACTTTCTCCTTGGAGCATATACTGTGTACCTAAGTGCCTGGCTATAGATAACAGATTTCATGGTGTGTTTGAGATGGTTACTGAGTCCGTGAAGGTAGCTGTGGTCATCCATGGGGTTGTGTATATACTTGTCTGTAGGGTTCCATTGTTACAGCTGATCATGGAATCCAGGAAGTTGATGCTCATGTGGAAGTGTTCCATAGCGAGTTTAATGAACGGATCGAGATTGTTGAAGTTGTAGTGGAAATCTATGAAGGAGTTTAGATCGTCTGTCCAGAGGATGAAAATATCATTGATGTATCTCAGGTTGATCATTGGTTTTGTGGTGCATTTGTCCCAAAATTCTTCTTCAATTTTGTTCAGAAAGATGTTGGCAATATTGTGGAGCCACCCTAGTACCCATGGTCGTTCCCAAGATTTGGAGAAAGTGTTTGTTATTGAATGTAAAACTGTTATGGGTGAGGATGAAATGGATGAGTTTGGCAATATGTTTGGGGTGGATACCTCAGACTTGTACATTATCTTGTAAATATTGGAGACAGTGATGTCATCATTATGAGGGATGTTGGTGTATAGAGAGGTGACATCCATGGTGTTTTGAGGAAGGTTGTTAATGTTGTGCAGTTTCTGGAGGAAGCCGGTTATGTCCCTTTGTGTGGTGAGCAGTTTGAGGATGGTGTCTATGATTCCTGATATTCCTTCAGTAAGAGAGCAGTGGATGGATGATGGATCTGTCTGGGTTTCCTTGTTTGTCTATGTTGGGAAGCACGTGGAAGGTCCCTGAGGTGAGTTTGTGAGGGATGAGGTTGTACAGTTTCTCTTGGAGTTGTTTAAGGAAGGAATTGATAATATCCTTAAATACCTGAGTAAATTGTGGTGTGGGTCTTCTTTGAATTTTTTATAGTAGGTGGCGTCAGAAAGTTGTTAGTTGGCCTATTTAATGTAGTCATCACAGTTGAGAACTACAATGGTGCCCTCTGTCTGCTGGTTTGATGACTGTTTGGTGGTTTGATTTCAGTGACTGTATAGCTGTCCTTTTGGTGGTAATCCATTTGTTATGGATTTCACAGTCAATTTTCTTCCTGAAGCAATCAATGTAATGATCAAGAGTGTGGTTTCATCTGCTATGGGGTGTCCACTCAGAAGATTATTTTTTCTTATGACAGTTGGTAGGGATGTGGTAATGAAAGAATTATTTGAGGCAGAATCGGCAGAAGAATTCTTCTAGTTCTCTGCATGTTAGTATGGTATCAGGTTCTGTGGTGGGGAAGAATTTCAGTCCCTTAGGAATACAGATAATTCAGCTTCAGTTAGGGATAGTCTTGAAGAGCCTTTCAGCTTAAATTCATAACTTTGCTAGATACTAAAAATCATGGACTGAGACAGGATTTATGTCTTATAACAGCAATCTGTAACCCACTTACTCACCCACCCACCCTGCCTCTTCCCCTTCACTTCTCCCCTATGACTGGAGATGCATTAGTAGGCCATTTCACCTTAAATGGTCCCTTGAAATACAGATTAACTAATTATACTAAACAATCTTTTCCACCTTGTATTTAATTGTGACACTGTGAGTACACTTCCCAGACCTGAAGAAGAGCTCTGTGTAAGCTTGAAGGCTTGTCTCATCAACAGAAAATGGTCCAGTAAAAGATACGATCTCACCCGCCTTATCTCGCTAACTCTTATGTCAGTTAGTCAGACATGAGTGTGAACTGTTGTAAACAATTCTTTCCTCTTTTCTAAAAGTGGAATTTCTGACAGCTTTTTCTTAATTTTAAAAAACACATTTTCAGAAAAGGTACAGGCACTATTTATAAATGCTAAAAGCTGTTTTAGTAATTATAGGCTCTACTGAAATCTCTTAGCCACCCCACCAGCGTGTTTATGTTTTTAAAAATAGTTCCCAATTAGATGCCCTATCTAATTACATCTTTACTCGTTTCCTCTTCTTCAATTCTTCCTATAAAAGAGGTCAGAAATCTTTTCAATGGGGCATCTGAACGTAGAAATACATTCTACAGCATTTCATATTCTTTTACAAATTTACGAACACAACAGTGTTTGTGAGAGTGCTATATGGCTTATAGTTACTCAAGCAATATCTTTTAGCAGTTATATATATTGTAATTCAATAGTTTCTCTGAAATTCTGCTTTTCTTAAAATCTGTCAAATTTTCCATTTAGAAAATAGACAAAGCTATAGACCAACATTACTTATGCTCGCTGGGCATAAAGATCAATGAGCTGTTCTTGTTGCAGGATCAGGGCCTTTCATAGGACACCATTAAAGTTTTAGATGTGCCATATCCTCTACAGAAATTAAAAGCACTGGAGCATGGGCAGCACATCTTCCTATTTGATTATTCTGTTTCTTTTTTGTGTGTCCCATAGAAAACTTTCTATGGAGTGCAAATAAAACTAAATGAACAACAGGGTGCTGCCTTCAAAGGAATATATTCAGCATGTTAGGCAAGGTAATGCAAGTGAGACAAGATGAACCAAGAAAGGGACAACCTAAAAAAAGTGAGACAATAGAGCATAGAGGTAGAAAACTGGAAAGAAGTAAAACTAAGGAGGAGATGAAACAAGTAAAGAGAATATGAAAACCGAGGCAAGAAAGAAAAACAGAAGGAAAAGAGAAATGTAGAGAAAGAAGGAAAGAGTGTGCATGAGAAAGAAAAAGAATCTCCAAACACAACAGCTTGTCAGTCACTTTATTCTGCCCAAAAGCAATACACTGAGGTGTTGGGATGTGACTGTGGAAATAGAGACAGTCCAAATCCAATCTCATATAATTAGGAAAAATAGATTTGGTTCTTATTTTATGTTAATCAGTTCACGCATACCTTGAGATACATATTCCTATATGAATTTACAGCCTGTATGTAGGCTGATTGTAGTAGGAAATCAGAAAACCCATTAAATCGTATGGGTTGTCAAAATTCATATAAATGTAACTACTGACAACCAACAAAATCTACCATAGCACTTATTAATCTATGGTCACATTTAAACCCATATATGTTGAAAACAATAGGCCAAAACTAGAAATGCTTTGAGGATGCAGTAGTTCTGTCATAAGCAGAAAAACAAGCTGGGTGGGGTAATATCTTTTATTGGAACAACTTCTGCTGGTGAAAGAGAGAACAAAAGATGGTCCAATAAAAAATGTTACCTTACCCATCTTGTCTCTCTAATATCCTGGGACCAACACAACTGTACGATAAACAGAAAGTTTCCATACATTTTACAGTACTGCAGAAGTGTCTGGTTATCAGGAAAAGCCCTCCTCTGTGTCAGCATTATTTTCCTCTCACATACGTTCAGCTGACACACCATGACAGTATGACATAAAATGCCACATCTTCTGTCAAGTGCATGTGGTTGTAAACATAACTTATTGCTCTAGTGGTTGTTGTGAAGATCCAGAGTCTGATGACAGTAGGCACAGTGGTTTTTATCTCTTGAATCACAACCAATTTATTAACAGTTGAAACCAGTATGAAGCACAGCACCCAAACTACAGACAGCAATTTTCATGATAAACAAAGCCCTTGAATATTTATATAATTCCTTGCTAATACACCAGGATGAGAGTTATATATTGCATGTGTTAAATGTGGTTGATCTAGATCAGTCAGGCATAATTTACATTTTATAACTACTCATACATCCATAGAAAACATGTATGTTAAGATTTTTATTTTACAAGTAATTTTTAAAAGATTAAAATTTGGTTTGATATTCTGCATAAACCTAAGTTTGCTGACTAATTTTACCCTTTCATGTTTTCTCTCAAATACAATTCAGAGGAGCAATTACAATATTATTATTCTAGTTTCCTGACCTGTTTGATAGGATTGTCTGCAGAAATAATTATAAACCAGGTATGTCCATATTGCTTCCAATTCTAATAACTAATTTTAATTTGGAATTCAGGGAAATATCTGTAACACCTATTTCAAATACCAGAACGTATACCCAGCAATACACCAAAATTGAATGTAGTAACTGGTTCTTAATATTTTCCTTAACAACCTGGAGGGAAATTTTAGCTGGTAAAATATATGTCACAAGTAGCAGGCAATTACACTGCTAGCCATCTGAAGCAAATAAAAAATCATGAAAAATTTAAATTTAGACAAAAGATATTATTGGGTCTTCACAATTGTAGGATAATTATCAGTAAATGGTATGTTAATGTAAGAATTAAATTTGAAGTAATCCTTAAACTGGCATGCTCTATCACAGTGTTCCTCAAACAGTGGGTCCCAACCCACCAGAGGGTCACAGGAATGGTCTATGTGGGTTCTGTGTGTTCCCCAGAGGTGCTCCCCTCCCACCTCATCCCCACTCTTACTTCCCCCAAGTTGTAAACATTGGGATGGGGAGCAGGTTCCATGCACAGCTGGGTGAAGGAAGCTGCTGGAGCCAGCGAGCAGACAGTCGACAGCCTGGTTGCGATTGTGGCCCAGCCGTGGAGAGAGCAGGGCCAGGTAAGGCTTCAGGAGTGAGGCAAGGCTGGGAGAGAGAGAGAGGAAGGAGTCTAGAGAGAGCCATCCAGAGGTTGGGAAGGGAGTGGGAATCAGGGGTAACAGTGGGTTCACAAAAAAAAAAAAAAAATACAAAATGCAGCTGGTATGGTGCCTTAAGAAAAAGTTTGAAAACCACTGCACAGTCATATAGTGTTATGATTAAAAAGGCATTGAGAGCCTCTCCTAGATTATTTATGTACAGTAGGTAAAATACTGTTATCAATATCTCCATTATTCGTAGTATGGCAATTTTGGTAATATTGAAACATCCTTCAATTCTGTTTCCTAATAGCCAATAGACAACAGCTATTCGGGATAAGCATTTTTTAAATCTGCAGGTACAGATAACTTTGCACCCAAGAAGAGTACTAAAAGAGTGGGCTGAGAAAATCTCTGGCCCACTGATGTTCATTTTTAATAAATATTGGAATATCAGGGAAATTCCAGAAGACTGGAATGCTGGGTCAATATACAAAAAGTGCAAGCGAGTTGACCTGGGTGACTTTAAGCTAGCTAGCCTAACAGCGCTCTAAAGCAAAATAATGGAAAAACTGACAGGATCCAACTGTCAGGAAGGAAGGAAGAAAGGAAAGAAAAATAAATTAATGCTTGTCAATAATGTGTTATGGAAATATATCTTGACAAACAAACCTGATTTAATTCTCTGAGGAGATTACAAGTTTGGTTGAGAACGGTAACTATGTAGATATAATATACTTGAACTTCTGTAAGGCGCTTGACTTAGTACCATAGAACATTATGACTACAAAATTAGCACTATAACAATATCACTTGAGGACAGACTAAATGGATTAAGAACTGGCTAATTGACGTATCTTGAAAAGCAGCAGTCAACAGGCAATCATAAAATTAGGGGTGTTTCTAATGACTCTTAAAAGGTTTTAGGGGTCAGAGTGGACAAGCAACTCAATATGAGCTTTCAGTGCAAAAACGTGACAAAAAGGGCTAATGCAATCCTTGTGTATATAAACAGCGGAGTACGCACAGTAATAGGGAGGTTGTTTTACCTCCGCATAAAGAGTTTAACAGATAAATACTGGAATACTCATCCAGCTTGATGTCCACATTTTAAACACAATGTTTAAGAACAGGAAAGGGTATAGAAAAGATCCACAGAAATATGAAGGCTGGATAAAATGCCTTACAGTGAGACTTACAGAGGTCAGTCTGTTTAGTTTATTAAATAGAAGATTGAGAGATGACTTGATTATAGCATATAAGTATCTGAATAGGGAAAATACTGGGTATCAAAGTGTTCCCCAATTCAGCAGATAAAAGTAGGAAAAGACCCAATGACTAGATGTGGAAGCCATTAAAATTAGAAATTAGACACAAAAAATAGTGAGGTATTAACCACTGGATCAAGCTACCACGGGAAGTGGTGGATTCTCCATCTCTTGATTTATTCAAATCAAGACAGGATACCTTTCTGGAAGATAACTTTAACCAAACTCAAGTTATTCAGCTCAATATAGTGGTAACCGGATGAAATTCAATGGCCTATGATGTACAGGAGATCAGACTAGATGATCTAGTATTCCCTTGTGGCCTTAAATCCTATGAATCTAGAAAATATAAACATTACACAATAAAATTCTGACTATTGCATGTCCTCCTCAAAGAACAGAAAACTAAAATAATTCTTCTAAAAGTAATACAAAATACCTTAAAAAGCATATTAAGATCCCAAATCATTAACAAATTATATGTACGTACAACTTAAAACAAGTTATTTTAAATTCACCTGCCAAGACCCATGTTCAAAGGCCTGTGTATTTCCTTGCACAGTTATAACCTATATATATAACCTGCTATAACCTAAATCAGTGCAGTAAATTAACTGTTGTCTGAAAAGTCCAGGACTCTGAATTCAGATCTCGGCATGTAAAAAGCCTTTCCAGATCACCAAAACTTCAGAATATCTTCCACATATAGAACATTATGGAATGACGTTGGAGGTTCTGACTGCTTTTAAACCATAAACATATAACTGAAACATGAAAATAAAAGTAATGTTTTGAAGATATTAAAATTAATAGTTAAATCAATTGTTAAAATGTTGTTATATGAATATTTATTTTTAAATTAAAGAAGAATTTTTTGAAAGGAAAATTAATACTAGAAGGTAGTATATCCCTCAAAATACAATCCTCCTTTATAAACTCTAGAATTTAGATCAAATTAAGCTGGTAAATGCTAGCTTCAAACGCCACCATTTGCTGGAGAATGGTGAGACCTTAATTTCTTATCAATAAGAAACACATACAACTAATCTGATTGCCTTATGAAGTCTAAAAAGAAGTCTCCAAACCTTTAATCCTTTTGGAGTTAAGCAGGTTATACTGCTGCCATCCATTAGTGAGATGTGGACGCCCAATAAAGATATGGGATATGGGGTCAAATTGACAAGCTTCTATTAACAACAAATTGGAATGGTCTGAATCCAAGCTAGGCAGGAGGTTGTTGCCAAATATGACCCAGTACAGTTGCATTTGCAAACTGGTATACTCTCATCCACCAGAGAAGAACCAGTGCCATGCTCAGGTCTGTTTCAGATAGGGTGACCAGATACCAAGTGTGAAAAATCCAGGCAGGGGGTGGGCGGGAAATAGGCATCTATATAAGAAAAAAGCCCTGAATATCAGGACTGTTGCTATAAAATCGGGACATCTGGTCACCCTAGTTTCAGGTCCTTGCTTCAGGGCACAATTCAAACACACAAGCTCACAAGCAATTCCACAGGTGAACACCAGTTGTAATCCCCAGAAACCTTTCCTCTTACCTTCCATAGCCCCAGAAAAATGACACCCCTCCCCCTTCAATCCCCTGCTGAATCACTTAACAGGCAGCCCTTAACCCTTCCAGAATGCTCCATTATGGAACCAGATGCACTGACTTCTTGATACCAGTGCTGCTACTGATTCTGTGAAGTGGACTGGCTACCAATACACTGGAACGTTTAACACCAACTTGTTGCAAACATAAAGGCCTTAGCCTGCATATAGTAATGGTTAATTCCACCCTTTAGTGTGCATGCATTCAGAGGGAAGGTAATGTGACACAACTGCTCCCCTGGATCATGCTTTATTGGTAAAGCCTAACTGTCTGTACACCAACTGCAGTGCTGTCTGATATAATGGACCAGCCATTAGATTGATGGGCTTTAGGGCCTGCAGTCCATTACTCTGGCAGCAGGAATGGCACCTGGGACATTTTTAAAAAAAGGGTTATTTCTGGGGAGGAGGGAGAGGACAAGGTCGTCTCTTATCCTGTTTTACAATCTTAAAAAAAACAAAACACTACCATTTTTGCTCAAGTGTTCCAAACGTATTCACTTTACAAATGAAAGGAAAAAAATGAAAAGTTCAGTCTGAAAGTTAGAAATGTGACTAAGTTGTGAATTAAAAGCAACACAGTGCCCATTTAGACCAGAATTTTAGGGCTCCCCCTCAACCCACTCCTATCTCTGATAAATTCTTACACTTTGTCCTTCAGATTAACTCTTGTTTTCCATTCAGTCCTAAATCTTTGAACTTCTCCAATCATGAAGCCCAGTCTACCATAACCTGAAGCTGGCCAACAGCGTTCAGATTGCTCTGCCTATGATGAAACTCTCTGGCTGTGAGACCTAGATCTCAAAGATCCTACCCCTCCACTCATACAGACCAGCACCAAGAGACAGATGCTTAGAACAATTTAATTTGAGTCTACCACATTAGAATCCATTCACATTGATCCTGTATCAACACAGCTGTCTTTTTATTCTGACTGAGCTGATGGCAATGGTATGAAAGGGAACATTACAAATGTGGGTGAATAGGGAAGTACAAAAAGTGATATCTACTTACAGAGGAAGTGGGTTTATTTACTAAGTCTGGAGAGACAGCTTGGTCACACTATGAACTATAGAAATTCAGGTACATGGAAGTAGTGATTTAAAAAAGGTGATTACTGCACATACTACATAATTATCTGCAATTGATTATCTGGATAGGGATTTCATAGTTTACATATCTCAAGCCACCAACACAATTGTGTAAGGATAATTTGTCTTTTTTTTTTTTTTTTTTTTTTTTTTTTTTAAACTTGTGGTATTTTTTACTTAGGTCTAATCTTCTTAGTCCACTGATATAGACTACTAGGCTAAAACAAATCTCTCAAATTTACTGAGAACTGAGCAAAAGGATCAAGACATTTGTTTATTTTCTGCAAGGTACATTACATCAACCAGTAAGATACCAATGCTACCTCTCTCACTATTGGTAATATATTCAGTGTCACTGTTACCATCAAAAGAATCATTTAAAATAATTTTACCTGAGGACCAGCCTTATGTCAGGTTGACAAAAATCAGGTAACAATACTGAGGGGCCCATACGTTCTCCTCATCTTTCAAAATGGTTAGAAGTCAATCTAATACAGATTACAACAGCTCTGTAGAAGCTTTCATCTACAACAGAACTTTGTAAATTAAGCTCCAATTCTCCAAACATTTATAGAGGTGATTAACATTGACACAGTGGGACTGCTCAGGTAAAAGAGTTGCAGGATGAGGGCCTAATTTATGAACAATGGACTAAAAGGTATGTAACCCCTTTTTTTCCTGGGTTACTTAGGAACAAGCAACACTCACCTGTGTGCACAGGCACCTAAGGTTGCTGACAACAAAGAGATCCTGAGTATCCCAGTGATGATGTAGGATAGGTGGGAATCCTCTATTCACCCCTCTGCTGCAGTCCCTTTACTCCTAAAGGAGTTTAGGATTTGCAGTGCTTCCACCTGGCTGGACCCTGTACACGCTCAATAATGTGCTTTCAGAGCTTCCAGAACTAAACCTATTCTAATAATAATAATTATCTGTGGCATGGGTCCAACTTAAAAAATACCAATTATGCAAACTATACATCCAATATCCCTGGCTTGGGCAATGCCACCAACCTCTGAAGCTGGTGGCTTCATCAAAATTCCAGCAGGCTCTCACAGCAGCAGCTTCGGGACCCTCAGCAGCAGCTTCCAGCCTCGGCTGTGCTCCACCCCCCCCGAAAAGAAAATGGAGTCCATATATGCTTTTTTCTGAGCTCCCTGGAAAAGTCTCTCTCTCTTTTCCCCAAGGCATCACGGAAGTTGTGGTCTCCCAGGATATTCTCAACTGTGAAACTCCCAATTAAGATCTGAGGCCCCTTAAGTACAGGGTGCCTACAGGTACCTGAACCTATTTGGGTGTAGTAAGGAGAGGGAGAAACAAGCCCAAGGCCTTTGTAACTCAGAAGGCGCACACAGTCTGGTACAGCTGGTGGTAGTCCAATTCTCTTCAATGCAGTATCCGAGCACCTTCTAGTGGTGCATTAAGCAACACGATTAACATCTGTCATGTGTTGCTTGTTCTCTCCTCCTCTCATCAGGGGGAGAAGCGTCTGCAGTGAAGTGTACTGTTTTGGTAGGGTAATGGGTGTGTTTGTGTGGGGGAGCACTTAAATACATGTTGCTAGGCGTTTATGTTAGAGAAGGCAGGTCAAAGAAATGTGCCTTGCACTTAGAGAAAATGATGATGAGGTTTGTGATGCTTCGTAGTTCCTGGGGAGTTTATTAAACAGTCTCAGAGTGGCCCCTCAAAAAGTTCCCATGCAGACAGAATCTTTACACTTATTGCAGAGAGTTTCATTTTGCCAAAAGAGCAGAGTTGTCGACTACAGTCTTCATCACAGAACTTTAGGCAATCTTTTAGATATCCTGGGGCCAGGCCATAGAGCACTGTAAAGAGAAGGATTGAGATCTTTAAAACCTATTGGATATTCTGTGGGAAGTCAGTGGAAAAAGCAGAGGACAGGTCTGATGCCTTTGTGGCAGCCCACGTTGCTGAAAAATCTCCTTGCATCATTCTATGCTACCTGCAGTTTCCTAAACACTGATGACCAAGTACGTCCCATTGCTATAGTTCAGAGGAGACAAAGGCATGAACCACTGATGCAAGGACAGCATCCACCAGCATGGGATAGAGTCTTCTTCCCAATCAGAGATTATAGGAAGCCATACTCATGGTGCGGGCATGTGAGAGCTTAGCGTCAGGCGGAATCCAAGAGCAGTTCCAAGCTACAGAATGAACTGACCAATTGTGGGTGCCTTCACCATGACTGAAAACTCGTCGCAATGCTTTCTTCTGCCCACCAGCAACACCTCTGCCTTGCTCAGGTTTGGCTTCAACCAACTGTTCTACATCCATGAGCTGATCCCATCCAAGCACTGAGCCATATTGGTGGCTGAAGCATAGGTGGTATGTCATCCGCATATTGCTCACATTTGAGTCCATGTTGTCTGATCAGTTCACATAGTGGTTCCATATAGATGTTGAAAAGGACCAGAGAGAACACAGATCCTATGAGACCAATCATATTGGTGGTCTCATAGTGAAAATTCAGTTTCTCATTATTTGTTAGGTAAGGAAGGACTCAGACCAGTTTAGCACATTACCCTGGACCTCTGCTACCTCTCTCATGCAGCACAGCACTATCTCATGGTCAACACTGTTGAATACTGCTGCAAACAAACGTTTGCCTTCTCTCCATTGAGAGATTGGCAGGCAAATGAACACAACAAGTTACCAATCTTTCTTCAGGAATGCATACAGCCAGTACAACCCCAACAAACAGCGGTTTATGTTGATTTAATTGTTCAAATAAACTGAAAGTCTGCCACGGTGACAAATACCAGGACTGTTTGTTAGTTTCTAGAGTAGAAGATGCCCCTCATCTCAGAAGCATAAATCCCTTTAATAATCTGAGAAATGGTTATAAATATGCGGATTTCCCAACTGCCTTGATCACAAACATGTGAACATTAATTAATGGACACTCTAAACGATCAAACTTGATTTTTCTGTTAAGGTTCCAACTGAATAGGCCTAACAAAGCACTGTCCTTATTGATAAATAAGGCAGAAATCACTAATATAATTTATTTTGTGTATCAGGAGATTTAAAAAGAAACACTACTATTTTGATTAAGATCCAAGTGCTAGCATGTGGAAAAACAGAGGATTTTTAAAAATCTTCTTTATAGGAATTCTCTGTATTACATAATTTTACATATTAAAAACAGACTAAGTTTTGACATACAATTAAAAAAAATCTAATGCTTTGCCGATAGATTTTTTTGAAATGATATTGTGGATAAATATTACTAAAAAGTTCCATTTTGAAATTTAGTAAATGTAAGCACATTGCATTGCAAAGCAAAGCTACAGCACTGAGTAAACTACCAGTGACAAAGTATAAAAACACTCAAATAAATACTGTTGCAAAGTAAACTCAAAGGCTAAAATAAAATAACATTACAAATCTTTGTATTTTCAAAAGGAGGAGGGCTCACATATATCATTTTCTTCTCTATTTTGAAGCCTGGGAATTCTAATACTATGAAGCATATTCTAGATTTTCAGAAAGCTTCAGACAACAGGAAAGGTCAATTTTGTTTTCACTAGAGTGATATATTCCCCTAATAAGGTGATCCAACTCAGAATCCCAGTGCTTTGTGTTGGCTGCTACAATTATTTTTATTTCCATACTTCTGAACTGTTAATCAGCAGTTAATCAGCATAACACAATGCACTACCAGAAGTTCATTATTGTTGTGATTTTTTCTTCTAAATATAAGATATTTCACTCATGAATGGACCTGCTTTGGTGAAATCCCTCTCAGAAAAAGGAACATCTTTCACTTAGCCTTTCCTTTTGGAGAGAAAAGGTTCCAGGTACACAGACATTTCTCATTAATATTAATGAAAAAATCACGGATGCTTATATTTTCCTTTGGAATTTTAAATAAGTATTTAATGCCCACTCTATTATTTTATATAGCCAACCAACAAAAGGATAATTACTTGTAAAAGAAAAACCCCAAACCCTCACCAGGTTCTCAAAAAACCTTGAGTTTTATTCTGCTTGTTAGCCCTTCAACTGCCCCATCCACTCCAAGTTTACTTTATTCAATGGTTACTTAGAAAAAAGGATAATAAACCTAAGATCTCTGTGTTCCTTTACAGTAAGAACAGAAAAATGAGATACATCTGAAAGAATCACATGCAAGACTCAGTTACTTCAGTCAGCAGTGGGATTCACTACAAATTTCATAGGTAGTGCTGCTTAATTTGTAATGAAAGAGGTGATGGAGCTTAAGCAATTAGGTTCCAGGGATCGAGCAATTTTTTTACACCAATAACTGATACAGCAAGCCGAGAGGTATCAGGACTATGAACTGCCAAGCCTAGAGGTGCCGAGCTGGGCCTCAGTCCTGGCAAGCCCAGGTACAAATTAAGCACTGTCTATAGGACCCACTCTATTCCTCTCTCCTGCTCCATTTTCCCCTTCCATTTTACAGTAATATTGTTAAATACCAATGACCGTACCAGATGTAATCTATTTAGGGAGTATATTTGTTTTCTATACACCTAACAGGGGGATGGATCACAACTCCCCTGGTCCCCCATCTTGATCTGCAGATGGAGAGGTCTTCCATGGGTAATCTGCCTTCTGCCAACCAGAAAGTGATGTAAAGGGGAGGGAGGGCAACAAACTCCATGCACTGTTCCCCATAGGCTCAGCAGAGCTGTCTGTGAGTTCTGGAATCTGTATTGTGGGTGCAGACTGAGTGAATCGGAGAGAGAGGTCTGTAAGCTTATGGGGACAACTTTCTGACCCCCTCTTCCAACTCCACTGACTTTATTACCCATAAAAGTTATTATAAACCTAGACTTCAAAAATTAGAAGTGAATTTGAAGAGGGTCTTAAAAGAATTAAGGTGGGTGATGTAATATCTTTTATTGCAACAATTTCTGTTGGTGAAAGACTCAAGCTTTCAAACTACAGAGATCTTCAGGCACTTGGCTTGACAAACCAGTCTGAGGAGATCTTTTCAAGCACAAGGGTCAGCTTTAAAGAGCAAAGACACTTGTTGAAGGAGATGAAAATGTATTGAAAGAGTGACATCACTGGTTACTTCCTCCATCCCCTGCTCCCACCTCCCTTTTCCAGTGCAGGGTATTCCAAAACATGTCAGGGGAGGAGAGGGACGTAGTAGAATATGATGCACTTCAAAAATCCAGTGAAGCAGTTGCTAAGAGTCTTTTCTAGCTAATGTTAATGACAGCAGTCCCCTGATTATTTTAAGTTTTATAGGGAGTCAATCCAGCCCTTAACTGTCTCAAAGAGCTGGTGAAGGCAGGGAAGGGATAGAAAAGTGGTGAAACTTTACTTTTCCTCTGGTCCTGAACCAATTTCAGATTGGCCCAGATCCAAGGACTTGACCCTAAGTGTTTCACTATAGATTTAATGGGGAAAATCTACTGGGCATGCTCAGTATGCTGTGGTAAAAGGCTCATAACTCCAATAAATCAAAACCCTTATTTTCAGACCAGACAAAAAGCACGTATATAATTTAAATCCTCAGACTGCAACTCTACCTGAAAGTTTGTTTTCTAAACGGACTAATTTCTACCATGTATAAACTCCACAATGGATTAAAGGATCATACTCATAGTTTCCAGGAAAAAAATAAATCTTCACACAGACATCAACAATAAAAAATTCAGACTCAAAGATCAACATTTTGTTAAATTATATATGTGCAAAATCAGATCATTCTAGTGGAAACAGTTTTGCAACCTTAACTTTAGCGGACACCTGTTCTAATAGAAGAGAAATAGCTTTATCCACATCCCAAATCAATCATAGCTCAGAATGTTCTAACCCAGTGATACTCAGACCTCAGTAGTTCAGTGATCAACATTACCCAAAAGAGCACAATACTGTGAATTCATTGTTTCATTCACTATATATTATTCTTACAGCAAAATGACTGGCCAAGTATTTTTATTTTATCAACTACAGTTGGTTAACAACATAGTAAAAGCATCCTGATTGGTTAACAACTGAGATTGGTTAATAATTAAATCACCCAGCGTTTTAATATTATGCTCCTCAAAGAGCTGCAAGAGATGAATTAAAGAGCCACTTGTGGCTTTCGAGCCTCAGTCTGAGTATCACTGTTCTAACCATTTGAGATCTCAGCTGGAAGTGTTCTCTCCATTGTTTTAATAAACCCGTGTCAGGTAATGAAGAACTTGAAAATGAGGAGTAACTAAAAATATATGGAAACCAACGAACAGATGGTCTGATGAAAGAAGAGATAGCATCCACAAAGTCTTCAAAGAAGGTATTTCCCTAAGAAATCTAGTACTTATTTTGTATGTTTACATAAAAATGCATTAGTGACACACACTACGAAAACTTAGATGAGAGAGATATTATTAGACCGGGAAGGGAGGGTGGCACTAGATAAAAAAAAAAAAAAATCTAGTTTGGATGTGAGAGTCTCACTTTTTGATAGACTGTCTTTCCTGATAGCCTCAAAACTTTGACTGGCATTCTTAAGTAATGCAATCCCTTTCCCCTCACTTTTCAGGTTACTCCTGTTTTCTGCAACCAACTCTGCAGTCATGTCCTTTTAAACCTATACCTGCTATAACAAAATCTAGCAAAGAAAGACTATTTGCATTTTGGGTATAGCACTGAGCAGGTTTTCTTTTTCATTTATTTAACATTACAAGAGCAATAGATAAGTTAGCTACTCAATAATACATGCAACAAGATGTTACTGCTAAAATAGTAATTAGCTCTGAGAATATACTGAAATTATCTCATTGCTAAGGTTCCTAAACAAACAAACTTTCCCAGCCCATGGCCTCCTCATGACTCATTTATCTTAATAACAGTCATTATGGATGCTGTATCATCAGTTTTATGGAAGACAGTAATTCTGCCACAAACATAAAATACTTCAGAATCCTAGGATCATTTTTTTCCCTATAGCTCCTTGATTTGAAATAAATCAAAGAAATAAATATAAATGTAAAGAAAATGCTAATAACTCAAATGTAACGTGGACACAATATAAACAACATTCAAATAACAAAGGATGAGATAAATAGGAAGGTTTATACTACAGTATATTAATTTATATCTCAGACTTTGATCTTTCTAAAGTCAGTTTAGATAAATTAAGGATTGGTGTTGTAAGTCACAGTTCAGGGCAACTGTACCTGTGTTTCTCCCTCATGATTCTGTAATGGCACCCACTTTCCATCTTCCAGCTCTGCAACTGTCATCTCTCTTGGGCGGCGACTCATGTGTCTTCCTCCTGACCAGGGTTTTCCCAGGCTGCACAACTCCCTGCCTTACACTGTGAATCACCTAGCAAGACACACTGCCTAAGAGACCTGTTTTGCCTTCTTCTCAGAGACTTCAATCAGTGTTAGTGCCACAGCTAAGGTACCACACAGCTCTTTCTGAGCAAGCACATTTATTCTTAACATTAAAGCATTACAGAGAAAACAATAAAAACCTATACACACGCTACTAAGTTTACTAGGGATAACCCCAAGTCCAACAAGGGCCCTGGAAGGTAAACAGTACTTCAAACTCCACCAAGTGGTTTTTCTGTGGTCAAAGTTCATAACGGCTTGCTCTTAGAACAAGCACACCCATGAATCTGAGTCACTTCTTTATCCAATTTTGTATCTTTGGTCTGCAGAAACCATGAATATAATAATCAGCCATAAAAGTGAACTTTTAGTGTACACCAGTGGAGTCTACATGCACAATACACTTTAGGGTCTTTAGAAATCACATCCCCATAGTCCATGTTGCTGTTCTATGTAGACAAGCTCTTAGATACAAGTAACCGTTTCTGATCTTTTTCTGGTGTTTATTGGATAAATACCAGTATATTCATTCATTCGTTTATGTAAAATTGAAAATCAGAAGATTAACAGTTTAGCAAAACAGATGTTAACCTGAGTACTTGCCACTTTACCTACCCAACTGTCTCTTACTACAGACAATAGTTTTCCAATAGACATATACACAAAGATCAAGCTAAAGCACATAAGGGCATCATGTACCCAGAGGCGAAAGCCTACAGTCTCGGTGGGAACAAGGAAGTTTGGCCAGGTCATCAGGGTGATGGCCAGCTCCTGGGAGTGGGATAGAAGAACTCATACCCAGACATGCTGGAGTCTAGCCCTTCTTATGCCCCTACGTGACTTCAGAGTGTATCTGAGGAGGGGCTGCTCTACTTCCCATTGGCCAGATGTGGAGGAGGGCTCTCACAGGACCTACGCTCTCTCAGTGTAAAGGCTTTCCAGCCATCCAGGTTATTGCTGTCTGGGCCTTGCCCCACTGAAGTTGAGATATATTTTGTTTCCAGGCTCTGTGGGTGACAGATTACTTGGCTTTTGGATCCAGAGTCTGATTTTTCTATTCCTTAAAGCACTGTGAAGGCACAGCTTAGGTTAAAAGAAGTAAAAACAATAATTTTAATGTTAGGAGTTAATAGAAAAATTAAGTTTGCCACAATTTGTATGGAGTGTACAGTGCAGGTAAGGCTATGGGTATGTCTACACTGCAGTTAGACACCTGCTCCCAAGGGCTCAGGCTAAGAGGCGGTTTAACTGTGAAGTAGACATTCAGGCTCAGGTTGCAGCCCGACCTCTGGGATCCTTCCTCCTCACAGGGTCCTGAAGCCCGGGTTCCAGTCCCAGCCCGAATATCTACATTGTAGTTAAACAGCCCATTAAAGTGTCATTTCTAAAATGCTAGAAAATTAGAGACGGTGTTTGGAATCCTGGCACCACAGAAATCATTCAGAAAACTCTCCTACAGGGTGATACAGAACACTACCTGCTACATGGTCACAGCCTCTTTTAATGATACTTTTTCATAAATGTTATATTATGGTATTATTAAGCAACATCAAGCAAATACAAAAACTAGTATACAGAGGATGATCTTCTCCACTTCAAAATTATTCAGTATATAATGCCAAAACATTGTGGTAGGTACAGACAGTAACTCCCATTGGCTTATGTGTGGGACAGATCAGACCAAAATGTACTCAAAATAACCAAAGGGGATAAAGTTCTTTACCCAACAAAAAACAAAAAACAAACAAAAAAAAACCCTTCTTCTCTTTCATTTGGGGACTTTTCACTGTTCCACCTCAGGTTGGTAAACAGAAAAATTCTGTTTTATTTTCATACAAGTTTCACAGTGAACGTAACAGGGGGTAAATGTCTGGAACCACTCAGGAAGCTAAAGAAGGCCATTGGAGAAAAACAATAGAGCAGTTGTCACATAAGCTATAATTTAAAGGGTCAAAAATCCTATTTTTAGTAATTACTAGAATTGAAAGGACAGCAGTCAATTTTACTCATTTCCTTCTGCAATAAAATCTATACTTTTATTCTTTTGTGAAGAGCTGTATTATTTGTGTCACTTAGTGATCTGCAATACCACTGTGACATTAAAGTCAATATCCCTTAGGACATTTTGGATCTTTTTTTTTTTTTTTTAAAATGAAATAGTAATTGACAAGAAAAAAATATGAATGGCCTAAAACTTCTAGGGGTACTAACACAAAGTGAAACATTTTTAACTCTATCAACCTATATAACGTCATTTATCACTATTTGTTTAATGTGGAAGAAAATCAGCAAGTGACAACATATTGCATGTAACAAAAACACTTCAACACTATTATGCATTTGTAAGAAAATGTATAAATGTTCAGATACATAGCTTCTGTTTTCATTGTACCACATTAACATTTCCCAAACCATGACCTTGGCCAACTGCAATCCATTGCCATAAAGATGGCAGACAGCCATCGTTGCCCTCCTGAGCCGAACAGAGCTAGGACACAACTCAGAATCTGGCCTTTGAGACTAAAGTGGGTTTAAATACTACCCATCAGATTCGACAGCATTATATATTCTTTACACAGGTTGAAATAGCCACAAAAGGTGCAATAGAGAATAAGGTCCTACAACGTTTGCACAAACTTAGTATGTATTTTTTCTGTTATATTCGTGTCATCCTTTGTTGTCCTAAAGCTTGGAGTGCTGCTGGTGCTTTTGGAGGGGAAAGGCAGATGCATTACTGCAACTGTTTTTTGGCCTGCTCAGAAAAAGAACGGGGGCACAAAGAAGGTGGGTAGAAAGAGACAAAGCAAACCAAGTGTCAGCTGCCTGTAGCCAATAAAGGAGTGACCTGACAGGTGACAAAGCCAATGCTCTGTGCTGTCAGTTATTATTAAAGGGTGAACAGGGGAAACATGGGATCGAACTGGAAGGACTAATTGCTGCATTGTGTCACAACATTTGTTTTTCCTGTCATGGACATGGATATTGCAAACTTGTCACAGGGATGAATGCAATGGTCCTTAACTTTGTACAGAATAAATGCAGTCAGAATCCTTGACTGGTGGTTAGGCATGCTAAGGGATTGCAGTGGTGCAGAGAGAATCACAATGCCAATATGTTCTAGTTCAGACAAATCCTAAATTTCACTCCCCTACCCTCCAGAGAAGGAGAGGATAGTATTAGAATCATACTATGACCCTTCACTGATCCTACTCACTAAACCAATTAGATGTAACCATCACATTTGTTCTTCATTGTGTATTTTCCTATTAATGAAGCAAACTGATTTCATTAACACACCTGCAAAAACTTTGATTAATCTCCATTCAGAGCAATGAGAGACGAAAACAATTTAAGAGGCTGCAGAGTTTATGGCCATAAAGGACCAAGAGATCACCTAGTCTGACCTCCTGTAAATATAAACAGTTCATTAAATTTTATCCAGATACCCATATATCGAGCCCAGTAATTTCAGTTAGAACAAAGCCTTTCAGTTTTCAGAAGACTAAACTATTGTGTGCCAGAGAAAGCGAACAGGGGAGCCCGAGGCAGCATCAATGCCTGAGGCAGCTGCAAGTCAGGGAATTGATTAGCTGGAATATGCCCACATGACCCTGGCAGGTGATCCATGCCCCTTGCTGCCGAGGATGGTGAAACCCCCCTTCACTCTAGCCCAGGTCCTTGCCAAAGTGACATGAAGGAAAATTTCTTCCCAACCCTGAATCTGAGGATCAGTTAGGTCTGGAGGGTGAGGGCAAGACACATCAGCCAAGCATCTAAGGGCTTTCTACATGAACATTTAGTCTGTGGCAAGCTGGGGTGTCTCTCTACCTTGCACTAACCTGCTGTGGACTAAATGTCAGCGTGGACCCTGCTGACGCACATTAACAGTTTGTTAGTGCGCTTTGATCTCCCATTTCAACGAGGACTAGATCAGAGACGCTGGATTTCTGGTTTATTACAACAATCTGTAACTCACTAACCCCCTTTTTGTCCTCTGACTGCAGAGGTGTTAACGGGCCAGTCTACCTTGAATGGTCCCTTAGAATGTGCGCCGACTACTTATGCTAAACAATCTGTTCCATCTTGCATTTAGCTGTGATGCTCTGCGTACCTTTCCCATACTTAGAGAAGAGCTCTGCATGTGGCTCAAAAGCTTGTCGTTCTCACCAACAGAAGCCAGTTCAATAAAAGATATTACCTCCCCCGCTTCCTCTCTCTAGTTTTAGATGATGCTGCTTCAGTTATAGAAGATAGATAAGCTTGTTATAGATAAGCTTTCTATTCCATCCACAACATTTTATGGGATGCCTATAACTTCCTTCTTCATTCCAAATGCAAAACATCTGTTTAACATTTCTGACTCTTCTACATCACTGTTTACAATTCTATTATCTGTACCTACCAGTGGACTTACACCAGATGTAAGATTTGGTTTTGTTGTTGTTCCTAATATATTTAAGAATTAATTCTTATTGCCTTTACCTTGAGCAACCACTGATATTGCAGTTATTCATGTAGCTTTCCTTATCAGTCACTTACATTTTATAGCTTGTTACTTATATTCATTGTCATTTACTTTCCAATTTTCCATTCTTCACATTTATTTATTTTATGTTTTATTGCCTCTTCTACATCTCCTTTTAGGTGGCCTTAATTCTGCCCTCTTCTGCATACACATTATGATATAGTCTTTAATTACTCAATCACATAATATTTTTCCCCTGCTTCATTCAGTGCTGTGGGCAGATGGTGCAGAGGGAATGAGGCAGCTATTCAATATTTCTTCAATATGTTGAAAAATAATAGCCTAGTTTCTTAAACGCCTCCTCATACTGGATTTATGTATGAATTAATGCCTCTTTTCTTCTACATTGAAGCAAAATAGCCAGTAGCATATTAGATGCAGCAAAGGGAAAAAAAAGATCTGTGTGTTTAAGTGTGTGCATGTAAATGCTGAGTATTGAGTAACAGTAAATGGAATGACAAACAGAGAACAGCAGAGAGTGAACTCTGTTACACTGGGAGTAGCAATGGTACAATTACAAATGATGGTTTGAATTACTGAGAGTATGGTAGACCTACAATATGCTGCAAAGGGAACAAAATACCAAGGTCTGGAATCCGTGTGTTGGAAAGGGTAGGCTGGGGTTGGACTCAAGAGGAGGCTTTCAATTGCCTAACTGCACAAGAAATTTGCCCAAATAGTAATACATCCTTAAAATTCAGTAAGTTCTCCAATCAGTCAACCCTGAGCTAAAGGGGATCTCATGAGTAGTGGCAAGCACAGAAGACGAAGGAGCTATATAGATGGACTTATAGACCATAGCTGATGGGGAGACACAGGGTTTCCATGCAAAATCACCAAGGACCTTGGCTAATCTTGAGAGATCTGAAGACATAGGACGGGGTTGCCTGTTCTGGTGTGAACAAATCACACCTAACTCCCCAGGATCAAATGACGGGTCAGACAGAGAACATTTCAGAACAATCCTCCTTCTTGTGACTTATTTTATGGGATGCAAGGGGGTGGCAAGGGAAGGAGGAGGAGGTGCAATATGGCAGGTTCAGGCCTCACTAATTTACTTTACAAATGAAGCCACTTCTATTTCCATTAAATCACAAACCACACAAAGGGTGTGTCTACACTGCAGCTGGCAGCAATCCTCCCAACCCAGGCAAACCGACTTGTGCTACTGGTGCTTGAGCTAGTGTGCTACACATTGCAGGTCAGACTGGAAAGCAGGCTCTTTAGCCTAGGGGTGAGTTTGAGAGCCGAAACCTCCAACCTGAGCTGTAATATCCACCCTGCTATTATCAGTGTGCTAGCTGGAGTCATACGAGTGAGTGTCTGTATACCGGGCTGGGAGGCAGTGTAGACATACTCAGAAAACTGCCTCTCAAACACTCAAACTAATTTTAAATTACCTTGAGCACAGTTTAACGAAATCCATTTCCTCCCATTCCAATTTATTTTATCATATTTTAGTTTCCTGTTTTCCCCAAAGACCTTAATCACAGACAAATAATCTAATTTACTGGGGTAGGTAATAGGAAAGTTAAAAGAAGAAATAAAATATGCTAATATTGATTATATGCATGTCCCGGTAACTTTTTCTTTTGTGTTCACTTAATGCAGTGTATTCTTAATTAGCACCCTCTGAATAGGAAACTCCAAGGAACTTTTCAAGTAATTAAATGAAAATAAGTGCAACAATTTTCACTCTGTAAAAGCTAATTTATTTATGATTATATCCTCCTTCTAGTTCACAAAGGGCTAGATGGCACATTTTAGGAACAACCCAGAGTGTGGAGACATACAAACCAGGAAACAAAATAAGAACATAAAACAAAAACTGCTGTACTGGGTCAGACCAATGGTCCATCTAGCCTAGTATCCTGTCTTCTGACACTGGCCAAAGCCAGGTCTTCAGAGGGAATGAACAAAACAGGTAATTATCAAGTGATCCCTCCCCTGTCACCCATTCCCAGCTTCTGGCAAACAGAAGCTAGGGAAACTTCACAGCATGGTTTTAAACCCCTTCCCATCCTGGTTAATAGCCATTAATGGATCTAGTTCTTTTTTGTTATAGTTATAATCTTGGCCTTCACAACATCCTCTGGCAGAGTTCCACAGGTTGACTGTGTTGTATGAAGAAACACTTTCATTTGTGCGTTTTAAACATGCTTCCTATTAATTTCATTCCATGGCCCTAGTTCTTGTGTTGTGAGGAGTAAATAACACTTCCTTATTTACTTTCTCCACACCAGTCATGATTTAATAGACCTCTATCATATCCCCCAAGTTGTCTTTTTGAAACTGAAAAGTCCCAGACATATGAATTTCTCCCCATGTGGAAGCTGTTCCATATCCCTAATATTTTTGTTGCCCTTTTCTGTACCATTTCCAATGCCAGTATCTTTTTTGAGATGGGTCAATCAGATCTGCATTCAGGATGTGGGCATACCAAGGATTTATAGAGTGGCAATAGGATATTTTCTGTCTTACTATCTATCCTTTTCCTAATGATTCCCAACATTCTGTTAGCTTTTTTGACTGCTGCTGCACATTGAGTGGAAGTTTTCAGAGAGCTATCTACAATGACTCCAAGATCTCTTTCTTGAGTAGTAACAGCTATTTGGACCACATTATTTTATATGCATAGTTAGGATTATGTTTTCCAATGTGCATTACTTTGCATTTATCAACATTGAATTTCATCTGCCATTTTGTTGCCCAGTCACCCAGTTTTGTGAGATCCCTTTATAAGTCTTCACAGTCTGCTTTAGACTTAATTATCTTTTTAAGTTTTGTGTCATCTGAAAATTTTGCCACCTCGCTGTTTACCCCTTTTTCCAGATCATTTATGAATATGTTGAAGAATACTAGTCCCAGTACAGATCCCTGGGGGAAACCACTATTTACCTCTCTCCATTCTGAAAACTGACCATTCATTCCTACTCTGTTTCCTATGCCCTTTTCCCTCTAACTGCTTCTTTTGCTTTGCTGTTTAGCCATGGTGGCATTTTTTTGATCCGCTTACTATGTTTTTTAATTTAGGGTATACATTTAAACTGAGCCTCTATTATGGTGTCTTTTAAAATTTTCCATGCAGCTTTCAGTGAACACTGTTTGCATTGTTTCTTTTACTTTATGTTAACTTCCTCATTTTTGTGTAGTTCGCCTTTCTGAAAATAAACACTACTGTGGCGGTTGCATTGATGTTTTCCCCTTCCCTTGAGGGATGTTAAATTTTATTATGTTATGATCAGTATTACCAATGGTTCAGCTATATTCACCTGTTGGACCAGATCCTGTGCTCCATTGAGGACTAAATCAACAATTACCTCCCTTTTTACAGGTTCCAGGACTAGCTGCTCCAAGAAGCAGTCATTTAAGGTGTTAAAAAACTCTCTCTGAATTCCATCCTGAGATTACATGTTCCCAGTCAATTTGGTGATAGTAATAATGTGGGATTTTAACTGAGTTTTTCATTTTTATAGCCTCTCTAATCTCCCTGAGAATTTCACAGTCACTATCACCACCCTGGTCAGGTGGTCAGTAGTTCTCTCTACTGCTATATTCTTATTACTCAAGCATGGAATTACTATCCATAGAGATTCTATGGTACAGTTTGGTTCATTTAAGGTTTTTACTTTATTTGACTCTGCACTTTATTTCATATGTCATGCCACTCCCCCATCAGTATGACCTATTTTGTCCTCCTGATATATTTTGTACTCTGGTATAGCTGTGTCCCATTGCTTAAACTTATTCCAGCAAGTTTCTGTGATGTTATTATATCAATATCCTCATTTAATATGAGGCACTCAAGTTCACCCATCTTAGTATTTAGACTTCTAGCATTTTATATAAGCATGTGAAAAAGTCACTTTTTAGCTGTCTGACATTATATGATGTAATTGAATGGGACTCTTTTTCATTTCACTGTTTCTCATCAGATCCTACCTATATTTTATCCTCTTCCATCCTCTCCTCATTTGAATATAAAGAATCTCCATTAATAGATCCTCCCCTAAGGGATGTCTCTGTCTGAACCACATGCGCCTCCCCACCTGTCAGCTTTCCTCCAGTCCTTAGTTTAAGAACCATTCTACAACCTTTTTAAATTTTACGCGCCAGTAATCCAGCTCCATTTTGGTTTGGGTGGAGCCCATCCTTCCTGGATAGGCTTCCCCATTCCTAAAACGTTCCCCAGTTCCTAATAAAATCTAAACCTCTCCTCCCTATACCATCCTCTTATCCATTCATTGAGACCCTGCAGTTCTGCCTGTCTAACTGGCCCCGTGCATGGAGCTGGAAGTATTTCTGAAAACACTACTATGGAGGTCCTGGACTTCAATCTCCTACCTAACAGCCTAAATTTAGCCTCCAGTACCTCTCTCCTAAGTCACTGGTACCTACATGTAAAATGACCACCAGTTCCTGCCCAGCACTGCACATAAGTCTCTCTAGATATCTCGAGACACCTGCAACCTTCACACCTGGAGGGCAAGTCACCCTCTCTGTCATTGCAAACCCAGCTATCTATGTTACTAATGATCAAATCAAGTGGCATATTGAGTGGGGGGGTGAGACCCCTGGGTGGCAGCCTGGAGGAGGTTCCCTCGGCTGGCCCTTCACAACATGCAGGGGTGGGAGGCATAGGAGGTTCTGAGTTCTGATTTTAAGTGTATAGTTATTTAATAGGGTTATAGGTTTGCCAATTGCTTAGATTAGAAGGTTCTTGTCCTAAATCAGGCTCCAGAAGAATTTTATAAGGACCCCCGGGTGTACAACAGGAATTTTCTTAGTGATAACCAAATAACTGATATAGAGAAAATGAACAATCAAATGGATAATGGATAATACAATCTTAGTTTTAAAGACTCATATAATATATATATTTCTATGATATGCTTTGAATTAATATACTCACGCCCTTCCCTGGTTGAGAGAGATGTTTGATTCCTCAACTTTTGAGCAGAGGGGTGGAATAAGCACTGCTAGAGAGCTAAGAGCTATAAACTAAGACTACAAATAAGAATGAAGAAGGAAAATCTTAACACAAACTAAAGAAACTTCAAGCAAGAGTAGATGATGATCGCACCAAATAGCACGATTTTCCCCTTTTTATACCCCAAGAATATGGGTCCTCCTTTTAAGTCCATATTTGGATATTACACCCCCAAATTATTGGGGTATGCATACTCTATAGGCTGACAGGTTCATGAATATTAAGGATATCCATGACATTATCACTTATTCCATGACTTCACCTATGTGGGTTTTGTGGTGTACTAGTTTAGGCCTGACATCATTACTTTCAACACTTGTCTAGGCCAAAGGTCCCGAGTATGTCTGCTAATTGCTAAATCATTTAGGACAAACATGACCATATATGTCTTGTTTTTGTTATACCATCAACACTAGTTCCCGAATATGTGTATAATAATAATAACGTAGCTGTCATCCAGGATGTCCTGTAAGGTACCTTGCATTACAGCAATATATATATACATTTATAATTCTATTATAATCACACAATCATACTTAAATCTATAAGAAAAGATACATATCTATATAACGCAAGCAAGCAGGCTAGTTCTATAGGCTACAGAGGGGCACCTGGATGGACTCCAGGGGCAGGCAGGGGGAGGGGGCAGGGAGCTGTAGCTAACCAGGAGGAACTCCCCCCGCACTACCCCTTGGCCAGGTGGTGAGACTGCCCCACCTGAGTCAGCGCCAGGCTGCGGGGCTGGAGAAGTGGGCACTGCGCAGCAGGTAAGTGTGGGGGGACGGCAGAGACCTCCCAGAACTGGGCTCCACTGCCGCAATGAGAAAGTCCCCCATGAATGAGGAAAGCAGCATGTCCCCCCTGCAGGTACAGTCCCCCCCACCCCCGTCCCTGGGGCAGCTGGGGGGCAGTGCCATCTAGTGGGAGCTGGGGACCCCTTCTACCATGCATGGGGGGTGGGGGTGTGCATGAGGCCAGGGGGGCACAAATGCAGGCTTGGTTCCTGGGCTCTGGAGACTCACGGTATGCCACTGATCAAATCCCCCATTATTATTACCTGTTTCTTTCTAATAATTGACATTCCATCCCCTGGAAAGGTATCCTCAGTGCAAGAGGATACCATGACATCATCTGGAAAGAGGGTTCCAACTATGGGATGGTTTCCCTCTGCTCTAGTGTGATGTTCTCCTTCCCTGAAACTTTCATCCTGCTCAACAGTACAGAGGCTGTCCAACAGGGGATGGGATTATTCCATTGTGTCTCAGAAAGTCTCATCTATCTACACCTCTGCCTACCTTAGGTCGTCCAGTTCAGCCACCCTGGTCTCCAAAGCCCGTACACGGTCTTGGAGGTCCAGGAGCTCCATGCACCGAATTCACACATATGGTGTAAAATGGAGAACAAGAGGAACAAGAAGGGGAAGGGATTATGGTCCCCTCCTCCACTGAGTACTATAAGCAGAGACAGAGAAGTTCTTGGTCTCAGGTCTAGAAAGCACTTGTGCAGGTGCTATGCCCACCTTTATTCAGGTCAGCACCTAAACACACACTTAAGTGCCCTTTTTGAATAAGAATGCTTTCATAAATTTGGGCCCAGAGGCTTCCCAGCACAGGGACTTCATTTCATTTCAGGTTAGAAGACTATGCAAAGTGAGGGGGCTCTTTGTGCCCTCCCCCGACATGATGCATCTGTAGCCTATAGAACTAGCCTGCTTGCTTGCATTATTATTAGATATATTTTTCATATATATTTTCATACGATTGTGCTATTAAATAATACAATTATATATTGTATTCATCTGTAATGCAAAAGTACCTTATAGGCCACATCCTGGATGACAGCTATCACAGGCCTCATCCTGGATGACAGCTACCGTTAGTGTGTGTATATATATATATATATATATATATATATATATATATATATATATATATATATATATATATATATATATATATATATATATTTAACCTTTGGCTTAGATAAGTATCAATGTATAACAGGATAAGACATATATGGTCATAATCTTTACCCTAGACAAGTCAAGAGACATTAAAAGGGGAAGGGGCTGTCCCCGGTTACGCCCAAGAAACTTTAAAAGAACACCACAGAACCCACAATAAGCTAGAAATAACAAAGGTGAGATAAAATTCCACCTGGAGAAGGATGTGGATACATCAATAATACGTATGAACCTAGTAGCCAATAGATAATATGTACCCCAAAAGTTTGAAGGTGGAAAGGCCAAGTATGGGCCCGGGTGAAGGAGCCATATTCTTGGGGGTATAAGTAAGATCAAATCCAGCTCATCGGGGCAGTCGACTGTCAGCTACCCCTGCTTGAAGTTTTATTTAGCGTTAAGATTCATTCTTTATTTTATATTCTAAAAGTTGTAATGTTAGTCTTAGCTTATAGCTCTTAGCTTTGAAGCAGCTCTTATTCCACTCAACTCCAACTAGAGAAATTAGACATCTCTTTCAACCAAGTCCAGGAAGGGTGTGAGTATACTAGTTTAAAGCATATCATAGATATATCTATCAAATAAGTCTTTACCTTTAAGATTGTATTAATCCATTATCAATTTGATTATTCATTTTATTTTCTCTATATTAATCATTTGTTTATTTATTTTGTGTTATTTTAATAAATTTATAAAATTATACAAATACTGGTTATCACTGGAATTTTTCCTGTGTTGTACCCGGTATCCTTATAAAACTCACCTGAAGCCTGATTTAGGACACGAACATCATAATCCTTTAATTAGAGCAATTGGCAAACCTATTACCCTATTCAATAAATTAATAACTATAAAATCAGGCTACACATCCCTGTAAGGGACAGGAAGAATCTGGATTTATAAATTCAGCTTCATTTCCTGAAAGGTGCAATCAACTAAATAACAATAACAATGGTGATTGCAGACTGAACTATTTTGCCTGGCAGTGAAAGTAAAGGTAAAAGACATTGAAGGAAATATAACTCCTCCTGTAAATTCATTATATTCAACTAATTAGCTGACATTTTTTAATCTTACTTTTTATACTGTTTACATTTCTTTTGTTTTTCCTAGGTTGTAAAAGCCTTTCAAAGATACTTGATACACTGCAACTACCAAAACAGTATAATGAAAGGTCATGAGTTTTCTGTCTATCTGAAAATCTTTAACAAGCCACAAAGCTGCAGCTTAAAAATGTTAAATTAATTTGTAGTAGGGTAATGATACTGTTGTAACATTATAACAAAAATGTCATACAAATGGGATAGATTCATCTCTATTTCATCGATTTTGTCTGCCAACAATAAGATATTTGTGAAGATATGACATGAATGTGCACAAATTGATGCCTTTATAAAATGTTTTTGGATCAATCCTGTCCTAAATGGAAATCCATTATGTCAAATATATTTTGGAATTATAGATGACTGGGCTGGACGAGACTTACTGAGTCATCTTGCCCCACCTCCTGGTTGGCTCAGAAGGTTTTCTACAATATACCCTCAAGTGTTGTATCACCTTTGCTGAAACACTAGTGATGGTAATAAAATAGATCTCTAGATGGATCATCAGATTGCCTATTTTGTCAGGGCAGTTCTAATTTACACTTGGCTGCAATGGCCAGAGTTTGCCATTATGCCAATGTATAAGGAGCTTCTTGTCCCAAGATTATTTCTTAGGGGCCACTTCCACAAGCTTTATGGACCTTTCTCACCCACTGAGGCTGCAACATAATGAAGAATTAGATGTCACATGGGGACTTATCTACGAAATCCTGACATCAGCTTGCTATGAAATTGGTCCCCATCTGAACTTTCCTAAACTTCGGGAGTGATCGGCTCCAGAGTTTTTATTCAAAAGAGATACCAAAAAAAATTGGAACTTATCTAAATTCTCTCAAAGATGAGAGTGTTGGAAGAACTATGTGGACTTGGGGTTTTGGTTTGCGCTCATCTTGATAGGTTATTGCTTCTAAATCTTCTTTTTGGGCAGGGCTTTGGATGCTATAATGAGAAATGGCAGAAGCACACAAATTCTCTACTAGAGATTGGAAAGAGTGCTGATGGTATCTGAGGAAACAAAAAAAAAAAGGACAGAAGTATTAGGAAGTATTGATAAGATATCCTCTATGCTCTCAGAAATACTTGTGAGAAATACCTGTGGTAACGAAGTGAACTCATCATAGATTTGGAAAAGCCAATTACAGGTTTTTGACAGCAGCTTAACCAGAAAAAAAAAAAGTGCCTTTGAAAGTTAACACACATGTAAGTGGTATACCACCATTCAGTCCTTCCCAAAGGTGAAGCATATATGTTCCCCAAATCATTATCAACAGATAATACAAATAATCAAAGGGATAAAAATACATTTCTGTATTAGTCACTTTGTGAAATAAATGTTTGTGAAGTATGTCGAAACTGTGGCCACCAATAACTAATAAGATCAGCAGTGCAAAGTTCCATGCATAAGATAGTTCATACTATATTTATTGTCATCTTTATAGCACTTTTGTGACAGACTAAGTAAGGGTTTGCAAGTTGTCATCCTGGGTCTCACCCCTGTCCTTTTCACTCTGCTGTAAGCACAGACCCAAAATAGAGTGTTGTAAGGATGAACTCTCTACATTTTCTACCCAGACATGACATGTTTCCCCCTAATGATTTAGTTTCTGGTTCCTAGTTTGTTGTCCAGATCAGAATGCCTGCATGGGAACAAAACCCTGTAGAGCTATTCCTCCATTCAGAGTTTCAACTCTCTCTCACTCCTCTAAAACCAAATACAAAGTAGGTAAAAAGTGTGAAGCACTTTCAAGTACATTGCTTTCCTTCCTCTTTGAACATCCTAACCCTGGAGGGTATTGGAAGCAACCCTCATTGTTCCGTTCAAAAGATAAAAATGTTTTGTGGTGATTATATTCTCCCTGACATTTATACTGACAAGTTGCATATTATGCATGTTATCCTCCCACAAAGAATATTTATGGCATCATTAACCCATAGCAATGCATAAAATGCATTATTCTTTTCTTATTACTTTACAGTACATTATGCAAAACATGTATAAGTGTAGTCATAAAATACTTACTGTACACAAAATTATACTGGCTCTAGCATGCAAGCTGCTGTGTTAAAAAGAAGTGGTATTGTACGCTTCCATCAAGTTGACATTTTATAAAGAGGCATGCTGCGGGCAGCGCTCCCTAGCCTCCTGAATATTGGGCAGACAGCGGAGGGTAGATCCTCAGCTGCTGTAAAGTGCCATGCTATGAATACATGCATTTTCTAGAAGTTTATTACTATTAGCAATCAACTATCATTCTTTAGTGCTCCTGCTTACACAATGTCCTGAGACCAACAGATGTCTGAAATAAGCACTGGCTACAATAAAAAAAACAGAACACATAATGCTTGCCTCATTGTGAGCACAGTTGCCCAATCGTGCATCTATAGTATGCACATTGCCATTTCGACACATTTCCACGTGCATAACAGGTCATAATTGTACACGGAATTGTGCATACCCAACAGGGAATGTACAGAATAGAAAATCATTTATATGATCATAGGAATGATTTTCTATGAATAAACTCCCTGTTTAGATCCATATTCAAATGGAGTTGTTTCAGATATTCACGCAGTATGGAACTTTTTATTTACAGTGAAAACTGTACTAGGAGGATACCAAATTTATAAATCTAAGTTACAAGTGAAAATAACTAGACTTGCAGAGGTGACTTGTTAGTATACTGACTCAATACACAAATTAGCTTCAGGAAGTTCATGTTACTGGGCATACATGTTACTGCACCTTCTCCCTCTGTGCAGAGACCAGCCACAATAACAGCCCTTCCCCTGCTTTATTCTTCATACTTAGTTACCTTTTCCACCTACACTGTGGTTTAAAAAAAATAAGGTTCAGTTTCCCATAAACTCTTCTCTTTCTTAGAAATCTTAAAATGAAAGGAAAGCAAGGAAAAGAGCAAATCAACAGAAAGCACCAGAGTACTATTAGCAAAGAATGTTTTTCATTTTCCCTGGACTCAGACAACTATTGATTGGTCGAGTTCAGAAAGGCCACACAAATCAGACCATGCAGACTATCTATAAGGGTTTCCAGTAGACTATCCCTTGCAGTTAGATTAACGAGTTCTCCGCTGCCTTCAACTCTGTTATGGCATCTGACCTGTACTGCTCACCCAGACGTAAAATTTCACCCCATAAAACTTGCAAAAATATATACAAATGATCAACATACCATAGCACTAGCTTATGGTACAACATTACTCACTGGAAAAAAAGAACATCAGTGTTACATATCGCCAGGAGCATAGCTACAGGGATACATGGGGCACCACCTCTGCCCCAGTTATAAAGTTCACTGACACATCAATGACTATGTGGACAGAAAAAACCCTTGAGCCACACAGGGAAAGAAAACAAAAATTAACAATACTGTGCATTTCAGAATTTTGTAGAGAAGTGAATTTGTTGCCCTGGAAATAAGAATCCAGATCTTTTTGTTTGTTTGTACCATGCTCCTCTCAACATAGCAAGTCCCTGCTGGCTGCCCCTGTTCACACACACAAATTTTCTAATCAAGGGAGTAAAATCAAAAAGTGTCTATGCTACTGAGGGTCTTCCAAAATGTGGGAAAATGTACAATTCAGAACTTTGTACATTTACATTTCTCATCTGATTCTCTAGCCTCCTTAGGCAATTCTACTTGTTTAACCTGCAACTCTAGATTAGCTTCCCCACTCACTCTCTAATAATGAATTCCCCATCTGAGCGTATCTGGTCTCCTTCAGCACTGCTCACATACACCTTTCTCCCAACCCCACTCCTTTCATGCCTTCCAGTCAATCATCATCATCATCCACAACTTCTCCTCTGATCTAAGTTCCATCCACATTGCTCTCTCTCTGCCCCTCTGCAATCTCACTCATTGACACTCCACTACACATTCTTCCACACCCTTGAATCCTTTGACTCTTTCCGTTCCCCCAACCCTCATTGCAAGATTTGACCAACCAGTACTTCAGCCCTGGCTCACCTCTTCCATCCATGGTTTATTTCAGTTAGCTAGTCCTCCTCCCTTCCTAATGATAAAAATAATTGTAATCCCTTGTCAGATGGAACTGGGGCAGAGAAGAGTAGAACGACTGGCATGTCTGGACAGCTAATCCCAAACCCAGAACAGCCTGTGCATGGCTAAGACCAGCCATACATGCATCCAGGCCAAAGCAGTACAATGTCTGTGCTAAGGGAAGAGAATCAGCTTCCAAGCAGCAGGAAAAACAGTCCCTTAATAGCTCACTAAAGGGTATGATAGAAAACAACTTAATTCTGCTTCTCAGCAAAAGGAACCCAGCTGACCTGAAGCACCTAGTTTCATGGGGATTGTCCCCTCTCAGACAGCTGTCCCCAAAAATCTCAGCTATCATTGACTTCTGTTTCTGCTTATTACAGATCGCTCCACCCAGGCAACCACCAGTTGCAGGAAGAATCTTGACAATGGAGAGGAGAGGAGGAGCCCCCAGACTGTCCATATGGAGAGGCCTGACTGCCAGCTTCACCTGTCAGGCCTACTTTGCACTAGGGATCAAGGGAGGGGCAGAGTTTGAGCAACTCAGGGATCTGCTCCACTGTATATCTGTCTGCTTTGCAGTGGAATATCACAAATCTTAGTATTCTCAATAGGATATTTAGGTAGCTAGAAAGGACTCTGGAGTGAATTAAAACCTGGTCTCTGTGTGCAGAGGCAGGTGAAGGCCCCTATAAAATTGAAGGGTAAATTAGGACCACCATGTACTCAAGTGATGGGCATACAATGAATAATAAAAGAATGTTGAAGGTATGTAAGGCTACCTTTCTTCTGTTAGCCTTATAGAGCTACAGTGCAAGGTACAGAGCACATAACCACCCTCCCCACAGTTATGAAAAATGGCTTGCTTTGTCAAGTGATGTATTAGCATTTATATTAAAATGGTGTTTTGTGTGAAAGGTTAGGTTGTTTTGCTGTTAAATTGAAAGCACTTCTCTCCTGATACCAAGGATCTGGGTAAAATCTAGATCCTGATCTTCTTTTTGCCTCAGACCCCCGAATTCCACTGCTTAAACAGAAAACAAATTTAGCTGTTGCAATTGCATGATAATCCCCCAGACACTGGTTCAAGATTGCCACAGAGATCCAGATCTAGCAGTGGATCTTGTTGTCCTTTGGAGTTCAGTGAAATGTATAATTAGAAGAAAGTTTGAATTTGGATAAAAATTTAAAAAGTTAATTATTTTGATATTTTCATTAAGGTTAAGTTTTATATGGGAGGTGAGGGAACCTCTACTATGATCAATGACTTAGATAAGTCATAGAAAGTATAAATAAATCTCTTCTCTTGTCACAAAACATGCTTACTGCCACCCCTGATTCTTTGACTTTAGCTACACCCTAGCATAAGATACTTAAAATAGAAATTTGTAAATTCTACACAGACTTAAAACATGTAAACACACTTCAAAATACTAAATAGATCAATCATTCATAAAAATGATCTTCTATTCCTATAAGAAAGTACAGAACTCTGACACTAATGTACCAAAGGAATATAGTCCAAGGGAAATCTTTACTATATGTTTAACAAACTATGTATACAAGCAACAGTCGGCCTCCAACAGTTTATTATTTCCATTAGAGAACAAATATGGGGACAAAATTAAAGATGAATAGGTAGTATAGATAGCGAGCAATGGAGGGCTACCTATCTTAGTGTTCTGCTTAATGCTTCTGAGTTTTACAAAGACTTTACTTCATTTGAAAGGTAGCTAAGACATTTATCTGGCAGATTTACATTTTTACAAGTGACTGTCATTAATTTAACATATTTCATTTCCCTATCTTTGGCTAAGAAGCTTTGAAAGAATCTGTGAAAACAAGGGAAGCTAAAGCCACTATTATATTAGCTTTGGTAACAAGTATTAAATGAGCATTAGCTAATAGATAACCTGGTCAAATACAAATATGTTTTATGATTACTGACTGAAGTTAGGATTATATGATTCCATAAAGTAATCTATTAGTTATTCATAAAGTCATTACATGGCTGCAAATGAAGGCACGGCAGACACATTATTAGTCCTTAACCTCAAAAGTTCCAAATAAGAATTTGATATGATATTAATTTTACCATGTATCTGCAGTGAGGAGGAGGAGAAGAAATGGGAACATAGTCCACTGCAAAGTTTGTTTCTTCTAATCAGCATAAGCAATAGATATATTCAATAAGCATAAGATCCTGCAAACTTGCATTTGTAGACATACCGCTGCAGAGTTGAACTGAAGTCAATGGGGCTCACCATGGACGCAGAGGTAGACAATGTGTACAAGGTTCCAAAATCAGGGCCTAAAAGGGATGGCTTGGCAGTAATTGAGAGGCAAGTGGCCTCAAGGCATAGGATATTTGCCCACAAGGGATATAAGTGTCCTGCAACATGGTGAGTATAAGGAACCTATGTGTATATCTACACAGCAATTGAACACCAGCAACTGGACCATGTCAGCAGATTCAGACTCATGTGGCTTTGGTTGCAGGGTTGTAAAATTTTAGTGTAGACATTTGGCCTGGTTACATCTCCAACCTCCAGCTGGAGATGTAACAAGAGCCCTCCTAGATTGTGGGCCTGAGATGGGAATATTGCCACAATCAAAGGTGATTTTATTATGACTATCAATTCTTATGACATTATTTGTACCACCTCTGTCTATTCTGACTGAGTCTCAACCATCTAGACTTCAATCTCATATCTGGGCAAGTCACTCAGCCATACTGACCACAGTCAGAAAAAATGGAGGTAGATAGTTGAATCTCACCCACATGCAAAAAACATCACCCTGGATATTTCTTTGTTAATGCTCCTAATAGCCTTTTTTCATATAGAACAGGAGTAAATTCTTCTCTTGTAGCATAGAAATGTAGGACTGGAAGGGATCTTGAGAGATCATCTAGTCCAGACCCCTGCACTGAGGCAGGACTAAGTATTATCTAGATCATTCCTGACAGGTGTTTATCTAACCTGTTCTTAAAAACTTCCAGTGATAAAGATTCCACAGCTTCCTTAGGTAACTTGTTCCAGTGCTTAAATACCCTTACAGGTAAGAAATTTTTTCCTGCTCTCTAACCTAAATCTTCCTCGCTGCAATTTAATGCCATAAAAAGAGCAATTTATTACCCTCCTTTTTATAACAACCTTTTACATATGTGAAGACTTATGTCCTCACTCATTCGTCACTTCTTCTGAATAAAGAAACTCAGTTTTTTTCAAGTCTTTCCTCATAGGTCATGTTTTCCAGACCTTTAATCATTGTTGCACATCTCTGGATTTTTTCAAAATTTGTCCACATCTTTCCTGAAGTGCCCCAAACTGGACACAATACCCCAGCTGAGGCCTTATCAGTGCTGATTAGAGTGGAAAAGTTACTTCTTGTGTCTTGCTTATAATACTCCTGCTAATACATCCCAGAATGATGTTTGCTTACTTTGCAACAATATGACATTGTTGACTCATATTTAGTTAGTGATTCACCATAATGTCCCGATCTTTTCTGCAATACCCATTACCCATTTTGTATTTGTGTAATTAATTATTCCTTTTAAGTGTAGTACTTGCATTTGTCCTTATTGAATATTTATTTCAGACCATTTCTCCTGTTTGTCAAGATCATTTTGAATGTTAATCCTGTCCTCCAATGTGCTTGCAACCCCCAGCTTAATATCATTTGCAAATTCTCTATGCCATTGTCTAAATCATTTATGATGATATTGAATAGAACCAGAGAGAGGATAGATTCCTGCAGGACTGCACTTGATATGCCTTTCCAGCTAGACTGTGAACCATTGATAACTACTCTGAGTATGCTTTTCCAACTAGCTGTGCACCCATCTTATAGTAGGTTCATCTAGGCTATATTTCTCTAGTTTGTTTATGAGAAGGCCATGTGATATTAGAAGTGTAACATCTTTTACTGAGAGTACACCTGTTCCATTATTGTATTTATTTGACATTTAGCAGAATTGCTGTTTGGTAGTTAGTGGTGTGGTGTGCTGCCATTTCCATTAGAGTCCTGTGATGAAATGGACACTCAGAGGGAGATTTAGAGGACCAGAAAATGTGTCCACTGATGACACAAATAAGAATGGATGGTGCTCACTGAATGGGTAGCTATTCAATATTTATTTTTATCCTCATTATTTAACATGTGACCGAAAGCATTCTTCAGTTCACATCATGCAAACCCTGCACGCAATATAGAATTAATATCTCCATGGAGTTTTCTATGGTGCACTATCATTATATCTTAATGCTTTACAAATGTTAATGAAATTATCATCTTCACAATTCACCTCTGAATGGTGATGTGGTATCATCCCCATTTTACAACTAGGAAATCAAGACATGGAGATTGAAGCTTCAATTGTCAACTGATCTTTGGGGGCCCACTGTTAGAAGCCTAGAGCCTTATTTTTTAAAGATTGATAGATTTTAAGGTCTCCTCTGTAACACAGGTCAATAATTTCTGCATCAAACCCATACATTCTTTTTGCGTTATAGACTATATTTTAGAAAAACATCCAGTCTTGACTTGAAGCCAACAAGTTATGGAGAGTCTACCACATTCCTAGGTAAGTTGTTCCAATGGTTAATTACCTTCACTGTCAAAATTTTGTACTATATTTCTTGTCTGAGTTTGTCTAACTTCAGTTTCCAACCACTGGATGTCTTTTTTCCTGCAAATTAAACAGCCATCTACTCTCAGAAATCTCTTCCCCATGTAGTACTTGTAGACCATAATAAAGTCACCTCTTAACCTCTCTTGGGTAAACTAAACTCAAAATAAGGTATGTTTTCCCAATCTCAAATCATTTTGTAGGTCTTCTCTGAACCCTTACCAAATTGTTCAACATCCTTTTTGAAACATGAACACCAAAACTGAACACAATATTGATCTCACTAATGCCACATACTGAGGTAATATCACCTCCTACTCTTTCAAAATATTCCCCTGTTTATATATGCAAGGATTTTGTTCACCTCTTAGCTATAGCACTGCACTGAGAGCTCAAGTTTAGCTGATTATCTACCATGATCCCTACATTCTGTTCAGGGCCACTGACTTCCAAGATAGTTTCCCATCTCATAAATGTGACCTACATTGTTTGTTCCTAGGTGTATGACCTCACATTTGTCTGTGTAAAACACATGTTAAGATGAGCCCACCTTACCAAGCGAGTCTGAAGATGTTACTTGTCAATACCATTACTTAACACTCAATGAATTTTTCTGTCATCTTCAAAATTTACCATCAATGATTTTGTATTTTCTCCCAGATCATCAACAAAGCTATTGAATAATGCTGGACCAAGGTCAGATCCCTGTGATACCCGACTAGAAACAACTTCATTACTTGAAGACACTAACTTTTTGTGATGTATCTGTGAGCCAGTTTTTAATCCATTTAATATGGGCTACATTGATTTCTGTATAGTAATTACTTTTTATTAGAATGTCATGTGAGATTAAGTCAAATGACTAACAGAAGACTAGGTCTATTATGTCAACTCAATTACCTTTGTTGTCCAAATTAATCTAATCAAAAACGATATCAAGTTTCACACGACTTATTTTCTGTAAAACCATATTGAGTGGCATTAATTATGCCACCACTTTTTCATTCTTTACTAAGTGCATCTCATATGAGCCTTTCAATGATTTTGTCCAGTGTTGATGTCATGCTAAACAAACTATAGTTTTCCATGTTATCCAATTTACTATTTTTTAAACATTGGCACAACATTAACTTTTATCGAATGCTCTGAATTTCCCAATATTCCAATATTTGTTAAAAATCAATATTAATAGTGCTGAGAGCTCAGAGGCCAATTATTTTAATATATTTATACTAAAGTAATATGGGCCCACAGATTTTAAAATGTTTAACTTCAATAGTTGCTTTTTAACATCCTTCCTCATTATTGATTAAATCAAAAGTATATAATTATCACTAAACTGTGAATACATTTCCCTCTTTTTTGAATACAGAACAGAAATATTTATTGAATACTTGCCTTTTCTGCATCATGATTGATGGTTCTAACTTGTTTCAGTTTCAGAGTGGCTAGCATTTTTTAGTGCTCACAGCAGAGCTCCCATGGACTTTATTTGCAGTTGAAAGCTCTCAGCACTTCTGCAAATTAGATCCAAGGTGTCAAATTGGGTACCAGAAAATTAGGCACTCACAGTAGCCACTTGTGAAATTTTTGGTTTATGTGAATTCCCTAGCATTACCCAGGAATAGTGCGACAGAAGCAGGGTTAGAAATCTATTCCGCAAGGCAGCATTCAGCTGCCTTAAACACAAAACCATCCTCTCTTCCTGCAGCCCCCTGACACCTTCACTACACACCATCCAACTTCTGCAACAAATGAAGCAGGGATCCTATAGACAATAGCCTCATTTGCTACACAATGCTGTTTCAATCCCAGAGCACAGTCAGTCCTGTGCACTGATTGAGGCAGGGATCCTGTGAAAAATACAGTATATGATTATGTAATGAAAGACTGTATCAAAATGCATACACATAAAGGTGATGCAGAAGCAACCTTAATTCTGGCTTTTCCTAACTATAGAGTGCTTGACTTTGCATCTGTGACACTCTTTTCATTGAAAAATAAAAATCCCATGACATGGAACTATACAGGTTCCACACAAGGCTTCAGCAGGGTTGGGATCTCTAGATCCACAGTACAGTCCTCTACTGCTCAAACTAATTGAGTAACTCTATCAGTTATCTTCCTTTGTGGACCTGCCACTAGAGGCAGAAGATGATATTCACATTGTCTGTGAGTTTCACAGGTATTAGCTAGACAATAAATGAATGTTGAAACTCAAGAATAATGGATTGTTAGATCACATGGTTCCAGATCTTTTTTGCCTATCCTTCCAGCCTTTCCCTATCCCTTTCTACTCTTCCCCTCCTCCACAGCTTTTGCACCTCAACCTCCCCCTATGCTATCCCTTCTAGCTCCTGGCTTACCCGTCACTCCTGCCCCTCCCAGTTCCTGCCAACATGTCTCTTACCCTGCTCCTATCACCCCCCACTTAACGGTTCTATCCTTTCCCTTTGTTCCTATCCCACTCATTTTCCTATCCCAGTCTTCTATATTCCTCTCAACCATTCCGCATTTCTTCCCATTGCCTTCTCATGCCCAGCACTTCTTAACTTTTGAGTCAAGCTGCTTCCTCCTTCCTCTCCATGTTTACTGGATGACAGCAAGGAGGGTCACTGAGAGCTAAGGAGAAGGTCTCCCTGTTCTCAGTTCCTGAACCCAGCATTACAGTGGCTCCAGAAAGCCAGGCAGAGCAATTACAAGAAAGTTCTGCCCAGCTCCTGCAACCCTGGGATGCAGTATACTCAGTCACTCCATGGGGATGTTGTATGAACAGTCCATTCATTGTGTCAGAGCAATAAGGGAGCACAAGCATGATTAGTGCAAAGAGAATTTAGCTGCTAAACTCTAAGAAGTCTCTCTTGGGCATGTGCAAAGTGCAATTTTCAGAGTCCGATAACTTTGTGAAATCTAGGCGTGTTTTACTGGGACAGCAAAAGGCATATCTCAGTCACTAGGGTAACTTCCCTGTCCAACTTCAAGTAGCTGTTACCACTCAAGAAAGATCTTCGAGTCAATGCGGATAGTTCTCTGACAACATCTCCTAAATGTGCAGTGGCAGACATAAGAGCTAATAAAGATAGGAACCATTAGGGAAGGGATAGATAATATGACAGAAAATATCATAATGCCACTATATAAATTCATGGTATGCCCATACCTTGAATACTGCGTGCAGTTCTGGTCACCCTATCTCAAGAAAGATATTGGAAAATGGAAAAGGTACACAGAAGGGCAACAAAAATGATTAGGGGTATGGAACAGTTTTCATGTGAGGGGAGATTAAAAAGTTTAGAAGCTTAGGAAAGATGACACAGGGAGGATATGATAGAGATCTATAAAATTATGAATGATGTGGAGAAAGTGAATAAGGAAGTGTTATTTACTCCTTCATGTAATACAAGAACCCAATGAAATTAATAGGCAGCGGGTTTAAAATCAACATAAGGAAATACTTCTTCACACAACGCACCATCAACCTGCGGAATTCGTGGTCAGGGGATGTTGTAAAGGTCAAAACTCTAACTGGGTTAAAAAAAAATAGATAAGTTCCTGGAGGATAGGTCCATCAATGGCTATTGGCTAATATGGTCAGGGATGCAACCCCATGCTCTGTTGTCCCTAAGCTTTGACTGCCAAATGCTAGACTGAACAACAAGGAATGGATCACTCGATAATTGTCTGGTTCTGTTCATTCCCTCTGAAGCATCTGGCATTGACCACTGTCACTAGATGGACCGTTGGTCTGAGCCATTATGATCATTCTTATGTTAAAGTCTTTATATATGTTATCTTTATTGGACAAATCCTCAAAAACAATGTTAGTAGGAAACACTTTTTTTTTTAGATCTAATAATAAAACAAAACAATAACCATATGCAGTAGTTGCAATTAAAGAAAACATCATACATTCCAGATACATTCCAAGTATAGAAAAAAACAGTACAGTTAAATACTGTAGTATGAGAAATGTTGATTTAGCACATAACTATTGTACTTCCCATCTGAGAAAGGACTATGTTTCAAGTTTTGTCTGCTTTCTGAATATCTATAAACCTTTATAGAAAGACCAGAAACATCAGTAATACCAGTTACTGGATCAATCTGGATGATTGTTGATCTAGTGTGGTTATTCTGTCAAACTCTGAAAATGTCAAAAACATTTGCTTGGGAACCTGAATTCCAGATTCTTAGCAAATTAAGCTTTGTGCAAAAAACATTATTTTTATTGTCTGAACATGGGCAATATCTGTATTTTTAAATATATGCTGTGTGTAACTCTGTCTATATTATTACTAGCATGCTACCTGCTATATGGGAATAAAGAGTTAACTCAATATTGGGTGGTTTTACATATACCCAGGGAAAGCAAACAATAACTAAGTCAATTATTGTTGTTTGGAGGACAATACCAGTGAATCCACTACTGGAAATTTACCTCCAAACACCCTTATGAAATGCATAAACCAGATTCAGGAACCCAGAACACACAGAGGAATACTGAAATTGATTTAAAAAAATGAAGTCAAAGGGAGAGACACTGACTGAGGCTCAAACTGAGACAGAGGCAGAGATTGTAGGGGGTCCAGACTTTCTTTCCCACCCAATGCTGGGACAAGTGAGAGCTACCTAATGCCAAAGGTTAGGTAAGACACTATAAGCCTTTTGTTGTTTTAACACTTTTTTTCTTTATGTTCCTATGAATAAATAAATAATACTTTATTCTGAATGCACTGTTCTCTGTCATTGCATTTTTATACTGGCCACAGTTCCCAGGGGAAGTCTATAGCAGGAGCCAGAACCCAGCTAGGCCCACTGAAAAAAACATGGTTGGTTAACAGCGGTGCTGTGTCCTGAGAACTAAGTCTAAGAGTGGGGTGATTTCTGGGATTCCTCACTGAGAGAAGCACAGGTGTGGGTCCATTACTTGGAAGAGAAGCCTACAGAGTCTCAGAGAAGAGTGTAAGATACAACTCACCCTAAATCAAGACGCCTTGATTTTAGGTTTCTAAAATGACCTTACATACAAAACAGTCACTAGAAAAACCTCTATAACCAAATGTGAAGAAACTATCATATCATCTGTTTTCTGTGTAAACTTGTATTTCTTTGAGATTTGCTCAGTGATGCCTTGACATGTTTATTATTAGAAAATGACTAAAAATATCATCTTTAATTGGCTTTTGTTAAGGGCATTACAGAGATTTATTCTGAAAAACCCTCCAGGGATCTATACATTTCTTCTTCATCAACAACAGTTTAGTATTTCTTAAGTCATTATACTGAGTCAGTTTTCAAATGACAGTCTGCAGCATTCACTAGACACACCACAACCAGACCACAACTTCTGAAGAATTATTTACCTCCTGGAAACCAATAAATCAGTATGTTCAACCAGCTGTTTTTAAAGGATTTATGTTTTTTGGATCTCAACCTTAAAATGGTATTTTTGATATTTTCCTAACAACATTAATTTCATCATTACTAAATTTACCCTTTTGAAATAGAAATCTATTTAACACAAAAATTAACAGAGTCTAAACATTTTCTCAATAAGAGAAGATGATAGAGGATCAATTCAGAATCCACCAGAAAACCTGTGCTTTATTAATCAAAATTTTCTGATTAGGTGCAGCAGCATCTACTTCAATTACAACAATCCCCATTAAAAGTTAAAGGTTATGGAGATTTATAAGTTAGATTAATTCTCATAGCGTTTCTTCTTACTTCTCAAGTTTTCCAGTCTCAGATACATTCTTACCTGCTGCTTACAGTTTTGTTTAGCAACATGTAAGCAATAAACAGTTGGTACTTCTATTATGGATTTAGATTTCCATGTAAGAACTCATAAGGGAAACCATATAAAATATTTAGAGACTCTCCAATTTAAATATTATGAGTAGGTCTACATTTCAATTAAACATCCATGCCTGGCCCATGTCAGGGGGCTCAGGCTACTGGGCCGTAAAACTGTGGTGTAAACATTCAGGCTTCGGCAGGAGCCTGGGCTCTGGGACCATCCCCACTTATGGGAAAGTTTACACTGAAATTTTACAGCCCTGTAGGCTGAGCCACATGAGCCAAGTCAGCTTACACATGCCAGCATTGGGTATCTAATTGCCTAATAGGCCTAATATCCCTTCATCTAGAAGGGAGCAAAAGTTGGCAGGGATTCACCATCCCATTCCCACTCCCACTAGGCAAGTTTATGGGCTCTACAGCAACAAAGGGGAACAATAGAAGTGGTGGAGGCCAGGAAGCAGCCAAACTAAGGATCCATACATCATTGGAGCACTTAGGCTAGCAGCCACTGTGGCAACTTTGACTACTAACACTACTCATGCAAACATACCCATCTTTACTATTAACTTATCCTCCCACCTGTCTAGCTCTTTATCCATCTTCTATGTTTTACCATAATCTTATCTGTGAGCTCTTTAGGAAAAGGGAATCTAAAAAAAAAAAAAAAAAAAAAAAAGCCCTTGTTTGTTCTGGGTCTCCTATAGTGGGGTCCTGATCCCTGAGTTTGGCGCTGCCATATGAATAATAAAAATAAAGAGCATGAGAAGGGGTGCCCACCTGACACAAGGTAGGGCAGGTTGTTAGAACACTTAACCTGATAGACTGCAGTTGCAGGAGATCTGGGGGACTGAAAGACTAATTGATGATGAAGGCCAGCTGAGCAGGGGCAGGCTTAGCTTGTATAAAGCCAGCAAGTTAAGAACAGAAGAGGCCTGCAGGGGAAGTAATCTGTAGTCACTTCCTTGAAGAAGGGAGGTGTGTTTCGGGCTACAAAGTCCGGCAAGGAAAAAAAAGGAGTAGTCTACAGTTATTCCCTGTAAGGTGGGAGTTTGGGCCCGTGTATCTAGAGTGGGGTGGACGGAGAATAGAGAAGGGAAGCAGGAAGAGAATAAAGAAGGAAAATAGCAATAGTTGCTAGAGATAGGATCTTTGGGCTGTAACCCGGAATAGTGGGTGTTCCCATGTTCCCCTACAAACCCCTGGGGAGGTGGCATAGGACCAGGCCTTGGAGCAGAAGGCTGTCTGGAATGGCATGTGGACAGCTGACCCAGTGGGACATTGATACCCCGGAAGGTGAAACTATAGTGACCTGACCAGAGGGCTGAGTCACAAAGAAGAGCATCACAAGTCCTCAAGAGAGCAGTATGTCAAAAGAGGAGATCAGACCTTAGTGGAGCTATTCCCCAGATCCAGCCACAAGGAGGCACCCAACACTGAGTGAACTCCATCACAAAATGCCAAAAGTTCCCCCCCCCACACACACACAAGAAATCTTTACAAATGAAACAAAAAGTTTGTGAACAATTTTCATTTACTTTAAAAATTTTCATTGTTTTGAACAGTTTTTTCACATTTTGAAAACCAAAGACATTTTAGATTTCAGTTTTCTGTTTTTCTTTTTTCTAGGGAGAAAACATGGGGGACAGGGGAAATTTTAAGAACTGAACCAAAAATATTTGTTTACCTTTATTTAGATTTTTTAAATCAAGGAGTCCAACAAAAATTAAAGCTAAATGAAAAATTTTAGCAGAAATTAATTTATATTGTTTTCTTCCCTGACCCAAGGACACATTTTTACAGTTTAGGTGGAACCCACCAAATAGGTCTTCCTCATTGCCAGGAATGCAAAGTAGGTAGTAGGCACATTTTTATGAAGTACCTGCCAGGAATGGTCTAATTATTACTTAGACCTGCCTTGAGTGCCGGGGACTGGACAAGATGACCTATTGAGGTCCCTTGCAATCTTACACTTCTATGATTCTATATGCCTCACAATGTGCCCTTTTTAGGGCCAGATTCCATGTACTTGAGAAACAAATGCTCACTGAATCTGAGGGTACAGGACAGGATAAGGGCCTGGGTACTTCAGCTCTCCAATACACATATGCATAAACTCCGAACTTGCTCACTAGGTCTGTTCAGAGATGTTTGAATGTGTCGGGAACAAAAAGGGCACATTTTGACAAAAGGCACAGTCTGACATGACACCACCACTCCGACCTTTGACAATTGATCTCATGAAAAATATTAGTAAATATTACCCCTACAAGTCTGATGCAATAACCTCCCATCTTTTTTTGGAAAAAAAACTAATCTCACGTGCTAACTTTTGCTCTTCATTTCAACTCTCCGAATCTTGTGTTTTTCATTCTTTTAGCTAGAAAAGAAAAAGTAGAGGCAACACCATGTTAGTAGCCTGCTCTCTGTGGACCTTATATTGGGAACTTCTAATCAAGAACCTTCTCCTTTTGCATACACATTTACTCACCCTTTCCCAACCTCCAAAATTAGTTTTTTAATAAAATTTAGAATCAAACATGCACATTTCTTTTTTTTCTTGTATGTTTGCTTGTTTGTTTTATTTGAACACATTGAAGGGCAATTTTAGTGCCTGAAATCAGATCTAACACAACTTCCCCTCCCCCACACTTTGCAGTCAGAATCTAACTGAAATAGTCTTTGGCACTGCACAGATGTTATGAGATGATCAAAGTGAATCCTGAAGCTAGGGGGAACCCATTACTTAAGCAACAATCCTCCCAGTTCCCTGTCCTCCTCTTCACATAACCATCCTATTGTTATAATAAGTCCCTAAATGTTACTCCAGACTAACAGTCCACAAGTAAGCACCTCTTTCAGCTGTCTCTACAGAGACCACAAAAGCTCATCCCTTCCTGAGGTTTGGCTTTACTGAGAAACAAAACAAACAAAAAACCACCATTAAAAAACAAACTCTCTCTCAATGTTTGGCTGCTTCTCAGGTTTCTCCCTCTGAACTGCTCAGCATATACCATAGGATTCTCTCAATTGAAAATACTCATCTAACGTGTTGTCCTGAGATTGCCGCCGTGTATTGGGGATTCTGGTTATTATCAATCCTGATAACTTTCAATTATAAACCACACTTTCTTGAGAACCGATCTCAATCCACTGACAGCTGTGTGCTCTGCTTTCTCTCATAGCTTCCAAACATGTGGACTTGGCTCTTACTGATGATGTTCAGCTTCTGAAGGTCCTATATGAATCTGGTTCCGAGCAAGTGCCAGGAAAGATGCACTCCAGGAGCTGCAATCTATTATTGGGCATCTTAACCTTGCCTGCCAAGTGATAGCCCCAGGGTGGGTGTTCTGCACCCGGCTTGCAGCGGCCACTGCAGACACAGCCAAACCTCACCATTTTGTAAGAGTTACTTAAGAGATAAAGGAGGATTCAGATATTTGGGAATGGTTTGAGCCCTTTTAATGAAGTGTTATTGTGGGAGGAGAACAGATACTTGAGGCTGACTTAAAAAGTCACTTCAAGATGTACAGGTTATGGCATATTTTACCAAGGCAGATGGTGTGCCCAGAAATGGCCCTCCATCAGGATTAAAAAAGGAATAGTGCAGGATATAATATTTCTGGAATTTTTTCCCATTGTGGTTGCAGTGGTCATTTGGGGAATGGAGATTGCTAACAAAAGGATGCGTATCTGGTGTAACAACAAGGAAGTGGTACATTATTATCAATTGCCAATCATCCAGATTGCACAGTTCTGAGGTTAGTAAACATTGTAATACAAATGCCCTTATGTTTTAACATCTGTTTCTCTTCCAAACATATGCCTGGGATTGACAATGGCATAGCAGATGCATTGTCTCATTTTCAGCTGGACAGATTTCAGGGGCTGGCACAAGGACCCTGCAAGGATCCTGTACACATGGCACTAGCATTATGGAATTTCGGTGTATTATGGCTGTTATTGTAGCACAAACATTGCACAGCTAGGAGAGAATTTTAAATGATGATGTGCAATTTCAGTAGGAGGGCCTATCACCAACATAGTCTATTATGGAAGAAAAGGAGCTTCAGTATGCAGTGTTGTTAGCAACCCAGCAACTGATATCAACCACATCCACTTACCTATCAGCCCTAATTTTTGTGAGTAGGCTGAATGGTTATTCAGATCTTTGTAGTGGGTTTTTAGTTTGGAGTTTAGTTTCCAGTGGAGTGGTTTCAAAGGACTGGCCCTAAGGAGGATACACATCATCCCATCATGGTTAATATGCTTAGAGGATCCTAGACTCCATGTGTCATTGTGGACAAGAGGTGGCCTTGTTCGGTGCAGCATTTCTAGTAGTGTTCTTTGTAGCTTTCAGAATCAGCAAATAAGTTCCTGAGTCCTGAACAGACTTCAGGAAGGACTTCAGAGTAGAGGGATATTAACCTTGAGGAGGTGAAAAGACAGATGAAGTAGGCCAATGTAAATCCATTATTCTACAGGAGAGTGATGAGCCTGGGATCAGTCTTGTGGAGTTTGTGAGGGCATACACGTTTTGGGGTTCAAACCAGACTGGTCAAAAGTTGTAAACCTTAAAACCCTCTGCTGCTGTAGCTCACTTGTCTCAATGCTCCAAGCCAGCATACAAGCCTTCACTGAGTGTATGTACATTAAGCAACCATGACTCCAGCAGCCTGCTTGTTACACCACAGCCACATTGTGGTCTTCAGCAGCCTCAGTTACTACTTACAGGATGACTCGCAACACACCTGCATTCCTGAATTTCCACAAAACAGTATCTCCTGGAACATTCAGAGGAATAAGGTCCACTGCTTCTTTGAAGGGACAAAAAACATGGCAACTTGTTGCTGTAACTAGAGTTAACAATCACTTCAATTCAAATACTGCACTGGGCTGGTTCAGATTAAAATAAAAAGTTTACTAACAAAGACATTTTAAGTGAGTTCAAGGAAAAGAGATCAAATTATTAAAAGTAAAATATGTTTTCTAGTGGCTAAGACTTAAGTTAAACTACAGCTGTGATTCAAGGTATATATCTTATCAATCTCTTTTCTTTCTAGCCATGGCTGACTTTCTCTCAGTCAGGACTTTCCACAGAAGTACAAGGTGCTGGTTTCCCTTGTCTTCTTATATGAAAGATCTTTGCCTAAGCAGATTTCTCACATATATTCAGTTCCCAAAAACTTCAGCTCCCTTGGCTGAAGAATCCATCTTTCTGAGCTTGGAAGACCTCTGGCTCCTTATGTCTGTCTATTGATAGACGCCAAATGGCTTCTTCTCTTTCCTTATCTTCCCAAACTCACTGTTTTATCCCCAGGCATAGGAGGACCTTATGCTATTCTTCCCTTCCTTTGGGCTTCCCATCCCCCTGTTGATTCATATATAAATAGGGCTTCCATTGTTTCTGATCGCATCTTGCTTAATTTCATTAGAGACAGGTAGCTAGCTGCCCTCCCTCCCAGGACAAGGCATGTTTCTCCTATTGTTTGGGCACAGTCTTTAAAGCATAATATCGGTCAGTATTTATAATCCTTATATAGTGTTAATACATACATTTTACAATAACATTCAGTGTCTCATTAGCTTTCATAAAAGACCTTACTTTTATAATACTCTAATATTGTATAAAATCAGTTGATTCGATTACTTTGGTTCACAGCTTCTATCTTTATAGTCCACTAAGCCACTGAAATGTATTCTCAGATAGAAGTTCCTTTACTCCTTCTAGGAAGAGGTACCATGCAGTCTGATGAGGACTTCATGTTGGGTCCTCCCCCCCTAGTGACAGTTTAATTGTTACTTCCTCCCCTTGTTAACTTGATGGCTTTGGTTTACCATGCACCTTCATTGTCTCCACCTGATGACCAGGTTGGTCAGCCAAGCAAATACACATTGTCTAGGGCAAACTGGACTTCTACATTGCTTGTCAAATACATTTTAAGAGCAGACGGTTACTCACCTTGTGCAGTAATTGAGTTTCTTCAAGATGTGTGTCCCTGTGGGTGCTCCACTCCAGGTGTTGGTGCATCCTCGATCAGGGATTTCGCCAGCAGTGCCCATCCAGGTTGGGCATGTGCCATCCCCGTCTTGCAGCACCGTTGGCGCCCTTTCCAGTGCACGCGACCCCTCTATTCCTCTCTACCGTAGAGCTATGTGTTTGACTCTGAAGTTGAGGGGAAGGAGGATGGGTAGTGCAGCACCTACAGGGACACACATCTCAAAGAACCTCAGTTACTGCACAAGGTGAGTAACTGTCTCTTGTCCTTCGAGTAGTGTCCCTGTGGGTGCTCCACTCCAGGTGATTCCCAAGTAGTGCCCTCACTTGGAAAAAGGAGCTTTGGAGTTGTTAGGTTGAATAGAAGAGAGTACTGATAGTCCGATTGCTGCATCATCTCTTGATGCTTGATCGATGGTGTAGTGTTTTATAAAAGTGTGGGCTGAGGCCCAAATCGCTGCTTTGCATATTTCAGTAATTGGTAATTTATGCAAGAAGGTTGTGGGTATAGCAATTGATCTGGTTGAATGTGTCCTGACACTGTGGGGTGGTGTTACCCCTGCCTGTGCGTAGTATGTGTGGCTGCCGGTGGAAATCCACTTGGAAAGTCTTTGGGTGGATATGGCGTTGCCTTTGGAACGTTCTGTAATTGATACAAAAAGTTTGGGAGATTTCCTGAAAGGCTTTGTTCTTTCTAGGTAAAACACAATGGCTTGTCTGACATCCAGTGTATGGAGGGCCGCATCCTGTGAGCTAGAGTGTGGTTTTGGGTAAAAAATAGGTAAATGAATGTTTTGGTTAAAGTGGAATGATGATGTTACTTTGGGGAGGAACTTTGGATGACGTTGTAGTGTCACCTTATCTTTGTGAAATACTGTATACGGTGGATGGGCCATAAGAGCTCCGTGTTCACTCACACGGCATGCTGATGTGATTGAGACTAGAAATGCTACCTTCATGGACAAGTGCATTTGTGAACAAGCCACTAAAGGCTCGAATAGTGGCTTGATAATTGTCCTGAGGACAAAGTTGAGATCCTGAGGTATTATGGGAGGACGAATGTCTGGGTACAAATTTTGTATACCAGTCATGAAGCATTTGACGATTGGATGCGCAAAAATAGTAGTATCATCTGTGAGATCATGGAAGGTGGTGATAGCTGCTAGGTGTACTTTAATTGAGCTAATCACTAATCCACATATTTTTATTTCCAGGAGATAGTCTAATATAGTGGGGATTGATGCTGTTAGTGCATTGACCTGCTTCTGTTGAAGCAAATCTGTGCCATTTCTGAAGGTAAGCTTTTCTTGTGGCAGATTTTCTGCTATTCCTTACTGGTTCCGAACATTGTAGTTCAGCTTGTCGGAACCAGTTGAGAAGCATGCTGTGAGATGTAAATTCTTTAGGTGCAGATGGCATATGGTTCTGTTGTCCTGGAGAGATTGTTGACTAGTGGGAGAGCGATTAGTGCATTGATCGACATCTGTGTGAGGTAGGTGAACCATGATTTCCTGGGCCACACTGAAGCTATCATTATCACCTTCACATTGTCCTTGCATATTTTGTGTGTGGTTTTGGCTATCATGGGGATAGATGGGAATGCATACAGGAGACCTGTGTTACAGTGATGAGGAATGCGTCCCCCAATGAACGTGTACCTAGACCTGCTTGCGAGCAGAAGTAACGGCATTTGTGATTCTTCGTTGTTGCAAATAGATTGATAGTGGGGTATCCTCATTGATGAAAGATGTTTTCTAGGACTGTGTTGTGTAATTCCCACTCATGATTGTTGCTGAATTTTCTGCTATGGTTGTCTGTAGTGGTATTCTGGTAATTTGATATATGCCACTGAAATGTGGATGTTGTGGGATATGCACCAATTCCAAGTCTCATTGCCTCTGAGCAGAGAGAGCTGGATCTTGCGCCTCCTTGACGATTGATGTAGAACATACACACAATGTTGTCTGTCATTATCTTTATAGTTTTCCCTGCTATCAGAGGTAGGAAATGTATACAGGTGTTGCGGACAGCTCCTAACTCCAGTATGTTTCCTGTGGTGACCATCTGCCTTGAATGGTATGCTCTTGTAGGTGCACTTCCCATCCAATTAGTGATGCATCTGTTGTGATCATGATTGAAGGTGTTTTGCTTATGAATGGAGTTCCTGTTTGAAAGTTGTTGGGCTGCATCCACCATTTTAATGATTGTTTGATCTTTTTTGGCATCGATACCGTTTTGTATAGAAATTGTCTATGTGGTTTGTAAACTGTTGCAAGCCACATTTGAAGTGGTCTCATGTGCAACATTGCATTTTGCATTACAAAAGTAGTGGCTGCCATATGACCCAACATTTGAAGGCATGTGCGTACATTCAGAGTTGGGCTACTTTGTATTATAAATTCCAGATTTACAGTAGTCTAAAATCTGTTCTTTGGTAGGAATGCCCTGGCAGCAAGGGAATTCAGGTATGCCCCTATAAATTCCAGTTGTTGCACAGGCTGTATGGTGGATTTTTTGTCATGTATCATAAGCTCTAGTGTGTGAAATACTGTGGCTTGTGGTGTGAACTGCATGTACAGCTTCCCTATAGGTGCGTGCCCTTATTAGACAATCGTCGAGATAGGGGAATATGGTGACCTCTAGTCTGTGAAGGTAAATTGCCACTACAACAAGAACCTTGGAAAAGACTCTTGGAGCAGTAGAAAGGACAAAGGATAGCACCGTGTATTGATTGTTGTTGTTGAACAATGTGAATCTTAGGAATTTTCTGTGGGCCGGATTAATAGTAACGTGAAACTATGCATCCTGAAGGTTGAGGGCTGCAAACCAGTCCCCGTGTCCCAGTGCTGGCAATAGTGTAGCCAGAGTAAACATCCTGAATTTTTTTATCTTTACGAATTTGTTCAATTTCTTTAAGTCTAAAATGGGTCTTCAACCTCCGGTCTTCTTTTTTGTGAGAAAATAATGAGAATAAAAGCCCTTTTCTCTGTGTTGGGAGGGAATATGCTCGATGGCACCTATTTGGAGTAAATGATCAACCTCCTGTTGTAATAGTTGTTTGTGAGATGGGTCCCTGAAGAGGGATGGGGGAAGAGTCTGGGTTGTAGGTATGGAGGTAAAGGGGATAGTGTATCCCGATGGGATAATTGGATGTTATATTCACCCAGTATTGGTAAAAGAGGTGTAGTCAATGTTTGAACGAGATGGACTCTGGCTGTTGAAGGCAGGGGAGGTAGTATAGACCCTCGACCAAGTCCTCAAAATTGCTGCTTTGGGAGGTGGGGGCAGCCTGGGATGTTGATAGCTGTGGGTTAGTCTGTTGAAGTCGCTGTGGCCTTTGACGGGAGGATGATTGTTCGTATCATCTGTTCTGTGAGTAATGTTGGTATCTGAAATTATATGGCTGATACCTGAAGGGTTCGTCTTCTTGTTGACGGTATATAAATTCCAAGGGTGCCGAGAGTAGCTCTGGAATCTTTCATGGTATGCATGACTTCATCTGTTTTTTCTGTGAAGAACTTCACTTTATCAAAGGAAGATCCACAATCGTTGCCTGCATTCGTTTAAGCAGTGCTGAAGAGTGAAGCCATGATGCCCTATGCATGATGACAGCAATTGACACAGTTCTAGCCGCAATTGTCAGCCATATCAAGGAAAGCCTGCAATGCTCTTCTTGCGACCAGTTGCCCTTCTTTGATCAAGGATTGAAATTGCTGGTTTTTAATCATCTGGAAGAAATTCAATAAATTCTGATATCTTGGAATAATTTTTGTGGTCGTAATTTGATAGTAAGGCAGCATAGTTTGCTACTCTTAATTGAAGAGTAGCTGATATGTACACTTTTCTGCCCATTAAGTCCAGACTTTTATCATCTTTGTCATGTGGTATCAACTTATGATGATGATGCTTGTTCCTCTGGTTAGCAGCTTGTATAACCAGGGAGTTAGGAGCTGGATGGGTGAAGAGTAACTTGGTATCTTTGGTCAGGACATACTACTTTTTAAACAGCCCTTTTACAAGTGAGGGGGATGGTGGTTGGTGGTCTGCCATATGTTATTTGCTGGCTCCATAAGGGCATCATCCATTGGAAGGGTGATTTTGGTGGAAGCTGAGGAATGCAATATTTTAAGCAATTTGTGTTGTGACTCTGTCATTTCCTGGAGTGGGCTCTCCAAATGGTCTGCCACCCTCTTGAACAGTTCCTGGAACTGCTTAAAATCATCTGCAGCCATCGGTGGGGGAACTATGGTCTCGTCAGGTGAGGCGGTTGAGTTGTGTGTAGTTTCTTGCTCTGCACTCACATCCTGTTCGTTGGCAGGACAAGTTATTTCGAGTCCTGTTTGAGTAGATGTAATAGGTTATCTGTTTCTGTGCCTATATGAAGTTGACAGTCTACTGTGTGACGGAGAGCAAGTAGACCAAGTGTCCCAGCCAGGCCAGTGCATACAGTATGATGGAGCAAACCAGGGCGCAAACCATGGATATGTTGGTTGTCTGTGATGTGGATGATGTCTGGATGGATGGCCTCTGGGTGATGATAGCTAGGGAGAGAAGCTAGCCTGTTCACCATCATACTCCTCATCACTGGAGAAGCAGATGGGATACATGGACTGCTCATAAGTAAAGTGCATTGGAGAGGTGTCAGTGCCGTAGAGTGGTGATAGCGGCGAAGATGTTACAAATTTCTCCTCATTCTCAAGGTGTTTGCTCTTCTGAGCAGGTTTTTGCAGAGCCGAAGTTGTTGGCTCCATTGTGAATAATGGCGCTGAAGTGTGCTCAGTAGCCTTTTCCGGTGTGGACATATCCATTGGCACCACCGGGCCCATCGGTCCCCCCGGGGCAGTCTGTTGCTCAGGTTGTATTGGTGCCACAGTTTTTGCCGGTGCTGATGTAGACTGGTCGGCGTGTGTCGGTGCCGTGTCACTTATCAGTGCCGAGGTCGCAGTCGGTGCTGCTGTCGAGGCGGTTAACACTATTATGCAGACCGTTGCTTTAGATGGTGCCGTGTCGGCATGGGATTGTTTAGTTTTGTGTCTCATCTCTTTAGAGGAGTGATGAGAGTCTTTCCTTGTTGAAGAAGTCAATGTACCTGAGAAACTTAAAGCCTCTTTGGTACCAAAACCTCTCCCCTTTTCAGGTGACCTCCTTTTCTTGGTATGCTCAGATGGAGTAGAGTGCTTTTTTCTGGTGTTTTCTTGTGGAGAGCCGTTACCATTCCCATGGTCTGAGGCAGGTCTTAGCGACCACTCCATGAGTATGAACTTCAGGAGGAGATCCCTGTCACACCTGGCTCTGAATTTTAGATTTGTACAATGGATGCATGTCTGGGCAACATGCTCTTCATCGAGGCATCTGATGCGCTCGGAGTGTCAGTCTGAATCCAGCATAATGTCCCTGCACGAGGTGCAGTGTTTGAAGCTGGGAGAACCTGGCATAATCCTACATATAATGGACAGGTGAGACTGAGGGAATTTTTTCTTTTTAAATGAGGAAGGATTAAGACAAGGTACTCTAAACTACGGGTAAAACTGAGTAACTTTATAGAAAAGAAGAGACTTATTGCAGATTTCTAGCATGCTGTGAAGAACTACTGGGAGCTCCATCATGGACAATGGAGAGTTGAAAAGAAACTGAGGGGTCCAGGTTGCGCGCACCAAAAAGCACGCCAAGATGGGGACGGTGCATGCACGACCCAGACGGACACTGCTGGTGAAATCTCCGATCGAGGACGTGCCAACACCTGGAGTGGAGCACCCACAGGGACACTACTCGAAAAAGAACATAAAATCTAGCACATAACTCTTTGTTAACACCTAGTACTTACCTCATGCAAGACTATTTATGATCGGTGGGTTATTAGTTTTCTAGTGATATATTTCATGTGATCATGACAACAGTATGCTATGCGTAGTGAGTATGTCACGCCTGATAAGAATTGCTGACAGAGTCATGAACTGCCAATGGGTCTCTGTGTCACAGTGGTGAATGGATAAGAAAAGCTGGAGTGGAGTTTAAGAAGTCCTCTGAAGGAGAAACTATTAGCAAAGCACTGCAGAGGCACACCTACCCACAAGGGGGATGCATGGGTAACTGACCACACACTTCTCGAGAATAAATTGTAGAGACCCTCTACAGAGTGCTCTTCTGGTGCATAAGTATTGCATAACTATTTCCCTTCTCTATCTGACATATAGCTTTTAAGCTGCTTCTGGGCCAACTGCACATACCTAAGGAGCCTCAGGATTTGTCCCTTATTTATGGTTTAATTTATTAAAAGAAAAAAGTGATTTAATGACTTACCCTCCTTTAATTTTTTATTAATCAGTCTGTACCAGCCATTTCATTCTCTTTTCCAGCATTGGTGTTAGACTGACAGACCTGTAATTTCCTGGGTCATCCCATTTACCCTTTTTAAACATTGGTACAACATTAATTTTTATCCAATCTTCTGGAACTTCCCCTGCTGATTTTAAAATGTTTAAAATCATCCTTATATCCTATTGGAATGGGATCCCATTGTAGATGAATACACCATCTTGCTTTTTCCCAAAAAACAGAGCAGAAATATTTACTAAACACCTTGGTCTATTATTATTATTAACAATTCTAGAATTTCCATCTAGTAATAGACCAATAGAATCATAGAATATTAGGACTGGAAGGGACTTTAGGAGGTTTTCTAGTCCAACCCCCTACTCAAATCATCCCAGACAGGGCTTTATCAAGCCAGGCCTTAAAACATCTATTGATGGAGATTCCACCACTTCTCTAGGTAACCTATTCCTGTGCTTCACCACCCTTCTAGTGAATTTTTTTTCCCCTAATATCCAACCTAGATCTCCCCCTTTGCAACTTGAGACTATTGCTCCTTATTCTGTCATCTGCCATCACTGAGAACAGGCTAGCTCCATCCTCCATGGAACCCCCCTTCAGGTAGTTAAAGGCCACTATCAAATCCCCCTTCACTCTTCTCTTCCAAAGACTAAACAAGCATATTTCCCTCAGCCTCTCCTCATAAGTCATGTGCTCCAGTCCCCTAATCATTTTCATTGCACTCTGCTGGACTCTCTTCAATTTTTCCCACATACTTTCTGTAATGGGGGGCCCAAACCTGGACACAATACTCCAAATGTGGCCTCACCAATGCCGAATAGAGGAGAATAACCACTTCCCTCGCTCGGCTGGCAATGCTACTAATGAAGCCCAATATGCCGTTAGCCTTCTTGGCAATAAGGGCACACAGTTGACTCATATTCAACTCCTTGTCCACTATAACCCCAAAGTCCTGTTCTGCAGAACTGCTGCCTGGCCAGTCGGTCCCCAGTCTGTAGCAGTGCATGGAATTCTGCACTTTGTCCTTGTTGAACCTTATCAAATTTCTTTTGGCCCAATCTTCCAGTTTCTCTATGTCACTCTGTATCCTATCTACCACTCCCCACAGTTTAGTGCCATCTGCAAACATGCTGAGGGTGCAATCCACTCAATCCTCTATATCATTAATGAAGATGAAGATCATTAATACGATTGTTAGGATTTGTTTTGTCCCTAATATACTCTAAAAAAACAAAAACAAAAAAAAAAACCCTCATTGTCCCTAACTTTGCTGACCCACACATTTCTCTGTATCTTTTTTGCTTCTCTTAACAGTTTTCTATAATTCCTAGTGTTTAATTTATATTCAGTGCTATCAACTTCCCCTCGCCCCCAACCCCACCCAAGATTTTACTTCCACTCTAAGCCAGGCTGATTTTTTTTTAAAAAAAAAAAAGTACCATAGCCATCTCTCTCTATTGTGACTTACTGGGCATCTTATACAAATGTTCTTTAAAACATTTCCCAATTATCATTCACATTTTTCAGTTTAGGTTTTTTCTCACAGCTCATTTGACTTATAATTGTTTACAGTTTTGTGACACTGACAGCAATAAATTTACATGTGTGACCTAGCAAGTCCCTCTATTTCAACTAACAGAGGGCACACCACACCATAGCTCGCTTCAGTATTAACACACTCATTGTCCCAACACATTCTGTCACAATCTGTATCTAAAAGATCCAGACAAGTAACATTTTGGTCATTCAGATTATCGCGTGCCTAAGACCAGCCTATCCTAGCAAAGGAATGTTGTTCAACCTGTTTTTCTGTGCTTCCAATATAAATTAAGCCAGATAACACCTCAGAGGACAATAAAAAGTACATCTACATATAAACTGTTGATAAATTGTATAGTGAATTGCTTGACTACACTTTGGTTTGTTATGAAATATATTCAAGAGATTAAATAACCAATGTCAGTCAAGTTTATTGCTATAAGCCAGTAATAATATAGTACAGGAAAAAGGTTTTATACAATGCCAGTCTCTCAGAAGCTGTCTCGTGTACTGTTGTTACACTCATCTTACACGGAAAGTGTGCTCCCAGAGTTACACCCCTGAAGCCATCTTTTCATACCCGACAAGTAAAAGGTACTATAGAAAAATCTAATTTCAGGTGATAACAGTTTCCTACCTTGTTCTTCTGGTACCATGGTGTATCCCTTAACTCTTTGTTCGGAACCAAAGGGTGTGAAGACGCCTTCTAGGTCTATACTATGGTGGAACAATCATGTCTTGTCCTCTTCCTTTGGGACATTTCAGTACAGACCTGTAGTAGTAATTTAATTTCTGACGCTATGGTAAATACTTATCTGTCCTGATCTTGACAGCTCCATTATTTGCACAAGCCAAAACTTACTTCAATGAACAGAAGAAGTTATTGGATATTTAGCATAAGCAAGCAGAGTTATATAAAAATCAGAGGCCAATTTTGGCTATATAACATCTATAATATTTGTGCTTAATGCTATTTATGCTTAATTCATGTATGATGCAAATAATACATATGATTAATTTTATATTTATATATGGTAGCCAGCATTTATAAGTCAACAAAACAAAGCATCAAGGTAAATAAGCACAGGTATAGGGGAGAAGACCACTTAACAATCATGATGTTAGATGGAGTTTGTACCCCCTAAGAAGTCTTCCAGGCTGTTGAAACGGAGAAAATAGACTTTGGGAAATATAAACAGAAGCAGAAAGCTATTTTGGCTTCCATCTCCTAGGGGACCAAAGTGGGAGTGGTGCCTTATGAGCACAGAAAAGTGGATCCTCTTGGCCTGAAAACCAGGAGTAGCTGGAACTGACTATAGGTGAGAAACTGCTTAGACAAAAGATTGCAGCTTGCTGAAGTTTCAGTCACTAGAATGCATGTTTTGATTTCCTTTATTTGTAATTACTTCTGTTTTCTATTTTTACTTATTTAAAAAATGTTTTGTTAATGAAGTTATTCTTGTTTTATTACAAAGCCCTTTCAGTAATGTTTATTAAACCGAAGGATGAAGTCTTCAATTAAACTAAATACTCTCTTTTTGGAGGCAGAGAACCTAATAACTTGTGAAAGTCCAGTGAGAGGGACTGGAGATGGTTTTGTGGGACTGGAAGAGTATTGGTGTCACCCTGCAAGAAGTAACCAGCCTGGGGGAAGCCAGGGTGAGACCATTGGGCTGTGAACATGCTGCTGGTGTCAGGGCTGTAACTCAAAGCAGAACAGCAAAGAAGCACCCAGGATTATAGTGTGTCACTGATGCACATTGGGCAGTGTCAAGCCAGCTACAGAAGCAGTTTCAGCTCAGCAGCATCAGGGAGAGCCAGGTCAGCCTATTTATGCATTACACCAACACCTCTTGAATGGATGCCCCTGCACGTGGGGATGGGGTGGCAAAACCTCATGTAGCTCCACCCTAACCCCAGTCCAGTGGACTCTGGGAAGGGAGAATGGAGGGTTGAACCAGCCAGGGACCGAAACATAAACCAAGAGAAACAGCTACTGAAGCAATCTCTGCAGGTAACATTGAACTATTATGATGTAATGAGTGTGCTTTCTAGATGTTTTTGCTTAGGACATTCTCTTGTCTGATGACACATGACTTGCTTCCACTCTTTCCTGCCTCTTCTCTGTTTCTTCAGTTCAATCTCACATCACCTGCTCACCAATGTTCCTTCCCAACAATTCCCCATCCCTCTTTTCCCTCTTCCTATTCATTTGTTTGGCTGCAGCTGCTCTGACTTGTGCTCCAAGAATCATGGAAGATAAAATGTATTTTGGAACCACCTTTGTGGCTCCCACCCCACTGTGCTGAGGGTGAGCTCACCATAGGAAGGACTGAGTCCGATGAACTTAATTTTTTAGAAGATAATAGTATGTGGTGTGTGTGTTGGGGGGGAGGAAATCCATTCTCTGTTCCCTAACCATTCATTATGAAGTATTTTCGTTACCATTTATTGTTGGTACCATAGCCAAAGGTGTGCTAGGTGTCTTCCATTTCAGAATACATATTAAAGAGAGGGCAATAGTTGAACAGAGTGATTGGTACTGTAATATTTTGGAGTAAGGCAGGTAAATTATTTACTTATCTATATTTAAAAATTTACACAAACTGTCAAAGGAGATTAAATATCTTGTGTATAAGAATGTCCTGTGAGGCAACAATCATACATCATCCCAAAGTATAAAATCTTATTACAACATATTAAGGAAATATATCATACAAAGATCTTATAAAAATGCAAATATTATCTTCAATTAAGACAAACAATTTTAAAGTATCAAAGTGAACAATTTATCTCATACTGTCAGAAAAGGTCCCAAAGCTAAGGGAAATACAAAATTCAAATGAAAAAATACTCATTTACAGAAGAGTACATCATATTTTAATTGCTTCTAAATCTTTCTTCAAATAACTAGTCCTATTAATGACATCACCAAATCTTCAAAAGCCAGTACAGATTTGGGTTTATTACATTTGTTTCACATTCAATAAATTACCAGGGGATAAGGACATTTTCTAAACCTCCACTAATGTTTTGGTCTTTCATTTGCCATTACCATCCCACCCCAATCTGATCATCTTCCTCTGCTTCAGCCAGACAACATATTTTAGGGGTTGTAGGTGACATATTTTAGGGGTTCTCATAGATAACGAGTGCACACTTGGATCAGCAAGATAATTTAGCTTATCACACACATGCATAAACAGAAGAACAAATGAATGGCCATACTGGGTCAGACCAATGGTCCACTTACACTGTATCCCATCTTCCAAACACTGGCCGGTGCCAGATGCTTCAAAGAGAATGAACAGACCAGGGCAATTTATCTAGTTAGTCATCCTGTCATCCAGTTCCAGCTTCTGGCATGCCTATACTGTTTGTCCATTGACTCTCTTTTCTATAAGAACCAGATTCTATCTTCCTTCAATATGGCTCCGGATTTGACTTCACCCTCACGTAATCAGCCCTGACAAAAAATATTTATTTATAGTTCTTCATTAATGAAGTCTTTACAATTTTTTTTAAATAATGCTCAGTTCAAAGGACTCCAATCATTGCACTCAAGTGTTCTGAATAACAACATAAAATGCATTATATTACAAATTCCCTCATCAGGCTTGGACACTATTCTTAAAATCTCCACAGATTAATTTCCGCTTTTCACAGGAAAACAAAATAAGCCAGAAATCACAGTTTGAAGCAAAGTATAAAACTCTTTTTGTCTCCATATTGTTTGAACAAAAACACCACAACATATGGTATGGGCATTATGTTTTCAGGATTTGAGAACAGAAAATAATGAAACAGATGATTTCTATTGAAAATCTACTATGAATAAAATGAAACATCTATTAAAATAAGACTTATGCAAGCTTTCTGCATTTATTGTAATTCCAATATTAATCAGCACTATGTTTGTTTATGCTTTAGAATGGCATCTCTCTCTCTCTCTGTACACCACTCCCCCACCTAACTGATCGTGCTATACAACCATATGTTGTTATGATTTCCTCCCTTCCTACCATCATCGGGTCTATGTTTACTTAATATTGGGTTTACTATGCCTCACTAAATATACAGATACTTTTCAAACATTTCTCCTGAGCTTGCACCTGAGCTGCAGGATATTTAAGAGACTTTTTCCATTGCTTTAGGGCTTCCAAAATATGGAGGTTCAACATTTTTGTTTCTATCACAAAACCTAAGAAAATCATTCGGTGATTATTGCAAAGGCATTTCTAAAAATGCCCTTCAATATTGTTCTCTAGCTATATCAATTGAAAGAGATTAAGAATGTTTTTGTTGATGGGCTGATTACTCAAAGCTTGACAAACGAACATAGAGCATTCCACACCAAGGTCATCAAGTTTCAGTTTTCTCCAAAAATGGCCCCCTTATTTAAAAAGCTTCCAAAGAAGCCCAATACTTGGTGAACTGATGACAATAGGTCAAGTTGATTAATTAGCTGATACCAAATTTTAGCTGTAATTTGACATGGTAATATGAAGGGTTAACAATAAGTCTATGAATTACAAGTGTACATCTTTGTCTATTTTTTTCCAAAGTCACTGACCAGTTGATGAGAGAAACCGGTTTATAGCACCCATATGTGAACCAGAATTAATTGTTCCTTAACTCCTCTGCCTGTCATATCTAACAATTCAAAAGTCACTACAGAATGCAATGGTTTAGTGTGTTGTTGTAATAAAATAAAAATAAAATTGAATCTCAGACATTATTTACCCCACCACAGCAGATTTACATGACTATCTTTCAATTCACTAAAATAAATCAAGAAAAAACTATTCTTTTTTTTGTTCAAAATTATGTTTTATTTTTAAATGATTCATTTTAATTTCCCTTATATTAAAATATTAGCATGGATTGTTATGTTTGGAAGAAGGTTCTAGATAATCTAATCTTCAAAAGCATCGGCCACATTTTGAAGTGACTTTAGAGCCTAAGTCACTTAGGTGCTTCTCAAAATTGTACACTCATAGACCATACAGATTTGGAAGAGAAAAAAAAGATATACAATCCATAAACAAATTCCACTTCTAAAATTCTTTAACATCCTTATGCTGAGTTGATAGCTGAGTTAATTAGTATTTATATAATCTTTAAATATTTTTGCACCATTAAATCCAATCCTTCTAGTGCACCTGAGTACAATGTGTCCAATGACAGATTGAGAGATAACACAACTTTTAGGAAACCACACATGGTAGGGCTTGGTGTGTACATATGCATGCTTGCATGCACACACCATTTTCGTCCATGCTTATAGCCTAAAAATAAAAAACCCTTTTTGAGTTTTTGAAGTGTTGGGAGAGCTGGGCACATGTGTTTCTGGATTCTTCCTTCCTATATTGGCATGACAGAATGTACCCGTGTGTATGCATCTTACATGCTATTGTAATAATTCTTGTACAAAGTGTGCCTTGTGAGGTATCATTTGAAAAAACTCATAATTTACCATTCGTTATTGTCCTTCTAAAATATGTGTGGCAATATTGTATGTGAAGTTTTAAGATATCCCTTATAACACACGGTCCAAACTCTACACCCCTGCCCAGACTGCGGTTGGCAAACAGGTCTGTCCTAAACAAAGGAATGTGTGTTCTGCTTAATTTGCATTTATGCAGTTATCAGAATCATGAAACAAGAAGGGAAACAAAGAAAGCTCAGTCAGGTGAGAAAAAAGTAGCAGGGAACATCCTTTCACATAGGCTATTTGGCCATGTCTACACTACAAAATTATGTCAACCTAACTTACATCGGCATACAGCCACCGCAATTATTAAATTGTGTGTATGTGTACATGATTGACTCCTTGTGTCAGCACTGCACATCGTCACCAGGAGCACTTGTATCGATTGTATTGTCAGTGTGGGGCATTGTGGAACAACTCCTAAAAGCCAATAACAGTCGATGTAAGGATTACAGTGCCTCCACTGAGACTGCATTGATTTAATTATATTGACAGTGACTCTACACCACTCAGGGATGGGCGTTACTATATTGGGTTGGAGGAACATTTATGTCAGCAGGAGCCATATTTAAGTGAAAATATTTCCACAGCTAGGTTGATGCAAGGCAGCTTACATTGACGTAACTGTGTAATGTAAAGTAGGCCTTTGTCTTCTTGTGCCCAGGTGCAAATGTTTTTCAAGAGAGGGCAAAAAACTATAAAATGCAGAGACAAGGCATTCCCCTCTCTCTCTGCCCATCACATTCACCGCACCTGCAGCAACAAAGGAAACATTTGTTGGATTTGAGGGAGGGATCCTGACATAGAAGCTTAGTCAGTAAGACTGCTGAAAGTATGTGGTGAGAAAACTTTGCCTTGAATTTAATATAGTTTGTTAAATTCAGCACCAGTAGCTTTTTATCTTTATTTTTTCTTGTAACCATTTCTGACTTTTATGCTGCATTACTTATACTCCTTTAAAATCTTTTTGTAGTTAATAAACTTGTTTTACTGTTTTATTTAATCCAGTGTGTTTAAACTGAAGAATCTCCATTTGGCGTGACAGCTTGTGTGTATATATTATTCTACTAAAGGAATAACAGACTTAATAGAACTAGTATTGTCCAAAAGAGGTTTGGGCAGTACAGAACATGCATTTCTGGGGGGAAATTTGAGACATCGGGAGTGTTCCAGTCACCCTGCAGCATAACCAAGGCTGGTGAGAGCCAGAGTGTAACCCAAGTGTTGCTAGCAGGCTGCAGGCATGTACGCACGCACGCACACATAGGGTGTGGCTTGCATGATGGAAGGCTGTTTGTGAGAGGCCCAGGTGGGAGCTGTTTCAGGAAGGCATTATAAGGCATCCAAAGTTGCAGGGAAGAGATGACACAGCTGTTTATTAGGCTAGATTGTACCGTCCTATATCACAATTGGTGACAACAGCCAAAACAACAAAAGTCATCCCAGGAAGACGAGAAATTGTATTTGTTTTTCCTTCTTGGGCACCAAATAGCAACCAAAACTAGAACATCCTCCTGTTGTACAGAAAAGTTTCCACATAGGTCTACAGATATGATATGCCCTCCCCATTGTTATGTTTCTTACCCTTGGATATATATATTCACCTCCTATCTGTGATTTCCATTGCATGCATCTGACAAAGTGGGTTGCAGACCATGAAAGCTTATGCTCACAGAAATTTGTTAGTCTTTAAGATGCTACAGGACTCTCATTGTTTTTGCTGTATACAGACTAACACAGCTACCCATTTGGAACAAATACTTTGATATTCTTTATGAAATCATGAAAGTTAAGAAAACAGCATGTGAGTATCCTCACTGACTTCAACAGGGTCACTCAGATGAACAGGATTTGGCCCACAGTGTAAGTCATTGGGAACAGATACTCACCTAGAATGTATGAAAGGATGATACAAGACACAACCTTCGTTATTGCAAATCACCTACAGTAGTCACTGACCCCAGCCATAACTACAACAATCTGCTAAACCTGGATCCACATATCTGTATGATAATAGCCTCTGACCATTTTGTAGTGCATTTGTACATCTTCATCACAAAGGAAAGGACACCATTACTGGTAGTGTTTGCTGACAGGCAAGTGATTAAATGGGTAGGGAGCATGAATTAACTTCCTCATACTGACCTGGGGGACCATTTTTGGGTTAAGGAGAAGTTAACACTGCAACTAGCTGTGCTGTACTTATACTGTGGATAGAGAACTTCATTTGCAAAGTCTGAGGATAAGACTCTTTTCATAGCTACCAAAATCAGCTAAAAAATGTTTTAAAATTAAAATAAATCTCTAAATTACTACAAATAACCAGACTGAGTAGTAAACTTCCTGGTAACTTCAAATGGAGTAAAATTTGAAGGAAACAAATACCACCGACAAGAAATAAAAGTGTTACAATGTATGCATACAACCACTTTTTGTTTTTCTTGCTTAGTTCTCCAAACCTTTCTTTTTTCTCCCCATTTTATTCTCAACATAAGCCCAATCTTATAGAAAGAGCGTTTATAATTAGTAATAAAATGGAAAAATATAACAAAAATGTAATAAAAAAAATTGAGGAAAACATGGTCCAGTTTTTTACCTTAATCCTTGATACATGCTGTTAAACTTTAAAACCCTCTCATTATAGATTTGAATGAATCTGTGAGCAAGGCTGCAATTTTGTACTGAGCATCCTATTTAACAGGAACTCAAAGTGCAAGACTGAGTTAAATGCTCCACAGTTTAAATGTATCCAAAAACTGATTGTAGTCTAGGTTAATTTTCACAAAGGGATGGATCCCCACAACACTAGTTTGTTAGTTGTTTTATACATAAACAGCTAATTAAATCATCCAAAGCACAGGACTTGGTGGTGATGGGTGACTTCAACTACTGTTGGGAAAATCTGTTGGGAATATAACAGCAGGGCACAGACTATCCAACAAGTTATTGGAATATATTGGAGACAATTTTTTATTTCAGAAGATAAAGAAGGCTACTAGAGGAGAGGCTGTTTTAGATTTGATTTTGACAAACAGGGAGGAACTGGTTGAGAATTTGATAGTGAAAGGCAGGTTGGGTGAAAGCAATCATGAAATAATAGGGGTCATGATTCTAAGGAATGGTAGGAGAAAGAACAGCAAAATAAAGACAATGGATTTCAAGAAGGTAGACTTTAGCAAACTCAGGGAGTTTGTAGATAAGATTCCATGGAAAGCAAGTTGAAGAGGAAAAACAATTGAAGACAGTTGGCAGTTTTTCAGAGAGGCATTATTAAGGGCACAAGAGCAAACTATTCCATTGCATAAGAAAGATAGGAAGTATGGCAAGAGACCATCTTGGCTTAACCAGGAGATCTTAAGTGATCTAAAAGTCAAAAAAGAGCCCTACAAAAAGTGGAAACTAGGTCAAATTACAAAGGATGAATATAAACAAATAACACAAATATGCAGGGACAAAATTAGAAAGGCCAAGGCACAAAACAAGTTTGAATTAGCTAGAGACATAAAAGGTAACAAGAAAACATTTTACAAATACATTAGAAGCAAGAAAAAGACCCAGGACATGGTAGGCCCATTACTCAATGAAGGGGGAAAAAATAACAACAGAAAATGCAGAAATGGCATGGGTGCTAAATTACTTCATTATTTTGGTTTTCACCAAGAAGGTTGGTGGCAATTGGACGTCTAGCATAGTGAATGCCAGTGAAAACGAGGCAGGATCATAAGCTAAAATAGGGAAATAAGTTAAAAATTACTTAGAAAAAAGTTAGATGTCTTCAAGTCACCAGGGCCTGATGAAATGCATCCTAGAACACTCTACGAGCTGACTGAGGAGATATCTGAGCCATTAGCAATTATCTTTGAAAAGTCTTGAAAGATAGGAGAGATTCCAGAAGACTGGAAGAGGGCAAATATAGTGGTCATCTACAAAAAGGGAAATAAGGACAACCCGGAGAATTACAGGCCAGTCAACTGAACTTCTGTACCCGGAAAGATAATGGAGCAAATAATTAAACAATCAATCAATTTGCAAACATCTAGAGGATAATAAGGTAATAAGAAACAGTCAGCATGGATTTGTCAAGAACAAATCATGTCAAACCCAACCTGATAGCTTTCTTTGACAGGATAACAAACCTAGTGGATGGCGGGAGGCGGTAGATGTGGTATATCTTGACTTTAGTAAGGCTTTTAATACTGTCCCGCATGACCTTCTCTTAAACAAACTAGGAAAATACAACCTAGATGGAGTTAGCTATAAAGTGGGTACAAAACTGGTTGAAAAACCGTTCCCAGAGAGTAGTTATTAGTGATTCACAGTCATGCTGGAAGGGCATAATGAGTGGGGTTCCACTGGGATCAGTTCTGGGTCCAGTTCTGTTCAATATTTTCATAATGATTTAAATAATGCCATAGAGAGTACACTTGTTAAGTCTGAGGACAATACCAAGCTGGGAGGGGTTGCAAGTGCTTTGGAGGATAGGATTATAATTCAGAATGATTTGGACAAACTGGAGAATTGGTTTGAGGGTAAATCGGATAAAAATCAATAAGGACAAATGCAAAGTACTCCACTTAGGAAGGAACAATCAGTTGCACACGTACAAAATGAGAAATGACTGTCTAGAAAGGAGTACTGCGGAAAGGGATCTGGGGATCATAGTGGACCACAAGCTAAATATGAGTCAACAGTGTAATGCTGTTACAAAAAAAGTGAACATAATTCTGGGATGTATTAGCAGGAGTGTTGTAAGTAAGACACAAATAGTAATTCTTCTGCTGTACTCCACACTGATTAGGCCTCATCTGGAGTATTGTATCCAGTTCTGGGCGCCACATTTGAGGAAAGATGTGGACAAATTGGAGAAAGTCAAGAGAAGAGCAACAAAAATGATTAAAGGTCTAGAAAACATGACCTATGAGACAAGACTGAAAGAATTGGGTTTGTTTAGCCTGAAGAAGAGAAGATTGAGAGGGGACATGATAACAGTTTTCAAGTACATAAAAGGTTGTTAGAAGGAGGAGGGAGAAAAATTGATCTTAGCCTCTGAGGACAGGACAAGAAGCAATGGGCTTAAACTGCAGGAAGGGAGATTTAGGTTGGAGATTAAGAAAAGCTTCCTAACTGTCAGGGCAGTTAATCACAGGAATAAATTGCCTAAGGAGGTTGTGGAATCTTCATCATTGTATATTTTTAAGAGCAGGTTAGACAAACATCTGTCAGGGATGGTCTAGATATTACTTAGTCCTGCCATGAGTACAGGGAACTGTGCTAGATTACCTCTCGAGGTCCCTTCCAGCTCAATGATTCTACGAAAACTCAGTAATATAACAATTTTTAAAAATCCCTGTAAACTTTACATTTAAAGAATCAATCCACTTAAGCCAAAGACTTATGAAATTTGGAAACATTGTTTTCATATTTGTTTGCCATCAAGCAGTAGAACTCAAGTTAAATTACAGTGGGTGGCACTCAAGGCAGAAAGATGACCTTGAAAAGGCTTATCAATTTTCTATGAGAAAAGTAAATTTCAACAAAACTTTAGAAGGCATGAGGGATAAACCAGGAGAATACTTTTCAGTAAATATAGAAAAACTCAGCATACAAAACATATTAATTAAATCCAGAAAGGTTTATCAATTGTCCTCCAAAGCATTTCAACTGAATAAAATGTTTTTCAAATCACAAATCTAGATCAATGTTTCTTAACTCTGAGATTTAGCAAAATTTATTTCCTTTTTAAATTCATTCTTAGTTTTATATTTAAGACAAACTATAGCAAATATTTCATTCACCCAGAATGCCACTTCCAACTGTGTTCACCTCAGATCTTATTGTTTACTTGATTGGCATACTTTTAGGGAGAAACAGAGAATTGCATCAAGTGGTGTTAGTTCAGAAAGTAACACTCTTCCTTCTGAGACAGTACTTAACCAACAGACCAACATGCCATTAGAAGAAACTGTGAAGCAGAAGATACTTTACACTGCCCATATAGAATTGTGACTTCATGGCACAGTTGTGCCTATAATTAATTTGGAGCACTGTAAATAACTTTCTAATTTGTACTTTGTTCTATATTAAGTGTTACCATTTGTTCTATTTTGTTAAATTTTACTTTGGCCACAAACAGGTAGAGAATGTAAACTCTTCAGAGAATTTACTGTGTTTTCATATTAGCGTGTGTTTATATTACTGTGTTTATTTCAGCTACACAGTGGGAGCCTGATCTCAATTCAGGTTTCTAGGTATTACTGTATTAGATATAAAAGTTCATTATAAAGATTTTATAATTTTTTCAGTACCCAAGGTCACTTTACTATATAAGGATGCTCAAAATAGTCACAGGCTTCAGGGAAAGAAGGTAGTGATAGAAGCAAAATTGGTTTGTCCTCTTGCAATGCTTTTAGTAGTTTTGAAATAACTGAAACTGGGTATTAATCCCACAACACAATGAGGATATTTGATTTATAATTTAACTAATCCACATAAAAAAGGAATTCATCTGTTTTCTTCATTATGAAGTAATCCTTAAAAAAAAAAAAAAAAATGGAACTGCACCAACTGAAGGGACCATGATTGTGATGATCCTCCAGTCTGTCCTCCTATATAAAAACAGAAAACTAAGTCATAATGAGGAATTTCAGCTATCCCCATATTGACTTCAGGACGCAATCACACATCACCTCAGGACGCAATGCAGAAATAAAGTTTCTAGGCACCATTAATGACTGCTTCTTGGGGCAACTAGTCCTGAAACCCACAAGAGGAGAGGCAATTCTTTATTTAGTTCTAAGTGGAGCACAGAATCAGTTCCAAGAGGTGCATATAGCTGAACAGCTCAGTAACAATAATCATAATGTAATTAAATTTAACATTCCTGAAAGGGGGGAAAATACTAAAGAAACCCACCACAGTAGCATTTAACTTCAAAAAGGGGAACTACACAAAAATTAGGAAGCTTGTTAAAAGGAAATTAAAAGGAACAGTCACAAGAGTGTAATGTCCGCAAGCTGCATGGAAATTTTCTAAAAACTTCATAAGGGAGCTCAAACTAAATGTCTACCACAAATAGAAAAAAACAATAAGCGGACCAAACAAAATGCCAATGGTTAACTGGCAGAGTAGAAGAGGCATTTAGAGGCAAAAAGGCATCCTTTTAAAATTGAAATTCATATCCAACTGATGAAAATATAAAGGAGCATAAACTCTGGCAAGTCAAAGTATAAGTAGGCAGGCCAAAAAAGAATTTAAATAGTTTTTTAGTCTTTGGCTAGTTGCTAAAAGCAAACATTTTATGTACATCAAAAGCAGGAAATCTGCCAAACAGTGGGGCAACTTGATGCTCAAGGTGCTAAATGAAAACTTGGAAGACAAGGCCATTGTCGACAAACTGAGGATATGTCTACACTGCTGGCGGCACCGCTGGCAGTGCAGGATCAATTTTGTGGATTTGATTGAGCGGCAGTGAAGACTCACTCAATTGAACTCGGAAGTCAATTCTGTTAATCCACCCCGGCAAGAAGCATAGAGCTAAGTTGATGGGAAGGCATTTCCGATCAGCGCAGTGTGGTGGAGACACCGTGGTGAATAGACATTAGGAAGTTGACGGGAGATATGCAAGTTACTATATGCAGCTTGCATATCTCCCATCGACTGCCATCAAAATCCGCAGCCAGTGTAGACCAGGCCTAAATGAATTTTTCACATCAGTCTTCATTGCAGAGGATGTGAGGGAGATTCCCACACCTGAAGCATTATTTTTAGGTGACAAACCTAATGAATTGTCCCAGATTGATGTGTTCATAGAGATGGTTTTGGAACAAGTTGATAAATTAAACAGTAATAAGTCACCAGACCAGATGGTATTCACCCAAGAATTCTGAATGAACTCAAACATGAAATTGCAAACCTACTAACCATGGTATGTAACCTATTGCTTAAATCTGCTTCTGTGCTAGATGACTGGAGAATAGCTAATGTAACACCTATTTTAAAAAAAATTTCCAGAGGAGATGATGGCAATTACAAACCAGTAAACCTAATTTTGAAACAAGGAAAATTGGTTAAAAACTATAGTAAAGAACAAAATCACCAGACACATGGATGAACGTAACATGTTGGAGAAGAGTAAACATGGCTTTTGTAAATGGAAATCATGCCTCACCAATCTATTAGAATTCTTTGAGGGTGTCAACAAGCATGTGGACAAGATATAGCATACTTGGACTTTCAGAAAGTCTTTGGCAAGCTCTCTCACCCAAGGCTTTTAAGCAAAGTAATGGGATAAGAGGGAAGTTCTTCCCATGGATCAGTAACTGGTTAAAAAGATAGGAAACAAAGGGTAGGAATAAATGGTCAGTTTTCACAATGGAGAGAGGGTAAATAGTGGCCTCCCCCAAGAATCTGTACTGGAACCAATGCTGTTCAACATATGCATAAATAATCTGGGAAAAAGGATAAATAGTGAGGTGGCAAAATTTGCAGATGATGCAAAATTTCTCAAGATTATTAAGTCCAAAGCAGACTGTGAAGAGTTACAAAGAGATCTCACAAAACTGGGTGAGTGGGCAACAAAATGGCAGATGAAATTCAGTGTTGATAAATGCAAAGTAATGCACATTGAAAAACATAATCTATACATATACAATGATGGATTCTAAATTAGCTGTTACCACTCAAGAAATAGATCTTTTAGTCATAGTAGATAGTTATCTGAAAACATCTGCTTAATATGCAGTACCAAGTCAAAAAAGCTACCAGAATATTAGGAACCATTAGGAAAGTGACAGATAATACAGAAAATATCATAATTCTATTATGTAAGTCGATGGTACTCCCACATCTTGAATACTGTGTGCAGTTCTGGTCACTCTATTTTTATATATATATATAAAAAAATAAAATTGGAAAAGGGGCAGAGAAGGGCAACAAAAAAGGAGATGCTTAGGAGATGGAACAGATTCCACATGGGGGGGAATATGATAGAGGTCTATAAAATCATGAATTGTGTGGAGAAAGTAAGTGTTATTTACTACTTACATAACACAAGAACCAGAGGTCACCCAATGATAATAGGCAGCAGATTTAAAACAAATAAAAGGAAGTACTACTTCATACAACACATAGTCAACCTGTGGAACTCATTGCCAGGGGATGTTATGAAGGCCAAAAGTATAACTGGGTGCAAAGAAGAATAAGATAGGTCCATCAATGGCTATTGACCAAGATTGTCAGAGATGCACTCCCATATTCTGTTTATCCCTAAACCTCCAACTGCCAGAAGCATCTGACACTGGTCACTGCCAGAAGACAGTGTACTTTGCTAGATAGACCATTAGTCTGACACAGGATGGCCAATTACATTATGTTCTTATGTACATGGCACTGTAAAGAACAAGTCCCATCCTATTTAAGTAAATGTATGTCCAAGCACAATGGAGAAGGATACCATAATGGAAGAGCATAGATCACAAGGATAATGGAGATTACAGCAACAATCTGGATACATTATTTTTCTCCTGGGAGCTTCCACAATATCATAGCACATAACTTTCCATATATTAAGTGGTAATTACATTTATTCCCAATTACATTTTTTACTTAGCCTCAGACATCCTCTTAAGTAATCCAAATGACTGCATTGCCATAGGGTCAGCAGTGTTACTTTTAGTCACCTTGTCTATTGAGTTAATGATATTGTTTATTTAGCTACATGGCAGTCTTTATTCTTCCAATATGTGAAGATTTGTTTACAATTGACTTTAAGGTTTTCTTTTTGCCTTTTTTTTCCCATTATCTGATCTTTTAGAGTACTTGTCAAATAAAGAATTCAAAGAAGAGGCAATTAAGACCAAATAAAAGGTAAGATAAAGTAAATATCTTTCTAACCAGTACTGTATTTTTTTTAAGTATATTAATTTTTTTTCCAAACAGACTACTCTCATAGGGCCTGATCCCAAACCCATTTGAGTCAGTGGGAGTTTCCACTGGCGCCAAGGAGCTTGGATCAGGTTTATTTCAGGATGAGACCATCCACTTTATCAGGATTACAGGATGACCATTGAGGTGTCCTGGTTAATCAGAATCTGATGTACTTCAATTGAAAATTTTAATTAAAATTAATTAGCTTCTCCATTTGCAGAAGGAGCTAACATTATCTATGCTAGTACTATGTAAGCTCTTCAAAAAAGTTATTTTTGAATAGACTAGAAGTTCTATTCCCACCAACACCATGAAATTAGTTCAAACTCTCAGGTGAAATAGCATCTTTTGATAATATACTGAATGAATGATGATTTTAAAAGTATCATGAGATTTGAGGATTTCACAGCAATCAAATACAACAAAAGAGAATTTAAATTAAATTCATGTTTATGGTTTACTTACCTTTTATTTTGTATGTTTCTCTTCCCTTCCTAATTTTTCTCTCCCTATTTCAGCAGTGATTAAAACAGTTATTTCTTAGACTTTCTTAGAGAAGTTTATTAATTTTTTTCTGGTGTACACATGCAACTCTGTGTGTTTTTACACTAAAGTCCAAGGTATGAGGTTTTATTTTAATATGTTTTATTCAGGTTGTATGTGCTTTTGAATATGATTTTAGGTTTATTTTTATTAGAGAAGAAAATTTTCACTGAACTGAGCAGAAAAAAAAATCAGAATACTGAAAGTCAAAAGAGAATATATATTCCTACCATCACTTTTGTAACACGTTAATATTTAAAATTAAATGGACTAATAACTATATTAACTGTTGACTCTCCTTAACAACTACAGTATGGAGTGTATTCAGCATTCACACTGAAGTCAATGAAAGCTGATGGCACTTAGCATTCTACAGAATCTGGCCAAAGGTTAATAATAGAGGTTGTGGGATGTTCTTAAATATCTAAGAACAGGGAGTACACTATTAACAATTTGCCCTCCATTCTGAAGCTCTCTTTTCAGTGCTGAAAATGAAAACAGGTAATGTAAATGAACTTAAAGTTCCCATAACAGATAAAGTAACTTTTATTAGTATTTATTTAAGGCTCATAAAAAGAAACAAAAACCAACATTTTATGATGAAAGGCTAACCTTTCGAGTACCCTGATTGTCCAGTGCATGGCTTCAGGCTATAAAATGTACAGTCTGTTCCTGTCTTGAAAAGATTGGACACAATAAAAGACATGAACTTGGGTATGCCATGGGCATATCACTCACCGGATAAAGGAGACAGAAAATCAAATACATGCACTTACAGAGACTGAATGCCTTTTACATAAAAATATAAAAAAAAAATCACATAAGCCAGCAAAACAGTAATTACTTTAGGCAATCTCATTCAATTATTGACACTAATGTCTCTTATTTTCTATCATCTCATCCTTTTATCAAAGTCTTCCTGACATTAAATTTTGAAAATACTCACACAGATAATCCTCAGAGCTTTTCAAACTCAGTTGCTAAAATGAGGAAAGAACATCCTTTCCTCTTAACGACACATAGGGTCATTGTCAGACTGCTCTTTTGGATACTTCAGAATTACGTCCATTTAGAACTTGCACATATGGCACAGCAAGTCAGAAATGACACCTAAATTATCTCCCCCTTAGATAAACTTATCTTTACTCATGCAAGTAGGTCCTTTAAAGCAAGACACACTACTTGTGTGAGCAAGGTGAATTAGATTTTACCCTAGTCTACATTTCAAATGCCCCCCCAACCAGATTACCCAGGCAGACAGAAGTAGTATGTGTATTACAGATGTTCTTTCTTGTGTCACGTACCTTTGAGATGATATGCCCTTAAATATAATGCAGCTAGAGAATTATAGCTTCCCTAACTCTTCAGAAGGTTCCTCACAGCTTAACAAACATAGACTAAAAACAGAACACAGAAAAAACACATTACTAATAATTATTTAGTAAAAAAGCCTATGATTGAGAATAAGAAAGATCTGTGTTTTTTTAATTTTATATATGGCTCTGATCATAATCACTCAAATAGCTTGAACAATACAGTATCTGAAGATATACAAAAAGAAGCATGCAAATATCTCTGTGTCTATTCCTACAGATAAAAAAACCCTAATGATTGTCTGACCTGATTATTGAAATATCCTCTCTTTGGTGTTCATGACATCCAAGTTGCTCTCTTCAGTTTGTTGAAAATCTTGCTCTCTGTCGATTTGACCTCGACACACATTCACACTCTCCCTCTTTGAAGCCTTCCATCGACGCCCGTTTCTTTACCACCACATGTTCAAAGTTCTTGTCCTTATCTTCAAGACCCTGCATAGTTCTATACCTTCCAAGTCAGCTGTGCTGAGGTTTTGTGGTTAGGATCCTTCCTTTCCCCACTGTTTCACCAGTGATGTGAGAACAGCTGGACATTCATCTCCAACAAATAAAACAAATAGCACTGTACTTTTTTCCACATCATCCACTATGCACAGAAACAACCTTCCTGAGTAAAGTCACTATCCCTTCCTGAAGGCCAAGTGTTTGACCAGCTTTGTGTCATTGAACCAGTAACCTCCTGTCATAGCCTCCTGGATGCCAAATTGGTCATGACCTAGAAGAATTGTCACCTCATTGCTCTGAAGACATTCAAGGCATTAAGCCTCCAAGGTCAAGTGAGAAAAACTGTCTTCCCACTAGAAGACACCATTCCCATTTTTACATTATCCTAGACCTCATAAATTGGACACATTCAGTCAAATGCAATTTTTAAGTGACTTCCTATGTTTAGGATAAGATGTTGCTGGCATGACCAAATGCCTCCTTGGCCATTCTTTAGCTCATGTTGAACCAACTACCAGTCAAAAGACAAACTTACTCATGCTACATTTAGGAGGGCCTGATTTCTCTTTCAAGAGCTCACTTACATCCTTTACCCTGGGATTGATGGAAAACCCAATAGAATTAATGGGAATCTTTCCATTGACTTCAGTGGGCGCTGGATCAGGTCCCCTATGCAGAAGTACATCTGAGCTCCCCCCCCCCCCCTTTGTTTTTTTTTTAAAGCTTTTATTTCCTCAGATTCCACTCCCCCCCTTCTCTATTGGAAGGCTGACAATAAGGATGCAACACCACTTACTGACTATATTGATTAGTCACAACTCATGAGCTCTTGCCTAATTCATCAGGGAGATCTCACCCTTTTGTGCGCAGTTGTCACAGTAAATGCTCCAACATACATTCAGCCTCAGAAAATTTTGTTTGCAAATTGATTTTTAAGGCAAAAATGTTAATAAAAAACCAAACGGAGGCAAAATGGAAAAAAAAGCAACGTAACCAAATCAATATTGGTAATAAACATTGTGGACATTTACATACGAGAAAAGCATTAATAATACAAAGGATAATTTAAGACCACCATTCAAGTCCTAACAGCCCATGTAAATTATGCATGTAAATTATGCAGGAATTAATTGTTTCACTGCCAGAATATACGTAATTTCAGGTTATCTAGACAGCTTGTTTTGCATAGCAAAACCAGAAGTTCAATAAAATAAACAATTCCAAAAAAAGGTCCATTGTGCCACACAGCACAATTTGTCGCTTCAGTAGAAATCTGCACTGCACAAGGATCAGATTTATATCCTGTAAACTCCCTTTACATAACCAGCAATATAGCAGAGAGTTGCCACTGAATGAGGGAGAATGAAGATTGCCCTAAACACTGATTGAACTTTCAATTTCAGCCTGTCAATCAAAATCTATACTGAGTTAAAAATTGTTAATCTGCAAATCCCATTTCCACCTACTCTGGAATTTCCTTTGCAATAATCTTTCTTCTCACTTAGATGAGCTATTTCTAATCCAAGTTCTGATGGGCCATCCCCACTATCCTATCTTGTCCCAAGGAGCACTTGGCAATACAGCATAACCACAAATACACAATATGTGCATCTGAATCACATACCTAGTCACTTTATACAGTTGACCCAATTTCAGTTTTAGAAACATGTAAAACATGACTTAAAGAGAGCTGTAAATTAAACAGAATGCAACATTCATGGAAATAAGTAATCAGAAAAACATGAAAAATGAAACAGAATAGTGCAAGGATTTTTACCCATGACAAAGAATTTGGGGTACCACCTTGACACACCTAACAATGACTTGATCTTCAGAAAACTGTCATGTAAACAGGCCCAGTGAAGGTATGTCAAGTTGGGACACCCAACAGAGGTACTAGTGACTTTTGAGAACCCTGGGCAACATACAAACCTGAAATAGTTAAGGATATATGCTGAAAAACACCATTAAAAAAAACTGTGTGTTCCTCTGACAGGTTTATTTATTTGATGCTCAAAGTACATGTTTGACAGACTTTGATAGCTAATATTCAAAAAGATTTTTGATGCACTGGAAGTATTCCTTAAGCAACATATTTATTCCTTTATTAAATCTTCCTTTAAGAATAATTTGCTTCATCTATAAAGTATTGCATACTTGATTTAGTGCACAGCTTTAAAACATGTTTAGCAAGACTTCACTTGTCTTACTTTAAGAAAAGAAAGGACTAGCACAAATACAGCTGAAAAGATAATGCTTTTCCCATACACAATGAAAATGGCATGCCTCCAAATTCTGGTTCAAATAAGAAAGTGGTCTTCACGTTACTGAGCTACCTAAGCCTAACCAAAAGCCTACTCCCATGCTGCTTAGTTTACAGTCCTAAATTGTGTTTTCATGCACTGCAGAGAACTGAAACTAGTTGGTTATATAATACCACACTACCTAGAGGCTGTATGTGGTATTGTAATAGCTGTGCCTCAGTTTTTCCCATGTTTTCTTTGGCCTATTTCAGCCATGGGCATGACCAGGCCCTCCAGCCAAGCCAAGTAACAAGAGGCCAACACTTTGCAGGACCTCAGAGTCCTTCACTAAAAGTACAAAAGAAAATAGCAAAACAACTGACTCTTCAGCCTGGCTAGGCTCAGCTGGTCACCTCCTTCTTTGCAGACTAGCCTCAGCTTCAAACTAGCTCTAGACTCAACTTGTTCCTTGGTTTCTTTCCCACCACTGAGAGGCTGTCACACACTCCCTTCTACCCAGGATTTCAGGTAGGCTACAGTCCCTGATCTGCCTGTCTCCAGTTAGGCTCCCAGCTCAGGTCTCAGCCTCATTCCTACAAAGTTATCTCCTCCTCTTATTTCAGAGCATGGCCTCATTAACATTTTCCTGGGTCAGGCCCCTCTCACTAGGTCTCTAAGCCTCCCAGGTTTCTCTGAGCCCTCTACCCAAGAGAGAAAGTTCCCACCTACCTCTTACCTGGGGCTTTTCATTGGCCCCTCCTCCAGCAGCCCTTTGCTCCTTCCTGTATTAAAGTCCAGTTCCTGCCTAGCTCAGTTTTATCCCCCAATACGCCTAATCACCTCAAACTCCTCCATGTGTAACCCAGTAGATTAATTGACTTCTCAGGCCACTTTAACCCTTTCATCACTAATGAGGGAGTACACATCCCATCACTGCTAGGTACTGTGCAAATTAAGAAAATCTCATTCCAGAAAACACACAAATAACTATGAAAAGAGATAAAAATGTGGGGTTGAGGTTAACAATAATAAGATCATAGACTTGCATAAGCAGATTTTGCATGGTTCCAAATCACCTCATATTTAAAACAAACGTATCTACTATCCCTGATCAATGCATTATCCAGACATCGTGGGTTGGCTGGTTTCTCACAGGCTTCACAATAGAGATAGGTTTTAAAGAAAGATTTGAACAAGGAAATGAGGGCACAATGGCCTTGCAGATTAATTCAGGGAGTAAATTCCATGCATAAGGAACAATATTTGAGAAAACATGGTAGGGATTTTTTTTTTTTTTTTAAGGGTTGGTTTCTAGACTTAAGAAATAGCTATCTTTAGTACTTCAGTACAGTTGTCTGGTATGAAGGCTCAAGAAATAATTTAGACTAAAATAATTTCTATAATATGTCTATTATTAAATATATATACCCACAGCTGAAATTTCCCAACTCGCATTGGGACATCCATTGCAAGTTACTGGATTTTGTGAGTAAACAAATCATAAAAAAAGCAAAGTTATTGACTCAATCTGTTTTGTTATTTGATGAGCATCTTTTAGATGTCATTGTCTAGAATAATACCTCACAGCAGATCCATATACCATTCAGTGTATTTTGCAAAATAATGGACTCAGTAACAGGAGACCTCTCTACAATGCTCCACAGTTTATTGAGAGCTCCCTTTACTGAGAAGGGGGAAGGGATGCTGGGTTTTATGCCTGAATTATGAGGTGTGCAGATTAATAAAGGGCAAATTAGCAAGTTTCTGCTGTGTGCATATATTTCTATCATTTAATAAATTAAGCAAAGATCACATGCTCTCTCCCCCACATTGAAAATTGACTATGTTCCTGATTGCATTTTATTTCCTGCTGAGTTTTAGACATGCAAAATTGGCATTTTTTAAAATAAACCTCAAAGTACAAATTGAGCTTATCAGTAGTTTAACTGAATACTGAAGTTACTCATTTAACATACTCTGGAAAATAAATACATGTACTTAGAGAGTTTGAATTTGATAAAGTCACAAGGGCTTTGCAAGCAACATTTAATCACATACTAATACATTGCTCTTATATATAGGACCCTATATGGAGCTCAATGCAATTATAAGTATTAATGAATGAATTAATTTCACATAGCTCCTGTGAAATCGGATAGTAATAATATCCCCATTTTACAATGCCATGCAAAGGTGTTAAGTGATTTACTGTACCTAAACTCATGTCTGATTCAGGAATAGAGCCCAAGTTTTCTGACACTAAACCCTGTGCAAGAACAACAAGACCATATTTCTTCTCCTTTTGAAAGTCAACACTTTTCTTCACTCACAGTTTAAAAGGATATGGTAATCAATAATACTATACTACTGTAATTGCCAACTTTTATATTAAAGTAGCTCTTGGAGTGCTTCCTTCTTGTAAAAGTCATAGAGCACTATATTAAATCAATCAAATTGTTTGTTTGAAAACCAAAAAAAAAAAAAAAAAAAAAAAAAAAAAAAAAAAAGGAAAAGGGGGAAAGGGAGAAGTGAGACAAAGATTTAATAACTTGTTGCTACTCAGTGAGGAGTATATATGTTGTTGTCTGTTGAAATATATACTGACCTAATATCCAAATATTAAAATAAAAACCCTACTTTCCCCATCTGCACCATAAAAGCAAGCAAAACTGAACAATCCAAGCAAACACACCTACACTGCATGGATCAGATCTTCAGCTGGTGTAAATTATTATAGTTCCCATTGAAGTCAGTGGACCTGTGATAATTTACATCAGCTAAGAAGCTGACCCCAAATATAGTTATCTGTTTTCCTTGTGTTCTTTGCATACAATTCTGTTCAGCTCCCTCACACATTGAGGTGTAGCATCAATAATGGAGCTCAGAGGAAAATCGCTGGGGAGAAGTGGTAAAGAGCTGTGTGAAAGAACCATTGCTTGTTCTGTGTGCCAACCATATGCTTGTAATGGAGACCACTGCCACCTCTACACTCCTATGGCCAAGGAAAGCATGTTCTTGGGTTTGTTATCTCACAAAGACATTAGGATTTGTGGGAAAGAATGAAAAGTGAAAACTAAGATTCTTAAAATCCACAGCAACAGTACAACTTTTTGGAATCTGTAAAAATCTTCTGATAAACTTGGCACAGAAATATTCACCAATTAACTTTGAATGTTTGAGTCCTTAAAATTTTGTTTCCTGTCAGAGTTTGGGTACTAAAAATTGCCCCTGAAAGAGTCATATCAGCCAGAAAGATTCACATATAGCTCAAAATGTAATTTAGCATTCACACTTGCAAAATTTCATGTGATTTTACCATGACAGCCATCTTTGGCAATTTGGGCTTACAATAATGAGGGTCAAAGTAACACCTAAAACAGCACTTCCCAAAGGGTGTGTGACATGTTTCTCAGTGGGTGGAAGGGACAAAAAGAACTATCCTGGGAGGGTGGGGCAAAGTATTGGAAGTGCAAGTTCCTCCCATGTTGTTCTCCTACACAGAAAGGGGGGGGGGAGGAAGAGACCGGTTTCACTTTCTTGAAAAGATGCTCAGTTTTTAAAAGTTTGGGAAATGTTTTAATAGAAACACATGCACTTATATTATCTAAATAGATCTGCAGATAAAAAACTAGGTCAGGTCAGTTAGGATTAGAAGAAGTGGACAAGTACATAAGAACTTTGGTTCCTCTCTAGGAGTGCCATAGGCAGTTATAATGATTTCTGCAATCAAGGCAATGTTGTAATTTACTGACTTTTTGTGTGCACTAGTTAAACTATGTGTTTGTCTAGTGGGTGGGCCACATGAAGAATAAAGGGTAAATGATAGCTAAGGAAGATCTACTTTAGCTCAGGCCTGAGGTGAAAGACCATGAGCCCAATCCTACAAGGCAAAAGCAAAAAAATCAATATAGTTATATTATTTGTGCAGTATTTTGCAACTGGCAGAGCTGTAAAAAGGAAAAAAATAAAATGGAGTCAATGAAAGCGATCATGACTTCAATGGGAAGCAAGATTAGTCTCAGTGAGTTCAGCAAGATACTCATGGACCTAGCCAACTTATTTTTCTCTGCAAAGCCTTATGCACCTCTAAGTTATATCTTGAGCATACAAAGCATGATCTTATGAAGTACTGAATGCAGTGGCATGGCCTCTGCCTCATTCTCCCCTATTACAGTTGTGCTGAGTGCAAAAAAAGTAGTGCATATTTTTAGAAGGGAAATATACATTAATGTGTGCAGCTTTTAATGGTCAGTTTAGTCACCACCAGATATCTTATATTCTGCCCCAAAATGCTATTTTAAAAAACACATTACTTTCAATATAAACATACATTTCTGTATCTATTAAAGGATGGATATCTTCCCATTTTATCATGTGCACAGGTAAAACTATAACTACATTGCTTGTTTGATTACACACATTCCACATAGCACAAGATAGACCAAACTCTGCAATCATAAATCATGGTGAGACTTTGTTATGTTCATGTAATATAATTTCAGGCTTTCTGTTCTCAGAAGAATAATGTGTTGTTCATCTTTTCCACATAAACCAATTTTCTTGTATATTTAAATTAGTTTAAAGCATTATTTGTGCTGTAAAGATTTCAATATTTCTGTTACTAAATTAACTAGAAGAGTTCTTTATTAAACAAAGTGTACCTTAGTAACTAACAGCCTATTTTTAGTTATAATATACCCTTACAGCATTGCAAGAAATATAGTACATAATCTTAACATATTAACCTTTCATTGGATTAGCAAGGAAAGTCTGAGTGACTGTTACAATAATAAAGCACTATAAAAATTGAAGCATTCTGAAGTTTTGTCTCCCTGAGAAAGCAAAACTGATCTGACAAAAAATTAAATTTAAATTTTCCATTTTAAGATGATTAAGACTTTCATACTTGGAATACGGAGTTATTTCTGATTTTCTATGTCATAAGGAAGAATACTGTATGTTAGTCATAAAGAAACTAAGAGATCAGTAATGAAGACCATGTCTATGAGGCTCCCTATGTGATTTCATTTTAGCAACACTAACAATTGTGCTCAAATATATTTCCTCTATCTATCCATCCATCCAAAGTACTTTTATGGCTTCTTTTACCACAGCATATGTCATGTATTTACACACAACACTCCCGAGAGTACAAAAGTACTATTATTCTGATTTTACAGAAGAGAAACTGAGACACAGAGACTAAGACTTGGGCAAGATCACACAGGAAGCCTGTGGAGAATCAGAGAATTGAATTCAGGTCTCTCAAGTCTCAGGCTAGCATCCTAACCAGTGGACCATCCTTTCATTTCCTTTGGAGTAGAAAAAGTATGTAAACACTGTTCCAGTATCATTATTTTGCATATGTTTCAGACCCATGAGTATTTACACGTTGTATCTGATTTTCAATACATATAAAAGTAGACATTATAGTCTTTAAAACAAATTATTGGTAGCAAGGATGCCCTTACAGTAATGGGGATGATGACCAGGTATAAAAATGTTTAGGCTTGCTCTAAAGCTATGTTTGATATTCCTGATCAGTATTTCAAAGAGGATGTGCAGTATCTTTAATACACTTTGCAGATTAACTGCAGGTAATGCATTGGAAAAATGTTTAAAGTTGCAATAATGGTAAAAAGCACTTGCCACTCTAAGTATCTTGTTTCTCTTTTATGAAATATTGCCCTCTCGAGTGATGTGACCATGAGAGATTTATATTTATATGAAAAAGTGGGGTGGGGAAAATAAACTGATGCCATTTGTGGGGATTTTTGCATGTTTCAATCAATTCTCTCAATTTCAAATAAATCTAGATAGCACAGACTCTGCATAACTTTTGACTGTCTCCTGCCCTACTTTTACTTTTATTAAATCTGGTGGCTATAGTTATTTTATCTCATTCACTTGCTCTGACAAAATGTGCAAAAAATCCCCACAGATGGCATCAGTTCCTTTTCCCCCACCCCTTCTTTTTTACTTAAATATAATGGCCACATCACTCCAAAGAGGCAATATGTAAAGATTGAAATGGCACTTCTATTCTAAATCCCTATTTTCAGTCACAAGTTTCTCATATCCTCCCTTCCCAAACAGTAACCAATTGCCATACAGGAAACAAATCTCCGTAGATACCTGGAAGCAAACATAATATAGGGTGACCAGATTTAATTTAATTTTCTACGGACAGTCTTGATGTTTGGGGCTTTGTCTTATATAGGTGCCTATTACCCTCCACTGCTCATCCTGATTTTCCACACTTGCTATCTTGTCACCCTAACATAATATCACAGTTGCATTAAAATGCACTTGTAGTCCAGCTGTGAATAGCTCAAAGAGAGCTGTTATTTATGTAACTTCTTTCCTCTCAGTAGGAATAAATTGAGAGGGTAAGAGATTCTGATCAGGGAATGCAGGACAGCAGCATTTGTGTACATGCACAGTATTGAGCCAATGGCCATACTGGCATCATGCACATTCCATGAAGTCAACTTTTCACATATTTCAATGGAACCAGAATCGGAGATACCATTTTCCACCAAGCATTCCTGCATGGACTTACAAGCTCCTTCTGGTCTTCATATGTGTAGAAGTTACACCAAAACAAAAACAAACAATAAAAATCTACTCCAAGACATTAGGTAGCAAAATACATGCAAGTATCAGACTAGAAAAACAATTCTTTTTTGCTGCTAAACCATTTAAAATAGAAGAATCAGGATAATTTGATTTGTCTGCTCATCTGAAATTGACTGCAGAAGGCATTGAAGAAATTATGGCACTATTTACAAGACTCCATGGACACCGTCTGCATGGTACTGCATTTTAAATTAGGTGACGAGCATTTCATATATCATCGGTTTGGCTCTCAAAACTTTGTAATTGATCAGATCTTAGACTATATGCTTTGCGAGGTAGAAACTATGTTTCTGTGATCATAAAATGTGTAGCAAAAACTGTACTCTGATCCTCATAAGGGCTTCTGGGTGCTAGTGCAATATAAATATTCAATTCTAATCATCATTTTGCACCAACAATTAATTCTTAGGACCATAAGCTTCCCTCCTGCTGGCTGCAGAAAGGAACCACTGCCTAAGGACCCAGGCTGAGCATGTTTCCACGGGGATAAAAGATCAGTGCAGGCTCCTTGCTGCAGCTAAGGGGATGGGAAATCAGCACTCCCCTCCCCATGGCTGTAGCAGGGAACACAGCGAGTGCTCTGCCTAGGTCCATACATGCTGGGATCCCTTCCAGAGCTAGAGGGAGAGGAAATCAATGCTCCCCCAGATCCAGGAGAAAGCAAAGCGCTCTGTCTTGGTCCCTAGGTTCTGGGCTCCCTGCTGGAGGCAGAGGGAGGAGAGCACTGATCTTCCATTACCCTGGCTGCAGAAGGGAGCCACTGCCTAGGGAGGTAGAGTACAGAGGGCTACAGGATGCATGCAGTTTCCCTGCTGCAGTGAGGGAGATGAGAGATTAGCAAGGAGGCTCTTACCACCTGGCTGCAGTGGGGTGGGGGGCTGCTGGCGGAGACTGGTGGCCCTTCAGGATAGTAAAAATGATATCTGTGGCCCCTGAGCCAAAAAGGTTGGGAACCACTGATCTAGGTATTTGGATTCTCACTTAAAAACACAAACACTCTAGACACTTGATCCTGTGGTCAGTCAAAAAAATCACCTTTCAACATTTATCTCAATATGTCTTTGCAACACAGCTACTTTGCATCACACAAATAATCCTATTGTAATCCAACAATCCACACTATTAAACACACAGGATCTGTGTTATGCTGCCTGGAATGGCTTGCAGTTGAGTGTGTCGCTGCACCAATTCTGCCATGACCACACCTCGCCCCCCCCACTACCCATTCAGTGCTAACAGTCAACCCATGACCTGACCTTATTAGGGTATGCCTATGTGATCGGCTGTGCCTTCGGCTCCCATGTCATATATGGGAAATGAAACTGACCATGGGAAACGAAACCTATTGCAAGTATCCCCTGGCCAATCTGGTGCTGGCACGAAGCCCATAAAAGGGGTCTCATCCAAGCCCCTGGCTGAGAGCCTTCCCGAACTACCAGCCTGATCACCTGGTCCGAACTCTCCCGCTCCCATGTCCCCCCCCCGAGCGTGAATCGTTTGTTAGCCGGCCGAGTTCAAGTTTTTGCGTTATTATGCTGTGTGCCCTTTCTGGTCTGGGTGGTAAGGAGTTAATTATCAGCCCCTGTTCTTCAGCTAGCTGACTGTAACATTTCTTCGTATCAGTCTGTGCCTTGCAGTTAACTGTCTGTTGTCTCTTTAAAATCAGTCTGTGCCTTGCAGTTAACTGTCTGTTTAGCATTTCATCATATTAGCTTGTGTATTGTAGTTAATTGTTTGTTTAAATATGTATAAATAGCTAAAATTCTATATTATTTCTGTTGTCTTATGATAAAATCCAGTTAATTACTAACCGACTCATTATTAACTCTCGGGGATCATTAACCTGTTGGAACAGAGTGCACCAATCTCAGGTCAGATGGTCAGAAAACAGGGCAGATACCTTAAATTGGTGGTATATTCTATAATTAGATTTGACTAAACACATGTGCACTCCTGGATCACTGTATTAGTTTTACTATGGAGTCACAAAACAGTCCCGCCTCTCCAGCATATCTTTCTGCCCACGCAGACTAGACTTTGTGATGAAAGGCTATTAAAAACAAAAATCACCTCACATTAGGTTACTCCCAATCCCAAAGGATCAGTCACTTACCCCAAGTCAATGAATACTCTCGATCTAACACCAAAAACAATGCTGGAAGCCAATTTCTTTAGTAAACTAAAGGTTTATTATTAAGAAAAGAAATGAGAGTTACTTAGAGGTTAAAGCAGGTAAAATACACTAACAGGTGAATCAAATTTTGTAAGTCCAAAATGTTAACAGAGTTGCAGTAATCTGCTAGATTTCCAAAAGTTCTTCAGAGTTACCATGAATAATTCTGGGGATCTCTGTCCACTTGTTTAGTGTTCACCCTGTCATAATCCAAAACAGTTCATACATGCAGGATCATAAGAACAGCCATACTGGGTCAGATCAATAGTTCATCTAGCCCAGTATCCGGTCTTCTGAGAGTGGCCAATGACAGATGCTTCAGAGGGAATGAATAGAACAAGTAATCATAAAGTGATCCATCTCATTGGAGATTCCCAGCCACTGGCAAACAGCAAACTCTGCCTATCATGGCTAATAGTCATTGATGGACCTATCCTCCATGAATTTACCTAGTTCTTTTTTGAACCCCGTTATAATCTTAGCCTTCACAACATCCACTGGCAAGGATTTCCACAGGTTGACTGTGCATTGTGTGAAGAAATACTTTGTTTGAAAGCTGCTGCCTATTAATTTCATTTGGTGACCCCCTAGTTTTTGTGTTATGAGAAGGAGTAAATAGCACTTCCTTATTTACTTTATCCATGCCAGTCATGATTTTATAGATCTCTATCATATACCCCCTTGGTGGTCTCTTTTGCAAACTGAAGAGTCCCAGGCTTCTTAATATGGAAACTTTTCCATACCCCCAATTATTTTAGTTGCCCCTTTCTGTACCTTTTCCAATTCCAATATATCAGTTTTGAGATGGGGTGACCAGATCTGCAAACAGTATTCAAGATGTGGGCATACCATAGATTTATAAAGAGGTAACATGACGTTTTCTGTCTTATTGTCTATCCCTTACCTATTGAATCCCAACATTCTGTTAGCTTTTTTGACTGCCACTGCTCATTGAATGGATGTTTTCAGAGAACTATCCACAATGACTCCAAGATCTCTTTCTTGACTGGTAAGATAAAATGATGGAGTCTAAATTAGATATGTATAGTTGCTATTATGTTTTCAAGGTGCATTACTTTGCATTTATCAACATTGAATTTCATCTACCATTTTGATCATCCAGTCTTGTGAGATTCCTTTGGAACTCTTCGTAGTCTGCTTTGAACTTGACTATCTTGAATAGTTTTAGAAATGAGAGTCCTGTAGCACTTTAAAGACTAATAAATTTAATTTCTGCAGGCATAAGCTTTCATGGACTCCAACTTATTTGTTAGTCTTTAAAGTGCTACAGGACTCTTGTTGTTTTTGCTGTATACAGACTAACACGGCTACCCCTCTGGAACTTGAATAGTTTTGTATCAATCTGCAAATCTTTCCACCTCACCATTTACCCCTTTTACCAGATCATTTATGAATATATTGAACAGTATTGGTCACAATACAGACCTCTGGGGGACACCAGTATTTACCTCTCTCTATTCTGAAAACCGACTGCTTATTCCTACCCTTCGTTTCCAATCTTTTAACCAGTTACTGATCCAGGAGAGGACATTCCCTCTTATCCCATGGCAGCTTACTTTGCTGAAGAGCCTATGGTGATGGCCCTTTACAAAGGCTTTCTGAAAATCTAAGTACACTTTATCCACCGGATCACCCTTGTCCACATGCTTGTTGACCCCTTCAAATTATTCTAGTAGATTGGTGAAGAATGATTTCCCTTTTCAAAAATCATGCTGACTATTTCCCAACAAATCGTATTCATCTGTCTGTGACGGGGTGTATTTGCTCTGCACTGGAGATGAAGGGGTTAAACAAATACTTCCAGCAGCAGAAGCCATGCCTCTTTGCCCCTGCTGGGCATTCTCCAACAGCTGCAGCAGTATAAAGGGGAGCAGCCCAGCTCACTAGGGGTGGGATGGCAAGCAAGAAAGATGTATGGCAGAGGCTCCAGCCTGGGAACCAGAAGGGCCTGCTTCAACCTACAGCAGTCTGTGCAGGCCACTATGCTTCCCGCAGGAGTTGGAGCCCCGGGGGATGCAGAGTTGGAGGCTTCAGGAATCGGGACAGGAAGTGGCCCAGGGCTCCTTGAAGAGAGCATGTTTCCGCTGGACCCCTACTGTCACAGTGACCACCCCCAATCACTGATAGGGCCCTGGGCCAGGGCTCAGTAGAGGAGGGAGGGTCTGGGCCCCCCCACCCAGCTGCCACCTCCCCTGGTGGCCATCCTCCCCCCTTTCCACTCCACTGGTCGCTAGGCCACTAGGCCCTGAACACCAAGGCCACAACCGACTTGGAGCCTAGTGGCCGATTGGGGCTCAGAATGCTAGACCCCACTGTCCCAAAACTCCCCACCTTGCTGCCTTATGGGGTGGCAGGCTCCAAGTGCTCTGTGACAGTGTGATAATTCTGTTCTTTACTATAGTTTCAACCAATTTGCCTGGTACTGGCCTGTAATTGGCAGGATCATCTCTGGAGCCTTTTTTTAAAAATTGGCATCACATTATCTATCCTCCTGTCCTCTGGTACAGAAGCTGATTTAAGTGATAGGTTACAAACCACAGTCAGTAGATCTGCAATTTCACATTTGAATTCCTTCAGAACTCTTGGATGGATACCTTCTGTTTCAGGTGACTTATTACCGTTTAATTTATCGATTTGTTTCAAAGCATCCTCTAAATGACACCTCAATCTGGGACAGTTCCTCTGATTTGTCACCTAAAAAGAATGGCTCCAGTTTGCGAATCTCCCTCACATCCTCAGCCATGAAGATCAATTCAAAGACTTCATTTAGTTTCTCTGCAATGGCCTTATCTTCCTTGAGTGTTCCTTCAGCATCTTGATTATCCAGTGGCTCCTACTGGTTGGTTAGCAGGCTTCCTGCTTCTGATGTACTTAATTTTTTTGCTGTTACTTGTTGAGTCTATGACTGCTGTTCAAATTCTTTTTTGACCTTCCTTAATTATATTTTTACACTTCACTTGCCAGAGTTTATGCTCCTTTCTATTCTCCTCAATAGGATTTTGTTTCCACATTTTAAAGGATGCCTTTTTGCCTCTAACGGCTTCTTTTACTTTGTTGTTTAGCCACGGTGGTATTTTTTTGGTCCTTTATGTTTTTTAATTTGGGGTATCCATTTAGACTGAGCCTCTGTTATGGTGTCTTTGAAATCCCTGCAAGCTGCATGGAAACTTTTTACTTTTGACACTGTACCTTTTAATTTCTCTTTAACTAACGTTTTTGTGTAGTTTCCCCTTTCTGAAATTAAATGCTGATGTGGTGGGCCGTTTTGGTGTTTCCCCATGCACAGGGATGTTAAAATCTATCACATTATGGTCACTATTACCAAAGGTTAAATTATATTTACCTCTTGGACTAAATCCTGTGCTCTATTTAGGATTAAATAAAGAATGGTCTCCTCCCTTGTGGGCTCCAGGGCTAGTTGCTCCAAGAAGCAGTCATTTAAAGTGTCAAGAAACTTTATATCTGAATCCCTTCTTCAGGTGATATGAAGGTTTCCCAGTTTCTAATAGATCTAAACTCCTCCCTATACTATTGTCTCATCCATTCACTGAGACCCTACAGTTCTGCCTGTCTAACTGGCCCTGCACAGGGAACTGGAACCATTTCAGAGAATGCTACCATGGACATCCTGGACTACAATCTCTTACCTAAAATTTGGCCTCCAGGACCTCTCTCCTATCCTTCCCTTTGTCATTAGTACCTACAAATATGGCGACCACCGGCTCCTCCCCAGCACTATACATAAGTATGTCTAGATATCTCAAGAGATCCACAACATTTGTCACCATCGGTTCTCCCTGTCATCTATCTTTCTAATGATCGAGTCTCCCATTACTATTACCTGTCTTTTCCTAATAACTGGAGTTCCCTCCCCTGGAGTGGTATCCTCAGTGTGAAAGGATACTATGACATCATCTGGAAGGAGGGTCCTAACTATGGGATCATTTCCCTCCACTCCACTTTATTCTCCTTCCCTGAGACTTTCATCCTCTTCAACAGTACACAGGCTGTCATACCCAGGGGGTGGGAGTGTTCTACTGTGTCTCAAAGGCTCATCTATGTACCTCTCTGTCTCCCTTAGCTCCTCCAGTTCAGCCACCCTGGTCTCCAAAGCCCATATGCTGTTTCTGAGGTCCAGGAGCTCCTTGCACTGAATGCACACATACGCCACCCGCGCATACAATGCTGCATTCAGTGCAGTAAACTAGAAAGCCCCCACTCTATTGTTGGAATTCTGTCTGCATTCTCTTTTTACTCCTGCAGCTTTTTTGTTGTTGTTGTTGACTTTTTAGGGGAGGTGGGAGTATTGTCTTTAGTTCACATAATGTTAATGAAGTGTATATACCCACCCACTCTCCCATTCCCCCCCAAACTCCCTCACAAAATTCCTGTTAGCTGCCTCTGTTAGCTAGCTCCTCTGGTAGCTTAGGAGTGGGCTTTTTAAACCCTGGTTCTCCCTGAGTAGCCCAACCCCCCAGTCACTCCCTTAAACCAGTATTTATAGATCCTGCTCACGGAAGGCAAGCTGACAGTTTTCTTCACCCATGAGAGTCCCCTCATTTGATGAAGTATAAGGAATGCAGACAATATGAATGCCCATTGTTGCTTAATAGGCCTTGTTTTGAAATCAACAACCCTCTTCATTTACATACACAAGGTTTCTTTGAGGAGCAACAGAAAACAACAATCTTTCATTAATTTTCATGAAGTTTACAATTCAAACATTTTAACACTTTAATCTAGGGTTATCTAGTTACAGGGTATACATGAGGTATATGTATAATGTAATAGCCAACCATTGATTACACATAAGTGAAGATAATAACATTAGCATTTCAGTAATTTTCATGAATTTAGAGCAAATGTAATTACCAGGGCATATGCCATGTACATTCATTGTGATAACCACCCTGTGTTCTATTCTAACAAGTGAATCGGTGTATGCTTACTAGCCTACTTAACATTTCTTTGATATTATTCACACAAAAGTGAATTGGCCTATGACTCTGATGTGAGCTGGTAACCTGCTAGACAGTATTACAACCTGATTCTCCAATCACTCATGTCATTTTCAAATCCATATACCTACACTGACTTCATGAAGTTCAAAGCACTCACTGTTTTCACTGATTACTCAATTCAGTCTCCTCTGTACAGAGCTCACTGTAACTGTAATCTCTTTTGAATGTTGTTGTAGCCGTGTTGGTCCCAGGATATGAGACACACAAGATGGGTGAGGTCATATCTTATGGGGCCAACTTCTGTTGGTGAAAGAGACAAGTTTGAGCCCCACAGAAGTTTCCAGACCTGAAGAACTCCATGGAGCTTGAAAGCTTCTCTGAAGCAGACATGTGGAGTTCGAAAGCTTGTCTCTTTCACCAACAGAGGTTGGTCTGATAATAATCATTACCTCACTCAAACTTTTCAATGGCTGTAATCAATCTTGTGGTCCACAAATGGCATAGCAATTAATCTGTGAGTTAATATTAACATTTACATACCAATTTGCATTTTTAATGTTTACAAACTTTAATCCTAAAATCACTCCTGATGAAGAGAAATATTATTCCTATTTTACAGATGAGCAAATCAAGGTACAAACTGGTTGAGTGTCCTGCCCAACTCAGATGTTTCGGGCTTCTATTCCATTAAAACAACTATTTCTCAATCATTGCTACCAAAACTAGGAGTTGTATAGCTTTGTCATGTTTTCCACATTAGTATTAGTTGTTTGTTTATACAGTTATCAAGGCTACTGTAATCATTGTTTAGTACAGGGAGGTCACAGCAGCGGATGCAGAATGGTACTAAAAATACTTGCAAGTTTATTGTCTGCTAGCTAGCCAAAAGGATGCACCCATTATAAGTGATTAACTGAAAGGTTCAGAATGAAAACTGCGTATAGTACACCATTTTAATATGAAATATGTAAATACTTTGTACTTCCGTAGTGTTTTCACCATTTCAATGAAACAAAAGAAAGAGTTCTGCGTCCATCCATTACTAAAAGTTTATACAGGTTATGTACAAAAAATTTAAATTCACAAAAAATGTTTAAATACACACACACAGAGTGAGTCACAGTTAGTACGAAAACCTACTAGAAGCCACAAAAGCAGGTCACCATGGCTTAACATACACACAATAATTAAAATCTTCCACTTGAGGTCTGAATGTATGCTGAAGTCATCTGGCCACTACTTCATTATCAAAAACCAAAAGACTATAAAGCCTTGAAAAAAGCTTGTGTTTTACTATACTTATCTTCTATACACTGTCATAGCTGGAACAATAAATTCTACTTTCACAAACAGATTCATTCCTGATTCCAACAATAAAACAGACACTTATATTCATCAGTTACCCATTAACTATCAAATGTTTACATACTTGATTAGCTTCAAGTCACTTTCTAATTCTTTATATCTATGCTTTGACAGAAAATCTACTGAGTACAACTGTACCCATTAGTTTTTTTCCCCTAAGTGGCAGAGTGATTTGTTCTGCTGCACAACACACAGTATATTTAAAATGTTATCGCTATTTTATTTTTCGCCCAACAATTGTGTTTTCTTACTTAGTTATACCGAATGAATAGGTTTCCTGAAGGATGTTGCTTATTTTTGCCACATTTTCATGTCTGTTTGCTTTTTAATTTTAACATTAAGTAAATTGCCCCCCCCCCCCCTTCCCCACAGAAATTTTCTATTAAAAACTCAGTACGTTACATATGCTGACTTCTTAAAACCCTGTCAATAAAGTTTCTATGCCATGCATGGTATTAATTGAAAAACAATTGTCTGTTTGAAAGCATGGGTGGACTTTGGAGGGGGCACAGGAGGGGCATTGCCGCCCCCTCCTCCCCCCCCAATCTTGCAGTGGCAAGGGAGGTTCCATATCATCTCCTACCCTCCCGTTTACCCCCTCACTCTTGAGGTCCTGGCCCCTGGCCAGGTTGGAGGAGGCCAGAAGCTGGCCGGAGCCAGGAAGCTGCTGCCATGGAGCAGATGGCTGTGGCACTCCCCCATCTGCTACTGACGCCCAATGCTGTGGCTGCTTCTCAGCTCCCAGTCTCCTTTCACTGCTGGCGAAGCTGGTAACAACTGCCCAGATGGGGTAACTTAACTCTGGCCAGCAGAGCCCTCAAGGAACAGTGACCGGGGGTCCCTCCTGGCACACAGCCCCTAGCTCCTCCATGCCTGCACCCTGAGCAGTTTTCAAACTTTTTGAGCTGAGCCCCCTCCCTTTGGGTTACAGCTCCCCCCAACCCAGACAGGCTGGGTGGCATGTTGAGGTGAGTCAGGAGGTGGAGATGGCACTCCCTTCATGGGCCCTGCTGCCAGGAGCTAGCCTGAGCCTGGCTGGGCTCTGCTCCCTCCCCCCCCCAAATATAGAAATCAAACTACGCCTATGTTTGAAAGTCCTTGGTAATCTGTGTGAAGACAACAGGTTGAGGCATGCAAGGTGTGAAAAAATGTATCAGTTCCTTGGCTTCTGCCAGACATTTTGAAATCAAGACACACTTACTGGATGGCGACAGAGCACTCAGGCCCCAACCCAGCAAACAATGAAGCATGTGCTTGTTTTTAAGCATGTGCATAGGCCCACTGAAGTAACATGGGAGTACTCACATGCCTAAAGGTAAGCACAGTCTAACACCTTACCTCTAGCTGGATAAGAGACATTTTAGAGGGTTGAGGGTCTCAGACACTTTGGTAATGGGGGCCATAGGAGAACCTAGAAGATTCTGCTTTGTTGCACATCCTATCTCAGAGAGTCACTTGCTTGCCAGTCTGGCTTCTCACTGGGGGGTCACACTGACTCATCCTGAGTGCTTTATTAAGTTTCTTCTTAAGTTTATTCTCTGGGCTCCGGTGCAGCCTGCCTTATGGAGGGAAATGTATATTTCAGACATTGTTCTGCCGCCTCTTTTTCCCACTCCATCAACTGTAGTCAGTGGTTAGGCTTTCACTGTATTTTAGTGTCTACAGATAAATGCAATACATTAATACCTTTCTCTCCTCCTCCTTCCATCAATGAGCTAGCTACCTGATCTGAGAGGTTTTGGTATTTCTGCTTGTCAAAACACAGACCTTTGCTGCTCAGCCTCACTACACACAGAAAACTCTGCAAAATGAATGCTTTAGTTGTGATGAATCTGGCCTGTGTGACTGGCCATGACTTCTCACCACAAAAAAATCCTTTGCCGAAACTGCAAACTGTGGGATACAAAGTATAGGCCATATTGAGTATAGGCCATATTGAGTAGAATGATTTATTGTTGTATTGAAACAAATGGCAAAGTCTTCTTCTGAAATTAACTACTCACTCATGAATTCAGCAGAGTTGTGAATGAAACCAAAACTAGCGGAAGAAAAGAAAATGTTTATGATTCAGGGAAGTTCCTTCCAGACTCTAGCAGAACATCAGCAAAAACCCTTTAGGTGTTCCAAACTAGGACATGAATCAGAAAATCAGCATACATGACTCTTGACCATGACTGGCAGCTCCTTACCAAGATGATGGTTGTATTTAAGGCACGTTTCACCAGTCAATACCATTGTTCCAGAAACATCGAACGACATGCATTAATTCCTCTTCCTTGGTCAATTTTGCCAAAAAAACTATATGTAGTGTTTCATGTAATATTTCAGTTGATGCCATACCAGTTCTATGTAGGCATATTGCTTACAGCAGAAAAAAAAAGTTGAATGATAAACAGCACTTAAAGTGTAATTTTAGAGCACAGAGTGGGTGGATATCCTGGATTAAACATTCAGTATTTAAAACTGTAAACACTTAAGAGGTGTTTTCACTTAGTTTCCTGGGTCTTAATGAATGCTATAACTAAAGTATGCTTTGTGTCATTTAGTGCAGAGACATGAGGCAGTTTTTCCCTTCTAAACAATTACTGAAAACACAGAGTACCACACTATACAAGTTGTGTCAACAGAACATACATTCTTTACCTTGAAAAGCCTACAGTGGCATTACAGTGGGCCTTGAAATGGGGCATGAGGGAGACTGTGGTTAGCCTTTGGTGGGGAAAAAAAAAATCCAACAATCTTCGCTGTAGGATTATTCTTTTTGTTTGAAATATGATAATACAGAAAGGCCCCAGTCAGGATCAGGACCCCATTGTGCTAAAGACCCTAAGAATACATAGGAAGACACTGTCCTTACTCCAAAGAGCTAATAGTGCGTGTGCATTAAAGAGGTTTTTTCGCCTTCCTCTGCAGCATGGGACATGAGTCATTTACTGGTAGATTCTCTGTACCTTGAAGTCTTTAAACCATTATTTGAGGATTTCAGTAACTCAGTCGTAGATTGGGGTATATTACAGGGGTGGGTGGGTGAGTCTCTGTGGCCTGCGTTGTGCAGGAGGTCAGACTAGATGATCATAATGGTCCCTTCTGACATTAAAGTCTATGAGTCTGAGGGTATGTCTACACTGATGGCGGCAAAGTCGCTGCCATCAGATTGACCTATCTGGATCAACTGAGCGGTCATTGAAGACCTGCTCCATCGATCCACAAGTTGACACTGGTAAACGACCCCCTCAAGTGGCATAGTGCTGCGTCGATGGGAACGCAGTTCCCGTCGGCTCAGTGCAGTGAAGACGCTGCACAGAAGGGAAGCACAGCATACAGAATAGCTTGCGTAACTCCCGTCAACTGCCGCTGAATCGCCAGCTAAGTGTAGATCGGGGCTGAGACAGAATGGAATGTCAAAGAAGATCTCTCTCACTCAGACGCACGCACACACACAAGGAGAGGCTGCAGTTAGAAATGAAAATTATCAGAACATTATACACTGTAGTACACTGTATACTGATTCATATACTTTGGGAGAAAACACTGGAAAGTTTCTGACCACTGACTTTTGCCATTTCTCTGTCTAGATATCATGAAACTATTTCAGATACTTCTCTATGGTACAGACACCAAACAAATGTAGCCCATAGGACTAGCCTGCTTGCTTGCATTATATAGATATATATCTTCTTATAGATTTAAGTATGATTGTTTGATTATAATAGAATTATAAATTTATATATATTTTACTGTAATGCAAGGTACCTTACAGGCCACATCCTGTATGACAGCTACGCAGTTAGCATATATATATTCAGGACCTTTGGCCTAGATAAGTATTGATGTATAAAAGGGTAAGACATATATAGTCATAACCTTTACCCTAGATAAGTCAGGAGGCATCAAGGGTACAGGTCACAGGTTATGCCCCAAGAAAATTTTACAGGTACACCACAGAACCCACAAAGGGCCAGAAATAACAAAGGTGAGATAAATAGACTATCTGGAACCACCTGGAAAGGATGTGGATATGTCATTAATACGCACGAACCTACCAGCCTATAGAATGTATGTACCCCAATAATTTGGGGGTGGTAAATCCAAGTTTGGACTTAGGACCCATATTCTTGGGGTATAAGAAGGGGCAGATCGTGCTATTTGGAGCGATTGATCATCAGCTATTCTTGCTTGAAGTTTCTTTAGTTAGTGTTAAGATTTTTTTTCTTCATTTATACTTAGTATAATTTGTAGTGTTAGTCTTATAGTTCTTAGCTCTCGAGCATTGCCTACTCCACCCCTCTACTCAAGAGTTGAGGAACCAGACATCTATCTCAACCAGGTCATCAGGGAAGGGTATGAGTATATTAATCCAAAGCATATCATAGATATATATATCATGAGTCTCTAAAATTAAGATTGTATTATCCACTATCCATTTGATTGTTCATTTTCTCTATATCAGTCATTTCTCTATCATTTTATGTTATCTTAATAAAAGCTTATAAATTTATACAAATTTGGTTATCACTAAGAATCTTCCTGTTGTGCACCCCGGGGTTCCTACAAAACTCTTCTGGAGCCTGGTTCAGGGACAAGAACCTCATTATCTTCTGATCAGATCAATTGGCAAGCCTATAACCCTATTAGTTATTTAATACACCCAAAATCAAGCTACACAAAGGTAAAATAAAATAAAGCAGAAGAGTGATGGTGAAAACAGCCCAGAAAAAGAGAAGAACATGGCCATCCTTCAAAGAGACAAGAGAGAAAATATGGCAGTGCTAAAATAAAAGTACAATAGGGTCACAAGCAAAAAATGTGAGAAATTAATAGGACAACCCAAATGCTTTCCTTCTGTATTGTTAAGACAACTAGTGTGAAATCCTGCCCCTATGGAAGTCAATAGGAATTTTGCCATTGATTTAAATGAGACAAGAAGTCTAATGTAGTTTCATTGTGCTACCACTACAGTAGTGTGATTACACTTCTGAGCTACTCCCTATGCAAAAGTATTTTTAAACACAGGAGAAGGTTAAGGTTGGAAAAAAGTATGCAGTCAAGCTCATTCTCTGCAACCTCTCTGCTCATTCTCTGACAAACACTCAAGCACAAGTGCTTGTAGCAGTGGGGCTTCCTTTACTGAACCCACTCCCAATTGCCTTATCAGTAGAGAGCTTTCCTAACACTCTGCATTCTCCTGTTTTTCAAGTGCCTGTTGGTCCAATGACGCAGTGCTGGCCAGCCACTGCCAGATGCCTGTTGGAGTGGTTGCTCACATACCATTTCTGCTGGATGAGGACATGAGTATGATTGATGCATTTCCCAAGGTGTAGAGAACAACTATAGGAAATAAATAGATTTCTGCATGAACTTAGTCAAGAACTTTATAACAATGTTGCAGCACTGCAGTCCAGTCCAGAAATAGTTGAATCTGATTCAGATATTGCAGCCTAGAATGGTCTGGATAGACAGGACCATGGAGACTGAGAGAGGGACTTCCACAGATTTGAAGTTTGGATAAACAATACATACTTTTGATGTTTCCCATATCACTAACATTTGTACTTTTCTACTGCTGAGGTTGGTTTACTGCATATTTTTAATATAGTTTTGCAGTGTCCAGACTGTTTTATTGCATACTTGATATAAGATTCCTTATTTGTAGCTTTGCTATGGTGGTGATGATTTACTATGGGCTTTACATGTAGTATTGCAGCAAGAAGACTCGCTTACTCAATCCTTTTTTATCGGAATTATTGAGAAGCTGTTTTACTATGTTCTCTTTTATCTAGTTTTACTGGGGTAATATTGGGGTTTGAATATTTTATTGCCCTTGTAGTCCTAGAAGTAGGGTAAGAATTTAGTGTGAAAGGAGGAGTATGTCAATTCAGAAGTCTCTATCATGCTCAGGGAACCTGGAGAGTCTAACACACACATTGTTTCCGCAAGCCATGAATACAAAACAGAAGACTTTTAGCTCATCCTAGGGTTTCTTTTGTCTTCTGTAACTGAACACAGTTTTCAGCTGCTTCTTTCTATGTAAAAATTACCTCAGAATGGTTGGGATGGAAAGAGCCTTTTCTGTGGGAAGTGCTTGCTTGCTTTCACTTTAAGTTTTATGTTACATACATGCTTTGTTACTGAAACTTATTTTACCCTCTAAAACGTGTGGTGCAGCCTCAGAGACAGCCAACTAACATGTTACTGTTTATACCTTTCGCTTACTAATCTTCACTCCTCTGTGTGCTACATACATCCTACATTGATCACATGCAGTAATGCTTTGGCTATATAAATTGAACAGTGGAAAAGGATGCTGCCTGGAGATCTGGATAAGAGATCAATCTTACTCGGACCCTGATGCTGCTGCCAAAGTAATAAGGTGCACATTCTGGTTACAAAGTGCATGGTGGGTCTCGTCTTACTTAGCATAATGTCTGAGAAGTATGTCCCCATTACATGGCCAATATCATTAAATCTTCTTTTATTCTGTGCATTCAGCACAATACTACAAACACTATTCCTTATATTTAAGTTAAAGTTTCCCCAAGCTTTGGCCACTCTGTCTCTGACCTCCATCAGTTGTGAGAGTAACTGCCAAAAAACAGATGCTGTAGCAGCACTGAAAACCTATGCCAAGATTTTCAAATGACAGTATTCTTAAACCAATATTTAGAAACCTAAAACAAGTGGTCTCATTTTCAACACTGCTGAGCACTGAATACATTTTATTAACATTTAATGAAGTCTCAGGACATTCAAATAAGTATATTTCACTTCTTGTTTCGGGGTGAGCCTGCAAATGCGATGAGACCATTGGAGATTTGTCAGACCCATTTTGTAGATCAGAAGGTTTAGCTAGCTTAAATAAAATTCCAAACTTTTGGATTCTCACCTGAAACAAACAGATCCTCCAGTTCTTTTGGAGGTTTACTCGCTGCTATAATTTCTTAAGTGTTCAATGGAATTTTGCCATATCAGGAGTGCAGCACTGTGCCATAGGAGGAATACTCCCATCATTGCAATTACGACTCCCAGTGAAAGACTGTCATGATTACAAATCACTGTGTGAATATGGAGCCATTCCATGACACAAACAACCAAGGTTGTCTTTTGATGTACATGTTAGTTCATTTAATCAAATCAAACTTGGCTATATGTACCATGAAATGGAAATGGCTCCAGGGAAAGTCAGCCTTAATTGTTTAAGTAGTTTTTAGTAAAAAATCTTTGAAGCTGAACTGTGATTGTTTTCTCTTTAAAGGCTTAAGTGTATATCCCAAACCTACAGGTAGTCTGAATTAAGACTCAAACTAAGTAGTTTGATTCACATTTCAAAAGACAGATATTTTAAAGTGACATTGAGAAACTCTCCCCAAAATGTACCTTCTATAACGGAAAGAAAATCCCATGCAACTTAATTGGAAAAAGCTTTTTATAATATTTTCTTCTTGGGGCCTGATTATGTAAAGTGTTGGGGGAACTCCTGGGAGACAAATAAGTACCTTCAACTCTCAATGAAGTCAGTGGGTACTGAAGGTACTCAGCACCTCACAGGATCAAGCCTTTAATATCTTATAGTCATTTTTAATAAAGCAACATTGCAAAATAGCACCAGGTTCTTTATCACAGTATTTCACATGCTAAGGAAATGCCTCAGATATCATGGACAAGACAAATATCATGCCGTGTTAGGTTTTGCTCATTTAACAGCAACCACTTTACCTCCTTAGTATCTCCAGATGATGGGGGGGTGCATTTCTTTTAATCCCCCTTTTTTTGCCTCACTTTCTCCAACTCCCTCCTCTAATTTTTGCAGGTTGTTCCTATGTTCCATTCATTTATAATTTGGGCAGCTACATCTGCACCATGAATACGGGCTCAAGAAATACAGTGTATTGCTCAAAGACTTACAAGGCATGTGATACCTTTGGTCCAGAATGAGAGCCCAGTGGTATAAACATACACAAGTTTTTTTTAATCATAATTTTCAGTATTTTCAGGTTCCAGTATGCAGGCTCCAGTAGTTGATGTCTGGATCAGCAGAGTACTGTGCACTAAAACCCCACAGGTAGATGGCCAGTTGCTATGGAGATTTGCTGCTGAATCTCTGTGGTCAGGTGGTTGTGAGTTGGCATGGAAGACGGGGCATGCTTTAGGAGCAGTCGATGTTTGGCAACCTGAGAGTTGCCATCTGAACTGATCATCGTGCATCGAAATGGCTGGCAGGAAGATGCCAGGACTTTTCAGGTGGACAAGGCCAAAAGCTGTATACATTAGAAGGTGGCTAAATTTGTCCATAAGCAGGGAGGTTTGGCAATTATCCAGCTTGGAATTTCATATCCAGTACCTGAGTTATTCACAGGGGAAGGAGTACACCTTTCTGATCTGGGATTCCTAGCCAACATTAAATGATGGAATTGTTAATCTGGGAATCCAACTAAGGGAAGGAGCAAAGTGAAATGCTGTTGCCCCTGGAAGATGTCCAGTGCAGGTATTCATTGACAAGTTCTGGTTCCCTGATAAACCAGACTTGGAATCAGCATTATGGGAGGGCATCCCCTAAAGAATCTGAGGGAAGGGGATGAGGGCCATCCACTTTCTCCAATACTCTCAATCTTTTTGAAGGGGAGGGTAGTGGGATCCTAGGGTTAAAGCTTGAAGGAAGACTGGGAAGGGCTGAGTCCAGTCTGCCTCCCCAGGTGGTACAGATCACCAAGGAATGTTGACTCGCACTGCACAAGTTATTGCTGGATAAGTTAATATAGTTGAACATAGTTAAACTACATTCCTGGCGTTCTATCTTTCTTCCTGTCATGGGACAATAATCCTTATAGCTTTGTTTATTATCTCTAGGACAGCTACCTGTTGACACTTATCTGTGGAGGTATTCAGAAAGCAGTAGATTCCTTGTATAAACACTCTTGCTACAAACCTTATTGGGCCTCCATGCATTACCACAATATAAATTTATTTTAATAATAATGTTATTGTACAAATCCAAGCTATTATATAGTGGATACGATATGGAAAAATGATATACCTCTCTCCCCATTATTTAAGTTTGTTGCTAAGTTCTAAACTCTTAGAAACAGCACTTGCAAATTTTCTTTGTGGTATTTGGTATTGGAGTTTTGTTTAAAAATATACTTTTTAAACCTGAAAAGAGGGAGATAAAAACCATTTCAGTGAAAATATAAATGAAGCCTCAGTGAAGCCAGAAGCCTATCAGAGTTCAATATTTGGTTTACTGAAGATAACCTTAATTATTAATTCAACGAAGTGGGTTTCTGCACACGAATGTTTATGCCTAAAGAAATTTGTTAGTCTTTAAGGTGCCACAGGACTCTCACTGTTTTGCTTAATTTTAATATTTAAACTATGCTACCAAATAAAACGACCAAAACCAAAAGTCCTTATTCAAGTTGATGCAATGCCCACAGGAGTCAACATAAGGACTGGAAGATTTGTCCATAGATAATAAAATGACTAATTATTTTACAGCTAAGTCAGTAGTAAATATCAGGTTATGTTCTTTGAACTTGTTAATACTGTGTTATTGCCTGAATACATAATATCTCCTCCATGCACAGTCCCCCACGTACATTGCTAATACAGCAGTCACAGAATCCGCCTCCTGCTGCAGAACTGTGCTCCAGAATCTAGGGCATTATTTAAAACAAAAACAAAAAACCCAAAACCTCGAACCATTATGCTTAAGGATAAGATTATGTCAGCCGGGGGCAGGGCTGGAGCTGGCAGCGGTCCTGGAGCTCCCAGTGGCAAGCCCCGCCGGGCGGTGGACCCTGCAGTTCTCAGCCTCTGTGAGCTTTGGGGGAACGGAGGTCTGAGCAGCCGTGGACAAGGGGCTCTCTTGCAGCTCCAAGTAGCTGTGGGCCCTCGCAGCTCTAGACCACGAGGGGATCCTGGAGTTCTGACCTTCTGCTGGTGGCGGCAGGGGCCCTGCAGCTCACAGTTGCCAGCAGCAGAATTCTGAGTCACCATGGGAGCCTCTGCAGTTCCTGCGAGGCCCTCAGTAGCTCAGAGCTGGTGCCCCAGACCCCAGCTGCTACAGGGGGCCTCCCAGAGCCCAGCCACTGCAGGGGGAAGTCTGGCCCTCTGAGTTGGGACCCTGGAGCTCCCTGCTCTGTGGGTAGCTGGGGATGCCCGGAGCTCTGTGAGGGGCACCCAGATTTCCTAGCCAGTCTCAGCAGATCCCAGGTGGAGGGCACTCTGAGCTGCCACGGAGGTTAGGGGGTAGGTGACCCAGGCAGTGGATCTCTGAGCCTCCAGGCCAGGAGTGCTGGACCCCAACCTCTCTACTCCTCTCCCACAGCAGAGCTTGGGCTCTCATCCCCATCAATCCCATTTTTTCATGGTTATTTTCAGTAAAAATCAGGAACGGGTCACGGTTCTATAAATTTAAGTTTACCGTCCATGACTTTTACAAAAAATAATCATGACAAAATCTTAACCTTAGTTATGGTTATGAAGAAAATCTTCCAGTTGTGAACTAAGTGGAAACCAATGCACTGGTGTCAATCTCTGAACAACCTGAAGCAGTAGCTGAGAAGGAGGAACAACTGCACACTATCTCAGCGGGGTGTTGACTTTGAAACTTAGTGAAGGCATTCAAAAGCAACATTGTTAGTTATTTCACTACTAATCGTTCCAATAGAAACATCCATTCAATGTGCTGACCATTATCATAAAGTTACTGTCCTTCCTTTCCCTGACGTGGAAAGCTCCAACTCCCTACTTCTTAGCTGCTAAAACCTTCAGATTTCCCCTGACAACTTCCAGAATAAAATTCTGCAGTAGAAGGAAAATGTTAAGGACAGCAAGTTTAATATCAAATTAAATAAACCAAAGTGTATTGAACTATTGTATATATTTCTATATTTAATTCCTACAAACCACTTTTTAATTTAGCTGAAGCAGATATAGAATTTGTACCTTGCTGCACCAGAGTACAACAGAATCCAGGTTACTTGCTGAAGAACTTTGCTCAGGCTTCTTATGTGATACAGGGTGCTCTTACTATGCTATCAGGTGCAACTCTACTTTTTGTTTTCCTTTATGGAAATGAAAAATATATTGCTGGTGAAAAAGGAAACAAGATGCCCCACTGTGCTTTTTGTGTGTCTTGATACAACAGGTGCACTATGTACAGAAGGAAGATTGATGAAGAGAGTTGTCAACTCTCCAAGTAAAGCAATGTTATAAGGAGAATCAGAACCGATTAATCTCATCCATGATGACAGAACAAGTAGCAATCTTTCAAGATGCAGCAGAGTAAAATTAGCATCAGTACTGGGGGAAAAAAATAAACATATTTAAACAAGCTGCTAAGAAAAGTTATGGACTCATCATCACTAGAGACATGACACCTATCCGGGAAGAGTTAGAAATAATAAAATCTATCTTGTCATGAATCAGAGAAGCTGTCTAGGTATTCCAAAAGAGGTGCCTACCAGTTGAAATGATGTTATGAGTAAATTATTGAAATTATTTTTTAACTCTAGATTTTTCTCTTTGGCTGGTAATAATGAATTAGAAGAGATGTAACAATAAAGCTCACAAAAAGCTCTAGGCTGGTAATGAACTTATCAAAACCTTTCACAATAAACCTTCATTTCTTCTTTTACCATTTTGAATTCTCTCTTTTTCTGTCATTTGGGTTTGGGCAGAAAGCAACATCTTAAGCAGCAAGAGTTGACCAACTGCCACAGCTAGTTATTGCACCAGCAAGAACTCTGTTCCAACCAGAAAAAAAAAAACCACACTCTTTTTCTGTTTCCCAAGGGATGAGCACTTCATAAAACCTGAGACTGTAATTGAGTTTTTAAATTCAGAACCTCTCTCAGAACCTACAGTAAGGCTTCATCTACAATGCCCTTTTAATTGTGATAGCTAAACTATTTTATAAAAAGTCCATGATAATGGGTTTCGCCACGGTTTGGCCTGCCATTACAGATAGGGTCAAATGGTGTTTAAAATGAATTTCTAAACAGAATTTTAGTCTCCTGTAGAGATGTTTCTTGTCTACCTTGTCTACCTTATAGAGATGTTTCTTGTCTACCAGATTTACTTTGGTATAAAAGTTATTTAAAATAAAATAAATTTTATATAAATCTCTCTCATACATACACAAACTATGAAGAGCGTGGCAGAATCATCCACAAATTATATGGGTAATAAAGTTAATATTTGGGGAAAAACACATTTTTAAACGTAATTATATGCACATTCTATGGCAGTATATAGATGTTAAATAATAGAGGAAGAAATGAGTCAGGATTGTAAACTGAAAAGGGATAGTGAACAGAGAAAGTCACACAAAATTGCACATGCATTTGTCCCACCAAAGAGAACTGATAGATTACCAAACTGCCAACCATTTTTATTTGTAAGAAATCTTGTGTAAGGGAAAGGAATTAGTCTTGTGCAATCAGATCATATTTCATAGCTTTCAAGGTCGTTCTAGTATATTAGAGAAACACATTGTGAAGACATTGAAAAGTAAACATGTCAAATCCTCTTTGATCAAATTAAGACTTTCTACACAGAAAATGTTATTAGCTGACTGGTAAAATAACAACCAAAGTTGTTATTAAGGCATGACAATTTAGCAATACTATTTTCTTGCTTTTTAGAGATATTAAAGTTAATTAAAACTGGTGAAGTCATGGAATCATTTGTGACCTAGCCTAAATGTAATCTAATCTCATTTGAAAAGCATGAAATTACTCTGACTATATCTATTACTTCACTTCTTGACATCTGTTATAGCCATTCAATAACCCAATTACTAAAAAATTATACTGCAGAAGAAAAGATACAGTAGAGCTAGGTCTAGATGGTTGACAAAAACAAAAGAATTGTGAGAAATGGAATGAGTTATTGTCTGAATTACATTTACTGAACCAAAAGGGAGGACTAAGAGGGATAAACTGAAAAAGATCACTAGCTTTCATAATTTCCATCGTTACTACAATCATTGTCCCAACTCTGCTGTAGTCTCTTACAATAAAACAAAGATTTTCAGATATACAAGGTATGTAAGAAAACAATTTATGGTCAACAACTGTTTATATTTAATCTGAAGACTTCAAAATGTTTAGTTTCTATGCATTCAGAATCTGGAGTGAACTGTTAAAAGCTGCATTCAAAGAGGAATAACTGGAATTAATGTGTTCTAGGACACATGGACATCAATTGGATAGGATCAGCAGGCTAGGGCAGTCATGGGGGGTTACAAATTCATGTCAGCAGTAGCAAGGAAAAACTTCATACAACAACTCTGTCCCGACAGGTTAATGATCCCCGAGAGTCAATAGTGAGTCGATTAATGACTAAATGAATTGTATTATAAAACAACAGGAATAATATAGATTTTTAACCATTTCTAGACTAATACAATAGAATATGAAACAGACAATTACTATACAATATAAACTGAATTTGAATTGACGGTTAACTGCAAGACACAGAATGATTTTAAACAGACAGTTAACTGCCAGGTACAAACTAATTTTGAAAAGACAACAAAACAGTTAACTGCAAGTTACAGACTGATAAGGAGGAAGGAATGTAAAGCTGCAACCCAGACTGACAGTTAACTCCTTACCATCCAGGCGAGAAGGACACAGCATAATAAACGTAAAAACTCGAACTCGGCCGGCTAACAGACGATTCACGCTCGGGGGGGGGGGGGGGGGGGGGGGGGCCGGCGGCGAGACACAGGAGTGAGAGAGTCCGGACCAGGTGATCAGGCTGGTAGTTTGGGAAGGCTCTCAAGCAGGGGCTTGGATAAGACCCCTTTAATGGGCTTCATGCCAGCACCAGATTGGCCAGGGATACTTGCAATAGGTTTCGTTTTCTGGTTGATGTTAAATTTCGTTTCCCATATAATGGTCAGTTAAGTTTCATTTCCCATATAATGGTCAGTTAAGTTTCGTTTCCCATATAGGACATGGGAGCCGAAGGCACAGCCGATCACATAGGCATACCCTAATAAAGTCAGGTTGTGGGTTGACTGTTAGCACCGAATAGATGGGGGGGGGGCGAGGAGTGGTCATGGCAGAATTGGTATAGCGACAAACTCCCCCCTAGATAGTATTTAGAGCAGCACTGAAAGGAACCTATGCAGAAATGGTTTCTGATTTAGAGGGTTCCATGACATCAACACTGGTCATAGATGGTTTTCAAGTGGTTCACAATTCTATGTTCAGTTCCTATAGTATTCAGAAGCTTCTTCAAACAGAACAGAGTCCAATATCTTAGCTGGAATTTTTGCAAGAATTTTCTTGTGAAATTTCTGAAGCTTCTGCTTCAAGTAAGAGGTGAAAACCAGAAAGGACACTGACCCACTACACCACCCGTAAGAATGTATGTTTATTCCACTATTTTTATACTTAAAATAATTCAAACCAAGAGATGCAGGGGGAGGGGAAAGAGTGAACAAGTTCTACGGTTGGCCCCATTTAAAGGTTAGATTTAGAAAATCTAAATCAGAATTTGGATGGATTAGAATGCCAAATTTGGGATTAGAAAGCCAAAAACGACACTGAAAAAATCCAAGATCATTTCCCTATTCAGAGAGAAGCCAAAAAAAAAAATAAAAAAAAAAATAGAAGGTGTAACCAAAAGAAATAGGCAAACAATAGCAAATCCAAAAACCAAACCAAAAGTAAAGGCCACTTCTAATTTCTGGCTATGGTGGTATTTACAAAGAGGAGCACATTGCAGAACTCTAACAAACTGTGGAATTGCTGGATTTTAAAATATTGCGCGCACGCGCACACACACGTAATGTTGATCCAACATTATAAAATATATGAATTAAATATTTCCGAGGAATATTCTAAACACATTCCAGGTACTGATTATTATTATTAAATGAAATTGCAAATAGGCAAAGATGTACAATTAATTATACAAATTATACAAAAGATACAAGTCCACAGGAAATTTGAGGAGGGGCATATGAATTTGTCAGCTATGTTATTAACAAAGAACTTTTTTCAAATAGCTTAAACTGTTCGGTCTGGTCTTCTTTGGTTAGATGTGTGTTAGATATTAATGGAATTGCAATGAGGAATAAGAAGCTGTTGCAGCACATTTCTTTGGAGATATTTATACTCAGCCTTGTCATGTATCAGAAATAAATAACCATGGCACCTGGAACAGACTGTATAAAGTCAGCTCTAACTTTATTCCCCACAGTTCTTTAACAATACAAAGCACCATCTGGTTCTGTATGTCCTCAGAACTATTGTATGATGAGAGAGACAGGGAAGGAGAAAAAGGCAGCAAGACAGAGTGCATGTTCAAATGCACAAAGGAAAATAAAACAAGTTAACTTTTCTTTGAGGAATTAGTAGAAGAAACTCATTAATATAAATAGTCCAAATTCTGCAGTGACTTACATGCTGCAAGCCTCATTGAAGTAAATAAGCCTCACAGGAATCAGATAAAAACAACTTGATTTAAAAAAAAAAAAAAAAAAAAAAAGAGGCATGTTTTCCAAATTACAGAAGCCACTTAGTTCAGCTGCCCAACAGTCTTTTTTTTCAAAATCACAAACTCATGCCTCTTCTCATCCCTAACTAGTGCTAACCAAAAAACAGTCATGTGAGCAGTGGAAGCTGAAGACACCTGAAAGTTCATTCAATTTCCTGGATGTGGTTAAAAGCCATGAATTAAAGGGGATGAATGAACACATTCTCCCAGAAAATATCAGCTCTTTTAGATGAAAAATGTTGCAGCTTGTCCAAAAATGGGGACAGCATTATGTTTTTGACAAAGCAACAATAAACCAAAAAGAAATGTTAAACCCAAACGAACAAAACAAACACACACTCATCATGAATAAACCATGTAGGTTAACCTACCAGTTATAGAATGAAATTGAAAATGCATTTATTTTCAATAAATATAATTAATTTATATTTGCTATGGTTCTTTTTTTCTACCCTTCACCTTTTCTATTTTTCCACTTCACTCTCCCCCTTTGTATCTCTCTCATTAGTCTTTTACCTCCAGTTCATTTTTCTACTTTTTATTAAATGAATTCTTTTTCCAAGACCATCATTCAGCTTTTCAACAGGGAAGAGGATAACACTGGATCTTGAATGCTGCCTTTCTGAATTTAAGTTTTTATATAGCCCTTATACTTATAAACATGAGTTGTGTGACCTTTACACGGTTTCAGCAATTGTGGCAGGCCAGGATCTACATACTTAGATAGAAACTCAGCGAAGGTCCCTAGGGAGACAAGGAAACATCTCTATTGGGTTGAGAGTCTATTTTCAGTTTTCTTGAAATAAATCCCACAAACCTTAGGAGAAAATCTGGTTATGCTTCTCTTAGTGCAACTAAACAGTCTTTAAACATAAACAAACCCCATATTTCTAAAGTTCCTTTTCCTATCTACAGATATTACCATAATAGATGCTACAGAAACCCTAATGTAGCTAGATAGTTTGAAAAGGTTTTTGTCATAGTCAGGATCCCAAAAAAGGCCTCCAGCCTTAAGGTTATGAACCTGAAAAGGTTCAGTTGTACCCAGTTACACCAAATGTAGGTAGGAAAGTCTGCTCTTTCCCTAATTAATATTAGGTGCAGAAGGCACAAGACAGATGCAGCTCTGAACCACAGCTGGGATTAATGGCCAAATATCCATACCATATACCACATACCATATACCATATACCAAGGGTAGAATGAAACTTATGAAAATTTGCAAGAGAAGAAGGTTAAGGTTTAGGTAAGGGAAAATGTTTATAGGCCTTCATTATTGTTATCCATTTGCTCTATTTATTATGTATCTTAGATGAATAAATACTGCTTTGTTTTGAAGAAGCTGTTTTTGAGTCTCTGTTTCCCAGAGGAAGAGCGCTTACAGGTGCCAAACAGTGGGACCTGTTGGGTTAACATGGCACTTCAGAAGGACTAAAAGTGGTCTAAAGCACAGTTCTCTCTCTAATCAAAGCATATAAGTTGGAAAGTTCTTTAGTTTAGAATGATTAGGGACAGCTGCTATATTCTAGTTAATTTGATGGTGTTTGGGTTAGCTTTAGAGCTCATTCATAAAAACATAAAATTAGTTTCACAAGACATTTGATCTTTAAATATCAAGCAAGTTGGACTTATTATAGCTGATAGTTTACAATTATGTGGATAAAGTTACAAATACATTATTAAAAATGCTACATGTTACTGCATTTGTTATGAAATTTAAGGTCTTTTTTTGCATGTTCATTGAAAGATAAGTTCATGTTTGGATATTTACTGTAAGTCACTTACAATGAGATATACTTAAATGGTATTAGAGGTGGCTCTGGTAGGCAGAAGTTGTGTATGCTAATATCACTGTTGATAGAGGGAAATCTTGATTATAAATAGTAGAGGATGTGTTTTTTTATTTAAAAAGGGAGAGGAAGGAACATTAGAGAATGCTTTGAACAAAATTTCTAAATTTAAAAGGCTTTCAAATTCTAAATCCCTCTACATTCTAGGATAAGAAAAGCACTGATTTATCCAGTAACAAAATACATATATTTGTCGGTGTTAAAGAAGTATTTGAACAATAAATTATACAAAATTGTTTTAATTAAGACCAAACAATTGTTTGATGCCCCTAGGATTTATAGAATTATTGTTTATCTCATTCTTCGGTGCCATTAAATGTAGTAAGAGGTTGTTTGCTTTGTTTTATATTTATTTATTTTGTAATATGTGCTGATTAGGTCATGACTCCTGTAATGCTGCATAGTCTGTAGCTAATTTTCAAAACGTATATACAAAATGTTATAATTCTCTTATAAAGAACATCACTAACACTAGTTGCTTAAGCTCGTAAGTCAAGCAATCTTTTCATTTGATTTCTCAGCATTTGGTAATGCACCACATATTGTCCGCTTCTAAATGGTCAGTCCACAATTTTGGTTATAAGACACAAGTGACAGACAGAATTTTGCAGTTATGAACAACAAGAAGATTCTTTTTTGGATAGTAATTAGATTAAGTGGACACTGCTTTGCACCTGAAAATGGGACATGACACTTGTAAGCATATAAAAATACAACTAGTGTAGGTATTATACATGTATTTACAAGTGGAATTTACAACCAATAGATTGGACAGTCTCATATAAGGGTTACTGAAATCTATGAACAAAAAAAACCCTTTGTCAGGCTGCCATTGGTAGAAGAGGCAAAACATTCAGTGCTCGTCTGAACATTTTCAGCTTAACTAACTCTTTGCTCTGATTATATTTATTCACGTTAACAATAATTTCCCCCTAACTTCACTTGCTAACACTGTTTACTAGAGTGAGAGAGATGGGGTACCCATAAAAACAGCAAAACAATAGCAACTAATGAAGAACTCTGACAACATATGTTCACCCAAGTCACGTTTTGGGGTGTATATAAATCGTTTGAAAATAATTGTCCTGGATTGCACCATTTACTTCCCCCACTCAGCAGTCTGCATTGCAGTCATACTGTAGTGTGAGGAAACTATATAATTTCATTAAGTTTTTCTGATTAAAAGAACATCAGGCAGTAAAAGAGGCTTTACCATCTACTTCAGCAGTTTGGATATTGTTTTCCTGACTCTGAGGCAGTATAAAATTACCTGTTCTTTCCTTTCTTTTGACCTCTGAATGACTGTTTTTAAGGAGTAATTAGGGATTCACAGATGGTTCCAACGGCTACAAAGTTAGTTCTTATTAACTGTATAATTTCTAATCTTGGTCTTGTTATTGTCATAGTTCACTTGTTGGAAACAGAAAACAGGAAGGGGAAGTGTTCTTTGAAATAATTACTTAGTTAGACAGGCAGTAAAACTCTTGGGTTCTGTAGAACCTAATTAACTTAGATTGCTTCACTGCATTAACCGTTTCTTCGACTGTTGTGATAAGTTTCTTGCATTCTTTGCAAAGACTTCAGGCTTGTTTCTTGGGGCTTCTGACTTCAACAGCTATAAATCTCTAGGATCCTAAGTGCTTAGATATAAAACCCTAGATAAGAGTCCCTATTGTTGGGTTCAGCTTGGTTTTTGAAAAAACTTCAGAGACTCCCTCACTCATCTCCAACTCAAATACAATTTGATTTAAGCAAACGTGATGTGAGACTATGGTACCATTATTAATGAGCCATTTGGCAATGGGAGGTAGTTGAGTGTCTTTAAACTTGAAGAGGTCTGCCCCTTCTCAAGAAGCCACCTATTGAAACTGGAGTACTTACAGCCTAGTCTTAAACCTCCCATTTTTGAGGAAGATGGCTATTCATATTTACTTGCATCTGGGCACAAGTGACATTCTAGGTAGATTCCTTTCCTCCCTCTGAATTGCAACCATGCTTGTCAGGTGAATGAATGATCTTTTGATAGTTTTAGACTAGAATCAGAATGTAATTTTGGTCATGCTAGATCTCTCAGCAGCTTTTTGATGCAACTGAACCTGGGTTGTGGCTTCAATAACTAAGTAGAACTGTAGGAGCATGTGGAACTAAACTACAATGGATCAAGTAATACCTATATGACAGGAGTCAATTGATGCTCATGGATTCCTTATAAATAGGATAGGATGTAACCTGGAGGAATATACCTTCCTCAAAGTATACATGGGATCTTTGGAGGAGATCTGAATACAGGATACCGTATCATCAGTATGGTAATTATACATAACTCTTTCTTGCCTCATGAAATTCAGTGAGACCAGTCACAGCAGTAATACTGTGCCTGCAAGTTAAGGCCTGATTCTGCAAACACTGCTCAAAGTATGTTGTTTATTTACTGAAATTTTAATATAGGCTATTTTAAACAGAAAAGAAACTCAATACAAAAGCAAACATTTGCTTCAGTAGAGGAATCTAATATTTTTTTAAAAGGTTGTTAAATCCTGTATATTGGGGTGGAGGATTTTTGTTACCACACAGTATCACTTAAAACACACTCAAAAGTCTAATAGCTTATATGTAACGTCATTTTGGTCTGTATCTTTAAAAAGCATATCCTGCTAATCAGAACCAGCATATACACCATATGATGTACCAGATGCTTTAGTAATTACTTATATTTAAAAACAAACAGCAGTGCAAATAGTTGTATAAAATTAACAAAACATGGTGATACAAGTAACGACAATACTGGCAGTTCTTAACAACTATTCATTATTTAATGGAATAGCAGATTAAATTGTATAAAAATCAACACATAAATCAAGATTGCTAGAGTTGTACTGACTATGAGTGCCTACTGAAGCACAGCAGTATTCCTCTAAATCTGCACACAAAATATGGATTGTTGCATGTCATTCCACTACTGTTCAGTTTTAAGTAAACATGAAATATTCAAGAGCTTGTGAAGGGTGTCAGAACAAATGCCCTAATGCTGCACATTTTAAAATGTTATATGAGGCATCAGGAAGTGTAAACAAATTAGAGAAAGAAATACCATATAAAATTAGACAGTAAGTTCTTTTAGTAGAAACTAATCTATGTCTTTTCTAAACTATCTAGCAGACTTAAAAACTAAATAGAAGTACTGCACACACACACCTATATATATGAAGTATTACATACAGATATAACTGAACATGGCTATGTGTAACAAATGTGTCTGACTTTTAAAAATATAGTCTAATACTGCTACTTGGTCATAACTCCAAGTAGTATCCTTGCAAGATCAGAACCTTGGCTAGTTGTGACCTTCCAGATAAGTCACAGTGCTATTGTTTTTTATTTCACATGTGGTGCAAATATTTGTGTGTGAATCTAAATGTCAGTTACCTGGGCACCTTTGTGGATGCATCTATGAAGTTAACTCTTCCCAAGTTGTATGCTCATAAAGTCCATCAAGCTAATGATAAAATAAAATGCAGGTGGAGCAATAGCATATCCAAAGCAAATGTATTAAAACATGCAAGACAACATTTATGAATATTCATGGTTGCTGTATTTCTCCAGCTCTAGAAAGTACGCTCTCCCTTTAAGTTCAAATCACTGAATACTGCAAGATATGGACAGCTGGAACAAAAACCTTTTCAGTGTTGTAAAGATCATGAATGTATATTTTTATTTAAGGAGCATACTTTCAATTCTTCAATAGCATTAAATTAAAAGTCATCATAACACATCTTACTAAGGAAAACAATAATGCTGAATAGCTTTCTTTGCCTAATCTTCAGATATATACTATCCTATAGCATCTAATACCACTGGTAAGTTTGAGGGAAATATTGACTGCAGAAAAAGTTTTATTCAATCTGCATTTTTATTAAATCTCTCTGTGCTTCAGTTTCTCCCACTGCAGACTGGGAATGATAATGCTTACTGTCTTCACAGGAAAGTTGCAAGACCTGATTCATTCATGATTCCAAAGTGCTTTGAGATCTTTAAATGGAAAGCTCTGCATAAGTGTGAAGTACTGTTTGCCATCATCACTAATTATTATTAGAATACAGCACTCTGGCTTAGGAGAGTGACACTGTAGACTCACTATGAACACACAATTAGTGTCACCCCAACATTCTCACATAAGAGCATATTCTTTCACTGGCTAGCTCAACTTTAGTTCATCATAAAAAAAAACAGGTTGAGCCTGTTTCTGAAAGATCTATTTTGAAGCTTACTCAGGGTGAGAAGAAGAAAAAAAAAAAAAACTAACAAAAATGGTCATTCAGTTGACAGCCTATCACAGTATCACCACCTGAAAAATACTCTAAAAAAAGTAGGGAATCCCATCAAAAGCAGACAACTAAACTGGAGAGCATCTTTCCCACACCATAACCAGATACATTTTATGGAGAAGGATAGCCATGTAGTTAAGGCAAAAGATTGGTGCCAGAGACTTCAGTCCTATTCTTGCTACAGACTTCCTTTGTGATCCTGAGCAACTCAGTTAACTTATTTCTACTTCATTTTTCCTAGCAGTAAAATGGGAATAACACTTTCAACCCTGCAACACCTCTAAGAGGTAGGGATTTCTCAAAGTTTGCAGTACATCAACACGTCCTCCCCCCCCCCCCCATTAATGGACATAATTATGCTCTTTCTTGGTTTTTACCCATCTGGTGACCCAAAATGGTCATATAATATGTAGAAAAGACAACAGCCAAATAACTATATATGTATATATTACTGGGGAAATGGCCACATTTTGGACAAAAAGCACATTACCTGTCAAACAGGTTCAGGGGTCATTTGTAGCCGTTCTCTTTGATATAGTACAAACAACTGTGGGTTTTTGTATTGGTTTTTGTGCCCGGAACTTTCTTCTCTAAACGTTAGAAATGCATTTTTGTCCCTACTACAATCTGAGCTTCACAAGGAGATGATAAATGAGATAATATTGATTAGATTGTGCTAAAGAGCTCCAGCATTTGAAGGTTATATCCTTTGGAGAGTTAGTAAATCTCATTATAGAAATCTGCCGGCTGATATACATGAATAAAGAGTGGCAGAGGGATTCCGCGGAGCATGACAGCTTTCACTGCAGAGTCATGCTGTTCTTGAGATAGAAAGTTCAAGACAAGTAGAATGCAGAGAAATCCAAACAACAGAATCAGCCTGTCATCTTCCAGTCAGCAAAAAATGAAAAATTAACTTAGATAGTTATAAACTACATGTGATTAGATTGTTTCTCTGATTAATTATAAGTGAAGTTACTCAAATGCTTGTGGAACAGAATACACTCATATCTCAATTGCTAGCTTTTTAGTTTTCAGTTTATTTCTTTTATATCTATAAAGGTTATGAGGTTTAAGCAAGGATTATGAGCATTCTGGTTTTAGTGTAATATGCAGCCAGTTCCTTAGAGTAAATTAATGTTAACTTCAGGTCGAGGTCAACATCAGCATATTTTGCTCAAAGCAAAGAAAGCCATGTTCAATCCTACTCTACATGCCCCCCAAGTTATGCAGTCATTCATAACTAATGAAAATGAATATATTGTCAACCATCAGATCATTATATTGTCAGCCATCAGATTTTGAACACATTGTATATGTATATGTGACACAGCTGCATAATTTGGTCCTGCATTGCTCATTAAAAAAGTCCCATATATGAATTTATTAACCAGGAAAAAAGCCATGTTTGTCACATACCTGTCTGGTTTAGCTTGTCCAATAAAATATCTAGTATTCTCTAACCATGATGTATTTTGTATGGATTAGCTGTATTTTTTCTAACTTGACATTTTTATATTAATTTTCCAGATCAGCTAAATTAGAAATCACTTAAAGATTTGTTATAAAATGGCAACAAAAGAATTGAAAAAAATTGCTACAATAGCTGAAAAATTGGAGCTTAATTAAATTATTGAACAAAGTTTACAGTTCAAGATCTAAATTAAAGACTGATTAGGTGATTTATTACATAGATGAGCACTCCCTCTTTCTTCAATGGACTATTAAGGTCTTTGCAGCACCAGGAAATTAGACTGTGAACAATTTGGGACAGGGATCTTTCTATCTGTTGTCTCTGTGTACAGTGCCTAGCACAATGAGGCTTGGATCCACAATTAGGGCTTTTAAGAATCAATAAAATACACATAATAAAAAGATATTAAATAAGGTTAGATATTTTTCTTCATATTCAGGTGTTTTTAAGTATTTTGAAAAGCAAGTAAAAACAAAAAAATTGAGGTTTAAACACTAAGTGTTCTAGTGTAGTTATACTGGAGCTTTAATTTAAATGGCATCCAAAAATATGGTATATATATTATATACAAGTTTTATCGGGGGCTGGGTGAAACCTCATTGAAGCTGATGGGTGTAACGGTCATCCTTCATTCAGGACAAATGTTAAAAGCAATTGAGTTTCTTTATGGAATACACATCTGAAACAAGAGGAGCCACTGCCCAGAACAAGGAACACTTACAAGTCTGGAGTAGGAAAGTTGAGCCACGTGGCCAAGGAGTTTCCTAGGATCCTGACAACAAATACAATGGAGGGGACTGCAGGTAGGTAGGGGTGGGAGGGTGTCAGAAACACCACAGGAGCACATAGAGAACAAGCACTAGACACTTCCAGAGACGCACTGGTAGTGTAACTCTGATTTAAAAACAAAACAAAAAAAAACAAAAAAAACCCATATCTTTTGGGTAAAGAGTTGGCTGGAAAAAGGCTTGGAACTGTGAGTGCAAAAAAAAAAAAAAAAAACAACCAAAAGTCTCCTGTTTGATTCCTACATGACTCTGTGTACATTCTTTGTAAACAAACAGAACTACAAAGAAATTCCTAATTCCAACATCAATTTTTCCTTCTAAATGAAACCACTCAGTAGACCCTGAATGATGGCTAACTCCTTGGGTCAAAAGGGATAATTATTTATTCTCTCTTTCTTTCTCTCTCTCTCTCTCTCGCACACATGCACTTTCATATGATGTGGAGGCTGAGAAATTAAATATGAAAAAAGTTGATGAAATTCAAGTTTCATTTCCCACTACAACATTAACTTCACCATCTTACATATATAGGTTTTTTCTATTTGTTTTTCTGGTTAAATGTACATTTTATTGTGTTACTGTTTTTGGAACTGATTATGCAACCCTCACTATTACGTGAATAGAGAGAGTGAAGGATAGAGCCCTATTTTATTAAATGTGTATTAAAAGACAACAATGGACTTTTTCCTCTGGTCTTGTGAAAAGGTCATCTGGGTTTCTGGCAGTTCTTCCATAGCATCTATTCATCCATCCAAATGCTTCTATGGACCTCATCACCATCAGTAGTAACCGAATGCTAAAAGAGCTATGTTGAAGATGACTCAATGGGGCTCACCAAACCCAGAATCAACTCCCCAAAAGCTCATCATGGAAGTTCAGATCTCATGTCCAAGTTATACCCATCTTTCAGAAAGGAGCACACATCAAGAAGTTTTGAGCAAGTTTTTCATTTGCTTGAAATTTGAGAAAGTTCAGATCCAGTTTTTCTGTTCAGGCCTCTCTCTAATTAAAATAAATTGTATGGATTTGTGAAATCCCTTTAAGAATGCTAACTGCTCTGGAGTTTATTGCTGTGCAGTCTCAGTATTTTTGAAAAAGTAGCTTTTAATCTCCCTCTCATAAGGTAACTTTTCCATTCCTCTTATCATCCTAGGAGCTCTTCTCTGCACCTATTCCAGTTTGAATTGTATCCATTCCTCTTCTCCTCCCATTCCAAAGCAAGTGCTGCCTATGCTTATTGCTGGCAGATGTTTTATTATAAAACTGCTGCTTCTTTTACAGTTAAAAAAACCAAAAAAATATTATGCTTAAAATAAACAACCAATCCAGTTTGCTAGAGCTATTCAGGCCACTTTTCTTGTGGCTTTTAGCTCATTTTCTTCTGATCATGGAGAATAGCTGTTTAATGACCTGCATCATGAGATGGTCAATAAGATATTTATATGATTAGAGGGGTACCTATCATGTATATGCATATCGTTAAGAGTATAAACCATTCTTGCATGGCTATAAACAAAATTACTGGACATCAAACTTTTAGGGTCAATGGTCATATGAGTTATTTTCATGAATATGTTGAGTAATATAATTCATGAATGTTCAAAACAGATTCTGATGCTGTGTATTTTATTTTCATGACATTTAACACTTCTACCAAAGGTAAGCAGGCAGACAACCACAAATTTGAAATCTAAGCCATATTCAGCCAAATCTTTGGTGGTTCAGGGCATCTGCAACTCACATCATTTTTAACAGAGGCTGTGAGTGCTAAGCTTTTCTTATGATTTAACCCAAAATAATGAAGAAAACTGTTTAAATATACTAGGCAGAAAGTATATGCTGTATAAATATTTCAGGTCATTCACAGACGGTTTCTGGTTTGAAATGACAATGTTCCCAATAGATGCCATTGCCATTCACTGACAACTCATGCTAGTTCTCTAACTCACTGTTTATACTTTGAAACAGCCAGCATGAGTGATGGAACACACGTCAGCAACTGAGACTCAGAGGACATGTTTCGGAGCTTACCTTGAACAGTGTAAATCAAGACTAACTCCTTTGACATCAACAGAGTAACAGCAGTGTAAAATTACTTTAAGTGAGGTCTGACTCAGGCCCTGAATAGGGACATGCACCATTACTAAAATTATCACCATAAATGTGCAAACAGGGCTGAGATTTACTGGGAATTTGGGTATTGTCTTGGTAACAGCAAGCTGTATATTTATATTTTTGCACAGTCTCTAAACGTTAGGTACTCTTATGCAGAAACTTATAGCTAGCATATAGGAATATTTTTCCTCTATCTTCTTTCCCACATTTTCACCAAATTAAAAGCAGCTAGTTCTCTTTTCTATTAAATTTTACATGCACACATAGGACTCACTTCAATCCTGAGATAAACAGACGCAATTCCCATTGATTTCAATAGAAGTTGCATCTTCTTACCCAAGGACTGAATTGTGTCTGTATTTTGGTACGTATTAAAAAACATGCTTTAAATTTGACCTCTGCAGTTCGTATCTGATTTTTTAATTTCAACCCTTTTATTGCCATTATATTAATGGAACAGAATAGGAAGTCAAATTTAGCACCTACACATTTTAATGCATTCTAACCAATTTCTGTCAGAGTAGTTAAAGTGATCGATAAAAGTATTTAAAAATAACTGATTTCTTATCCTCCTATTTTTTGATCAAGACAGCAAGTAGTGCAAGTCATTCAATTTTTAGCCTAAAAATTGCTCTAATCTAATTTACTTACATGCATATGTAACAAAACATTGCCTCATATAGATACCATGGTCCTAAGCAGGAATTAAACTTTGGACTTTAAGTACCAATGCACTGATACAGTATAATGTTTAACATTTAACTTTATGCATGCAAGTATTCCATTGACTTCAAATGAGACAACTACACGGCTTAAAGTTACATAACATTAAAGTTAAGCATGTGCTCATATCTTTTATTAGATTAGAGAGCCAAAGAACAAGACTATCACTTGAGCTAAACAGACAGCATCTAGAAGACTCCACCACACCCACAACACATTAGGTTTCCTCTGTGTGAAAGAGGATGGAGAATGAGGTAAAATTTACTAATGAGGCTAAGTAATAATATGGATATTGGAAAAATGGGCAGGAAGTCTCCATCCATTGGATTTAAGAGAAAAATAATATTTTCTCACTTGAATAACAGATGTCTATGACAGATATACAACTATACACAGCTATGTTTTGATGTTTAGTCAACATATCCAATACCTCATAACTGAACATCTGATTACTGCTGGGTATTATTTTGGGTGAAATCTTGGCCCCACTCAAATTACTGCGAGTTTTGACATTAAGTTTCAATGGTGTCAAGATTTCACCATTTGTACTGAGAGTAATTAAATTGAACAAAAGATTTCAATGACTAGCTATATGATACTGGAAATAGGTTCTTAAAGAAAGTATTATTCAATGTTCCTATGTATTTGAGAACAAGGAAGAGGAACTATTTAGCATAAAATGGCATCCAGCTAGATTTAAAACCATTTTACCATTCTTGTGGGTATGAAAAGCAATATACTGCCTACCATAATGTTTTGGTTATTGTGTAGCATTATCCTTCATCAGCAATATTTTCCCCTCTGATTCACACAGCAGATTTCAAACATCAACACTATGTTCTATTGACTTGCATGAGGTAGGTCTTAGATGGCATATCTTATATACAAATCCTCAAAATGGTTTGGGTGCTGGGTACTTCAGAGATAACAGTATCCTCTGAGGCAAGAGGGGTTAGGAAATTACTCCTGATATTTTGGTTAATTTGTCCTTTACTCAATCTCACCCTAATTACATCTACTTGGACAATTCTCAACAATTCCAACTTGTTACGTTTTACACGTTTCAGATACTTGTAGAAAGTGATGTTCTCCTTCAGCCACCATTTAGCCAAGCTATCTATACTGACGTCTGCGGCAGAGTCCAATTCCAAAGTTATTTTTACAAGCAGAGACTCTTTAAAAGCAATAAACAGAGAATTGCTTTTCGTATAGAGATTGGCTGTTTTATTTTCAGACAACCAGCAAAACATATTTCAAAGCAAGTCTTTAGTCACCATAAAGATACATAAAGAACCTATTAAGCATATGCCTTCATTGCAGTGAGTGAGCCCAGACAGTTATGCAACTTTTGCCTCTAACACCCGTCTCACTCAAAACCCTCCTACCCAAATTAAGTGGTGTTTTCCACCCAGACTAGTGTGCATGGTTGGGGGTGTGAATTAGAGCCCACTTTCACTTCAGCTGGCAACCTACCCACTTTGTAGTAAGGATGCAGGAAACCCAAGATTATGGAGGTTCTGAAGGGTCTGAACCATATGTCAAAGTCTTTTAATTTTTTCTTAGCTACTGTGACAGAATGCTGGGTGAGAACATTCTGAGTCAAGCCTCTGCCCCTGAAACCCTAATTAAGGGGGAATGGAATTCAGCTGAGGGAGCCTGCAGCAACTGGGCTAATGGGGAGCAGCTGCAGAGCTCGTTATCTGGGCATTATAAAGGATACCAGGAAGGAGGAGGAGGAGCAAAGGGAAAAGCTACAACAGAAAGGTATGCTTCCCTTGACTGGAACAGTGAGACCCCTCGGGCTGGTAGGCCGGATGGTATATTAATAGATGGTGGTGGGATATAAGTTGTAAATAAAGAGCACTGCTGGGAGCACAAAGCTGACATCTGGGTGTGGTTTGTGGGCGCAGAGGACCTGATCAGCAAGGGGGACTGTGAGAATTTGCTACACGTGGGGGCTTGTCTGGGACCTGCTGAGCCAGCGCAACAGTTGGCGGCCTGGCAATGGAGGAGGCCCTGCAATGGCTGGTGAAGCAGCAAGAGGAAATGCAAAAGGTGATGCAAAGCTTCCAGCAGGCACATCAGATTAAGAGGCAGGCCTTACTGATGTGGCAGGTGGAGCAGCAAAAAAGCCTACAAGACTTCATTCGGTAACAAGCCAGCACGCAGCAGAAACTCCTGCAGCGAATGGTGAGCCCTGCAGTAGGGGATGGCAATCGACCCCCAGAACTGGGACTCTGTAAGATGGGCTCAGCGGATGACCCAGATGCCTTTCTGGGTAAACTTGAGAGCAGGTAGCCATGACTGCCAGATGAGATCAAGCAACCTGGGCCCTATGGCTGGCACCTTACCTGGCTGACTAACCCCAAGCAGCTTACATTGGCCTCAACGAGGAGCAGGCCAGGAACTACGAGGCAGTTAGGGCAGTTGTCGACAGGGTGGGCTTGTCAGTGGAGAAATACTGGCAGAAGTTCCGGGTGGCCCAGTGGATGGGGAATGTGCAGCCCAAAGAAGAAGACTGAGGCACCTGTTGGCTGAAGCCTGACACCCACACTGTAGGCGGAATAATGGACACATTAGTTCTTGAACAGTTTTTGCACAGCCTACACGAAAATGTGTGGGTATGAGTTAGGAGGCATCAGCTGAGTATGGTAGATGTGGTGGTGAAGTTAACTGAAGAATATGGAGAGGCAGACTTCCCCCAGAGAGAAGGTCAACCCTCCAAGGGAGTGGAGTGGGGAAAGAAACCCCAGGGAAGGGCCCAGAGAGGAGGAAGGAGGATCTCTAAGGAGTCTCTGGTAGAACTGGACACGCAGTCTGCTGGCAGTGCAGAGGCCAGGATGAATAAAGGGTGACTGCCTTCAGAATGCAGCTTGGCCAAATTGTGTGGCTGTACTCAATCTGGAAGGGAGAGAAAAGGAGTCGAGGTTATCCACCATCCCCGTGAGGTTATCCACCATCCCCGTTAGGGTGGGGAGGAGAGTCCAGAAAAGCCTGGTGGATACGGCCTCAGCTTCCTCGTTCATCCACAGGGATCAGAAACCTTGCCGGGAGGCCCAAGTGCCTCTGGAAGTCAGAGGCAGATTTGGTTGGAAGCAGGTCAGGGGGGCTATCATACCCGGTGGTGTTGGGCACCAACGTGACTTCATCCCGAGAAGGAAGGGACATAGGGGACGGGGGCCCAGCAGGAGAAGGGAACCAGTAGGAGGTCCACTGAGGGAGTGGGTGGAGCCTCTGGCACTAAGGAACCCCAGTAGTGAGGTGCTCCCAAAACAACAGAACCTAGACCAGGAGAAGGGCAACAGGGGAGATTCCCCAATGCCTGAAAGGGAAACAGGAGGAGAAAGACCCTAGATGACAGAGTCTAGAAGAAACTAAAGGCAGGGAGGAAGATATTAATTGCTTGTATTCAGAGAGAGGATCAGCAGAGGATCACAGAGAGATACAACACAGGGAGCCTCTTTATTGAACTAACACTAAAACCAAGCCAGGTTTTAGGTTTTAGTTTAGCTGAGCTATCTCCTAATAGTCTAACTCTATTGCTATGGCAACAAGCTATGCTCTATGCAACCTAGGCAATTAGGCAAGATACAAAATACACAACATATTCCTCCCCCCTTAATTAAAATGCCCATTTAACAGAACAATCACTAAGCTAGGGAATGTGGGTAGACTGTCATTTCCCAGCTAAACCCCAGGAATGATTCTTCCCCGTAACTTGGGTTTGCCCTAGCTAAAGATTCAGCCATTGAAGAGGCCTTCTCTCTCTAGGTGGATTACAGTGGACTTCTGGTGTTCTTGCACTGGAAGGTGTTGTTGGTGCGGGTCTAACGATGGGCTCAGGACTCATAGCTCAAACAGGTGAGGATTTTGTATCTGCTCAAACAGGGGAGGGAGGTGTATCTGCTGCAGAGGTGGATGGAGAAGGGGAATCAAAAACGGGTGACTCTTGACTCGATCTCACCTGTAATGCTGAGGTCAGGCAGTTCAACTGGAGATGTGTCTTTGGGACACGTATGACCTGGCAACTGATCTACATGCTACCACTAGGTGAGATCATCTGCAGTGTAGGAAACAGGTCCTGTTTGGGGGATGACTGTAGCAGGGACCCATTTAGTTCCAGAAGCATAGTTCCAAGCTAGGACAGGTTGTCCAGGACTAAAGGTTCGGTCTTTTGCTCTGTGTGTGCATGGCTGATTACTTGGTTTTGCTGTAGACGTTGCACAACTTGTGCTTTGGCGGGTTTCAGCAGATCAAAACAAGTGTGCAGCTGTCGTCCCATCATTAGAAAGGCCGGAGACGCTTCGGTCGTAGCATGAGATGAGTTTCTGTAGGACAGTAAGGTGTCCGGGTGCTTTTGAATGGACGAATGTCTCCTTGCAGATCTTAAAGCTTGTTTCAGGGTCTGCACAAACCTTTCAGCTAATCCACTGGTGCATGGATGATATGCTGCTGAAATAATGTATCCCATTTGCTTTCATAAAAATTTCAAACTCCTGAGAGAAACTGGGGTCTGTTGTCGCTCACAAGTTGTTCTGGCAGACTTAAACAACTAAAGATTTCACACAGTTTCTGGATAGTACTTTCAGCAGTAGTGGTCAGTATTACAGAGACCATTTAGAGTGGGTGCTATAACAACCAGGAACATGCTTTCTTCAAATGGGCCAGCAAAATCAACACAAATACGCTGCCACGAGTTTTCAGGCCAGTCCCATGGGTGTAGGGGTGCCAAATGAGGCGCTTTTTTCACACACTGACATGAAGTACAAGCTCTTGCCTTCTCTTCAATGGCACTGTCCAGGCCCGGTCACCAAAAGTAGCTCTGTGCAATTTATTTCATGTGCACTATTCCACAGTGACCTGAATGTAGCTGTTCTAACATCTGTGATCTCAGTGGTGGAATAATGACACGCATCCCCCACAACAAGCAACCAGAATGGATTGATAACTCCATCCTCTTGTACGCGTAAGGAAAGGTCTGGTGAGACCTGAGAGTCCTGTAGTGTGTGACATGACTGCTCCCACTCCATAAGGGGAGGCATCGCAGGCCAACTGTAGAGGTAAGGACGGATTAAAATGCGTCAGAACCTCTGAATTTAGCAATGCACATTTAGCCTTGTTAAATGCAACATCACAGGCTTCAGTCCACTTCCAGACCTTGTTCTGTCAAAGGAGTTCATGTAGTGGTTTTAGTAGCGTTGCTAACTGAGGAATAAACTTTCCATAATAGTTCAATAACCTTAAAGAAAGAGTGAAGTTGACTTATGTTTTGAGGAAGTGGAGCTTCCACAATAGCCTTGATTTTGCAGGAGCCTTAAGACCAGTAGCATCTATGATAGGTCTCAAATATTCAACAGAGGGCTGGAAGTTTTCACGTTTGTCTTTGTGGCCTCATAGACCATATTCTTCCAATCTTTGTAGGACAGCCTTCAAGTTCTTAAGGTGATCCTCCTCATGCTTGTCAGTGACCAGAATGTCATCAAGATAGCACTGGACTCCTGGCAAGCCACTCAAGATATGGTCCACAGCTCTCTGGAACAAAGCTGGAGCAGACGTTATTTCAAAGGGCAAGCGACAGTATAGGTACATCCTTTGTGTGTCATGATAGTCAACAGCCCTTGAGATTTCTCATCGACATGCATCTGTAAATATGCCGGACTCGTAACAATCTTACTAAACTTTTGTCCACCAGCCAAGCCAGCAAAGAGGTCATCGACGTGGATAGAGGGTATGGCTCTGCATACAACATTGGGTTAATACTGACCTTAAAATCCCCACAAATCTGAATAGAGCCATCTTTCTTCAAAACTGGAACAATTAGGGTTGCCCATTGGCTGTGGGTATCTGGTACTAGGACTCCATTTTTGACCAGGTGCTCCAGGTCTGCTTCAACTTTTGGCCTGATGACACATGGCACAGTTCTGGCCTTCAGACATTTTGGTTGGCTGTCAGGCTTAATGTTCAATATCACAGGGATTCCCTTCATACTTCCAAGTCCTCTCCGAAACCAGCAGCGTGTCTCTTTAATACAGCTGCCAGACCTGTTTCCTCTTTAGCCATCCTGTGTGCTTCTGCCCAGTTCAGCTGGATCTTCCTAAGCCATGACCTTCCCATTAAGGCTGGGTAATTGTCTTCCACCACAAATAGTGGCAATTTAACAGTCTGTCCATTGAGTTCCACTTTAACATCAGTAGTGCCCAACATGGGTACAGATTCTCCAGTGTACATCTTCAGAACAATTTGTCAGCTTAAGTGGGAGATGCTTTAGCTTCCCCTTATACATATTGTCTGAGACCAGCGAAACTGCTGTGCCGGTGTCCAGTTTCATGCATACAGGTTTACCTTCCAACAGTGGGGTTATCCAGTATTCATGTGAGCCAACTGTCACGGACAAGACATGGAGTGGCATTTCTTCTTCTCACTGGGTGTCACTTTGATCATCCGGAGTCTGCTCAACCGTGTGCAGATTTTCCTTTTTGGTCTGCCAGACAGCAGGCTTTTTTCCTTCAGTTTGCCTGTTCTGTTTGACTCTTCCTTCTTTTGTTTGCAGGCACGCTCAATGTGTCCCTTTTTGCCACACTGTCAACACACTAGGTCTTTACACCAGCAGTCCGATGCACGCTGACCCAACTTTCCACAGTGGTAACATTCCCGGCTCCCCACTCTTGTGGGTAGGTTCATGTGATACCTTATGCACTCTGGTCGATGCACTGAGCTGTTGGGCTTCCTTTGTGGCCAGCTCCATAGAGATTGCAATTTCATTGGCCTTCTGAAGGTGAGCTGGGCCTCTGTCAAAAGGCTCTTCTGTATTGCTTCATTGTGCAGGCCACACACTAACCTATCACGTAGGGTGTCATTTAACACCATTAACAGTGCTCAGCAAGCTTCTTCAGAAATGCTATAAATTGCACAATTGTTTCACCTTGTTGATTTCTTTTGCAGAACCTAAATCTCTCTGCAATTACCAGCAGTTTTCGAGAAAAATGTGCCTCCAGGATTTTCACAATGTCACTAAGATTTTTGTCTGTGGCTTATCATGGTGTACTAAGCTGCGCAATAAAGTATAGGTTTTAGCTCCTACAACACTTAAGAAAATGGGCACCTTCTTTGCATCTGTAATTTCATTTGCAATAATAAGCTGAGAATGCTCACCATACAAGTTCTAATTCTCTAGAGTCTCATCAAAAGGTCCCAGGGGCCCCGTAAACGTAGCCATTGCTGCCCCTCTTCCACCCCCCTCCCCCCCACTTCTTTCTCTTGTCATTTAATATCTTTTATTCATCTGTGTTACGGTCATTCACACAAAATTGCTGGTGATTTCCATTCACTAGCACTGCTTTTGCTTCCTCCCTTCCCAGTCTGTCTGCTTCACTTTGGTCAGAACAAAGCAGAGCCTATTTTAGTTTCAGTTTGAACTATCAGAGTAAACAGCGCATCCCCCAAAACAGCAAAAAGGATTTTTCTTACATTGACTTAGTTTTTTGCTTGTGCAGCACAGGTCGACCCTGAGAGTGCGAATCGTGTGAAGGGCTGTGGGAGGCAGCCAAGTTGTAGGGTCATCCACCTACCACACAGTGCACTATCTGCGGTTGGGGGGTGAATAAGCCTCAGTGTTATCCTTGCGAGTCACCCCATTGAAAGGATGACACTTCTCCGCTCAGACCCTCGAGGTAGGGGAAGGGGGAGGGAGAGTGAACCTAGCAGTTCATAAAGAGGAAGGTATGGGACAGAGTGCTGGGTGAGAACAGCCTGAGTCAGTCCTCTGCCCCTCGAGCCCTAATTAAAGGGGAATGGAATCCAGCTGAGGGAGTCTGCAGTGTCTGGGCTAATGGGGAGCAGCTGCGGAGCTCCTTAGCTGGGCATTATAAAGGCTACCAGAAAGGAACTGAAGGGGGTGGGGTCAAACAGCCAGCAAAGGGACAAGCTGCAATAGGAAGGTGCTCTTACCTTGACTTGTGGCTGGAGCAATAAGGCTCCTGGGGCTGGTAGGCCAGTTTATATATTAAATAGCTGGTGATGAGATATAAGTTGTAAATAAAGAGCACTCCTGGAGCACAAAGCTGACATCTGGGTGTGGTTTGTGGGCTCAGAGGACATGATCAGCAAGGCAGCCTACGAGAACCTGCTACAGCTACTTACTCATTTTTGCAAAGTTCTGCTTTCTTTCAATATTATTCTAACTTTGGTATGAAAATAATGCATTAGTTACTGACAATGAAAGGCAAACCATTGCCAGCTATCCACACTTCATTTATTCACACCCAATCAGTGAATTACTTCTATAGTATTCACTTTTTTAGATCCAAATTATATTTTTTATATATTAAAGTTATTAATGGAAGTTAAAATTGTATAACATTTACTTGCCAATCCATGAAAATTTTGAATATTTTAGCAAAATTCCACTAAAATCTTCTATGGTATGTTTAAATTTGGATTTTTATTCAAAGATAAATTTGGGAAAAAGTGAATTTATCATAAGTAACATTAATAATTTTTCTGAAAAAAAAATAAGAGGATACTCTTTATTGTGAACCCTAAACAGCAATTCTAATAAACTATAAACTTAAGCATGGTATTTCTGGTGTCCATTTCAAATATTATGGCAATAGGGCCATATATATGTTGGTATGTACATAGTTTTAGAAGTATGTAACTAGAGTATGTAAATCTAGAATAGGATGAAAAAAGTAACAGATGAGAAGACTGTATCAGAACTATTAGCATATCCAAGATGATCAGGAACAATGACTTAAACAAAAAGTAAGCTTACTTTAATGAATAGGACCTTAGTGGAAGCATCTAATCATCATGTCAAATTTTTAACCATTCCTGAGTGAAGTGGTTTGTTTAAACTAATTGCATCCCTATTATAAATGGTAATTGTTTTGCAAGTAAGCTTTCAATTTAATTTCCTATGAATAGTAGTTAATAAACATGCTGAATATTAATATAGTTTTTCCTATTAAAGCTTGTTAAAATTAGAAATCAGATAAGTAGGCTAAGTACGGAATAGGAAAAAACCTTATGTGATAGTACATCTTCAGACTGGCATATGAACCTATCTTCAGCACCCAAAGTGGTATTTTTACAGAGCTTTGAAGATGTACAGCACAGTTACACCACCTTACCCAGTTATGTAGCACTTTCAGCACCAAGAGTGGTTAGGCCGCTTTACACAGAGAGTAATTAAGAAAATTTCACTACACATCTATGACACAGAATCCATTGTACAGACACAAACTAAGGCACAAATACTACGTATTGCTACATGTATGTAGGTAAATTATTTTGGCCATCTAACAGATATCTGAACTGGTGGAAACTAGCCTTTTGTTGGTTGTTAGTTACATAAAAAAAAACTTATATGTATAATATGGCCACTTTAAGAGATTAATGTTGTGATGTCATTAAAAGAAGGCTCTGACATGAAAGAAAGGATCATCCTGTGGTTAAGGCACTATAATGGAATTCAGAGTTTCCACCTTGTTTCCACCACAGTCTTCCTGCACTCTTTGGCAAATCACAACTTCTCTATTCTTCCATTCCCCATCTGTAAAAAAAATGGGGACAATTCTTCCCTACCTCACCCAAGCGATGAGGCTAAATACATTAATGTCTGTGAGGCATTCAGATGTTATGCCTATTTAACACAGATACCAGTGCTATCTTCAGAAAACACCCCTTATGTTATGAAAGTAGCAGACCAGAACATGGTTTTATAACTGGAATGTATTGCAAATTAAGTGCAGTTTATTCTTTTGGTCTACTGAATTACATTAACATTATTCTTAACTGTAAGACACCTTTTCCAGTTCAGTGTTCTTCTCTGTGGAATGGTTTAATGAGGTGCTATGTTAGGACATATGTATGTATTTTTCCTTTTTAAAAAGCTCCACTGGTTTGTTTGAAAAAAAAAAAAAAATTGCTGATGTTTCCTGATAATAAAACTTGAACAAAACTAACCTATATTTTATTCTAGAAATTAAACATTCACATTAGAGATTGGAAAATTTGGTAACATTTTTTGCAAAACCCTTTGTTTATTCTTAAAAAGAAGAGAAAGCTAATAGCCTTCAATGATACATAACTATAAATTATGAAATGGAAGTCTGAAACCATTTCAGATTTTGATTTAGTCTTTTCAGCAGTTTAACTACCTACTAACTAAATTTCTAGAGAAAAGAGACTAGGGTGATATACTAAAGAGTGAAAATAGTTCTTGAAGTGATTTGAAACTAAACTATGCCTTCAAAGCTAAAGCAAGCAAATTCCACCGCATATTTAGGAAACATTTATGTAGAAAGTTAAACCCTACAATCAAGTAACATGCTACTAAATGCTATGTACCATACATCATCTTTACATTAAACAAGATTTTCCTGCATTTCTAGGCACCCATATTTTTAACACGCATACATAACATTGTCTTTAAGCCCCAATTTACCACAATATCTACTTTGTGTCAGACTGAAACAATTTCATTGAAAGCAGTGATAGATAGTCACAATGCAATGTAGCTAACACGATGTATCATTATCTACTACAGTAATTGTTTTTAAAGCTTACAATAATGTTTTAATTTGACCTGCAAAATTTCATGTTAAAAAAGCAAAATTATTTAAGTTTCAACAACATGCAAAGGATACTGTGTATAGGAAGACAATTACAAATACATCTGCATTTTAAAAAATGGTATCTCAGGGGAAAGAGTACTGTAGAGAAGAAACTGATAGGAACAGAAAAACCTAAAATGGTTTAAAGGTTAATGTAACCACCTAAGAGAGTTCAGATGCTAATGTAAGTTACCTGCAAAACTTGTCTGGAAGCCTTTCAAAAATACACTCGAGAGACTCTAGTACTATTTGTTTCCATCCAAGATAGACATACAAGGAAAATAGTCTCCCCCATGCAATTTCATTATTTCCAACTCCACTCTCACATGAAACTTGGAAGTGCAGGAAAATGAAGATTGATGGATAACATGCTAAATGAACCTCAGAAAATGTTCCAGTTCATTTTCAACTTTAAGTGAAGGGTCAAGTTTCTTTTTATTTTATCTGAAATAGTTCACCCTATAGTCCCGAATTTTCAGTGCTTCCACATCAACTAACGAAGGACATTATAACTACCTAATGTACAGGGAATGTAGCTTTAGGTGGCTGCATTTTAATAAGATGTCAAACAGAGAGATAGGAGGCAGTATAGAAATAATTGTAACACTACCACAAATACATACAAGGGCAAATTTTCAAGTGTTACTACTTATTTAGGTGTTTAGATGTGAGCTGTTGGGTACTGAGTTCTTGAATAATGCTTTTAGACTGTTTCTTGGGTCCTTCACCAACCACACCTTAATCTATGGAAACTCCACAGATCCCAAGTCGCAGTGACGCATAGGCAGAACCACCATTTAAGGGGCCCTTTACATACTATATACTTGGAAGATAGGCTCTATACCTGCTCAGATCTGCAGTATAGAGAAAGTGTAACAACTGGATCTGCACACTTAGACACTGACTTCAAAAGGACAGCATTTTACCTTTAGTGACCAGGAACTCTTTCTGAGAGGACAGCAGCCACTACTCCAGAGAACAGGATGTGGTGATGGATGCAGAAGGCGACAGTGGCAGCCTTGCATTCTCCTCTTGGGTTGAGATGGGTGGATTTTCCATGAAGAACATCCACATAAAGCCCAATTACTCTACATTATATAGGATTAAAAAAATTCACCAGTATTCATTTGATCTCGTAGTTTCCCCAATGTCTTCAACTTTGTAAATCAGCTTCAAGAATTGTCAGAGCTACATTTATCATTAATTAACATTATCCCAACATTCAAAACTTCCGTCATCAGTATTCCAACCAGAACCCAAAGGCACATCCAAATTCTTTATTGCCCTGTTTGATCCATGGCATTAGTGTGAGAGGCCCCAATCCCACACAGACTTGACTATCCACATTGTGAGCAGTCACATTAAAAGGATATTGAATTCAGATAGTAAATTCTTTGTGGTATGGACTGTTATTTATTATATGGCTACACATTGTTTAGCACAATGGGACTTGCCCATTAAAGGCTTTCACGGTTTAATATAGATATTAAATAGCAACAGTATTGAGTCTTTGCAGGATCGGGGCCTTGGGGCATCAGGCTACTTTCTGGTGAAAGCAGGAAACTTGCAGGCAAAATTGCTTGAGGAGCAGAGCTTGCATCTCCACCAGGGAAACAACTTCATCTTGAAAATATCTTACAGTTTGCTAGAGAGCAGCCATCTTTCAATCAACCTGAACAAGTTCATCAGACTAGAACTCCCACTGATGAAATTTAGTAGGTCATCATGAGGATGGAGGGTTTTTTTGGGTTCCCCCCATATGCTGAACCATTAAAAAAAAAATCACTTTCAATATAGAATAGAATGAGGAACTGAGGTAGATGGAGAAAGTGCACATGTTGGGGGAGGACTCAAAACATCACAGCACTGTCCTTGACATCTTACTGACAGATGTGTGTGTTCTCTATCTATATAACATTGAAGTTTTAGTTGTATACTTGAGTGTGATTTTGATTAATTTGATGGGACTATTGCAAATGCTTGTATGTGATAACTGAAAAGCTGGGGAATGATTTTGAAGAGCTGAGGAATGAGACAATGATTGGGTAGCTTTGTAAATCAAAGTTTGTAAGGATATTAATATTGGTTTAATTGTTGATTCCCTTGATTTTTAGGAAACACTTTCCCATACTTAACCATAAGTTAACAGAGTATTTTATGGGTATAAAAGCAAAGTTTTGCAATGACATATGTGGTTATGTTTCTATCAAGTTGCATCATATATTTTTCCAACTCAGACTAGAAAGTCAGTTCCCTTCAATCAAAAATAAACTTGTTAAAAAAATTTCTTACAAAACCTTTTAATAGAAAGATCAGAAAAACAACAGAGCACAGCAATTTCATTATATTGCACTGCCATGTAGATGATGTGATTTTGGAAACAACTGAAATTGGTACTGTTTAAGTCGATGGAGTTCAATTTTAATGGAGACATGGAACAGTGGAGGGTGTGAACTTCATTGTTCATTGGGTGTTCCTTATCGACAGTCATATAATGAAACTGAATGCAATCCACAAGGAGTATTGCCAAGCTTGGAAGTAAAATACCAAATTAATAGTGGCAATGTATTCTAAAATAAATGAAGGAGTAAATGTTGTCCCTATACTGATGGGAAGGGGAAACAAGTTCCTGATGACTGTGGTAATATGACATCTAGTGTTCACTTTGAATAATATAGAATATATATTTTCTTTATTGGGTGGTTGTCAGCTTTCCAGTCAGCTACTTTTTAAAAGAGAAAAGTTATACACCTAAATGTTCTGCAGCTATTTTAGTACCTGATCACACAGGCACATTAGAATAGGAGAGACTGTGGGGGAGGGGAAAGAGTATCTTTAAAAAACCTATACACCGCATTCCTTCCTTTCTTCATAGTCCAAATAATTTGGAGTCTCTAATAATTCAATAAAAAAAACCGTAGGCCAGATTTTATAGAATCATAGGAATGTAGGACTGGAGGCAACCTCGATAGGTCATCTAGTCCAGTCCCCCGCACTGAGGCTGGACTAAGTATTATCTAGACCATTCCTGACAGGTAGTTGTTTAATCTGTTCTTAAAAATTTCCAGCGATGGGGATTTCAACCTTTTTCCATTTGTGGACCCCTAAACATTTCAAATTGAGGTGTAGACTGCTTCAGAAATCTTAGACATAGTCTGCAGACCCACAAGGGTCCACAGATTGAAACCACTGATCTAGGTTATCTTTTTCTAGTTTGTTTATGAGAAGGTCATGTGAGACAGTATCAAAACCCTTCCTAATGTCAAGGTACATCACAACTACTGCTTCCCTGTTATCCACATGGCTTGTTACCTTGTTAAAGAAGGATATTAGGTTGGTTTGACAGGATTTGCTCTTGACAAATCCATGTTGACTGTTACTTATCAATTATCTTCTAGATGCTTCGAAATAGATTATTAGCTCCATTATTTTTCCAGGTATTGAACTTAAACCAACTGGTCTATAATTCCATGGCTTGTCCTTAGTCCCCTTTTTTATATATAGGTACTATATTTCCAGTCCTCCGGAACTCCAAGAGTTCTCAAAGATAATCACTAATGGTTCAGAGATCTTTTCAGCCAGTTCCTTAAGATGCATTTCATCAAACCCTGCTGTCTTTTTTATTCTTTAATTCTTAACATGGTCTTTTCCTAGTTTAGCCTCAGTTCCTACCCCATGATGTTCAGTATGTTAGTCATCAGATCACTGCTTTCACTTTTTGGTGAAAACAAAAAAGGCATTTAACACTTTGGCCATTGCTGCATTTTCTGTCATCTTTCCCTACTCATTTAGTAATGGGCCTATCCTGTCTCTGGTCTTCCTCCTGCTTCTTTTGTTACACTTTATATCCCTAGCTAGTTTAACCTCATTTTGTGCCTTGGCCTTTCTAATTTTGTCTCTACATGTTGGTGGGGTATTTTAAACATTTATTTTATATGTATTCATCCATTGTAATTTGACCTAGTTTCCACTAGTACAACTCTTTGAGTTTCAGGTCATTGAAGATTTCCTGGTTAAGACAGCGTGACCTCTTACCATATGTCCTATCTTTCCTACATATTGGGACTGTTTGCTCTTGTGCCCTTAGTAATGTCTCTTTAAAAAACTGCCATGTCTCCTAAACTCTCTCTCTTAGACTTGCTTCCCACAGATATAACTACTAATTCTCTGAGTTTGCTAAAGTTTCCCTTCTAGAAGTCTATTGTCTTTATTGTGCTGTTTTCTCTCTTACCTTTTCTTAAAATCATGAACTCTACTATTTCATGATCACTTTCACCCAGACTGCCTTCAAACTCTCAACTAGTTCCTCCCCATTTGTCAGAATTAAATCCCCTAGTCACTTTATCTTCTATAATAAAAAAGTTGTCTCCACTATATTCCAAGAATTTGTTGGATAATCTGTGCCCTGCTGTATTGTTTTCCCAACAGATGTCAGGGTAGTTGAAGTCCCCCATCACCTCCAAGTCCTGGGTTTTGGATGATTTTGTTATAATTTTGGATGATCTTCACCAGGTGTAAGTTGTCACAAATCCAGTCACTTCAATGGAGTTCTGACAGTTTGCACCAGCTAATAATTGGGCACCAGATCTGCACCAAACAAATGTAATAATTGAAATAAATCTATATTCAGCTAAATCTGAGTCAAATTAAGATTTTAAATACCTGAATTTGTTTTTCATTTTTGGTCTCCCATTTACATTACAGAATCTCCTACCCGCACACAAAACAAAAAATCAAACACATTTTTAAAGAGTGGGGTAAGGACAACCCTAGTTTAGTTTCCTTAAGACTTTTTAAGACACTTCAGATAAAAGATTAAAAAGAGGGTTATTTGTGGGATTGCCTATGGCTTTTATGCAGATTAGTCAGGAAAAAATGTTAGGAAACTGAATAGATTAGATGCATGACTAGTCGCTCTAAAGTTACTTATGTATATTCTATTTCAGTCCTTTAGGGTTAGCTAAAAATATTATACTAGCGATTGACATTCAAAACTTAATTATATATAACAATGCACTATATTTTAATGCCTCTGCTTATTTTTAAGCTTTCAACTAGCATACCAGTAATAAAAAAAAAAAAAAAAAAAATTGTTTTTTCTCTCTTTCATGCAAAGCAGACTGAACTAATACTGTCATTGAAAACAAAGTGCTTGATACATACTAATCAATATCAGCTTGAGAATGTAAAACTCATTAAATACCACGGAACATAGAATATGCATTGTAACATTGCTGATGGGTTTGGGCATCTGAACACATTTATTTTCTTTCATGGGAAGGCAGAAGACAAGTTATTTGCAGAAGCAGAACTGTGCTTCTGCAAGTTTACAAAAGTGACAGAAACCATATGCTAATTGAAACTCACTTGACTTGGATAACATATAACCAAAGATGACAAACGCATTAGAAATTACTTCAAGCAGATATTGAGACCCCGTTAAAAATTATATTTGATTATAACTTATATCCTACATTTAATCGACCAATGATGTGTTATGTTGTGGAAAACCAATATGCACACATTCCCTTTCTATGCTAAAATGGCTTTGGATTCTGACAATGAAATGGGGCCATGTGTTTGGTAGTATTTAATAGTCAAATGGCAACTGATTTGTAGTACCTTATTTCTTAATAGATTATGCATAAACTATTTAATTAAATACACTATACCTCCATATGCATTAAAACATATTTCCATTAGACTGAAATAAAAAATATCCAATTTTTGCACATTTACTACTTGCAATTAAGGCATATTACTGTGAAGGTTTATTAAATCAGGCACCTATTCCAACTTCATATGCATTCCCATGTCTTGATTTTCAGAGGTACTGTAAACCCACTGCTCCCACTAACATCAATGAAATTTGTGTCCCCTCTGCACCTCCGAAAGGCAGGTCACTTTTATGAACACGCATAAATATATAAATACCTAATGTCAAGCACCCACATAGAAATTTTTCAGTCTTAATGACTAAAAGAATTTAAAGATTAATAAAATATTCAAAGTCTTACCATTTTGCAATGCTGCATTTTTTAAGAAAAACATTTTTTAATAAAGGCAATTTGTCAAAGTATATAGTTCTTGCATTCAATCTATGCCAATGTTCTGGGCTTTAGGATCCAAATCCTTAAACCCATTTAAATCCACAGATGTTTTGCTGTGGCCTTCTGTGTGGCAGCAAGTCTTTAGTCCCCAATATTGACAAAAAGTTTCCTGCAATGCTCTATTCAAAAGAGAATATTTCTGCATATCCATCCAGTGACCAGTATTGCTCCCACTAAAATCAGTGGGAGGTTTTGGTCCTTAATGTTTCAGGCATAATACACATCTACAAGAAAAGCCTAATTGCAGCTTTTAATTGAATGGTAGTGAGCAACCTTCACCTTTAACACTAAAATTCTCCAAATTACCATGCATTAGTTTCCAACCTACACAGCAGCTAACGTTTTAAGATAATTGCTGTACAGATTCTTCACAGTTTAATAGGGCTTTCAAATTAAAAGCAGTCTTCAATGTAGCATGTTATTCCACTATCACTTGTGAATGGTTAACACATTAACAATTACAACAAACCCCATCATCATGTTTATATTGATCACTGTATGTTTAAAATAAGGGTATGTGCTCGTATATCCCTATGAACAAGTAAATTCTCACACTTATAAATACAGATACTGAGACACATTCAGAAAGCTTCAAACAACAGAATACATGCTAAATACCATATATATGCTAAAGTCAGAGAGAACCAGACATTTTGGTTAAATATTAAAGCAAATGTCCAAAGATTAGACCAGCTTGCCTTGGCTATTACTCATAACTTCAGCATAACTAAAGCATTAATATATATATATATATATATATATATATATATATATATATATATATATATATGCGAGAGAGAGAGAGAGAGAGAGAGAGAGCGCATGATTTTCCTTCAGCTTTTTAAAATTACAGAATTTCACAAGAGATATCAAAGTGTTTATAAATCCTATGACAGTAAATTTAATCCACCTTCATCCAGCTGAATGGGAGTAATGTTTTAGAGAAAATACAGGCAAGAAATTAATACTACTTATCTTTCTTAAAGCTTTTAGAGAAGCTGAAGTTGTCTGAAGACTTATAATGATTTACCAGCCATACAAATAACCAATTCCAATTATTTAACAGGGTAAAGTGAAGTGGGGTATTTATAATGTAATACTAATAACCAGTTTTATGTATTGCATTGTCTCACAGTTGATTAAAATGTAGCAACTACACTTAAAATGACAATCATCATTTCAGTTGTCTTATGAAAAATGGAATATCAATCAATTAAAAACTATTATTAAATGGAAATATTTGCATAGTCAGTGGATATCAGATTGCCTTCATTTATTAAATCAGAGACAGGTATAAACCACCATCAGAGGGCATCCTTTATAAATCATTTTTAGAATATGCAGTCACAGTGGCAAGTTTTTCCAACTCCCCATGTCAGTTACCCTTCCAAATTCACATTTAGCGTTAAATACATTATAAGATTCCATCAATTTTTGTCAATGTGGAATTGCAATTGTATTAGCAGCATTTGTATGATTACAACTAGGCTGAAACACAATTATTTGTAAAAAGCTATCATCATCTTCATAAGTTAAATCTTATTGAAAGATTCTATTGGTAGGACTTTAAAGTGTGTGTTCATGCAAATAATGTGTGTGCCTATAGTTTAGCAACTGATCTAATGAAGGATGTTACAGATACAATGATCTATTCCCAAAACCATTCAGTAACTATTTATTTAGACTGTGTCCTTCCTGACCATATGCATCATTGCTGGCTAATCTGTTTGCAATTTTACTACTTTCCAACACTTCACAATGTAACACTGAGAAAAGTAACAGTGTGTTTTAAGCCAGTGACCATAGAGAACATGTACACATGCTACATGTTTGTGTTAACTTGGCAGCTGTTTTCAGCTGATTACTGTATACAAACACACATCTGGTTTTAAAGTTAACCCACAAAAGCCAAAGGTGTAGGATAAAGCAACAGGACTAAACTTAGCCAACCTCTCAGGCACCTCTCAGGCAAAAAGAGCGTGGCACTCTTAGTTTGGGTAGCTGTATGTAGTGAAAGTTTCCTGTATTTAGGGAGGAATGGGGAGAGTATTACTCCCCCTCAGCTATCAATTAGAGCAAGAGCTGTAAGTGAACTAAATGTAGAGCAGCTCCCGTGACTAGGGAAACTCTCACTTTGTAAGATGTATTTTCCAGTGTGCAGGCAGATCATGTAGCCACACACACAAGTAACAGCAGCAGAGGACAGCTCATCTGACAGAGACATAACGCTGGAGGCCACTTTCTCACTGGAACTTTTCATGATGGTTTACCGAGCCCCAATCACCTCTGCACGTAAGCGACCACCCATTGCCGCAGCTGCCTGCACAGTCCTACCGGGCGGCCCACTCCCGGTGCCAGACCCTCACCGGTTCACACTGCAGCTCCACGCACCGACTGGCCAAGGCAGAGCAAAACCGGCACACTCTGCCGCATCTCGTCCCCGCGCTCGGCTACCCTCTTAGCCTCTCGCAACCGCGTCCTAACGTGCCCAGAAGTTACCAAGCCCCTTCGAAGCAGCCAGGGAAATACGCAGGCAGGATCGGTGCTCCCCAGACAGGATCGCTCAGACCTTGCCGGCGGGAGATGGGGGGGGGGGACCCAGAGTTGCTCTCGGGACTGGGCGGGTGACACCGCAGCGCAAAGGACGGAGAGGAGAGGGAGAGAGAGAAAGACAGCGCCGTGTACTTGCCCAGGTGGGGACGAGGAGGCTGACCGGGCGCTCAAGCGGGGCTGGAGGCGGCTGCTTCCCCGCCACCTTCATTTCCTCCCATGCAGCTGGGTTATTCCTCTCTGAACGGCGAGCTCAGCAGGGCTTGGACCAGTCATTGGCGCCCGCCCCGCCCACGGCAGCCGCGTCCCAGCTCCGCAGGCGGCAGCTCCCAGAGCAGGAGGAGAAGCCGGGCGCCTCCCGAAGAGCGGAGCTCGCACGCGGTCGGGCTGGCCGGGGCGGCGCTGACACAGGTGCTGGGCGAGCGCGCCCTGCCCGCCGGCGGGGGATGTCCCACGCCACCTCTTTAACTTCACCGCTCCCCGCCCTCTGGAGGCAGCTGCGGGCGGCAGGCTTTGGGCGCGCGCGGCGGCGCTCCCACCTCTGCTCCGCACCCAACGAACGCTTCCCCGGGCGAGCGCTTCCCCCGCCCTAGCGGCCTGGCAGCAGCTGACGACTGCTTGTGCAGCCTCAGGAGCTGCTTTGAGAGAGGCGCGGCAATGCTTGAGCTGCTGCTGGTATCCCACCTCTAGGGCCTTAGGCGGGGTCCTGCGGGAGGGTGCTCCCCCCACCCACGCCTTACCCCGATCTTTTCAGCAGGCCACTGCCCCACCAGTTCCCTTCTCCAAGCCACACATCTTGAGCCCACCTAGACATCAGCTCTACATACTCATGCTCCACACCTTCCATTTCCCCACCCTCTTGTCCTGCCACAACACTAAGCGGTGGGACCTCCTCCCACCTGTTGAGGGTGAGGAACCCCGGTGGGCCAACCTGTATTCTGCCTTGGTTCCATGGCTGGCCAGGGAGTGGGCAGTTCCTTCATAAAGCCGTGAGCAGGGGCACCTACCTGGTGCGGTTCACCCTGCTCCCTGACATCTGCCCTTTCTGCGGAGTCAGGGAGACCCTGATGCAAATCTACTTGGCGTGCACCAGGTGGCAGCCCCTTTTCTGGCTCCCATAGAACCACCTTCTTAGGTTCTGGCTGCACTTTTCCCCACACCTCCTTATTTACACACACCCATCCATAGCCCCATGAAGTCCTGAGACTTCCTTGTCCACATCCTCCTGGCACTGGCCAAGGTGGCCATCTATAATACCAGGAGGAGGATGCTGGATGAGGAGATGCTCTGCGATTGTGGAGCCTATTTCCTTTCCTCTATTTGATCATGCATTCAGGTAGTTCCTCTGGGCTACATCCTCTGGCTCCCTAGACACCTTTGAGGAGCAATGGGCACTGTCTGGGGATCTCTGCTCGGTGTCCCCCTCAAGTTCCCTGTCACCCTTCACCCGTTCCTGTTTTATCATGTGTTATCTTTCTCTTTCATTTGAACCCTAGGCCTAGTAGCTCTTCCCTGTAGGCTGGGGAAAGGCTTTCAGATGCAAGCAGGCTTGTGCCCACCCACCCCTGCGATTCAATAGGTGCTCATCAGTCCCCCTCCTTGTGACAGTCAATGGCATCGCAGGGGGTGGAGAGTAAATCTAGCTTCCCAACTGTCTGCTTTCCTGCCAGCTGTAATTTACTCCAGCTGGTAACAGGCCCCAAGAGCCCAGGCATCAGCCCCACCTCTTTCAAGAGTCTCCCCCTTGCCCCTCCCAGCTTGTCCTTCCTTTCAAGAGCCTCCCCCTGCAGGTCTGTCCCCAACAGAAGGAAACCCCACTCCCCACTAGGGGTAGATCTTGCCCAGGTCCTGCCTTTAACAGAGATGCTCCAACCCTGGCCCTGCTCAAAGTGGGTGCTACAGGGCAGGCCCCAAAGACAGGGGGAAATGGAAATGCTTAAGCTAAAGAAGACCTATATCCTGTAGAGGAGGCACAGACAGAGTAGAAGACAGGGGTGCAGACCAGACAGTCACCTCCAGAAAACTACAGTGTATGAGAGAGGGGGCAAGAAACCAGGGCACAGGGACAAGAAGGAAGAAGTGGTGCCTAGAGCCATAGGGCAGGAGTACTGGAGGCCTGGGGAGTAAAACAGGTTGAAGGGGAAGAGAGCAAGGCTCAAGTAAAAGGAGTATGGGGTACTCCCTCAGGATGGGAGCATTGACACATACAGTGGGGAGAGGGGGGACAGAAGGTGACCAGGGGCTTCATTAATCAGCCCCAGCATGCAAGGAGCAAAGTGCGACAGCTTCCCCCTTTCTCCCTCAATCCCTGGCCCATTAAATTAAAGGAGCAGCTCTACTGGGAGACATCTTTACTTTCCAAAGCAGTGCGGTGAGGTAGTTAAGTTTCTTTGAAGGCCACTGTAAATTGTCCCTTATCGGTTCCAGCCAAACACCACTGCACTTTACCCAAATTGGCCTAGCCAAGCCCTGATATTCCCCCACCACCACCAAAAGAAGCAAAATATACCAACCACTGTGAGGCTGTGCTCTCCTTAGCTAATCTTTCCTCTGGCCAAACACTGCTTCCTGTGGCTCTCTGCTTGCTGCCTTCCATCTGTGTGTGCTAACCCTATCGATCCAGAAGGTGACTTAATCTGCTTAACTTTACAGGGAATTAAGCAACAACAAAAAAGTCACAAAGGAGTGGCAGCCTGTTTGGACACTGGCTGCTCCAGGCAGCTCCCAGTGCTGGGAGGCAACTTCTGCTTGTCTCTTTTTTGAGTGGCTGCTGGGCTCTGCAGAAGGGATGGCAATTCCCACGTACAGGGCGGGTTTGATGGACACATGCCAGGGGTGGTATAGTAAGGCATTTGTGGTATATAGGACAGTGTTTGACTGAAGGAGGATATAACACACAAAAGTGAAGCTCTTCTGTGTGTGCTTGTAGATGCAGAAGCATCAAGCCAGGGGACCCATAATAAACTTTTTTTTACAACTTTTTATCTGTAAATGGATGCACACTTACTTATTTCCCTTTCGGCCTCCTGACTTAATGGCATGGTACCTATAACCCCCTTACTATCCTCCCACCTTTCTCTTCATACTATTTCATTATTCCATATTTTGTATAAATTATGTGTTTAACTGAGAAGTAAAAGATGGAAATGCCAATAAAATGTAAATAGAAAAATAAAGGTCATATTAAATTACATTATAATAGAAGGGGTTGAAATGGGAAACATCTTTAAGAGATAAGTAGAATACGCAATAGTTAATTTTCAAAATGTTTCTATTTGTCTATACCATTTACTTTTTAATTAAAATGTCTGTGTCAATTGGCCAGACCAAATAAACCACCCACTCAAAAGCAGTATATATTTTTCCTGAGACTCTTATCTTCCTAACCATGTTATTTTAATTAAATTATTTATACAACTCAGTGAAAATTGCATAGCATTATTTGAATAGCTAAGAAGTTGGTGATATTTACTGTGTTCATATTTGATGGATAAATTTCACAAAATTATATTCTACTATATTGCTCTGTTGAAAATAGGGGATATATTTAATGGGGGAAAATTTGAAGCAATAAAAGAATTGTGTAGTGAAAAATTAGAGGTAAGCAAATTTGTGATGTTCCAGGGTTCACAAAACTCTCAAAGTATTATAGGGGCCTGCAAAATTCATTTCAATCCATAGAACTATTTATCATGAAGGGATGGTCAATTTTAAGAAATCCTAGTTAAGGGAAACCTGTGCTACGTATTAGGGTAGAACACTGTGTCCCTACCCCCTCTGAAATTTAGGCTCAGACAATATAGGGCCCTGCACATAAAATCATGTATTAGTTTTTTCATTGGAAGTTGTCTTTCTCCCTTTCTCTGCCCCTTCCCTCCCCTTTTTTTTTGCAGTCTTACTATAGTCTGGATCCTACAAGGTAACCTTCTTTTGTTTAACACTCCAGAAGTACACAAACACTTATTTAAAATACTGAAACTGAGTGAAGTATTATGTTGCTATTTTTGTAATGCCCATATGAGATTTTTTTTCTAGGAGTTCCATTATTTTAGATATTTCTTAAAGCCCTAGCTCCTGGAGTCAGGTGATTATTTTTAAAATGAAAAGTTAGACTCAGGTAAACACAAACAAATTTCTAGCCCTCATGGTTGTGTAATAAAGCTTGAGAATATGGACTAAAGGGCTCAAATCAGAAGGCAAATAAAAGCAATCACAAACTGATTATTTTTAAAATCTCATGATTTTTGAATGCACGAGGATGACAATACTAAACTTCTTGTAACATTTTCAATGAAGACAATGAATCAGAAGTGTAATGTCTGAACAAAATCTATATTCATGGAAACGGAAGTGGATTCCTAACTGAAGAGTGCACGATGTAGCAGCTCTGTCTATTTCTTATCACCTCAAGTTCCACACACACAAATGCACATGTACATTGAACTGGTTGAACAGAATCTGAACATCTGTCTTACTATAATTATACATTATTTACTAATGCAAATAGATGCCAAGGTTAAAGGCTTTTTAAAGAAAAGTAGCTGCAAGACAGTAATTAGGTTTTCCAGGAAACATTGATATGCCCCATTCAGACACCACAAACATGTTTATGTCTAAATCAAAACATTCACACACCTATTGAAATCAGGTTATCATCTTAGAATAAACTCCAGCTCTATTAGATGTCAGTTTTCTTTTTTTACACTTCATTATCTACAGCAGTAATCAAAATAAAGGCATCAAATTACTCTAATCTTTTATATATAATCTAACTGCTTTCTTTAAATGTTATTTGTATTACTCTTGTTTACTGCCGGAGTAAATGTTATTTTGTTTAATCTTGTGTTGTCAGTGAGGATCAGTGGCATTATGTGAGAGCAGACCATCCTGGATTCCTGCAGGGAATAAAGAAGTAGCACCTGAAGAGCTTGATCCTCTAAATCACACTGGTATGTTGAGTATACATGAATAAAAGCAAGATAAAAAGGACAGAGTCCAGGGAAACTAGATCCTGCATTAGTGGGACTGCCACTGTTCAGCTAATTAGTATATTGAGGATCAATATTAGGACCATACCTCAAGCAATTCTCCACTCACACATTTTTTATTTTATATTCTGGAGTAAGGAAGTGGGCATATATGAGACCTGCCATTCTTACTTATACTGCTTTTTACTGCTGTTACCACTGCAGACCCAGTACAGCTAAGGGAAATGGAGGTGGAGTCAATTCTCTCTTATTCATCATCAACAGAATTATTGAATCACAAACATAGTTTTACTCATGTGAATAAGACAGGCAGGGTCTTAAGTGTCTGCAGGATTGGGGTCCTGTTCTCATATGTGTACAGTATCCTTAGTCTTGCCAAATATTTATAGCATGGTAATTTTGGCTTTGTAGTCAAATCAGATAGAGAGTATTTGTTTTATCAGTCCTTATTAAGAGGTTTTTTTGTCATTGTTTATTTTTGTCAAATGACTCTAGTCCTTGAAGCTGTAGATGTGTTCCATCCCTAGGAGTAAAGGGGCTCCAGAATTTGGAGCTGAAATTCTGTGGCATTCCTATGTTTTACATGATTTAGGTACAAAGATGCTTATTTTCTTCAGATTATTGTGTTTCATAAAATTTAGGAATGTAATAAAATTAAATTTATAGTTAATATTTTTTTTTTAAAAGTCAAGAAATGCAAAGTTAACTCCCCTGCAGCATGGCATACATATTTAAAATAAACCATGTGTATCAGTTACACAGGAGCATGTGAACTATGTTTTAGCATTTAGATTGAGAATATTTATACAATATTTTAAAAATTATTCACAATGTGAGGTTCTCACTCATAAGTTTTGCTTTTCAGCACAGTTTCATGCCTTTTGTCTATTTCCTGTAGGCTCTTCTAGATAAAGTGCTTGCCTTTAACTTTAGACTTCATTTTCTAAATAATCAACAGTATGTTCACCTACCATATTTTGTTCAATGTTTAACAATATTGTGCCCCTTTTTTCCAGAACAGCTAGTCAAATTTCAGGGCCCTGGGATGCTCCAGTTGGAAGTAGAAATTGATGGAGTCTGCTATTTTCTTTAATGCAGTCTTGTTTATTTGTGAGGAATGTACAAAGTCCTCTGTCTCCAAACACAGAGGGAGCCAACAACAAAGGAGTAGTTTCTTAATTTACAATCCCAAGCCTCTTTAGCCAATAGACTCAAAAGTTCTCTCTCTAGCTTTTTCCAGTGTCACACTGTGCTCACAGATTTCTGCTTGGTTTTCTTGCTTTCCCAGTCTGTCTGTCTCTGTTCTTGTCTGTTCTCAGTTTCTGTGTTTTTGGTAACACATCCACACACATCTGGTCACAATATCTAGTCAAATGCTCCACTCCTCTGGTGCCAGATTCTGGGCTGATTCTATTTGTTGGAGGCCCAGTACAATTTGAGTTGCTTGACCACTGTCCTACAAGCCTAGCATAGCTTCAGTTGTTTGCTTAGCTATTCTGACCCCTGTAGCATGACATCTTCAAGTTGGCAGAGATGAATAGGACTTCTGAGTAACCTTGTAGATGTCTCAGTTTCTGCACACCACAGCACATATCAAGACAAAATACAGACACAGTATGCTTGCAGCTGCACATAGACGACGGTGATGGGAACAAGTTATCCTTGAACGTCTGGGAGTACACTGTTTTATTGCCAAGGGTAATACTTTTACACTGCCCCTCCTATCACCAGATGTTGTTTTGATGACCCCAATTATCATGATGAGAATGGAATGTAGTTAAGGGTGGAAACCCAATGTAGGTAATTAGCATATATGATTATGAGTAGAGAGGTAAGTAGGTGAAAGTTGTTTATGGAAGGGTATAAAAAGTCACTACTTAGGCCTGGTCTACACTGGTGATGGAGGTTGACATAAAGTCACTTACGTCGATCTCCGAAAACCTGCGTCTCCACTGGCACTACTGTTAAGTCGACATAAGTCACAGTAAAAGTCAACTTAAGACTAGTTCTGCAAGTGACATAGCGCCTAATTTGAATTTATTAATTCGATTTAGTGTCAGTGTAGACACAGCTTCACTTAAATCGACTTTATTGGCCTGTGGGAGGTATCCCATAATGTACCTTGTGACCGCTCTGGGCATTCGCGCTGTGCTGTACTGTGGTCACGCTTCCAGGAAATGTCCCCTCCCCTCAAGCCCCGGGAAGATTTGAATTTTCATTTCCTGTATAGCTAGGGTGTAGAGAGCTTTGTCACTGGACTCCTCATGGCTACTGCAAAGCCCAAATACGCTCCAGCATGGAGTCAACCAGAGGTCTTAGATCTCATTGGTTTGTGGGGTGAGGAGTCCATTCTGGCTCAGCTCAGAGCCAGCAAAAGGAATCTGGGCATTTATGGGAAGATATCCCAGGGCATGCTGGAGAAGGGACACAAGAGGGACACGCAGCAGTGCTGCATGAAGATCAAGGAGCTGCGTCAGTCATATCAGAAAGCCAGTGACTTTTTCAGAATTATATTTTATTTTTGGCCAACACAATTGGTCACATTCTACACAAAATGTTTTGGAATATGCATTTTGTAAAAAAAGTTTGTCTGAAAAGTTTTGCCTATGTCTAATTTATGCCCCCTTATTATTTGCTGTTCACAACTATTTGATCAAAATATTGTCATATGAATCTTTGTAAACCAAGATTCATTTAATCAAGAAATAAAATTTGTTTCATGATAAAAGGAAAGGTCTTCTTAGGTGGAAGCAGTGGTAGTTTGTAAGAATACCACCATCTGATTTGGGTGACCATCGAACAGCTTTAACAGAGAATTCTGAGTATTTAATAGAATACTTCTGCCAAACCATCCATAGCTCTATTATGTAGATAACATGTTAAATAATTTCAATATTGAAAGACAAATTCTTTAAAATTATGATTTATTTGAGGACAATTCACAAATACATTTAAGGCTTAAATTCATTGCTTGAATTGTTCGAACAGCTGCACTAGTACATTGAATCTATTTGAACCAATTGTCAGCTTTCTTTGGAGTCACAGCAGTTTAAGCTTCACTTGAAGCAGACATGCTTGGTTAAAAAGTGGTAGAAGTGGACAGTTTGCAGAAAGGAACAATTTTATTGCCTCTTTTTATTGCCTGCAGAATGCCAGGAGAGTTTATATTTAATGGTAATCCATGTAAAATAGAATAGGAAATAAAATAAAATGTTCATTGCATCCATAATAGCCCTATTTCACTCATCTTTCTACAATAGCACAGAAACTTCCTATCTGCTCTGGCACCAAAAAAAGTCTTTATTTTTTTAAGTCTAGGATTTTTTCTATTCTTTTAAAGTGAGTTTTTGGGAAATGTATGTGTTTTCAGACTTAGGGAGAAGCTAGAGCTGTTCAGAATATTCATTGCAAATGATTTATCCAATGAATTTTGGCACGTTTTAGCAAATTATTTGCAAATCATTTTTTAATTGTTCAGCCATTTCTGAAGAATGGTCTAGTAATGTTCAGCAAATATAATATAACTGCATGGAAAATAATTGCATGGGCTTTAAAGGCCAAATTCAGAAGTGAGTTTAATGGAGTCTTAGCAGATATAACTTGTGACTTCTTCAGGCCCCTTCAGCATGTCCATTACACCAATTTTGATTCAATCTCTTAGACTCAGAGGCTGCTACACTCACCTGGAAACCATTAGACTCATATTAACTTACTAACACTTTTTTTTCCTCACATCACCTCTAAAGCTGACCTACTGAGGATATGTCTAACCTACAAAAAGAGGTGTGTTATTTATGTTATCTCTCCTTCCGACATAGAGCTGTCTACATGGTGGGGTTAAGTTGGTATAACTATGTGGATTTTTCACACCCTGAGCAACACAGTTGTGACAATATAAGTCTGTAGTATAAACCAGTCCTTAGTCCAAGGGAGTCCATTACTAGTGTAATTTACATACTAATGGGTTGTAAGAAAGGAATGAAGTAGGCAAAGCAACTAAGAGGAGGGTGTGAATAGATATAAAAGTTAAATAAGGAGCTGACTAAATCAAATTCTACCGCAACATAATAATTGGCCTTGTTTAGTTTACACCTGCATCTATCCTTCTGTTACTTGCTTTTCCTGTACCACCACTCTTTCAACTTCTCAGCATGTAAATCATACAAGTTTAGACTTAAATACGCTCAGATAGACACAAATCTACTTAAGAAATACATTCTCTTTTACGTAGTGTATAAAAAAGTTCCAAACAATAATTTGCCAAGATTCAAAATAAGTTCGTGTCTCAGCAAAAGCTTTTTTGGTTTTTTTGTTGTTGAAATTTTGGATGTTCATAAAAATTTCTATTTGGCTACTTTAACTTTCTTTGTCAAAATGTCTTATAGACAATAGATAAAACCAGCTCTGTAGCCTGTGACAATCATCATTATTCACATTAATCAGATGAAAGTAATTTAAGAAGCATTTAACTTATGCATGAAAACTATGTAGACCTCAGTTACTGCTCACATTGAATTCCATGGGAATTCTGCGATTAGCTTCAATGGGACCAAAATCAGGCCCTTAGAAGAATATCTCATATTTATGGATCAGTGTTTTCTTGTCTGCAATTGCTGTTATAATTATCGACTTAGTCTCTCCTCTTCTTTGGGAATGTTGAAAGTTTTTCAAAATGAAAGCAAAATGAGGAACTGTATAACATTTTAGATAATACAATATTGGGAAGCAAAACATCTATAGGCCTAAAACAGGTATCAACAGTATACAAAGATTGTATATGGTACTTTAAGTGACCAGTGCAATAGATAAAACTCTTCAAAGAAAAGGCACTTATGGCCTGCTGTTGAGCACCCACAGTTCCTACTGAGGTCAGTGAGAGCTGTGGTGCTCAACACTGCTGAAAATCAATCCATTTTGACTGATGAGGATAGGCCATGTAAACAAGTAGCACATAAACAACTGGAAAAATAGTGACTCACCTACTCTTTATGAATACTTTCACAAGTGATTGACACTGCTTTTTATAAAAAGATAGTTTATGAAGGAAACAATGACTATAATGAAATATAGTCATCCTTTATTCCAATATGTGTCTACTCAAGAATGACAAGTGCTCATATGGAATGCTGTTTATGCTTTGAAGGTGAAGTATTGCTTTTATGAAGTTTGATGAAACTATAGATTCATTCTCTCCCTAGTCTACATTCTCCTATCTGTCTTCCTATAATTCTTTGCTTATTTCTCCTTTAAAGGCTAAAGTGTCAATTTATATTCCACTTGTGGTCATGAAATTTGAGAGATTGCTTCAGTCTTCCTTCTCTTGTAACACAAAAAAATGCTTGTACGGGTATGTTCACTGCATTATTATTCCAATGAAAAAGTTTTTACAGGAAAATATGTTTTGCAACGTTCACACATCATTCCATGAACTTTTTAAATGCTAAAGTTCACTATGCCCACAGAACAAGTTTCTAAATATGGGGACCTGGATTAGGAACAGTTGTATCAGCAACCTGTCTTATTCTTTAAAAGTGAAGGGCAGAACTCTTTAAAAATAATTTGGGATGTTTAAATTTCAAAATACACATTCTTGAACCATTTAAGATTACATATAATTATTTTAAAATGAAATACATGCCAAAAAAAAAAAGATCTCCTTAACCCGCTTGCCAAAGAGTAATATGGGCTATTCTAATTCATGTAGACATACACATGAGAAAAACAATGATCAAATTTCATTTGGAAATTAAATGTCCTTACCCATCAAGCTCAGGACTTCATGTATGCCTTGTAATGAATGATAACATGGTCATTTGAATCAACACTCATTATCAGCTTTTCTAGGGGAAGAAGTGGAACCTTGAACTCAGGACTTCACATGATTATGCAGAAATAAATAGAGCAGGTCATTTCTTTTTTCTGAAAGAAAATGCTGTTTTGAGAGAACATAAAGATTTCTTTGGAATGTGTTGATTCCTTCACAACATTCAACAGAAACTAGACTGCTGCCTGGCTTGTTTTCTGCCAAACTCCTTGGTTCTTCAGAATTCTTAGTTCCCCCATAGCCCACCTGGTGATCTTCCCAGCTCCCCAGCCTATCAGAGTGGGCAGCTCTCTGGGTTTCCAGTTCCTCAACTCCCACCTGACTAGCTGCCTATCAGATAGGTGGATGAGGTACCTGACTTCCCACTTCCCCAGCTTCCTGGGCTCCTTGGGTAGCTGGGTCACCAGGCTTAATATCCTGTATAGTCTGAGAGCCAGGCAGCTGAGGAGTCTTGCACTTCAACCACCTGCCAGGTGGGCAGCTAGCGATCCCAGGGACCATATTTCCTTTCAGAATCTCTTAATATTTCCTGCTGTGGGAATGTTTTGGTATTTCCAAAAATATCAAATACAAAGTATTGCAGAATTTCAGTTCTGCAATTTTTTTTTTTTTTAAACTTTTTGGCTTTTCATCTCAATTTGAAATGACTATATTTCTAAAAACTCAACATTTTTCACAGGATTGAAATTCCATTCCCCATCCAGCTGTACAAATAACTTTGAAATGTTAGGAGAGGTGAAAGCATTGGTGGAGCTCTCCTCTCAGCCATTGATGCAAATTGTTGGCAATTTGCAAGCATAAACAAAAAGGCAAAGGAAAACCTTTCGAATTAAAGAGAGAAGACAAATACAAAAAGCCTGACTCTTAGGAACAAGACTAGAGTGGAGAGGAAAATATCAGGGAAATACTGTAATGATGGAGGGAGAAAGAAGGGTCCACTGGTAGGATGACTTCCTGAGTGACTTTGGGCAAGTCACTTAGTCTCTGGGCCTCAGTACACCTTCTGTAAAATGGAGTTAAGGATTCTTTCCTACTTTACAGGAATGCTATAAGGTTAAATACATTAAGGACTGTGGGGAACTTAGAATAGTAATGGGGGCAAGTACCTTAGATAGAAGAGAAGGGAAAATGATGAAGAGATGAAGAAGAGTGCTTCCTGCAGAGACTAGGGCTACAGCTACACTGACAGCGGTAAAGTCGCCGCTGTCAGATTGATTTCTCTAGATCAGCTGAGCAGTCAGTGAAGACCCGCTCAGTCTATCCAGAAATCGACATTCTAAGACCACCTTCACAAGTGGTGCAGTGCAGTGAAGTGAAGACGACTCGCAGAAGAGGAGCAGAGAAGTCGATGGGAGTTATGCAAGCTTTTTGCATACTTTGCGTAACTCCCGTTGACTGCTGCCGAATCCCGGAGGTAAGTGTAGACAGGGTCTTACAGTTTACTGTTTAAAGTTTAAAAAATTACAAATAAAAATACAAAGTGATGATGAAAAAAGATAATGCTCTTGCATGGTTGCGGTGCATCACATTTGATAATAGGGCTACAGCTCTGTGCTGTCTTACAGATTGATCCTTCAAGCACTTACATATGTGTGCAATCTCTGACTCCAAATATCTGCCAATAAAGCTTAGTTACTGTAAGACTAATTGTACAGGCCTTTGAAGGAACAATAAAAACTTCTGATAGCTTATTTTAGGTGATTTTCTTTTTATGCCACAGATGTTCTATGGCTACTAGTGAGGTCAACTTGAGAAGTTGAGAATCTCCCCTTTCAAATGGCATCAAACTATTTCCAATCCTAAAGGACAGTTACTGGATTTGGGTCAAGACATTTTGCCAAACATTATGTCTGCTCTCAGGCAGACATAACGTTTGGGGGAAATTCCACATTAGCGGGAGAATAGGAAACATATCTCTTTCAGGTTATGAAAATAAAAACAGCACCTGATTCAAGCTATTTAAAGTGTTGGAATGTTAGAAGTAGTCTTAAACATTACGGATAAATGGGCCAAGGACACATGAGGCAATCAGGCAATCATTTACCATGGGTCTGCTGCTTATTATGTGATATTATTTCTTCTCCTGTGTATATATTTCTGGGAAAATATTTTACAGCGTAAAGGAACATTTTCAATTTACAGACACCAACAATATATGGTGACACAAATTATGTGCCTACAGAGGAAAAGGTTTGAAATAGCCTAAAAAAATCTCTAATCCTGCCAATTTATCTCCTCTTGAACCCCCACCTGTGCAAATCAATGGCCTAATGATTTGATCACTTTTTTAAAAAATATCAAAACAATTCTATGTGACAAATGCACAGTGGTAAGAACAGTGAATATACCTGGCAAACCCAGTCCCTCAGCAAAGAAACTTTTATTACATAATGAACAAATTAGTGAAAATTGTTTGCGTCTAACTCATGAACAGGGGAGTAAAGGTCACTGAATAAGAAGTTCTACTCTTGGGAATATGGAGATGGATAGTCTGACATTATAATCTCATCACTGAATTCTGTCAGCATTTCCACTCCTACCAACCTTATTTTATATGACATATAGTAAGAGGTAGAGATAGACTAGTTCTATCTTGCTCAAAGGCTTTGAATACTAATAATATGATAAAATGCTTTCAGCCAGTACAATTTTTTGCATGTGATAATTATGGACCCATAGAAAAAGGCATTTGAACATTCATGCTACCAACCTCTATAATATCTGCATCCACTGTGTGGTTTTCAAGGGAAACTTGTACAGTACTAAGGTCTGAATATAGATATTATCACTTTGAACAAGTAAAATGCCATTGACCTGCTAAACAATTACATCCTCCAAATAGCTATCTGTCTACACGTCAGTATAGATACAGAGCATTGATTACCTTATGTATCAGGCTGGATTTATTTAGTAAGAATCTGCATACATCACAAATTTATTTGTATTCAGTCATCTGCACGTCAGGAATTTGGTCATATAATGCAGTAACTCATCAACACATTTTCCTGCCACTGGAATTTTCCTAATTTATTTGTATAACTGCTAACATCAAAAATTGCTACTAAAATAAAAGATCATCCCATTTCATAGTGGAAAGAATTAAAACATTGAAGTTTATCAAGTAGTTTAGAAGATTTATATGCTAATACTTAATGTTTGACTGAAATACCTCACTGGGTCAGTATTTTGAATTTTTTCCAGAAGGGAACAAAGTATGACTTAGAAAAATGTAAAATAGTGGTTTCATAATTAATCTGACAGGTAAATACAATATCCAAATAGTCACTGCTAAGCCATACCATATAATGGTTTAATATACTGAAAAAAGTCATGCTTTAATTTAGGTTTAAACTGACAAGAATTAAGTACTGAATACATCTTAATTCTTGTCATCTTAAATCTAAATTAAAGCATGACTTTCAGTATATACCATGACTTTATGACTTGGTATGACTTAGCAGTGAAGGCCCAATCGCTTGCATGTACTGAAGTAGAAGAGAGACAACCAAGAGGGGATATGATAGAGGTCCGTAAAATCATGAATCATGTGGAAAAAGTGAATAGAGAAGTGTTTGCCATTTCACACAATACAAAAGCCAGGATCACCCAATTAAATTAATAGGCAGAAGGTTTAATACAAACAAGTACTTTTTTCACATAATGCATAATTAACCTGCCAAAGGATGTTGTGATGGCCAAAAATACAACTGGGTTAAAAAAAGAACTAGATAATTTCATGGAGGATGGGTCTATATATAGCTATTAGCCAAGATGAACAGGGATGCAACCCCATGCTCAGAGTGACCCTAAACCTCTGACTGCCAGTGACCAGGAGAGGAAGACAGGGATGGAACATTCCAACTGACCTGTTCTGTACATTGCTCCTGAAGCTCTGGTCCTGCCACTGTTAGAGACAGAATACTGGGCTACATGGACCATTGGTCTGACCTAGTATGGCAGTCTTTATGTATCTTAAAGAAAATTCAAGGTACAGCATAAGTGATTGTTTTTATAGAAAGTTCCAAACAAACACCAAGAAAGACTTCTTAAAGTTTTTTTTCAAACAATGTAATGAAACAAATTCTTAATTATAAACAGATCTGACCCAGTCAGGTTTATCTCCTACTTATCTGACATTCTTGTTCATATTGTTTGTTTTTTCACATTCCAGATGATCAAATCCATAGTAACTAATATTAAAGTGTGAGACACTTCCTGGTTTCAATAAACATTTTAGTTAAAGCTGCTTTATAAGTTTTTACACTGCTTAAATTTCAGCTTCATTCAAGCCCATGAACTTCAAAGCAAAACAACTAAAATCATTAAAGTTTCACGTGTTCTTCAGCTAAAGCCAGGAGTTTGGATCTGCCCTCCCTTTTATCCTTTTGTGATCTGAGAGGGATAAAGAACCAGTGGCCTGAAGCCATTCCCTCTGCCTCAGTCATTTTTGGGGAAGTCTGCTATCTTCCTACCACCTTCTGCAATTTTCAGAGGCCAACAAGGTCAGCCTGAAATTACAAAATTCACAAGGCTTATCCACTAGAATCAAACTGCTATGAATTGGGGCCAAATTTTTAAAAAATGGTCACTATACTTGTATGCCCCAGTTTTCTTTATGTGTAATTTTGTGTGCCTACGTTTGTACTTGGGATGCACAATGCAGAGACCACATTGGAAAGGTGGCCTTTTTTGTTTATTTTAAATTCTCAGACACCATGAGGCAGAACTGTCCCAACAAGAGTTTTGAGGAGCAAGGGTCCTCAGAGTCCAGTATAATCCCTTAAAAATGCATTGTTTTCTGTTTTGCTCACATAGTTACAGTTTATTGTGATTTATAATTTAGATCTAAATTTTTGTGATCATTCATTGCTATTCTTTGTTTCATGTTCTATCTCTGTTCAAATAGTTTATTAATTTGAAACAAAATAATTCTATTTTTCTGAGGTTTATAATTTGCTTACTATATTGTATAGGATTAAAACTTGGTTCATAGCTCGGCAGCCCTAATGTAAATTATTTTCATAACATTATATTTAAATAATTTTGTTTATTGACATATCAAAAACTCCTATATAGTTTTCACTGTAAGATTTTTTTCAGGTACTGTATTTAAATAAAAACTTAGATTTTGCCATTTCAATGTACTAATAAAGCAGATGAATCACTTTGGGCCAATTCGCTTTTGATACTTAGGCAGGACTTTGTCCCTACCAGCTCCCATTTCAAGCCCTGATCAAGAGCCAAACAGAATCCTCTCTCTCTATATATATATATCAGCAACTTTTCCTCCCTACTCACCTGGCTAGGTATGGCATACCAAAATGTGCTGGGAGAAGAAGGGCTCACAGCTACAACTGCTGCCAGTAAGCTGAATACAAAAGATAGAAAGTTACATCCGAAGAAAGGTATAAGAATGGGTATGCAGCCCCTGAACCCAGGAGTTCCTTCCCAAAGCCGAAGGCTTCCTATTGCTCTCTATGGGCTATTCCTAACTAGCATAGCCTTTGTGCAGGAAGGGGAAAGAAAAAAAGGCTGCCTCTTCAAGGAATACAGTCTGTTTTTTTTGCTTCTGATGTCATCAATGGTTCTGCTATTGCTGATAATTCGCCATCTTTCTCCCCCCCAGTGTTATGAAACTTCTGTGTGTTCTAACACAGAGAATTCTGCTCTACAACAAAAGAGTTCTTATACTTTCTACTTAGAGAGAATTAGTACCAGCCAGGAACAATAATTTTAGATCTCTGTTATTTAGATCTCTGTCTCTTGTAATCTAGCTTGCACAATTAGTTTAATATTATCTCCTTTGGTGGCATTAGAATGAGAGGAATTTTTGCCGGAACTAATCAATCAAACTAAAAATCCACCCTGTGTTTCTCCATTTCCTACCTACTCCTCAATATCACAAAATAGCATTTTCGTGTGAGAAGACTTACAAGAAGTTTATTTTTTCCATCTGTGGTACTCAAAGGTTCAGCTAAACAGCCTTTCTGATACCCGACCTACTATGCTAGGATTCCCCAGTGTACGCTAAACAAAGTGCAAAGCCCAGACCCTTCATTTTCACATCTCTCCATATACAGTGATACATTTTACTAGATTTGCTGGAAGCCAATCGGGCTCAAAATCATTTAAACAAAATCCTTCTGATTTGAAAATTGCACCGAATTCCCCAAATCAGAGGATTTTCATGTTTTCAGATTTTGTAAAGTAAGTTTCACACAGCGCTATCTCAGATCAATTTTTCACGGTAGAGAGCAGCTGTAGTTAAGGTTGCATTAATGCATCAAAGCAAACATCCTGCTTCCACTTGCCCATAAGTTTTCTAAACTCTCCCCTTTCAGGGTGAATTTCCCAGGCTTAATATATTTCCAAAGGTTTGTCGTTTTTCTTTAAAAAAAATGTAAGCTGAAATATTTAAACTTTTTTGGGTACTGTAAGAGATTAATGCAATCATTTTTAACAACACTACTACCAAAACTGCAGAGGTAAAAAGTTTAAACTTGTCATAGAAATTGTTCTTGCTGTGGAGAAGTGTCTTTGAGTATTCTGGTCTAAATTGGTTGTGTATTGACCAAGTTGTGAGCATTAGAAAAAAAAAACAAAACACCACAGTGGACATGTATGGGATGTTTTGCATTGCTTAATTGTACTATGTAGTAAGATATGAAGCTAAATCTAACAATGTACAATGCAAAGCATATTCAGATGAAAAGGACTGAGCAAAGGGTTCTATAGGAATCTTACTACAGATACTACATATGAGAAGAAATCCCTTAAGTTTGGAAAATATCAGTGAATCAAAAAATGAAAAAAAATAATTTTGAGTTAAAATTGTGTGTCAAACAAAATATTATTTAGGTGATTTTTTTTGTGAAACTGAAGGAAATTTCTAAATTAATTTTGAATCAAAGCATTTTGTTTAGACTTTTTCAGATTTTTTAAATTGATTAATTAAATACATTAAATTTACATGTTCTAGTCAGTGAACCCAAATTCACAAAACATTTCAGTGGCATCAAATCAGCATTTTTATCAAAAATGTTTTGGCTGAAAAATTTCACCCAACTCAACTCCATTCTGTAGCATTTTGCCCCAAATATCCAATACAGAGAGTTTTTATGTGTCAGTTCAGTTTTCAAATTCTGGTTCTTCACAGACCAAAGGGCTCTTTTGTAGCAAATGACTTTATTGAGTTACTCTGAATTTACACTGGTGTGAGAGCAGAATCTGTATATATATTTCTTTTTACAAAACATAGTAGGTTGTGCAGCAAAGGATGGGAGGATTCTTGTACGTTTCTCAATGTGTGCAAGCAGGGATGTGTGCAGGAATTTAAATTCCATACATTTGGAAGGGCACAGAATGTGTCCCTCCCTTCCCCAGACCCTGAGTGCTGCAGGAGCACATGCCCTGTCCACCAGGGGCAGGAGGAGCTCTGTGCCTCCCTGCTGATTATTGGGGGGAGGGCGGTGCTTCTTCTTGCCCTCCCTTGCACACACCCCTTTGTGCAGGGTTTAAAACCAAGAACTCACTAGGTCTCCTATTATCAGGTCCTGCAGATATCTTAAGGTAGAGGTAAAGAAAGGTCTGCTGTGAATTTGTAAGGGGTGCAGGTGGGAGTCTCTTCTCCTGAATCTTTTGAGCCCTGGTTTGGTGCTTTGTAGGAATTCTGCAGCTGGGAAAGGCATAAAACAGATTAGGCAGCTGGTTTCCCATCAGGCCTCTTCAGGGCATCCAAAGCATTAATGAATTCTTGGGACACATACACTGTGAATATATAAACACATAAACATGCAAACTCCAGCATTAATGAGAGATCCATCAATAAGGATTTCTCCTATGCAGTTTCATTTGGTGAGATTCCCATCTCAAGGACCTCTTGTCCTTTGACTTGGGCCTCCCTTTACCTCAGGTGAAACCAATTTTAAAGATTAAATAGTGCCACAAGAGAGAACATCCCTTAAGTCATTTCAGGAAAACTACAAGGTGAGAAAATGCAAGTGATTGTTTGAGTGGGTTACAAGTTCAAAATGTTTAGTAACATACTAATTGCATTCTAAGTGCACTCACAGGGATATGAAGTAATTAATAAAATTGAGAGAGAGCTTTGAAAGTCTTAGGGATGAAAGCTGTTGTGAAAGCATAAGACACAATGTAATGTCCTTAAATTATTGTGTTAAATACCTAGAGATAAAATTTAACACACTGATTTTTAAAATACTGTATTGATTTTGACTATCTTATAATGATGGATGATCTCCTAATATAAAGAGAGCCATCAAGATACAATGTTTATAGTAAATGAATTAATACTGTTTGGTTATTAAAGCCATGTTTATTGGGAGTTAATATAATATACCTAATATATAATTAGTGGTCCCATTGTGACATCATCCTTCCATGCCTATTGCTGATTTATTCTCTAATATAAACTGGTAGCAATCTGGAGATGGTGTTGCTATTGTCATTTGTATTACGGTGGTGCCTACAAACTTAGTCAAGATCAGGGCCCCATCATGCTGGTCTGTACAAAGAGATAGACCTGGCCTCACAGAGCTTGCAGTCTAAATAGATAAAACAGAAAAAGAGCAGGAAGGAAAACAAAAGGAAAGTAGGATTTCTAAAGCCACTAATGTTGATGAATTCCAGAGGGGTGACCTTGTTAATCTGTTTTTAGACAAACAGGTGCCACAGGACTTTTGCTGTAAAGCCACTAAGTGACACAGGAACACAAATCTCCTTGACTTCAAAAGGCATAGGTGTTTTTGAAAATCTCATTCAGTGCTTTGGCAGAGCTGGAAATAGAACCCAGGTTACCAGACAACTCAGTGCCACACCCACTAGACAACTCTATCTCCAGCTGTAAACTTAGATTGTAATATATGCGAGGTGCCACCAGTGCCCAGGGCGAGTTATGTCCCCCAGAGGTCAGACACGTGTAAGGGAGTCTCTCTCTCACTTTTCCACTGCCCGTGCACCCTGCACCAGCAATAGAGAAGTGGTGTAGGAATGGCTATGGGGGCTCTACACTATTAGAGGACTCTCCAATACAGAGAATATCCTGTAGTGACCAGATGGGTTTAGGGCAGCATTGCATTGCTGGAATTGTCAGAAAGCAGCTCTAATGTACCAGTGAATTCCTAATCAATGGCACCCCTCTGCCAATCAGTAGCAATTTTTCAGACGTTGCAGGTCAATTTGCTGTTGTAAGGAAAAATCAGCAACATGGACTGTGCCTATTTTCTTAGTATAATTTTCTGTATTTACACAAATACATCAGTCTTTGAACAGAGGTGTCACTGACACCATGCAGAGAATCCCTTCTTTCAGGAATCTCAGCCAAAACACCAATTCCTGGTTCCTAGAAAGCAGCTCTGTACACAAGATTGACTTTAGTTAAAGGATTGAGACAGAGACCAAAGCCCTCCTGATGCTTGGGTCCCAGCTCCCTCTAAAATAATCTACATTACAGAACTAACAACAATGCACCGTTTCTCTGAAGATCAAACAGAACTTGTAGCTAATAAAACTATGTGTAACAGCACCACCTGGTGAATCCTACCACAATATTATATTTTAATAGGTAAAGGGTAAATTGTGTACTGAAACTTTTATTAAACTCTATTGATGAAATAGTTTAATTACATTCTCATATAAGAAATTTTAACATGAGTCAGTTAACATTTCAGCTGGTTTTATAATGCTCTCATAAAAATAGTAATAAATAAAAAGGAAACAAACAGAAAAAAGAAAAAGAATAAAGTAACCTATAAGGAAAGTCCTGTCAAAATGGTCGGATTTTAACCTTAGTGGCTGAATAAAGTGATGCCTTTACTCACACTGGTATAGATGTCATGCCAGAGATTATTGCTCTGCATTGTCACATTGGATCAGAATCAAAACTAGTGAGGCTATAATAATGTTCAGAATACCAATGAGCTTCTAAGATAAGAAAAAACTGAGGTAAATGAGATCAGCCCTGAGAAGAACCTACATTTTTTAGTTTTATAGAAGATATGAAGAGAAAGTAAGAAATCCCCAAAGAGCAAGCCAAGAACAACAGTAAGGAAAACAGAATGAATTAGAAAAGAAAGATCATTTTACTAAAAATGCAGCTCTCACTACTCCGTGACCAGACTATATTTATAATCTGGTGAAAGTAAACAGGTATTTAGGTGACCCTTGGGAAAAACTGAGTGAAAGGAGAACATAATTGAGGAGGGGGAAGAGTGAACTGTTTAAAAAAGTGTTGAGATACAGAAACTAATCCCTTTCTTCTTATCAGGACACCACTCTGTCCTGACAATTTTTAAAAAGCTAATAGAGTCAAAACATCAGACTGCCACGACTTCTTTTTTTTTGAACCTGCTGAAGAAATACACTTTCTGGACAGATTGTATCTATATATATATTTTTAAAATGCAGCTGTTTGTTGACAAATTCACATGCACAATCAATTTCATGCAAAATGCTTGTACATTGTAACTTCCATGTGAAAATGACAGCAAACTCAATCTGAATGTAAAAAATATACAACCCCTCCCAGTACCCTTCAGATCCTCTTCAAGTATTTTCCTATACTCTTACCTTCTCTGTTCACCAAGTTCTCCCAGTTTACTCATGATCATGATCCTGCAAACACTTTTGCAAGAGTTTAATTTTAAGCATGTGAGTAGTCACATTGAGTAGTCCAAACACAAAAGTTATGCTTTAGCCAAACATTAGTCATTGGACTCAATACACGGGTAACTGGGTGAAATTCAATGGACTGTGATAAACAGGAGATCAGACCAGATGATATAATGGTTCCTTCTGGCTTTAAACTCTCAATCTCCAATGCAGTCACTCAGAGGAGTAATTTACAGCACATGTCTAAAGTGTTGGAAAGTTTGGAGCCTTTTTCCTTCTTCATATAGTGCTTTACTTGTGCATCTAGCTGCTTTTGAGCTCTCTCCAAAGCATCACCTACCCTGTATAATTAGAGTGCTCAGTGGCATTGCTTCAATTTCCCCATGACAGCTGAAATTCATCTAAAACTTATCTGACTGATCAGATTCTCTCTCAAAATAGATAGGTAAATAATACAATTGTAAACATAACACAAAAATATGATTTCACATTTCAACTAGATTTATGTTAAATTGTAGTTGTATCATTTCTCTTATTAGTCAGACAATTCTAAAAACCAGAACACATTTTTTTTAAAATTATTTAACTGAAACATTATTTTCTAAACTGACTCAGTCTTTTAGGATTATATACTTGTCAGCAGTTTTAGGATCTCAGTTAATTCTCCAAAAATGGAAATCTTCTGGTTTCACAATGAGACTTGCCCCTAACAAAAAGGGGCCTTTGTTCTTTATTGCTATTCAAAGTAAAACATAAGTCTCCTAGGATAAATAACTCTGTAAGAAGTGATTTTTGGATGCAGTGCACATGTGTATATACACTTTCATTCTGCAGAAAGGTAGCCTTACTGGAAGGGATTTATATCCTAAAGATTAGATTGTGACAATAATGTACCACAGTCTCCAAGATAAATAAGGATCAGGATTAGACTTGATGTCAAACATATTTTATTAATGACCTGAGAGGGATAAACATCGTGCTCAATTTTCAAAGGATAGGAGATGAGGATATAAGAACATAAGAATGGACATACTGAATCAGACCAATGGTCCATCTAGCCCAGTATCCTGTCCTCCAACAGTGGCCAATGCCAGGTGCTTCAAAGGGAATGAATAGAACAGGAAATCATCAAGTGATTCATCCTGTCAGTCATTCCCAGGCTCTGGCAAAGGCAATCCCTGCCTAGTAGTCATTGATGGACCTATCCTCCATGAACTTCTCTGGTTCTTTTTTGAACCCCGTTCTAATCTTTGCCTTCACAACATCCTCTGGCAAGAAGTTCTACAGGTTGACTGTGAATTGTGTGAAGAAATAGTTCCTTTTGCTCATTTTAAACCTGCTACCTATTAATTTCATTGGTGATCCCTACTTTTTTGTGTGTGTGTGTGTGTGTGTAAGAATAAATACTTCCTTATTTACTTTCTCCACACCAGTCATGATTTTATAGACCTCTATCATATCCTCACTTAGTTGACTGTTTTCCCAGATGAAAAATCTCAATCCTATTAATCTCTTTTCATATGGAAGCTTTGCCACACCCCAAATCATTTTAGTTGTTCTTTTCTGTATCTTTTCCAATTCCAATATATCTTTTTTGAGATGTGGTGACCAGATCGGCATGCAGTATTCAAGATGTGGGCATACCATGGATTTATAAAGAGGCAATACAATTTTTTCTATCTTATTATTTCTCCCTTTCCGAATGATTCCAACATTTTGTTAGCTTTTTTGACTGATGCCACACACTGAGTGGAAGTTTTCAGAAAACTATCCACAATGACTTCAAGATCTCTTTCTTGAGTGGTAACAGCTAATTTAGAACCAATCATTTTATATGTATATTTGGGATTATGTTTTCCAATGTGCATTATTTGCATTTATGAGCCATGAATGTCATCTGCCATTTTGTTGTTCAGTCATCCAGTTTTGTGAGATCCCTTTGTAACTCTTCACAGTCTACTTTGGACTTAACTATGTTGAGTAATTTTATATCAAATTTTGCCACCTCCCTGTTCACCCCTTTTTCCACATCATTTATTAATATGTTGAAGAATACTGGTCCCAGCACAGACCCCTGGGGGACACCACTATTTACCTCTTTCCATTCTGAAAACTGACCACTTATTCCTACCCTTTTTCATATCTTTTAGCCACTTACTAATCCAGAAGAGGACCTTTCCTCTTATCCCATGACCACTTATTTTGCTTAAGAGCTTTGGTGAGGGACCTTGTCAAAGGCTTTCTGAAAATCTAAACACACTATATCCACTGGATCACCCTTGTCCATCTGCTTGGAGATTGGGAGGTGATGAAAACACAAGTGAAAACACAATACCAAGGTATGACACACTGCGCCCCCCTGTACATCCTTATGGTGTGATTGTGTGTCATGTATGTTCCCTTTATAGTGCAGTTGTATTGTTTAATACAAAGTGTGTCATGTGAGGTGTTTCTGGAGTGCTCCTGGTATACTAAACATTATTGTTCTAGTGATATGTTTGTTGCAATGTCATAGCTATGGTTATATGGCTTCGGTATGTAATGTTCCCAGTGGTGTGTTTCATAGCTTGAAGCAGATTCAGGCAAAACCGTCCAAGAGCAGAAAGGCAATTTGCACCTAATTGAGGCATTCATTAAAAAAAACCAGCTCTTCTAGGAAAAATGGACTAGCCTAAACATCAACAAGTATGGAGGAAACCGTACAAAGCCATTGTTTGTCACCTGACCCTGAAAAGGGGGAGGAGGTTGATGCCCTGAGGGGGTCGAAGGAACATGTTAAAAAGGAGAGCTATTTTGCAATTGCTCTCTCTTCAACCTCCATATACAAACACCACTAAGCAACTGAAGTAGTGATGCAGGGGGAGCCTAGCTGGAGGCAGACCACCCAGCCTAGGTGAGAATCATCTAAGATTGTAAGATTGCTGAAAGTATTCAGCTTAATTTAGAATGTGATTTGCCTTTTTTTTAATTTTTGATCAAATCTAACCTGCTTTCCTCTGTTGGTTTGGTTGTTTTTTTTTTTTTTTTATCTAAAGCAGTTCATGTGATTTAAGGCATGTAGAGATGCCCTTTGAAGTAAAAAGGCAAGTGCATATCAATTTATTTGATAAATTCATGAATCAATTAGCTTGCAATGTGCATTGGGCAGCACCGCACATTGTAAAATGGCAGTTCCTAGGATTGCATCTGGGTCATACCACTGCATAATCCCAAGAGTGGCTAGCTAAAGGCACTCACTCGAGTTAGAAGCAGTGTGCTTGCTGTAGGCTGTGAAGGATTGGGATGACACAGCACTACACCAGTCCAGATTGCAGAGGGGAACATCACACCAGGAATGTAGTGAGTTTGTAAGTCAGCACATTATGAACTTGGACCTTTGTTAATATATATGAGGAAAAATAATCTGACAAAGATTTGTGTTGTGGCAGTTTGATTCAACCTTAACAACAAAGTAACACTGTCTATTTAGTTTAAGGATGCCAATCTGTAAACAAAATACATATTAAGTAATCAAAATAAGGGACATTGAAGCTGCCAATGCAGACATCAACAGTGATGAAACAACATTATAAGTAGAGTTCCAGATTGTTGTGGTATTTAGAGAAAGTAATAGTTAATATGAAGCTAAAACCTTAAGGAAATTCTTGATATTGTCTTGAAATTCTTGATATGCTGTATAAAACATGTCAGTGAACTGGTTAATTTTATTTGGTTTCATGAGAAACTGGCAGCATGGATATTGCCTGGTCAAATCTCAGGAAAGAAAAGGTTTAAAAAAAGTTTGCAATTCTCTCAGTGATAAGAGGTAGTAATGTCTTCTCAGCAAGCTGCCAAAATAAAGCCAATTTTAACTCAGTCCAAACTTCTGTTTCCAAGCTTATAGTCACCAAACCTAACGAGTCTCTTTACACAACAGTATATTAATGAAATGCTTCTTTACATGTGAAAATCTTTAAGATTTATCTAAATCAGTGATATGTAAAATAATGCAAACTGATATGGAAAAACTATCACATATTGCCACAAAAATATTCCACCTTATGAGGAAAGGGAGAAGTTATGAATTTACCAGGAAAACAAGTTATCTTCTAGAAAAAAAGTTATGATTAAAACAATAATAGCCGGAATTTGATCTTTTGTTCACTGGTGGAAATCAGGAATAACTCCACTGAAGTGAATGACATTACCATATCATAAATCCAATGTGACAGATCTCAAAATGAGGTTCTGTTAATCCAAAACAGTATCAAAAATGTATTTTTCATTAAATAATGCTATCTATCTAAAATAAATATGATCCAGGTACTGCAATATATTAATTAACAAGACAAATGTTCTCACTAAAGTCAAATGTCGTAATACCTGTTAGTCAATAGATGGCGGAACATATCATAGGAATGTGCAAGATGAATGCTCCATCAACCATAGTGACTATCAGATAGGCAGAATGCATACTCTAACATTTTCTGGAAGAAATCTAAAGTCTGATCTGGAATTTGAGTCCCTTGGCACCTCCCAAGAAACACTTTCTGGATGGAGAACAGGATCCATAGAGCTCTATGGATTTATACCAGCTGAGGGTCTGGCAGAGACTTTAAGGAATACTCCTATTGATTTCAAAACAGGTAAACAAAACTGTGCACAAACATCAAATAGGAATTTTAGAAAATCTGGTACAATTTCTGTGCAATTCTTTCAATGGAATGGTTGCTGAGAGCACCAAAACCCAAACATAACGTGGGAAATGGGGGAGTGGAAAAGAGATTAGATTGAAGATAGCCAACAATGTGTTCAGACATAAAAGAGAGGCAAAAAGGAAAACAGCAATGAAGCTAAGTAGGAGGTGCCTAAGGATATAGGCAATCGCTCAATAAATAGATGCTACGGTGAAAAGTGTTTAGAAATGCTTCTATACAGGTATGTTTTGAAAGAAAGAAAAAAGTTAAAACCAGAGCAGTTACAAAAAAGTAAAGGGAGTATGAGGTGATGACTCAGTAGAAGTCACATGAATTTTAGTGATGGTTTTGCAGTTTCCAGGAAGTGGGGAGGGCATGGGGCTATGTAATTACCATACCATCTGATGGAGCTGCTCTTGGAAACAGTGGGCTCATTCCTCAGTCCCTGTTATAGCTGCTCAAGCAGTGCCCTAAAGGGATAGCTGAGGAATCCCCTGACACAAGGGAACCTTTCAGTGGTGGTATCATTCCTTGGTCTATGTCCTGGCCACTCAGGCAGTGCATTAAAAGGACAACGGAGGAATCCCCTGGCACCAGAAAATCTTTTAGTGATGAAGAGCTGCTATGACCGGCTCTATGTAGCCTGCACCCCACCTCCATGTAGGAGAATGTCAGGGTAGAAAAGGGGGGCGCTGTGTTGTAGGTAGAAGTGTGGGTCTGGCATGCACAGTGCTCCAACCTTAGACTGCTGTGAGTTACACATGGGCTGAAATGGGCCCTGGCAGCCCCAGATGTGGTGGAAAGATTTTCTTCCACCTTGGCTCAGCTGAACAGTGTGAGCTTAGTGCTCTTGAGATTCAGTCCTTGACAAGGCTTGAACCTGAGATGTTCTAAGCACCTGTGCCTTCATTATACTGGAAGAGCATGGTCCTTCACTATTCCAAAGCATTCTGGCCATCTAAAGCTCCTAAGCATGTGCTTAAATTTAAGTTCTAGTGGTCCTATGTTATGGAATTAAACGTAAGTATGTACTAAAATGCTTTGCTGGGGCGGAGGTATAGGGCACAGCATCTCGCAGGACTAAATAAATACATTTTAGTGCTTCAATCCTGAAGCTGATTTACCAGCAATTAAAACCAAAATGGTGATTGTTATATATCTGTGCATTAAAAATCTTTGAGGGATTATTTACTTCAGGCAAACAAGATAATATTTTAATTTGGGGATATATGCTAGCTGCTTTAGACATCTCCATAAATTTTAAAAACACATTTTATTTTACTCTGGAGGGAAAATGTTCTTAACTTAGCTAATGGTCTTATACTACCTAACTGGAAAATTAAAGCTCTGAACAGTGTTAACTTTGTGCCATACTTTTCCCATTTCTATCATTCATACATTGCTGTATAATCATATGTTACCAGGGGATACTGTGAAGGCCAAAATTATAATGGTCTTCAAAAAAAAGAATTAGATATAAGAATGGCCACATACATATATGGATGGACCTATTCCCCATGAATTTGTTCTTATCATGGTCAAAATATTTCTTGTTCTTGGTTGAGTTATTGTTCAAAAATTGATTTTTAGTTTATGAATGTGATTGTTTCTAAAGGTACATCTTGCAAACCACATGTACAAAGTAATTCTTCATTGGGTTCAGTAATATGCTTTATGCTGTTTTACTCTAACAGATATATGTAATAAAACTTAATGTTAAGCTGTATCAGACAGATAAAAATGAACAAAAATACCATAATGGTTTTAAAATTACAAGCTATTCCACATACACATTTTAAGTACTTCTAGGGTAGTTATATCAATATTTCTTGATTTAGATCAATATGATTCACATTCTGCATGGAAGTATTAAATAGAAGGTACAATGTTATAAAGTGCAGTACTTGTTTTAATACAACTATGACATTCATTTGGTATCACTACCTGAAAATATACAAAGTTTCCTATAGTTGTTCACATAATTTCTTTTCTCTTGTTTATGAAGCAATGAAATAATTTCAGATATGGAGATCTAATTTCTTTCTTTCAGTCTTAAAGACCAATTTTTCAAACACAGAATCTAGACTGTACTTGGAAAATATACACAAGTAAACAAGTAACTGTACATGCAAAAGATATGTTTTGAAAATGCAAGAATATTTCATCTTTGAAATACATTTTTTTAAAATAGGGTAAGGATAGCATTATGTGACTGAGTAATTTCTGGATTGAAATGGAAATGCTGAAATAACCATAAGTATAATGATACAGATATCACTGTCATATTAATACAAATATTTTCTATGGCTTGTTTCTTCCCAGTGTCACCTCACAATCATCTCCTAAGAGCAAGGTTGAAAGTAGTTCTGGAAGAACCTCAGGGAAATTTTTAAAGAAGTTATATTTGTTTATTTTATCTTGTTGGCTAATGCAGAGTCATGTGCCTATGTGACAGGTGGCATTAGACTAATTATTAATGCCCAGGTGTTATATCAGGGTGGACAAAATATGGCTCGCAGGCCAGATCCAGCCCATCTAACTGTTCTGTCCAGCCTGCTGGCCCACCATGCAGGAGCGTTACACTGGAGCATCTGGCAGCTTTCAGCTGGTCACTACCGAAACTTCCTGCTTCTAGTCCTGTGGCTGGAAGCAGGAAGTTTGGGAAGTGACCGGCCGACAATCCTAAGCAACTGGAGCATCAGGCAGCTTAATTTCTCAGCGAGCCGTGACCAGAAGCCGGAAGTGGCCCAGGCCCATTACACTTACCACAGTTCGTGGAGTGGCCCCTCTGCAAAAATTATTGCCCACCCCCGTGTTATATTCACATGGTCCAGATAAAATTCTCAGGCTCACCCATACAGCTGGCATTAGTTGGCAATCTCTCTCGGGAGACCCAGTACTGAATGGGTCATGAAATCTGAACTATCCTCTGACTCCTGCATGGAATTCTAAAAGAATGGTTGTAAAGGGCTCTGTAAGGTTATAGGAACTGCTTATGCCCATAGTGTATCTTTTCTGTGAGCAGACAAATGTTTCAGGATCCAGTATAATTAGTCCAGCATCTTAAGCACCAGTCTTTTAATTTTTAAATGTATTTTTAGATTTTTCAGAAAAGTAAAAACTGAATTACTTAATTCAGCTTCATAGCTTGTAGATGGATATTTCTGAAGCAGGCCCAACAGCTGGTCTCTCAAGAGGAGAAACACTGCAATTAACACTATTTATAGTGAAATATTAGGCAGCACCTCCTTTTAGTCAATAGCCTTGTTTAATTTTGCAAGCATCTCTTTTTTCAGCAATGGGATCTTTTACAAAGCTATATGAAAGCAGCACATTTTTAAACAGATGTAGAGTTCACAGCTGAACACTTGAACCTGCAGCAACAATATGGAAAAGAAAGGGGAGTGTCCTAACTTCTCTAAAAAGAAGACAAAAAGTATCTGTCACTACCCTATCTCAAAAATAGATATGTGGCAGCAATACAAGGAATCCAGAGATGGGTGACAAAAATGAAATGGAAAGGCTTCTGAATAAAGAAAGACTGAAAGTTTGGAACAGAATAGTGGAGTAAGAGGGAACTTGATGCTCAATAATGGGATACAGAAGGAAATCTGGTGGTCCTATTTACCATGTCTCATTATATAAAAAACAAGGGGACATTCAGTTATATTACAAGACAATGTATTTAAAACTGATAAGGAGGGTGAACACCCCTATAAATCTCTCAAGGGGGCTGCTGGACATGGGCCTTCCGCCGCGCCCCCTGCCAGGGCCCGGTGGGTAGCACTGGCCGAGGAGACTGCAGCGGCAGCTGTGGGTGGTACCATCTCCCTCCTGGAGTCCCTTCTAGAGGAGTCCCCGGCCGGATGCCCTTCTGCCCCCACACCCCTCGCACCCTCCGCTGGTGCCGAGGCTGCTCCCTCCTCGGCCCCCGATGAGGAGGACCTTGTGGTAGTGGGGGGAGACTTCTCCTCCCTTATTGAGGAGATAGATGCCTTGGGCTTAACCCCGGCGTGTCCAGGGGTGGACGAACCTTCCCGTCTCAGCCGCCCTCTCCTTTCCCCTCCCTCATTTCCCCAGCCGCTGGCCCCGCTCCTGTCCCCCAAACCATTCCAGACCCTTCCCCTGCCCTGGTGGATAGTGCCACTTCCGTTGCGACCCCTGCAGCCCTCGGGGCGATGGCTGGGGCCGACCAGTCCGGCCCCGGGCAGTTGACCTCCCCACCTTCTACCATGGGATGGCCGTCCTCCGACCCAGTCCTCCCTCCCCAGGAGTGTGGAGCCACGGATGGCGCGACTCCTAAGCACGGCCCCGAGGCAGTTCCCCCCACCTTGCCCGACCCTCCAGCTCCCGGCCCCTCTTCGGAGACACCACACCCCGCTGGCCTAGCTGCCGTGGACTCCATGCCCTATCCTGACCCTGTTCCTCTCCCTGTCCCTTCCGACGACCCTCCCCCTGTCTCAACTCCTCCCCTTCTCCTTGGTCCTGCCCCTCCTCCGCCTTCTGCCCCTGAACCCTCCCTCCCTCCCCCTGCTACCTGTGCCCCCGCCGCCCCTGGAGTCATCTCCTTCCCTCTGGAGAACTCCCAGGGCGGCCTTTGTTTTTGCAACTCCCAGCCCTTTAGGGGCTGCTGTCTTCCCTCCGCCGCTGCCCCCGTCATCTGCCCTGTCCGTCAGCGGGGCTGCTGCAGGGGCCAGGCTGGAGGACAACCCCCCAGAGGCGCTGCGTGAAGAGCTGCGCACCTTTCTCCGGGACTCCCGTGGTGCCCGGAACCAGGTGCAGCTCACACTGCAGCGCTGGGGGGACTTCCACCGCGTCCTCTAGGCCGTGAGGGCCACGTTGAAGGAGGGGAAAGGGACCGGGCGGCAGGACGCCACAGCCTACCAGTGGGTCCGCAGCTTCCGTGATGCCCTGATAGTTTTCGGGACTGGTCACGGGCTGCTGCGGAGCCCAGCGAGAACCGCTGGCATTCCTGACCGCGAGGATCCCCCCCAGCCCTCCTCATAATGCCTGTCATCTTTGTCACTTTGAACACCAGGGGCTGCAGGATGGGTCTCCGCAGGATGCTGGTGCTATCCTTCCTTTGGGAGGGGGTGTACTCTGTTGCGTTCCTGCAGGAGACCCACACGGACCCAGACGCCGAGGCCAGCTGGCGGCTGGAGTAGGGGGACGGGGTGCACCTGAGTTACCTCTCTGCCCGCACGGGCAGAGTAGCCACCCTGTTCTCCCCCAACCTGCAGCCCGAGGTGCTGGGGATCACCGAGGTTGTGCCGGGCTGTCTGCTGCACCTCCGGGTCCGCATGGAGGGGCTGACGTTGAACCTTGTCAATGTCTATGCCCCGACTGTGGGCCCAGAGAGGATGCGGTTCTTTCCGCAGGCGGCCGCCTTCCTCGGTGCATTGGATCCTCGCGAGTGCCTGGTGCTGGGCGGGGACTTTAACACCACCCTCGAGGAGCGGGACTGCATGGGGATCGAACAGAGCCAGGCCGCCGCCGCCGTCCTCCGGGAGATCACAGACCACCACTCCCTGGTGGACGTCTGGCGGGACCACCACCCGGACGACACCATCACCTTCACCTTTGTCCGGGTGGGGGAAGAGCGGTCGAGCCACTCCCGGTTGGATGCCATCTATTTTTCTCGTCACCATCTCTCGCGGGCCCACTCCTCCAGCGTACGGCCAGCCCCGTTCTCGGATCACCACCTGGTGACCGTGATGGCCTCTCTGACAGCAGAGAGACCGGGGCCGGCCTACTGGCATTTTAACAGCAGCCTGCTGGAGGATGTGGGCTTCGTGGCGTCCTTCCAGGAGTTCTGGCTGGCCTGGCGGGGGCAGAGGCGCGCCTCTCCCTTGGTGCGGCGCTGGTGGGACATGGGGAAGGTGCGCGCCCTGCTCTTCTGCCGCGACTACAATCGGGGGGCCAGCCGGCGGAGGGATGCGGGGATAGAGCAGTTGGAGTGGGAGGTCTTAGCGCTGGAGAGGCATCTGGCTGCCAGCCCCGAGGATCCATCCCTCTGCAGAGTGTGCCGGGAGAAGCAGGAGGAGCTCCGGGCCCTCGAAGACCTCCGGGCTCGGGGTGCCTTCGTTCGATCCCGCATCCATCTCCTTCGGGAGATGGATTGCGGCTCCCGCTTCTTCTACGCCCTGGAGAAAAGACAGGGGGCCCGGAAGCATGTCACCTGCCTTCTGGTGGAGGACGGCGCCCCCCTCACAGATCCGGTGGAGATGTGTGGAAGGGCCCGGGCCTTCTACGCCGCCCTTTTCTCCCTGGATCTGACCGAAGCCGCCGCCCGCAGGATGCTCTAGAACGAACTTCCCACGGTCGGCACGGGTGACCGGGACCAGCTGGAGCTCCCTCTCACTCTGGCCGAGTTCTCGGAAGCCCTCCGCCTCATGCCCACCAACAAATCCCTGGGCATGGACGGGCTGACCGTGGAGTTCTACCGTGTGTTTTGGGACATCCTTGGCCCGGACCTCTCCATCATCTGGGCCGAGTCCGAGGCCAGCAGAGAGCTCCCCCTGTCGTGCAGGCGGGCTGTGCTCGCCCTGCTGCCCAAGAAGGGGGACCTCCGTGACCTCCGGAACTGGCATCCCATCTCGCTCCTCTGCACGGACTACAAAATCATGGCCAAAGCCGTCTCCCTGAAGCTGGGGTCCGTGCTGCAGGACGTGGTCCATCCCGACCAGACCTACACCGTCCCAAGCCGCACCATCTTCGACAATCTGTATTTGGTCCGGGATCTCCTAGAGCTTGGGTGTGGGGATGGTCTGTCGTTCGCCCTCCTGTCTCTGGATCAGGAGAAGGCATTCGACAGGATGGACCACGGGTATCTCCTGGGCACCCTGAGGGCGTTCGGATTCGGGCCCTGCTTTGTGGGTTTTCTCCGGGTGTTGTACACCTCCGCGGACTGCCTGGTCAAGCTCAACTGGACCCTGACCGAACCGTTCAGCTTCGGGCGTGGAGTGCGCCAAGGCTGTCCACTGTTGGGCCAGCTGTACGCCCTGGCCATTGAGCCCTTCCTCTGTCTCCTCCATCAGAGGATGACAGGTTTGGTGCTCCGTGAGCCAGCGCTGAGGCTGGTCTTGTCAGCGTACGCCGACGACGTGCTCCTCGTGGTCCAGGACCCGGGAGACCTGGTGCAGTTGGAGGCTTGCCTGGCCGTCTACTCGGCAGCCTCCTCCGCCCGGGTCAACTGGGCCAAGAGCTCTGGCCTGATGGTAGGGGCCAGGTGGCGGGCGAGCTCCCTCTCACCTGCGCTTCAAGCCATCTGGTGGAGCGCGGGTCCGCTGCTCTATCTGGGCGTTTACCTTTCTGCCACCCATCCCTCCCCGGTAGAGAACTGGCAAGATTTAACGGACAGGGTGGTGTGGCGGCTCCGGAGTTGGACGGGACTGCTCCGGTGCCTCTCCCTTCGGGGGAGGGCACTGGTGCTAAACCAGCTGGTCCTGTCCATGCTCTGGCACCGCCTCAACACCCTGGTCCAGACCCCGAGTTTCCTGGCCTACCTCCAGAAGATAGTTCTGGAGTTCTTTTGGCCAGGACTGCACTGGGTCTCTGCAGGGATTCTGAGTCTCCCCCTGGAGGAAGGGGGGCAGGGCCTGTGCTGCTTCCGCAGCCAGGTCCACACCTTCCGCCTCCAGGCCCTGCAGAGACTCCTTTACGGTGCAGGTAGTCCGGCGTGGAGCCACTTGGCGCACACCTTCCTCCACCGCCTCCAAGGGCTCCGATACGACCGGCAGCTCTTTTTTCTCCACCCGAGGGGTCTTCCGCGAGACCTCTCTGAGCTGTCGGTCTTCTACCAGGACCTCCTCCGGACCTGGAGGCTGGTCTCTGCTTCCAGGCCCCCTTTGGTCCCCGAGGGGGAGGATCTCCTCACGGAGCCCCTGCTACACAACCCACAACTTGGTGTGCAAGTGGCGGAGACTCCCTCGGTGTGACGGAGGCTGGTCCTGGCGGGAGTCACCAAGATCGGAGATTTCCTAGACTACGACCGGGGGGACTGGGTGGACCCCCATGTGCTGGCTCGGCGCATGGGGCTCTCCACCCTTCGGACCCCCCCAGCGCGTACGCCAGGAGGTGAGGGCAGCCTTGCCCCCGCTGCTCACGCCTACCTCAGCCCCGGCCCTCCGGCACTCTCCATCGTTCCAAGGTGCTCCAGCATTTAAATGTGTGGCAATAAAACCAGGAAAAATCTGGGTTCATAAAAGTTATTTATACAATTGCAAACTACTTGAGTTATTTCTTTAGTAAATAGCACATTTTTATTTCCAGGATGTCTTGTAAATATAGTTCAACACTAGAACATCTAACAAATTTTGCCCATTTTGAATGGTTTCTGATCTAGAAAATCCTACTGTTTCTGACGGGACTACTCAGTTATGAGTTAATGAGGTAAATAATGTTTACACAATCCCTCTCTAAATGAAGAATGAGAACAGCATTATTATAATTGCATACACGATTATCTGAATGACTTTGTAAACTGGAGTAATAGAAATAAGATGAAACGTAATAGTGAAAATGCAAGGTTATTCATTTAGGGACTAAAAAGAAGAATTTTTGTTATTAGGTGGGGATGTATCAGTTGGCAATGACAGAGGAGGAGAAAGACCTGGGTGTACTGGTTGATCACAGAATGACAATGAGCTGCCAATATGATGTGGCTGTGAAAAAGGCTAATGCAGTCCAAGGATGCATCAGGTCAGATATTTCTAGTAGAGACATAGAAGTATTAGTACCATTCTACAAGGCACTGGTGAGACCTCATCTGGCACATTATGTGCAATTCTGGTCTTTCATTTTTAAGAAAGATTAATTCAAATTGAAACAGGTGCAGAGAAGGGCTCCTAGGATGATCCAAGGAATGGAAATCCTACCTTATGAGAGGAAACTCAAAGAGCTTGGATTGTTTGGTTACACTAAAAGAAGGCTGATGGGAAATGTGATTGCTCTGTATAAATACATCAGAGGGATAAATACCAGGGAGGGAGAGGAGTTATTTAAGTTAAGCACTATTGTGGACACAAGAACAAATGGATATAAATTACCCATCAATAAGTTTAGGTTTGAAATTAGATGAAGATTTCTAACCATCAGAGGAGTGAAGCTCTGGAACAGCCTTTCAAGGGGAGTAATGGGGACAAAAAACCTAACTGGCTTTAAGACTGAACTTGATAAGTTTATGGAGAGGATGGTATGATGAGACTGACTATGATGGCATGTAGCTGATCTGTGACTGCTAGTAGCAAATATCTCCAATGGCTGGTGATGGGACATTAGATGGAGAAGGCTCAGAGTTACTAAACAGAATTCTTTCCAAGATGTCTGGATGGTGGGTCTTGCCCACATGCTCAATAGGTTACTAATTGCCATATTTGGTGTCTGGAAGGAATTTTCCCCCTGGTCAAATTGGCAGGGACCCTGAAGGTTTTTCACCTTGCGCTGCAGCATGGCCTATGGGTCACTTGCTGATTTCAACTAGTGTTAATGGTGGATTCTCTGTCCCTAGCAATTTTTAAATCATGATATGAGAACTTCAGAATCCCTCCACCCTCCAACCAGCTGTTAGGGGTCTATTACAGGAGAAGGTTGGTGAGGTTCTATGACCTGCAACCTGCAGGAGGTCAGACTAGATGATCATGATGATCCCTTCTGACGTTTGAATCTATGAGTCTAATATTTTTCAGAATTATTACTTGATTATATGGAAAGGGCACCATCTCTTTCTAATGTAACAGAATGTTTAAATCAGATTCCCTTTCCTGCCTTGCATGTGGATGATAATCAAGCAAGACTAGCTGAGAGAACTTAAATCTAGGCAGCAATGGGGAATAATAAGTATATTAGCAAGGGGGTTAGACAAGCATAACAAGACAGGGAAATGATTATGGCAAATTGCTTGTCTAAAGGTCATATGCAGAGTGAGAAGGACATAATGAGAAATAAAGGAAACACTAATAAAGAGTACATTAGGAAGAAAATTGGGCATAAAATGTGTAAGATAGACTGTCAGTTCAACAGTGCAGATAACTACTACTCTGGACAAAATACTGGGGTCCATATCGTACCAGTATCAATACACCTGAATGCAGTCTTTTCTGGGTTCAGATTCCTCTGCTCCTGCACTATCTCCCTAATAATGTCCCTCACTCCTTTTCAAGGTTGTGTATAGTTCTGTGTGTTTTTACCCCCCAACAAGGAGGGAGTAGGAATAAGTGGGCTGAGTGGATCTTTCATATGTTGCACTTACTTGTGCAATGAATTAAGCAGATGCTTAATTTGACTCACCGAAGCAATCCCAATGAAGTCTGATTTCAATGGGACTACTTTCCTGCTTAAAGTTAAACATGCACATAAGTCTTTTCCAGACCAAGGCCCAATGTATAAACAGTTTGCTTCTCCACTGCCTTGCACCTTGTGTAGTAATTAACACATATGCAAAATAAGTGTAGAATTCTATAAATCAGAAATGGAGGACCTATTTCTCATTTATATTAAGGTCACTTTACACCAGACTAGCAGTACAAAGGGGCCTAATATAAGTTCACAGCTGAACACTTGAACTTTAAGCAACAACTCTGATATAAGTGAGGGTTGAGTCCTAGCAGTCCTTTATTTTAGAGTCCTAAAAATAAAAACACAGATGTGAGAGAAACAACCCTATTTCAAGGGTATACAAGGGATAAAGACAAAAAAACAAAAGAGGCCTGCTACAGTGGTGTAAAATGAGAATCAGAGCCATGATGCTTTACACTCACTTTACACAAATTTAAATGTCTAATATGATGTTGCTATCACTCAATTCAATTAAGATCCTGATGTTACTACAAGAATGGTTATTTGTAGCTCCTGAAAAAGGAGTAATGCATTTTTCTGGAGCGTGTTCTCTAGTTCTGATGCACTGAGTCAGCATATAGTAATTGAATGTGGTGAAATGAATTGTTGGTCAAAATTTAAGACTGATATTTTCACCTTGCTTAAAGGCAAGATCGGCAGCAGCTTCTGTACCTACTTTTCTAACCCTACTCTATTTGCCTTTTACTTTAACCACAGTTTCCTCCATAAATTTTTTTTTGAAACATTACAATTCTTATAAGTGTGACACTTTTATGTATATTATATGTGTATATTATAATTGCTTACCTTATGGTTTATTTCCTCCAGTCTTTCCAGTGAGTTTCATACTTTTACGACAGCAATAATCCCCAACAACTATTATTACAGAACTTCAGTTTAAAACAATGGATTTAAAAGCTGCATTGGTCAATAATGGATTTGATTATGCCAAAAATGAAGTTCTCTTTAGATGCTCTGATCAGTACATCTAAGAAATCTGATGATGTTCAACCTTCCATGACCTGGATTATTATTATTATTTTTTATCTAGAATCCAAGCTATGCATGGCTCTTCATAGAGAAATATAATGAAAGATTCCTTCTCTGAAAAGCTTTCAGTCAAAGGGATTGATCATGCTTCAAATAAAGTTAATGACAAAAATTCTGTTGACCTCAATGGCGGTGTGATCATGCCTTAGATATAGACACAAAACAAGGAATGATGACAACATATGAAGGAATGAGCGGAGAATGGTATCAAGGAATAGTATAGTTAGATTGTGTGGTTACTTTAATTAATGATGCATGCCTCCTAATGGTTCCATTTTGTCTTCCTGGATAGTTTATACATTACAACTGTAGCTTATAGTCAGATTGTGGGAGGAGAAAAACAGGGTATGGGGTAGTAAAGGAAAAGGAAGGGAGGAAAGAAGAGAAAAGGAGGATGAAGAAAATGGATCAAGAGAATGAGTATGGAGATGGTAAAAGTGACAAGGAGAGTTCAGTGCACAGTGAGCAGAGGAGAGTGGGCTAGAATGGTAGAGAGGCTGGTAGGATTCACCATGGAGAGGGATCAAATAAAGAAAGTAAATTGAGAAGAAAATTTTCAGACAAAGTTCAAGATGGCTCCTGCTTTTGCTGGCTGGATGGTGGTAGCTCTGACCTCGACTTGTTGTGCCACAGCAGGGGGCATGCTCCATATCTCACACAAGGTAGTTTGTCAGTTTCCATGGTCATAGTATTCTTGATAATAGAATGTTTCATTGCAGGAGAAATGGGGCCCCAAACTATCACTAGAAGGAGTGATAGTTAGAGATAGTTAAATGTTGAGAGCTGGTCAGAAATTGTTCAAAATAGCAACAATTAAAAATATTTATCATGAATATTTTTACAAAATGCTTTTCTGTTCTCACTGGCTCTAGTGAAGAAGCAGAGAAATTAAAGATGAAATAACTTGTTATCCCATCTATCTCCCTAAAATACAAGCTACACATGACTGGTTAGACAGGGTCCATAGAAACATATGTTTTTTCGGCAGATATTATATTTAACAGAATGAAAAGTTTCAGTGATTCCAAGGAGATCATGACAATATTTTATGTAAACATCTGCAATATATATTACACATACTTGGAAATGTTTCAATTTTAAGTTTACCCCATGTTCCTTCAATATATTAGAAATCACTACCAATGATCCTTCAGCATAATAATATCTTAGCTTGTCTCCAACACTCAGAAAATTTTTAAACAAGTTTTATCTTTGGCTTCCCGGTCCTTATTATATGAAGCCAGAGGAAAACAACAGCCACAGAACAAGTGAGTGATATGCATCTTAGAACTTTCCATTTCCAAACCTGTATTTTAGTATCTTTGGACACAACAGTTTTATTATACTTTTGCTCAAAAAACATCTGTTATATTTCTCAACAACCACAGAATTCCAGAAATTTTTTGCTATATTTGAAAAGACAATGGTTCATGTTGATTATCAAATTGTCCCTATTGAACTCGTTGTATGCAGAAGGAATAAATGTCAGCAGTGATGCTAGCTGCACATGGTAGTGATTTTGTTTATATTCATGTTGAGAGCTGTTTGTAAATTCAGTATCTGTCACATATGTCATAAGGTTAGCCTGCCACAACAGTGTTCATTCCCTGTAGTGAACATGGCACAGATGATTTGGCATTTCTTAAGCCCCTAGGTCAATTACCTGTGAGGCAGCTGCATCAGACTGTAAAGCAAAAATGCATCTGTCTTAATTTAATTCTCAGTAAAGAACCCCAACGTTTACATATGAAATAATATGCTTATGTGCAGTCTAGCCTATGTGCCAGGTAGCTTTGAAGGTCCCCTTTGAGGCACAAGTCTTCCTGTTGCTCTGAGGGCTGGGTAAGCTATTGCAACTCATCAGAGAAGGACTTGAAACCTTGAAAAAGTCTAGTTTACTTTCTCCTGTCATTCCCTACCCTTCTCTGCATCCTTCACCTCCACTTGTCACAGAGGAGTGTACCTGGAGCACAGGGCCTACGCTTCTCACTAGACCCAAACCCAAGTTCCAAGAGGTCTTAGTTGGCCTAGCAGGGGAATATGAGCTAGGAAACTCAGTTCTCCCTCTCCCTCATTTAACCAGATAAGACAAAAGCACAACAACATTAAAAATTAAAGCCAAGAGAGCAGTTTTGAAAATAGTTTACCTTTTCCTTTCAGGATCCCATAATGTAAGTGTCAGAACAAAGTCACACGTCAACAAGGCAATTGATAGTCTGTACATGTACAAGGATTTCCATGTGCACATTCAGTATTTCATGCATAAAATAGATGTGCATGTATAAACATGTAAATGCATACCTAAAAGCTTATTGAAAAGCAGGACCTATATTTTTACCACTTCTGTTTTCAGATGTATCCTTCAGATTATCAGCATGATGCTTTGAGTCTTCAGGCAGTGTGAAACAATAGCTGTGAGATGGAGAGGGGTATCTCTCCATTCATCTCAACTGAGTGCTAACTCTGAAAACTAAGGCTGACAACTTCAGCATTGCTTGGGTCAAGGTAAGCTTATAGAGCTCAAAAGCTCTCTAGGAACATTTAACTAGGTACACAGGAATAGTCCCTGGGAGCTCAGATCCTCGGTATAGCCCTTTTTTCACTTTCACAGATGTTAACACACTATTCTCAAGTAGACAGTAAGAGTGCAATTTTGTAATGCTATTTATAGAAGTCAGGAATTCCCTGACTCTCCATCATTTTTAAGAGCTCCACGATTTACTAGTTTCCCCCCCACCCTGGGATCAAAGAAGTGCTGTTGCCCCACATACTTCTTGTGGGTGTGCTGGGGGATTTAATTTAGTAGTGTCTGCAAAAGCTATTTAAGATGGAAGGCACTTTAGATGTGCAAAGTATTATTATTACTAGCTAAGCACCGTTCGTTCAGCATCAGAGTCACAAGTCTTAGGCCTCAGAGGAGATTTTTTCTAGGCTTATCTGTTGTGCCATGCCTTCTGATTCTGGGGTAAGAAATGTATTAGAAATGATATAAAAGCAGCATTAATTAATTTAACCAGGATCCACTCAGTATTTATAACACTGAACACCACTCAAGAGCACTATACAATCCTGGAACAGTCCTAATTTACATTACAATTGGCAGCACACGCTCCACCATTCATAGCAATTTTGATTGCCATAAAACTTTCATTTTTCCACATTGTAAAAAATAAGTGTATAAATTAAATTACTGATGTTTTGTTGATAGATTCTTATTAACTATTGGGGATAACTGAAACAAAGAGAAAGGACAAAGTATACATTTTACTAAAGAAAACAATAATATGATATTTGGCTTCTGTCCCTTTTCCTTGAGAGACATTTCAATTACAACTTGTATAAGCAAATCATGATAAGTCTTTTCTCTGTGTTGTAGTATATCAACAAAATGAGTGACACCTCCTGATGATTAGTTTTCATTTTAAACAGCATTTTGAAGGTGTAAAATCTGTGCAAAAATAATGGCTATAGAGCTATTATTATTGCTGAAAGATGCAATATATTTGAGTCAGGTACTTTAGTAATATGTTAATTAAAACAAAATCCTTGCTGTTGTACTTAGACAAAACAGCCATTGATGCCAAAGTAGGGAAAGTGGGATCTAGCCTTTAAGTGATAATCCATTTCAAAATATGGTGAAATCTTTGATATATTCTGAGGAAGTTATGCATCCATTTAAACTAAATCTAAACATGCAGAATTTTGATTTTTTTAAAGCAAGATTGATTTAATTTCACCAATTATGTAATCAAAGTGTAACTCCATTAACATCCTAAAAATAGAAATAGTTTTGTGCTATACTTGTATTTGTATTATTTTGATTGTAAACACCTCAGCATCAGGACTTTGTGTTTGTACAGTGTCTAGCACAGTGGGGTCTTGTCCTACGGTTGTTCCCCGAGGCATGACTACAATACAAATTAATGATAATAATAAAAATAGTGTGTAAAATCCAACTGCCTCATTTTTACTGTAAAGCATTTAGCAGCCACTATAACAGATTATTAATAAGCAGTCACTGTGCCCTTATGTCTGTACATTTCTCAGTTGGCTCTCTGACAGCAATAGTACCTGGGACATGGGGGTGGGGTTGGGCCAGGAAAAAGGCATTGGGTGGATTTTGAAAGGGCCGAGGTGAGGAACGAATAGTTTTAACATTTATATTTGTGCACAGACTCAAAACCACCCTTCTCCACCCCCATCTTTTCTTCTGCTTATGACTGGGAGCCACATGGAAGGAGAATGGGGGTGCTTGGTTGCTTGTGTGTAAGCCAGCCTCAGACTGTCAAGGGAAAGGGAACTGTTTGGTTGTCCAAGGAATGTCAGAGAGGTCCGTTCTCCCTGTGACCATTTCAAATGTTTATTATCATTCTCAAGCCTTGGTATGTGTCCTCTGCCTGTGTTGAGCTGCTCTTCAAAAGCCAGGAGAACTAGGAGTGGGTGAAACCTCCATCCCAGCAGTTCCACAAACACAATGCTGTGTCCCTTAGCAGTGGAAGAGCGACTGTTTTACTGTGATAACCCAAAAGTTCAGGGAAGAAAATATGTGGGGTTATGTTTCCGTGTCCCTTTCAGTGTTGCTTGCTGGACACAGGGGCTAGACTTTCTGGCAGTGCAGTAGGGATTAATGGGTGGGTGGACTTTTATAGTGGCTTTCTGTTCCTCTTCCATGGGAACTCTGTCTGCTCTCTTAGAATATAGTCAATTTCCTCTCATTTTACCTGCCAGTCCTGTAAGCATAATTCAGCAAATTTTTGGTGTAACAGAAATTCAACCTGGTTCTTCAGGTTTAACGGCAGGGCAAACATGCTCGGTTCACCTTCATACCTCTCTAGACTGCTCCACTTAGCAATATGTTGAGGGATGACCATTAGCAGGAACTTCTCTCTGGCACTGATGGGTGGGTGTCCTCCACAGGCCTGGAACTCTACTTCTCTTTTCCAGCTCGGTACCTTGAACACTTCTGTGTTCTCCAAATGACGGCCAGCCTTTAAAGAAGACATAAGTAACTACTAATCTAACCCCTGAAAGGAACAAACCCCCACTGCAAATGGCCTATTGTTGCACTGTAAACAATGCAACATTGAATAGCAATAATGCAGATATCTTACCCTTTTTACCTCCAGCAGCTTCTTTGTGGGCTGCAGAAGTAGTAAAAAAAAGAAGCTGTCATGGTGGAGTGGGATTATGCCCAGAAGGAATGTGACCATGCACTCATGCAGTCCCCGGTTCAACTGGTGGTGGAATGCTTTCAGGGCCCACCAGCCAGCATGGCCACTGATCTTCTCTAAGAATTGGCACCACTTCCTGTTTCTCTTGATTCTCCTGCTGCCAGCTAATCTGCTGCTGAAGTAGTGAATCCCATCTCTCATCCCCTTCTGGGGAGGATCATGCTATATATCTGGCCCAATATTCTCTGCTGGTACCTGAAACGCCTCAGAGAGGAACACCCCAAGCATGCTGGAGGGGAACAATGAACCTGATCCAGTCCCTGTAGCCCAGTGTTCAAACCTCATGCAGGAGACGTCCCCATTTCCCCCCACATAATATTCCACAGCTGTTCGTCCCTTATCAGAGTGATGGGGGAAGGCAGAAGGGGAAGGATTTACAGAACTTGATTGTGATCTCTACAAATGTGTGTTGCCAAAGAAATGCAGTGAATTATTTCTCTCCCACACCTCATTTCCCACCCACCATGCATTTCCTAATGTTTAAACAAACAAACAAAAGCCACACACACATCCCAACAAAGTTCATTACAATGAATTAAGCTGTGAAATAATGGATAATGTCTAAAGCACCTGAAAGAAAAACAGAAGAGAATGTAACTGAAATATCTTTGTTAATGACTTCATTGACACTATAGACAAAGGAAACAGAAGTAAATTAAACAGTGAAGACATCTGATAATGAATGGTGCTTTTACAACCCATCCACTCCCATCACGCCAGTCACTACTTGCAACCATGGGAGTATTCCTGCTTAGCACTCCTAAGTGTCATGAGCAACAGGATATGTGAACACTGTGAAGAAGGAATGTGCAAAGCCCCTCCCAAAACCTTACAGAACTTCTTTTAAATTACTTTAACAATGCTATAGTGCTCCCCAGAAAGCACCCTGAAACAGAGCTGTTAGCATAACAAATGATGGCATTACAGTGCGTATACACTCTCTGCAGTACAAAACCACAGCCAAAGGACCCTCACCCAATTGTCTTCTTTCAATTAGAATGTTCACATTGGCTGCAGGGGATCAAAACACAGTGAGGTATGTCACAAGCACCATAGCATCAAAATAATGTCCCTCGGCACATGCCCAAGTCATCTTCTGGCTCCATGCTGATCTACAGTGTGTGAGCAAATAGCATCATGAATTTCCCTTGTCCACAGGGAGCCAGGGATGGGATCCAGCTGCCTATACAAGCTTTGAAGAGTGGATTGTCTTGTGCCCACTCACTCTGGAAGTATTTCCCTTTCAGACTTACATATGTTGTGCAAGGCACAGCTCACCACAATAATGCAAACCATATTGGCTGTACTGACATCCAGACAGGTCTGCAGACAACACCAATGAGCTTTCAGATGCCCAAAGGTGCACTCTACCACCATTCTGCAATTATTCATTCTATAGCTGAATTCCTTTTTCCTTGGGTTGGTTGATATCAGGTTATGGCTTCAGGAGTAACATTAGGGGTGGGTATCTGAGGTCCCCCATAATAAATGTCAGCATAGAAACATCATATGTAACATCTTTTCTGGGGAATAAAATCTCTTTTTTCCCTCCGGAGCACCATCCTGACCTCCTGAGCACCCTGTTGTCATGGACCTTTTTTGTGTGTCCAGCATTGGTGTTCATGAATCTATTCCTGTGGTCCAGTAAGCCTTGGAAAACCAGTGAATAGTATCCTTTTTTGGTTCATGTATGTTAGCACCTTTTGGTGGGCAAAGTATTGGGATGTGTGTTCTGCTGATGGTCTCTGCACAGTTTGGAAACCCCACCCACTTAAATCCAGCTATAATTTAATGGATTTCAGTTACAGTAACCATTCCTGGTTGGTTGACAGTATTGACAGCATGGCAACCCCATACAACCGCCACCACAACAGTTGACTTTCTAATCCAAACTGGGTTTGCAACTAACCTGACTAGCTGTCAGGTGTTGCAATATTCCAAAGGGCAATAGACACCCATTGCTGCACTATTATGGATTTCTGAAAATGAGTGGCATGGCACTAGAGGATTGGGCCATGCTCCTTGCACAACTCTATGAAGGTCTCCTTCCTCATTCTGAAGCCATCATTCTGACAGCCACTAATTGGCATCACTGGTTTCCAAGTAGTCCCACCACACCATACAGGTTCTCCGGGACCAGAAGTGATGGTTCACCCATGGGCATATCATTATGATCCCAGCATTCAACACATCTGTTCTATGGAACCCCAGAGGATTTTCCATTCACCCACTGTCAGGTGTCTTCAACTTCTTAAATTTTTCTGGACCCATTCCATCCAGGATCCGGTACTGGACTGCAGGAACATTTGTCCCACAAACAGAAGCAGAACCACATCATCATGGACCAACTTAATTTCTTCAATGCAGTTTGGCAGAAGAAAGAGATGACTGGGAACTGCCAAATGAGTGAAGGCAGCATGTGGTACCAGCAACATCCTGCATGGCGATTCTCAGAGTGTCTCCTGTGATGCACAGGACTCTGTGATACTGTTCCGGAAATGGTAGCATTACCATCGCATGCCAAAAGGGGCAGTGTTGACATGGTATATGCACCACCTACATTTATGCCCAGCACAGCACATGTGGACACTCAGCATAGGTATGGGATAGTAATGCATGAACAAGTACACAGGGAAGCGTACAAGTGTAGACATAGCCCGTGACAATATTCACCAGAGTAAGTTGTATTAGGAACATCGTGTGTCATAGTTTTGGGATAACTGCATCTACAATCTCCCTAGATAGTCCCTTTTAAAGGTTTCTGGCTCCCAACCATCACCGCTCCTACACAAAGACCTGTGTCTCACTCACTCCTGACCAGGGATTTTAAGGCTACAAAGCTCCCTGATTTAAACAGTGGTATCCCCACCAAGCCAGACTGCCTAAACATGACAATGTCTGTGCTTTGCCTTCTCTGAAAGCTATGGTCAGTGTACTACCTGCAATTGTGTTATGACACAATTCCTTCTAAGCAAGTACTTTTATTATTAAAGTAAAGACATACTGGGTCAGACCAATGGTACATCTATCCCAGTATCCTGTTTCTTCCAACAGTGGTCAATGCCAGATGCTTCAGAGGGAATGAACAGAACAGGTAATCATTAAGTGATCCATCCCGTCAGCCATTCCCAGCTTCTGGCAAACAGCAATCCCTGTCCATCTGGGTAATAGCCATTGATGAACCTATCTTCCATGAATTTATCTAATTCTTTTTGTACCCGTTATAGCGTTGGCCTTCACAACATCCTCTGACAATGAGTTCCACAGGTTCACTGTGTGTTGTGTGAAGAAACACTTATTTTTATTCATTTAAAACCTGGTGCCCATTAATTTCATTTGGTGACCCATAGTTCTTTTGTTATGAGAAGGAGAAAATAGCACTTTCTTATTTACTTTCTCCACTCCAGTCATGATTTTTTAGACCTCTCTCATATCCCTCCTTAGTAGTCTCTTTTCCAATCTGAAAAGTCCTAATCTTATTCATCTCTCATCATATGGAAGTTTTTCCATATCTCTAATCATTTTTGTTGCCCTTCTCTGTACCTTTTTAAAATTCTGATACACCTTTTTTGAGATGGGGAAACTAGATCTGCAGGCAGTATTTAAGATGTGGGTGCACCATGGATTTATAAAGAGAGAGTATGATATTTTCTGTTTTATCATCTATCCCTTTCCTAATGATTCCCAACATTCTGATAGCTTTTTTGACTGCTGCTGCACATTAAGCGGATGTTTTCAGAGAACTATCCACAATCACACCAAGATGTCTTTCTTGAGTGGTAACAGCTCATTTAGACCCCATCATAATATATGTAGAGTTGAGATTATGTTTCCAATGTACCTTACTTTTCATTTAACAATAAAAGTTCCTACCACAAGTTACCCCCCAACTCTAACCCAAGATTCTTAGAGGCTTTTGTCCTTCAAAACTGGGTTTTCCCCCTGGTTACAAGTTCATACCCCTCATATAGCCAGAACCAGAATAAAAGATGGGGAGATCAGCTGTTTCTTTATACAGTTTGGGCCTTTGAACTTGGCCTTCTTTCACATGTAATCAGCAGACAGTTGCCTTCTCCTCAGGGTCTAGCTTCAAAAAGCTGGATTTTGCACAAATGGAGTTGGGGAATTTACATTATCTTCACTCAAGTGGATTTCCTGGTGAATCCCTAAACACTTATTTTCCCCATAGTCCGCACATGTCTGACCCATTTTCAATATAGTCTTTTGAACTCTCAGCTCTTTTATTGATCATATCTCCCCCCTCGACAGGTTACATACATCCCAGCCCTCAATAATACATACACTTAATAAATAAGGTTTGGACAAACAAACAGTGGGTGGGGGACACGGGGGGCAAGAGGGGCAGGTGGGCAGGGCAGAGGGGGGTCCTGCCAATCAGGGGCAGCTACAGGGAAGGGGGCAAGGCAAGAGAAGGGGAATGACAGGTGTACCCACAAGCACTTGGTCAGAAGGGGAGAGGCAGCAGTAGTGGGGCGCTCAGCAGCAGCTGCAGCGGGAGCCAGCAGCAGCCAAACCAGAAGAGACCCCAGGAAGGATGGTGGAAGTGGCAGGGCCCCTCCCTCCCTCGCTCCCTCCCTCCCTTGTTGGAGGGCAGGCCGGCAGGCCCCCCTCAGCAGCAGTTCCGGGGGGGGGGGGGTGCACCAGCAAGCAGGGTAGCAGGAGTGAGAGGGGCCTGGCTGGGGTGGGGAAGAGGCTCTGGCAACAGAAACCGCTGCTGCAGGGGCAGGGGCAGCAGTGAGACCTGCACTCCAGCCTGTCTAGCAGCCCCAGGGCAGGGGTCTCACTGCTCCAGCCATCGATCAAGGGAAATGCACCCTCCTGTTGCAGCCCCCATTAGGACACCAGTGACAGGGGGCTGAATCAGCCTGGTCTCTCCAACACCCTGTCACAGCTAGTTATTCTTGAGAGAAAGGAGGATAGGGAGTAAGTGTGGATGAATGATAAACAGAGAATCAGGGTATCATGGAATGGCTCTTTAAGCTAGTAGTATATACTCCAAGATGTGCTCCATGAAAATAACCTGTTAGTGCTTGCTCTTCTATATGGAAAGCACATACTGCCCTTTTACTGGAGTACCTTGGATTTCATCTCTTTAAAAAAATGAGAGGGCCGGAAATAGTGAGAGTGTGAAAAAGATTAAGAATGCCAGCCTCTGTAGCTGGGAACTAGCCCTTGGTTGACAGACAAGTACAGAAGGCCACCTTGATAAACACTAGTCTCCTTCTTACAACTCTCTCGATATTTTTCAAATAGCTTTTTTTCTCACATTTGATTGGACAACAATTGCGGTGTCATAGTAATCACATAAATAGTTCAGTGACTACACTGCAATATTTTGCTTCATAATTTTAAAACCAAACAAATATTCGTTTCACAGCCAAACAATAGCACGTATAATGAAAAAAGCTGACAGACCTTTACCTATAGTAGCACAAATAGAGTAGTCTCAATGTGATTTGTGTTTCTTCAGAGATTTTGTTTCTTCAGGACCTTCAATGTTTCTTTGCTGTCAAATCATATACAGCTGCAATATGATAAACATCATTATTCTTGTTTTCTGCCAAGAACATACACATATTTAACTTGTAATTTTGATAAAGGGTTATTTAAAATCATGAATTCAGAAAGAAATGGTTCTGGTACTGCTCATATGTTCTAGTTCATTTTGCCTATTGCATACAAAATAAGGACCAGATTCATTGCAGATGATGTAGCTGCTTTGCACTGACAATGGGACTGCATAGATAAAACAGAGGGCATAGCTGGATCCATATATGCAAACATGGTCCTGCCCTGAAGGGCTTTCTATCTAAATGGAGAATTAAATAGAAATAAATCAAAGACAACACACACACACACTGCAATAGAGAAGTATCAACAACAATTTGGCTGAAATTAACTTTCCACTGATGACAGCCACTCTCATATAAGGCCAGCTGATCTTTTAGTTAAAGCAATGCATATTCACTTGGGGGATGGCAGCAATGGCTCTAAATCTTTTACTTATTTTAAATGGCCCAAGTTTAGAAACTGATTGACTTGCGTGAGTGCTTATGGGTCGGGCCCTACCAAATTCACAGCCATGAAAAACGTGTCATGGACCATGAAATCTGAGCTTTCCCGTGAAATCTGGCTCTCAGTTAGGGGCTCCTACTCTGCTCAGGGCTCCAGCTGTTAGTCTTGACTGGGGATGGGGAGGGATGAGACTTCCTCTTCTCCTGCAGGGGCAGCTCCTGGGGTGGATCAGACCCACCTCCAGGAAGCTCCCACAGTTACAGGAAGCTCCACAGCTTCTGACCCCAGGGGAGGGGGGCAATGACCATATCTGCCTCTGTTTGTGTGGTCTAGCATACAGGGCCCTGCTCCTGAAGAGGGTCACTGGGTAGTTCAGTACAAGTATTAAACAATGTTGAGGTACTGGATTTTTCTAAAAAAGACGACTAGGAATATGAATGGAAAATTACAGTATACAGGTAAAAGCCATTGATTTTACTGGCCAAAACTGTAGCAATCAATCACTTTAAGAAGTAACTGTATATGGATTGCTAGAAGTTTTGAAGTGTGTGTTCTACAGATACTAGAACAAATGAGCCCAGGTGCATACTTTTCTACAGCATGTCAAGAAAAAAATGATGAAAATATTTCAACAACATTTTTCTTTGGAGGAAAAAAAAATGAGTCAGCCTCAAATGTGTGTGTCAATGACAGATTATCTGCAAAAAGTGTAAGCAGTGTCAAACTCTAATCCTACCTCTCAAATTCACACAGCAGTAACAAAAGTTTATGTTTTGTCTGTGAAAAGTTACTTAAGGAAAAAGCAACAGTAAGACCATTTTTCATAGAAACAAAGAAAATTATAGCTTTACTTCATTGACATTTGTTTATTTTTCTATGCATAGTGCCAATATTGCCAATATTGCAAATATTCAGCATGATATTTATGCAAGTGCCTAATTTTAAGCACTGAGTAGTCCCACTGACTTCAGTAGGATTACTAATGTGCTTCAAATTAGGCACATGGCCTAAGTACTTTGCTCAATTGAAGCCACTGAGCACCAGCGTCTGGGAACCGCATCATTGTAGCATCTCAGCAATGATCTCTCCAAGATTATGGATCACCTCTGCAGCTGGCACTGTGCAACTCAGAAAAATGAAAATCACTAATGAAAACGGAACATTTTTTTTAAATAAAATTGAACAAAATTCCTAAGGTAGATAACTGTGAAAAGTTTCATGAAACAAGGAGAGTTGAAAATATTATTCTGTTTCATCACAAAGGATACCAGTAAAATAAGCCTTACGCTAGTGTGGCAAAGCATAATATATTGAAAAGAATTCTAATGTCTTTCTGTCTTTCATCTTTTTTTCATGTTTTCAAAGATAAGCACTGTGTGAGATTAATATTAGAATGACCGAGGCACTGATCTGGAAATTCATTGGGGGATTTAAAATACCAGGCTCCAGAATTTACTGGTGAGAAGGGCAAAATAAAGCAGGAATCATGGCACGTTCAGTGAAGTATGGCAGAGATTCTGCAGAGAGACATCATTATTTTGGTTGAAATAACAGACATGCAGGATAGAAATTAAGGACTGTGAATTTGTTTTATTTGTTGGTGCTTCTAGGAACCTCTAGGGCACTTGGAGAAATTAGACCAGTAATAATAATTCTGCTGTAAGTAACAGCCTTGTAAAGAAGTCAGATTTAAGTAACTTTGGAAAGATAAAGGTAAAAAATAGGATGATTCTATAAATTATGCTGGTTTGGTTTCCTGTGCAGTTTGTGAATCAGCCTTATTGGAAAGAGGCTATTTTAGAGCTAATCCTATGAAAAGAGCCAGTTAAGATGAAGAAGGATAAGTGGTGATAGCCAGAGGGATGTGATTCATCAGCCTTTCATCTTTCTAAGGCAAATAAACTGAGGCTCATGAAGCTGGCTGTATGGGAGACTTAATGATGAAACGCTTGTATATTGTGAAGCATGCATGACAAGGGCATGCGCTGTATTGATACACACTTACCAGTGAGAGGTGGAAGGGAGCCTTTCTCTTGTGGAACTCAGGAGCTCTAGAAGGAAAGAGGAGGGGGACTGGAGCTTCTGTCCCATAGAAAGGGAGACAAGATTTGTGGGGATATGTTCTGCAGGAAGAGACAGGAGAGTGAGGGAACAACTTTCCTGAATAGCTCTAGAGCTTTGCAAGGGGGAATGAGGGCGAGGGGAGCCATTGGGGACATAGAGAGAGAGTCAGGGTGAGAGCCAGTAGGGGGGAGTTCTTCCTTGCACAATTGGGAATTTCTGCAAGGGGGAAAGGAGGAAAAGCATACTCATGCACACCTTGCAGGTCCCACTGGGTCTCCTGGCACTGAGCAATTCTTAAAGATATATACTTTAAACTTTTTAAAACAAGGAAATTCCCCGTGGGCTGTAGGAGGGACATTAACTTGGCTTCTTTCAACCCTAACTCTCCATCACTTACTTCAGTCAAAAACTCCTTTAGAGAACTTTGTAGTTATCTGCACAGCAACAAAACGAGTATCCAACAAATGCCTGAAAGTCTGGATGGTCAAAGTTAAAGTTCCACATCCTAAAAAGTAATAAATAAGAAGTGAATGCCAGGCAAAGCACAGTGAGAGTCACTCAAACAATCCTTAGTCCCACTCAGAGAACCACCTAAAACCCTGAGACAACCATATCCACACTTCACACATATAAGTGTGTGCATCTTATCAGTGACCCAAAAATTCCCAAATCCATTGCTCTGAGCATACTATCCGTGTTTGCTGCCCTACACAGTCCACAGCAAAAAGTGTTCTTTGACATTCTCTAAATAGATAAATAGCATGCTGAGGCCATCTCACTTCACAAATATTCCATAAGCCACCAAATAACCAAGGGTCATTAACACACATAGTTAACTTATTCACTGGGAATGAATTGTTAGGATCAATTTAATGGTTTCTGTTTATAAAGAATTTGCAAACATACCGTTTCTATTAATGTATTCATTATTCACACGTTATTCAGAGGGAATAGTTTGTCAAAAAATTCCAGACTATAGTGTTCTTTGCAAACTACTTGCTTTGGACTCACTAACTGCTCATGGAGTGTGATATGTCCCATCAATCAGACTGTGTTATTTTTACTCCCTGATTGGATGACAAACTTATGAATGATGAACAGCAAAAAGCAACACCACATACCTGGAATGAATTCTGGACACATCCTTATTCATGATAAAATTTGTAATGCTAAGGATTTAAGAACATTTTCATGAATGAACCAGCAATCACAAATAACAAATATGACTTAGTAGATAACAGTAGAACAGCAGTTAAGAAAAATATTTGTGAATCATTTTTGCACTATTTGATCAGCTCTAGGCATTAGACCCAGAGCAGTGAATCGATGTTTCAAACCCCTTAGGCCAAGATGACAATGTTATGGCAACTATATGGATTAATCAAAGCTTAACTTGATAGCAAAGCACCGTCATTCATATTAGAGGCATGTACATAGCAATACTCTTGTGGTTCATTTTTTCCAACACTCCACATACAAACTATACAGCACACAAAGTATGCTCCAAATTTAAAATATCTGTAGCTATCGACTGTGCCTTTTTTAAAGCCCTTATGGAAAAAAATGATGTCAGAATTATAGGAAGGTAGTTGTGGTATATTGGCTGTATCATTACAATGGTTTTCAAAACGTGGGGCGCCCCAGCTATCTGGTGACTTCTTACAGCTATTATTGAAACTCTTGGATCCAAAAATATCACAGCCACCAAAGATGGTATGAAAGGAACAAAGAAGAGGTGACGGAAGGTTGACTGGCTCCCTACCGTACAATTCAATTCAAGGTCTCTGTCTTGATATTCAAAGCCCTCCAAGGAATAGACCCTAGCTACATGAGAGATCACCTCTTCCTCCACCACAGCTATTTCCACTGGAAAAATGAAGCACTGGTGCAGGAGACAACTTTCACAGGAGCTGGAAATCTTGTGAAATCACCACAGATCCCATCTCTTTCATGGGACATTAAATGCAACGTTTGTTGTTTGACTTAGTTTTTCCTCAAATATAGATACACAAATTACCCAGTCTTTGACATAAACATAAACAACTGCTCCTGTAAAATAATCAAGTTATTTCTCTTATAATTGGAAGGAAGAAAAAGAGTGAAAGTTATTGAGATTGCTCTGCATAAAAACTTGTTAAGCAGTTAGATACTGTGGTGATGATAAAGATAAATAGGTGGTGGCATGGGTGTGTGGAAGGGTGAAAGGGCATGTGGAGTAGAACCCAGCTTTACAGCATTTGTGTTTAATTTTTTTAAAATAAAATTACTGTGCTCTCTTCAGGGTATTTTCGTGGACGGAATAGATGCTTTACTAACCTGAAATGAAGGTTGGAAAACACTTTGACCTTAGACTCAAGTATAAATGTAAGGCTGTAAAAACAAACAGTATGCTAAGTAGGCATCAGAAAAGTAATCATAAAAATAGGAAAAGGAGAATTTGAGGCAGAAAGAAAAAATGAAAATTAAATTGTGGAGTGAATTTCAGCTAATATTAAATGTTTCTTCAAATATATTCATACTAGACTGAAGATAAGAAAGAAAAATTAGTCCACTAAAATTATAGTTGGAAAGGAATGTAAGGGGTAAAGGAAAGGTTGATTTGTTGAACAATTGTTTTGCTTGTCTTTTTACAGATGAGAAAGAGAATAGAGGCAGGGATAATATTTCTTGATATAACAGATCAGATGTGAAGATCATAATAGAAATAGTGTCACAACTAAAATAGATGACATTACAATTGGTAGTTTATTGGTTCTATCTTTGTATATGAATTATATATGAACATATGTTGTCTTTTACTTGTGTTTGTTCTTGAAAGGTTACATTTCTGTATAACTAATACAAATTTAAAAGAAATAAAGTAAAACAAATAAAAAATTATAAACAATACAGAGGTCAGATCACACAATGTACTCTGCTGAAGTTTAAGAGAAGTAAGGATTGATTTAATAAAATGTGAATGTTGATGTTCAGTGAGGTCTGAATATGAAGATTATGCATTAGAATCTGATCAGAAATGTACACAAATCAAGAGAGTTCAGTGGGATTTTTAATTCTTCTGAAGGGTCCTTGGATTTATTTTGAGCCATTTAGTAGGATTAAATCTGATCTTTATTTAATCTTAATCCATTTTTTCAAGTTTTTTAGTCCAGTTCAGATAATGTTAACAGTTAAAAACAGTCTTTTTATTGGAGAGATGCAAAAACCCCCAGAACAATTCTGCCCTAATACTAATTAGTTACATATTACATCAGAGATATGATTTTATAGGCTTAAAAGAGATACACATATACAGTTATAATAGATCATTCCTGTTCAGTTGTCCTAGTATCTTCTTTCACTGTCTCCTTTTCCAGTTTCTCTTTCATTTTTCTCTGTTAAAGTGTATGAAGACAAATATATTCATTTCTGGGGAATGTAACTCATGCTAGGTTTGCTAAAGAAAAATCATTACAAGGACACAAGTGAAAGATTCTGCAGCTCCATCTTCATTTTCAAGGAAATGAATACAGATATAATAAAGACTCTCTCTGACCCCCTCATCACTCCTCTGCCAGTACAAACAGACTTGTACTATGCTTTCTGGATTGCATTTGGTTGCATTTCAGGAAGATGTCAGTGACTTTAACATATAGAACAATTAAATTAATTAATGTAATGAAATTTGACAAGGATACTAATTATATTTTTTTCCTGGATTGAAAAGGTTAAATAATTTGTTGATAGAGCCTGATTCAGATGGTCCTACTCATTTAAAGTTAGGCACATGTGTAAATACTTTGTTGAATCAGAGCCTAAGTAATTTTCTCACCATTAGTCCAGCTGTAACTGTGACTTCAGCCTTTAAAGGTAGTCTGAAAACTTGTTTTGTTCTCATTATCAAAAAGCTTTTCTCTCTCTTAAATTGCCCCATCAAATCTGACTGATAAGTAATCTAAAGTCTGTAGCAAGTACTAATATTTCTACAAATAGATCAGTTGGCCTTTTATTTTTTACTAAAATGTTTCTCTGATAGAATCCCCAGAGGAGTGGTAATTTCTGAAATACTGTATCTTCAGCTTCTTACACATCAGAACAGCATCTGACCGACAACACATCTTTATGTAAAGCTGCTTTAATTTTATAATGAATTTCAGCAAGTGTTTTTATTTTGTAACACAAATTAACTGTTAATTAAAAGAAAGAATCCTCTTTTTTTCTGTGTACAGTTTAATAGGGACTGTACAAAAAAGTCTCTTAGTTCCTAAATTCCTCCAATACTTAGATTAGGGATTCTTAAATATTTCCTCAGGCAGGGCCATACTTTAATAGAAAGATTTCTCCCCGCACCTCCCCATGAACCATTTTCCTTCTTATTCACAGCTGCAGTGACCAACTCCTCTCATCGACAATCACACGGTTGCCACAGTTGTTTCCACAGGAAAGCAAAAGTAGGAAAGTACTCAATGTAATTTTAATTACTTTTACTGTAATTTATTGGTTGGAAATGAGAAAGAGGCGGCAACACCATGTGACCAGCCCATTCCGGCAGACCATAGCCCATCAGCAAGTGCTCCATGGACCACAAGTATGAACTGCTGCTACAGAATATTATCTTTGTTTCTATTTACCAGGAAAGATAGCTGTTTTTTGAATTTTCACATTCATAGGCTCTTGCAATCCACAGCAAATTGAGAAGAGTAAACTGTTGACACCTTAGACACACCAGCTAGATTTTAAAAAAACAACAAAATTCATCCTTTTTTCCTGGGGAAAAAAATGGATCAAATGTATTCCTGCTGAGCACAATTTCAGAGGTTAGGTTGAGGAGAAAAATATTGTCCAAGCTCAAGTTAACTCAAGAATTAATGCTCTCTGCTTCAGGCCACAGAGATTCCTCAGAATTATTCTATTTCGGCTGTGAGGGCAAGGTTTGGAGCTGTCCTATCTTGGGGGTGCCCTGAGGAACCTTTGTATCATAGCGCTTCCATAGTACGCTAATTCATTTGTGCAAAGGTTTTCTGTGCTCTACCATGGCAGCATTCTCCCTGAAGAGCTGTGTTGCTCCTATTTACCAGTCTACATCTGAACTTAAATTTCCTATTAGCAGAGTGGGAACTAAAGCACAGCGAGAGATTCTGCTTTATATTATTGTGATGCTGTATGATTGAAGATGACCATTTATATAATTGATATTACCACTTCTATACAATTGTAACAAATCTTGTGCAAAGTATATCATGTAAGGTGTCAATGGAAAAGTTACAATCAAGTATGATAAATCCATGTATCATCACACTATCTGAAACTATGAAGGATATGTATCTGTATCTCAAACAGGTGTTGTATGCCTAGGTGACACCCCGTACACAGATGTACATTAGGGCTATACAGCTATGTGTTGATGGCTCTTAAGAACACTCAGCTGACAATGAAGAACATTAAAGAAACTCATCCTGCCCAATAAGCCTTTCCTGTGGATGCCTCAGACAGTATCGGGCCAAGGGCCACCCCTGTGATTCAGCGAAACATGTAAGGGCGTGCGATGTGGACATATGGCCTCACACTCCATTTTGGGCCAATATCTTTCCATGAAGCTGGGCTGGGCTATAAATTGCAAGCTGTGACATCAATGCATTGCCTCTTTCCAGCTTCTCTGGACTATGGATTTACAACTAAAAAAGAGTATTTTGAAATATGGACAGAGGACCTTCCAGTCTTTTTGAAGTTACCAGACAGACTTTTGGAAGCCAGCAGTCTAGTCCATCACTGCTACAAACCTGATATAAGGACCTCACAATCATTTGGATTTACATGACCTATTAGCCATTTTAACTCTTCATTTCTTTTATTAATAAATCTTTAGCTAGTTTACTAGGGATTGGCTGACAACATGATATTTGAGTAAGATATGAGATACATATTGACATGGGAGTAAGTGTCTGATCCTTTGGGATAAGTGGAACCTGACATATGGTGAATTGGGTTTTCAGTAACCCCTCACTGTAATAAAACTGTTTGTCTGGATGGGAGACCAGGCCTGGAATGCCGTAAGAGGACTGTGTTGGGCTTTCATAGTACCACATTGGTTAACCAGAAGCCTTTTTGCTACTGATTTGGTAAATCTAATTATAGAATAAGCCACCAGTTTTGGGGATTGTTTGTCCTGTTTCTTGCAGTCTGACTTGAATGTGGCATTCTCAGTGCGGTCCATCCTTGGCACTCAGCCACAAATATGATGGGAAATCTCAGCATGTCAGAGCTGAAGACTTTTTCCTAGCAATACCCCAAAAGGGGCGGCACTCAGACATTGTGACTGTGGTCTCTCCCCACCTACATGAGGTAGTGCCTCCCCAACCCCCCTCAGTTCCTTCAAACTGAAAGCTCCTGAGAGGAGACTCCAATGCAGAGGGAACAAAGGGTGGGTCGTGGAATACATGTCTGCATCACATCTCAAAGAACCGGTTACCATAATTATCCGTTTCTTCACTTAGATGACTTGTGAGCAGAACCCCAATCCAGAGGTGAGACTCACAGTCTACTGCAATAAGGATCACAGGGCCACCCTTCGAAGATTTGCATTGACTCTGGATGATGCAGTAATAGCATCATGATCTATAAATTTATGTATGGACAACTACCTGGCTACCCTGTAAATGTCCAGTATTGACATGTCACTGAGGAATGCTATCAACATTGCTTGCCCCCTTGAGGAGTGAGCCCATACCCATTGAGGAAGTATAGATCTCTCATACGCAGTCTTGATATAGGATATTATCCATCTAAGGATGGTCTGTGCAGAGACTGCTTGCCACTTCATGTAGTCTGCATATGACATGAACAGGTGAGTTGAAGCACGAAACAGTTTAGTCCTGTCTAGATAAAAGTGTAGACATCACCTGACATCCAGAAGATGAAGGTGCTGTTCTTCCAGAGAAGAGTGCAGCTTAGAGAAAAAACACAAGGAAATACACTGTCTGACTTAGTAGAAACTGAGAAACTTCCCTGTATAAAAATATTTTTGGTGTGGTTGCAGCATTACTTTGTCCTTGGAGAAATGAACATAAAGTGATTCACCATTAGGGATCACTCACTCTGCACACTGCAGCTCACACACACCCATCTTGCTGAAGTGATGGCTACCAGGAATGCAGTTTTCTGAGACAGGAGGGACAACAGACAGACACAAAGGGCTTGAACAGAGGGTCCATCAGAGCTGCCAGAACTGTGTTCAGGTCTCGCAAAGAAACTGGTTCTCATACTAGAAGATGTAAATCCCTTCAGAAATCTCATCACCATGGCAGTGTTAAAAAACTGACTTTCTTTGAATCGGGGGATGGAATGCTGATATTACTGCCAAATGCATCCTCAGTGAACTGAGTGCAAGGCCTGATTTCTGAAGATGTAGTATGTACTCCAAGATGTCCTGGATTGATGCCTCTGTTGGTGGGATCCCATGAGCGAAGGACCACACCGAGAACCTCTTCCATTTTGCTAATTAGGCCATCCTAGTGGAGGTCTTCCTACTGCTGATTAGGACTTGGACAGCCTTCAAGGACTGCTCTTCCTCTTCATGGCTGCTGCATTGCTAAATGAAGTTCATGGAGCTTTATTGTAGGATGGAGGGTGAGAATGGGGTTCTGCATGAACAGGTTGGGATGGAGAGGAAGCAATATGGGAGGTTGAATTGACAGAGCAAAGAGATCTGAGAACCAACACTGTCTCAGCCATGCTGGAGCAACGAGGATGAGCTTGGCCTGATCTACTTTGAGCTTAAGGATGATCTGAGGAATGACCAGAATAGATGGAAAGGCATACAGAAGAGTTGACAGCCAGCTGCAGTGGAAAGCATCGGAGAGAGTCTGGGCTGAAGTTCCCTCGAGAGAAGAATAGTCGACATTTCATGTTTTTCCTCATCACAAGCAGGTTGATCAGGGGAGGGGGAAGAGGATTTCCCATGTTGCAAAGACAATCTGGAGAACCCTCTTCTTCAGGGACCATCTGTGGCTCAGTGAGAAATCTCTGCTGAGATGGTCCACGAGATAATTTTGCACCACTAACAAATAGATTGCTACCGGGGTGATGTCTTCTTCAATGCAAAATTGCCACAGATTGATCACCTCCAGGCAGAGTAACCTAGAATGTGCCTCTCCTTGGTTGTTCACATAGTAAATAAAGGCAGTATTGTTGGTGAGTATGTGAACCAGAGTGTCTGATGTGGTCTGGAAGGCACGACATGCATTGTGGATAGCCCAAAGTTCCAATGTGTTGATATGGAGTGAAGCTTTCTGTTCCAACAATAGATTCTGCACCCTCAGTGACTCCAGATGCACCCCTGAACCCAGAAAGGAAGCATGGGTAACCTCTGACTTGATCGGAGAGGGCAGAAAGTAGAGGACTCCTTGGCACACATTGCGTGGGGACTCCCACTAGCGCAAGGAATCTAGGACAGGTGGATGAAGGCAAATCAACCTGTCCAGAGCTGATTGACATCACAGAGGCCACTTTCATAGATAGAGAAGGAGCAGGAGGCCAAAGTTTTGAATAAGGGACTCATAAGTACTGACAATACCAGACTTAAGTTTCAGTTGGGTGTCAGTTTCAATACTGAAAAGGTTCTGGTGAGACCTTTCAGGAACCTCATGGTTGTAACGTGGATAATGACTGAGCAGATCTCTGCCAGAGGGTGGAAAGCATTAATCCCTGCTAGATGTGCATACTGTGAGCTAAGGGACAGGCCCAATGTCATGTTTAGCAAATGAAGATAGTCCAAGATGCTTTGTATCCCCAAGTCCTCAGGAGGTATCTGTTGATGCTGACACCAGATGGAAAACGTCTTCTATTTAGCCACATAACATTTTCTCAGATAATTTCCTGTTACTAAGCATGAGTTGAACTTCTGCAGAGCAGGACCTCTCTATGTTCCTTGTCTATTCAAATACTAGGCTGTGAGGTGGAGGAAGTCAGACTGAGATGGTTGATCTTGCCCTTGTTCTGTGTCAGCAGGTTCAGAAACACCTAAATGCATATGCGTGGGAGTGAAGCCATCTGGAGGATACTGCTGAACCAAAACTGGCTTGGCCACCATGGTGCCACTAGGCATATGGACACTATCCTGCTTGATTTTTCTCAAGACTCAAAGTATGAGGGAAATGGGTAGAAAGGCATTCATTAGCAGCTTTGTATCAGGACACTGTATCAGGAACGTGACCCTCTGGAATTGTGTCACCGAGCAGCCTAGTAACAGTAGACCAGGAATATCTTGTTTCTCTGGGACACAAAGAGGTCCCATAATGGGAATCCCCATTGTCAGAAAATGTTCTGTCTCACTGAGTAATGAAGTTCCCACTCATAGTCTCTGCTGAGGCTGTCTGTCAAGGTATTAATTACTTCTGGGAGGTGTGCTGCTGAGAGGATGATCTGGTGCCAAATATACCAATTCCAGAGCTTGATTTTCTCCATGCAAAGAGGGATAGACTTTACTCCTCACTGCTGATGATGCACACTGTGCTCATTTTGAGCAAAATCACTTGGACATGTGAAGCACATATTAAAGGTAGATACTGTCTGCAAGCGACATATACTGCTCAAAGCTCTAGGAGATGGCTGTATAGCTTGGATTCTTGCTGGGTTCAAGAGTCTTGAGTGACATAATCAACCAGATCTCTCATCATGTGGAATCAGTCCTGGGGTAACTATGCTCTGGCTGCAATAGAGTCCAGAGTTGCTCCAATAAATTCTATAATTTGCATTGGAACTAAAGTGAACTTTTCTATGTGTACTTGGAGTCTTAAGGATTGAAGGAGGCTGAGGAGGAAAAGGGCCCTCAACTGTACTTCCCAGTATCAGCATCCAGTCCTTGAAGTAAGAAATACTGGGCTGCCCTGAAGATACAGGTTTGCCATTGCCAGAGACAACATCTTTGTGAAAACTCTGGGAACTTCAGAGAGACCGAAGAGAAGAATTCTGTACTGATAATGCTCACCACCCCTGCTGGCTCTGCACCCCCCCATCACAAATCCCTTCCGTCATCTGAACCTATGCAAGTTGATCAAGTCTGGCTCCACCTCTGACAGGGAGAAGAATTAATGCCTGGAATTGGGCCTATGCCAATACAGTACGGACCAAACACACACTGCAGCAAGCTGCCCACCAAGGTCCAGTGTGCACCTTTGAAATGCTAATCTCCAGTCCCAGTTGGGGAGTCCAAGATAGGTTGGTGCCCTTCCGCGTCTCCCCAGAAGCCCATGTCAATTCTTGTGTGCCAGTAACATAGTGATGGGCAATCAGCATCCAATTCATCTGTAGTTCTTTCTCTGGCCCCTTGGGGTGCTCGACATGAACCTAGTGGACTCGGGTTCCTCAGACAATTTCATGGACCCAAGCCCAGAATATTTCCCCTGAGTTAGTGGAGTCCATAGATAAGTCATTCCTTTCATCAGGATTGGCCATCCAAAAGATGGCTCCCTTAGAGGAAACTACCCTTTGAGGCCACTGAGGAAACCCTCAAGTTTGGACTAATTCATGCAGCTCATTCATCAGTTACTCTTAGTATTCCTTGGCTCATCACCACGACCTCCCCATTTGCTGGCAGTCAAGTATGATACACTTTGACTCTCCATTTAGCTGACCATCCTGTTTCCCTGAGAGTCAATCCAGGACCAGCAACCCTTTCCAGTGTACTTGGTCCTCTAAATAATTCAGAGACACTAAAGGAGGATCCAGAGGTTACTCTGGCAACCCCCACAATGGCTTCAGGGATTCCTGTTCAGTATCAACACTATACCAACATGTTTGACAAAAAGAAAGCCAACACCTACCATCCCATGACAACTACGAATGCCCCATTGACACCCAGCCTGGAGCAGAGGTTCCCTTCAGATTCATTTGCTTCCTTTTCAAACCCAAACTACAGGCGCTCTGGAACTATCTGGAGGAAAACCCCGCCATGTCCTCAGTGGGATCCCTGATCTTCTTTGTGGTGAAGAAAGACTGCTCCCTTTGGTCTATGTGAACTACCAAGCTCTGAACAGGATTACAGTCTGAAACCAGTACCCCTTACTGCTTATTAATGAGCTGTTCAAAAGATCGAACCTTGCCGAGGTCTTCACCACAGAGCATATAATCTGGTGAGCATCTGAGAAAGACACAAATGGAAGACTGTCTTCCCTATCAGGTTTGGCCACTGAATATTTGGTCCTGCTCTTTGGGTTGTGCAACTCCCAAGTGACCTTCCAGCACTTCATAAATGACATCTTTAGAGACATGCTGGACCAATTTGTCATCATTTACCCAGACAACATCCTCATTTTCTCCAAAAGTCAGGACCTTCAGAGTCACATGTGCACTATCTTGGAGAAACTCTGACAGAACCAACTCTATGCAAAGTTTGAGAAATGCAAGTTTGATAAGAACACAGTGGAATCCTTGGGACTCGTCATGGACCTGCATAAAGAGGCAGCAATATTTGACTGAGCCATGCCCAAGGATGTATGCAGGGTGCAGCAATTCCTGGGTTTTGCCAATTTCTACAAGCAATTTATTAAAGGACTCTGTAGCCTGGTTGCATCCATTGCAACACTCCTGCCAAAGGGGGCCTCGTTTGCTTGTTCTACAGCGACTCCAACAGCCTTTGACAGACTGTCATCTCAGCACCGATCCTGATTCACCCAGATCCCACTAAATCATTTATGACCGAGACCACTGCCTCAAACTTTCCCATAGGTATAGCATGATTTCAATATGCAGACCCCTGCAACCTACTCCAACCCTGTGTCTCCCTCTCTGAGAAGATAACTCTAGCAGAAAAAAAAAAAAAAGCACAATATTTGGGACAAGGAGCTATTGCCTGTCAAGGTAGCTTTTGAGGAGTGGTGCCACCTCCTAAAAGGAGCCAAGTTCTCAGTCCAAGTCCTGAAAGACCATAAGAACTTGAAGTACCTACAGCCTGCTAGACGCTCAGCTTTTCCTAGAAAATGTCTCCTGTTACCAGGGGTAACTGACAGGGATTGTATCGGACTGGGGTCCCGAATTCATCTCCCAATTCTGGCAGGAATTCCTTATACTCCTTGGCATCATTCCCCTCACTTCGTTGGCCCATCACCCACAGACTAATAGGCAAATGGAGAGAGTCAGTCAAATCTTGGTGAGGTATCTTTGCTCCTTTTGAGTTACTACCAGGATGACTGGCCTCCTCTGCTTTCCATCATTACACATTAATTCAGCATAGCAATCCATGCCTTGACCCATCATAGCCCATTCTTTGAGAATGATGGCTTTCACCCCCACTTCCACCCAGACCTACCTGTCAGTTCCGTTGTTTCTGGCATCTGGCCTTTGACTGGTTCTGACCCTTGGCTCGGATTCCTAGCTTTTGACTTCAGCTCTGACCCTTGGCTGTGGCATTTGACCTCTCACTCCAGCTCTGACCCTGTACTCTGGTTGCTGACTACCAACTCTTGCTCTGACCAGTGGGCATGAATGCTCATTTCCCAGTCCTTCATAACAGGGTATGCCAGAGTGGCTTGGCTGGCTGCATTATGGCTTCATCCATGGGAATGTGCTCATTATGGCCTACAGTCTGGAGAATGTCCAGCAACTTGTGAGTGGGGTCCTGAACTTCCTCGAAGAGAATCAAGTGCCTGCTCAATTCGCCTCAGGAAGTCTAGAAATGGTTTTTACGGTTTGAAATTGGTTGGTGATGGTGGGGCCAGAAAGGAGGATGAGAGTGCCGCAGGAGGACTGAGTGGGTCTGTCTGCTCAGGTTGCTCTTCCTCCTCCTAACACAGCTGAGGGGGTTGAGGTTCTTCTCTATGAGTTGACCTCTGTCTGAATGCCCACTGAGATTGTTTGAAGTCAGGAGGTTTGAAGAAAGGATCCCAAGAAACTCAATTGAGCCAGGGTGTGGGGTCATAAGGGTAAGGAAGCTGTGCCCATGGGGAAGGGTACCATTGGTCCTGAGCCTGGTAGTATATTTTGCAGATTACAAGGGTGCCCAGGAAATTTGGGCACCCTGTCAGAGCTAATATTGTGCCTTGAAATGGGCCACTGTCTCAGCCTCAATCTTACTTGAAGTATAGGAATACTCAAATACACTATCAATAGCTCCACCAATGGTATGTCCTCAAATACCTTGGTTAGTAGACATGACAAGCAAATGATGGCATGGGTATTGCCATACAGACTACAGGTTCTGAAAGTATCAGTGACTCTGGGTCAGAACACACACAGCCATCTCACCAGGGATAGCATAATCAGGTCTAACAGATGGGGAGTGGGATGGGCTTCTCGTTGCAGTGGAAGATGTTATTTAGATTAGACAGTGAGCATCAGTACTGCAGTCTCTTTTTTGCTGTGGTATGGTACCATCAGTACAGTCAGCTATTGCTGACTGAACCTAAGAATAAATTCATAAATTTTGAATTCCTTAGAGAGGGAAGCCTCAGAATAATAATTCAGCTAGGAAAACATATTAAAAGAGACTATGCTGTTAATAAAGCACAGAACATATGAATAAATTCAAATTAATCTTTACTGTACAAAGGCAGAAAATACCTTAAAGTTTTTAGTCTCTCTGATTTTCAGAAAAGTCCTTAGATAGTTTTATGATAAAATAAAATTGGTGTTTCTTCAGAGCCTTAGGTTTATAGGGTCATAGAGAAAAATAACTTTAAATATAAAAGAGTGACATTTCTCTCTGAGTTTGAGTTATCCAATGAGACCATTCAAGTTAGAATACACTAATAACTATTGAAGTTTGCCAAGTTTCCCAACAGTTACAGCATTGTGGTATATGAAATAGGCTTAGGGATAGAGCTGGATTGGCATATGGGACACCTGGGTTGTATTCCCAGCTCTAGCACTGGCATGCTGTGTAATCTCTGTACCTCAGTTTCTCCCTCTGTAAAATGGGGACAATGATATTTACTTTTTTCATGAAGCACTGTGAGAACAACTGATGTAAACTAGTATACAAGAGCTAGGTATTATTAGACCTATAACATTAAATAGCTGCACCATCTCAGATATTACTGGGTGATGAAACTGCTGGTAAATATTTACTTTTGATGTTTTGTACTTTAGTAACCTGGGAAAGAGATCTAAATAAAACAAAAATATGTTTTTCTCCTCTATTCTTTTATTAAGGAGATTTTGATAAAAATATAAATGAGGAAGAAACTCTTTAAAAAAGGATCAAATTCACTGTGGATAAGGCACAGGGCTTGGACTCATGGGTACAGAGTTCTAGTCTAATCTCTGCTATTGAGCTATGTGTAACCTTTGGCAAGTCACTTCATCTTTTTGTTTCCCTGCCTTTGAGTGTCTTGTCCAGGACTGGAACTGCCTCTGACTACAGGTTTGTATAGTGCCTAGCACAACAAAGCGCAGATATTGGTTGAGACACTAGGTGATACTGTACAAGAAATAAAATACTTTAAAGAGCAAGTGATTATGGTGGCACTATTTTAAAGAGGGCCAAATTCTGCCACTTTTCCTCACACTGTGTAGTGGTTTACTCTGTAAGCAATCCTATTGCTTTTCAGATCATAGGCATATTTTAAAATGTAGAGATGCAAAGATTTTTTCAGTGGGAATATTTTTTTAAACTGCTCTAAATTGTCTTTTCTCTAAGTTTTGAAAGACTTCCTCATTGTCCTTCCATGCACAGATAAGATGATTTATCAGAATATCTTAGAATGGAAAATGGCTCATCAAGCATGAAAATTTGGAAGACTGCTTTGTAAAAGGTTTTTTTTTTTTTTTTAAAGATATGAACCTTGAGCCTTCTCCTGTAACTTGGGAGAAGAGAATCATATCTAAGTCACTAATGTAAATGTTTTGAGAAGGCATTCATGATGATAATTCCCACCCTGTCATTGGATAGGATTTCTCAATTACTAGAATTGCAATATCTAGTTAATGATATGCTCTAATAAAATGGCTGTAATCTTGTCATTGCTAGATGATTCATGATTTTGTTATCATGAACAAAGAGGAAGGTCATATAAGCCTAATGGGAAGAAAATATTATTCACATTTATACATTTTTAACTAAAAGATTTTCAAAAAGCTTTCAAGAACCACTGCTGTAAGCCTCACTTCCATAAGAAGATACTCACTAATGTCATTTGATAAAGAGCATGAACTATTTTTGTTTCTTTCATGAAATGCATTTTCATAGATGAAATACTCTAGCTACTTGTACATAGTTATGTCTACAAAAATGGTAATCCTAGAGATTTCCATCAATAACACCACAGGCCTTGATACAATTCTGAATAATCTATGCCTGAATTTGATAATAAATTAACCTGGAAAGGAGCAAGAGCTACACTATTCAGTTCTGCTTACATTCGTTCAGGGAAAAATGAATTTGAAGAAAAAATAAAGGAGGGATCACAAAGTGAGTTTAGAACAAAGTTCATGCCCTTGCACCAGAAAGTCTGCCTCTCTTTAATAACCAAATGTTGTGGTATAGCTGCAGAGAATAAATCAAACAATGTATGGCACTGGACGGTAATCTTTCCTGAGAGTGCAACATAAATATTGTCATAGAAATAAAGGAAGCTTTTTTATTTTTAACTTTCAAAAGCAAGTATGATGATACACTCCCAGAAATATCTTCCCAACTTCCAGAAGCAGGGAAATTGCAAGGCTTTGGTAAATTCAAAGTATTTTGTAATATTTTCACAACAGACTGCTTCAACTAATACAGGCCACCTCTTATGTGAAAGAGATTAGTTCATGAGAAGGAAAATTGATTGAAACGTATAAATAGTCTGTATTTAGTGAGGATAGCACAGTGTGATTGGGATTTTCAAGAATCTTAGGGATTTAAATTCTAAATCCCATTGAAATCCAATGGTATTTTTCCTCCAGTGATATTATGAAGGTAAAGACCAATGAAAAAGAGGCTGCCAAAAGATATCTGTATTTATTATGATGGAGCATATGATTCTGGTTTGTTGCTTTTCTTTTTTAAGCATCATCTGCTCACTGAAAAAGGAAGTGCAGACATGAAAGTTAAAAGCATTAGTGCTATGAGGATTTCAATCTTTTTCTGAAGACAGAATTAAAAAAACTAATTACAAAAAACTTAGTTTTTTAAAAAATGGGTTTCAGGGCTACGTTGAGAGCTGAACTCTTTCTTCTCTTTCAATACTCCTAATGAGCAGAAATGTTCAAAGTATTACCAACATAAGCAACTACCAGAGCATAAAAAACTGTACAGTACAGCCTCCTCCCCCATCCACTTCCTTGATGATTGCAATTAGTGTCCACAGTTTATGTAAAGTGAATATGATACTAAATATAGGCTATTTTTAGCAGCTGTTCTACCAAATAGATTCTACAGTGTTTGAACACCTGAAACTTCCACTGCACAAAGAGTATAGGCTTGAGACTTATTGAAGATACTCTCCCTTCCTTGCTCCATCCCTTTCCTCTCCCGCATCTCCTTCATCATCCAAGGCTTTACATTTTAATAACTTTCCTATAACTGAGGAACAGTGAGTGGGGCTCTTTCTTCAGCAATATCAGTGTCACTTCTAGATTAGTCAGAGGGTCTTTCTGCAGAGAAACTTTAATTATTAATAATTATTTGTAATGCAGTAGTGTCTAGTTCCCCAATCCCATACCAGGGTCCTACTGTACTAGATGCTGTGCAAACAAACTTAACAAAAAGACAGGATGCTTACAATCTAACTATAAGACAGATGGATACAATAGGCAGGGGGTAGCACAAGGTAAAAATGACATCTTCAGACCCTTCCTCCCCCCAAGGCTTAGTGTGCTGCCTCTTTTAGTACAGACGAGATTCTGAACAATTCTACTCTATTTCTTTTTAAAAAGTGAAAACATTAATATTTTATTAGGCTTGATCCCTTTTAACATAATGAACTACAAGCACCATCTTAGCCAGACAGTCCTCTGTTAACTTTGGGACTGATAACAACTGAAATTGTACTGCTCTAGCTTTCAAAATTTCAATCCTGTTAACTGTATTCAACAGGATAACTTGTTATGCCTTGTGAAAATCTGAAGCTGGTGGCAAAAAGGAAAGCAACTCAAAGTATCTGCTGCTTAAATTCATTGTGTCACTTAACATTTCTGTCTGGTTCAACTGTCTATGGAATACCTGAGAAATGAAGATCAGGTTAAATAGAAATGGCATTCTTGACACATGAGCTTTTCTTGCTGCCTAACTTTAAATATTTCATAAATGAAAGCCATTCTCTGTCTGAAAGAGATTTTCTTCATCATACTAGCACACTATATAGGACACATATTGGGGGGGAGGTGAAGTAGGGAAGAGTTGAGAGGAAATATCAGTTGTATAGTCAGTATATCTGCTTGTAGCACTTTAAGTCTTCTGAATTGTTATCTATCACTAGAACTTCTATTTCTGATCTCATTGATTTCATTAACAGGGAAGCAAGGATCACTCGATGGGTGTCATAACTGAGAAGATATTTTCTTGCCTTTGTTAGTCAAACTTCTAGTGAAACAGATATGGAATGCTGGTTAGGACCCCAGCTGAGAGAGGCGACTGGGTTAGAGGAAACTTGAGAATGTGTTCTGAATTCATTCTAGAAGACCATGGCCAGAAGCTGCAGTCATTACCAGTGCAGTGCTGTAGGATAAAGTCAGAATTGAGGTTGATGAGCCCTGCCAGGTCAGAACCAAGTGAGTCAGCCGAAGAAGGTTTAGCAGAGCTACAGCAGAGCGAGGCATCAGGAGTGGAGCAGGAGACCAGAAACCATGACCAGGAGTGAGGCCAGGTATCAGAAGCAGGATGGGGCCAGGAGTCTGCAGCAAGGTCTGTTTGCAACAGCAAGCCAGGGACCCACCTAGTTGTCTAGACAGCCTCCAGGTATTTTTCCAAGGCCTTAAATAGAATGCCTGGGCCAATCAGGGAACACATTAGGCTTTGCCAGACAGGACAATCCTGGGTGGGACATCCAGTGGTGCATGAGCCCATAGGGTTCACTGCTATTCCCTAGTGTAAGTGGGGGAATGGGCCCGCTATTGTGGGGAACTTTCCTTGCTTGTACACTACCCCGGTAGAGTTGGCTAGCAAAAGGATCTGAGTCCCTGCTCCCACTCTTTTTACCCAGAGGCCCACCTGACCTTGAGGGCTCCCCTCCCACTCTCCTGTGTGGTGGGGTCCCTGTAACCCTTACAAGGCTGGGCCCAGGATTCCTGGGGCTCAACCCCCAATCTTGTTGTGGTCCCTTAAGGCAGGGGTTAGGGTGTCCCCACTCTGGGGTACTAACTCTGCACTGGGCACTTCCCTGACCCACAAATCATTGCATACAATACAAAGCAAAACAATTTATTAAACAAACAGCAATCAAAAATCAAATAAAAAAATAAGAAAAGAGGAGAAAGGTTAAAGGAAAACACCCAACACTGCCCCCTGGCATGGGGGCACAACAAACCGTGTTTCTGGGGTGTAAAGGAGGTTCACAGTCTGTGTCACACATCACAGGCCCACTGTCCAGGCCCTGGCTACGCTGCAGGGATTCAGAGAGTCAGACACTTGCTCTGGCAGTAGCCACACATTCCCACGGTCCCCCTCACTCTCCCCAGCTGCTCACCGCACCCGGATCCAGACAGCTCCAGCCCCAGCTCCTGCTTCGTTCTGCTCAGTGCAGCTTAGCTCTGCTTAGCTCAGCTCTCTGGGATGTCCCTCTGGATCTGCTGCTTGGGCCAGCTCAGCTCAGCTCCCTGGGCTCCTTCTCTGGCCTCCACACCCAGCTCAGACCTCTCCAGCCCCAGCTCCTGCTTCACTCTGCACAGTGCAGCTGCACGCTGTTCTGCTCGGCTCGGTTCGGCTCTCTGGGATGCCCCTCTGGTTCTGCTGCTGTGGGTCAGCTCAGCTCAGCTTTCTGTGGTCCTCTTCTGGCCTCCCAGCTGCTGGCTGCTTTGTCCTTAGCTGGGCCAGCTCCCCCCATCCTCCTGGCTCCCTCATTGGCCTGCCCCTCCTGTCAATCAGGCTGACCTGAGTTGCCCTCTCCCCACTGGCCCTGGGGGCTGTATCTGCTTCAGGGTCCCGCTTACTCAAGAGATGCCAGCCAAAAAGACCCACCCCTTACACTAGTTTACCAGAGCAGTTGGGTGTGGACATGGCAGCCACCCAGGAGCAAGAATACCTGACTTCTAGACCATACATCCCCACACTACTACTATAAATATCTTCTCTTGAAAAGTGGATTCAGCCCGTGTTGCATTTTTGAGGGCTAGAATGTGGCGTTCCCATAAGCTCTGAGTAAAGAGTAGCACAAAGGGGAGCTACTCTAGGAGTAAACCAGATCTGGCTATGGGAACTGCATCCTGGAATACAGAGACGCTGTAAAGGACTTTGGTCCTATGACAGATAACTGATGAACATGAGTTCCAAGCGTGCTGCTACAGCCAAGTGAGCTAATAAGATCCTTGGATGTGTAAGCAGGGCAATATCAAGTAGAGAGGATGTTGAAAAACTAGAAAAGGTTCAAAAGAGTTCTTCAAGAATGATTCAAGGTCTGGAAAATATGCCTTATAGTGAGAGACTTAAGAAGCTCAATCTAGGTAGTTCAACTAAGAAAAGGTTAGGCTGTGATCAAGTCACCTCTTATAAATACTTACATGGAGAAGAAATTTCTGATACTAAATGGTTCTTTAATATAACAGACAAAGGCATAATGAGATCCACTAGTTGGAAGCTAAAGCTAGACAAATTCAGACAAGAAATAAATCACAGATTTTTAACAGTGAGGGTAATTAACCATTGGAATAATTTACTTAGGGATGTGATGGATCCTCCATCACTCTCAGTCTTTAAATCAGGATTGGATATCTTTCTAAAAGACATACTCTAGCTCAAACAGAAATTATAGGCTTGAAGCATTCAATAGAACAGCAAGGTGAGCTTGTATGGCCTGTATCATGAAGGTGATCAGATTAAGTGATCACAATGGTCTGTTTAATCTTAAAATTGATGAATCTATGACTATGAAATTATGACAGTCATAATTCAGTCCCTACTTCCTCTTTCCTCGATGGAGTATGTAAGCAATGATACCTGGTATAGCTTACTTCCCCATTGTGAACAGAGCTTTGTAGCCACCACCCCCCACTCCCTCTGTAGAAGAAGCTGGTTAGTGGCCTCTCCCCTTCCTTGTCTCTGTATATGCTCTCTCTTGTTTTGTGCTGCTAGTTTCCTCTCTCACTGCTCCATTCCTTGCTGGTCTATTGAGAGCTCACTCTCTACTTCAAATTCTCCTTCTTGAATCCCAACCCCTCTTTATTTTCACTTCCTTTTACTAATTCCCAATGCTAGTGTGTTTTCCTGACTTAACAGCTCACTTATGAGTGCTAATGCTACTCAACCCAGGAAAGGTAGTAGGTTAATGGCTAAGAGCTGTATTGTCATTTATATTTTCCAATGATCAGCGTTACATTAGGATGCAATAGATAGTGTATTAAAATAAGTCTTTTTTTTAAAATAATCTATTCATGTGATTGTTGTGGACTTCCAAGTAATCAAGAAAGTAGCTACAAATTGTTAATTAATATGTTTTCATAAATAAAGCCATTCCAACTGAAGTCTGTAATAACCCTTTGTAAAATGATTGAGGCCTATATTATAGCACCCACCTCCTACCATACCATGCTTTGCTCTTACTGAGTCAGCTATTTCCTGGGTTAATTCTGTCTGAGCTCTCTTAGGGAATCCAAGGAAGCAGTTTCCAATAGGGTCCATTGTTATATTAAGACTGCTTAACAAAAAAATTTAAAAAACCTTGCAAACCTTCTTCTCTCAAACTCTGTGTAAGCTGAATAGCACCTTCCCCAAGTCTATGCCTCTCACACCACTAACTTCAGTAACCAACATTTCCGGGATCTTACCTCAAAGCCTCAGCATTTAAGGACTCCTCACAGTATCTCTTCTGTCTCTTTGGTTCCTTGAATAATTCTTCTCTGCTGTAGCTCCCATAGCAGTCCATTGGGAGTATAGCCTTGCCCCTCCACTTTCTGGAAAGTCCCCTCCTCCCTATCCTTCTTCCTTCTTTTATAAGGGTCAGTTAATTAAGTTCCAGCTCTTTCTCAAAAGCAACATTTCCCCAAAGGAATGTTATTCCTTATGCCTTCACATCCCTGCTTTGCACATCACACAAATCTTGAGAAATATGACGTCCTCAATGATCAATACTGTATCAGTTAAGTGGGCCCAGTAAATTTTGGAAACCAGGAGTACTTTTTTATTATTATTATTCTGACAGTAGATTTCACCTTGTAACATGTTAGAAAACCCCCGTGTAGTTCAGAGCCACAAATAACGTCATAGAGCAAAACCAAAACAAAACTCCTATAACCAAGGATTTTTTCCTACTCTGGGAATTTTTATTTCTGATCCTATCAATGGCACATGTGGAACAATTATCTTCAATCAGTTAAAGCCAAAGGGAAATAAAAAGAACTGTGCAGGGTCTTCAGTGATCTACTGCAGTAGAAATAAGATCCATTAGTCTATTAGCATCTATATACCATGCAACAAGAATTATAAAGTTAATCTTGTTGACATAAATCTTTAAGATTCAAAGCATACTGCCAAAATGGCTTTACCATTTATTCGTATGTGTGATAAGTAGAGATAATTTGCTATGTAACATACCTACACTGAGTAGTAATGTTAAGCAATAATGTCAGACAGGTTGAACAAATTATTCAGCCATTGAATTTATGATCTATTAGGATTCTAAATGAGTTGCTAACATTTTCCTAGGGTCAATGAAGAAAGTCAATATACAGAAACAACTTAATTAGTGGCATCGATGAAGACGTCAATGAGATCAGTGGGTATATAATATATTGTGGACACAATGCATATCATCGTTTTAGCAATGCCTTGAACTGCTTTGAGTGAGCTTCCTCTATGTATCCCTCATTGCATTGTGTTGTCATTATTTAAAGATTGAGAAAATGCAATGTTTATTTGAAACTTGTGTTCTGTAATGAAATATACAAATCCTAACTGTAAAATCACTCTGCTACAAACAGGCCCAAATTTTCAAATGGGTGCACATGCTGCATAGATATGTAAATCTTCTGAAGTGAGCATACACACTTAGGTTGTGTGTGCACATACCTATACATCTATAAGGAGGATTTTGCATGTGTTGGGATATTACATGACTCAATCACATGTGTGTTTTGTGAACACTCATTTTGTTAAGAGTTTACAGTATAAGTACAAGAATCATCTTTTTATTATAGTCATGTACAGTGCCTCGCCCAAAGGAGCCCTAATCCCTGAGTGAGACTTCTGGTCATTTATTGCAGTACAAAGGTGTAATTTAATTAATAATTACTTCCTTATTAATGTGGGCTGTAGTTATCAGATATAGAATCATAGAATCATAGAATATTAGAGTTGGAAGGGACCTCAGGAGGTCATCTAGTCCAACCCCCTGCTCAAAGCAGGACTAACCTCAGCTATATCATCCCAACCAGGGCTTGGTCAAGCCTCAGCTTAAAAACTTCTAAGGATGGAGATTCTACCACCTCCCTTGGTAACCCATTCCAGTGCTTCACCACCCTCCTAGTAAAAAACTTTTTCCTAGTGTCCAATCTAGACCTCCCGCCCTGCAACTTGAGACCGTTGCTCCTTGTTCTGTCATCTGCCACCACCGAGAACAGCCTAGCCCCATCCTCCCTGGAACCCCCTTTCAGGTAGTTAAAGGCCGCTATCAAATACCCCCTCACTCTTCTCTTTTGCAGACTAAACAAGCCCAGTTCCCTCAGCCTCTCCTCATAAGTCCTGTGCTCCAGCCCCCTAATCATTTTGGTTGCCCTCCGCTGCACTCTCTCTAACTTGTCCACATCCTTTTTGTAGTGGGGGGCCCAAAACTGGACACAATATTCTAAATGCAGCCTCACCAATGCCGAATAGAGGGGAATATATGGGGGCCAAACCTGAAATCTTCCTTTAGTCATAGTGAAGTAAATGGAAGAATTGATCACTGCATGTATGGAAAGAATATCTGATAGTGGTGGTTTTTCAATCTTTCAAAATCATAGTAGGATCCAGTCGTTGCAAGTTAAAGTTAGACAAATTCAACCTTGAAATAAGATGCATTTTCCTAGCAGTCAGAGTGATTAACCATTGGAACAGCTTGCCTGGGATGGTGGTGGACTTACCACTGCTTGGGGTCTTTGTAATATGATTAGCTATCTTTCTAAAAGACATCTTTAATCCAGCTTCTGGGAAAAATTCTGGTCTGTTTTAAGAGATCAGACTAGATGATCATAGTGGTCTCTTCTGGCCTTAGAGTCAGTAAAATCTATTTTCTTTTTTTGAACTTAAATAAATACTCCAGGACTGAGTCTATGGCAAATGTGAGTCTAAGGAGTGGGCTTTTTTTTTTTTTTAATTATACTTTTGCAGATCTTGGCAAACTATCTCTGGCATTAAATGCAGAAAAATAAATGTGGACTTGGAATAGATTTTTACAATGAGCTTTTGACAAAGAACTGATTATGTGTTTGGTTTTGCATCTCAAAATATATGTCAGTGGTGTACAAACACTGCAAATGTTTGTATACAAATTTAATGACAAACCAATTGCATTTTTGTTCTGTGAAATATCACAAGCTAAAAATATTGTATATCACATTTAGCAAAATTTATCCCAGAGCAGGAAAATCCTGAGATAACATAATACACTAAGATTAATACTACTTTGTGGGGGGAGGGGGGACACTGCAAAATGATTGAAGTGGAGGTCAGAATCTAGCCCTGAATTTGCCTGGTTATGTTTTTAGTAACCAGTTTTATTAACCAATCTTATGCAAAATATCCTAGATTTTATGTGTTTCTCCTCCCCCTTTGAAAAGAATGTCTAAACAACACTTGAATGAAAATAAGATTTTTGTTAAGATTTCATCAGCTCCTCATGCATGCTGAATGCTTTCCCCATATTTCCCCCTCTTCCATGCTACTGGTGAATAACCAGCAGGCGTTCTGTTGTATTAATTTTTGGTCCTTAGATATCTTAATGAACTATCTGTAAAATTATTTTATGCTCTACATTGTATAGTCTCCTGATAATATACTTTGTATTTCAGTGTGACAAATACATTTTAAAAAGTAGAATTAATCATTTCAACAATAAGCATTTTAATTTAGTTCATTAGTGAAAGCCTGATCTGCATACAATATCCAACTGTAAGTTCAAAAGCTGGCAGTACACCACTGATTTATTTACCATGGGTCTGATCCTAGGAGGTCCTGAACATCCTCATTTACCCACTAAAGTAAATTAAAGCTGAAGAAGGTCAGCACTATACCTAATCAGTCCTAGTATGATCATTTATTGTTGTTCATCGCCATATCAAAGGGATGTAAAAAAAAGTAATAAACTTGGGTTGTTCTATTTCGTTTCTTTAGAAATAATGCAAAGAGATGAGGCTTTTCATTTCCAATTTATTATACCACAGGCTATGCTTGTAAGTTCATTTTAAATCCTTGCTGGAACACAGTCACGGTTGGAGTTAGTGTATATTGCTCCAGTTTTGACCCATGACCCTGCTTTCCCACTACTACCTAATGTGAAATTGATTGCCTCACTTCACTACAATTGAACCAAACTGTGCCTCATAGGGGCATAAATATACCATGGGATGGAGGAGGTACCCCATCAAAATAGTGACTGGAGGCATTATCTGTGGAACCGAATAATTTATTCCAGGAATGAAACTGCATGTGTCACTCTGAAGCTTAAAATGTCTGTTGAGTCACTGTGAAGTAACGGAAGCAGCTATACACGAGAGCTCTTTTTGTTCAGAATATCGCCAGATTTAATCATCACTGGGTTTTTTGGTCTGTTACAATGTTTAAGTTCTCAGCCATTTTGACTTTATGCATTTCACCCATGTGGTGTACAGCTACAGTAAGGCATGTGAAAAGCCCTAGACCATTGTAATATCAAAGTAACTCAACCAGTCAGTACCCTTACTCTACATCTAATTTGCATGCAACAATTTCATTCGTTGCATGAGGGAGATTACTCAGACGATGGATAATTTAGCCCAGCTGTCAAATCCATGCACACAAATCAATACATATCTCCCAGCACACCCCCAAATCTAACCAACACAACTAACCACACAATAGCCATATATAATAATCCTAAACACACAGCCCCGCACTGCAGCACACACACCATCAATTGACCACCCACAGAAATCCATACAACTCTTCCAGCACAATACAGTCCACACATGAATCAACAAAACCAACACACACAATAACCCCTAATATACACAACCCCTCACAACAACACAAACCCTTCATTCACCACTGGTACAAAATTTCCCCCGATGACACAAATCAACAGAGCCACCCACACAACAACACAACCAACATACACAATAATGCCAAATGCACATGGCAGTACAAACATCTGATTCACCACCACACAAATCTCCTGGCACAAACAACATAACTACCACACAACAACATAACCAGCATTGGATTTGCAGTTTCTTTTAATTCAATTTGTAAGTTCTCAGCCATTTTTGGCTTTTTCACACGACTTTACGAATTACACTTTTCAGCTACTCGTCTCTCTATAATGCCTTGAAAGGGTCTTGGAAAGCTGTTGACCAATGATCCTGTCGAAAATATGTAAAAGATGCTCCCACCAGAACTACTATCCTGATACCAGTTGGTAAATGGAGAGCAGGAATATGGCCACTATGCATGCTAAGACTCCTTCCCTCTAAGGCAGTAACTGCTGCTGGCAGGGCTAGCCACCTCTTCCCCTTAAGAGACACCTGCATGGGAGCATTGAGAAAGGAAGGGGCTTCCTGCATTCTCTTTACACACTTCCTCCCACTCACCTACAGGAATGCAGTTATAATTTACCCTTAGTATTTTTCAGTGCCGAATGAACAGAAAGAGAAAGTGCTCATTCTTGACTACTTTAATGTGATCATTGAAATAACTCAGATAAACCTTTCCTGTAACCTACTGAATCATGTTTGCTGGAAGTCTTATTTTTTAAACAGGCAGCATTTTCTTCTCCACTGCACAGAAACAGAATGATCCTGTCTTTTTAATAGCAGTTCCCCCCTCCTCAATAGTACTGCTTTCCCACAAGTACTATCTGAGAAGCATCCCTTAAAAGTAATAAATTCATGAAAGTCAATTTCTAGGCTTGTTATTTTGAATTACTACAGAGAACAAAAGAGGAAGATCATAATTGACAATAATACATAAAATGCTACTGTGTATATATTTGGTGAATCCATTGTCAAAAAACTACCTATTTATTATTCCAGTATTATGGGTAGAAAGAATATGATTTAGCACTCTCCAGGATCATAGATTTTAAAGGAGAAGAGACCACTATTATAATGTAGTCTGACCTCCTGCATAACACAAATCATAGATTTTCAATCAATAATTTCAATGTTTTTAAAACAAAAATTGATTAAATAATACTCTACTATCAGAGTTGGAGTGGAATTATTCTCTGAGATTCAGTTATCCGGGATCCAATTTTTTTCTGAGAATTGTTATGAACCAATCCTGGTTTCTACTAATATATTTGTTTTTATAAATATTCAAGAATAAATGTATTTAACAAATTTTAGCCTCTGGCTTACCTGAAGTTTATTTACTTGGACTACATCTTGACTATTTGCTGTTCATAATGCCTGACTGGTCAGATAATTCACACAGGATTTATTAAGTTCTGGTTAAGTGGATGACATTTTTAAAAGGAAGATATCAAATAACCAATAAGGAGAAAAAATAGTGTTATGTCAGTAACGAATAACTTACTTCCAATATTAATTTTAGAAGAATCATCATTTTTTTCAAAATCATGAACATGTCAAGATTCATTAGTATTTCAATGAATATTTGGAGATCACCTGATTATTCAGATACAATTAATAATACACCCCACAAATAAAAGTTGAGAGAACTTGCCATGTATGTTCACACAGACATTCACAAATTATTGTCTGACCAACTTTTCTGTCAGATTATAAATTATGGATATATCAATGGGTAGATGGATTCTTTGCCCTTTGGTATTTTCTGAACAGGGATCAAGAGTAAAGAAATTTCTCAAAACAATTAGGTAACAAACCACAGTTTTAAAAGTGAGATACTATCTGAAATAAACAGGAAGAGGAAATGACTGATGAGAGTTTAAGAGTTGATGAGAATCTTGAGACCATTAAATGGATGAAAATTACCCATCTGAAACAGATGTTATGACAGGAATCCCGTGGACTGATGTGGCATGCTTCTACTTGTGCTAAAAGGCATATTTGCCAAATTCTGCTTTCAGTTACATAGGTGTGACTCTCATTGACATCAACTAGATTTGTACCTGTGAAATTGAAGGTAGATTTGTGCCCTTGGTAATTATTTTAATAACTACCAGAACCTTCTCACATAAGCCAAAAAAGGAGAAAGAACCAATAACAAATTCAGATCAAATTGTTGTGGATTTTTGCAGGAGTTTCTTTTGGGACATGCACTATTTGTATGTTGAGGTGCAGTTACCAGCCTTTGCAAAGGGGATACTGTGGGAATGTTTTGAGGGTTTTAAGAGCTGGTCAAATGGAAAAAACTCATTTGTCAATAAACACACTTTTGTGGGGTGGAGGGTCATTTGTGGGATAGACAACATTCATTTCCTCATGAGTGTTTTGTCAATTAGATATTCGTAGAAATGGTCATGATTCTGAATCTCCAAAACTTAATGAATTTCAGCGCAAATGAGTATTCAGCTAAAAGTGAATTCCAGAAATACATATTAAGACATTCACAATTTGTTATAAAGTTTGCCATCCAACCAGGGAGCAAAAACAACATGTGCTCCATTTTCACACTATAGATAACAAATGGCGAATAACTGAAGCAAACTATCCATACTCAAAATTATTCACCCAAACTTTCAGCAAATGCTTGTGAAAAATGGATACATTCCAAGAAACATTCCAAGAAACATTCCAAGAAACTGGAACATTCCAAGGGACTGGTTCACTGGTTTGCATACAATTTGCTAAACAAAAGAAGGGTGGGTATAAATTTGTAATGAATATAGCAATTACAGAATATCCCAAGTAGTAAAGAGGACTTGCTTTTCACTTTTAAAACTGGGAAGTGGAACCTCTCAAGCTTGGCCCCTATTTCTATTGCTCTTTTCTCAGTCTCTCATAGAAGCCTTTTGTCTACTTGATCACAGTGCATAGTTTAAGTGTCTGGGGTTTGGGAAGGGATTCAAATACAAACTTGCAATATACATAAATAACTAATTGTTTTATGAAGGTCTTCTGCTAGAATATTCCCTGTTGATGTGGCAAATCATCAATAGTTAATGGAACAGTGCCCTTTTGGGTTTTAAATACTATGGACCTCAAATTATTCTTGATCTTTCCCTACTGTTTAAGATAATTTATGATTTTATATCCTAATTTATTTATAGGATCTGATCAACAACTAGATTGGCTACTTTAATGCAGTCAAACTGGTTGCCCTTCTGATCTACTATGTTCCCTCAGAGGATTCTGAGGTTCTTTTATAAACTATTTAACACAAATTTCAGCTATAAAGACAGAAATACAAGTGTCTTGTCTTGCATAGACCTAAAGATGAGGGTGACAGATAGTTGCCTAATTTTAAAATTCCAATGGATTCACTGGATTACATAGTGATGTGCTTTGGTATAACTCTCCTGTGCCCACATTCAGTGCCCATGGAAAGTGATCTAACTGGTTCTCCTAGGTTTTTTTCACTCCTGTGACACAATTAACTGATCCCCATCTCTTTTTAATGCACACCCATTGTTTCCTGTAGCTTGGAACCTCTAGTTCAAACTCAGGAAAAAAAGTCTGACTTTTTACATGATCTCTTCTCCTTACACTTATCTGAACCACCATGATCTGTCAAAGCCCAGATGTCACAGACCAGGACATGGGCAGTGAGGCCTAGTTGTCAGAACAGTGGCAGTCAGTGTTGGAGCCCAGTACAATTTGAGTTGCTTGACCACTGTACTACAGGCCTAGCATAGCTTCAGTGCTTGCTTGGCTATTCTGACTCCTGTAGCATGACATCTTCCAGTTGGCAGAGTTCCAGTTATAGATGGTTTCTGCATACCACGGCACATAAGACAAAATACAGATACTGTATTGCTTGCAGCTGCACATAGATAACGGTGATGGGAACAAAAAGTTATCCTTGAATGTCTGGGGGTACACTGTTTTATTGCCAAGTGGCATACTTTTACTCCACCCCTCCTATCACCAGATGTTGTTTTGATGACCCCAATTATCATGGTGAGAATGGAATGTAGTTAAGGGTGGAAACCCAATGTAGGTAATTAGCATATATGATAATGAGCGAGAGATAATTAGGTGAAGGTTGTTTATGGAAGGGTATAAGAAGTCACCACTTAGAAAAAGGGGGGTGCTCCATCAACACCTGACTCTAGGGGAGGTGCTGCCAGTTGGACCAGAGGATTCACTGACTCCCTGGTGGGGCCCCTGAAGAAAGCCGTTCCTGTATACAGCCTTCTGAGTGACTGCTTAGCTCTCCAGGCTTAGTGAGTATGATATACTGTAGTTAATTTTAGGCTTTGTATCTAGCTAGTATATTTATAGAAAACCTTGCATATTAAACCTTATTGATCTGCAAATCGGACGTACCATGTCTCACTGATATCCACACTGATTACAAAGTGTCCAGAATCAACAGTCAAAGTCCAGGAACAGCACTGAAGATCAAAGCCAGTGTTAGAGCCAAGGGTCAGAGCTGACAGAAACCAAGCAAAAGAGCAGGGCAAGAACAAGGCTGACACAGGAATGATCACAGCTGCAGGCATAAGCACTGAGCAACCACTGGTCTGGGGCTCCCACTGGGCTTAAAAGTAGGTTTAGTGATGCCTGTCAGCCATTTGCTTGGTTTGGTCAATCAGAGTGTTCAGCTACAATGCAGCTAGCAAGTCCCAGGCTCAGCTGCAGGCCCTGATTCCTGACACGGGGTATGCTACAGAACTTACTGCGGATTTAATTAAGTATAGCAAAACTAGCTTGTCTCAGTTTATGAGCATTCAAGGCATAGCAAAACCTAAAATAAAATCTGCTCTCATTTTCAATATATGCAAGTTGATATTTGGCATGTGATACAGAAAGCACAATTTCCCTCCTCCATGCTCTGACTCCAGCTGAAGTCTGTGTGTTGGTTAACAATGGACTAAAGTGCTCTCTCTTTTTCGTTCTTATCATTATATATTCATGTTTTACCCAGAGAAAGATGATTTTTACTTCCATACCATACCATACCTTCCATAAAAGAGATCTGAATATCCTGCTTTCTGATTCCAACAAATTTGCTACCTAGAATTTACCAATTTTGATTATGCAGATCCATATTATAAAGCTGTGTATAGGCTATACCTTCTCCTACCCAAATTCATATTTAAATCCTGCTCTCTTTTCTGATATATTGGAAAGAATACAGGTTCCTGGCATGCCTATGGTGGCTGTCACAGTTGGTTGAACAGGGAAAGAGTTATTCATTAATATGCTTATTAAATCTGACCAGTGATTCAGTCTCACTATGCTTGTACCTCATTAATTTGCATTTTTTCAAAAAATTGTGTGACTATTTTTTTTTGAATGAATGTTTGGGAAGATCTTTTATTCATGCAAATAATAACATTCACATATGGATGAGAATATTTATGTGCAAAAAAGGGTATTTGTTCTGGAGATGCTATCTTGACCACTACTATATATACTGGTTTTGTAAATGGAGTTGTTGGGAGGCGGGGAGACACTAAGGGATTGTTTTAAAAATCACTGCCTTTGTATGAAGTGAAGAAAAGAGAAGACAGAGAAGAGGCTTGAACATAAGAAAGTCCCTTGTCTAGATACATTTGCATGTATTCTAACCTTGGGATATGGAGAAAGATTTCTATACCGCGAATGGTTGATCAGCATCTGGGGATTACTGATGTATGAAGCCACCTCTATCTCCATAGCACGGGGCAACATATGGCTGTATGGCCAGATGCTTGCTCATAGTATCAGAGGACCGCAGATGTTTGTGATTTGCAGTGATTGTGGGGAAATGTTGACAAAAGATGAGAGATCATTAAACGCAATGGGTAAAATCCTAGCCCCACTGAAGCCATTTTGTCAATGGCAAAACTTTAATTGATTTCACTGGGGGCAGGATTTTACCAAATAACTCCACTTGGTAGATACTCAAAGTATTGAGGTATGGGGCTGTCAAATAAAGGAGTTTCACAATCAAGCCCCATCCAGACAAAGCCCTGTTACTGATGCAGCTGATCCATGGGAAGGAGCAAGATAGGTGACTACACACTTCAGCAGTAGCATTACTATTCCACACAGTTTATTCTAGAGATCCTAAACACTTTGTCACCCATCTGCACAGTCTGCCCTCACACGCTACAATCCTTTTTCTTTTTTTTTTGCAGATTATTAATAAATATATTAAACAATACCAGTTCTAGTACAGAACCCTGAGATATCTAAATTTGGTTGCAAGGCTACTAGCTAAAAGAATTCCAACTAATGAACAAGTTAATAGAAATAGCATGATTGCTCAGAACAGGAATGAATTGAAATGCCTACCAGTCGAGGCCTGGTACTAACAATCAACAGAAGGTGAAGAATGAAAAGGATCAAGTATGCCCTGGAAGACAAAAGAAAACACTATAGCTGTATCTGGTCTCCATCACTTTGTTTTGTGTTTCAGTAGTCAGGGTTATTGACTAGGTAGTGTAGTCTGAGCAAAATACTATGGATTGCAGCCCGGCTGATTTTCTCCCTCTTTTATCTCAGTTTCAAGCTCTATGAAGTGTGATATTTTCTGAGTTCAGGGACTGCTTCAATCTAGTGCTCCCACAGACACTATCTAATCCAGATAGACAGGGAGGGGAGCAAACAGGCAGGACTTTGGCAAACCTAGTGCATAGTGCAGGAAAGACTAGGGTGCACCCTTTCAGGAGTGGTGCGGTGAGCACACTCTTTTAGTACACTGCCATCGTGCCTCCCAAAGTTCCTCCTGTGGTGGAGTGGTGTAAAGGCACAGTCTGAATTTCCAGGTCTTGCATTCCCTCTCTCTGTTATGTACAGATATAAAAACATATAGACTACAATAAGACTAAATTAAAATTTAATATCCAGTGAAAGGGATTGAATGAAGACAAAGACTGAAGATTTATCTTAGGTCAAATTCCATTTGGCTCACACATTAATAGGTGCAATTGGTGAAGCTGCTTTCATGGGCAAGATAAGCAGGATTTGGCCCCTTACTATGATGGCTTTCAGGACTTCCTATTGTGGGAAGCAAAGAAGCCCACTGTACCACATCCATGACAACTACTCAGATCCTGCAGGTGTCTCCACACAGCAGAGACAGACGGAGCAAATACCATTTCCAGCTTTGCATTAATTCTTTAAAACTGCATTTTTGGATGCTATTCTCTCTCTATCCAAATAGGCCTGAACAGAGAGAGGATCCACTAAAACCTCAGGGGTGAGGGAGAGAACGTTTTGTAAAGGGATGGCTTAGTGCAACAAAAATAAGTCTACTCACAGGACGGGGAACTTGCTATTTTATTTAACTACATCACAACAGAGTAGGGGAAAACTTCTACTGACTAAACCAAGAAAGGGTGGCACATAGCTCCATCTCATAATACTCTGAATAATCCAGTTAATCCTACAAAACTTTACTGTAAACCACAGGCTGTGCAACTGTGAAAGGGCCCTCTACTCTCTCATTATATCATTTGTTAAGCACTTATACAGTGTGTTCAATCCCCCCCAAAGGTGTAAATGGGGCTGTGGTGATTCCTCTAACCGTGTGGCTCTCAACCTTTCCAGATTACTGTACCTCTTTTAGGAGTCTGATTTGTCTTGAGGACCCCCTAGTTTCACCTCATTTAAAATCTACTTGCTTATAAAAATCAGACATATAAATGCAGAATTGTCACAGCACATTACAGAAAAATTGCTTACTTTCTCATTTTTACCATGTAATTATAAAATAAATCAATTGGAATATAAATATTGGACTTACATTTCAGTGTCTTGTATATAGAGCAGTATAAACAAGTCATTGTCTGTATGAAATTTTAGTTTATACTGGCTTCGCTAGTGCTTTTTATGTAGTCTGTTGTAAAACTAGGCAAATATTTAGATGAGTTGATGTACCCCAGTACCTGAGTAACCCCAGGGGTACACGTACCACTGGTTGAGAACCACTGTCCTACAGGCTGCCTGTGGGCTGGACAGAGGATTCTGTTCCACCCATCCCTTGAAGAATTTGCTGCACAAATTTTTTCTCACAGTTCCTTTTAGAAAACCCAATGAATTGGGCTGAAAGCCTGAAGAATCCATTACTTGGGATTTATGCAATGGTTTGCACAGTGGTGTATTTCATTCAAAGAAATCAGTAATATTTTTCTTTATTTGACCCATATTGTATGATTCTATAGTTTAAGTGATGGGTGTGAGGGAAGTGAGAAAAGGAGAGGTGAAGAATGATTTTTTACCTTTGTATTTTTAAATTCTGGGACATTTTCAGAAGCAACTAGAATTTTTAGAAAAAGTATTATAGTTTAAAAAAAAAAAAAAAAGCCAAACTGAATTCACTCTCTCTGTCTGGCAACAGTAGATATCACAAGTTTTATTTCTATGTTTGGTCCATCTCTAAAGCATCCACCTCCACAAAACAGGGGAAAAAAAGTTAAACATAACTGATTACATTTTACCTCAGCAGAATATCTGCAATCTGTTTAGTTTCTGAGATGTATTGTTTATAGACAAATGACTGCATATGGTATGAAATTACTGAAAAACTCCTGGGACAATACAACAGTCTTCTGGCTAATTTATTTGAAGCTGCAGACCAGCAACATTTGAATATAAGCAGGAAGAATAATTTTAGAGTTGGATGTTGTAACAGCTTTAGTGCGTGCTAACAGTTTCATTCACCTGTTTTTGGTTGTTGTCATTTTCCTATTATCTATTAAGGAAAAAGGCATTTCCAGAAACAAGAGTTGCTGAAAAAGAAAACGATAAAGAATAAGCATAACTGAAAGACACATTTAAGCTTTTTTGTGCAATTATGACCTCTCTGCAATAATCACACATAACAAATTGTCCCTCTAGTAGACTTAAAACCAATGTTGTAGTTGTTAGGCCCCAGTCCAGCAAGAAATTTAAGCATGTGCATAACTTTAATCACTTGAAGAGTCCCATGGACTTCAGTGGAATTACTCAAGTACTTAAAGCTGCACACTGGCTAATGTGCTTTGCTGCACTGAAGCATTAAACAACTATTTATCACTTTTAATAACATAAAAATAAATCTTATTAAAATTGTTAAGCAAACAATTGAGTTGTCTATGTACTTTATTATTGGACTGGTAACATTAATTAATCTGCTGTCATCCTCCCTCAGAATGCTATTATTCATGCAAATACAGTTTTTCATGTTTGTTTAAATAGATGTTATTTAGAAAAGTATTCTGAGGGAGTTGTATGCTTGTTTGCCAGTGAGACAAAATGATGAATAAGGCAATAGAGGTTTGTCAAAAATGTATCTGGTACTTTACCTCTGAATATCTAAAAGAGATATTCAACTTTTACTCACTAGAGTAGTTCCATTGACATAGCATCCAATATCTTGAGATCTACAAAGAATGAAATTAAATGGTATATACTATCGGAAAGGCAGATTCTTGGTTATGTAATTAGTCTTCATGAGATTGAGTAGGAAATGCTTGGTAAGAAAGGTTTGTAGGATTATGTTCCTAGACTCAGTTAGCCCTACAAAGAAAATTTGTTTTCCTTGCCAATAAAGAGGAAATGTTGGGCCAAATTTTTCAAAATGTGACTTCCTCTCTATGATGATAGATTCATAACATCTTCATGTGCAGGTGGTAGAATTTAAACATCTAAAACACATTAACAGTGCTGTTAAGATGTTAGTGTTAGGAAAATACACATGGAGTTGTTTTCCTGTAAAAAGTTGAGTGGGTAACAAGCTGAAGCTGCATCAGCCTATTTGAAAAGTTAACCGTGGGAGGGGTGGGGGCGGGTAATTTAAAGAGAGAGAGAGACACAATATAATGAAGTGGTGTGATATAACACTTTATCGGTATGAGTTTGGAATGGCCATATTACACAAGAATGGTAAATACAAAGTTTTGAAATTCAGGTCCTATACATGTAAAATATTATTATACGTTATTATTTTATTATGTGATTGTGCATGCTCAGTGGGTACGCATGCTAATTGTTTAGGCATCATTTATACAGGCCACTTCTGATTTTTTTCTCTTAAAGATAAAATAAGCCACTCTCTTCATTGATTGTGTTATGACAGACAGAATGCAATACATAGTAATTTACAGTGCCATGCAAAGACATTTCAGCAATACAATAGCATGTACTCTGTGAAATCAGATGAATGTGCAGAGTGTTACTGATTTAAATTAATGAGCCCCTTTGCCTCTAGACCCCATGGAGTTTTCCTGAACTGTCTGCTGATGAAAGCTTCTCTGGCTGATTGAGGAAAGAAATTGAAATGCTGTAGTAATCTTCGCTTTAGATTTTACATAAGATGGTTGCTATTTTTTTTTTTTTTTTTGGATGCTAAACATCCTTAATAGAACAGATAGAATTATCCAATACAGGTGGAATTTATAAGAGTCTCCATGGTGTAGATTATGTCACTTAGTTCACAACTGGCAACCTAAATCAGAATAAATCTTTAAAAGGAAGATAATCAGGGTCTTTGGTATGGACCGTGCTGCTGAGATATTTTTCACTGTGTGTTGTGGTGTTAAATTGCTGATTTGATACAGTGACAGAGAATTACACAGGGAGTTTAAAAAAAATTTTAAATTACATTATTAAATAATGGGTAGGTTGAGACATAAGCCCACAAAATCAAGGAAATCCTGATTTAAGATTGCCACTTCATCCTTAATGCGCTTCATGAACAGGGTGACCAGATGTCCTGATTTTATAGGGACAATCCTGATATTCGGTGCTTTGTTTTATATAGGTACCTATTACCTATTACCCCCCTCTGTCCCTTGCTATCTGGTCACTCTACCAAGAATGGACATCCATAACCACTCTAAAGGCTTAACTGTCTGATTTCTGGCTCTATTTAGTAAATTGCTGAAATCACTTTAATGTTAGGCATCGAAAACTCATTTTGCAAACTTTAGACCCCTCTCAAAAGTTATGGGCTCTAGATAAAGGACCTAATCCTGCATACACTCAGTTATGGATATACTATTTATTTCTGTGAATACTTCAATAACACCTGGTATAAATGTTTGCAGAATTAAGCCCTGATAGATGAATTTGAAGGCTTTGAGTTCCATTTGGTCCTAGGAAATTGTAAGCTCTAGACTGCTGAATATTTATTTTCTTCCCTAGTTTTTCTTGACACAGAACAAGAATTACTTAAAAACATGAATCATTATTAGTTGTGTAGCTCAAGTTTGTTTAAAATGTTTTAAAAATGTGTTTTAGAAAATAAAAAATAAAGTACCCTTTGAAAAACAATAACTTTATATTATGAGATTAAATGAATAGTGAAATTCAAGAAGACTTTTGAAAATCCCAAACCTTTCAAAAGTTTTAGACATTTCACTAAACATGAATCTGGTTTTCCTGTCCCTAGTTAAAGTATTTCTTCTTGTCAATCTGCCATTCAAAGTATCTTAAGAATAACGTGTTAAAATTGTATCAAGGCTAACATAAAGTTTTAGTAAACTTCTATCCTCACTGATAGTGTTATGATAGACAGAACACAATACACTACACCTGAAAAGAATGGAAATTAATAATCCCTTAACTTCACCAGAGAAAACTGAAGAGTCAGCTGTTATAAAATGTGAAGTCAAAGTACTATACATGAGTTTGAGTCTCATGGTTGTTAAATACCTCTCTGATAAGAGATTTAAGTCAAAGGGGCTTGCAGAAACAATGAAAACAGGATTCTAAGACATTTGCAGAACCCAAAAGATAGAATAAATATATTCTCTTTTATCCAGAATTATTTTTGACCCTAGAATATGAGAGTTGCCCATGAAAAATCTGAATAGTTGAAGACAATAGGTAATAACTGATTAACCATGAGACTAACACTGTAAATCTGACTCAAAGGTTAGAAGTGAAAATTGACTAGTAAGCCTCTGATAGTCCTTTACTTTGCTAATACTGGACTGGGCATGAAACTATAGAAGGAAAACAGGCAGGAGGTGGCTGGGGAAAGCAGAAGCTTTAAAATAGAGTCCCTGTATCACCACACCAGCTCTGGAACTCTCTCTCTCCTTCCCTAGCAGTGCAGATCCTTGGACCTCATCCCTTAAAAGGCATCTCACTGTGGAGGGAACTCTGAAAAAAATAAAACAGCCTCTCACTGTGTTGCTTTTCCATTCAGGTCTCTGTGGTGCTACTGGAAGGACAATGTGCATTCCCTGTTGCACATTCCCAGTGTTGCACTGTGCCCCCAACCTGCCCGTGTCCCTACCTCCTGTGGAACCCTGGAGCTTTTGCAAGGCCTATGGAAGCAGAAAATGCACCTAAAGAGGGAGCTGATGCCCCTCTATTCCTGCACTAGAATGGGATCTGTATGTTGTGTCTCTGTGTGTTTGTGTATCCCTGGGATATTTGGATAGGAGTAGAAAACTTGCTCAGAAAATTTCTCCCATGCCTCCTTATTCAAACAAAATTAAACTACATACTAGCTTTGATGGCCAATCAGAGATGATCTTTAAAAATGAGCAATTTGTGCTGTAGTTAGATTAATGGAGAAGGGATCTCAATACCATGACAGACTAAGGCTTAATTCCATGGGACTTAATTATAGGCCTTTTATATTGCTCATCACAGTGGTATCTGAGCGCTTGACTGTCTTTCAACAGAATCATTATCAACAATTTCTCCAATGATATGTAGGTTGCTGAAGAAATTTCTCTTTCAACCAATTAAAAATGAAAACATTAAGGGAAATAGATGGTCAGTTGCTTAGGTTTGTTATAGCTCTCTTGAGCATGAAGATGTAGGAAAGAGAGGAATCATCTTTAGAAGCCAAAGTAAGAAAAGAAATCTAGCTAATTTATTTGGCAGCAGCATTATTTCATCCCGTAGGAATGAATGCTCCTAAAGAAAAAATCCAGTTTTTGTCAAATAAAAAGGAGGAGGGAAGGCAGGAGAGACTGAGAGAACTTTTCCTCTATTAAGCAATCTCTTGCTGAAATATAATTTGGAACAGACAATGCCAAAGGAACGATATGTCCTTAAGGCATTTTGCTGACTCTCTTTGTATTATCTAGCGGTCTGTGGACATTTTAAAAGAAAAGTTTCCAGTAAAATGCAATGGCAGTTTTCATGTTTGCTTCGTAAAATAAAATGTTCTAATGAGATACTAAAAGTGTAACAACTTAAACCATAATATTCTTAGTTTGTTTGAGATGATCTTTGTAATGAAATATTATTTTCTTTGGATGTCTAATATCTTGCATGCCATTTTGAAAATAGTGGGTATTACTCAGTTGCATCTGAAAACTTGTGGCCAATATTTAATAAATAAGAAACTTGCTTTTTATTTTTCCTAATCAAGGGCTATTTTATGTCCTTAAAACTTAGTCCCAGTGTAGATGGGCTGTGCAGGAGCATCCTCTAGTAGCAGCTAGCAGCAGTTGTGTTTCAGATTAGCATCAGTGGTGTAACAATCCATAATCAGTTGGGCACAAGTAATGTGTTTGTCACTAATCCTCCCTCCTACAGATATAGACGAATGGGAAGATGGTCTAGTGGATAGGGCACTAGACAAGGACTCAGAAGGCCTGGATACAATTCCTAGCCCTGTCACTACCCTCCTATGTGACCTTGGAAAAATCACTTCATCTCTCTGTGCCTCTGTTTCTAACCCCTATCCTTTGTCTGTCTTATCTATTTAGATTGCAAGTTCTTCACATCAGAGACTGTCACTATACTTGCACAGTGCCTAGCACAATGGGTCCCTGATCTCACCTAGGGCTTCTAGCCATAGGAACTACTGTAATATAAATAAATAAGAATCTGGGTTCAATTCCTGATTCAGCTGTGTGTATCCTGTGTGACCAGGGGCAAGTCTAAACTGTGTCTCAGTTCCCCATCCATAAAGTGGAAATAATAGTTCTCTACTTCATAGGAGTGTTATAAGGGTAAAATTCTTTAAATAATTATAAGCTACTCAAGTACTATGAATGACAAGGGCTATATATACCCATATCTATCTAATACGTACATATATATATATATATATATATATATATTTACACACATATATATAATACTAGTAACTAAAAGCCTGTGTTGTCACACAGGTGTAATTCATAAAGTTAAAATGCCTTAATAAGTGGATGGAAACAGACCACAAATCTCATTAATGATTCATCCTGGTGATACTCAACAAAAAGAACCCTAAATCATGCTTGTAGTTTTGTTTCCATTGCTTCATACTGACTCAACAGACATTCATGGGTTAAGATAGAATGACAATCTTGGAATCTTATTATATAGACTAGTTGCTGGAAGCCCGTGCTCTTGCATGGATGTAATTTGTAAAGTTGCGTGGGTAAAAAAGCAGAAAATGGTTGAGAACTTAAAGGATGGACTATAACAGGCTGCAAATCTCAATGATGACTGAACCTAGAGATAGTCTAGCATAGTCCAATCTAGATAACAGCTTGCAGCAGTTTTCATCATTTCACATTAACTCAACAGATATTTTAGGCTTCAGAATGATGTTTGGCATTATTGTGTGTGATAGTTGTCTTTTATGGGTGGCTGTGTTGATTTGTGTGCTGGAGAGTTGTATGGATTTGCATGGGTGGTGAATGAGAGGTGTGTGCTGTGGGAGGAGCTAGGTATGATTGCAGTTATTTGTGTATGCTGTTGTATAGGTGATTGTATATCTAGAGGGTTGTGCTGCAAGATTGTGTGGGTGGTGAACTCACCAACATTTGAGGATGTTCATAAAGTAATTATGCAAATTAAGAACAATAAAGCATCAGGTCCTGATGGTATGCCAGCTGGGGGAGAAACACTGACAAACAAGCTCCATTTACTGTTCCTCAAAATCTGGTGTACTGAAGAAATCCCAGCTGATTTACACAATGCTAACATAGTCACCATTTTTAAAAGGAGAGATAGGGCCAACTGTGGCATCTATCAAGTCATTGCCTCCTCTCCATCACTGTGAAGATTCTTGCTAGAACCTTATTGAATTGTCTGCTCCCTCTTGCAGAGGAAGTACTCTCAGAGTCCCAGTGTGGCTTCAGACCATTATGAGGCACCACTGACATGATTTTCGCAGCTAGACAGATTCAGGAAAAATGTTAAGAACAACACTAGGAGCTGTATATGGCCTTTATCCATGTGACCAAAACCTTTGACTCTGTCAACCGCGAGGCTCTGTGGAAAATCATGTCCAAGTTTGGTTGCCCAAGGAAATTTACCACCATTGTAAGACTCCACCATGACTAGATGACTGCCTCCATCTTGTGCACTGGCTCTACCTCTGAGCCCTTTGCCATTTGAACTGACAAGTTGTGTACTAGCACCCACTCTCTTCTCCATTTTCCTAGCAGCTATAAAAATGCTAATCCAAGACCAAATGCCACAGGGCATTGTCATTGTGATTTCAGAGCCATTGGCTATTATCTTTGAAAGCTTGTGGCAATTGGGGGAGGTCCCTGATGACTGGAAAAAAGCAAATATAGTGCACATCTTCAAGAAAGGGAGGAAAGAGGATCCAGGGAACTACAGACTGGTCAGCCTCACCTCAATCCCTGGAAAAAATCATGGAGCAGGTCCTCAAGGAATCCATTTTAAGGCACTTGGAAGAGAGGAAGGTGATCAGGAACAGTCAACATGGATTCACCAAGGGAAAGTCATACCTGACCAACCTGATTGCTTTCTATGAAGAGGTGACGGGCTCTGTGGATGTGGGGAAAGCGGTGGACGTGATATACCTTGACTTTAGCAAAGCTTTTGATATGGTCTCTCACAGTATTCTTATCAGCAAGTTAAAGAAGTATGGGTTGGATGAATGGACTATAAAATGGATAGAGAACTGGCTAGAGCATAGGGCTCAACGAGTAGTGATCAATGGCTGCATGTCTAGCTGGCAGCTGGTCACAAGCAGAGTGCCCATGGGGTCGGTCCTGGGGTCGGTTTTGTTCAACATCTTCATTAATGATCTGGAGGATGGGGTAGATTGCACCCTCAGCAAGTTTGCAGATCACACTAAGCTAGGGGGAGTGGTAGATACCCTGGAAGGTAGGGATAGGATACGGAAGGACCTTAACAAACTGGAGGATTGGGCCAAAAGAAATCTGATGAGGTTCAACAAGGACAAGTGTAGAGTCCTGCACTTAGGATGGAACAATCTCATTGTTACCGGGCTGCCCTCTCTGGCCCGGTTGTTGGGGTCCTCCCTCGGGCTCTGTCTCCAGGGGAGGCCACAGCGCCTTCCTACACACGGGGAAATAGCTCGCTGTCTGTGAGCAAATAGTCTTAGGCAGGGTGAGCAAGCAGTTTAGTGCTCTGGCCCTCAGGCAGGGCGAGCGAGCGAGCAAGTAGTCAATTGCTCCAACCCTTAGGCAGGGTGAGTAAGCAGTGGTGCTCTGGGGAACAGAAGGGAGCAGGAGACTCTCTTTGGGGTGGCTAGAAAAAGGGGGGAGGAGGACGCAGGCCCACACGTCTCCTCTGCATCCCAGCCCAGGGCCCTAGCAGTGGCGAAGGCATTTGCCACTGTGTCGGCGGGGCTCCCGCCGCAACACGCCGACGAGGCCTCCGACTCAGCCACAGGCTCTGGCTGCCCCTGGACTACTTCCTCCCAGTATCCCCGGTGCCTGCCTCCTCAGTGTCGCTGGCATACGCCATCCGGGGTAGGCCCGTCAGTCTCTCCTCGTCCACGGGCGGCAAGGTGGGGAGCTCCTCTTTGAGGGGTAGCTCCTCTAGGTCATATGGTGCAGGGAGGGGTCCGACTTCCGGCAGCTCCTCCAGGTCCTCTCCCAGCTCAGGGGGCCCAGTGGCCAGCAGCTCCTCCAGGTCCTGTCCGGCCTCAAGGGATATCCTCCACCCGGGCTGCTCCAGGGCCTCTGCCCAATCCCGGGGCTCCAGTGACTTGGTCCAGTCCTGGGGTCCGGGTCCCTCGGCCCAGTATCTCTGCCCGGATTGCCTGGTCCAGCTCCGGGAAGGCCCTACCCAGTCTCTAGGCACAGTTTGGGCCAGGGTTGATCGGTGGCTCTGCTCCGGCTCAGGCCTCTGCCGGCCGGGCAGCACATCTGTCTCCGGCGGCAGTCTGTCCCTGACTGAGCTCTGGGGCTGTGCTTTTATACCGCCCCTTTCTGTGGGGGCTCCGCCCCACTGCCGCGGATTGGTCTGGCCGGGAGATCCTATCGCGGCCCAGTGCCCTTGTTGCTGCGCAGACCTAGCCGCCAGGCCTGATTGTGTCCATTCAGGCTGCTCGCAGCCTCCCTCAGGCTCTGTCTCCGGGGGAGGTCACAGCGCCTTCCTACACCCATGCACAGCTACAGACCAGGGACTGACAAGCTAGGCAGCAGTTCTGCAGAAAAGGACTGGGGGTAACAGTGGATAAGAAGCTGGATATGAGTCAGCACTGTGCCCTGGTTGCCAAGAAGGCCAATAGCATATTGGGCTGCATTAGTAGGAGCATTGCCAGCAGATCGCAGGAAGTGATTATTCCCCTCTATTCGGCATTGGTGAGGCCACATTTGGAGTATTGTGTCCAGTTTTGGGCCCTCCACTACAAAAAGAATGTGGAGAAGTTGAAAAGAGTCCAGCGGAGGACAACAAAAATGATTAGGGTGCTGGAGCACAAGACTTATGAGGAGAGGTTGAGGGAACTAGCCTTGTTTAGTCTGCAGAAGAGAAGAATGAGGGGGGATTTGATAGCAGCCTTTAACTACCTAAAATGGGGTTCCAGTGAAGATGGAGCTAGGCTGTTCTCAGTGGTGGCAGATGACAGAACAAGGAGCAACAGTCTCAAGTTGCAGTGGGGGAGGTCTAGGTTCGACATTAGGAAAAAAGTTTTTCACTAGGAGGGTGGTGAAGCACTGGAATGGATTACCTAGGGAGGTGGTGGAATCTCCATCTTTGGAGGTTTTTAAGATGCGGTTTGACAAAAGCCCTGGCTGGGATTATTTAGCTGAGGTTAGTCCTGGTTAATCCTACTTTGAGCAGGGGGTTGGGCTAGATGACCTCCTGAGGTCCCTTCCAACTCTATGATTCTATGATCCAATATCGGACTCATGACAACCTCTTCAACCTCTCTCACTTCCATACTAGAACTAAAGTAACATCAGCAAAGATAACCAAACTACAGTATGCAGATGATTGTGCTGTAGCTGCACATTCAAAGGAGGTTTAACAACAGCCCTCTGTTGCTTCTCAGTTTAGGGCTAACCGTCAACATCATCAAAACATCATTAGTCTGCTCCCAGTCAATCATCAGACCCAGCTAGGAAGATCTACACTGAGAGAGGAACTGGAAAACGTAGAACATTTTGCCTATCTTGGCAGCCATCTTTCACAGAGGGCAAACATAGCCATCGTGATTCAGCACAGAATCCAGTGTGCCATCCTTGACTTTGGCAGACTGTCCCACCGGGTGTTCAACAACCATGATATGACTACACTAGAACACACTGTAGACTTTTAGTTTATAGGATGGTGGTAATCCCAACTCTCCTTTACAGTTGTCAGTCTTGGATGACTTATAGAAAACACCTGAAAACCTGGAAGGCCAGCACCAGCTCTTTCTCTGGAAGATCTTCAACATAAAATGGGATGATCGCCGCATTAACGTCAGTTTCCTCACTGAGGCCAACATCTTCAGAGTTGAGTCCCTCATTATCCAGCACCAGTTGAGGTGGAACAGGCATTACGTGAGCATGCGTGATGCATGTCTATCAAAACAATTGTTGTATGCCCACGTCACAAAGGAGAAAGGAAACAGTGAGGCAAAAAAAAATGTTTCAAAGACGCCCTCAAGACAAACATCAAGAGATGTGGCATCAACCTCACACAATGGGAGACAGTAGCCCAACATAGGGCTAACTGGCAAAGACTTGTCAGAGAAGGAACGACCATTTGTGAGGTAAATTGTCTCACCTTGGTTGCAGAAAAACGTTGGGAAAGAAAGGACAGGTCACTGTTATGCAGTAATTGTAGCCCAAGCCTACCTCCCGACACCACCTGTGATGTCTGCCAACAAGTCTGCGGCTCAAGGATCGGACTCCTCAGTCACCAAAGGACCCATATAAAATAATACCCATCCAAGAGATCATCCTCCATTCGAGGGCTCACCAACAACAAATGAGGGGTGTGTGCAGCAGTGATTGTGTGTGTTTGGAGTTATTCTGTCTGTGCAGGCTGTATTGTTGTGTCAGTGGTTTTGAAGAACTGTGGCAGTTGGTAGCATGGGTGTGATAGTTGGGCCAAATAATTCACCAGCTCTTCAGTCTCCCTCAAACAACCAGTGAAACAGTTGCATGCAAATTAGTCGTAGAGCAAGGGTGGTGACTGTAGCCCAAGAGATTAGCCTGCAAGCTTGCTATATTATATAATCTATTTATTCTTTATTAGTGTGATTAATTATATTATTTTTTTGGGTACTAAATAATTCCAGTACCCATTGCTTCATTATATTTGGCTGTAATGCAAGGAACCTACAGGCCCTGTATGATTAGCTAAGCAAGTTAGCATAAAACATATGTAAACTTTAGCATAAATAAATGGCCTACTGGTTACCCCTTTTTAACTTTGGCGAACAGAATGGAGAACCGAACGTATTTACCGAAGAAACATGCTGGTAACCACGAGATACACCACAAAGGACATTGGTTCAGACCAATGGTAATGGTTTCAAGGATGAGATAATCAGTATTAATATGTATAGATATGTTATTAATATGTAAGAGTAAGTTAGCTCATAGAGAATGTGTACCCTAAGATTTATTAGGATAAGAAAATAAGATTTGGGCATGAAAATTTGAGCACTGGCATAAATATGCAGGATAGTACCAAGACCCTATAAGAGAACAACCCTCCACATGGAAGTAATTCTTTTTCTTGCTTTCCCTGATTTTAGTAATATAGTGTAATTACTCAATACTCAACCCTATTCTCTGTATCTCGGGGCTGAGGAACTTGGACCATCAAACCCATTTTGGCATGCCAGAGATGAGGCTGGTCCTTTGTCTCCTACTATTGGCTCTCCTCAGAAGGGTGTAAGTATGTTATTTTAGTTAGCTTCTGGAAAGGAACATTACCACAAGGGGCTATAGAATTGTATTGCACTTTCGTGGCTCTGGGGTTCGTAGCTTTAATAACTCTGTCATTTATTTTCATAAAGATCTCTAAAGACTCGCTTTCCCTCAGTGTGAATGTCCTTGTCACACATCCCAATGGTCTGCACAAAGTATTGAAGTCAACATTCTCTAATTGTATAGCCTGATTTTGGGACAAGAACCTAAGTATCTTCTGGTCAAATCATTGGCAAGCCTATAATAAATCAGCTTTATAAAAATCAGGTCAAGAGTGACTGACAGTTATTTCTGATATCCCAATGGTCTAAGCCTCTTGGTATGGCATACATGCCTTGCTGTTCCACAGGTGTCATTTGCAAAGCCAAAAATGGCTGAGATCTTAAAAATTGGATGTTAAAGACCATGAAATTGAGTGATTGATTGAATCTGGTGATATTTTGAACAAAAGCTCTCAACCATGCTTGTAGCTATTTCCGTCATTGACACTCTAGATATTCTAGGCTTCAGGTGACAATCCTGAAATTTTATTATATAGAATATACACACATGTATATACCTTATAGATAGTAGGGGAGGTTTCTTTCACCCTTCTCTTAACACACACTTGTGCCACCTACCTAGGTTAGTGACAATCTACTCCTGTGTAAATTTTGAGGAGTGGGGGGTTGCTATTCACATCTTTAGCGTGAACAGTGCTATACTGCCAAATCAATTTTCGAAGGCAGAAGACAATAAAACTTTGAAATTAATAATAATATTTCCATTTGTGGAAAATTAAATGACATCATAATACATACTGTGGCAAGCTTTTTTGCCTTACCCACTCCATAAAATCACTCCATCTGCCCTGCTCTATGCACTCTCCCTGAAACTCTGGTACTGGCCTCTGTTGAAGACAGGATATTGGACTAGAAGTACTATTGATCTGAACCAGCATTATAGTTGTTATGTTTTTATAACTGCCTCACATGCTAAAGGAAAATCTTGTATGAAATCTTTTGTAGTATGCATATGCCTAACTGCTCTCGCTATTTCGAATAAAAATACATTTCACTGAAGTAACATTACATTTTTGCAAACTGGACAGTAAATAATAATGCTTTGTACCTACCATTCAGGATCCAAAGGACTTTGAACTTCACCCTACACCTTTGAAGCAGGTATTTTTATATTCTTTTTGCTGATCGTTAAAACTGAGGTACAGGGTTTTCAAAACTAGTCTTTAATTTTGGGGGAGCAGATTGAGAAATTTTACAGAGTTTCAAAGCTGGCTAATCAAAAATTGCAACTCACAAAATTAGACCACATTAAGGAATATTTTGGCCTCACTTACTTGTCAAAAGGTAACTCTGGAAGTTTTGTAGACTGGAAATAGAACCCAGGTCTCTTAGTTCCCAGTTCTGTGCTTTAGCCACAAGTCTTTCCAATTTGATGGATGATTCCAAAGCCAATTATTTAAAAGAAAGTTAATTTCGGAGCGTTACTTTACAAAAATAAAATGCTCTAATTAGAGTTGGTTGAAAGTTTTCTGGTGAAACTTTTTTTTCCCAGAAAGTTTCTCATTTTGTTCCTCTCAGCCCATCCAGAAAGTATCTTAAATCTTAAAACATTTACTTATTTATTTTTGTCAGAAAAACTAAAAAAACCCAGAAAATTTCAGGTTTTCAGTTTTTCAACAAATAGAAATTTTGAGAAGAAATTTTCAATGAAAACATTTTTTTCCCCTCAAAATCTTCCCAGAGTGTAGGGACATCTTTCTTTACAACCAGCTGTCTCTCAAATACTGGTACATTGCTGTTGAAAGACAATCCAGAATAGTATAATAGCCTCAGAGGAATTAGAAACATAAGTACATTTTCATCCTTATAAAAGCAAAGCTGCTTACTGCAGAAATCACTGGCACCATCACCCATCAGCTTTAGCAAAAGAATACAAAGCCTACAGGACAGGCTCTGGAAAAAATAAATTAAAGACTAACAAGTTTGGGGAAGGAATACATTCCAATGTCTTCATTTAGCCTGCTTCATATTAAATAGGAATCTCCTTACAGCATCAGACAAATGGTATCCTGTCTCTAAGACTGCAAAAGGATACCTATATGTTTCAGAGGAACGTGAAAATGTATTTGCCCACTTGATTTATAATAACAATTGTATTCATGCTTCCCCCTCCAACTGCCAAGACACTCAGTAACGCATCAAAGCAATTTAATACAACCTAACCCCTGATCTCTATACTCCGAACTTTGGATTCTGAACTGCTCCTTATCTCCAAACTGGCTAACTATTACATAATGGACAATTCTAAAGTCACAGAACAGAACACCCCTGAGCTTTGGCATGAATATTTTTTCCTCTATCTTTTCTTATTATATTTCCCTCTGTCATATCTTTCTCTCCACACTAAATGATGTTAAATGTTTTAGCTTTTCATACTCCATCTCTCTCCATGGCTTTTACCATAACAGATAATGGCTTCCACAGATGGGCAAATAAATTTAGCCAGCAGAATCACTAAATAAAAAGGGATTATTAGCAATCATCTTAAAACCAGAAGTCCTTCTATAAGGATGCATGGAAAATGTTTCTTATGGTGAGGTGAAATCAAGTAGAGGTTTCATGGCACAGCTGCAATTACCTTTCACTAAGGAGAAAGATGTGTGTGTGAGACATTAAGCATGTACCCAGTGTATCCTTATTATAAGGAATAGGAACTTTATTACTGCTAGCTCTATAATTTGAAGAGACAAATATAAGTCTTTGAAATGATGCTTTCCAAAATGAACCGATAGGTCATTATGGCTTAAGAATCTCTGCCACTATTTCTGCCAATCAGTGTCAAAATACTGTTAAATATAATTGCCTTGTTATTTTATATGTTGACATTTATTATTTCCCAGCTGATAAAACAGGCTCCTTTCTTTCAGAGATTTATGGTCTTCTAGAAGTTTAGCAGCAATATAATATTAAGCTAAGATGATGAATGCACCTCTTTTACTCTACAAGTGCGGTGCTACATTTTTTGATAGCACATTTACATTACCCCTGCAAATAAACTCCTTCACTCAAGAAGTTTGCAGTTCTGGATATAGGAAATGTTTTCAATTACAACTCGATGCATTTATTTGCCCCCCTTACCCTATCTGCACTCAGCATTTCAACTTGTATTAAGACAAAGGCATTTTTTCTTCTCTTTTCTCCATTATGGGCCTAATCCTGCCACAGGAATATACAAAGCTCCTAGTGTCACCCCTGTTGCAGGCCATTTGCATAAAACATCTTGTTAGCAAGACGATGACTCAAAAGGACAATGATTACTCCACGTGCTGAAGCTGTTGCTTCACCATTTCCCATCTCCTATAAACCTCTTGGCTTCTCTGACTCATGAAGCAGAAGAAGCAGGTAGAGTGAGGTGTCCCAGGACTTCACCCCACTTCACCTGGGCACTGGATTAACAAAAACAGGTACATAATGGCACAGGCACCCTGGGAGTACTGAATCCCCAAAACAAGAGTTAAGTAAATTGCAAAGAGGCCAATGGATGTCTATGAAGAAGTTATTTCATTTGTGTGGTAAGGTAGCATGATGCGTGGAGAAGGTGCTGGACTGGGATTCAGGTTCCTGTTGAGTGACCTTGGAAGGTGTCTTTTTCACTTTGTGCCTGTGTTTCCCATCCCACCATTTATCTGTGTGTCTGTCTAGACTGTAAGCTCTTCAGGGAAAGGACTACCTCTTATTATGTTTGTACAGTGCTAAGTAAAGTGGGGCCTAATACAAAAATTTAATAATAGTGATAATGATGAAGGAGCGAAATGTGTCAAAGGTATTTTAGTGGCTCTCCCTTTGCCTGAATGTTCTTGGTAAGAGACAAAAACTTTCCTTTTTAAAAACAAGCTAACAATTAAAAGTAATGCACATGCTATGTGGGCTCCCCGAGGACTTAGCTACCTGCTAAGGAATTCAGTATTGCCAACTCCAAGCATTCAAACATCATGAGTTAGGCCCCCAAAGCATGAGATTTTAATAAATCCTACCTTTGGGATTCCTTTTTTTTTGCTTCCTGGTTTCTGAGACTACACATTTTCACATTTTTCCCTACATCCATGAGGGTAAGAAACTTGCATGTGTTTAATGAAAGGTGAAGTTCTCAGGTAAACATTGTCTCCAGAGCCTGGGTCTTGAAGGAAAGCACCATATATTGTGAGACTCACACTAAAATTGCAAGAAGTGGGAACACTGCAGAATTTGGGCCCAATCCTTCTCCCCAAGAAATCCGTGTGAGCAAGAGGAGCCATTGTGTCACCAGCAGGAAGTACGTGAAGACGTATTTCTGGTTGCTGCTTCTAAACACAACCATAGCTGCCATAAGAATCGACTGTAGGGCAGTGGTTCCCAAAAATCTCTGCACAATAAGGAAATGTCAGGTATTGCTAGGGTGCAAGCAATGGGGGAGGGGAGAAGGGGATGGGGCAACAGAAGAAGCAACCTGAACATAAGCATAATAAGAGAACCATAGTAGAAGATTGCTGCTCCTCTAGGGTGGGTTGCAGGATGCATGGTCCTGGGCAGGCATCACAAGGTATGCCCAGACTGCAATCAAAGGTGTGCCTGCAGTACGTGTAGACATACCGGAGCTAGCTTTGATCTAGCTACCTCAAACAACAATAGCAGTGGATGCATGGGAACATGGGTGGCTGCATGGGCTAGTTGCTCATGAATATAACCTGGGTTCTGGGCAGGGTTGTACAACTCGTGCTGCCACAGCTTCATTGCTATTATTCTTTGAGCTAGCTAGATCAAACCACATGCTGCAGTCACACCTCTGATTGCAGTGTAGACATACCCACAGAGGAAGTGTTTTTGGAGGAGGCTGATGTCTAGCTGCAGAAAGTGAACTTGAGCTCCCCTTCAACACTGCTCTCCATATAGCTTCTCCCGCACCTTCCACAATAACCCTCCTGCTGTCTCTCTGACTTTTTCAGCAGACAGAATTATGTTCAAATAGACTCTGCTGACTCCTCCAGTCTGCATCGGATCCTAGCTTTGCTATGCAACTACCAGGACAAAGCTGGGCTTCTCTCTACCAAATGAGAAGGGGCCTAGAGAGTCTCCCAAATTAACAACATTATAAATTCATTTTCTTAAAATAGACTGAAAAAAAGGTCTATTCCTCACTATAATCCTTGCTCATAGAAAATGAAGTCAATGGTTCTGGTCATCCTTTACAAGTGAGTGCTGCTGATAGAGGTCAGCAAGGAAGGATGTTACATACTCATACTTAACCATGGATACATACAAGCTGCAAATTTCACATCCATTCTCACTCACCAGCTGTATCAGGCTGCTCTTCTTTGCCTGTGTAAAGGAGCTCATAGTAGCTTTAATAATACATCTAGTTTTAGGCCAGACACAGTGTGACAAACCCACTCCAGCGAAATGGCTGGAATTCTAATTAGGAAGGATGGCACCACCTCCCAATCCTTCTCTTTAAATCCAATGTCATGATCACAGGTCAGAAGCCTTATATCAGGGCCAGATCTTCATCTGGGGCCAATCAGCCTTGCTCCACTGAAGTCAAAGGGTCCTATCCTGAGTGGTGCCCATCACCCACAACTCCCATTAAAGTCATGAATATTCAGTACTCAGTAAGATCATGCCCTAAGTCTGCCCCGTGTCCTTTTTACACCACTGTCTCATCCTGAAAGTGCTATCCAATGATCAGTGACAATCTGGAATTCTGAGTAAGCAAGAAGTTTGAGACATTTTTTCCAGTGACAGTCATGGTAGTATTTTCCCCTTAGTCTCAAGTTTTGGCTGATAAATGCTATTAAAACATAATGGAGAGATAATTTAAACATTTCTTTCTTAAAACAATAAGAAGCAGGAAAGCACCATGCTTTGTCTGATTACATTCAATATGTTGTATACCATTTCAATAGATACAATATGGTATGTTATTACAATTTTCAAAATATTTTTTAAAAAGTTAGCCAAGACTAATTGGGCTTATTTATTTGCCCTGATGATAGGTACCACATAGCCAAATGTAAAATACTTAAACCAGTTTATATACATTAAGTGGAATTACAAAAAACAAGGACTGTGGGAAATTAAGCTCCTGACTTTCCCAAAGAGTGAAAAATTATTTGCAGCAGCCATTTCTAAATTGCTTATAGCCCTTAAAATATGTTTACTATTTCACATTTTGTATTGACAAACTAGTCTGTCAGACATGATCAGTGAGGTGACAAAAAGTAATCTAGTTTTCTTCCATTGGCTGCTCTCCTTTAAGCTAGGAGTTGCTGAAAGAAGGGGTTTCTAATTAGGGTTGGGCAACTTCTCCTTTCTTTACTGCCACATACTTTATTATTTCCTAACACAAAGTCTCTCTCATAATTCTTTTCTCTCTCTTCCCGCCCCCAGCTTGATCAAAATTTTAGCCACTGAGTTGTTCTTTGAACTGAGCCAATTAGCATATAAAGGATGACTTTTTCATTTAAGGGAATTTTAAGCATTATAGATGCTGTGCCTGCTGAAAATGCTTGCTTTTATGGTTTCTTTGTATTAGGACTCCAGCAAAGTGGGTGCTGATTTGCAGTGGTTTCAGTACCAAGGAGGGGTGTTTATTCTGAAGCTACTTGAACAATTGTAACAGTTTGGTTTCAAAGATTAATTTTTCACCCTGTTAGATTTTTAATGAGCACTTGACAAGAGAAACTACATGCTGCTCTTTTTAGGTTCACTATATGTTTTGTTGTAGTGGCTGTGATTTTATTTTTCCATTTGAGATAACTGTTATATTTCTGGAGTCAGCAGAAGAGGAGATAGACAGACAGATGAGCTCTCTGCGGTGCTCCTTGGCTGCAAAACTGAAACTAACACAAAAGTGAGACTGGAGGAAGAGCACAGAACATTTCAAGGGATAAGAATCACATTCTGTCACCCTATTTAAAAAAAAAAATTCCAAACACACATACATTCTCATTTGCATGGCTAACATGAAATACAATATAACCTAACTAAAAGTTGTGGGCGGACTACCGCAGACTCATAAATTGCAAGGGATTATTCTGCCTGGAATAGCAATTTGCAAACAAAACAATTTATAAGCTCAGGCGCACAACTAGCTTTCACATTCTCTTGTATAATGTTGTGATGATGGTGTGTCAGTGTACTGAGCAACAGGAACTGTCAGTGGAAAGGAAGCACCTGGATCTTGTATGGAATCAGCTGGATCTAGTATCAAAGTTTCTTCCACCAGATCTTCAAAATTAGGAGTTGTAGTAATGGAAGGAGGTTCAATTGGAGGAATAGAAAGTCCTACTGGAACATCCTCAGAACATGTAGTACTAGTTGAGGCTACAACTGGTTCCTATGTCATTTTCATAAACATACCATTGGATAGTTTTACTGTGCATTTTACAAGCTCTCCAGGTACCCATTTCACTCTAGAACCACAGTTAAAAGTTTATACTAAGTCTCTGACTTGAAAAGATGATGATGATTCCCATGTCATTGATCACCTTGCATAGTTTGGGACTTGGCTACATGTGAGGCAATATCAGGATGTAGCAGGTCCTCAAAGGTACACAAAGATCACATCAAGAAGAGAGTTGCAGGTGACTCCTGGGTAGTATCAGGTGTTGTGTTCCTGTGGACAAGTACGAAATTGTCCAATTTTTGCTGATGACTCAGAACAGACTTCTTTGCTTTTAAGGCATGCTTAAGTGTTTATATAAAGCATACCGCTAGCCTGTTTGTAGCAAGATGGTAAGCATATGCTGAGCATATGTGCTGAATCCTATTTGAAGCTAGGAACTTTTGAAATTCTTCAGAACAGAACTGAGGTCCATTGTCACTCACCAGCTGTAACGGAAACCAAACTGGCTAGACAAGGTACCAAGATGTCCAATGGTCTTAGTAGGAGTAGCAAAAGTCATTCTGAAATCTTTTGTCAATTTTGAATGGGCACTGACTACAACCAAAAATATAATCTTCTAAAGTCCAGTAAAATCCACATGAATACATATTGTGGTAGGGTGGCCTTCGTCCTCCCATAGGCCGAGCGCTTTTTCAGCGTGGTGGGCACAAAATGGCTGCCCAGGGCTCCCACCAGTCTTAAGATGGCGGCTGTCTCACTTCTGCCCGGTCTCCCTTTAGGCCTTCGCAGGCCAAGCAGCGCCCTCGGGACCTTAGGTTCTAAGGTTGTGGTAGGGGGTGTCCGAGCTCACCCTCTTCTTCGGACACCAGCCCAGTGGCTGGCTGCTGCTATAAGGCACTGTGTAACATCTTCTCTCTGGGCTGCTTCCCTACCCTGGTCTTCGTTGGGAGTGAGTAGCCACTCCAACCAGCAAGCCCCTTGCTTTCCTCTGGCTCCTGCCACCCACAGTCTGCATCTGCATCTCCCACTCTCCAAACTCAAAGAGCATCCTGCCTGACTGGCAGAGAGCTTATATCTGCTCCCAGGCAGTGCTTAATGGGCCTCAGCTGACTCTGGCCTCAGCTAGCCCTAATCGGTCTCAGCTGGCTCTGGCCTCAGCTGACCCTGATCAGCCTGGAGGAAGCCTTGGGCAGCTGCTAGGGGAACAGGGCCTTGTTCATTCTTAGGCTAACATAGCGCCCTTCTACCACCCTCTGGTAGCCCCTGTCACAATACATATCAAAGCTACCTATCAAGCTATGAATACATCTCAGGCTACTACCAGGGTGTAGGCGCGCTTGGCAAGGATCATGCTGAATGTGCAGAGATGTAGTATAGCACTATGCCTTTCTCTCAATGTCTTTGTTGATGCCCGGCCACAAGACAAGATTCCAGGCTATGGCCTTCATCTGTAAAATGCCAAATTACCTTTATGATGAGCTTCCAAAACCTGAGATAGAAGTGATTTTGGAATGATCACTTACTTTTCCCATAAAATGAAACCATGATTCACAGATAATTCTCATTGATGTGAGATGAATTCTGTAAACTGGAGATTATAATCCAACACTGTACCTTGCAGTACCATCCCCTTCACGAGACAAAACACATCCGTTTCTTTGTTGATGTCCGTGCTAATGATGAATAACCTATCCATCAAATTGACATACAACATTTTATCTGAAGTTTCTTTGGGTTGATAAGAACTTGGGCATGGCAGGCACGAGAGCTCATCAGCATTGCCGTGCCGAGTCCCTTTGCAGAATTGAATAGTATAGGAATGACCTTAGGGTAGCATACAAGCAGCAAATGATGGAATTCCATGTTTTGATCCAAAAATTCAAAGTAACGGGTGATGATCCATCAGCAAGGTAAAACTTTTACCATACACATAGATATTCCAAATTCCAGAGACAATGCTGAGAGCTTCTTGCTCTATTTGTGCATAGTTCTTCTTAGGAATAGTGAGGGTTTGCAACTGGTTTCTTCATGCCATTAGGAAAAACGTTCAGAAAAACTGTACCTACTCCATATGGTGAAGCATCATAAGCCAATTGCAATGGTAGTGAAGCATCAAAAATGCATAAGAACTTGGCTGATGTCAACAGTTTCTTTGCTCCCTTAAATGCATACTCAAAAGCTTTAGTCCATTTTAATTTTCTCTTTACATGTAACTATTCATGTAAAGGTGCCAGTACTGTTGCCACATTAGGCATAAATTTACCACAGTAGTTAAGCAGTCCTAAGAATGAACATAACTGTGACACATTCTCTGCTTGAAGAACTACCTTCTCTTTCTCTGGTCATTTCCTTAAGCCCGTGGCATCAGTTAAATGTCCCAGGGATTCAATTTATTGTTTGAAAAACACACATTTGTCTCAATGTACTCTGCGCCCATTATCTTCCAAGTGGTGCAAGATAGTCCAAATTTCAAAGATAATCCTCTTGATCCGTTCCTGTAAAAGGATATTGTCTAGTTAACATTGAATTCAGTTTAGTACCTTCAGAATCTCATCCATGGCTTTCTAGAACAGAGCAGGTGCTGATGTGATACTGAAATGCAACCTGTTGTAACAAAATAAGCTTTTTTGTATGTTGATTGTGACATACTTGTGAGATGCTCGATGAATCTCCATTTGCAGGTATGCATTGAGCAAATCCAATTTACTGAAAGACTGTCCACCACTAAGAGTAGCAAACAATCTGCACATAAAACTAGATTCAGTGTCACTCTGAAATCTCCAAAAATTCAGATCAAGCCATCCTTTTTGACCACTGATGGGTTCACTATTTGAAACTGGTGACAAGACTCCACTGACACATTGGCTCATCTGTCCAAGTTCTATTTCAAAAACTTAGCAGTGTCTGTCCAGTATTTCTTGAAGATTTTGAGGTGCTTTTGTGATCATTCTGACCTTGGTCCAATTCACCATGAGCTTCTCAAGCCAAGATCTGTAAAATAATGTTGGATACTTTCCTTCAATCACATACAAGCATAAAATGACTGATTGTTCATCTAGTTGAACTTTCACCTGAAGTATCCCTTTTGGGACTAACTTTTTCCAGCATAAGTCTTCAAAACTGTGGAGGTTTCTTCCAGAGGAAATTCTGACAAAGTCTGTGTGATAGGTAGATGCAGAAATCTGTGAAACAGCAGCTTCGGTATCAGGCTCCATTCTTGCAGGAACTCCTTCAATCAAAATGCCACCTTTTACTCCGGCTTCCAATAATATTGTGTACTAGTAGTAGTGCTAGTAATGCTAGGTTTTGGTCAGTGTCACTAGAGCTCTTGTCTTTTTCCACATTATGAACTCCCAACCTCATTCCTATCTTAGACTCAGTTTTCATAAGCTTCTTCTTGGTTGTACGGTTACTCTGTGTTGCTGGTCAATGAACTGTGCAATAAGTCATGGAGATGAGTCCTTTCTTCTGGGCTTTCTACCAGTACTCTGATGTGCCCAGCAATCCTTCTTAGAATGTATAATTTGTACACAATGGCTACATGGAAATGCCTTATGTTCCTGTGGTTTTCTGTCTTGTTGATTCAGGAGGTGAATTTCTCTGTTCTCACTAAATTCCAGAGAATCTTTCTCTGCCGTCTCCATTTCAACGGCTACTTCAACTGCCTTCTTCAATGTAAGCACTGATACAGTCCATAACTTATTTCGGACCTGGTGACTGCATAATCCAGAGACGAACTGGTCATTCAGGGGATCACTTAATGTTTGTCCAAACTGACAATGCTCTGACAACTTCCCTAAAGCAGCAACATACTGTGCTCCCAACTCACCACTTACCTGATATCAGTGATAAAACAATATCATTCTTCTACTATTGATGAAATTGGAGAAAAATGTTCATGCATTGCTGAAGTAATTGTGGCAGAGGTGGAAATTCCAGGCACAGTTGGAGACAATAGGCCATGTGGCAATCTGTATGCCTTGTGGGATAGAAGGTCCTCACTGCCAATGTTATATTTCTGGAGCCAGCAGAGGGAGCTGATGGAAATACAGCTGTCTGCTGTTCTTGCTTTGTTGTTCTGGCTGCAAAACTGAAACTAATGGGAATCTGAGGCTTTGCACTGGGGATCATGGAGAAAACACAGAGCTTCCTGAACATTTAAAGTGACAGGGCATCACAATAAGCAATGCTAGATGCCAAAAACAAACCAGCCACATCCACCTTTTAACTTTTTCACAGCTTTCTAGTTCCTACCTCAGCTTTACATGTTTCACAAACTTTTGATTGTAAATAAGGGCAATTTTCTATACTAAGACAAGCCTGGGATTGGCAAAACTTGGTCAAAATATTTAGTGAAATTTTCTGTTGGAATTTTTAGCCACTTGATTTCACACATTTTATTATTATTAATTTTGGGGGGAAACAAATTGTTTTGCAGTAAGAAATATAAGTACTGAAAAGCCCTTTTCACCCTGTCCCACCTCCCCATATGGAAACTCCTGGCTTTCTGTTAAATGTTGTTTACCATAGTAAAACTCTGAAAGTATATATGATTTAAAATAGATGAAGGCATGTTCACAGTAGGTAAGTATAATTAACCTCACTTTATAGACAAATACTTTGTGACTTGCCAAGGAGATACTGTGGCCTAGGCCCATGTGACATAGACCCAACAGTTAGATCTGCATATTCCTTTTTGTTATTTTATAAATGTGGAACTTCAGATTACATGTTCATTACATACAGCTAAACAATATGTGAGATGGAAGGTATGTCTAGTCAGATTAAGCAGTCCTCAAATTAGTTTGAGAAGGGCTGAATCCAATAAGCTCACTAACATGCAACATACTAAGACAAACAATTGCCTCAGGCTAGAATTACAATGTAATATAACATAAATAGTACAAAGTCAATCTCTTATTTATGAACAACTCAGTCCTGCTCCACTGAAGTCAATAGCAAAACTCACATTGATTATAATGAGTTCCTGATATTTCCCACAAGGCTTTCCACTATGTCACAGTGGCTATCACCACCACACTATCAATCATTCAAGACTGTTATCTTGGCTTTATATGGGGCTCACCCCACTGCTTTGACCACACATCAAAGAATTGTTAAGTCTTGCCTGTGCTATATCCCCAAGATTAGACCTTGCCTCTCTGTTCACGCTGCCAAAATTCTGTCCAAGCTCTGATCATGTCATATCTTGATTATACAAGGCCTTGATGCTTCCAAACGTTTTCCCTCTCAAGTCCATTCAAACTTCTCCTGTAAAGATCTTCATGGCTTATCAGATCTTGGCTCATTACCCCCTCTTTAAATCCTTTCATTGTTTCCCCCTCTTCTACCACATCAAACACGAACTGCTTTTCCTTACTGTCAAATCCCTCAACAATTTAGCCTTTATCTATTATCTCAGTGCAAGGCTGACTCCTGCCTTCATTTCACCAATAATGTCAGCCTCTATCTCATCAACAGGAGACAATATTTGAATAATTTTAAAATTATTTTAAAAGATAACAATCCCTTCAAGAGATTTATTTTAAAGAGCCTTGTCTGAAATATTTTTACTTCTATTGCTGCAACTTCTACTTTGTTGTTTAAGTAATGAGCAGAGGCCATTTTTATGATGCATTATGCAGATAGCAAAAGTGGGATAATTGAACCATACAACTTTATATTTATTATATCTGTTATCGTGGCTGTTCCCTACAGCCAATGAATGCCCTATATTAAACAAACAAAAAACCAAACAAAAATGCACAACTGCTTTTGTTCTAATCTTCTATTATGATTAGAAGTACATGATAGGCTCTAAAAACATAACATTTTTAATCCAAAATATTATGTATCAGTTCCATCTTCCTGCTAAGACTAATACTATTTGGAAAGGGCATGTATGAAACAGAGACTTTAGAATGGTGGCATATGTATTTATTTATTCTTAAATATCCTGTCATGTTAGGCTACTATGTGACATGATTAATATGCTTCTCCTGCAGTGGAAAATGAAGATGACTTTTGTTTAAAATGGACATGTGAATGCACTACAAATGATTCTTCAAAGCATGAAACACTTCAGTTTCCATAATAAATGCTGTCAACATTATCTCTTCTAAACATATGTAAGTGAGAAGAGCCTTTTTCATTGTTGCAGCTCTGCAAATAAAAATTCTGAAAAACCTTGTCACATTTTTTTTTTCATAAACTAATTCCATAGAACTGTTCTATAATTTTTTTAATTCAGTTAAAGCTATCTCTTTGTAACATGCTCCTTATCAATAAGTTTGCTTCTTTTAAAGAGAGTATTACCATACAACTCTATAACTGATAATATGGTCCAATCCTGCCACATCCTGACTGCTCCACTGAAATTATAAATTGAACTGATAGTAGTTTCAATGGGAGTTGAGGGCACTCAGCCTCTTGCAGGATTGGCCCTATAAGACAAAATCTTTCTCCAGTATTCTGAATATGACTTTATTATTACAAAGAAACATGTATAACTTTGATCTCTTTGAATTTGGACCTTTAAACCTATTTTTCAAAGACTGTAATAAAAATACAAGCTGTTGAAGAAAGCAAGAAATAAAATATTGTTTATACTGTATGAAAACTATATTGCATTAACCACATTGTATGAAAACAATCATATCTATGAACAAATATGATCAGATTTAAAAAAATATTTTAAGTGCTAGTTCTTAAGTTCTAGTTCTTAAAAGAGAGCTGAATTGATGTCCTTTCTCCAGGTCATATAAAATGTGCTATGTTGAAATACACAGATCACATGAGAATACAACTACCACATTAGAATACTACTACCATCTTCACAGAGGATAATTATGCTGTTAACAGGTTTTCCACCATTAGCACTTTTAATTTACTGCATGAGTTGGCATGGAAAGTGTTCAACAGCAATAGGTGTAGGAAAAACAATTTCTTAATGGGTGGACCATATGCCTCCCTCACTGTAAGTGAACAGTAAATTAGTCTCAGTGGAATCCAAAATTCAATATAGATGAGAACTTGAAATGTTTAAAGCAGTAGGTAACGGTGAGAGCAATTAAATGTTAGCATAAATAAAACACTTTCACCGTATTACTAACAAATTTCACATGATAGTTAATGTGAATTTACTGTTTAGTCCATAAAATTTAACCCCTTGCTGTTGACTTGTCTATAGCCCATGCTGTGGTGCTAATGCATTTCACACCAGCAATGCTCCTATATCAAGTTATGTGTCAGCTTCTCGCAATGAAAGGCTAATGTGAAGATTTTCACATTTTTCATATTCACATATGGCTTCTTACACTATTTTTAACATATTATTTGCATTCAGATAAAGAACTTTGGGAAAGAGCGAACACTAACACCGGGTATGTAAAGGTTACAGCAAGGACATGCTATATCTGGATGCAGACCATGTAAGACACTTATGGCAACACTGAGTCTAAACGAGTTATACCCATACTCCAAAGAGCTGGAAATCAGGAGAAAAATAGTGAAGGAAGCAGAAGCGGTGAAGGAACTGAGAGTAGGTGTGGCAAATCGGGTTGCTAAGAACTAAAAACTAGTAGGTAATTGATATACTGATACTATGCCATACTGATACTATGTTCATGTCATTGCGTAACGAGGTTGAGTTGCAATAATGCAATGTCATGTCATGCCATGATTATTTTGTGGCTCTCTTTTTGTTGCCATTCATTTGACACAGTAGCTTTTAAAAATCAGTTATCATTGTTGGGAGACATTGGTACAACAGGCATGCAGATGAAAGCACGGCAAACATTAAGAAAAATGTTGCTTTATGGATTGTGCTTCAAAGGTGTGCAGCAAGCTGTAAGAATGATGTGGTAAGGATCTCCCCTTCTTCCTGGAGAAGAATATTTTACTTCTTTTCAGAGTATTTGCTTTTTACTCTAAGGAAGATGTGGGAGTCCTTGGCCTGTGCACACAGGCAAAAAAGGTGTTTTCTTCAATCAGGTTAGCTGAATATTACTGAAAAGCCCTTTCAACACTCATGCAGATGCATTTTAACCCCTTTTCAGTCATGCTGATGCTTAGGTTACAACCCAAGCAAACTTTCTTACCCAAACATCTTGAGTGTTTGTTACCAAAACATAACCTCAGAGAGATGCAGCAGAGTGACTATTGATCTTTTCTCTATTTGGCGTATTAACTCACAGAATAATGAAGATTTCTAGTCTTGGTTGTAAAATGAGTGGCTCTCCTATACAAAAGAATTAGAATAAAGAAAATAAAGACAGGAAAATATCAGAGTTAACATTGTTCCCAAATACAAATGGAGATAAAGTACGTCAAAGGCAATATGTAATATTTGACAAACTTGTAGGACCAATAGGCAACTAGGCAGGAATGATAAGGGCTGAGTAAAATACATTAAGGTGGGCGATGGCATATTCTTCATTCAGACTGTAAATAATAAAAAATATAAAACAAATACGCAAAAACGTTAAAAGTATGCTAAATAATAGCAGAAGCCATGGAACTAACAAGCCAACAACAAACATTCAGTCACTTTGTTTTTCTGTGTAGTCCTTTTTCCTTAAGTAGCTCCACTGAAATCACTGACAGCATAAAATACTCTTCATTGTGAGTAAGGGAAACAGAACTGGGTCCATAGATTCTAAACTCTTCAAAGCATGGTCTTTGTCACGTGTCAAAGAATCACAGAAAGAATCGCTTTCTTCCTACACCAAACAAGGACATTTATTAGAACAAGAAAAATTGGTTTTTTACCTGAGCTGCTCTGTCTTTGGGTTTGTCTACACTGTTGGGACTGCACAGATTGATGCAGTGGGATCGATTGAGTGGCCAGTGAAGACCCACTCAATCGATCCCAGAAGTGCTCTCTGGCCGACGCTGTAAATCTATCCCCCCCAAAAAAGAGTAAAGCTGCATCGAGTGGAGGACATCTCCCGTTGACGCAGTGCAGTGGAGATGCCACTGTACGGCAATGTGAGTAAGTTGACGGGAGTTACGCAAGCTATAGTATATAACTTGTGTATCTCCCATCAATGTCAGCCAGCAGTGTAGATCAGGCCTCTCTCTAAATTTCTGCTTTACTGTAGATCTTAGACCCTTCTCCAATTCAGCTACTGCAGTTCTGAAGAAACCACACCTATCCTCACAGAGGCACATCTTGGACACTTTTGGATCACTAAATATCTTAACACTTAGAACAACGTTATTTGCTGATGCAGATATAGCAGTTTTTTACTGCTGTAATGCCGAATCTGCCTCAGTGATATACATTTGAGAGCAGCAGAAAGTATGAAGTTATTATTCTAGAGAAAAATATAATATACTGTGTTGCCTGAGACTACTAGTAATGTTCTGCTTATTACAGGCAGTTGAGAGATGCCCAAGTCAGCATCAGCTCCCTGCTTCCACAAGATTTTCAGATGTCCTAGATATGGCAGAGACTGAAAAGGGAAGACATGGGAAAGATATACATAAGTGAACATCAACAGAAGAATTTAAAAATAATGTCAGTTAAAAAGAAAAAAGGAAGCACTACAAATAACAGCAAATTGACTCTGGCTTGTGCCCATAGATGTACAATGAATATCCAACCTAGTGATGCTAATGTGGTATATTATACAAGTACATCCTTGCTTCTCATTAAAATTCAAAGTGCTTCATTGTATAAGTCTATCCTCTGACTGCACTGTGTGTGATATTTCCTGTGCTTACCTCCCCTCTTATCTTCCTCCCACCTTCTCTGTCTTTCAGCACTTGAAAGTGCTATTTTGGGTGTTTTGATGCTCACTGCATGTGTTTCCCTTTCTTTTTCTGTTGCTGACATACATCAGTGTGGTGGAGTGGAGCTGGCATCACACTCCACAACAGAAATCCTGCTTGGAATGCAATAGTGATGTAGGGATCTGGGTTGAACTATTCACTTTCATATCACAATAGTTGAGGACAGAAAGGAACTCTCCAAGGTCACCAATTCCAACCTTCCATAGTTGCTACATGTTATCACATATAGTCCTCCTATTTCAGCATCAGCAACATCACTGGCTCCCATGCTTGGAGCAACTTGGCATTTTCCAGCATTTTGCTTTGATTTTTGCTCAGCCTTCATCATGAGCATAACAGCTAAAGCTATGAGCCTGGAGGAAAATAATTTCTTTTAGACAGCTTGCTGTAGATATCATGTTTCTATGTTCCTGACTTTTATTCACAAGGCAGGTAATGGGGTAAATGTCGACTTTCTTCCATTAATGAATGATGTAGAGGATTGTCCTTCCCATGGCTGGAACATTGCCAAGACAACTCCAAGAAAGTAAAGCAATGAATAACTAGCCAATCAATAGACTTCACGTCGGGGTTACACTAAGATCTTTCAGCTTAGTTTTCCATTGATTTGAATCTATTCCTTAAAAAATATACATAATAAATATATTTAACTAAGGAGTCTTGCACTTCGAAGCTACTGCAGGATCATTGCATACAAGAGGAACTCCCTGTATTCCTTCATCCTGCTCCACAAACTCCCTATGTGCTATCCTCCATCTCCCTCTAATTTCATGAACTCTCTGAACCTCCCTTCATGCCAGGAACTGAGTGTGTCTTCCATTCTCCTTTCTGCCACATACCAGGAGTTCTATGTGCCCTCCTCATTTCTCCTTTTCCCCCCTTCCCCACCATAGTAGGGGCTCTATGTACTCCCTCTTCTTCCCTCCATACTACAGTCCCCCATTCTCCCTCGCATGTCAGGAATTCTTTCCCACTGATAAGTAAATTTGAGTTTTAAACAGTGCCATAATTTAAAGCAATCTATAACTATAATTTCAAATTAAGAACAAGATCCTTAGAAAATATCCAGAAAAGCTTCAGCAAAGTTGTGATTCTCCAGTTCTGAGTTGTGAGATATGAAATTGATTAGCTAGATCTGAATTATCTAGACATACAAATATATTTAGTTGTTCATTTATGATGCTAATATATTCATGCAGACTTGTCTTCAATCAGATATTAGTAATGAAAGTTAGAATAAATATATTAGTAAATATATGTGTTACATTAACATAAATTATTTATGCACACTGGTTTATTGATATACCCTAACTAATTTACAAAGAACTTTTTACATTCAACACAAAATGGTAAAATTTAATAAAATATTCATATCAATACAATAATTAATCCATTAAGCATTTACAATTAAATTGAAAACAATCTTTAACTTATTTATAAAATATAAAGTAAAATAAAAACCAAAAGCAGAATAAAGCAGAGAGAAGTGATAATGAAATAGGAAAAGAAAATCATTATAACATATTTAGGATAACCTAAAATAGAAAATGGTATCTTGATTACAAGAAGTATGGAAGCACATACATTGCTCAGACCTTAAGTTGTTCAGGCACCATTGTGATGAGTCATACTAAATTAATATCCAAACTCTCTGTGTTAATTTATGATATATAATTTCAGAAAGTTAATCAGCAGAGAAACTATCCTAGTGATAAGTGGAAGTATCATGAATGTTATGTCTATCATCTGGTGGTTAAACACTAGAGAACTCAGACAGTTAATCCACCTCCCAACCCTCCATCATCAGGGAGAGTTGAGATTTTAAATAGGACCCTTGTAGTATGCAGCACACACACCAAGAGAGGCAAAAAGAACGATCTTTCTGGCTGAGTCAACAGCAGTCATGAGGCTAAGCTTGTCTCGTACAGAAGTTCCTCTTTGTACATATGTTGCTGTTTTAAGATTTCAGTACCCCTCCAATATGATTATTTATTTAATAGGAATTAAATTAATACAATTCAGTAGAAACTAAATGGGTTTATAGTAATAACTTTATAACTTTGTAGAAGTTAGATTTTTTAAAACATCCTATAGCTGTTTTTTATTATTTTAATAGATAACTAAGTTTCTGCTATGAAATTTGATAGGTTGGTTAAAAAAAGTTCTAAAGAAAGCTTTTTTATTCTGTATTTAATTCTGCTGCACTTTCCCAAAAGAAGAGATTGTTACCATTACCATCTTGCCTTATCTGTGGCAGGGGTGATGCCATGGCCCATCCAATACTTACTGCTTTCCCTCTGTTGCATAACACTTCGGGAACAGCAAATCCTTAATCAGTGGTAGTTTTGCCATTATGTATCTGGTCATGCTGTACTTCATTCAATGCTGCAGTTCCGTTTGTACAAGTGTTGTGTTCTGCAAGCAGTTCTGGAAATGATAGCTTAACGATCAGCCAAGAGAGCAGTACAAATGACAAGAGATCACTGTGTTACTCATAAACCAGAAGCTATAAATAAGAAGGGTAAACTTTAAAATAATATTCAACTACCTTGACTTAGAATCTGGTTATATTAATGTACTGTTTTTATAATTCAAACTGTAGTACCTAATATTACCTAGGGTTTGTCTTTCCCAGCCCCACCTATAAGGATAAAAAAAATCTTCCCAGGATTGTGTGAAACTGAATTAATTATTTAATGAGCACTAATATATAAGTACAATCTGTAATTATTATCCATTGTGGATTAGGTTGTGCATAAACAATGCAAGCATGTATAAGAAGAATGTCTTGGAGACAACCCTCAGAATCAGAAGTCCTTCCAGGGCTCCCTTCTTGACCTGGGAGGGAATAATCTGAGACATCTCTTCAAGTTGTGCTGCATACTACCCGCCCCCCATTCACCCAGCCAGTCCTGCTGGCTGTTGATTAGGGAGGCAAAGCCATAGCTCCACCTACTACCTATTCCTCTCCACTCACCATCCTCTTGATCTATAACAGGAGCATCCGGGAAGAGTTCCTGGTTTCTCTTGAATACTGGGAAGTCATAGCATGGATCTGCAAAGCAGTGAGGAATCCTTTATTCCCTGCATAACCATATTATGGCTGCACACAATCTAGCCCTATCTATAAACTACATATACAAATATGGTCATACAAAATTAGGTGGAATCTTTTATTTCTCTTTTCTCCTGCATAGCCATATTAAGGGTAGATTCATTCCAGCCCTAAATAACATATAAAACATGTTGCCTGAAAGCATTAATATGCTGCAGTAGCAGTATGTCTCTTTTGACAGCACTTAGTAGAATTCAGTGTAAATTCCCCTGAAAGCTCTGAATCCTCCTTGTAGGCCAGCAACAATTTTAGGCAACATGGGCTGTAAAGCATATAAAATACAAAATAGCATGTATTTTAAAATACATGATTAATTGCTTTGTTCTGTACTCTCCATCCAATACAAGTCTTGTCATGCTTAGCTTGATGAATGATTCTCTCAACACTCTAACTTTTCTGCCTCAAGTTACATGAGACATGAATACATTCTAATTCATTTTATGAGAACAGCATCTTAATTTCTCAGTATATACCTGGCCTTCTTTTATTCTTGATACGATGGTGTGCTAAAAAGTAAAAGAAAATAAACTCAATATTTGTTTTTCTTACATTTGTATTCAGTTATTTTGAACTCCTGGGGTACAGGGTCCTGGATCTGATGAGCTTTGACGTAAGCAGACAGCTACATCGTAATGAGGAATAATTGGTTGTAATATACACATAATCAAAGCAGCAGTTGCACAGAATAAAATATGATTTACATTCAGAGGACAAAGACAGTGAAAAGTTTGTAATCTGTTAAATGACATGTAAAGCTCTGAGCCACCAAAACAAGCAAATAAACTTGCAATGCTAATTAAAAAAGGAAAAAAGTAAAGAAGATGACAAAAATAAAAATAGTTACTATGTTAAAACAGTATATAATACAGCAACAATAGGGTTTATGAGTCTAGTTCACTGCTGAGAATATTATCAAAGAAACAGAGGTGGATTCTACTCAGATAAAGTTTTTTTTTTTTAAATCTGCCACAAAGTTTTAAAATGCAGACAATATTGTAAAAATATCAGCATTGCTTTTTGCTGGAATAAAACAGTGAAATGTCTCAAGGTAATTTATGGCATCAGGTTCAGTTACTATTAAAGGCAAGATACTATCTTCAGAAGAAGAGTTTCTTGACTTAGCCTCTATTTAGTCATGTCATTAAATACCTAGCGTGAATAACTGACTGAAGCAAGTCACCATCTATCAATATTTCTGTTATGATGAGATTTTCAACAATGTTGGTGAAGGCATTCTAGACAAGCTGTAATGGCATCTTTAGTGGATTTGTTCAAATGTATTGTTGTAGATAGGAAAGCATGACTGAAAAAGCAAAGGCAATTTTTTTGATCATTGAAATAGGCAATTTGTTGAAACTAGCAAATGCCCTTGATAATGCATCAAGTTATTTTTATACTTATATGGTTGTGTTATTCTGTCAACACATTCAGCTTGATGTTGTTCTGTCAAGACACTTCTGTACAGTTTATGGGATAAAGGACCGTCAGTTCCAGCTGATCATCAACTGTCCCATTCAAAACTGCTCTAATTTATCATGTCTTATCTACACATAAATTGTAAATCTCTCTCTCACTCATTCACCTCCTTAACTTCAGAAATATTAAGATATCTTACTCATAGACATGCTTATTTCAAGTCAAATCTGTTATTATTACTTCCAAAATTGTGAATTTTGTACACACACATGAACAATTTTGAGAAATTGGATATAAGTGCTTTGGACGGTTGTAGGTTGGGAATTTAAAGCTCGTTGTAGAAGTGAGTCATCTTTGTGCATTCAGGAAGTGTGATGTATGGATGATAAAGCATGTGAATTGGGCTATTCAGGAGTGGTTGATGCTTGATTCTTTCATCTTCCTCCCAAAGAAGAGTAGTGTTAAACAGTATATAAAAATTCATGTAAGAATCTATTATCAAACAATGAATCTGACACACACTTCCAGTGGCTTTTGTTTAGCTCTATCTATAGCTTAACTGTCTGGTGACCTAATTAATATATCTGTGGGCTAGACTCAAAGCTCAGCTTAGATAAAGGCAATAGGAATTAACATTTTCAACCTCCCACAGTGAGCCTAATATTAATTAAAGCATCAGACTACACTGTTTTCCTGTTTCATTATTATTCCAATGGCATTTGTTATTTTGAATCATATGCATAGTAAATATAGATAAATCTGAATCTCAGACTTTCAAATAGAAATCTCACCACCACTCTGGCCCCTTTACTGTGGGTAAAAAGGCTAGAGCAGCATAAAGAGATCCTAAAAATCATACTGATCCAGAAAAGGATTCCCAGGATGCAGGTGCAGTGGAAGTCTGTTGGAAGGCTACCTCCTGACATCCCTCTCATAAGCCCTGGTGTGGGGGTTGTACCAGCAGCATGTCTGAGGTGGGTAGGGATGGGTGAGGTGGAGCTTCAGGATACAATACTGTCAAGATTCTAGGCATCATGTCAGCTCAGAGGGCAGTCACAGGAGCCTGTGGTAACTTAGATGGGGCTCTATGGCTATGAAAGTTACACCGTGGCATCTCCAACTTCTGGACCTTAAAGCCAACATAAATCCTCCCCCTACCCCTCAGACTGCAAATTCTGTGTTGCACCTTTTATGGTATGGCTAGACTTGCAACCGTCCATGCATGGGCTTCTACCATAACCCCATATAGCAAGACGCTGTGGCCTTCCTCGGAGCCTGGGCCCGAGGAAGTGTTGTGACACCCCCGCTGGGCAGAACAGGGCCCTACATGCCAAACTGCCCGGCAACAGAGGGGCGGAGCCAAGGCAGGAAGAGGAACTATAAAAGGCCGGCTTAGCAGCTCAGTAGGGAGGAAGGTGCAGCTGGAGGCAGATGTGTCTGCCTGGGCCCTGGCGCTGTTTGGAGCAACCGAGTGGAACGTCCAAAACCTGCCTGGATTGCTGGGCCCTAGTGATTGGACAGGGCTGCTGAGCCCTAGTGAATGGGTGGGGCCACCAGGCCCTAGTAGCTGGAATGAGCCACCTGACACTACTGGATGGGATATACCCCCTGAGGCTGGCCCTGACCTGGAGGAGCTGCCTGACGCCGGGGACCCCTGGGAGTTGATTCAACCTTGTGGACTGGAGGAACCCCTGTGACCTGGAGGAGCTGCCCTCCGCTGATGATGCAGAGAAGTTCCCGGACCTGCCGCCGGTCGATGATGAGGGACTTGTGGGACTGTCGCTTGCCTTCTACCCCTGTGACCCAGAAGGAGACTGCTTCCTGCAGGTACCCAGGGACAGGGTGGGAGGAAGTGGCTGAGTCAGGGGCAAAACCCTGTCAGTGTGTTGCAGCTGGAGCCCCACTGATAGGGCCCTGGGCTGGGACGCAGTGGAGATGGGTGGGTCTGTGTCCCCCCTCCCCTCTCCCTAATTCCTCTGGGAGGGAGTGCTATCATCTGTGTTTGGGGAGACAGAGGATCCTGAGCTGTACTGGCCCTGCCTGTCTGCAAGGCTGGGGGCCCCAGACTATTTTACCAGCCCTGCCTGTGGGAAGGCCGGGGGCTGCTGACTGCCCAACCAGCCCTGCCTGGCTTGTGGGCCAGGGACTGCAAATTGCTTGCCTGTCCTGCCCTGCCTGAGGGCCGGGGGCACCAGACTGCTTTACCTGCCCTGCCTGTGGGAAGGCCGGGGGCTATAGACTGCTTTGCCTGCCCTGCCCTGATTGAGGGCTGTGGGCACCAGACTGCTTGTTAGCCCGCCCTGCTGGGGGCTGGGGCTAAAGACTTGTAAATGGGCACTGTTCATTCCCCTAAAAGAAGGCACTGTGGCCTTCCTCGGAGCCTAGGTCCGAGGAAGGCTCACAACGCCCCAGACGGAGTGTGCCACCGGCTTACACCCCGCTGTTCTCCACAATTAAACCCTGGAATCTGAATCTCAAGTCTGGTAAATTACAATCAACCCTCACAATCCCCATCGATATCACCCCTTGCTCTGGTGCTACAGTCCTGATTTTAAGATCAAGAGCATTTGAAGTACTGTGCACTGACTTCTGCTCCTTGAATAATATGGTATGCATTGCTCTGGGCCTCTGTGTTTGAATTGCAGTGCTGAAATACTGTCATGCCTCATCTCCTTGCCAGACTCCTCCAATTCTCCCTTCTCCATCCAGCTCTGCTCTGCTCCAACCCAAGATAATCCTCAAGCAAGACAGAGTTCTAAACCAATTTTTTGGTTGATTTCTGATGAACTACAATTATGCATTTGTCTTCAAAAGCTATTTTTCCAAATATTTTATGAAGGAAAAATCAGGGTGCCCCTGCCTCTGTGCATTTCTTAGCCAGCAGTCAGACAGATGGTCACAAGCCTGGAAACAGGTTTGGGGGCAGTTTGGAAAAGTCTAGGTGGGATGTGGAAAACTTTACTGTTGATTGTCTAAGGAAAAGTTAGTTATCTTAGTCTTTTCTTCCTTGGAAGATTTCAAAGTCTTTACAGTCTCTGTCCCTGGTGTCTGCCTTCCCCACCATCTCCGCCCCCACAGAGCCATGCTGCACAAGCCATGGGGGAGCAGGAATGGGGGAAGCATCTGGCAGTTGGATAAAAACAATGCAATGTCTCTTTCCAGTTGTCTGAAGCAAGGGGTTGTGATGCTCAGCTGAATCTTCAGGAAACCCAATGAAGTTGTGGTGTGTCTTTCGCTGTTCACTTTTCCATTGTTAGGTGGAATAGCTTGCCAGATCTCCTCCACAGGCCTGGAAAACCATCTCTTTTCCATTCTGGTCACTTGAAAACTGTTCTGTTCTCCAAAATGTTGGCCAGCCTCAAGGCATGAAATTTGTAAACTGGTGGAATAAGTCCATGGAAGGAATTACCCCCTTCCCATTTCCCCCCCACTGAGACACTGAACGTTTTAAATGATTAAAAACACTAGTATAGCTTTCTTATTAGTATTAGTCTCTGCTCCTTCCTGAAGGGCTACAAAACTTATTTGAAGGAAGGATAGTGAGACTCCTACGTTCCAGGAATGCTGAAAAGTATCAAAATTGTAACCTTCCACAGAAAATTATGATTTGTGTGGGGATTTCTCAGCCTGTTTCAAAGGCCAAAAATATAATACTTTTATATTTGAATTGGCAAGACCTACGGCTCTTCAGAGTGAAACTATGCCACCAAAAGGGCAGGAGCAGCACCCGATAGGTAGCAGAGGTAGATGGTGAAGGACCCTTAAGGAGCTGCTCATAGATATGGACAGGAGAAACCAGGAGCAATTTGAATTCCCCAGGCATGAAAGAAGTATTCAGCAGGAAGAGACCGGTATTAACCATTTGATAGACATGCATATACGTCCTAGGGAATGGGAGCATTGCCTAATGGAGAAGTTCACTGACCTGGTGGCCAAAAGAATGCAGTGTCTGCCTCAGAACGAGCCTATCAGCCATCATCTCCTCCTCCAGCTGCTACACAGGGTGCTGCTGAGGTGGTGGATCCTTTTGTGGTGATGCCCCCCACACCCTGATCGTCCAGGAGGAGAATCCAGAACCTGCAGGAGTACCAAAATACCACCATATACTGTCCCTGAAATCCTTGAAGGAGACATCCAGAGTTCTCATCATCTCACCTCCATTGTTCACTCCTCCTGATGAGGAGGGGAAGGAGATGAGTGCAAAGACATTAAACCTTGGGCATTGTGTTTGGTTGTGAACAGTTACTTTGGTAACAATATGTTGCAGTTCTGATTTCAAAATCTGTCCATTAAACCTTCTACCTCACATTTTTATTAAAAGTTATGCTTTGTTTAACTGTGTGTGGGTCCTCCTCCCTAACGATGAACTGAAGTGGGTTTTATGTTTGTGAATATAATAGCACCAGATTTTTATACACCGTTCTATCACAGTGCAAATATTATTGGGTCTCCCACTCTAAGGTTCAGAAATAGCTTAAGAGATACGGGGGGGAAGTGCAGTATGTGGGGTTTTGTACTTTAAAAGCACTACTTTTTTTTCTACATAGTGGATGTCTAAAAAACACAAAAGAGGCCAATCAGTTTCTTAATGGTTTTATTAAACATATTGAAAATCAAACCCTAAGAACAATAACAAACAGAGAGGGAACATGCCACCAATAACAGCATCTGCAAGTACCCTGTATCTTCCGCTGCAAAAAAATAAAATAAAAAATATACAATTTAAAAAAAAAAAACTTAAGGAGTTATATCGGGGATTTGTGCTCTATAACTGTCATTAATTATACTGAGCACTGTTGACAAAAAGTAAATGAAAAAAAAATTATGGGTGCAGTTCTCCCCACCCAAAGCAAACCATCATAAGCTTGCTAAAGTTTAAGTGCTCCCGCTGATAACACGGCTGAAGAAGTGTGTGTCTTCAATATTTGCACATTAAACAATGACCACATAACAACTTGGCCACCATCTTCCACAAAACAAACCCAATCCAAGTCTGGTGATCTAAAGGAGGTGCCCTCTTATAATTGTCTTTAATTACTGCAATGTCACACAAACTTACAGATAATGACCTTTGGCTAATTAACAAAACCCACGCAAAGCAGTGGAGCCCCACAAGTATATATCAATATTCCCTCGTGCATTTCCAGCAGCTGTATGGGATGTGAAGAGGCAAACAGCAAAACGTAAGTGAAGCTTCCTTAAAAATATTTAGCATTTATATAGTGTCCTTCATCTGAACAATTCAAAATACTTAAAAAATGTTAACCATTTCTTACTATACTCAGGCAAAGTAGGTAAGTATTAAACCATCTCCATTTTCATACATAGATGCATTTTAGGATCAGAATAATCCATTGTGATGTCTAATCTGAGATAGAAAATTTACAGGATTTGAACCAAAGTCCCACAGAAAATCAATGGTGGATATAGGATTAAAACATAGGAATTCCAATTCCCAGTTTGCTGCTCTAAACACCTGATGACACTCCTTCATGGTATAATATTTATTATTCTTTACAGGAAACTTTTAATAACAGTGAATAATGTATTAGCAGTTTACATTAGTTATGGATGAGCCTCAGAAAGTTTGGAGACTCAGAGCATAGGAGCACAAGAGGCATTGACACCTTTAGAAAGAAGAACAGAGGTACTAGACCTGCCTCCTATACTTCGGTTTCTGTCCTGCCTCTCTGCATCCAGTCTGGTAAGTGTGGACATCTGGGTTCCACCCATTGGGGGGTGGATGGCCCTCCCTCAATGTCAATCTTGGAAGGAGGCCAAACCCCCTGCTACATGCAGTTATCAGGGCAAACCCAAGAAACTGCTGAATGCCTATTATGATCTTTGGGGAATTCAACCTGGAGATGGCAGATACCATCTCACTGTTAGCAATTTGGGGGAAATCAGAGCATAGGAGCACCCAATCTTATTCTGATATATCTCCACTTTGTGGATTTAAAAAATGGAACCGTCATAGGATCTTAGATAGTAATGATGGAAAAGGTTTGATAAATAATCTAGTCCAGGGGTTCCTAAGATGTGGTATGTATACCACTGGCTGTAAGTGAGCTAGATGTTCCAGTCCATTTACTTAGTAACATTTCGTTACAGATCAATGAAGCCACTGACCTAGTCTCTTCCCCTAGAAGCAATCACTACAATACATTCAGTAGTCCTTTCTCCATTCTAGATTTACATATCCCAAACAATCAGGTTCCCATCACAGCCAAATGTGACTCACTCACAAAGTATCCTAAATATTTCTTCTATCATCTAGGTGTTTCAATCTTCAAATATTTGTAGACTTATGTCCACCCTTAGTTTTCATTTAAATTATCTTTTTAAACCTTTCCTTGTCACATCAATTCCTTCAAACCCTAATAGTTTTTGCTGCTCCTCGCTGCACTTTCCCCAATTTATACCTTTCTGACAGTGAAATGCCTGGAGGGATTATATTCCAGATGTTGTCTCTTGCACTCACTGCTGGTAGGGACATCCATTGGAATGTTAGAGGACAATGGCAGTCCAGTAGGTACAGTAGAGCCATAAATGTGGAGTAAAAAATACCTCTGAAAGTACAGCTGGTCAATTGAAAAAAGCAATTTAACACAGACATAGCAAATTCTTTGTATGTGTTTGCAACAGAAAGCAGGTTTACGTTTGCCAAGGTGGTCTTTGTGAATGAATGCCAGGTATGAAAGTCAATTTCACTGTAAACTAATCTTGAGAGACTGTCAGATTCTCAGCAATTAGCCTTCAGTGTAGTGTGAGAGGATTTGGCATACAGTTCTCAGAGACAATAACAGGTGTTGCATGTCTAACTCCCCATATGCCATCTATTGTCATAACCAACCTGTAGCAATCACTGGTCTGGCTGCTGTTCTCAGGGAAGTACTCCTGTATAAATACATGTCTATTTTACATATATACAAAATCAAATCCTATTTTAGCAGAATTTCCTTTAAAAATGAAAAAAGTTTTATAGTTTTGGGAACAGTGAAACATATGTGAAAATCTCATCAATTTTCACCCAGAGCCTGGTAGCCTAACATTAGAAAAAACTGGGTTTGATTCACCATGCAGGTGCAAATTGCACTCCCTACATGTGCAGGGGCAACTGTGCCAGCAAACGCATTCACGACTGGTGGAGGGAAGCTGGTGGTATTCTAGTCTATTCAGGTTAATATCTTGTGCCCTCTATGTACCCTGATGTTCTTGTAGTCTTTAGATCTACTGTTTTCTTTAGACTACCTAGGATAATGTGTGTAAGCATTGCACTTGGGATGGACAGCAATTGAAGGTCCCTCCAGTTTTTGCACTGACTGAGGTTACCTTTCTTTGGCAGTTTCACTATATGACCATTTTCCCACTCCTCTGATATCTTTTTCTTCTTCACATATCTTTTGCAAGAGGCCAATCAACATGTCTACTGAGTTCTCCAGTCTGCCTTAAAGACCTCCAGACACAGCGGGTTTGACCTCTGGGTCACCATTCTGTAACTGACAGAGGTGCTGTCTCCATATATTAAATAGTTCAGATGTGTTGGTTGTTAAATTCAAGTCATTGTCTTGGACTGGTCCACTGGTATTTGTTCTTTTCCATGACAACTGTTTAGTTCAGTGATACTCAGACCTCAGTAGTTAAGGAGCCAAACTAGTGATCAACATTACTCAAAACAGTAACAGTAATATGAATTAATTGTTTTGTTTACTATATTTAATTCTCATAGTAAAATTACTGGGTTAAGCAATGTCCAATTATAGGCCACTTCCCCAGTGGAGTGAACCGAACCCGCGTTCTCTCCGGGTCCCAGCCCAGGGACCTGAAGAGTTGCAGCCAAGTCCCTTTAAACAACCTGCTTTTAATTTCCTTGGTCAATTCTCTGCGGCTGCAGGTTTCACCAATGCTTCACCCTTATCTCATGGCTCTTGTGTGTTCAGGCCCAGCAGCCAGCCAGCAGCACTCTCTCAGTCCCCATATCCGAGCCAGCACTGAGCTGTCAGTGTGCTGTAATCTCAGCCCACTAGGATCACAACCTTCACTCCACAGGTTCCAAGCAGCAATTGCCTGTGGTCTGCACTGCTGCTTACTAGACTGCAACCCTCTGATTGGCTGCAGCCTCTCTAGCATGCTTGGAGGACTTAGCTCCACTATTCTTTTCCTAGGGTGTGTGTGGCAGGATTCTGAGGCCTCCAGCAGGGGCCTCTGGGCCTAGTCCACCCTGTCACATCAGTATATTATTTTATCAGCTACAGTTGGTTAATAACATAGTAAAAGCATCCTGATAGGGTAATAATTAATCACACAGTGTTTTATATAATGTGCTGCAAAGAGTTGTAGGAAACACATTAAAGAGCTATTTCTGCCTTGCAAGCCTCAGTCTGAATATCACTGGTCTAGTGTAAGAAAGATAGGGTAAAAACAACCTTAGATAAGCAACTCCATAACTGATTACCCATACCACCTTTCTTAAGACTCTTAATTTCAGTTGCTTAACTAAAAAAAAAAACTTTAAAAAACCCAACTTGAGTTGAATTTAGTTTTATAGACTTTTATTAAATATTAACAGCATCAACTAATAATAATAATAGGGGATATGAGAGGATGAAAATGGTATTGGACTATGATTTGGCTAACACAAACAAGAATACTGGTCAGTGTAACCATTCAGTTTTTCAGAATCAAATCACACAATCACAATAGAAAATTACTCATACTTAATTACTATCTTGGGAAGGTGACTTCATTTCGATTTTTGAGTGAGTCTCTCAGAATACAGCCTCAGTTATATCGATTGGTTATCAATCCAGTGTTAACACAACAGAGGAAAAACAATTCAAAACTAGATTACAAGACAATTTGTCAATTCGCTAAGATCTCTTTCCCAAGGGATCAATAGTAGTTAGCCCTTTTAACCTATTTCCCAGTGAATGATATTAACCCCAGGATCTGATTAACACTCCTAACTCCTAAAATAAGTGCCTACATTGTATAGACTAAATGCAGCTCTGCAAGCTTGTACTCTTGCTCTGATTTTATATCCATTTACATCTAGAATTTGAAAGGCAATGTGAAACCATTAACTAAAGTAGACATATGTACAGTGATCTATAACACTAGTTAACCCTATTTTGTTCAGTTTTAAAGCTACTGTACAGCAATCTTGATTGGAAATTGTTGCAAAACAAAACACAAACTGTAAATATGACAATCTTTAAAACACAAACAAGCAGGTAGACTTCCTTACTAATTAGGTACTCAGTTTCATGAAGTAGTCAATTGACTGATTTAGGTTGTCACCCAAGAGAAAGTCTCTGTGTTACTTATCACCAGATCTTTGCTCAGTAACCACTTTTCAGCTCAATTATCATTCAGAGCACGAATTGACATTTCAAACATAGGTGGAGCGAAGGACAGACATTACTGTTGTGTTTTCCCAGTGTGCTACCGGGAAATCTGAATTGCTGCAAAATGGAAAGAGACAGTTAAAGTTGCCTATCCAAGACAGGTATTTGATGTCATGGTGAGGCTCTTAAGTGACCAGCTCAGGATCTCATTCTTCTCCCTTCCAGGTGTCTTTGGCTTTCAGGCAGCAATGCGCTGAAGGAAACAGGCCAGTTTATCCTGTTTCTGTTGGTGGTTCCTCTTCTTAGAGGCACTCGCATTGATCTACCAGATGGTGACGCATAGTTCTTCCAAAGATTAAAAATGTCTAGCCAAAATGAAAGTCATCTTCTCTCACCATCCAATCAGCTTTTAAATTCTTGCAACTGGGACTGGCATTTTCCAGTCTCTTTGTGTAACACATATTGTCACAACAGTTTGTGTAAGACAAGTTAGGACACAGCTGTTGGTATATACCTTGAACATTTGCTGCTTTGCTCTGGTCAGCAACTTACTTCTACAACTCACTTTCCATGGGCTCCTCTGTGGAACACCTCTGGTCAATTTTGTAGTTATGCTTTCTCAAGTTACAGCTTCTCCATCAACATTCTGCTAGCTTCTGAAATGTCCAGCTCAAAGTTAATATAATTTATACAAAGTCTCACCATGTTTTTGATGTTTTTTAAACTTGTTTTAATAATCTGTTATGCAATGCAAAGTCACTTCATGAACTGTTGTTCTCCAGCAGGCCAGAGAAGCTGCATAACTCTTCCATTTCTGATCTCATTGTTTTGACAACAATGATGGGATCTAGGTATGTCATCAGAGTAGAGTCTGTATATTATTAACCAGTTATATTTCTGATTATTCCATTTTGTGGTCAAGTGTTCTTACACACAAACACACAGCCTATTTGGCTTTCGTTCCTTTTAATTACTGCCTATTTTCACACAGATGCATTTCACTAACTTAAAAACACAAACACAATTGAGTGCAAACATTAACTTTACTTATTCACTGTAGGGATATGTGGCTGTCCCTCCCAGTCAGTCTTGGAGGGAAGCCTGTAAGGAAATTTCCTAAGATGTTTAAAGGAAACCCGACCCCTTACAGGTCACAGGTTCTTGGACGCTGCGGATCTATCAACGGGACAATATAAAAGAGCAGTGAGAATGTCTTATTCCAAAACAGATCAAGGTTTATTAAAAGGGAACAAAACACAGGGGTCAGAATAAATGGTGGGGGTGAACCCCAGGACCCCAAACCCAATAACACAAGCCTTGGAAACCCCAGGGTCTCTGTGATTGATGACTTCTCACACTTAGCCTTCATTATAAAGCGTTGATTCCCGATCCAATGTTGTTAACCATCTGCTTCTTTCTCCTTGTCCGTCGAGCCTAACCATAAACCACGCTGTTAACCACCCGCACCACATAGTCTCTAGGAAGAATGTCCACTACCGTTGGTTGCGCTGACCTTATATAAACTAAGGGGTGCGGGCTGGACCAATCACTCGATGGGGTTTTCCCGCCGTGGAGGCCTTTGCACACCTCCCTTTCATATGGTGCACACGGCACCTACCTATGCGCACTGCACGCTAGTCCTTTATCTGTGATTCGATTGGTCAGATGGCACGATGGAGGCAAACGGCCCCTCCCTTCTATTACTGAACTTTTGACCCTGCCTAGCCTGCAACGGCAGGCGACTATTACCGTAATGATTACCGTAACTATTTACAATTGTACTGAGGAGAATAGAAATAGGGCCACAAGCCTACAGGCCAGGGCCCCCTGCTACTGCTTATCTATAAAGGCAAGGCTCAAGAGGGAATTAGCAGTCTCTGGGCTCTCATCCTCTGTGCTGGGCAGGGCAGATCAATAAGCAGTCCAAGGCCCGGGTCCTCTGGATATGGCCAAGCAATACATAATTTGAACAGCTCTGTCCCTGTGGGCAGGGCAGAGCAATAAGCTGTCTTTTGCCTGGCTTCCAGGCTCAGGCACACAGTGGACCAACACAGGTCTCTTGGCCTAAGGTGGGTAGGTGGCCATCCCAGGGTGGCAGGACCGCATGGGGTAGGGGAACCTGGGCCCACCCCTATTCCCCCGGGTCCCAGCCCAGGGCCATAACCGTGGCAGATGGTTCTGCCACTGGGTCAGTGGAGATCCCACCAAAACACAGTGACCTGAACTCTGGCGATACAAGTGGATTATTGTCTGGTGTCCCTGGGCTACTTCCTACTATCCTTTTGAAGTGTACTTCTGTCTTCTGGGATTCCTCTGTCTCCCTGGGGTACACAGACAGTGGCAATCCCAATAGCTCCTCTGGGTAATGGTCATTCAGCAGTCCTGACACTTGCTCTTGATTGATTTCGTTTCAGTTTAATTTTATGCCTTTTTTCTATTTTCTACAATGTATCCTCCACCAACCAATTGTTGTGGAGTTTCTTCCTGAATCTCAGCCCTTCTTCACAGTTTTTTTTTTTTAAAGTTTCCTTTACATTTTTCCATTTTCCTTCCACTCTTCCATCATCTTCAAGCACCTGTTTGCTATCACAATTTCAAACTCTTGTACTGTTGTCTGTTTTAGCTTGATGATGTTATAACGTGGGTACCTCTAGTTCATGTTTTTGTTCTTATTTTTATTCTCAATTTAACTATCTCTAGTACAGAGTCCATTCCCATATCTGCACCCATCCTGCTACATACATCTTCTACATCTTCTAAAGTTCTTCTCCAGTTGTGCCAAATTATTATGATCAAAATGGTTCCTTGTTCTATGGTTTGATGACCATCAAGTTATCTTGTGGATAGAACAGTGAGTGAAAATAGTTCCTCTAATGATGATGTCATTCATTCCACAAAAAATCAGCAAATATTTCACCATTTTTGTTCATTTCACTGAGGTCTTGTTTTCCTATATTTATTTGTCTGCTAGTATTGTTGCCCTCTACTTTAGCATTCATGTCCCCAATTATTAGGACAACATTTTCTAGGACCTTGTCTACTGTGTTCTGTAGCTGTCCATTACAAAAAAATATCTTTTTTATTTTTGGCTATCTTGAATTGTTACAGCATAACACTGAATAATGGATACTTCCTTGAACTTTGCTGTAAATTGTATTGTTATTATCCTTCCCAAACTGGTACCCATTCTATCAGATTTTTAACTTCACTCCTACAAAGTATCAGACCCATGCCATCTCTGTGTACATCACTAGCACTCAGTAGCCCAAAATATAGTGGACAAAAAGTGTCCAGTGGACAAAATTACTTGTCCTGATGTTACCTATCTCATTTCACTTAGCCCTAATATATCTAGTTTATATCTGTCCATTTCTTTTGTTACTTGAGCTGTCTTACCAGGCTCATATAGTGTCTGCATGTTCCATGTACCCATTTTAGTTATGGATTTAGAAAGAAGAAAATTCATATGAGGAGTAGCTTCCTTGTGGGTTTGGCCACTTCACATCACCATCATCTCTTCGAGGTCTAACTAAGTTGAGTTTGCTGAGCTGAACAGTAGTGTAGGTTTCCATAACAGCTTTGTTTTTACAGCAGTGGCTGATTTAGCACATGCCCAACCCCCATCAAGTCGACTGTCTGGCATGTGTAGCCCTACCAGTTATACTCCCACCAGCACTGCTTTCAGAGTGACAGGAGCAAGCAAGCCTTCCCACTGCATTAAAGCACAATCCATCAGGAAGGATAGGTGCAGGTAGAGAGTAGTAACAGTGAGAGCTTGATGGGAGAGAAAAGATCTGCAGGAGATGGAAGAACTGCAAAATCTCCACCCTCACTTCTGGCAGCTTCTTCTACTGCCAAAGAACTGGGGAAAATAGCTGGCACCATCTTTGCAGCTACTGATCTCACCAGTTCTTATGCTAGCCCATAGATTCCCCCCATGTGAGAACACAACAACATTTAGAGAAGCAGCTATGTGCAAAACAAAGGAAAGTAACAAGCAAAAGTAGCCCCTTTTGCCATTCACAAGCATACATGGTACGTGGACAAAGACTCTGGAAGTGAAAAAGAGCTAGGCATATCAGGAATGACACAGAGAGTGATAACTTATTTTACTTTGTAGCCACCAGAGACTTGGGTGGGGGTTGAGGTGAAGATGATGAGCCAGAGCCACTACAGACTTGTGGGAGAGGGAGAAGGGTAATTTGTGCTCTGTGTCCCACCTGAATAATTTTACACCTTCATTTCAGTCCTTTGTGCCACAGGGCAGCAGGAAATAAGAGCTTTGCAGATGTGGTACTTTCAGCCTGCGAGGAAGGGAAAAGGAATGGATCCCATCATTACCCATACTGACTGATTTGAGTGGATTATTTTTTTTGTGTTAGCACCTCAAGGTGCCCATTAGATTCAGGCCACTGACCACTATACAAACACATGAGAAACCAGTCACTGCCTCAAAGATTTTGCAATCGAGAAAAATAATAAAAAGAAAGGATGGAGAAAATTGACACAATATACCAACATAGATTTCAGGGTCATAGCATCAGGCACATCATGTTAGTTCTATCTTTCTTCCCCTACCTTATGTGAGTCTTATTTATATTAAAAATAGGTATAGAGTTTTTTTCTGGACAGCTTCCTCTGGCTAAACTGGTGTAGGTGGAAGCTCCTGCTCTCTTCGCTGTGTCTGACACCATTTTGGGAAAGGATGCTAGATGTTATACTACTTTAGGTGCTCATATATTTTGTTATTGAGAATCATATTTAGATAGAAGACTAAAGAGTCAAAGGATTTCCATATGTCCTATTTCTCTATGCCCTAGTTTGAAACACTGATTACAACATGATGTAGTATGCCAATGTCCTCCAGCCAATGTCCTTTGACTGGAGGACATTGGCACAAAGTGGTACTGATACAGAGGAATGGTCCTTTGATAAACCACACAAAAGCCATCTTCAGTTTAAAAGAGGAACTGCCCCCCACAAGATTAAGAGCCATATTTTTCATAAATGGCCTCCATTTTGGTTAGCATAAATGACCATATTTGCCTACTCTACTGCTTGTGTCTGCATATTGGATATCTAAATGCAAATATGAATTTACACATAATGAACTGAGATTCAAACATATAGCCACAATTATTTCCAGACTGAGTTTTACACCTGTAATAATGGAAGTCAGATTGAGGCCTAGATGAAAAAATGCTGTTAAAGCGTCATGTTGCTGGGCTTCTGGGCTGGACCAAAAACCTCTACAAACTTCTTTTCCTGTGGAACAGAACAAAAACTGATGAGAGCATTTTGTGTAAGGGAACTAAACAGTGTTTGGGTTTCTGGTACAGAATGAGGAACAGCAAAACATTTTCATTTTGAAATCAATTAATTATTTAAGATGTGATTTTTTTTACCTCCATACCATTAATTGGCTCTTGCCAGTATAATTTCTCCTAGGGGGTTGTTTTCGAAGGATAAATAGTTGTATGGGAATTGCTACAGTGACACTAATAAAAAGAAAAGTTGTTTTGTCTCGTCTTTATCCCTGAGAGACTGACTCTCCAAATCCCAGTCAATTTAAAGCATGGAAACTTTCAATTGTTGGCATATTCCCATTGCTATGAACTGTTTTAATAAATAAGCAGAGAAGTATTTAGAGTATGCATCACTGTCACTAGCAATTCACCTGAAACATTAGCATCTTCTATAGTTGAGAAAAAATAAGTACATTTTTCACCCGAGTTACTTTTTTAACAGCAATAAGAATAACTTTTTACTTTATAGCCTTCAGTTGAACAGACCGTTTGCTATCTTCCCAGCTGCAACCCACATGATTTATCCAGTACTACTGTTCAGATTTTCTCCTTATTGCCTTCTCTATTCCTTATTTGTCATTTCAAGGAGCCTCTAACATTTCTGCTGAGGGAATGTGCTAAAAACTACCTTACCCATCTTAGCAGCACTGGACAAACTTCAAAAAGTTCAGAGGTTCAGTTTGCCTAAGCATCCAAAGGTTCAGATGCTCATTCAGACTTCTCCAAACCTGTTAATAGTCCCTCTATCAACCCTCTATTTTCTAGCCAGATCGCTTCACAAAATTTTTAAGCTTACACTATTTTCATCTTCAGTAAAATTAATCGCTTTGGGCCAGATCATCCCCTCTGCTTTTTGGCATAGATGTGATGAAAGCCATGGAAAAAACTGCTAATGTGGCCCAAAATCTATCAGATGTGAAAGTGAGGTAATGTAACATCAGTCCCTTCTCCCTCTAGCCCTGTGCTATCCCCACCACCTGTGACACTGTTTATTTGGAACTCTGTGAAAGTAGGATATGTGAATAGGTAGACTGAGGGAGTTTTGGAAAACTGCTTTTTGGCTTGACACCACCAGTGGTCACTTATCATGTCGACTATTTCCTGCAACCACATACCCTGTACTGCCAGGACCCAAAGAAATCCTCTGAAGATTACGTATCAGCATCCCCTCTTTTTTGTCCCCTCTCACACTGTACTGATGAACAGTTTTGCCTTATTTCTGCAGGGTCTATAGGATTTTGTGTGTTTACTTAAAAAGCTTAAATGCAGACAGATTAGGTTAAACTGAAACCATCTGACTCCTCCTATTCCTCTGCCTTTCCTTTCTAGAGATGGAATGCAAACTCTGAATCTCTACATGCAAAACTTATGGAGTCAGAGCTTCAGCTGATGTAAATTGGTACAGTTACATTTGAATTCAATGGAGGTATGCCAATTTACATCATCTGAAGATGTGACCCAAGTTGTTTTCTGAGTATCTTTAGTCATCCTATGCATGGTTTGACTTTTCAAGTAACTCCTGCTTTGTCTTACAAAGTAAGGTCCAAATCGTATCCTTGATTTACACCTGTCTATTTACAGTGCTTGAAATACTACCAAATTTGAGCTGGGCTGATGTTAGTCATTTACATAGGTTTCCAATTTTCAAGTTCTCTCCATCTGTCTGACAATATTCTTTTGCTCAACTGCCTTCTTTTCAGAGACCTTCATTGGCTCTGCCATAGTTTTGATAATAGCCTTTTTAGTATTGCCTTATGGATGATAGTCTCCACCACTGTAACTGCCAAATCATGTAACACTTCAGCTCCTTAGTATCAATATTCACAATACTCCGTTACTGAGAGGATATGTTACTGCTTGCTAATTCTGTTATGGAAGGGGCAACAATACAATAGCAGTTTCAGTAGACTTTTGTGCATATTTTAAAGTCTCCACTGTGGCCTTGCTTTGGGTTGTCTGAAGAGATGACCTGCAAAATATACAGGGCTGAGATTTTCAAGACACACAACAGCTATTAAGATTAAGGTGGGGTGTATCTAAATCTCAATCATTTTTGGAAATCCAAATCTATATGCACCTGTATGGTTCACCATCATTTTTAAGGTCCAAATAATCATTTCTTCCCTGTATCAGTCCCGGATAATTGTCATATGTAATAAATAGATGTATTGTTTGATTGCATACATTATTTGTATACCACTAGATCATGTCATGGGCGAACACTGATCTACCATTCACTGGAGGGTGAAAGGCTGAAATGAACCTTAATAGATGAGAGTGCCAACCCCTGCTGCTTTAGGTGGAGTAGATAGTCCAAGATAGACTGATGAGGAAAATGGGATGGTGAGAGACCCCATTTAGTGACCCAGCAAGTGAAACATTTCCACTTAGCCTAGTGGATAGTCCTAGTAGAAGGACTCCTATTGCCTGGCAAGATTTGTCAAACCTGTTTCAACCAGGCCTGTTCTTCAGAGTTCAGCCATGCAGGATACATATAGTTAGCTGCAAGGAAGCAAAGTCCAAGTGAAGTAGTCAGCCATGGTCCTGTGAAATCAGGTCAGGGTGGAGTGGCAGAATTGTCTCTTTTTTTCTTAGTGCAAGGTCTTAAGTCCCGAAAGATTGGCACTTGCCATTTAAGTGAGTTTCCCCAGATACTTTAAGCAGCTGGAATATGGGTCACTCACTGGCATAAGTTTGCCACGAGAAGCACATGGCTTGAAGCCCAGGAACCAGGGTATGCCTACCCCCTGGGGCGAAGAGTCTCTTGGTGACAGGGACTAACTATTCACACTATTCTTTACACTAATTCTAAGAACTATATTCTCTAACTGCAACAAACTACAATAACTATGAACAGAGAAGAGTCCAAACCACTGGGAAAGAAGCCTTGCCACAACAGGAAGGATCATTTCAGCAATTGTCACAGGTGGTAAGAAGGAACTGAGAGGATGCGGAGCCGGCGACTCCTCTTATATCTTATATACAAATGCATGTAACTCCAGAGGGTGCTAGAGCTGGCCCAATGGTGGTGATTTTATGTTTTTTTTCCAGGTAATTGATAAGAATGTTAAATAGCATAGGGCCAAGAACCAATCCCACTAGACTCAGAAAGACCCCACTAGAAACATACCCATTTGATGATGATTCCAAATTTACAATTACATTTTGAGACCTATCATTTAGCCAGTTTTTAATCCATTTTATGTGTGTTAATTTTAAATCCATTTAATTTTATCCTAAGTCTAACCAAGCCAAGCTCCTTAAGCCTCCTCTCAGAAGGAGGCCTCTCTCTCAATTCCTCTTATCATCTTAGTAGCCCTTCTCTGTACCTGTTCCAGTTCAAATTCATCTTTCCTAAACATGGGAGACCAGAATTGCACACAGTATTCCAGATGAGGTTTTACCAGTCCCTTATATAATTGCAATTAACTTCCCTATCTCTACTATAAAAGCTTTACCTGATGCATCCAAGGGTTGCATTAGGCTTTTTTCATGACTGCATCACTTTGGTAGCTCATAGTCATCCTATGATTAACTAATACACCCAGGTCTTTCTCCTTTTCTGTTGCTTCCAACTGGTAAGTCCCCATCTTATAGCAAAAATTGTTGTTGTTAGCCCCTAACTTCATGACCTTCCACCGTTAAATTTCACCCCATTTCTATTACTATATTTTTTAAGGTTTTCAAAATCTTCCTGTATGATATTCTGGTCCTCTTCCATATTTGCAATACCTCTCCTCCCAAATTTTTATCATCCACAAATTTTATTAGCACACTCCAACTTTTTGTGCCAAGGTCATTAAATATGATGCGTCCCAAGACTGATCCTTGAAGGAAATTCACTGGTAACCCAGCTCCAGTCTGACAGTTCACTTTGCAGTGTGATCTGTTGTAGTCTGTCCTTTAACCAGTTCCTTTTTTCTAACCATCTTTTGATTCTTATATTAATCCCTATCTTCTCCAATGTAACTAATAATTTTTCATGTAGAACTGTAACAAATACTTTACTGAAATCCAGGTTGATTAGATATATTGAATTGTGTTTATCTAGAAAATCAATGATCTTTTCAAAGAAAGTGATCAGGTTGGTCTGGTATGATCTATCATTTCTAAAAACATGTTTTATTTTATTCCAGTTACCATTCACTTCTATGTCCTTAACTTCTCTCTCTCCCTCAAAATTTGTCCTAAAATCTTGTATAATATTGAGGTCAAACTCGTTTCCTGGATCACTTTTTGTTTCTTTTTGACATACAGGTACTATATTTGCAATTTTCCAGTCATAGGGTACAACCCCTGAGTTTATGGATCCATTAAAAATCCTTGCCATTGGCTTGTAGTTTCATGTACCAGTTCTTTTAATATTTTTTGGATGGAGGTTACCAAGGCCCCTGATTTGGTCCCATTAAGGTGTTTGAGTTTGATTTCCATCTCGGATATGATAATTTCTACTTCAATATCATTATCCCCATTAACCACCTTGCCACAGCCTCTGTGTTCTTCATTATCTTTATTAAAAACGGAGGCAAAGTATTCATTTAGTTGTTGAAACAGACCTAGATTATCTTTAATCTGTACCCCAAACTCAGTGCTTAGTGGTCCCACTTCTTTCATTATTTTCTTTTTATTTATATGGCTAAAGAGCCTTGTACTATTGGTTTTAATTTCCTTTGCCATATCCAGCTGAGCTAGGCTTTTAGCAAGTTTCACTTTTCCCTTACAATTTCTGACCTTCCAGAGGTAGCTTTACTTGCTAACCCATCTCTTCTTCCAGTCCTGGTAGGTTTTCTGCTGTCTCAGAATAAGCTGTTAGAGATGCTTATTCATCTGATTTGGTCTGCAACCGTTCCCTTTGATTTTTTTCCCCTTGCTTGAGATGCAGGCTTCAGGTAGTTTTTGCAACTTTGACAAAGTACTTCCAATTCTCCTCCACATTCAGAACCTTGAAATCTTCAGTCCAATCCACTGCCCTAACTAATTGCCTTACTTTTTTTAAATATGCCTTTTTGAAATCAAGGACCCTAGTCACAGATCTATTTGTGTTTATCCTTCCATTTAGTTTAAACTGAATTAACTTGTGATAACTCAAACCAAGTTTATCCTCTACAACCAGTTCTTCTATGAGGTAATTGCTAATTAACAATAGTATATCTAAAATGGCATTACCTCTTATTGACTACTGGTGACTATTTATTGAAGAAATCTGTTGGCTATTACATCCAAGAATGGGTCCTATCATTAGTATAATCTTTATCTGGGAAATTTAAGTATCCCCCCCATACTCAATCCCCCAAAATTATAGAGCTAGAAGCCTTGTCTAGTGGACTGAGCATAGAATTTGGAGACAGGATCACAAGAACACTCATTTTGTGTCTGACTCTGGCTCTGTGGTTTTAGTCTAATCATCTAACCACTATGCCTTATTATCTCCATTTGATATTTTTTACGACCTCTCACCGCACTGCGAGGTAAAGTGTTATATAAGTGTTAAGTTATTTTATTTCCTGTTGTAAAGACTCTATTGTCTACATTATTTCATGATGTGAAGGCAAAACAAAGAAAAAAAAGACTTGGCTAGAAAATAGGTTAAACATGCTTGTAAAAGTGTCAGTAGCTTTAGTAATTGGGGTGGTGAAAAGACTAAGAACACTGGCTTGAGTGCCCATGCAGTCTTCACCATATAGTTCTGCCAAATAATTTCAAACCTAGATTGTAATACCCCCTGTACTGCAGGCCTGAGAATCTCTTGAGCATAGACTTTATACTAAATGTTATTGTGCTTTGGGGACATGATCAATTTGAAACTAGTGGAAACAAGTGGAAGAAACCTTAATGAATGAAACCAGACCCATTTTCTCTTGTGATTGTTATTCAGTTTTCTAAAAGTCAAAATCCAGTGCACTAATCTCATGAGATGTATCTTTTAAGTATCATCTAAGTTTTTCCATTAGTATGTGTCAATGTTACTGAGTGTCCTCCAAAAACTGCAAGATTTATTTTCTCTTTTGAATACAGTATACTGATGTAATTAAAGTCCAACCAGTGTTTTCCTTAGTAGGAAATAGACTTTTAAGGTTTTTGTAAGTAACTTTGTAAGTAACTTTTGTTGTAGTGCAGCGATACTCAAACTGAGGCTCAAAAGATGCAAGTGGCTCTTTAAAGTGTCTCATACAGCTCTTTGCAGCACATGATATTAAATCACTGATTTAATTATTAACCAATCTAAGCTATTAATCAATCAATCAGGGGCTTTTACTAGGTTATTAACCAATTGTAGTTCATAAAATACTTAGTCAATTGTTTTGATGTAAGAATAATAGACAGATAGTTTGCATAAACTAAATATTTCCCCTGTCATAATGTTTACATATGAATATATAGTACTATAGTAAATTAAACAATGATTTCACAGTATTGTGGTTCTTTCAGGTAATGTTAATAGCTAATTTGGCTCCCGAATCACTGAGATCTGAGTATCACTGTTCTAGTGTATTTGTAGCTCTAGTTCACAAGTAACAGAAAAAGGAGTTACTCACGTTGTGCAGTAATGATGGTTCTTTGAGAGGTGTCCCTATGGGTGCTCCACTATAGGTTTGTCTGCTCCCGTGCACACTGCTGATCAGAGATTTTTGGTAGCAGTCTGTACCACCCGTGCATGTGCTGTTCCCCACCAGCCACAAGGCTAGCAGCATGCATGGTCATTCCTTCCTCAGTTCCTTCTCTATTGCAAAGCCAACTAATCGAGCTCTGAAGTAGAGGGGAGGAGGGTGGGTTGTGGATCACCCATAGGGACACACGTCTCAAAGAACCATTGTTACTGCACAAGGTGAGTAACTTCTTCAAATAGTGTCCCTCTTCATGGTTTGGTGGGAGAAGATGGAATGGTGGAAGGCTGAGATTACTGCCAGCTGGACTTTCAATGAGATCACAAAGAGTCCTGATTTCTTGACAGCTAACATATAGTCCAGGACCATAGACAAGGTGGTTGCATTTGGGGTGATAGATTCCATCTATGGTGCCAACCCCAGGCTCTTTCATTTCTGCAGGTAGGTACAATAAGTACTTCCCTTTCTACTGTGAAGCAAAACCCTCCTATACCTCCTCAGAGCAAGATGTCTCTATGGCCTGGAACCATGAAAGAACCACGCTTTGAGCTGAAGGATATGCAGATTGGGATGGAGAGTGCATCACTCGTCCTGTGACAGAAGGCCTGGAATGAGTCGGGAGAGTCAATGGTGGGCAAAGAGTCCTATGAGACAATTAAGGATACCATGTCTGTCTGGGCCACATAGGGGCAATCAGTATGACAGTTGCTCTTTCCCTCTTTATCTTTAGTAGGACTTTTAATAGCATAGGGAATGGGGGAAAGCATATAGTAGGCCTTCGTTCAATGGGAGGAAGAGAGTATCCCCTATGGAGAGGCAGTTAATTCCTGCTTTGGAACAATATCTTGGTTATTTCCTGTTCTGGTAGGTGACAAACACGTCTATTGCTGGAGTCTCCCATAGTAGAAAAATATTGTGGAGTATCGTTGAATCTTACTCCCACTTGTGTCCGTGAGTAAATCTGTGGTTCAATTGTCTGCTGTTGCATTGTGTATTCCTGGTAGGTAGGCCACTGATATCAATACATTGTGGGCTATGCACCAATTCCATAGCTTTAGTGCTTCTGTGGACAAGGAGTGTAAACTGGCCCCTCCCAGCCGGTTCATACTTGTGTGTGTGCCTTTCATCAGTGGTAGGAAGAGAGCACATGTATTTCTGACCTCTCTGAATTTGAACAGATTGATGTGTAGGCATCTCTCATTCGAGAACCCTTTGCCCTGAGATTTATTTCTGTTGCAATGTGCAGCCCACCCTCTGAAGGATGCATCGGCAGTCAGCAGTAGTGATGAGGAAAACTGGGTAAATGGGATTCCTGCACAGATATTTACTGGATTTTTCCACCAGTTCAGGGATTGCTTGACCCTGGCAGGTATCGACCATAGTTTGTTTATTCTGTCTTTGTTCAGTTTATAAACTGAACCAAACTAAGCTTGCAAGCATCTGATGAATAGTCTGGCATGGACCATCACTGATGTCCTTGTGCCCATGTGTCCCAGAAGCTGAAGGCAACACTTGGTTGACATTTGAAGACTGTACTGTACTGTCTCTATTAATGAGGAATCTCTGATGTGGTAAGAGCACTCTTGCTTGAACAGAGTCAAGGTCTGCTCCTATGAATTCCAGCCTCTGTACTGGTATCAATATTGATGTTGTTTATTGACTTGCAGGCATAGACTTTTAAATGGGTTCAAAGTGACCTGAGTGACCCACTGGCCATCTATGAAGGATTGAGCCTTGAGGAGGCAATCATCCAGGTAAGGGTAAATCATAATGCCTTGAGAACGTAGGTGGGCTGCCACCACCAAGAGGACCTTATAGAATACTCTGGGTGCTGATGAGAAGCCAAAGGGGAGTACTCTGTATTGATAGTGGTCCTGTCCTAGCGTGAATGTGAGGTAATGCCCATGGCTCAGTATAACTGAGATGTGGAAATATGCATTTGAAGGTTGAGGGTCAAGAACCAAAGTCCCTTTTCTAACATTGGAATGATCATGGCTAATGTGACCGTCTTGAACTTCTGAGCTTTGACAAATTTGTTGAACACTCTGAGATCCAGTATAGGTCTCCAACCCTATTTTTTTTCAATATCAGGAAGTAATGAGAATAGAAGCTTTTGCCCCTTAGATCCATGGGCACTGGCTTTATCGCTTCTACACTGAGGAGGTGGTCTATCATGCTGTAGTACTCTCTTGTAAGAAGGTCCCTGAAGAGGGATGGGGAAGGGTATTTTGAAGGTGGGAAGGAGGAAAAATGAATGGAGTATCTCCAACACCCACTTGACGGAGGTTATCTGTTCTCAAGAGCTGTGGAACAGAGTAAGACAGTCCCCAAAGGATTGGGATGGGTGCTCCAGTGTGTAATGGCAGCAGTGAGAGTGTTCTATCAGTGCCTCGATCAACCCATCAAAATTGTCTCTTCAATATAGAGGGCTAGGAAGAAGTTTGTTGCGATCCTGACATCCTATCTGTGGGTTTGGAACCTGGGTTTCTTTCTGTGTGGCTCATATGTCTCTGAGAATATTGAGACGGGTACTGGAATGGATATGAATAAGAGTATTGCAAACTGGTTTTGAATGATGACTGAGGGTTGTACTTCCTCTTGTAATCAGGTGTGTATATCCCTAAGGACCTGAAGGTGGCTCTTGAGTCTTTTATTGTATGGAGTGTAGCATCAATCTTCTCAGCAGAGTCACTCCTTCAAATGGGAGGTCGTCCACTGTAGCTTGCACCACCTTGGAGAACCCAGAGATGTGAAGCTATGAAGCCCATCTCATCACCACTGAGGTTGAAATAGAACAGGCTGCTGGGTCAGCTGCATCCAGGGCCAATTAGAGGGATATCTTCCACACCATGGGCCCTCATTAACTAGGGCCTTAAATTGTTCTTTATGTGAGTCAGGAAGCTGATCAATAAAGGTGTTTAATTTCACATAATTTTGGTAATCATATTTTGTCCATAAGGCCTAATAATTTGCCACTCTGAACTGGAAGGTGACTGACAAATAGGCTTTTCTGCCAAATCAGTCTAGTTACTTACTGCCCTGGGGACAGGTGTGGAAACAAGAATTCCATGCTGTTTACTGGAATATAATATTTCTTATATGCCCTCTTGCATGTTGGAGGGATGGATGCTGTTTTGCAGCTGTGGATGAATGTAAGCTGTCCACCAGTTTATAATGTGACTCAGTCACTTCTTGTAAGGGTATTTGAAGAACCTCTGGCATCGTTTGTGCAAGGTCCTGAAATGTTTTAAAGTCAATCTGCCATAGATGGTGGAGGGAGCATGACTGTTTCTTCTGGTGACGATGACGACAGCTGGATCTGAGGAATGATGTCTTCCTCCATCTCTGGTTCACCCATTGTTCCTCTCTTGTTTGCTCAGGGTGTTCAGAGGCCCTATAGGCAGCAGCTGGAAGAGGGTACTTCCTTTGCTGGAGGAAAGTTCCACTAGGGGCCAATGAGGTCTGTTGCCTTTGGAACTGCCAGGGGTCCCAATGTGACCATTGCCCTGGAAAAGGTCTCAGTGGTTGGAACCCTGGTTGGCCAAACTCGGTAGGTTGGTCGGCTGGTTGGTATTCTTTATGTTTGTAGAATTGGACACCACAGGATGTGATGAACATTGGTAGATCAAGTCCTTTTGCTCACTTTCTTATTCAACTGATGACATGGTGGTGCATGGCATGAGGGTGTTGGTGAGTCAGGTGGTCTCAGTAACTTGGCCTTGGGACTGAGCAGAGGAGAGTTTGGTGTGTCTGACCCTGGAAGGTCTGTCATGCAACGGAAGTCAGGAAGTGCAGTAGGTGACAGTACCGGTGCTGGCTGTTGGTGCTGTAAGTCTTGTACTTTGATGGGGTTGGAGATATGTACATGATGGTAGGGTTCATCGGTGCCTGGCGTGTTGTCAGTGGTACCGATATTGACGACTGTACCGAAGGAGTCTTCCCCAGGGCAGGTCTTATATGCTTTTCATGCCCCCACAGTACCAAGTCTTCTTTGACTGTGCCCATCGAGTCTGTAGGCATTCTGACTTGTTTTGTCAGTTCAGTATCATGTGTGCCCAGGGTACCTGATTTTGGCACCTAGACTGCCTTCGGGACCGATGTCATGGACCAAGTTGGAGGGTATTTTTTGCTCTGTGTAGGCTCACTCACTGACCTTTTCTTAGAGGCCTTTGATCAGTGGCTTACAGGCATTGCCTGGACTTATCTCCCCTCAAAGTGGAGAGTTGCGGAGAGGGTTCTCACCAGTGCTCCAGAGGTTGAAGGGCTAACTCCATGAGCAGGAGTTTCAGCCTCAGCTATCTCTCTCTCCTTGGCCATGGCTTCAGTTGCTGATACTCTCTCCCAATATGAATGTCCATCAGTGACTGGGATCGATTCCTTACTACTAATGCACTTTTTGAAGCCAGGGGAGCTGGGCATGCCCTTGCCTAGGGGAGTCCTCCTCACAGCGGTGCAGAGGACAGAGTTCCTTTCTGTTCTTCAGCGTTTCTTTTTTTTCTTATTTTTCAATTTATTTTTTATTTTTTTTAAGGCACAGCCAAAGTAAATGCAAAAGAAGAAGAAAGAAAAGGGAACTTCAGAGAAGCTAAATTAGCAATTCTAAAAGAATTAATCTACAAATGGACAGCTATTATCCAGGGGTGGTTGAAAAGGAACTGAGGAGGGAATGCCCGCGTGCGTGGCTGGTGGGGAGCAGCGCAAGAACAGGCGGTATGGACTGCTACTGAAAATCTCTGATCAGCACACCTAGAGTGGAGCACCCATAAGGACACTACTCAAAGAATTATATTTCTTTTCAGTCAGTAGTGAAGTTACAACCATATAGTGAGATACAAATTGATTTTTTTCTTTACGTGAGGATGGTTTCATCAGTTCTTCAAAAGCATCGCCAAACAGTGGCAGACATTCTTAAAAGGCATTAAAGAGAAATGTTTAATCAAGTAAGCCCTATAAAAGCTATTATAAATTTACATTTAAAAATAGAGCTTTGTGATTAACTTGTTATGGTTTGAAACTGGGATTTTTCCCTACCATAAAAATATGGCTTTGGAGTGAGAATGATCCTGAATAGGAAACCTTTAATCTAAAATGTAGTTCATCATCAACTAATTCAAATGACTAAAAGTCACTTTATGAATATTGTATTTTATAGCACTGAAAACATTTCTCTTTGTATTTAAACTCTGATATTTGATGTTTTATATTCCATATTAACTAATTTGATGGGAGATGAAGAGAGTTTTAAATTAAAGGAAAAAGATCAAACTGATAACTTTTTATACTAGATCCTATAACTCATTTGGACCTTGACACACAAAATGTTATTGGTTGAATCTTTAATAATTCTATTTTAGCTTCTAGCACTCTAATCTGAGTATGTCTTTCACTATCTGTTAGGAATTTATGCCCAATCTTACATTGAAATCCATGGAACTACTCATATGCCTGGATTTAAGCACGTGCTTAAGTGTTTGCAGGATTAGGGAACTATTCTGTATTGATACACAAGGGATTTGCCCAAATCTATCCTATTAATAGCAAATGTATAGGTCACATATGTTAATGCACAAGAAAGTAATGAAAGAAGAAACTTTTTTATAATACAGAAATTGTTATACTCCCTATTTAGATTTTTTAATAATATAAATGACAATCTACAACAAAATAATTGTGTTTTTTTGCTAAAGCAAAAAAGTTTAAAGTTTAAAGCTCTTTTAGTTTTTTTTCAGAACACAAAATTTCTTAAGTAATGGTCAGGTCATTTTATTGCATGAACCACCCAAACTAATTTCAACCTGCTATTTTATTTGTCCATTCTCGTCTGGGTTTTGATTAAGATCTTGTATGTATCAGATTACCATCTGCCTTGATAGTGCAGTAATAAGTACACTATAAATGCTTACACAGGCATTACATGGGGGCTATATTCTGCCTTAAACAGGGATATACTTGTTGATGGAATACATGCATATTTTTCATCTCTAAGTTACTATGAGAGAGAGACAATTCTGGTTGAGAAGTTGACTAATGAGATATCCTAACCCTTTACTCCCATTGGTGAGCAATTCCGCACAGAGGTAGTCATGCTGAAGTTGCTTCTCATCTGAGGAAATGCTCACCAGTAGAAGCAAGGGGTTCGTTACTGGGTGCATAATAGATTTAGATGGGTTTAGATTGTCCTTCTCAGGATCTGCACTGCTGGGTTTCTGTGGTTTACTTGGGACCAGGAGGTTTTTGCCAGGGAGAAAGACAGGGTGTGAAGTCCCAGAGGAATAGCAGGAGAAGATAATGGGATGTGGTACTTTGGAGAAGTGGAAAAAAAACTTTCAGCAATGAACTTTGATGTTGTTAAAATTCCATCAGAAGAAAAGTGATTTGTGTCCCTCATCCCATCACAAACTGAAAATGATGAAAATAAAGTCTGCTGAAAGTGGGCAATATTTCACATAGCCAGTATAGACATTGCTATGATTCAGTTTTGATGCATCAGTCACCTTGGAATGCAGAGTCATCTGTTTGAAATTGTACCTCCATTTTGATTTGAACTGCTTTTATGAAAGTATTAGATTCCCCCTTCATTATCTCACTGAGATTTGACAACAGTGAAATGGGTTCATGGTCATGAAAACCGTGGAAAATACAGAGCCTTGATCTAATCTTTAATGTGTGGTATCAGAATTAACTGCCACCTACTTATATATGTTATAATAGGATTTCAGCACAGATAAAACATTTCTATCTCATCATCAAGCCATCTGGATATGTTTTACAAATCACACTTAACATTTCAACCTGCCTGATCTCTTTGAACAGTATGTATGACACACATTGCTGAAATTAGTATTTACTGATCCTATCAAAGTGACATCCACATGAGATAGACTATTCATATGAATGAATTTTCTCGTCATTCACTGTTAGCTGAATTAAATACTGAGAGATGATCCTAATGTTGCCTCACCCTTTTAAAAATAGCTTTAAGCATCCTAAAAAAGGTTATTTATTTTTTAAAATGTGTTGATTTCAATTGGGGTGCAAACATTTAATTTTAGCTGAATTGAATCACTAATGTTATAATATAGCCTCTTAGAATATGTGCATTGTTTCTTTAAAACCATGATAGGAAGCCAGGCAGTTGGGAATGATTATAGACTGAAGTTTTGCAGTGAAGCAAAGAGAAGAGAGAGAGAGAGAAGGGATGACATTGTTCTCATTATTCTAATGAACTTCCTTGTTCAGTGTTAGAAGAAAGTGACTGTCCCTTTGTCACATGAGAATCCATACCTCGGTCAATTACTGACTTTAGGGAATAGTTTACAATGGTATAAGCTCTTAATAAAATAGGAGTACAAAGATCAACCCTCTCACGCCCAAAAATATAAGTAAGACTTGTAGGTCTCATGTGCCTTCCTAAAGAAATCCATCTAAGAGCTTGTCTACAGGAGGAAATTGCTTGGTTTAACCTGAGGCATGCATTTAAACCAACTTGGATTAAACCCATGTAGATCCCCACTTTGACACCTTTATTTTGGTTTAAAAGTGGCTTTTGCAGTTTAAGTCAAGTTAATAGGGAACAGATTTAAGATAAAGCAAAATAATCCACCCAAAGTGAAATAGAGTGTCCAGATGAGAGGTGTGGGGAGTGTACCTATTTAACTAAATCAGTTTAAAACTAAGCTAAGGTAAGCCAGTGCAACTTTCCTATACAGACAAGGCCAAACAAATTAAAATCTCTGAGACTTTCAGGGCTCTCCCTGCTAATACTGTTCTCTAACTTGTCAAAACACTAATGGGTGTGACATCGGAACCTAGGCAGATGTCCAATGGACTAATTGTTGCAAGTAACTTTAGTGTGTGGTTCTTAAATTAAAATGCAAGATTTCAGTATATCAGGTCATTTAATTCCAGAGTGGTGTATCTATCATGGCAGCTGCTAACATGATTGCCTCAGAGGCCAAAAAAAGTCACTTATGAGACATTTTTGCTTTGGTTAAGATTATCTTGGCAAAGGCAACAGTAAAACAGAAAATTAAAATTTCAAAATGAGAGCACATCCATTCTGCATTTTCTCCAGTTGGAGAATGGGCTCCACCCCTTTTCTAACTATTTTGTGACATGCACTTTTTCACCATTTCTGAAGGTTCCTAAAGACACAAAACATTAACATTAATGCAACTGCAACTAAAAAATGTGAATGAAGGATTTTTTGTATTGATTAGTTAATTTGAAAGAACACACATGCTTGTAATCGGAATATGTACTTGCTTTGATTAAAAATCTTCATTAGTTTAAACCTGGAAGCCCAAATTCAGCTTTCAGTCACATGAAATCAGTGAAAGAACTATAGATTTATATAAATGAGAGCATAATGTATCCATAAGGGCCAAATAGTGATCTCATTGAAGGCAATAGGAGTTTTAAAATGGATTCCAGAAGGACTCACATTTAGCCTGAAAGGAGATATTGGGTTTTAAGGAGCCACAGCTGTGTTCAGAGGAACATCAAGCCAGAGGTATCCTGTTTGCAGAGGTAAGAGAGAGTTAAATGTTTTCTGGATCACTGAAGGAACATATGTAGGAATTACCTATTATACCTTTTAACATGGTATATAGCATGCATTTTACTCCCTAGCATCGGCACTGCAAAGCCATCTGGTGTGGAAAATGGGTGGAAAAACAGTCACTGTCTCTACCACAACCTTGGGGGTTGGCAGCACTATGACTCCAATGTGCCTTTTGCTTAAGGAGTGTATGCACTTGGAGTGTTGAAGCTTTTGCATCATTATGCAAGGGCAGAGGGCCCAAAATTTAGCCCTAAATTATTTCTCTGAAAGTCAGAAATGTAAGCACTACGGAAAGAATTGGGTATTTTAATTTTTTTAGTTTTTGCTTATAAGTGCATTATCTTTACCCTTGCAATGCTTATTTGAATCCATATTGTCAAGTTCCAGTGTAAATCAGATTATAATTAAGGTCCTGTGTACTCTGTCAGGATGAATCTTCGTTTAGTAGCAGAGGCCCATATGGTTTATGCCAGTGGAATTCTGAGGCAGATTCAAGTAAATGGAGGGATTTTTATTGAATTAACTAATAAGTGAAAAATAAATCTGTATAGGCCCTCTTGTGTTATTTAATCTGATGGTAAACTCTATTTATTTTATGGATCAGGTTAAGGGGCAATTGGGGCTTTGAATGCTTGGTTTGGAATTTTGGCATCTAAGAATGGTTGAAGTTTTGGCAAGAGGAGAGAGAGAGTGGAGGTGGGATGGACTGGATCAGGAAGAAAGATTTCAAGCAGAGAACTGCACTGAGGAAGACTTTACAAAAGAGTGAAAAGCGGTCAAGAGGAAAGTGATTAGTTGTGTTGCATGGGTGGTGAGAAGGGGTCAGGATGGTGAATGAAAAGAGACAAGTGCTAAGCAGTATGAAGAGACTAAGGACTTGACTACACAGTGGGGTAATGTGCTCTGTGGGGCTGTGTTTTCTAAACAGAACTAATGTCTTGCCCATAAGTTAGTCTGTGTAGGCCCTGCTGGTTCACACTAAAAGTTCTCCAGTGTGATAAAACCTAGTACTGTTTCAAACAGCACTACACTAAAGCACACCAGCAAGATCGCTATGGACCTTTCTACCAGCAGCAGCTGACCCACTAGGAAACATCTGTACCTATTGCAGGGGGATCTGCAGTTCCAGGATTGGACACCCAAGTCATCTCAGGACCCATATGTAAATCCATGGTAGATATCATCCTTGAATCGAGGGATTGCTGACAACATGGACCAATTAATGCGTGACGTGTAGACAAGCCTTCAGTTATAAACAGCTGTGGAGGTGACACTAAAGAACTTGAAGCAGAAGATGAGAATACAGTGAAGAGGTTTGATTAGGGGCATTCACTTATTTTGTCTTATTGATTTTCCCTGAAAGTTGTAACTAACACTGAGTATTTGTTTTATTGCCCCTTCCTCCATTTTCAGTATTTTTTAACCTCACATCTGTGAGCATCCCCTTGCAAAGCCAAAAGAGGCTGCTTCTTCTCTTTGTGATCTTTTTTCCTCCACAGTATTTGTAGTCTGTTCTATCTTACTACGTAGATAGAAGGCATCTGAGAAATTATACTGGGCTAAGCTAGTGGATGTGAATTCAAGTTCCCACTAGTCCTTATTAGAGGCCAAATCCTGCAGTATTTGCATTCCTCATTTATCCTTTACCACTTAGACAAAAACTTCCATTGAAGTTTATGGGAGATGAAGCTGCTGAGTACCTTTCAGGATTTGGCTCTCAAAGTCCTAGGTATATGGCAGCCATCATATTGGTCAATAGATGGAGGATTGAACCAGGCACTTCTACAGCTAAAAGTATGACATTTCTACAGCTGGAGCTAAGCAAACAGGCTCTATAGTTGGACAATGCAATAGATTCACCTTCTTTATTGATTGGTCATAGGGAAGGACCCATAACACACACTGACCAATGAGTTACACCTGTGCAGCATTCAGAGCAAGGAAAAAAAGCTCAAGAACTGACTAATTAGTGGGGATATTCTAAAAGGTTTTGAGGCTCAAGAAAACATCTCACAGTTACCTGGCCATTAGGCTGGAAATCCCATGAGATCTCACGACCAAGCCTAATTATATTATTTCCTGGCTTTAAGTGGAGATACTGTTAAGAATTTCCCATGTTATTTTAGGTAATTCCTCCAGATAAAATTAGAAAGGGACAAAGCACAATTAAAACTTAGCTTAAAAAAAGTTGGTTTGAGATAAGGAAAAAAGTATTATTTGTTCTCACTACATAGCAACAAATTTGCCCAGCGTTGTTGGGCCTGAACTCTGATTCATGTAGCACAGTAATATGCTAGCACTAGAAGTACCAGGACCTGGTTATTTCTTTTTGAACTTACCTATTTCATAGGTTTGCCGTTTCTTGTTGTGTGGTAGCATATTCAAAGTGAGGGAATGATGCAGCTTAGTTTCGATGGTAGAGTTAAAACACATCACATCACCTTCCCATTTAAATTATGTGAAAATGAGATTATGAAAAATGCAGGACATAGTGGAATAGAGCCTAAAATACAGATAAACTAGTTTGGGGAAAAGTGTTTAAATTGTCATTTTTTATGGGAGTCTTATTTTTTTAAAATTGGATGTCTCTTATGGCTTTGGAGTGTTTGTTCAGTAATGTAGCCACATCATAGCTTTTTCATTTACGCACTAGAGAGCTACTAAGAATTCAAAAGAAACAGACATATCAAATACACCATCTGTGCCTTGTGTCCATCATTCCCTCTGAAAGTCTTTTCTTTGTAGAAAAAAAAGTCTTGTTTTCCAAATGGGAATAGGTTTTAGCTTTTGTGTGACACATTTGATGGGCCAGATTCTCAGCTGATGAAAATGGAGTTATGCCAATTTACATCAATGTGGCTACACAATTTATACCAACTGAAAACTTGGCTGTCTTTCCTTTAAGAGTAGAAGACTTTAGATTACCAGTCTGAATTACATTATGGTGAGTGTTTCCTTGAGAAAATGACTCGCGCATTGGAGAGAATGCACATATAATGCAATACCAAGGATCCCTTAAGTACTTCTGGAGCAAAAAGTAATAGTTTTTGCTGACTGCAAAGTCAAATTTACATTGGTAGGTCAGCCTGACAGTGAATCCACTGTGGATGAGTCTCCTCAGTAATCAGTTTACTAGGAAAAACAGGTGAGACTAGACGAGTCAAATGTTTGCCAGCATGTATTAGCCAGTCAGGATGAAGTCAAAGTCAAATCTTTCAATAAGGCCTCAGGATACTGCCCAGTAGCAGGATTGGGACCCTTTCCATAAATGTATAGGCTTTGCCTACTAACAGGAGTGGGAACCATCGAGATGGAAACTGTTTTTTTAAAAAATATCTAGAGAAAAAATTTCTCCTGAGCAGTTCTAACCTGCAAACTCTGATTTCATTTGATGAGTGCTGTAGCCCATAAAACTAGCCTGCTTGCTTGCATTATATATATATGTATCTTTTCTTATAGATTTAAGTATGATTGTGTGATTATAATAGAGTTATAAATTTATATATATTTTGCTGTAATGAAAGGTACCTTACAGGACATCCTGGATGACAGCTATGTTATTATTATTATACACATATTCGGGAACTAGTGTTGAAAGTGTTGATGGTATAACAAAAACAAGACATATATAGTCATGTTTGTCCTAAATGAGTTAGCAGTTAGCAGACATACTCGGGACCTTTGGCCTAGACAAGTGTTGAAAGTAATGATGTCAGGCATAAAAGGTGAGGTAATGGAATCTTTGAAATGGGAAGTAAAATGTCATGGATATCCTTAATATTCATGAACCTACCAGCCTATAGAGTATGCATACACCAATAATTTGGGGGGTGGACAATCCAAATATGGAGTTAGAAGGAGGACCCATATTCTTGGGGTATAAGAAGGGGGAAATCGTGCTATTTGGGGCAATCATCATCTACTCTTGCTTAAAGCTTCTTTTAGTTTGTGTTAAGATTTTTCCTTCTTCATTTTATAGTCTTATTTGTAGTCTTAGTTTATAGCTCTTAGCTCTCTAGCAGTGCTTATTCCACCCCTCTGCTCAAAAGTTGAGGAATCAAACATCTCTCTCAACCAGGGAAGGGTGTGAGTATAAGAATCCAAAGCATATCATAGAAATATATATATTATATAAGTCTCTAAAATTAAGATTGTATTATCCATTATCCATTTAATTGTTCATTTTCTCTATATCAGTTATTTGTCTATCATTTTATGTTATCTTAATATAACTTCTAAAATTATACAAATTTGGTTATCACTAAGAACTTCCTGTTGTACACCCGGGGGGTCCTTATAAAATTCTTCTGGAGCATGATTTAGGACAAGAACCTTCTAATCCAAGCAATTGGCAAACCTATAACCCTATTACATAACTAATACACTTAATCAGGCTACAGTGCGCACACACATGCACGCACACATACACATGCTATTTTGTGGTTATAAGCCTGATCTTGAGGTGCTGAATGCCACCTGCCTTATGTTAAGCAACTCAACTTCAAATGTAGGAGTTCATATAGCAGCTAGTAGGAAGTGATCAGTACATAGTAGACTGGACCCAGGTACTGAACAAGGAACTTTTCAAGTAAGACAGTCTATGTCCTGTAGTTCACAACTCTAAAGGAAGGTTTTACATTTCAAGGTGAATACAGATTTTATGACTAGAAGGAGATTAGTTTTACTTGCTTATATTCATATTTTCGATGAGTGAAGGCAGTTGAAAATCTAAATAGGCTTACTGAAGTACAAGAGTACTAAAATGTTATGACAGCAAGAGGGAAAACTTATAAACAAAGAATCACCAGCAAATCATTTTAGCTTTGTTATTGGCTTCCTGAACCATTCCTTTCTACTCTGGCTCCTATCAGCATCAACACAGCTGTAACTAGTAGCACTTGGTCCACATATCTATAATTTTTAACCAAGAATGGGACTGAAACTCTTCATACCTAAACATCTCCTAAGTTTGAGAAGGAAGTCGACACCAAAACTTTGTTCTGTATCAAAATTATGCTAATAAAGCCTATTGTTATAATTGACTGAAACCTTGGATCCAAACACCTCTAAAACTGGATCAAATTTTGTAGTTCAAATATACCTCTGTTTTTAACTTGTAGAAGTGTGTATATGTATGCACAAACACAAAAGCTGGTTTGTTATTTTTCATTTTAAAACCTATGAGATAACTTGAAGAATAAAAAGAGAGGGAGCGATTGTCTTAGTGTAGTGGGATACATGGATTGTTAATCTCAGTTCACTAGCCTAACCCCAATTCTGGTTGACATTGACTAGAAGCTATTATCATCTGATCACAATTGGGTGGCTTATATGAAATGTGTTTGTGAGATCATTCCAGTTCTCACTGGACAGGTGTCCACAGCACACAAAGCACCACTGTAATTTGCATTCCTAAACAACCTTGTTATTCTCAACACAAGGTGAAGGATTGAACAGACAGAGGATACCCTGTTTGCTCACATGGTGTCAGGGGCCAGCCTTCATCAGCACCAGTCTCCTAGCAACCCAATGAGCACAGTTAGAAGCTGTCTGAAGAGTTAGAAGCTGCCTGATTGACTCCTACATATTTGTCCTGGCTATTGAACTCTGAACAAAGTGATAGTCCAAAATTGCTATTCTCCTGCCACTTATGAAAAGCTCTTTGAGAGGCTCCATTCAACCAAGATTTTTACTAAGTTGAACCTTTATGAGGCCTACAACCCAGTCCAAATCAGGGAAGGTGATGAATGGAAGACTGTATTCGCACCCAATAAAGACATTGAAATATTTAGTTATGCCTTTCGGGTTATGTAATGCTCTGGTGACGTTTCAGCATTTCATCAATTTTCTAGACATGTTGGACCAATTTGTGATAATTTTGTTTTTTCTGAAAATCAGGTACTGCATGAGAAACGTGCAGCTCGTTCTCCACAAACTCCACCAAAACACAAATCCAGATTTTATGCCGAACTGGATGAAATGTGAGTTTGACAAAGACACAGTTGAATTCCTTAGGTATATCATTTCCCACAAAGGGATAACAATGATATAGTGAGATGGTATCTGCTATCTCCAGGTTGATTTCCCCAAAGAGCATAATAGGCATTCAGCAGATTCTTGGGTTTGTCAGTTTTATCAAAGGATTCTTTCACCTAGTTGCCCTGATAACTGCATGTAGCTGGGAGGTGTGGCCTACTTCCAAGACTGACATTGAGGGAGGGCCATCCACCCCCTGGTGAGTGGAATCCAGAAGTCCACGCCTACCAGACTGGAAGCAGAGGGGTGGAACAGAAACCGAAGTATTAGAGGCAGGTCCAGTACCTCTGTTGAGCAGCAGACGCCAAGGGAGACAGATGCCTCCCACCTGCTGCCAGCCCCTGAGCCCACCAGAGATGCCTGCCATTCCAGCGACAACCATGAACTACTAGAATCACCGGAGATGCCCAATGCTGAAGAACTGCTGGGATTACCACTGGCTGTGTACTCCGAGGCGGAGGATGACCCTGGGACTCAGATACCCAATGGGACAGTGTAGGAAGTAGCCCAGGGATACTGACCACAGTCTGGCTGTGCTCGTCCTGGAGCACCGGTTGGCGCATTTCAGCCAGAGCCACACCAACCCAGTGGTGAAGCACTCCACCACTGTTACGGCCCTGGGCTGCGATGCAATGGAATCATGTGGGCCAGCATCCCCCTACTGCACCTCTCTGGACAGACACTCCCACTGGACCAGGAGGCCTGTATCCCCACTTATCCCCTGTGCTACAGTCAATAGATTGCTTGCCCCACCCTGCCTGAGGGCCAGGGCCCATGACTTTGTGACTGCCATATTTTGTCAGGGAGTCCCAAGAAGTGCCTAATCTCCCTCCTGATAGAAGTTGTTCCTGCAGGACATAGATTCCAGGACAGAGATTGACACTGAGGGAGGGCACCCCTCCTTGCCCAGGCCTAAATTAAGCTACACATGGTGGAGAATGCGGGCAACCATCGCTCCTTGATAAAGGAGGGCTGCCTATGGTTTTGACCCACACTTAGCTAAGCGTCGTTATGGATCTCGACAAGCTGATAAAGTGTTGGGCCGAAAGCCAACAGCAGCAACAAGCCACCCAGCTTCAGCAGCAGCAACTGCTACAGACCCTGGGGACAAAATGGCAGCAGCTGATCCGGGAGCTAGGGGCTAAGCAGCAGGAACAGCAGCAGCAGTGTGGTCAGCAGCTGACTGCCCTGCTGCCCAGCCCCACTGGCTCTGCTGCTAGAGGTGCAATGGACACAGCAGCCTCCCTAATGACTCACCAAGCTGGGGCTTGAAGACGAACCAGAGGCATTCCTGATTACTTTCGAGCATGTCACCTTAGCTGTGGGCTGGGCCCCAGCTCAATGGATCACCTTGCTGGCTCCCTACCTAACAGGTACTCCCGAGGCAGCCTATTGTGCCTTCCCCAATGAGGAGGCTCATGATTATAGGGCCATGAAGGTGGCTATCCTAGATACCCTGCACATTAACCCTGAAACCTTTTGACATCGGTTTTGGGGGAAGACATATCCCTCAGGGGCTTGACTCCAAGTAGTGACCCAGGAACTGAAGGATGCATGCTGTCAGTGGCTGCAGCCGGAACAGCATTCAGCCACTGTGCTAGCTAACCAGATCACCAAACAGTTCCTGAATATGCTTTCACCTCGGGGGAGGACATGGGTCATGCACCACCACCCTGCCACACTAATTGAAGCCGTACACCTGATGGAAGACTTCTTGCGACTGAAAACCCACCACCGGGGGCCCCCACGGTGATCCGGAATCCTCTGGGCACGGCTTCTCCACTCGACCAGCAAGGGCCCACCAAATACAGTCTGCCCAAGGGAGTAGCTGTGGCTGGCATCTAGCCCAACCAATCCCAATGGTCCACAGACCCACCACAGGATGTGGTAAAAAAAAGGAAACGTGTGCTTCAGGATTCCCCGCAGCGCCCCCATGAAACCAGGGCCCAGACCACTCCTCCTGAAGTCGATCTCTGCTTCGCATGTGGCCAGTTCAGTTACCTGCAGCAATGACAATGCTTGACCATGGACTGCTCATTTGGTCTGATGTGCACAGGGGAAGGCTGATCCCAGTGGACACCTGACCACCAAAGTGACAATCCTCATTAATCTGGCTGATCAGCGAATGCAGGTGCTAGTGGATTCCAGGTGTGGGCAGACGCTGGTACAGCAGGAGCTCATCCTGATGGGCAGCCAGACCCTAGGACAGGTCCATCTCTGATGCGCCCATGGGGACGACGGAATCTATCCCACACCTCCAGTCTCAATGACTATCAAGGGGGCGACCCGGGTAATGTCCATGGGCCTAGGTGCAAGACTACCATACCCAGTCATACTTCCCCCAGGTCCTAAAGACTGTGGCCGAACGAGAGTCCCCAAAGCGGGTGTTCCTCACAGGGGAGCCCCCTGATGGCGGGTCTTCTGAATCAAGGTCCTCCTGTGCGGGTGGGAGAGGGGGGCCTGCCAGCACCACCAGGTGTTCAGTCACCGAGTACATGGAACCCACCTGGCTTGATGGAGACTGCTTCCCCTCTGAGTGCTGCAGGAGATTTTTGCTGCGACCAAAGGGACGGGGTGGCAACAGACCCACACTGGGCCAACCAATGGCCACAGTTCAAATTAAGGAATAACCAATTGTACTGCATTGACTAGGGCCATGAAACAGGGATACCTGATCCCAGTTGGTTGTACCCTGGGGCCATCAGCAGGTTGTTCTGAAGTTTCCCCATGACATTCCTGCCTCTAGCCTCCTGGGGCTGTGGAAAACCCGGCCCGGATCTTGGCTCGCTTTTTCTGGCTAGGGGTGCATCGAGAGGTGAAGAACTATTGCACGTCTTGCCCGGTGTGCCGAGGGTTCCCTGATTCCTCTCCTGGTGGTTGGGATGCCATTTGAAAGAATTGCAATGGACCTGGAGGGGCCACTCGCCAAGAGTGTGGCAGGATTCAGATACATTCCAGTGGTAATGCATTATGCCACACATTTTCCGGAGGCCACTGCCTGTACCACCATGGCAGAGTTTATGAAAATCTTTGCCAGGGTCAGATTACTCTGAGAAGTCCTTTCAGACCAAGGAACAAACTTCACTTACCAGCTGCTCTGGGAAGTGTGCTACCTGCTGGGGATTAAGCAGTTTTGGGCGCCAGCATATCACCCCCAGGCAGACAGGCTTATGGACCAATTCAATCACACACTGATTGGATTGCTCCAGAAGTTCTCCCCTGAGGAGCTATGCCACTGAGACATTTTGATCCTTCCCCTGCTGCTTGCCATATTCAAAGTACCAAAGCCTTGACCAAATTCTCCCTTTTTGAACTATTATATGGCTATCAGTCCTACAGAATACTAGACCTCATGTGGGAGACCTGGGAGCAGATACCATCCCGGACTCAAGGACTCTTGCAGTATGTCCTCAACCTCCAAGATAGTTTGGCACAGTACAGAACATTCCCATGGGAGAATCTTCAGGCCGCCCAAGGGGCCCAAGCACAGACTTATGATTGGGGAGCACATGCCAGGTCTTTCAAGCCAGAAGACAGTCCTTTTACTGCTCCCTTCCAAGGAGTCCAAGCTCCTCGCCTGGTGGCAAGGCCTGCATGAAGTCATCCAGCAGTTTGGCTCTGTTACCTATGAGATCTGCCAGACTGCAGGAAGAAATGACAAATGTACTATATCAACCTGCTGAAACCTTGGCACGACATGGGAGGAATTAATGATCGCACCATAACCCCATGAGCCTGAACTAGGGTCTCGGGTCCCTGAGACAGCTGATCCACCGGAACCCCTGCTCAGCGACACTCTCACCAAAGAGCAGCAGAAGCAGGCAGGACACCTCCTGGAGGCCTTCTCCAAAACCTTCACCACCGTTACTGGACAGGCCATCCTCGTGCACCACGTTATACCGAGCAATCCTGGAGAGGTGGTCCAAGCGGCCGCCCGACCCCTCCCATGCTACGTACTATGATTGAACCATCAGCGAGTGAATGGTGCAGTCCCATGGTGCTTGTCCCCAAGCCAGATGGGTCTCTCAGATTGTGTATCAACTTCCAGAGGATTAATATGATTTCAAAGTTCAGTGTGTACCCCAGACCCTGTGTCAACAAACTCCTTGAACACCTTGGAGAAGCCCAATATATTTCCACCCTGGTTCTGACTGAGTACTGTCAGGTTCCACTGGAGCCACTGTCAAACGAGAAGATGCCCTTTGCCACCCCCAAGGGGTTCTTCACTTCACCTGGATGCCCCTCAGCCTCTATTGGGCCTGTGACCTTCCTGAGGCTGATGGACTGGCTCCTGCAGTCCCACGTCGAGTATGCGGTTGCATACCTGGACGACATAGTCATTTACAGTCACCACTGGGAGGACCACCTCAACTAGATGGTAGCTGTTCTGAAAACCCTCAGGGAGGCTGGCCTTACCATCAACCCTAAGAAGTGCCGACAACCTACCTCAGCTACACCATGGGACAAGGCATGGCGTGGGCTTTGGTTGGGAAGGTGCAAGCCATCCAGGAACAGCCCACCCCAGCTACCAAAACAAAAGTCCAACAATTTGTAGGGATGGTAGGATATTACCGGCACTTTGTCCCTGACTTTGCCATTGTTGTGGCCCTCCTGACAGACCTGCTCACCAAGGACCAGTCTGTGTGCGTATGGAGGACCTCCAAATGTGAAAAGGCATTTCAAACCTTGAAAGACGCACTCTGCAGGGAGCCCGTGCTATATATACCCAGCTTTGGCCGCAGGTTCATCATCCAAATAGACACTTCGACCATGGGACTGGGTGCTCTTATCTCCCAGGATATTGATGGGGAAGAACACCCAAGTCCTCTACATCTGCTGCAAACTATTCCCGAGGGAGCAGAACTACTCCATGATCAAGAAAGAGGGATTGGCCGTTAAATGGGTGGCGGAGGCCCTTCATTATTACCTCTACAAAGGGGCTTTCAAAGAGGTAACAGTCCACACACCCGCTAAAGTGGCTCCAGCAAATGAAGGTCACCAACGCCCAGCTAATGTGCTCATACCTGGCCTTGCATTCATTTGCCTTTCCCTTACAGCACTGGGCCTGTTGGGAGCATGTGAATGTGGACACGTTGTCGCAGATGGGGGAAGGGGACTTGACCAGCCCTGGAGGACGGGAGCGGAGCCAGTGTCTAGCCAGGAGGTATGGCCTGCCTCTGAGATAGACACTGAGGGATGTCCATCCACCTCCCGATGGGTGGAACCCAGAAGTCTACACCCACCAGACTGGAAGCAGAGGGGCAGGACAGGAACCAGAAACATAGGAGGTGGGCCCAGTACCTCTGTTGAGCAGCAGATGCTGAGGGAGATAGATGCCTTCTGCTGGCCCCTGAGCCCAACAGTGATGCCTGCCATTCCAGTGACAACCCAAAACTCCTAGAATTGCTGGATCTGCCCAATGCCGAGGAACTTCTGGGGTTACCAGTGGCTGTGTAACCCAAGGAGGTGGAGGTTGACCTGGGGACTCAGGTACACCTCAGAATGGGGTAGGAAGTAGCCCAGGGATAGCCAACCACAGTCCAGCTGTGCTTGTCTTGGAACATTGGTTGCTGTGTTTCGGCCAGAGCATTGTCGATCCAATGGTGCAGCACTCCACCACTGTTAGGGCCCTGGGTTGGGATGCAGTGGGGCTGGGAGGGTCTGCGTCCCCCTACTTCCTGCCACCCCCACCACACCAGATGCGGCAACACACCCCTACTGGACCAGGAGGCCTGTATCCCCACTCATCCCCTGTGCTAGAGGCTTGCTTGTCCCACCCTGCCTGAGGGCCAGGGGCTTTAGACTGCTTGCTTGCCCCCCCGCCTGATGGCTGAGGGCCTGCGACTTTGGGACTGCCACATTTGGCCGGGGAGTTCCAAGAACTGCTAATCTCCCCTCTGATAGAAGTTGTTCCTGCAGGACGAAGCTGCCAGAAGGTATGGCCTCCCTCTGAGATTGACAATAAGAGAGGGCCACCGCCCCTTGCCCATGCCTAAGTTCATCTACACTGCATTTCTTCAAAAGCTGCCACCTTTTAGTAGGCACTCAGTTCCCTGTCCAGGTCCTTAATGACGACAAGAATCTGAAATACCTTCAGACTGCTAATAATTTTAACCAGCAACTGATCCACTTGTCTCTTTTCTTCACTGGACTTGATTTTGTCATCACCTACCACCCTGAATCACAGGATAGGAAGGCAGATAGCATATTCATCTTGTGGTATATGGTGAATCAGGCACAGTTCTCTTCACTACTATTTTACATCCATCAAATTTTATTCAAGGGGCAGCAAACCAGGACCTGATGTCCCTCTCTGGTTCCAGTTTCCCCAAGACCTTCCAGCTACTAAGATCTCTCAGATCCTAGATGCTCCTAAAGTTCTGCCCAGCTCAGGGTTTCAAATGAAGGATGATCTGATTTTATCATCATGGAAGACATCTTTATATCCCAGAGGACCAGCCTAGACTCCAGGTGTTAAAGATGTGTCACGATACATCAATCACCAGCCATTTTGGCCACTTCAAAACCCAAGACAATGTTATGGAATTTCTGGTGGCCAAGGTTGAATGCGGATGTTAAGAATTACATTAATTCATATGATCTGTGCTGCTAGAGCAAGTGCCCATATGCCAAACCACTCAGTCTTCTTCAGCCTGTGCCTACCCCAGCTTGACCCTGGGCCTTGGTATTCTTGAACTTCATTATGGAGCTACCCCACTCCCAGGGATGCACCATCATCCTTGGTGGTGTTGATCGTCTCACTTACATGGTGCACTTTATTTCCACTTGCAGCCTCCCAGATGCCCAGAAAACAGCTGATCTTTTCCTAGATCACTTTTCCAGTTCCATGGCTGCCAAGCAGAGCATTCTCAGACTGAGGTTTACAATTCACTTCACATTTTTTATGAAATTGCTCACCTTGTTGGCCTATCACTCACAGACCAACAGTCAGACAGAACAAATGAACCATGTCCTTGAGCAATAGCTCTGTTGATTTCTCAATTATAGTCAAGATGACCAGGTCATCCTACTGCCATAAGCAGAGTTTGTGTACAAGAACTCCACCCATGCATCTGGCCAACATAGCCCATTCTACATGAACAACTGTTTCCACCCTCAATTTTATTTGGTTGCACTTCCAGACTCCCAAGTCCTCGCCACTGCAGATCTAGTTGGCCACCTTCACTGGGTCCACCAAGAGCTTACTGAACACTGTGAAGTCTCCAAGGAGACATATAAAGGTCATACCAAACAAAAATGCCAAGCCACACCAACTCTTTCTGTAGGAGATAAAGTCTAGCTGACCTTCAAACACCTAAAATCCACTTGTCCCTCAACCAAATTGGATGATCTGTACCTAGCCCATTTAAAGATGTAGAACAAATTCACTCAATAGCATCAAGGCTGCAGTTGCTGGAATCCTTGAAGGTCCATCGGGTTTATCATGTATCCCTTCTGAAGCCTTACGTGAAGAATCCCTTTCACTGCCACTTTGCTATAGCCCTACCTCCCATAGATGTTCATAGCCAAGAGGAGTGTGAGGTCTAGACTCCAAGTGAGTTTGAGGCACAATCTATTATCTGGTGGACTGGCAGGGCTATGAACCAGAAAAGCGATCATGGGAGCCAGTATAAAATGTTCATGCTCCAGAACTTCTACATTAGAAATACCTTTTGAAACCAGATCCTATGGCCCCTAGGCGGCACCCTTGACGGGAGGTGTAACGGGTGTACTCATCTCCTATGAGCACCATGCCAGCTGGTTGTCTGCACCTGCAGTCCCTCTGTGTTACTTCTTGCAGTGACCTCTTCTGGCAGTTACTTTCTCAGGCAGGTTTTTCAGCGACTCAGACCTTTGACCGAGTCACATACAGTCTGTATGTGCAAAACACAGAATCCTTCCAGGGTATAAGTCCAACAGGACCTATCGCACTGCCTTCCGTAAAGTCTTTGTCTGCAACCATATCCTTGGGCTCAGTTCTAGTCCTATAGGGCCTGTCACAGTACCCTCTATAAGTCTTCTTCTGAGGATCGAGCCCAGGGATGGGGCTGCAATCTGTCCTACAGGGCTCATCACAGTACACTTATTGGCAATGTTTTCACATGCAGCCCTCTCTGGGCACACAAGTACAAGCTCTCTCAGCCCCTTCTAGACTCTCTCTCAAATGGTCATTGCCCTAGAATTGAGCAATGCCCCCCCGGTGCTTCTTCCCTGCAGACTTTTTGCTCGGTAGGAAGCCTCACTGGCTCCCACTCTCCAACTGAGGTACTAGTTCAGTTCAGTCTATTTCCAAGGGTATTCAAAGTCCACAAATGCTGACCCTTCTCTGGGTCTTCAGCCTGCTCTCTGGGCTTGATTCATCTTCCTCCTCAGAGAGTAGGCCACTCTGCCTGTGGCCGGATGGGGGGACCCTACAATTAGCAGCCCCCTGCTGCATCCCTTTTAACTCTGCACTGCTACTGTTCCCAAGGTCACTTCCCATGGCCCCAGTGTTACCTTCACCCTTAAGTCAGGGCTGAAGATCGCAGTTGCATTCCTGCAGGAGCATCTTTTTTGCTCCCCACCAGCAGCCAGCACAAAATCAATTGAGTCCTGGGCCCAGTGGCTCCTCCCCTTAGGTGGGGGGGGGCTTTAGCACAAGCCCCCACGCCCCTGAACTGAAATAGTAGCAGCTGCTGTATCCAGGTACTTCAACTAGCCAGGAGCACCAGCCTTACTCCATTGGCTCCAGCCAGCAACTGACTGCTCTGTCCTGCAAGTCCTTTTATAAGGGCCTGCTGAACTGTGATTCGCTGCTCCCTGAAACTGCCCCAGACAGTCATTTCTATGGCACTTTTCCTGGGAGGGGATGTGGTAGAGCCATGAGGCCTCCAGCAAAGGATCTTAGGGCTTGGTACACCCTGTCACAGGAGGGTATGGTCAGGGGACAGCCTGCAGGAAAGCCAGTCTTCAGGCAACCCAATGAGAACAGCTGACCCTGGTAGAAGCTGTCTGATCAGTCATACCACCTGATTGACTGCAGGAATCTTCAGGCTGATATTTAAGTTCAGTAGCAGCAGCAGTCCAGTTCTGGCCTGCAGTTGTATTTGGTCCTGTCCTTGTCTCCAGTATCTCTAGCCTTGCTCCAGTCCCAGTCTGTACCTACTCCAAACCCCAGCTCCTTCCTAAACTCTGACTCACAGCTCCTACCCTCCACTATGCCTTCTGAGTGTGACTCCAGTTAACCCTTTGACTTAGGCTTTGGTCTCTGGCTGCCAGCTGTGACCTTTGGCTTTGTTCCTGGACCGGTCTCATCTGGATTCAGCTCTTACTGATTGATGCAAAAATCCAGTCTATCACTAGGCCCATGACTTAATCACTGACACCTATATATACACACCATTTCAAGTCTGGCATGAAATAGATTGAAAGACTATGGTTGGTGGAGATTCTAATATCCATTTTTGGGGTGGTATTTGCTCTGTGGTCTTAGAGCAGTGTTTCAGTTCAGGTCTGCTAATCCAGTGCCTTTCACAAGTATTAAGCTCATACAAAACTTAAAACGTCCAACATCAGGCAGAAAACGCAATGTACAATCTGCTATAGTTCCATTAGACACACCCTGACTATGTCAATACCCTGTCTTTTTCCCCAGTCCCACTTACAATAGCTGTTACATTTCTGAATCTATAACTTATTGTTGTGTCACATGCTTGTTAAAAATCAATGCTTAAACAAGTTTATTTTTTCCACTTAATGCTTAATTCACATTTTCTTAATATTTCATGTATAGTGCTCTGTTGCTTGCAAAAAATCCCTTTATAATTCACTCTATTGCAAAGCCTGGAAGAGAAATATAGTAAAAAGCAAAATAAAGGGGTAGGAGATGTTACCATGGTGGTCTATAATTTTTAGTACCCCCTCCACCTCCGCCACACACACACACACACACACACACTTTGAAAAGAGCTTTGGCTTTCATGCATTAGGATACATATTGATTCTGGAAAAACTTTAATGCTTGCACTATTAAATTAGTTAAAATCTCTCTCATGCATTAGCAATAAAGCTAGACAATTACAATATTTAATTTTCTTGATGCTTTCATTGTCTGGTAACATACAGAAAGCATTACAAAAAGTCAGTTAATTTTTTGAGCTTGTGTATGTTTTTGTTTTTTAGAGTTCTAACTGGTGAAAACCAAATTGGACTGTTGGAAAAATTCAGCTATCAAAAATGTATACCATTCAAAAAGTGTGCACAATAGAGTTATTCATAATTTTTTGTATTTAAAAACAAACATTAGCTAGCGCCATCTTCTGCTGTCCTTACCCAGGGTAAAATTCAACACAGACCAGCCAGCCTGCACAAAGCTGTATATCTCATAAAAAACACTTGAGCCTTTGAACTGCAGCTTATTTGGGGGGGATAGAGTCTTGTGCAGTCCATCTGCACTGGGATGAATTTCACCTGTAGGTCCCATTCTTGCAAAATTTTATACACATGCATAACTTCACTTATAAGTAGTCCTATTGACTTAACTGTTAGCTAAAAATTCAGTGTTGTCTTGCCCCTTCCCTTAACGAGTCTTTAAGCAAAAGCAGGGAAGACAAAACTTAGTATTCCTGATATTTCTTAATGGGGAGGAGGGGGAAGAGAATATCCTACCATGCATCTATTTATACATCACAAAGGGCGCAATTAACTTTCTTTGGAGGTTACCTTTAATGGCTCTTACTGCTACTTCTCAACTTGAGATGCTGGACTGTAGATACAACACTCTGCTAATGAATCGTCTCCTTAACCAAATACAGCAGTGGGCAAATGAGGGTATCAGAAGATTTGTGTGATATTTACTAAGGACAAGAAGGTTTTTCCCAAACTGAAACAGAAGTGGGTTTATTTCTCTTTAAAGTTACTCTTCTGCTTTATAAGAGTCCAATTCTGTGATTCTTAGTCACAAGGACAGAATGAATTACAGTATCACTTAGTGGTGACTAAGCATAAATTCCCCTAAAGCTCCCCTGTTTCCTCCTAACCCCTTTCATAAAAATCAAATGCCAGCTGACTGGCATGTGTTCACTCAAAACATTATTACTTAATAAAAGAATTCTTCCTCTTCCTTTTTCTTGTCCCAGTTAGAATAATATTAAATACATTAAGCTCAATTCATCCCAGTGAAGTCAGAGTCACAACAGGGACAAATTGGGCTAATTTATTTTAACCTCTGTTTGTTTTAAACCCTTTACCTGCTGCCCTTTATGTCTGTTTCGACTGCCAAGTTTGGCATTGTGTGACTCAGAGCTCTGTCTGGTGAGTAGTCTCTGAACTATCCAGCACTGAGGCTGAAGTTACCAGCTGACCTCAGCCTTGCAGAGCAGCCAGGAAATATACAAGAACCAAGAAAAGGTTAGATCTATTTTATTTCACAATTTTTAAAATTTGGTCTAGCAGCAGGCTTCAGGGGTTTTGTTATGCAGCAGCAAAATAAATTAATGTAGATACAAGAATTGCTATTAGCTAGGAGAGTAGTATAAAAAAAAAATCTACAAGTATATGTACCGGTTTCAAAAAGGAATTAACTCTGGTCGTGTTTGCACTTCTTTTGTGATTGCTCTCTGCAAACACTGAGTGATTGAGTTTTGCTCACAGGAACTTCAAACTCACCTGCTGGAGTAGGCACACCAGGAGTTGGATGAGACATTGCTTATTAACAGAGGGGAGGGCGGGGGGAGTGTACAGTGTTGCTACATCCCTTAGCTAGAGCCATGGAATAGATGCAATGAAACAAAACAGATATAGATCAGACCCCACCCTTCACAACTAGGATTTTCACTGTACAGATAATTAAGTCATGTTGACCATTGCATGGTGTAGAATACAGGAAGTTAAACATGTCAATAATGCACTTATCAGAATGCAGTGAGGCTCAGTGTCTTGACAGAGCTTGGTGCCTGGCTGAAGCTCTGTTCAAACAAGATGGATATAATGTTGCTGGGCTGGGAGAAAAAAAAATTCAGAATTGGTGGAAGATATTAGTCCCAGAGCCCGGACTCCAGCCTGAGCTTGAATAACTACACTGCAACTTTATAGCCTTGCAACCTGAACCCAGAGAGCCTCAGTCAGCAAACACGGGCCACTCACAGGTGTTTTATTGCAGTATAGACAGCCACAGATCCTATCTGAGGGTAAAAGAGGATGTTTTACATTTATGTCTGGCAAGAAGAATGAGACCTTTTCTTTTAGATGCAGGCCTCACCAGAGTAATAATGTCACTTAGACAGTAGACTATTGTCTTGAGACTATATGGGGTACATGACCCAAAGGTTTACAGTGCTGCTGGGTCTGGCTGCTTGCTTATTAACTGATGTCTCATGTAGCTAGAACATTACAAGTCTGCACTGCGTGCTATCTGGTGCTCTCCACACTCTGCATTTGTTGTCATCTGGTATTATCGTGGGCATGTGTGAAGAATACCAAGATGCAGTGAATGTGGTTAGTTAGCCTGCAACTTTAAGTTAAGTCATTGGGAACTACCCAGTAATAATTCATACAATGCAGGTCATGATTCCTTACTTAGTTTTTTTTTTTTTTTTTTTTTTTTTTTTGCGCCTTGTGGAGGGCTACTGTCAGTCCTTTCCCATCCCCACTACTAGTCCCAGCAATGTGGTCGGACCACACCTTCCCCTCATCATATAAGAGTTAAGGGGCTGGGAAAAGGCAGCCTTCTCCTCCCTGTTCCAGACATTAGGAGCCCCAACCATGTTCCCCATAAAAGACCCTCAACAACAGAATTTTCAGCCTCCTTCGGTATGACAGACCCTGAGTTTGTTGACCTTCAGGGCAGGCCACAAGGCTCATTTATTTCCTTAGGAGGTGGTGGGCTGAGGGACAGATGATCTGAGAAGGCAGTTTGTATTTAATCACAGATGATGCATATTCCTTTTTTGGTTGGAATTTATTTAAGGCAAGCTTACAATATTGAAGGTTTTTTGCCTTATGGCTAGATCTCTTAGTTCAGGGCCATGCAGGGCCTCGCTACCACATGGGCAGTCCAGGGAGCAAACATATTTGTAACATGCTGCCCTTGGTATGTCCAACCAACTCCAGGGACTACCTCAAATGGGGGACAGATTTATAGCCTGAAATGAAATCAGCTGTTGCATGAAAAGCATCTGACAGGAGCTGAACTTAGGTAAGACTGAAGTGATGTTGGTTAGCAACAAGAAATACTTTGAAGAACTAGACAAAATATTCTTTCCATTTTCTATTGAAGGCATACATTATCCATTTGTCAAAGTTTTCTCAGGTCCTATTTGACTCCTCATTAAGTTTGAAGGATAAGGTAGCATTAGTACCTAGAAATGCTTTCTTTGCCCTCAGCTTGCGAAAAAACTTATTTGTGTGCCCCCCATTGTAGTCTCTGAGCACCTCAAAATGTTTAATGGATTTATCCTTATAATATCTCTGTGAGGCAAGGAAACACTATCCCTTAGAGCTTGCTAGAAAACAGAAGTCCCTTCTCAAAACATCAAACACATGACATTTTTTGCAGGAAGGGATTTGAAAAAATTCTGTTTTGAGAGAAACCAAAACAAATATTTTTTGGCTTCCTGGATGCTGGTCAGGAACACTTTTGTCAATTGCACTTTCTGCCTGAAAGCAGAGCATTTCAGACTGGCTGCTAGAAAGGCAGAGAGTTAGGGTGCTCAGGTTCTCCTCAACTGGAGCCTGGGGGCAACCACCCCTAGTTGTCTGCATCTCCAGCCCTAGAATTCACAGATTCTAAGAGCTGAAGGGACCATTATGATCATCTAATCTGTATAATACAGACCATAGAACTTCCCCAAAATAATTCCTAGAGTATATTTTTTAGGAAAACATCCTTTCTTGATTTAAAAATTGTCAGTGATGGAGAATCCACCACAACCCTTTGTAAATTGCTCCAACAGTTAATTAGTCTCACCATTAATTTATGTCTTATTTCCAGTTTGAGTATGTCTAGCTTCAACTTCCAGCCATAACTTTGGATTGTGCTGTATCTTTCTCTGCTAGACTGAAGAGTCCATTATTAAATATGTCTTCCCCGTGCAGGTACTTACAGGCTGTAGTCAAGTCACCTATTAACCTTCTCTTTGCGAAGATCAATCTATTACTGTAGGGCATGCTTTCTAACCCTTTAATGATTCTTGTGGCTCTCTGAACCCTCTCCAATTTATCAAGATCCTTTTTGACTTATGGTCACCAGAACTAGGCACAATGTTTTAGGAGCAGTCACACTGGTATTAAATAAAGGGAGAAAATAACCTCTCTCCTCATACTTAAGAGCTCACATTCAGCTGATTATCCAAAATATTGGCACAATATTAGCTTTCTTGCAGTCTTCTGGAACTACCCCAGTGCTTCAAGACTTATTGAAAAAAATCAATATTAACCATCCAGCGAGCTCCTCACCCAGATCTTTTAAAAAAAAACTCTGGAAAACAAGTTATCTAGATCTGCTTATTTAAAGGGGAGGTTGAGAGCCATAATGCTCAACCTCAGCAGCCCTTCTGGAAAGGTTTTGTGAATTTCATTCTCTCACTTTGCAAGAGTCTTCCAAGGTGGGCAGATGTCATTTCAATTTTCCCAATGGAAAAGCAACTTTTTTTCCAGTTTTGTTAAATGGGCAGTTTATCAGAAAATCATTCTGACACACAAGTTCTGTCCAGCCCTATTACCCCCATTTTACAAATAGGGATTACAAGGAGGCTAAATTACTTGCCCAGGATGCTTGTGGTGGAGCAGAGAACTTAACTGGGTTTCCCAAGTCTCATGATAGCACTAGGCTAACCACTGGACCATCCTTGACTTTGTCCCAGACAGAGATCAGGCCACAATGATCCATGCATTCATTACTACCAGGCTTTTACTGTAAATGATTAGATCTGAAGTTGAATATGAAGATAATGCACAGGCTCCAGCTGGTACAGAATGCACCTGCCCGGCCTTCAACAGGGTTTAGGCCAACTTGAGCACATCAGCTGTGCTCTAGTCCTTTCACTGGCCCCAAGTCATCTTCCAATGTCACTTTAAGACTTTAGTTCTCATTTTCAAACCAAGTAATGGATCAAGCCCCAGGGAAACCATTCTATTAATTGTTGTGCTTCTCTGGGTCAAACACAGATTATGAAGCCCAGGATGAAATGTGAGAGAACTGGGGACAAAACATTCTCAGTTAAGGAGAACTAACTATGGAACAAACTTCCAGAGGACAGCAGGCAGATTCAGAGACAGAACTTTTAGGGAAAAACTGCAAAAAACTTTCTTTGAGAAGGCCTTTCCACCATAAGAATGACATCAACAAACTCTCCTACCCAATAACCTACTGCAAAAGGAAAATTAATAAAACCTTAAAAAATCAAAAATAAACCTCATACCACAAGCAGAGATTTTAACCCAAAAGGTAGTAAAGACAAAGATTCCAGGAATGCCACTGGAGACTTCGCTATTGTCATTAATGTAAGGCACTGAGATAGCATGGTGATAGGCACCAGTTTAAACCCCTATATAGTTGCAAATTGCAACGCTTGTCTTCTTTACCCTCATTTCTTATTAGTAGGGGAACACTGGCTTTAGGATGCATTGGGAGTATTTTATCACCATAAATACAGAACAATATTTGTTATTTACATATCCAAGCGTATCTGAGAGGGAATAATTTATAATGAAGGAGAGCACCAACCAAAGGTTAGAGTAATAAAGGGCAGAGAAACAGAACAAGGTTGTTGACAAGTGTGTGTGTAGGGAGGGAAATAGCAACTGTAGTGTAAAAATGAAAGGCTATTTGGCACCAGAATAACCCGTGCTCAAGAATAGTTCACCTCTGTCAATCTACTCACACTGATGGAAGGAGAATGAAGTTGCAATATATGGTGAATGCTTTAATAAGCATATTTATTGGCCTGTAGCCTCTTGACTATGAAGGTGAATATTTGACAATGACATTTAAAAATATTAAGGAAAGAATACTTGGAGTGGTGGGAAATGTAATTTCTGCCTATGGGCTAGGATTCTGAATCTAAAGGAGAGTGCATCTGATATAAACAGAAACATTTCCAGGTCCATGCTCCAATATCTGTTACTCATATAGTTATCAGTTGCATATATTTATCCAAATGCTGTGGATAAAATATTTGCCCATTCATTTATATTCTCCAGGACAGTTGAGACAAATATTCATCATTCCATATTTGTTTAAATATTCTCATTCCACTATCCATTTTTATTTTCCTGAATGTCTACTGTACTTCAATAGCAATTTTTTCTCATGTAATACTTTTATGCAAAAACTAGTGGGCATGTGCCTTCTCTAAAAAGGATACAGGAGAAACTAGCTGAGAGATAACTAGATGAAAGTGTAACCTAGAATTTACTTCCTTGCCCTTCTCCACTGCCCAAAATCCCCCACAACTTCCATAAAAAAAGCACTTGGAGACCCTCAATTCAGTCATCGAGATTTTCAGCAAGGATTGCACAGGGTCAATCTCCCCACAATCAAGTCCAAAAGAACAAAAGAAATTAACTTAATTCTTACATACCAACTTTATAAAATCTTTTGATAAACATAACAAACAACAATTTTTACAACATAACATCCTATTTTATAAGCCACAGACATTATCCTCAGTTATATATAAGCAAAGAAAAATTAAATCTAAACAGACCATTCCCCACAGAAATACAGTGGGAAGAAGTGTAGAGTTCCCGAAAACGTAGGTTGAGTTCACCTGAGCCACAGAGTCTTCCATCACCAAATCTATACTGTCTAAGTCAAAAACAACATCTTCCCTCTACTTGCTTGTAAAAATTTTCAGCTGGAATCCGTGAATACTTTGTCTCCTCCTCCTTTGCTGAAATCACTCATTTAGTTAGTCAACTAATTAATTAACCAACCACTCAGGTAAGATTTTTTTAAAACTTTCCAGAAGGGTAGCCATTTTAGTCTGTATACAACAAAAACAACGAGAATCCTGTACCACCTGAAAGACTAAAGACTAACAAATTTGTGCGGGCATAAGCTTTTGTGGGCTGCAACCCACTTCGTCAGATACATCGGGCATAAGCTTTCATGGGCTGCAATGTATCTGACGAAATGGGTTGCAGCCCACGAAAGCTTATGCCTGCAGAAATTTGTTAGTCTTTAGTCTTTAAGATGCTATAGGACTCTTTTTTTTAAACCTTGTTAAAAGAAAAATACAAACTCAGACTATCAAAATAAATGACTTTCCTCACTATCACATTTAAATAAGAGAAAAGTTGAATCATACTAGTTGAGTCAATTTAACTAAAACAATTTGGCTAAAAATCAAGCATTCAATGTATACAATTAAAATTAAAAAAATGTTGCTCCCTATTTCCCTTTTTTATAATTAACACTGCCAGGACTTCCCTGTTGGAGGGATAACAACATCAGTAACCTGCTGCAAAATGCTTCACAGTTAACCACTTTCCGCTCCTGGGCTCAGCTTCTCTCAACCCACACAGGGGACATGGCATTTTGCAAAGCAACTGCTCTGACTATTTGCCCTCATGGAATTAGAGTCCAGCAACAGGAAACCTATTCAGCATACCCAAAACTACTACACCCAAGACCCAATTCTAGAAACTTCTGAGTGTGTAGAGCTAAATGAGCATCTGCCTAGCAAAAATATCCCAGACACAACTCATTCCTATACCACAATCAGGCCTGCTGACAACAATTCTGGGCCCCAAGGCAGAACAGTGAATGGCTCCCTGCCTCCCTAGAAAGGGATGACTGAGATTTATGACCATGGGGAGCTGGTGAGACTAGTTCCCCATCCCACCTTTTCTGCCTATGGCCCCACCCACACCTCATCCTTGCTCTGCCTCATGCCACACCACTGTTCCACCCCAACCCTGCCCCCTCTCCCGCTCAGTCCCCTTCTCTCTTCCACACACCCCCTTCCACCAGGTGGCAAGTGACAGTGGGGGGCTGAGCAGGGAGGAGGGATGTGGCATGCAGTGGTGGGGGCGGGTGAGCAGGGGAGGAGATGAGGGATGGATGTGGTGGGTGATGGCGGGGGGGGGGGGTTGAGCGGGGAAGAGGAATGCAGCGGCAAGGAGGCCAAGCAGATAAGGCGGTGTGTGGCAGAGAGGAGAGTGCTGAGTGGGGATGGGGGGAGGAACACGGTGGTGAGCAGGCTGAGTGGGGGAAGTGATGGGACTGGGGCAGGATATGGGCGAGGCCACACGCACATTACAGATGGGAATGGGAGCTAGCCTTCGCAAGAGGAAGCTTCACCCCCTTCCATGGGCCGGGCCCTTTTAAAATCACCAGGGCCCTGGGCAATTGCGCCCTCCCAACCACAAAAGATCTCTTAAAGAAATCTCTCTCCCTACTAGGCATGTGGGTTACAAAAGCACACATGTGACAAACTGCTGGCTCACAGAGATAGAGCACTCTTTTTTTATTGGTCATGATATAATGTGAGGAGTACTTTCCAAGCAATGCACATGGACTCCCTTTCAGCTCCCATTTAAATGGATTGCTCCCATGTTAATTTAAAATGTATTTTACTTGAAATGTATGACTTTCTTCTATGCATAATACGATAAAACAAAATGAAGTCCTTTGCATACAAATTAACAGTGCAGTCTTTACAAAGTTATCTGTCTCATTAAATTGTTTCCATTATATGAATTTCAGGATGCACTTCCGTAAGGTCTTACCCTGGGGATTAAGTGTCATATAAGATTGTGTCTGTCTCCTCTCACTGGGATAAATTTCCTCCCATCATCTCAGACAGTGAATTACACAATTATCTGACTGACACAGGAGTTCAGCTGGTAGAACAGTCTACACACATTAGTCATAATGCATCCCTCCCAAAAGGAGGGACCATATACTTTGTTTGCTTTTGCTGAAATATTTTTCTGCAAATAGAATCTCATTGTAATGCTGAATATTAGATAGATATCAAATATAACTAGGGGCCAATATAAACAAACAGTGAGTGGCAAGCAGGGATGTAAATCTACCTTGCACTCACTTGACTGCCGGGCACTATCTGTCCATCTGGACAGGACTGCTGTGAGCTTAAATTTTCAAAGTGCACTTTGATCTACTTTGCTTTGAAATGGGAGAAGATTAAAGCACCTCTAGGAGTTTTTAATACATGGCAGCAGGGTCCACAAGGACTATTAGTGAACAGCAAAAAGGTGCAAGGTACACCTGCATATGATAACGTTTAGACAGGCAAAACACTACTTGCACTGTGTCTGCTAGAAGTGATGGGTCATGAAAAACTGTATTCATAAGCAATTGGTTATTTGAAAAAGTTTGGGCGTGAAGAGTCCCAGATTTTGCCAGAGACTATAGTTGGTCTAGTGGTGGGAGGAGCTACCCTTACACAAGGCAGCCCACATGGACTAAGGGCAGAGCAGCACATCCTAGGAGTTGGTCCTGACCTCTTGGGAGTCCCCAGCAAGATTTCACCATTGCCTAAAACCCTGCTGCAATCACAGTTTACCCAAATTAAATGTACTTTGGACATTGTCCCTGTCCCAGCCCACTTGTCTAAAATCCTTTACCCGCCTCTCTGGTCAGAGGGGAACAACCTGCTCACTGCCATGGTTTGGAGGCATTTCCTCAACTGCTTCTACAGTGGGCTAAAGGAAATATCATTTTCCCTCCAATTGCCCCTTCATTGTCACCCTGTTGCAGTGTTGCAACTCACATGATTTTATTATGATTTGTGATACTTTGTGTCTTACTTAAAGCTCTGGCTCCTAAAGTCATGTGACTTGAAAAATCTCAGGTTTCAGTAAAAAAATAATGCAAGTTTCTCACCCTGATGGTTGAGAGAAAAGCTTGAAAATGTGACCCTGGCAAATACCGAAGGATCAAAAGCTAAATTGTAAATAAAAAGAACCCATATATTATGTTTTTTAAAAACTCATGGTCTTAAAAACTTGATTTTTGAGACCTGACTTATTATTTTTGAATGCAGTCAGGATTGCAAATACTGCAAATGTCTCATCAGTCTGAGAAAGTAATAGCTGTGGGACATTTTAAGGATGCTCAAGGAGGAGTCAAACCCGCAGACCAGTACTAGTAGCTGGCATTTCAATTCATATCACTAGCTGGATAAGCAGCTTCTCCTCTATACAAGACTGATGGGAACAGACATAGATGATTCCATAGGTCAGCCTAGCAAGGTTACTCCTAGCCTCATGACTAATTCAGTGTGAATTTGCACAGTAAATAGCAGCAATCAAAGAATACAAACACTCTCCATTTAAACTGTTAATGTCAAGGTGATCTGATTTCATGTATCTGGTTCAAGCTTTCCCAAAAGGGATTTGTGTCTGTATAAGCAATTATGGCCTTCTGACAAGGTGCAGGGGATTGCTATATTCCATATCTGATGCTACAGCAATAATACCTTAATGATAAGTGATAAATAATTTTAAACTACTATACAGGAAATATCGGAAAGAACTCCTGATACCAGACAGCCCTGGGTCAGTATAGTACAAAAAACTGCTTAAGTTAAAAGAAAAAAATGTATGAGATACTTCAATTTTGATTGTGTTTCCATAAAGATTACAACAAGAATGGCCCAATAGATATCTCCAGAGAAAGTGTGAAAGGTCAGACTTTCTCAGACAAACCGTCTTATTAAAAAAAGTGCAAATACTACAAAGAATGACATTTGTATAATATTTAAACCATTTTTATGCCAGTTTTGAGGTTCACAGCTGATTCTTCAAACCTTGTACAACACAATGCTGAGTTTTCTTCTCAACTCCATGTGTTAATTTCTCCTAAATTGGTGTACTCAGCCATAGTTGAAACTCGACCTAAATATACTAACCAAACTAACCTATTTTCAAAATTACCTAAACCAGTAAATTTGAAACAGCAAACCATGTATTTACGCTAAGGGCACTATTTGCTCACAATTCATAAAATTGTTCTTCATTCTAGCCTCTAACACGCGGCATTCCACTACCGTAAACAATGCAGGTAAACAGATTCCCACATGTTTACCTAATTTCCTTTTGTATTATTTACGACATTTCATTCCAATTAGTTCTCCATATAAATGCTGCAGGTATCTGTGTGGCAAACACCGCAAGTTATATTAACAAGGATTGAAAGAAAAAAAGCATGGTTTAACACAAATGTTAATATCTGAATCTGATCAACAGAAGAAAATCCTATCCTTTCAATTCTTCCTGGAAAACCATTTGTTTTAATTAAATTGGACAAATTTATTGTAATAAAAGGGTCTGAACATTTCAGATAAGTAGTGCGTCCTGAAAAGTTCTGAGAATACTTATTACCTTGCAAAGGACATCCAGAATCTTGCAAGTTCTGCCCCTAAAATGACAGATACTTTCTTATCTAACAGAATGGATGCGTATTTCTTATTCTGGCTGAAGAGAACTAATACTGTGTCATGGAGGTATGTTATGCAAAAAATGCAAAGTGTTTTTTATTCCTGTTGGCAGCTACAAAAGCTGTTAGTTCAAAGAGGGGTTTAAATGTAAATCACTGGACTCTGAATACTCAAAACAATTCATCTTTTTTTCTGTTTTGGAACCTGAATTTAGGATAAGTGATAAAAAAAGATTAATATTTCCTCTGTTCTAGTGCATAATCAAGTACCCTATGAGGACCATACCCCTACAGGAATTGCATAACAGTGCCTGCCACCTTTCAGGACAAAACTGTTTAAATGCAGATTGTATTTACAACTTGCTCCTATTACACAAATCTGAACCCAATATAGGGTAGTATCAAACAATTGATTTTTTTTGTTTTGTTTGGGTTATTTGACTGTGCTGCAGTGAGGGGTACTTTGGGCATTTGGATATTGCCATCAATTAACTGTTCAATGCACTCTAAGATCATCTGAGTCCTGTTTATAAACTAATAGTTTAATGCATAAAAGGTGCTTTTATATTCTATACATCCCCAATTAAAGCACCAAGGTGTAAGACTGAATGACTAACTGTTTCCAGGACTTGCTGGTTTCGATGTTTTCCAGGATTGCTTTATTGCGTTTTGAACAGTTTTGTTTTCTGAATTAGTTTAAGTACTGCAAACTATTCAATCATTTTTCATTTTTGAGAGGCCAATCACAGGGTATAAAAGTAATATTTGAGAAATTTTATTAACATTTTTAAAAATATAATAGCTGTGCAGATTAGGTAAAATATTAGTCCTCCTTCATGAGTTTGGTTTACTGCAATCATTTCTTCTCTTAAATTTTTATTGTACCAAGACTTAGATTATTGTAAATTGTTATAATTAGCTCATTTAATTTCAGCCTTAAAGTATGATATGTTCCTTACCTAGCTCTCATCCTTCCAACCCTGTCAGGAAAGCGGACTTTACTTATGCAAGTAATTCCATGGATTTCTCAATGGGAATATTCACGTTAATGGTATATGAAACTCACCTGAGTAAGGATTTTCAGATCTTACTCCACCTCCTCCACTAAACAAGTAATAACAAGAAACTGATGGGAAAATAGGTGCTAAATGCCAGCAATGTTGCATGCAGCATTGTAAAATAGCTTCCACCCTATTCATTGTCAGCAGTGCTAGAGGTTTAGGAAGGAATGAACAGCTCCCTTGGAAGAATTATGGGTGACTCAGTCAGTAATCCTCCTAAAGGCTCTCAGTAAGCACACATCAGCATTCATATGGCATCAATCTAGCCAGCAGAACACATGAAGGGCATGGAAGGTGCAGGATGAAACCAGGGCCACGGCCAGATATAGAAGAGGATCCATGATCCTGCCTTCATGCTGCACCTTCCATGCCCTTTTAGGCATTTAGCACCTGTGTTGGTGTCAGAAGAGAGCAGTGTCCACTTCAGGGATACAAAAAGGAGAAGGAAAGCTCCTTGCATCTTTCCCATCCTTGTGCATTAACACAAGGGCTGGCCAAAATCTGTATCTATGACAGCACAGAGTAATTCGGGGGTAAAGGTTTTGTCATCCAGTCCATCCACCTGCATTATGATAGACATCATTAGGAATAATTAAATCAATTCTATTAGCTGAGTAACTAATCTGGCTCTGCATATCTATTGAAATTGCCTGTACATTATTTTCTATCCACTTGTTCCATTGCCTAACTCACTGAAAATTACAGGTCCCCCCCACAACCCTCAGTATGTAACCTAAACACATCTGACTACAGCTTAATCTCACTATTTATATTTCTGATTTCATCAATTAATGGACATAGTTGATCATTTTCCTCATATCTTCCCTTTATATATTTGTGGATAGTTATTTCCCCTCCTGATTGTCTTCCCCTCTCCCCCCCTTCTACAATGAATATACAAATTCTCTTCCTCTCTCCTGCTAGATCTTATTTTCCAAATCATTTATTAGCAGCCCTGTAGTCCAAATTACAATTACAAAAAATCCTAGATTGTAACCTTGACCCTGAAGAGATGGAATACGCTTATGGCACTCAAAAAGGGACAGAAGTTTTAAAAACCTCTTTAAAGTAGTGACTGTACCGTCAGTCCATGTTAAAAATCATTTCCTCCTGGTAACAGGAACCCACTACACACCAAACTCACCTGATTCCAGTGACCCTCATAAAGGCTCCCAGTAAGCACATATCAGCATTCCTATTGCAGCAAGTCAAAATTATACAACAGGTACAAATTCATAAAACTACCCATGACAAACTGGTGAAACTTTATTCACCATTTTACACTAAATAATAAGGCACCAGCTGCTTAGAACTGTTAGATGACAAGTGAATGTAGCTATGCTGTCAGTTACTGGAGCATAGCTTAATGAACATGACTAGTCTGTTGCTGTCTGGATTAGGGGTAAGAATGTATAACATTATTTACATCAATATTGCAAAATAACAAATCTTGCAAAATATGCCATGTAAGGAATAATTGGAAAAGTTATGATTTACTGAATATGATGATACACATATAGATGAGTTTACCTTTGAAGTGTAAGCTATGAATGTATGTGATATTTCTGTATCTAAAAAACTTGTGCTGTGCTACTGGGTAACACCCCCAACAGATTAGCACCAGCACTGTCTAGCCTGATTGAGGGCCAATCATGGGCTATCAATTATACAATGTGTCCAGGGAGAGAAGCCAGGGGTTATCCTTGAGTCATCAGGACATGTAGGGATATGCCTGTGGATAGGAACTCTAAGCTTTTCATTGCCCATGTGCTAGGAGCTTATGTTTGAAACACAGGATGTACAAGTCACATGGCAGAAATTATAACATGCAGCTTCACCATCTCCATCTTCTCTTCATTCCTGCTTCCTATCTCTAGAAGAATTATTGTACATCCAGAGCTGTGAAACACATAACTGAGGCCCATCCAGGTACTCGATGTACTCCAGAGGGACTGTACAAGGCTGCAAACTCCACAATTCTGCTAAGAATCTGATATGTATGGGCTTTGAACTCATTTGTATGTATCTAATTGCATTAGCCATTTAACATCTCTTATTTGTTTTTTTTTTTCCCCTTTTATAAAAAACCTTTAGTTTTAGATACTAAAGGATTAGCTGGCAGTGTGACATTTTGGGTAAGATCCAAACTCCTATTGATCTGATAATGTGGCTGACCCTTTGGGGGTCAGGAAATCTTTTTCTAAAGAGAATAGAGTTTTAAATAACTTCTCTTTACTGGACCTAGTGGCTGATTGGGAGTCAATGACTGAAATGCAATAAAGGGAGGTGCGTAACTTCTTGTTTTACCTTATTTCCTACACTGGTTATCAATCAGAAGCACTGTTTGTAACTGGTTGGTGAATCTAACTGCAGTGTTAGCCACTGGTTTGGGAGAATCTGCTCTTCTTCTGCAGCCTGCCTTGATCTTGTCATTTTCAGGTGGGCTCTAGGCTGTACGGGTCACAAAGGAGAACAGTTATGTTTTGAAATGAATGGCTAATAGTATGAAGAATGCATGGAACGAGGAGCTGCATCCCTGTAGAGACTGCTTCCCTCCATACTGATACCTTGTTCCCCTCTGTGGGTGTGCAAGATAGCTCATAATTGAGCCCTAGGGATTCAAGATTTGGCTCAAAAAGAATACACTAACTTTGCTTGAAGATGTAATGCTGTGCCTTCAAACAATGAGACAAAGAGCAGATTTCTCTCAAGGTTTATTTGACAGATACTTTTACTATTTTTTCAGGTTTTATGTAGTGAATTTGTATTGTAGTATTCAAATACAGAGTAGAGAGGACCACATATACTTCATACTGAGGCAAAGATATGTTTTTATAGTTTTCTTTATATTTAAAATCCAAATATATTAATTTTAATACATTTAATTTCAAAAGTCTCAAAGTTTACAAGGATAATTATATTCAAGATAATATTACAGGAAAAACATAATATAGATAAAAAGACATTTTATTGCTGATTATCGCTCTCAATTCAGTCTTACTGGAGGTGTATTTAAACAATAATTTTGCTGTACTAGAGAAGTGGCATTTAACCTTGTTAATTGCCATGCTAAAGAAGTTTTATTATATAGTTCAGCTTTATTGAAATGCTATTTCAGATTGTAATTATATAGACTGTAGAGAGAGGGTTGAACAAAACTTTTTAAATTATAACTAGGAAAGCTGTGAAACTCTCATCCATGCGGAGAAAAGGTTTTCTTTTCACGCGCTTTAAAAAAAGATTAAGAGTTTCATTGTTAAAAAAAGGTTGATACAAAACAAGAGCACAGTTGGTGAAAAACAATTATACTGAATATATTCTATTGAGAAATCTTGCAAAATTAGGTTTCTTTCAACAGTGGCCTATAATATTTCTGTATTTTTATTATAAAAGTATATACGTACATATGTATTTATTTACAGTGGGCACAGAAATTACATATCAAGCAGCCCTAGATATTAAGTAAACAATTTGAGGATTATCTGGAAAATGTTTTTCTTAAGATCTTGAGTTGCTTAATACATGCTTTAAAAATGACTTTTAGATCCAATTCTAGAACATAGAACACTCAGAAACAGTCATATTCCTCCTTATCTGTCTTTGAAAGTTAGTGTTGTATGTAGCACACATACTTACACTAGCTGCCTCGTAAATTAATTTTGAAATAGTTTATTGTTTACTGTTTATTGTTTATTTCAGACTGAAGTGTCAAAAGAAGGTAATTCTGTTTTTAAAAGTTCAAATCAATGTGAGTGCTTGTTTTATTTGGCAGAAGATTAATACAATAGAAAATTCTTTTATCCTCTGCAATGCAGTGCAGATGCATTCCTTCTGAAGAATCTGAATAAATTCCTTTTTTTCAGTTCTCGAAACTTCAAAGCACTGAAAGCAACTCTCTCATTTTACTGTCTTAAATTGTAATATCTTCAGGCCATAAAAATGCTGTGGAATCTGCAAATATAGGGGTGTCTCTATCACTTAGTCCTCTATTAGTACAGGTCCAGAAAATTAAATCTTTGGAACTTTATACTTCTTGAGCTCCATGCAAATGAAGCCAAAATGAGTGTTTTGCATTTTGGGCATGCCTTTCTGGTGCTTAACATACTAAAGCTGATTCTGCCATTGAGTCAATAGGTTCTATGTGAATGAAAGTTTCCACCCACACAGAGCTTACTGAAGGATCAATGTGAGTTTTGGATGCATAAGGAATTCACTACTGGGTCCATGAATATATTGCCTTGTAAATACAGTGAACAGAGCAGGGCAGATGGTGGGTGAGTCAGGGGAGAAAAGGTCAGGGCAGAAAGGAAAAGGATCAGTGTCAGCAAAAACTAAAATAAATCATGCTTAAAACCCTTGTGTTTGTAGGTTTCATGGCAACTCCCTCTCCCAACCCCCTCCCCCAAGTTTTCTCCAGTTTTTTCAAATGAAGACAATTTTTGCAGACAAAAGCATGTCATTTTAAATCAAATAGATTTCATCACAGATCTAATTATCCATAATTTCCCTGTTTTAATGTACAGGATCACATGTATAATTTTTACACATGAATTCACATAATGCAAAAAAAATTCTATTTTTCCATGCTTCGGTGGTGGATACAAATAAATGAGGAATTCAGCATCATGAATACATCCTTCCCTTGCCTTACTCAGAACATGTATAGTTAAAGCATTAAAAAATAAATGGTCCCAGGTCTTCTCTTAAAATGGCAAAGGCCACAGGATCTGCCCCAACATGGTGCATTCACAGGAATCCACAAAGATCCCAAAGAAGGTATGTGTAGCCATCTAGATAGAGGCCCTGTCTCTCTGCACTCAGTCTGTCCCAGAATGCAGTCGCCAACTCTCTGTCCCACCCACCCCCCAACATTCCAGGTTGGCTCTCTGGCAGAATGGCTCTGACAGAGCCCTGACACCAGAGCATCAAATTGACAGCAAGTAGTCCTGTGGTCATTTCTGGGCTTTGGGGATCCAATAGAAAACATATACGGTAACATTTTCAAAAGCATTTAACTTACTTAGGTGCCTAAATCCTGACTGTCGGCATGATTTAGAGGCTTTTGAGAATTTTACCCATACAACCTAGAAGTGCATGGTCTTTTATAGGAAGTCCCCATGGAAAAATAGAGAGCCTTTTCCACAGGGCTGCAACACTGAGGCGAGCTCCAGAAGTGATCAAAGCTAATTACTTTGACGTATTACTATGTGGGCACATACATTTCAAAATTTGATAATTAACTCAAACACTGAGGTTGTGCTTATGGTCTCATTATCCTTAAAAAACTGATTTTTTTGTTTTGTTTGGGGGCTCTATTTGTTTCAGGGGAAACTGATATGTATTTAAGAGGTTTAATAAGAACCCAGAAAGGATTCTGGGCTGAGCATTCTAGGGTTTAACCTAAAAGATTGCTACCAAACTTTCTGTAAAACTGACCTTTTCTTTTTGAAGTGTTTCCTACAGGAGAAGAATCATCATCATGCTGATGCAGCAGTATAAATAGAGCTATGACCCCCTCCCCTCTTTGAATAGGATGCTGGTTGCTCTGCCCATATATTGGGGCATTTAGGAGTTGGAGTGGGAGGAAAGGATTCACCTGTAAGCGACTCAGAGTCAGTCCCAACAAGGAGACAGCAATAAAAAGAATCATGGGAAGCCTATCAGCAGCCAGTTTCAATTATAGTCATGTAGGAGAAGAATAGCTTGTGGCACAGTAGGTCATTAGTCCTGTGAGAAAGGCAGTATCCAGTGAAACAGGTTTAGTTTTGTGAGTGTCTGAGTATAATATCCTTATGTTAACTGTATTAATTTGGAACATTTGTTTCTTTGTCAGTAATCAATTGCATCTCCCAAAGGACTGGAGTTCAACCCTTTTTATTGCTCTCTAACCCAGAATGTGTCTACTGCCACAATTATTATCCAATTGTTACTCAGGGAGCTAAATTAAATGAGTTGATGATGTTGGATTAAAGCCTCCATTTACAAATATGCTTCTGACACTTCAAATCCCTGTTGATATTTTCAAGGACTAAGGTTCTGGTCCTGCCATGAGCTCCTTGCGGACAGATCCCTAAGTCCAAACAGAGACCAATGATATCCCTTTTCACTATTTAGAATAACCAAGACTCAAATTCATGACCTATCCCTTATGCATTTATATATCAAGCAGAGAATCTAAGGCTCTGAATTATTTCTTTCCTGGCTATTTCAAATTTCCAGAAAAAATGTATTGTACTCTATATTTCTGGAAAATTTTCAGTGTTGGAAAACATTTGAAAAGTATCACATATAAATGCTTTGGGATTCCATTATAACTTTCCAGTCTGTTTCATCTCTGCTTTAAAATGTGTACAATGAAGTCTACTGAAATGAAAACTAGATTATCAAATAAACCCCGTAGATAACACAGATAGTGTAATTAACTCTTGTTTCTTCATTTACCATTTAAAAAGGCATTGTAAGAAGGGAAGCACAACTGCCCAAGAAAATAAAGATTTAGAATACTATATATAAGTGCTAAGTCTGAGTTAATCTTGTGGTGAGGAATGGGGAAGTGGCTATGGAATATGTTTATAGTTCTCCAAATTCAGGAAGTGAGGACTACACAAGCCCCAAAGTAACCCATATCTAACCCACTTCTAACACACTCCCTGCTTCAATAAAACCCAATGGGCTGATGTTGCAGCCCTGAATAGCCAGAGAGCTGCAGTACTCCAGTTAAGCTCCATTCCCTGAGCTGCACCCTGATACCTATATGAGGAGCTACATGGGGAACAAATATTTGATAATGGACTCTCAGTCTAGTAGACAAAGGTATAACACAATTCAATGACTGGAAATTGAAGATAAATACATCCAAACTGGAAATAACATGTACAATTTTAACTGGGGGGGGGGGGCGGGTAATTAACTACTGGAACAAATTACAAATGGTTGTGGTGGTTTCTCCATCACTGACAATTTTGAAATTGATTGGAGATTTTTTTCCAAAAAGATATGCTCTAGGAACTATATTGGAGAATTTCTATGGCCAGTGTTACACAGGAAGTCAGACTATATGATCACAATGGTCTCTTCTGACCTTGGAGTCTAGGAATCTGTAAGTTGCAATGTAACATAGAGCAGGGCCATTCTATCACCTCTGTGACAGTCAGGGAAGCCCTATATATCTCAAGGTTGTTGGGGGGAAGGGGAGAGATTGACAGCTGAGTCAGCTTTTCTCCTGATTTATGTCACCAAAGCAATATAAAGCAGGAGGAATGCATGCCAGATTTGGGGCCCTGGAGTTCTGCTTTGTGGTGTGCTAGGGAGGGAAGGAAGGAAGGAAGGAAGGTGGGTGGGTGGGTGGGTGTGTGTGCGTGCGTGCGTGCGTGCGTGCGTGCGCGCGTGCGTGCGTGCGTGCTGGGGCAGTGAAGAGGGAGGCAGACTGATTGTGGAAGTGATAGTACATTCTGAACGCTGTGGGGAGCATGATAGCCAGTGCCTGTTGTACCTATGCTAACTTTAGATGCTTGCCTTTATAGCGGAAGGGCCAGGGCCCAGCACATTAACACCCAGACTTACTGTTCTCGGTCTCCTAGCACTACAACAAATACTAATGACTGGCTCTCTTTTATACTCTCCCCATACTTGCAGCCCTAGTATAGTTTCCCTTGACACAAGTGCATTGTTGAGGATTCATATGGCTCTGCCAGTGCTTAATTTGAAATAAAAGAGGTGCTGGGGATCAAGCAATTTTTTTAACTTTCGTAAATGATGTGGCAAACCCAGAGGTGCGGGGACTATGAACTGCTAAACCTAGAGGTGCTGGGGTTCAGCCCTTACACAAATTCAGTACTGGTCTATCCCCGCTCTAGGATATTCATATCATTAGGCCCTAAATCTACTGTGAAATATCTAGACAAAAGACATAAAGTCAATACTCCTTCATAATACATTATCTGCTAGGAAATTACTACTGTTCCCCACTCTCAACACTCCCATGATGTGTGCATATTATCTGATTAACACACACTTCATTGCATGCATTGCTTTTCTAAATGTATTGCCTAAATATTTATCAGTCCTCTGGGGAAACAATGCAATTTTCTGATACAATTCCTGATGCCAATATAAATGTGTGAAACACATACATTTCCATGAAGTACATATAAAAATGTTATGGTATTAAAATCTGTATATAAATGCCTTCCTAGGGGTACAAATATTTCTCTGTTATTATGGGAGGGAAGGAGACAGGTAAGGGAGAGACTGGTCATGGTGGCATGGGAGAGGAATTCCTGAACTGTCAACTTCATAAAATAATATCAAGTAACAGTTTGATAATGCAGATATTCATAACAAATAAACCTAAAACTCACCAGGCCTGCTGTTCCCAAAGGAACAGAATTCACCAGCTTGTAAGATTCAGCTTAGAATCACCCCAGCATTCTGCCTTTATCCTAAATGCAATGGGCTAAATCTTGTTGGTGTAAATCAGTGTGGCTCCACTGAAGTCAGTGATTTACATTAGCTGAAGATCTGCTCCAATATGCGCTCCTAAAATGATTTGCTGTCCATCTGGCCATTGATTTAACAACCAACTCGATGAAGGAGGCAAGTTGGCTGAGAAGGCAAGCTGGCTGATACAGAGCAGAAGCAGCTAGACTGGTGAAGTAGACAGTAAGAACAGGACCAGGAAGAGTGTTGGTACCAGTAATGGCAATGGGCCATGAGGATGGTGCTTATTCTTGGGGAAGAAGTTATTTCAATTAACAAATCAGTTGAGACAGACAGTGGATTATGGATTTATACTTTGGGTGGTATATCAGCCTGAAAACCTAGTGTCTTTCATAACCTAAGAAGTGTGGAATAATTGAAAAGAAATGCACTGTCATGGCTGATTTCCTCATTAAGGCAATTCCTTAAAAAGGTCCCTACTGTGTTTTAAATAATTTTTAACAAAAAATTTAATTTTCTGAATTATTAAATTCATTCTGAATTACAACAGCAACATTACATCTTTTTTTAAAAGCTGTAGGAAATTTCCTGCATGGTTAAAGCATGAATCATTTTTAACAGAATGATACAGAAATGGAAGACTGTTTTATAGTAACTTGAACCTCTGTTACAAAGAGCTGTAACAAACAAACAAGCAAATACAATGGAACTTCCCTAACCTTTTTAGAGAATGAAACTCCATTTCTGCAATCACTTACACATGTGTTTACCTTTAAGCATGAGAAGTAATTTGGACTTTTATATGCTTAAAATTAAGCATACGTGTAATTGTTAGCAGGTTTGTGGCTATATTTTTAATCCTAACTTTTTTACGTATACAAGCTACACTAATAATACTAAAGAAATTTTTCCAAAGTATCCAGATGAGGCTAAATTGGCATGAGTTAATAATGAGGTATGATGACATCTTCTGAGAGATATTTTGATTAGTTAAGCAGAAATGCCAATAATTGAAAAATGTAGCTAAATACAGAAAGCTATGTAAGATATAAATTTTGGAGCAAAAAAATCAAGAGGGGGTAACAATGTAATGGAAAAGTAAAACTGCATACTATACTGGAAGAAATTAAGGAATTAATGTAGAAAAGTCCCAGCAGCCTGAGGTATAACACATAGCAATTGGGACTTGGTCACTGCGTGGAGAGAAAAAGATAAAAGAAGTGGCTTTTTTATTGTATACAGTTAGATCTCAGCTGCTTCGTGTTTTGAAAAATGGCTTGGTCCTGTAATCCTTATTCAAATACGAACTCCCTTGACTTCCTTGGGAATTTTGCCTAAGTGAGGACTGCAGGATAGAGAAAGAAATAAGCCAAATGGTATAATTTCTAAATACTGTTTTGCTAGATGTTGGGGAAAACTTCACTGAAGCTGGTGGGCATAACAGTTGCCCTTCATTCAGGTTAAAGATTAAAAGCAATTAAACTCCTTCATGGAATGTAATAGCTGAAATAGATAGCTGAAACAATAGGAACCTCCTCCAAAACACAGGCCACATGCAAGGCCTGAGTAGGAATTGAATCATGAGGCCCAAGGGATTTCTCTGAGGTTTGATGGCAAATGCAGAAGCATGTTATTTACTGGAGTGCAACAATGTCTCTGAGAGGGAGAAACACCACAGAAATAGACAAAGAAGGCAGCAGAAAACCACGAACATCCAGAGAAGGACTTGTAGCAAGATGCTTAGAATAGCAAAGAGGGAGAACTTTTGACTAAACTGCTGACTGGAAAGCAGTTTGCAAGTGTGAGCAAAGAAATTGTCTCCTGCTGTTTGATTGCTACTATATTCAAGGAAACAAGCATGTATGTACATTCTTTGTAAATAAACAGGGTTGCACCAAAGAAATACCTGACTTGATTATCAGACTCCTTCTCATGGAAATAGGGTGATCAGACATCCTGATGTTAGGATCTTGTCTTATATAAGACCCTGTTACCCCATCCCTATCTCGATTTTTCATACTTGCTGTTGAGTCACCCTAAATGGAAACAAAATGCACAATATCCCAAATTTTGGCTACATTCTTAGATTTTAAAGGGGTAATAATAGTACATCATTATGTTTCATGTCCATATTTCTCTCCTGCCAGAAGTCAAACATAGAGCCAGATGCGATATGGCCATGACCCCTTGTGCTGAAGTAAAAGGGAAGCCATAAAAGGGTAATGGAGGCATCTGCACTTAAAAAATGCAGAGTTGCCAGTTCAGGGGCAGGTGAAAGGAACGAGGAGCAGATCAGGGCAAGAGGAGATATGACCAGGACAGTCTTGTTCTTTAATAGTTCTCCAAGTCTTCTGCTGTGAGCTAATGGGGCTAAGATAGTAGGAATCCCAAGTTAGGGAACACTTCAGGTTCTCCTAGTCTGTATTTGGGATATCCCTATGTCAGACTTCAGTTTGCCACATAGTCTATAGTTTCTGATCTTTAGAAAAACTATAGAAAAACTATAGACCTTTAGAAAAACTATAGTGTATAATTTCTGATCTTTAGAAAAAGAGAAGGAAAAGTAGCAAAAAGAAAACGAACTTGATTGAAGCTTTTAGCCTTAGCACTTACTAGGCGTCACCAGCACAGAGTTGCAGAACCCTAGTGGGAGCTCCAGAAAGGATTGTGCTATGGGGAACAATCCCTCCTGGAGCTCTGAGCATTGGTGGAATAGTGCTTTGGATGATGTAGTGCTTCTCTACCTACCCAGGAAGCAGTTTCTCTGCTCCACTAAAAGCAGATTCTGTGTTTGTGTTTGGCTACTGAACAGGGTGTACAGAGAGGGGAAGACACCTGTTCAGTACCCCCGTTCTCTTCTCTCATTCTGTCCCATCAATAGCATGGGCAGGGACCATCAGACACTATATTATCAATTCCAATGCATTCCTTTCCCTAGTTGTTCACAAGCTATTAAAATCAATGTGGTGGCTTGCCTACATCCCTTGCCAATTCCCTTTATTCCAATTTATAATTCCAATTCCAATTTATGTGGACTCGATGCCTTCTCCGCTTTTAATAGAGTAGTTTATGCCTTAGCAGACAGTTCAATCATAGAGTCTTTAAACGGTTTATCCTTTCCCTATGCCCCTCAGGAAAATGTATCTTGTCTCTCTGGGACTTGACCCTCAGCTTCTTTGTGTGAATAAGGAAGCAAAGAATTATTTCAGGCTGTCAGCAGCATCAACCACATTTGTCACTAACTTCCCACTCAGTCTTTATTGGCCCCAGCGATTCCTTACAAAGCTCTTTGCTTCTTGTGTATTTGAATCTAATTGTTTATCTTTAATTCCTTTAAAATACCCCCTTTATTACTTTAATTTCTCATTTTGCCTTTCTGATCAGCTTTCTAGACTTCTCTTAGGAGTTAAGCTGTACATAATACTTTGGGCCTGATTCTCCACTCTGTTAAACTGGAGTGACACCATACTGATGTAAAAGGTGTAATGGAGTAGACAAGCTTACTTTATATCCCTTCAGCACATTTCTGCCCAGTTACCTTGGGTTCTGTGTTGATAGCAGTGATGGGAAAATCAGATTAGGTAAAATAAGACTCTCTCAAAATAACAATACCTTTATTTTAGAATGAACTCAAATTAGAACTCTATTGAGGTTCTGAAGGGCCTGGGAAAGGTTTTTCTATTTCCACTTTATGGCTAGCCAGAAATTGACGGTGGAATACTTGTGATAAATGACTATATCCACAATCTTTCATCCCAGATAGGGAAGTTTCTGTAATTCCATTACCCATGAACAATCCATTTTACCCACACACCACACAACCAGCCTCCAGCAGGTCTAGGCTCACTCAGGAAAGGAAGACCTGGTGGATTTATATCCTTCACTTTTGGCAACTTCTGGGAGGAGCGGGGGCTGGCTTACTTTCTCTATCCCACATCTTCTGAGCCAGCTCCCTATTTTTGAAAGTGATTGGTTGTTAAATCACAGAGTGTGCTATCATATGCAAAAATCCCCAAAAAGTGCATTACAGGGACGAAAGGAATGGCAACAGCAGGTCTCAGGAGAGTAGTTATACCCCACTAGTGCAGAATGGTGGGATGGACAGACTATTCATCCTTCAGAAGATGACTTGGATGAGATGGAAGATGTGGACCAAATAGCAGCCCCTAAAATATCCGAATTGAGCAGTAGAGGTAATCAGGCAAATCAGCTGGCAGGGGGGAAGTCTGGCAGAGTGTAGAAGCCACTACCCCAGTCTTCAGAAAGGTGAATAGGGAGAGCCTAAAATTTTTTGGATGGTGGTGGAAGGGAGGACACAGGGATGGAGTCAACTGAATAGCATGACTTCGAACAGTGGTTTCCAACCTGTGACCCGCAAACTAAAAGTGGTCTGCAGGGCCTTTCAAAGTGGCCCGCTGCTCCCTTCCTACTGGCTGCAGAAAGGAGCCACTGCCTGAGAACCCAGGTGGAGTGCACTGCCACGGTGCTACAAGACCGGTGAAGGCTCCTTGCTGCAGCCAAGGGAACGGGAAATCAGTGCTCCCTTCCCTCTAGATGTAGCAGGGAGCATGGTAAAGCGCTCTGTCTAAGTTCCTAACCGCCGGGGTCCTTGCGGGAGTCAGAGGGAGGGGAGCACTGATCTCCTGTCCCCCTGGCTGCAGAAGGAAGCCACTGCCCAGGGACCCAGGTGGAGCACATGGGGCAATAGGACACAGGTGGTTTCCCTGCTATAGCCAGGGGAATGGGAGATCAGCAAGGAGGCAGCCTCCTCACTGAACTCCTTCCATCTGACTGCAGAAGGGGGGAGGTGCTGGCAGAGACTGATGGCCCTTCAGGGTTGTAAAAATTATATCTGTGGCCATCAATCCAAAAAGGTTGGGAACCACTGACTTAGAACATCTTTCTGGTCCCTTAAAGCTTATATGAACTGTTTAAGTATTAAAGCTCTTGAATGTCAATCTAAACTAGAAGCAACTCTCTGCAGTTTATGTATCTACCCATTTTCTTAACGGTTTTTCAAACCTTATTTACCTACATATTTATTTCATATCCGCCATTAGATTTATTAGTAGGAGACACACACATGCTATTCTGTTCTATCTGAGCTTCTCTACAATGTCTCATATTGTGGCATCTAAGCATCTTTTAAAAAACCCAATCTTTGCTTTGCCTACCTCTCCTCCCCCATCTCCACACAAGAAAGCAAGATCGCCAGGAAGACAAAGAAACTCCAATGTCATCACTGTCCCCTATTTATACTCTTCTCCTTGCTTTCAGGAATACCCATTGCTGGGGTGCACACACTCCATTGAAGCTATGGGAGAGACTGGTCCTAACTAATAGGCATTCTAGTTAGCAAGAATTGCTGTGAAGTTTTGGTTGAGAGAATCCTTTTACTTTTAGAATTAGTAGCATGATAAAGTTTAGAAATTAGCTTGTGATTTTATATTTTATTTCCTTTTGTAACCAATTCTGATCTTCTATGCCAATACCACATAACCATTGAAAATCTGTCTTTCTACAGTTAATACATTTGTTTTATGTTTAATCTAAACCAGTGTGTTTTTGGCTGGAGTGTTTGGGGAATTTACTCAGGTTAACAAGGGCTGGTGCCTTGTTCATTTCTTTGTTAAATTGATGGACTTTATGAGCTTCTACTGCTCAGTAAGTAACTGAACAGTACATGACGGCACATTTCTGGGTTGCAAGGCTGGGACTAGGGATATGTGGGTGTTGCCCTTTATGTAAATTCAGGAATGGCTGGGCATACCACTATGGTATATGTCTGGGGGTGGCTTGTGTGCTAGATGCTGTGGTGAGTGGCAGCTCCTACAGCAAAGCAGGGAATAGTGCACACCAACTGGAGAATTAAAGGTTGCACAATGATCCCACAGTCAAGACTGTACACTAGGTAATGTCACAATCTCCCTTAATGAACAATGGTCTTTACTCATGCTAAACTGCAACAATGCATCATGGAAGTCCCTGATCATGGTGTATCATGGGAGATATAGTCTGGCTTTTGAAATTGCCCAATGAGGAGATTGAGGGAATGAGACACTTGAACTACACCTCCCATGAGGCACAGTGGTAGCATTTCCAAGTTGAATTTTTGTAGGTTTTGACTGAAATTTCAGTTTTCAGCCAGACAGGAAACTGATTTAAAAAAAATAAAAGTAGATGCTTTTAATTAAAAAATGTTTAGTAGAAATCCCAATTTCCCATCAAAAGCAGTCATGATAGACAATTTTCAACCAGCACTATTTGCGGGTTTGCTGAGTGGCTGGATGAAGGCATTAGTTCAGCTGTTAGACAGCTCCCTAGTCCACACTGAGATTCCTTTTTGGTATGCAAGACTCAATGTGACCCTTTTCTCTAGCCACTTCGGGGTGGGGGAGCTAAAAGCCAGAGAACAGGAAGCAAAAGAGATTCCCCCTGAAGCAGCAGCAGCAACTGGTCAGTCACTTTTTCATTTTAGATTCTGGAAATTATGATTGGTGGTTGATTGGCTGCTCTGGTCTTTTCTTGCATCCTCTCTCTGTCCCTCCACTCCCACATTCACTTTCCCATGCCTCCAGCCTCCATGCTCCTTTTGTTCCTCTTCAGCATCTCTCTTCCCTGGTGTTTTTAAAAATATGTGTATTTTCCACTGCTTTGCCTGTAGAAACTATATATCGGGGTGGCCAAACTGCAGCTCATGAGCTTCATGGGGCTCTTTTATAGTTAAAGTGCGGTTCGTGGAGCCCTCCACACTCCCGCAGTTCTTTGCCTACCAGACTAAGGGTGGGGGGAGAGCTCAGGGATTCTGCGCTCATCAAGGTGGTGGGACTCAGGGGTTCAGCCCCATGGGAGGCACCTGCTGGGGCTTTGGACTTCAGTCCCATGGGAGGAGTGTCCTCCAGGGCTGAAGCACTGAGCCCTGGTAGACAAGCCTGGCTCTTGAGCATCTGAAGATTATCGTGTGAGGTTTGGAGGGTAAGTTTGGCCACCCCTGCTATCTATGCTTAAACACAGGGACAAGTTAAGCCCATGTGTTTGTAGGACTGGAGCAAGGGCTGTCTCTCACAATTTGTTTGTACAGTCCCTAGAACAAAGGGTCCCAATGATAGTTAGGGCTTCTGAGTGCTATTGTAATAATAATAAATAATTATCAGTAGCATTCAGGGAGTGGGTCTTCAAAGCATTATAATAATAATTTCATCTCCATTTAAAACTCTGAACATCTGGTGGAGAGTGCCAGCTTCCCCTGTCCACCACTCAAAACTTTTAACATGAAGCAGTTGGAACCCAGTAGCGTGAAAAGCTTTCAGCACTGGGAAAGAAAGCATGAGCATAAAAAGTTTCTCTAACAGGAGTGCACAATATAAAAGACAGCAGATCTGATTGTTTCATCACTCCTCAGATTTCTTAGACCTGTTCTTTGGCCAACTCCACTCCCATGACCCTTAGGTGAAATATTGGCCCAAGTGAAGTCAATGAGAGCTTTGCCATTGACTTCAGTGGAGAACAAAAGATCACCCTGAGTCTACATCACCCACTTTAAACCCAGGCAGGTGGTCTGTGCCAACCAACCACACCCATTGTCCCTTGTCCACTACCCCATCTACACCATCCCATTCAATTTTCTCCTATATACTATAAAAACATAAAATTTTATACCTTGAAATCTTTACACTTAAGAATTCACCACAAGCTTACCATTGATTTTCCCTGCTATGGCAAGGCAAAACAGACAAATCTGTTTTGAAATTAATCTGGATTTATAGCTGATTTACACTGCAAGAGCAATGCAAAGGAGCCAGAGCATATTGATAAACCTGGCCCCTATATATAATTGCCAAAATTACAAAAATTATACATATAGAAGAGTATAGCTCAGACTCTTACAGACAGAAAACTAGCTGGATTAGGAAAGAGGGGGTAATGGTTATAGACAGGATACTGTGGGGTGATGGCACTGAATTTCAATTATTAAATTTCTCTAAAAACATTCCTAAAATAATTTTTTTCCAATACCAGATGTGGCATCTGCATAATACACAATGGTGAAGTAGGAGACTTGTTTGGGATGACCTGCATATCTCAAACTTATGCTAACACTTTTATATTAAAAATGTACTTTCTATATATTTTTTCACATTTGTACTATGGTAATTATTTAACTATTAATCACTAGCCTAAACTCTCCAACACTTCTACATTGAAATAAATATTTCTCATGAAGGAGTTTTTCATATAATACCATTCTAAGAAATATGCTATAATAATGGTGTTTTGGAATACTAGTTAATATTTCTTATAACTTATTATAATATTTCATTAACATACTTTTTCATTTATTTGTTAATTGAGTTTTTGCTGCTTTACCTAAGAAATCAATATTAGACTTTCTTATTTTATGTATTTTAATACCAAAAAGAAAAAAAAACAGTTAAAGAAAATAAGATATTTAAATGATAATAAAATGAAATATACTAGTTTAGCATGAAATGTTGAAACTTTGTACAGAATAATCAAATCTATCATTTTAATACTGAATAGTTTTATCATAAAAGGGTAATCATATCTATTTTCCATATGATCCTGTTACCAATATTGACATGAAAATTCTTTAATATAGGATATTGTTCAATGCCAATCGGTTTTTATATGGACATCTATGTGACATTTAATCCAAATGAATACTGTAATTATAAGCTTTAAATATTTACTTTCAATGGTTTATATTAATTGCCTAAATGTCAGTTAGTCAAAATCATTTTCCCAGGTCATGATATTATGGTCAGTCTTAATATTTTGAATACATATATGTACTCACCCACAGTTTTATCAAACTTAGATATTAAGGTTAAATGTTTGAAGGGTACTTTTTAATATGTCTACCTAAAAGGACGCTACCCATTTGAAAATGTGGCCCTCTGACTGTTACGTCATTGCTTTTCACAGTAGAATTATAGAATCATAGAAGATTAGGTTTGGAAGAGACCTCAGGAGGTCAGCTAGTCCACCCCCTTGCTCAGAGCAGGACCAATCCCAACTAAATCATCCCAGACAGGGCTTTGTCAAGCCAGGCCTTAAAAACCTCTAAGGATGGAGATTCCATCACTTCCCTAGGTAATCCATTCCAGTGCTTTGGCACTCTCGTAGAGAATTTTTTTTTCCTAATATCCAACCTAGACCTCCTCCACTGCAACTTGAGACCATTGCTCCTTGTTCTGTCATCTGCCATCACTGAGAACAGCCTAGCTCCATCCTCCCTGGAACACTCTTTCAGATAGTTGAAGACCACTATCAAATCCCCCCTCATTCTTCTCTTCTGCCAACTAAACAAGCGCAGTCCCCTCAGCCTCTCCTCATAAATCTTGTGCTCCCTAATCATTTTTGTTGCCCTCTCCTGGACTCTCTCCAATTTGTCCACCTCCTTCCAGTAGTGGGGGACCCAAAACTGGACATAGTACTCCAAATGTGACCTCACCAATGCCGAAAAGAGGGGAATAATTACTCCCCTCATTCTGCTGGCAAAGCTCCTACTAGTACCTGATATGTTAATGATTTCAGGCTTTCACTTCAGCTGCTGCTTTTCATTGAAGGCAAGTTAATAATAGTTACTTATTAAAAGTAGGAAGCTATGCTCATTCTAGTCTAGATAGTAGCCTCACAAGACCCTTCCTCCTCCCTCTTTTGATCCCTCCCTCGGATTACTGTTCCTTGCTCAGGGGAAAGAGCAGCTTCTGTAGGATACTTACTTCCCTTCTTATTGAGCAGGTAGGGCTAAAAGGAAGGATCACAGAATGGCCAACAAAGTTGAGCCAGCACATGGGTAAAGGTATACTACACCTGCTAAAGGCCTTTATCAAGTTACCCTTCCCCCACTGCAAAGGTGGATAGGGCACAGGACATTTTTTTATTCTATTTAGTACAATTCCTTCCTTGAGTTGGTGCGATCAAGCTTCAGCAAATGCAATTGCAAATTCCAGACCACACTACAGAGAATTTAAGGTTCATCGTTTTCAACATTTGTCAGATTTTCCCACAAACCATTCTGCACGTTTTTTCATGTTACCCTTATGAATATGTAACATATACAGGAGGGAGGTAAATCAATGTATTTATCAGTTCTGCCAGCAATATCTTCTCCCTGAAGTGCTGGGCTGGATCTGACCGGTGCTCAAAATGGCTGCTGGTTGTGTACCCCTGGTAGAATTGACTACTGACTGGTCAGGAGCTTCCAGCTTCTAACTGACTGTATACATGAAGGAAAGTAATATGGACAACTTCCAGATGAGCTCCAAAACAGCTACAAGGTTACCAACTTCCTGCAGTTTGCTGAAATAGCAGCTACTTGTTTGCAGTAACTCAAGCTTCTATGCTACCATCTTGTCTGGGAGTGTTCCTATATCAACTCAGAGCAAGTAGAAACAACAGCTGTAATTAAAGCAATAAGGTTTTTAGGTGAACAGAAGAAAGAGAGAGAGAGAAAGTGGTTTACAAATGGGAGGTCCTCCCTGAATTAATCTGCCAAACCACTACCTTCAAATCCCTCCTCAAGACCCAGATGAGCAGATACACACACCGCCAGTTAAAGGTAACTCATGTGGCAGTTGGGCACGGATGGTATTTTTAAAAATTTACAAATAATTTAGAAGTTGTGTAATTTTAACCTACTAAGTAAGCATGTGATCTTATCATTACTCTTATCCTCTCTCCCCCCCTTTACTTTTCTCCATTGTCATTGTGATAAAGTGACTCACCAGCCAGCAAGCCCTCTTGTGGCATGATGTGCCATCACATGGTCTCCTTTGCAGGCACCCCTCTTGCTGACAGCTGCTTCAGTCCTGCAGTGCTTTGCTTCTTTTCATTACTTGGCCCTCTGGCTGTGCCACATATGGTTCCACCCTTCTTGGGTAATCTGAGTCCTATACATTTATAGTCCAGCAGCTTTACACTAGGTTTTCAGCCCGACTTCAGACTTAATAGTTCTTTCCAGTCCTTTCCTGGGTCTCTGCACCACCCTTGTTGATTGTCTGATATGGGAATCCAGGTTCTTTCTCTACTTAGGATTCCAGCCCAGGGACCCTGCAATGTATAGCTAAGATCTGTCTACTCAGACTCTCCACTTAGTCCCTGGGCTACCTCCTACTTTAGCCTGCCTCTAGGCTTTTCCATCAGTCCCTTCCCAGGCATAGTCTTCTACAGATTCAAAAGGGGAAAAAAAAACACCATAGTCCCAAAGAACAAAGCATCTGTAAAGTCCAATACCAGGCTCCTAGGGAGGTTCTGGCATGTAGCAATCTCTGGATATCCTCTGGTCCAAGCCAGGCCTTCCTTCAGGCTGTCCTGGGATAGGCCCTGGCTCCAGCCAGGCCTCTTTTCAAGAAAACAACACAAGACATCCTCTCCTCCTCTCAGACAGCCCCTAATGAGCTGGGCTTTTCCACTTTTAACGCATATTGCCATCTCTCACTGGTGAAGTGGGATGGGGATGACTGAGCCCAACTGCTCTCATTAACCCCTGCCTGCTTGGTGTGTGTTTTGTAGACTCCATCATAATCACACTTATTGTGTCTTGATTCAAATTAGATTGTAAACTCTACAGGGCAGGGACCAAGTCAATTTGTGTGTTTTGGAGAACATAACACAATAGACCCCACTCCTGATCAGTCTTTTTTAGATATTTGTATGTCCCTCATTCTTATAGTGTCTGAGGTCTGTCTGGAAAATGGAGTTTCTATCCGCTGGAAAAGTTCCACATTTTGAAATTTGGTTTTGTCCCGAATTGGGACAAAATGTTGAAATCTTGAAATATTTCACGGAACGGAATATTACAATTTAGAAACACTGAAATGTGCCATTGCAGCTGCCATCACAACCGCCACCATGTTTTCTCTTCTGTTCCCTCCCTCTCTTTCTTTCTCCCTCCCTTCATGTAATTTAGAAACCTTTCCTTCAAATATTTTGTCAAAATCAACATGTTCCAACAATACATTTCAGTTTTGATGAGACACCATTTTCTGATGAAGTTCAGTTGAAACTTTTTTGACCCACGTCTACAACCATGATGCATAAAAGACTTAGGCTGCAAGAAGAATATAAAAAATAATAATAATATAATAATTTGATTTAAAATTTTACCTTCGCGCCTAGTGTGCAACGTTTTAGTGGAAAACAAGACTCTTATATTGCTGAGTGGCTGACTGCAATGCTTAAGTTTCATGTTGTTTTACTATTCAGTTATAGACTAAGAAGTCATTCATTCATATTAGATATAACCAAGTAATCAAAAAACAAAATATGCACACTTGTTAAAGACCTTTGTAATTTATCAGTAAATTATCTTCTCCCCAGACCATTCAAAAATAGGTGAAAACCATATGTTCAGTTCATTAGTAATAGTTGTTGCATCAGAATGGGTGGAAAGACAGTGAGAAAGGGATTTAATTATGCCTGTCTTTGATAGCTTTTTTGATATTATGAACAAGAGGGTTCCTCAGATAGCTTGGTGAGGACCAAATTTCTCTGAAGTCCTTTACAGGTGGTTCTTTGGATTAAAGAAAGTGACCTGCTCTGTCTTGTTCCATTCAATTCTGAATCCAATGACCGGTTTCTCCTTCACAAGACATTCATAGACCAATCTGTAAACATAACACAATTTTTATCTATCAACTCCTTTTCTGCCAGGGCAGCTTACATTCACCAGTTAGTCGGGTGCTAGCTTCTTTGTTGTTATTTGAAATCTCAACAGGTTTCATGTGTTTGTTAGTCACTCTGATTATCTGGTTGGAGTTCCTCAAGTCATGGCAATCCTCCACTTTGGTTAGCACTAACACAGCTCTGTGTTCAGTCTGGCAGTTATCATTGGGCAGAAATATCATCTCCAAGCTAGACATAAGTATTCCTCCCCTTTTCCCTGCCGCATCTGTCCAGTACCCGCCCAAGCTACTAAAACATTAAAGATCCCCTCTTTCCATTTTTGCTAATACTGCTTTTCATTATTGTATTGGGGTCTGTGCCTAATATCACATTTGGATTTTGTATCATTTAATTCTTGATAAGTATTCATACCACCCACATTTTGTGGGTTTGTTCTCACAGCTTTAACACTGTGTTTCATGAATTGCTCTGTTTCGTGATATTTGCTGATCTGTAGCTTAAAATTGTCTTGAAGTTTCCTATGATCGATCCCTGATTGTGAATCTACTTTACTGAAAATGGTACATGCTTTTATTTTCTATTCTTTAAATCCATTTAAATTCATTCTTTAAATAGTTTAATCCTTTTCAGGAGCTTTCAGCAGATATGTCTTTCAACAATGGAGACCTAGATTAATCCTGGCTATTATATGAAATTAGTTGTTGGTCCAATCCTAATATCTATGATTCTTATATCCATATCACAGATCTACAGCACTGGTTGATATAATGAACAGTCCCTCTTTAAGGAAGGTTTGGTGTCACAATAGTAAAACTGCCGCAGATGGTGATGTGCATTGGAAGAGCTATGTGTGTGTAGATGGGGAAAGTGTGCACATATTCTCCATAGAAATTTTCAGGGTTTTTCTTTCCCAGAACAGTTAGAGGAAATGTTAAATGTAAAAAAGGATGGAGAAAAAGGGAATAATGAGAAAAAAATTAAATATTTTCGTATTATCACTACTGTTTTTCACAAGGAAACAGATAATTCTTTGCTGTTGATGGAATAAAATAGATTTTATCAAGTTTTTGAATCAGAATGGCAGCTGGTTTACTGGACACTGCTTATTGAGGTCTGTTTTACTTTGGGGTTGCCCAGAATCAAGATAATGAAGTGTACAGAAGGGTGGGCAGCAATCATTACGACACCAGGTTTCAGTTTCCAGTTGCTATGTGATCTCAAAGACATTGTCACTAAGTTTGCTGAAGTAAAATCAAAATGTAGAGGATGAAAAAGGATACCACTTCTTTAATTGCATCTACATGGGGTTCCTAAAACTCTCTGAAATATGTTGTAGTCCCCTGATGTATCTCCAAAGAGAGATGATCAACCAAATGGATGAAGCAATAAACATGATGATGGGGAGGAAAGATGGTAGGTTCTAAGTCATAAAAGAGATGATAAATAGACATTGTTTCTTACTGTCTATCAATTCCAATTCCACTTGTTGATTTGTAGAAGATTTGGCCGAGAAGGTGTTAGTGCAGCTCTAGTCTATGTATGGCTTGGTCATAGATATAGAATTAGTTATTTTAAAACAGAGGCTGGAGATCTTTATTTCCATTTGTTTTTCCATGATCACCAAGTGAATTCAAAAAGATAAAATATAGGAAAAGTTCTGTTACTATCTAGTTTTTTGGAAAAATATTTGCAAGGCCAGGCTCAAAATGCCCTCTGGTAATCAAATTATTATTTAAATAAACTTAAAACCAAGCCATTTATTTGAATATACAAAGTGTTATCCAAATCTTCACTCAGAAACAAAACACATCTGTGAAAACAATCTTTATGCTCACAGCCAGAGTCAACAGAAATCCGTGAGTAATTTTGACCAGATACTGAGAGATTCTGCAAATTGTATATGCAGAATGGGGCATGATTATTATCCAAAATCGGTGTAATTTCTACAGTGATTTTTACTTCACCTTTCTAATCCCTAGGTAATCTCTCTTCCAAGGAAGTAATAAATAATCTCTCAATTGGCAATGGCATTGATAAGATCCCACTTAGAATACTATGTTCAACAGTGGTACTTCACTATAAAATGGATACCAATTAAATAGAAAGGATGTAAAAAACAAAGACAAGTAAGGAATTCTAAGGAATTATTTATGTGGAAAAGTTAAATGATCTTATTCACGGATATAGAGTAACTTGTTAACTTGGATAATAGGTTGATTGTGTTCAGAAGAAGAATTAAGTGAATGTTTCACCTATGCTACTGCAGAATGGACTGAGTTTTGAGTTGTGGAAGGAAGCAGAGTGAAATAGGAGGAAGGCTCCATGAGAAGTATGGGTTGGAAAGTAAGTGAGAAGCAGGAAGAGCAGATGCAGTAGTAGGGGTAGTGGACATGAGATGGTTGGAATAATTGGTGAGAGCAGCCACCAGATGGAAGGGGATGGTTAGGGAAGAGATTCGAGTTTGCTCAGGTGAGAAAGGGACAATAAAGACATTTATAATAATAAGGATTTCTGCTTAAAGGTTAATGCATCATGTTGCCCTCATTAAGAACTGTTACAGCACCAATGGAAAGGAAGAAAAAGAGATTATATAGTGACTCAGGAGGTTATTCTAGATCTGTATCTCAGCCTTTTCTATACTGTAACTCTATGTTACAACAGAGAATAGTTACAAAATCCCTTGCCACCAAACCATGAAAAAAGGTCATCAACCTCTAAAATCTGTTTGCAAACCCCCCCTAGGGGTCTTAACCCCTAGATTGAGAACCCACAATGTAGATAATAATCTTCACCAAGATAGAGTTTCCAGATGGATGATCTGCAAGATCCCCCTGCCTATAACTCTATTATTTTAATATTTAAATACAAGATAAAACTGAAAAATACAATTAGGGTCATTCAAGAACATCCAGCAGACAATTAAACTAAACTGCCTGAGCAATATTGGCAGAAACTCCCATAGTACTCCACCATGTCCTGAGAAGTTCACACTTTGAAGCTTGTGGCAATATAAGATTACTTTCTCAATTTGACTGTTTGCAAATACAGAACTTGCAGACTTAGAGCCCAGTCCTGCAAATTCTAACTCACATATTATTGACTGCAAGGTTGCAGAACTGAGCACTTATGGTTATGGAACATTCATTTAAATAAATGGAATGTCAGACAAAACAGGTATCTACAGCTATGCTGTAGAAATGCATCCATGATATACTTTATCCAATATGTTGCTAAACTGTAGGATGATTAACAAGGAGGTCACTTATCTGGTAATCATCACATTGTAATAAAATATAGCAAAGAACTTGTTAAATTCTATTTTCAATAACTGTTGTTCTAGAGGTTTTACCAGCACCTGGGAGACTACTCTCCATTGTTTTTGTTTTTTGTTTTTCCTTTATTTATATTCATAATGCCAGTACAAAAAATAATCTTAAAATAGGGGCCAAATCATTTCATTAAGTCACAGTATCTCCTCTCTATCTGATCTTATATGTTGCTCATCATCATGGTATTTCAGCATCCCCCAACCACAGAATAAGATTGCACATATGTTTTATTCCATGGCTATCTTCTCTTTCCCTTCCTTTTGAAAAGAGGGATGGTAGATGAGTTTTGTTCCTCCTGTTCCCGGCATATTCATTCTTTCAGCTCTTGTTGAGGGTAGTGGGACTTTTGGTCTTTTACTCTGAACCTATATACTCTCTCTCTCCCACTACCAAGCAGTGGCTTTGTGTATTTGGAGCAGAGGCTACTTCAGTCATTGTTTTGCTAGCTGCACACAGCTGATATTACTCCACTGCAGAGTGGAATTCCCACTTCCTCCACAACTGGTTGGAGCAAGAGGCCATATCAACAGGTCAGAAGAATTTTCACAGCTTCATTCTGGAGAAAGCTTGTGATCCCCAGCACTGGTATTTTCAGCAGCCTCCACAAGTAATAGGTTGTAGGTGTATCCCAAAACAAGGAGGTAAGTAGCACCTGGGGCATTGTGAATGATAAAGGCCAGTCTTGGGCACCTGTGTTGAGCACCATGATTTGTCCAAAGTGTTTAGGAAAGATCACAGTAGCAAGTGTTCGGCCTTGATATTAGAGGGCTAGAAAAGTACTTTTTTTTAAAATGAAAGCTAAAATTTTTAAGACAGTTCAAAAGATTATTTTACCAGATGAGATTGGTATACTATTTATCTGAGGTCTCATGTGGCTATTACTATAGTACGTCAGAATCTTTAATGTATTTCCCCTCTCCTGAGAGATAGGGAGGTATCATCTCCATTGAACAGATGGAGAACTGAGACACAGAGAGACTATGTGGCTTGCTCAATGTCACGCAGGAAGTCTGTAGCAGAGCAATTACTTGAATCCTGGTCCTCCATGTTGTATGGTAGCATCCTAACCATTGAACAATCCTTCCTTTCCTGTAAGGTACACCCATTTCTAGTGGAATAGTACCTATTTGGCAGGAATCCTAGTATGGCTCGATTACATCATTTTGTAGGAAGGTGCTGTGGTCTCCCCCGGAGTCTGGACCTGAGGAAGGGCCGCAGCGGCCTGGTTGGACCAAAACAGGCCCAGCAGACAAGTCTGCCAGGCAACAGAAAGGCCGGGCTGTGATAGGGCCGGCAGGCCAGTCTGCCCGGCAACCAAAAGGCCGGGCAGTGATAGAACCGCCTGGCCAGCCCAATCAGCTACAGCGGGGCGGAGCCCCTACAGGAAGGGGCAGTATAAAAGACAGGTCCCAGAGCTCAGTCTGGAAGAGACTGCTGCCAGAGGCAGATGTGCTGCCTTGCCGGCTGAGGCCGGAGCCGAGCCGAGCCAACGCCAGGGATGCTCGCCTCCCAGAGCAGAGACCCCAACCATTCCCCGATCCTGCCTCAGGACCTGGAGACTGGGTAGGGCCTTTGGGTAGCTGGACTAGGCCCCCAGGCCAGAGTGACTGGACCAAGCTACCAGAACCCCAGGACTGGACCGAGACCCCTGAGCAACCCAGATGAGAGATAGCCCCCCAAAGCCAGACAGGACCTGGAGAAGCTGCCTGATGCTGAGCCACCAGAGATGGGACAGGACCTGGATGAGCTGCCCGAGGCCGAGCCATCCCATGAGTCCTGTGACCTGGAGGAGCTGCCCCTCGCAGAGGAGCTCCCCGCCTTGCCACCTGTGGATGAGGAGGGACTGGTGGGCCTACCCTGGACCGGGTACCCCAGAGACCCCGAGGACCCTGATGAGAAAGGTACCTGGGGATACAGGGAGGAAGTGGCCCAGGAACAGCCATAGCCGTGGCTGAGACAGGGGCAAGATCCCCTCGGCGTGTTGCGGCGGGAGCCCCGCCGACTCAGTGGCAACGCCTTTGCCACTGCTAGGGCCCTGGGCTGGGACACAGTGGAGATGGGTGGGCCTGCATCCCCCTCCCCCCTTCCCTAGCCACCCCGGGAGAGCCTACTCCTCCATACCATTATGAATAGCAGAGACACTGCTCGCCCGCCCGGCCTATGGGCCGGGGCGATTGACCGCTTACTCACCCGCCCAGCCTATGGGCCGGGGCGATTGACCACCGGACCGCCCACCCTGTCAGAGGGCCGGGCTAAGACTAAGAGGGCTAACTGTTCCCCTTTCAGGAAGGTGCTGTGGCCTCCCCCGGAGTCTGGACCCGAGGAAGCGCCTCAGCGATCCAGCCGGAGAGGACAGCCATATAACACATCTAGAGTACAATATTCAACCCAGTAGGGTTTGTTGTAGTTGTAATGATGTAGTTAAATGTTAGCAGTCCAAGTCCTACTCCTGGAGATGTGCTGAACATGGACAATCTTGGGAGTGCACGTGTTTAACACCGCTCAGGATTTGGCCATGCATATTTAATAGAGCTGATCAGTAAATGTTATGTAAATTTTTTCCTCCCATAAACCAGAAAATTAAGTACTTCTTCCAATGAAAAATGTCAAGAAAAAAATCGGGTTTATTGACCAACTCTGATATTTAATAGAGCTGTAGTTGAAACCCTGACCCCATTGAAGTCAATAGCAAAACTTCCATATATTTCAATAGGGACAGTTCATCCCTTAAATGAAAAATTTTAGGCACTGGGACTGTGTCTTTCTGTATGTTTATAGCATCCTCTGTAGTGAGGCTCCTGTTCAAACAGCAGTAAGAATACACTTGACAAATCCTTCTTCTCATGCATTCATCTTTACTGTTACCAATCCAGGTGCATTGTAATTTGGTTAGTACCCATTTGGGCTAAAAATCTCTTGAGATTTACATCTGTATAGAATTTGCTGGAGGACTTGTGTGAGATCTTGTTACAGCTACACTCTGTGCTCCTAATTTGCAAAACTGAATACAGGATCCTTGAACAGCTTTTACCAATATCACAAATATGAAAAGGTCAGCAAGTAGGACCCAAACATTTTCACAAACAGTAGCAGATTCAACTGGTTTTTGTGCTTGTGCTGGATAAAACATGAGATTGGTTGGCATTTGATAAATGTGTGTGTGTGTTATCAACTATACCCCACAAATACAGCAGACACACCTTAAATATCTCCTCTTGAATTCTGTTGTCCTGTCCTCCATCCAGCTGCAGCTTGCAGCAAAGATTGTAATAAAATCCCTTTGCAATTTGCATCTGTCTTAAAACAACAACATATATCCTACAGAAGTATCTCTGAGCTTTTTTTTGTCTTTTATCCAAGCCATAATTACAGAAATAGTGCAAGAATTTATATTTGTTAATCTACTGATGTTATCATAAGGCCACTTTCCTCAAGAGACAGGAAACCACACAGACAAGGTGGGTGAGGTAATATCTTTTATTAGACCATCTTCTGTTGGTGAGAGAGACACGCTTTTGAACTTATATAGGTCTGAAGAAGAGCTCTGTACAAAAGCGTGTCTCTATCACCAATGGAAATTGGTCCAATAAAAAATATGATCTTATCCACCTTGTCCAAGGATTTAGAGAGACCAACATGGCTACAACAACACTAAAGAAAACCACACAGGAAGATCCACATTTACTTTCTACATCTAGGAGACTGGGAAATCTTTTTGCATGTAAGTTTGATATGAATAGATAAATTATCTGAACTGACCAAATACTCCCCTTAAGAGAATAAAATCTCAGTTTAGAACTAGGTGGATGAGCAGGTAGAAAAAAGAAACAGAAGAGGTAAAGAAGGGAAGTATGAGTTAGCAGTGAAATGAGCACAATTGGCATAGTTATCAGAAGCCACAGTTTAACACCTGCCTGGCTTTGGTCGATGTCAGCGTTTGATAAGAAAGTCTTAAGGAGAGATTTGAGGGGGATATCCTAGTGACTTTACACTATTAAATTTCATCCCATTTTGATTACATCAGTTTTCAAGGTCTTCCAGATGTTCTTGTATGATATTCTGTTCCGTCTCCATTTTGGCAATACCCCACAACTTGTGTCATCCACAAATTTTATTAGTACACTCCCACTTTTTGAGCCAAGGTTATGAATGAAAATGTTCAATAAGATTGGCCCCAAAACTGATCCCTGAGGAACTCCAATAGTAACCTCCCTTCAGCCTGACAGTTCACCTTTCAGAATGACCTGTCTCCCCTTTAACTAATTCCTTATCCACCTTTCAATTCTCTTATTAATCCCCATCTTTTCCAATTTAACTAATAATTTCCCATGTGGGACTGATCAAATTCCTAACTGAAATTCAAGTAAATTAGATATACTGCATTTCCTCTGTCTAAAAAAATCAGTTATCTTCTCAAAGGAAGAGATCAGGATGGTCTGGAATGATCTATCTTTTGTAAAATTATGTTGTATTATATCCCAATTATCCTTTACCTCTATGCTTTTAACTACTTTTTCTTTCAAAATTTGTTACAAGACCTTCCATACAACTGAGGTCAAATTAATGGGCCTGTAGTTTCTTGGATGAGTTTTTTTTTCCCTTTCTTAAAAATAGGCACTATATTAGCAATTCTCTAGGCATGGGATACAGCCCCTGAGTTCATGGATTTATTAAAAATCCTTGCTATTGGACTTGGAATTTTGTGTGCCAGTTTCTTTATTATTCTTGGATAGAGTTTATTCAGGCCCCCTGATTTGTTCCCTTTAAGCTGTTTGAGTTTGACTTCCACCTCGGATGTGGTAATTTGTACCTCAATATCCTCATTTCCATTAGCCACTTTGCCACTACCCCTAACTTATCATTATCCTTATTAAAAAATGAAGCAAAGTATTCATTTAGGAGTTGGGCCATGCCTAGATTATCTTTAATCTCCACTTTATCCTCAATGTTTAGTGGTCCCACTTTTTTTCTTGTTTTCTTTTTATTTATATGGCTATAGAGCCTTTTACTATTGGTTTTAGTTTCCTTTGCAAGGTCCAACTCTGCTTGACATTTGGCAGCTCTCACTTTTCCCCTACACTTTCTGACCTCCAAGAAGTAGCTTTTCTTGCTGATCCTTCCTATCTTTCATTCCTTGTAGACTTTCTACTTTCTTTTAATAACCTGTTTGAGATGTTTGCAACTCATCCCTACAATTTTTTTCCCCTTGCTTGGGATGCAGTCTTCAGATAACTTCTGCAACTTTGATTTAAAGTAATTCAAAGCCTCCTCCACATTCAGATTCTTCAGTTCTTCAGTCCAGTCCACTTCCCTAACTAATTCTCTTATTTTTTTTAAGTTTTTCCTTTTGAAATCAAAGATCCTATTTCCATACCAATTCTTGTTTATCTTTCCATTTAGTTTAAATTGAACTAGCTCATGGTCATTTGAACCAAGTCAGTCCTCTACAACCCGTTCTTCTATGAAGTCCTCACTATTTACCAATACTAAATCTTTCAGTTATTCAGCTTGAGCCTAAACATCTATACTGCAGTTTTATAGCCCTGCAACCCAAGCCCTGTGAGCTCAAGTCAGCCGTAGGTGTTTTATTGCAGTGTAGACATCCCCCCTAATGCCCAACTCTGGGCACCAAGATTTGAATATTATGGTTGATGGGCCCAATCTAACCAATAGTTAATATTTTGAAGCATGGATACAAAATATTCACAATGAACTATGGACAATATACAGACTGTCACTGAAATTATTCAGAAAATAAGTCTGAATAACTGAAAGACTGAAAGGTGTAATCCACTAACCAATTATTCTAAAACACTCAAAATCAGTAAGTTAATTTAATACATTTGTATGACTTATTTAACCTCGCTCTACAAATTATATAGCCTAATGAATGAAATCACAATTACTTGTAACATTGCCGGGAATGAAAATATTAGCAACAGAAGATTAATTTTCATGTTAATTCATATTAATGCTGCAGATTTTCCTTTTAAACGATTTACAGCAAGAAAAAGGCTGTGGGAGAAAAGGAGAAGCAAAAACAGAGCAGACAAAGATTTGAAGCCAACAGGGAAAATGATCAAGAAAAGGAGCAGTGGGGAATGCAGCAATCTTCATCCATAACGTATTTTCTGTATATTGTCTAGATTCTCAAGTGTTCAAGAAAGTCAAGTCTTCTGGAATGGGGTATTGCTTTGTTGGGAGAGAAATGGGTGGACAAAGATATAGAATAAATAGTACTAAGGATGTAAAATATCGTTTAACTAAACAAATGTTTAAATAATAATTGTATTGTTTAAATGTTTGAATGATATAATGTTTTACATCCCTACCAGTATGCTGTGTGCTTCCTTGATGACTGGTACCAGCCTGGGGTGCAATGTGGTGGGGAGGACAACAGGACCTCCCCCCTGCTGAGTGCGCTCTGTGGTGGCTGCACCACCCAGGTGGGTGGGGAGGGTGTGGGGATCCCCAGGGTGCGTGGCTGCTGGAAGGGACACGATCTGGCAGGTGGCGCAGGTTTCGTCTGGCAAGGCAGAGGCTGGTGTCACGGATGCACCTGCTGGAGTGAGGAGGTGCTTCTGCCCTGGCTTCCCAGTCATACTTTGCTCTTGGAGTGTGGGGGGCCTGCCACCGCCCAACCCACAGGAGGGGGCAATAAAGCACCTCCACATCCTGTCCATCCCTGAATCCCATCCGCCCCCCTGCCATGCTTGTGGTTGTGCCCCAGGACCGGGGACACCCCCCAGACCTGCCCAACCCCCCCAGATCCTTCAGCCGGATGCACCTCAGCCACTACCGCTGAGGTGTCCCGGTTCACTCATTGTTGCCTACTCAGCTCAGCTGGCGCTGCCACCGGCACCAAATCCATGAGCCAACAGGGCTTTCCGCTGTTCATGCATGAGTCCCAGCCCCTTCCCCCATCATCCCTTCCTGCAACACCCTGTCTCCAGTCCCACTCACTCTCCACATGCACAGCCCCTCCATGCTGCCGACTTCCTTCCAGCCTCCGCACGGCTATCTCAGGGTGGCTGTCAGCCATAGCTGGGCAGCTCTTACTTGGTGGGGAGGCACCTAGCCCAGCACCTGGGTGGCCAGCCCTCTGCCAAAGCCCAAAGGTAGGCAGCTTTAATGCTGTGCAGGGAGTGGGTGATACTGCCACTGCTTACCGTTTAAACATTTAAACATATAGACATTTACATCCCTAAATAGTACATTTATATATGTATAATATACACATTGTTCTGCTTACAAGGATAGGGTAGCAGTGGGTAGGAGGAAAAATAAGCAAAGCTAAAATAGAGATAGAATCATAGAATTGGAAGGGACCTCAGGAGGTCATCTAGTCCAACCCCTTGCTCAAAGCAGGACTAACCTCAGCTAAATAATCCCAGCGAGGGTTTTGTCAAGCCACAGCTTAAAAACCTCTAAGATGGAGATTCCACCACCTCCCTAGGTAACCCATTCCAGTGCTTCATGACCCTCCTAGTGAAAAACTTTTTCCTAATGTCCAACCTAGACTTCCCCCCCTGCAACTTGAGACCGTTGCTCCTTGTTCTGTCATCTGCCACAGCCATCTGAGAACAGCCTAGCTCCATCCTCCCTGGAACCCCCTTTCAGGTAGTTAAAGGCTGCTATCAAATCCCCCCTCATTCTTCTCTTCTGTAGCCTGAACAAGCCTACTTCCCTCAGCCTCTCCTCATAAGTCTTGTGCTCCAGCCCCCTAATCATTTTTGTTGCCCTCCGCTGGACTCTCTCTAACTTCTCCACATCCTTGTTGTAGTGGGGAGCCCAAAACTGGACACAATACTCCAAATGCGGCCTCACCAATGCTGAATAGAGGGGAATGATCACTTCCCGTGGTCTGCTGGCAATGCTCCTACTAATGCAGCCCAATATGCTATTAGCCTTCTTGGCAACCAGGGCACACTGCTGACTCATAATCAGCTTCTTATCCACTGTTACCCCCAGGTCCTTTTCTGCAGAACTGCTGCCTAGCTCATCGGTCCCCAGTCTGTAGCTGTGCATGGGATTCTTCCATCCTAGGTGCAGGACTCTGCACTTGTCCTTGTTGAACCTCATTAGATTTCTTTTGGCCCAATCCTTCAGTTTGTTTAGGTCCTTCTGTATCCTATCCCTACCTTCCAGAGTATCTACCACTCCCCCTAGCTTAGTGTCATCTGCAAACTTGCTGAGGGTGCAATCTACCCCATCCTCCAGATCATTGATGAAGATGTTGAACAAAACCGGCCTCAGGACCGACCCCTGGGGCACTCCGCTTGTGACCGGCTGCCAGCTAGACAGGGAGCCATTGATCACTACCTGTTGAGCCCTATGCTCTAGCCAGTTCTCTCTCTCTGTAATGCCACATTGAGAATTCCACAAAACAGACCAGTACTCATATTCTCCCAGCAGACTTCCTTCCACTGGTTTGTGTAGTTGGAATATGAACAAATAATTTATTTTTAAAATTACATGAATTGTACATTTTGAGGAATGCCCACTAAAGGCAGAAATAACTAACCAGAAATAAATAAACCAAAATTGGTGTGTCAGAAAGTAGGCCTAACTGGTGGTCAAAATAATGAGGAATGTGCTATTCCACCCACTAATCCTTTTGTGGTTTCTCAAAGAAAGAGACTTTATGAGGAAAAATTGGCAATTGGAGCAAGTTCCACCATCATGACTGCCACCCGCACTGTCTTCTGGGGCCCCAGATCTTCTTCATCCCGATCCTGAAAGATGCCCAGACCAGTCTGGGCAAGAGAAAGGGAGACAGATGGCATTGCCTTCTTCATCAGATGAAACCCAAATACCACCTGGGATGTGAGACTTACAGTTTCTCTCTCTCTCTCCCCCATTCCACCCTACCCCCACTTTCTATGGGTCCATTTCTTTTCCCACCTCATATCTTCTCTTTTCTATCCTTTTCCTTCCATCTGATAAGATTCTGGCTTAGCTGGTCAAGACTGTATATTTTGCAACACTGCTGTAAGCCTGTGACCAGAAAGAAACAACTAAATTTAAATAAAATAAGTAAAACAACTAAAAGCAGTGCTCTAAACAGTCTGATGCTGGTACCAGTTTGCAATGTCTCAGGGAGGTTAATAAGACAGTCTGCTGTGCCTGTGATTTTCAAGGAGTGAAGTTGCAAGAGAGAGTCAACAACAGAGACAGAAGCTGCATTTTATATCTCTGCAATTCTTTTCTCTCCAGGTTCGTGTGTCTGTCTTGTTTTGTCTTCTAGGATTAGACTTCAACAGCAGCAGTGCCAGCCACAACGAACCTCATCTAATTTCTTTTTTCCCCCAAAGGACAGTTGTTACTATGTAAGGCTATGTCTAGACTGACGGCGGCGAATTCGCCACTGTCAGATTGCTTTATCTGGATCGATTGAGCGGAAGTGAAGACCCATTCAATGGACCCAGAAATCGACGCTATTAATCTACCTCTGCCAGGTGGAGTAATGCTGCATCGACAGGAATGCATTTCCCGTCAGCGCAGCAAACTGAAGAAACCATGGTAAGTAGGAGTTAGGAAGTTGACAGGAGTTATGCAAACTACTCTACGTAGCTTGCATATTTCCCGTCAATTGCCACCGAATTTGGCGGCAAGTGTAGACGTGGCTAAAAGACGGTTAGCAAAGGGGCAAGGTGGTTCCTTCTAAAAACTTGCTCCAATTAAAGGGAAAGGAAACAAATGATATTGTTAAAATGAAAGCCTTATTTAATACTTTACATTTCAAATGCTTTAACAATTTTTCCTTCTTTTCTGTATCTTTAATAATAGGTAAAAGGATTCTAATGATGTATTTGCCATGGCACTAAGCAGGCTAAGGTCTCTGTTTACCAAACCCTGAAGTTTGTTCAGCACTGTTTAATGTTGGATAGTGACTGAGGGATGTTAGTGCCTTTGGTCCATATATTCTATCTACATTAATACAACAGAGCCTTATTCTAAATTAGCTTAATCTACATCATAATTTTCTTTACTGTATTCATTATTTAATGCAATTTTTCTCTTGACACTTATTCTATGTCATTCTATTAGAAATTCAGGTTGAGTTATTTCATTGTATTGGTCACAGTAATGGCTCCGTTCCATTGTTAGATTTGCAAAATGGATCCAAATGGTCAGGAAACAGACATGGGTAGTTGTGATCCGATGAAAAATCATGTTTAGTTTATGGACAATTCACAAACACAAAAATGTACCAAATCTGAAAATTAAATTGTTTCTAATTAAGACAGTATTTCATCCTTCTCTAACATATAGGACATGTCAGTGAGAGAGACACAATTATCCTTCCACAAACCAAATATGACTTACCACATCAATACTCTGTTACAGCCCTGGCTGAGCTCCCACTTATGTCTAAGCACCAGGCTATTGTACGGAATCCAACCTTTGGATCCCACTTGCTTTTAAACCTGCTGAGTCTGAGCAATATCCAGACCCTTTCTTTAAATCTAGCCTCTCTGCCATGCTCCTGGAGTACAGACCTCTGCCATGCCCCTATCCCCGCCCATCTAGTTCTGCCTTCTTTGGAACTGTATTTCAGCTGCCTTGTGCCTGGTGCTTTAAAATCAGTGCTGACTCCCTTCCTCCACAAGTCTTCCCAATAGACTAAGCATACCCTCCTCAGGTCTCTACCCGAACGGCCTGTCTCATTGCCTGGTGGCTGGCTGTGGTTTAGCAGGATATTTTTCTATGGTATCCCTGCTGACAGCTACTTTGGCCCTGCAGTGGTCTGCTTCTTGCATGTTGGCCCTTTAGACAGGTCAAATATAGCCCCACCCCTTCTGGGGTAAACCAAGAGTCCAATAAGCAATAGTCCACCGATATCATGTATGTAGGGTCTTCAGTCCAATGCTGAACTCACTAGTCCTTATCCCTTGTCTCAGGGGTGTGGGGACTGAATTGCATAGTGGCGTCTGCAGGATTTCTATGTCACCTCTCCTTATAAGGAAATTGACCCCACCTGCTGGTGCATGGTCAGAACTGCCCAGGATAATTGTAATCACCTGGTTGGCTGGTTCATACCTGCCCAGGAAATCAGGAGCACCTTCTACTCTGGGTTCTGCTGACCTCAAACCCAGGTGGCAGAAGGCAGAGAGGAATTGAATCCACCCGGCATCCTGCAGCATCTTCACTAGCCCGCCTCACTGTGATCCTGTATATAATGTTTTGAGTATGGATAACTGTTTTCTGTTGTGTTTGTCTTGTAACCTCTTTGGGGAACTCCAAAACTGGGCACCCTAGTGTCACATGCTGGCAGCCACAGCCAAGGCCTGTCAACAGAATCATCACTGCTTCGTATCCCAAACTGAACCTTAAGTTTTTCTCTCCTTTCCCAGGGGGATTTCTATGTCACCTTCATTGGTGGGCTAGAAGGGGAACTCAGAGAGCTCCTTCTCAACTGTTTGCTGTGCAATTGCTTGCTGTGAAACTGTTTATCGTAAAATAGAACTCTCTGCTGCCTAGAAGGGGAACTCAGGCTCTCCTTCTACTCTGGGTTCCTGATCCAAACAAGACCCCCTTGCTGCCTCCCTGGACCTCTTCCTACATCAACCTGTCTTAAGCCTTTTCCACAGTCTCTTCCCAGGCTCATTTTGTATTGGCATCTCTCTCTCAGCCTCTTACCCAGGCTCAATTCAGAGCTTCTTAGCACTATATGTTACCCAGCTGGTTCTGCTGCAGGAGAGTTTTCTCTGCTCCCCTGGCAGGGCAGTCTCTGACTTAGCAGGAGTCTTCCTGCTCCCTACCAGTACAGAGAATCCTGGGCAGATTCACTTCCTCCAGCTTTCCTACACAACTGCTGTGGGCTCCTGCTTGCAAGCCTACCTTCCTCCGGAGACTCTGTATGCCAATCATCAAATTCAGCTCCCTAGCTGCAACCAAGCTTCTCTCTTCAAGGGAAGGCCAGAAATCTACTGTACCTCCCAGCTAGCCTCTGACTGAGCCAGGTCCAGGGCTTTTAGCTTCTCTCTTCAGCCTTGACACTTACTGCAGGTATATCATAGGAAGGCTGACTGAGCCCAAAGGCTCTCATTAGCCCTTTCTTGCCCTGTCACAGAAATCCAGTTTGCAGTACATCATCTCTGAGGTAAAATTTTAGCAGTTAAAGTAAATAACACGCAAACTTTGCAAAGGAACTTTTAAAATAGGCACACTTTACTTAGACAAAGCACAAAGAGTTACAGACCTAGACAAAAATAACAAACACCTGCATATAAAACCCCGTCCTCCAGTGTCGTCACCACTATAAACACATTTTGAGTGTCCTTTCAGGGTCTCAGGACTCTCCTGCACCCACTCATCCTCAGTATTCCAGCTGTCAGCCAATGATGGCCAGTGAGAGAACCCTTCTGTTCAAGAAGATCTGGACTTAAGTAGAATCAGCCTAGTCTCTTCTGTCAGTTGACACTCCCTGAGCAGATTCAAAGTCTCTGTCAACTGATTGATTAACTCCTCCTGTTACCAGCAAGAATTTACGGAAACCAATTTGATATTACTGAGAGAACTTTAGAGTACAGGATTACTCCTAAAAACTACTGGTATACATAGGCGTGCGCACGGGGTGTGCCCAGGCACACCCTAATGCAGGGGTGTCAAATAGGAAGATACAGGGAGGCGCCGCCGAAATGCGTGGATCAGCGCGTATTTTTGGAGGGGAATAGTGCGGTGAAATTGACAGGCTGATGCCGAAATTGAAGGATCAGGGCGATTTTTCAGTGGAACGAAAGACCAATGGGAAATTGAAATGTGAAATTGACAAGCTGCTGTAGAAATTGAAGGAGCTGGCAGATTTTGCGGTGGTGGCTGATATTGACACTCCTGAAAATATCATGAAAATTCCCTGGGTGCACACCCTAATCCCTGGGTGCACACCCTAATGAAATGTGCTGCGCACGCCTATGCTGGTATGGTAGTTCACTCTATTGGAATTTCCAGGGAGACAATCTTCCCTTGAAGAACAAGGATACAGCCCTCCGATCAAGATAGAATACATAAACCGTGATACTTTGAAAACAGATACCATATTTATTTAGAAGTGAATGGTTACATTAAATAGAAAGGGATAGAAATCAAGCATGACTTGTAACCATAACTCAGAATACAACTATTAGGCAACATACAGTACAGAAAATAGTACTTAGACTACTAGAACATATACAGTATAAGAAAAACTATAACTTAACTCTATAATAATTAACACTTAATTTAACAATACATTAATTAACATTCTATCATAAATATCTATACTAAAACATCAATCATCTGGCAAGCCTGGATCAGGTGCTTGCTGGATGGGTAGAGAGGGAGAATTTCACTCAGACCACAAGCATCCATCTTTATTGACATGCAAAGTCAGGTGGTCTTTTACTTACACAACCTTTAAAACATCCTTCTGTTCATCAGGGAAGGTCCTTCTGTTCTGTCCAAAATTACTAAGAGAGCTACCTCAGGCTAGAGTGGGGACTCAGTTAGCCCGGTTGTCTATAAGCCCAGAGGTGTCTGTGCAGGATTACCTTAGGTTCAGACACAGAGCGAGGACTCAGTTAGCCCGGTTGCCTGTAAGCCCAGGATCACCTGTGTGGTTTCCTAGTAGAAGGATCACCCTGGCTTGGACATAAATCAGGGACTCAATTAGCCTGGTTGTCCAAAGCTTCAGGTGCACCTTTGCTTCAATGATGCTCACCGCTATTCAAGACAAAGCTTCTGTTCTTTTCACCGTTGGTTCGATCTGCAGCTCTGTGGTGATCTCTTCAGCTCTTCAGTGATTTCAGCTTTCTGTCCAAAGATGGTCAGCTCTGTACAAAGCTTAGACTGCTGACATTTGGCTATTTATAGCTATCAGAATGTCAAAGTAGGTAGGGGAGGAGTCACGTTAGGATGAGTTCATCGAAAGGTCACCCAAGCTCAGCCAATCAGTTTGAAGGCCACCTAATATGTTAATTAGGCCGCACTTGTCATGTTAATTAGATTCTGATGTAAAAATGCTCTAAGCCAATCAGTTACTTAATATGCTAATTAGCCTTGCCTCTTATGCTAATTATCCTCACCTCTTATGCTAATTAGTAGGGCAGGGTTACTTTAGGAGTGAGAGCATCAAGATGGACAGGGGAGGGGCTAGGAGTGAGGAGGGAGTTAGGAGTGAACAGAGAACATTTTCTAATTGCCAACACCAGATTCACGTGCTAATTTTTATCCTAAAATTCCTTTTGCTAAAACTCATCAATATTTTAAATACCACAGACACTGATACCACTCTTTATCTATCCAATTGATTACTGTTATGCTTGTTGAATTTTAAATCCCTTCTGAGGCTTTTCTGCAACTCCTTTTACCTGACTATTGTGCCTAGCAGATTCAAATAGTTTGAAACAAAGATCTCTGGCTACACTCCCTCCACCTTTGTTCCAAACAAATAAACAAACAAACAAACAAACAAACCCACACACCATACCACCACCATAGAAAGATTGTGAAGCATAATTTAGGAGAAACTTTTAATGAAATTAAGTCATATCAAGAGAATAACTAATTAACTTGAGTAGAAAGTTGAGTTAAATGGAATTAACTGAATTTTCAATCCATGCTGAGATTGAATCATATCAGAAGAGGTAGCCAAGAGAGTAAAATGGACATTTCTGCTTAAAAATTGGATAGCATGGATGCCACATCTGCCTGGTAACTTTCTCAGCAAATAGGAAATACTGTCAGTACAAACCATAGACCATGTACAGTTATATAGGCCTGATTCTCCCATTACTTCCAAACTTTTACACCAGTGTAGGTCCATTTGCTTCAGCTGATTATTATTTTTAATTATTTGTAATACAGTAACATTTGGAGGATTCACTGAGGGATTTAATTGTGTTATGCACTGTACAAACAATTTATTGTATTATTGTATACAGAAATTATTTTGCTTAAACTCAGGGCAAGTTTGGATTTAGGAGCAAGGGTGGAAAGTGAGGGTTGAGTATGGGAACATACATCTGCACTTTGTGGTTTAAACTGCGAATGGAAGTGGTTGCAACTGAGAAAAAGCTATTCTCATGGGATTTCTAATTCAGTGAGATACTGGAAATATTGCAAGAAACTGAGAAAATTGTAATGAGCTTCAGACAAGTAATAGATGCATATTCAAACCATCCAAAGAGGACCCCACATGTTCTGAAGTTTCCCCATCAGCAATTTAGATGAGGTGTGAAGAAAACTTCCCTGGTGATAGATGACAAAAATAGAACACCCAGTCAAGAAAGATCACTAAAGCATCATCAAGGGAAATGGACAAAAAAGACAAAAAAAACTTCCACTGCATATGGAAGTTCCAGTTGGATGATCTACGAGTTGCCTTCTAGCCATAACATCTACGATTCTTATATTTTAACATAAAGGTATCATTGTGAGATACAATCAAGGTCATTAGAATATTCAGTAGTTAATTACACTAGACTGCCTGAGCTCTAGTTTTAGAAAACCCACACATGGTGCATTACTCCACAAAATCCTGCAGTTTATACACTTCTTAGCTGATGGCACTGTCTGATCACTTTTTGGCCTACTATTTGACTATTTTCATATTAAAGTTTTGAAGAATCCTGCAAACTGTTACGTATAGGCAAGTAATCCCAGTGAGGCCCTCTACAAGGGTACAACATGCCCTTCCCTTCATAGCTGTCTGGGCAGCCCTTCATCCTTCCCTGCTCATTTTGTTATGCCTAGTACCTCATGGGTTGCATGTTCCACCATCTTGCTTCCTATCTTCTTTAGAAGAACAGCTGATGCTTTTAAGGGTAACATTGCATCATCCCCCACTCTACTCCATATGTTGTTTATAAACACAACTTCCAGAGAAACTGTTGTTGCTGCTACTGTCATGGATTGTCTGGGTTGACCTAGGTCCCTGCTCTATCACAACTTTGCTGAGCAAATTCTTCCAAATGGGGGCAGAGGCCGGGCAGGCAACTCTGGAAAGAAACCATCCCCTCTGCAACCAGCAGACAGATTATGGAGGCCCTAGCACTATTCGTTACAGCCCCTCAGCAACTAAGCTTATTGGAGGGGAATCTCAAAAGAATGAGGTAGCTAGCTTCATGGATTCCAAAAGCTAGCCTCTGACAGCTATTGGGGACTATGAATAACCATGATTTTAAAGAAATAAAATTAAACACCCCATGACAAATGTTCAACCCTGGAAAGAGATTAGATGGCCATATTTTTTTTAAAAAAAGTTCACTGACATTTTTCAGTGAGCCCAGCAGAAATTATCTAAGGGACTGACTATATTTTTAGTAGATGTGGACAGAGGCATGTCTAAACTTCAAGAGGTTTGGGATTTGATCAAGATGTTGGTGACTGCTTGAGTCAGGTGTTATACTTCTGAGATGGTTTGCTGGATACCTAGTGTATTCATTTGAGAAATAACTCTTGTACAACACTGGTACTGAATTAATGTTCACCATTAAACCCTGTACTTATGTGACAATTTTGAAACACACACACACACGCATGCACACACATGTCCTGAGATGTACTGAGCTTTAATTTCAAAGAGGGTTGCAGATGTTCAATGCCTCTTTGAGTATGGGTGTAAATATTTTATATGGCTAACGGGAAACTATTTTAAAACTTTTTTTTGTTAAATCCAATCAAAATTGTCACAGAAAAAAAATCAAGATTTTTTACCAACTATAAAATAAAACTAAACAGAGCCCTAAATTGTATTTTTTGGCCCTGGAAGACTATGTCTTCATATATGCACGCACAGTACCCAGCACAATTAGGGCTTTTACTCACTAGTACAATAAAGATAACAGTTCTATGGATAAATCTGATGAACCCTTCTTCTCTTGCATCCATCAGCCTTGTTAATTATCGAGGTGTTTTCTAATTAGTTTGGTACTGTTAGTGCTAACAAAATTTCTCTGGATTTGCATCTATATAAAAATAACTATAAACAGGACTCAAATCAGATCTTGTTACAGCTACACTTGCAAATTACCAAATTTGCCAGACTGATTACAGACTCCTTCAGTGGCTTTCACCAATCTGGAAAAATATTCCACAGGTCAGCGAGGCAGACTCCGACCAAGATTTCCTAAACAGTAGAAGACTTGCTTAGTTTATATACTTGTGCTGAATAAAACATAACAGATTGGCATTAGATGCTTGTGGCTCGTAGCAACTTTACATTGCAGACACATACTAAATATCTCCTTTGCTGCAATCATTTGCCACGTCAGCCATCCAAGTGCAGCTTGGGGCCCTAGCTGTGATTAACAGAATCCCTCTGAAATTTCTAAAGCAACAATTTGTCCTCTGTGGACAAAGAGATATCACTGGACATATTTTCTTCCATTGTCTTCTAGTTTCTGAGGCAGACTATAATTTAAAAAATAGAGTCAGAGTATATACTTTTTAACCCAGTAATGTTGACATAAGACCAATTTCCCACATGACAGGAATTCCAAAATAAACCGCAAATCTACTTTGTACCCTAGGGAAAACAAAGAAAGCTACCATAGGAAATGAGTTTGATATAAACAGAAGATATAGTAAAACTGGGTAAATACTATAATAAAATCTATGATGTTCATCTAGGGAGAGCAGATAGCAAGAGTGAAAAATCAGGTCACTTTTTTTTGGTTGTGGGGAGGGAATAATTGCATATATGAGACAAAGCATCTAATAGAGGGACAGTCCCAATACTATTGGGATGTCCGGTCATCCTGTGTTTATCTGATATTTTAATTCAGTGTGTTTTATCTGCATACGCTATTCAGCTGGGTTTGGTTTTACTTTACTGAATGAATTAACTGACAAGAATATTAAGGGGAAATGAAAATTGGAGAAAATTAATATTAAATTAATAAATGCCAGCATTTGCATCCAATATCAGCTTATATTCATCCAATCAGACATCAGAACTATATCATGGGTAAAATTTTAAAATATGGTACCTAAATGTAGACACGTAAGCCCATATTTCTTTCGGCACCTAAATATGCGTTTGAGCACTCACAGCTCCCAACCACAAAATGTTGAAAGAGGCATCAGCACGAATACTAATCTGCTGCTACAAACATTTTCATTCCTTACAGATATAGAGTTAATTGTGATTTGATTTGCTGCCTTTTTATTATTAGTGATTTAGTAGTGAAACCCACCAGGCTGTGTATGATACAAGTTCCCCTCTCTGCCTGATCCAGAAGGATGTGGATATCCAATCTCCAGGATGAACTTCCTCTGTCCAGAGATGTGTGTAACTTACTGGTCAATATATTTTATGAGTATACTCTACCCATAGAGGATGTGAGCCTGCATGGTTGGCTCATGAACAGCCTCTTCAGGAAGGGTAGACCTCAGCCCCGCCCCTTCTGCCTGAAGCCATGCCCCTTCCACCCCCTCTACCATTAGAGCCCACCCCTGGGTGGCCCAAGCACCAGCCAGGATGACCGGGTGTCCCCAGTGCCAAAGTGCCCCAGCACTGGTGCCAAGTGGCCAGAGTGCCCCTGGAGCCCGCACCCCAGAGCTGCCCCACCCCAACCCACCCTGGCCCCAGGCTGGCTGTCCCATGCCCCAGCGTCCCCCCTCCACCCCCGCCAGAGTGCTCCAGCACCAGCGCAGACCCAAATCGGCCCCAGGCCTAGCTCTTCTAGGCTCCAGAGAGCAACTGGCCTGTGCGCTCCAGCCCCTGAAGTGCCACCAGGCTGCACTGCACCCCATCACCGGCTGGCCCCCACTGCCGGAGTGTCGGCCCAGCCTGCCGCAGTGGTGCAGTGCCACCCTCACCCGGCCCTGGGCTGGGCAGTCCATCCCAGTCACTGGATCACCACCAGCCTGTGCCACACCACAGCACCAGCCCACCTCCCCCACCCCAGGCTGGCCGGTGGCTGGCCCACCCCCCCTGCTGAAGTGGTTGCTGGCCCAGCCTGCCCTAGCTGCGCAGTGCCGATCCACTCCGGTCCGAGGCTGGCCGGTCCGCCCCAGCGGAGTGGCCACCTGCATCCCAGCCTCCACCCGCTTCAGTGGCGAGGCCGGCTAAGACTGCCAACACTGCCGCAAAGCCCATGCAAGGCAGCAGGAGGGACTTACATATCCTTATATATCCAGTGCCCATTCGAGTCTGTCACATAAAAGATTCATGTGTTTAATTCTGAAGATCCCAGTTGTGTCGGCCAAGAGAGCAGCTGGTACAGTAGCACTTGGAAGCCCATCAGGGACTTGCATTGAAGAATTTCAGAAATGAAGAGAAAACAGTCTGAACTTATTAATGATCTAGAAGATGGAGTGGATTGCACCCTCAGCAAGTTTGCAGATGACACTAACCGGGGGGGAGTGGTAGGTATGGTGGAGGGTATGGAGAGGATACAGAGTGACCTAGACAAATTGGAGGATTGTGCCAAAAGAAATCTGATGAAGTTCAAGAAGGACAAATGCAGAGTCCTGCACTTGGGACGGAAGAATCCCAAACACTGCTACAGACTGGGGACCGACTGGCTAGGCAGCAGTTCCACAGAAAAGGACCTGGGGGTAACAGTGGATAAAAAGCTGGATATGAGTCAGCAGTGTGCCCTGGTTGTCAAGAAGGCTAATAGCATATTGGGCTGCATTAGGAGGGACATTGCCAGCAGGTCGTGGGAAGTGATTATTTCCCTCTATTCAGCACTGATGAAGCCACATCTGGAGTACTGTGTCCAGTTTCAGGCCCCCCACTACAGAAAGGATGTGGACAAATTGGAGAGAGTTCAGCGGAGGGCAACAAAAATGATTAGGTGGCTGGAGCACATGACATATGAGGAGAGGCTGAGGGAACTAGGCTGTTTAGTCTGCAGAAGATAAGAGTGAGGGGAGTTTTGGGAGGATGGGGCCAATCTGTTCTCAGTGGTGGCAGATGACAGAACAAAGAGCAATTGTCTCAGGTTGAGCAATTGTCCTCAGTGCGGGAGGTCTAGGTTGGATATTAGGGAAAAAAAATTACTAGGAGGGCGGTGAAGCACTGGAATGGGTTACCTAGGGAAGTGGTGGAATCTCTATCCATAGCGGTTTTTAAGGCCTGGCTTAACAAAGCCCTGGCTGAGATGATTTAATTGGGATTAGTCCTGCTTTGAACAGGGGTTTGGACAAGATGACCTCCTGAGGTCCCTTTCAACCCTAATAATCTATGATTCTATGTGCTCCAAATCCAATCTTAGTTTATTAGTTTAATGCTAGTGGGTAGAATAAGTAAATAAATGTAGTCGTCCAAGGAGTTTGGCCTATAAAATGGACCAGACGCCAGAACTACAAGTCACAAAAGGTAATGTGCCAAAATAGGGAAATAACAGTTTAACAACCGTTGAACTGATTTGAAATGTTTCAGATACCTTAAAAAAATGAAATATTTCAATTCAGGTTGTACTGACCGAAAACAAAATATTTAATTTTTCCAAAAGAAATAAAAATTGGCCAAAAAATCAAAAATTTCACACAGAAAATTTCAGTTTTTCAGAAAGTATATTTTCCATCAGAAAATCATTCACTTTGCTTGAGGGAGTACATACACTATTTGTTACTAGGTTTGTAACTGAGAGCTGATTTTAGAGCCCTCCAGCTATTGTTTGACAATTACGTTATAGCAGTGACTCAGTCAGTGGCATGGAAGTCACCGCCTTGTCTTGCCGATGTGGACATTACCACTGTTGTCCACCATGCATCTGTTACTGCATAATTAGACCACCACAATTCACTTTACATGTGGCTACACCTTAAAGCCAACTTCAGACTGAACCTGGTGCAGAATGTAGCGGCTCACTTACTGTGTGGGGCATCATGCTGGGAGCACATAATACCAGTGCTCTGCAGTATGCACTGTCTGGCCATTGGTCTCCAGATGGAATTTAAAGTATTGGTTATGGCCTATAAAGCCCTGAATGTCCTAGGGCTGGCCTATCTGAAGGTTGACCTCTCTCCCTGTGCCTCACTAATACAGCTACAGGTAGCAGAGGTGCCCAAGCTGGCTCTCTCTCCTGCTGGCTGTGCATTCTCTGTGAGGGTTCCAGGACTTTGTAACTTGCTGCCCCCTCCCTTTCCTGTGTTGGTCTGAGATAGTTCCAATGTGGTGACCTTCTGGCCATGCTGTAAAAGACATTAAGAGCATTAATGGAGAATTTTGGGTAATCCTTGAAAAACAATGAAAGGCTGGAAAGGATTTTTTTTTTTGAGTTGGCAGGTTTGCAGAGTTCCTTTTTTATTAATTATTTTAATGCTGCTTTAATGCTTGTTGGCTGGGTTCATAGTGTCTTGTAGTCAGGCCTTTTTATTATTTAAATTGGAATAAATAAAAACACCTTTAAGATATTTTCAAATAACCAAAACATTGAGAAAATTCAAGTCTCCTGGCAGACAGTTCTGGAAGAGAAAAAAGGAAAATTATTTGAACAAATTATTTGCTGCAGATTATTCACCCAACCCTAACAATTGTAAGCCTAATAAATGAAATCACAGCCATTTGTATAATTTCAAGAAATGAACATGTAGTAGCAGGAGATTAGTTTTTAAACTAATTCATAGTGATGCAGCAGATTCTGGCTTGAGATTAGTAGAGGGAGAATTGGGGAAGCACAGACAGAGCTGACAGAGATTTAGAGATACCAGGGGAAATGACCAAGAAGAAGTGCAATGCCTACAGGGAATGCACACTCTATCTAGTCTGGTCTTTCAAACCTGTAAGAAAGATTGAGTTTGTGGAGTGGGTTTTTGTCTTGGTGGGGAAGATATTAATCAACAGAGATTTAGGACATTAGGATTTAGTACTGTGGTGAGATAGACTTATCCTGCCCCTGCGGGTCGGCTACGCCGGTGGTGTGGCTGGGTGGGAGTAGGGGGGATGTTGTGCAAAATTAAGCACTCGGGACTTTTTCAAGTGGAAAAGGCAGTATGCCGCATTTATTGACAAAAACTATAGTAATAACTAACAAACCTACACACACACACACACACACGCCCAAACGCACTAGAAAGCGTTCTATAGTTATATATAGCTACCAGTCCTGATCGTGGCTTGAGATCGTAGCTTGGGTCCGTTGCTGGAGTTCGTGGCTCATGGCAGTTACCGAGCCAGGGAACCTGGGCACGAGGAGAGCAGGGTCTTTGTCGGGCGTGCACCGATGCTCTTCTTTAGATGATGTGTAGAACGCTATTTTCCCCCCAAAGCCTTGAAATCTCACCCAGTCTTCTATAGGTTTTTCAGTTTTGCTGTGTCACGTCACTTCTTTGTAACAGTTGATTGAGGGTACAATAGCAGAGGTGACTTTCAGCTTGTTCTTTGATGTCTTTGATTAAGTTTGTTTTTTGTTTTCTAGGGTGGATTCTTCTTTGCTTTTTAGGGATGTGTTCACACTCTTCAGCCTAGGGTGGACTTCACACTTCATCAGGACAAGCTGGCAGTTTGGGTCTGACTCACACACACATACACCCTCCATTCACACCTTGTTCAGATAACTATCTTATTCATCTACAGGTTTAGAAAGGGTTTGACACCAGATGGAGTATATAGGGTCAAAACGGGGTTTCACATTCACAATAGGGAGTATGACTGAGAGAAGTTCAAATGTTACAGACAAAATTGTGAGATGGTGATTATACATTCTGGGGACACGATTTCAATAATAACCATATGGAGGTTGACACAAATAAGGGTATGAATTAAAAGCTATGAATTAATCTACAGGGTTACAATTACAATTTTATTCCTACAGGTGCGGGCGGGCCTGCATCCCCCAGCCCTGCCTAGATGGGCTTCTCCCTAATTCCTGTGTCTTAGTGCTGTGGCAACACTAACTCTAGCTCCAAGCCTTGTGGTGGGGCGGGGTGGGGCGGCTCGGCTCCTTCACCCAACTTCTTCTCAGCTGTGTGCCAGGGTCTTGCTACCGTATGGAGGCTGTAATCCACTGAAGGTTACAATGACGTTATTCATAAAACAGAAAAGAAGTAGTAAGTTTACACAGAGTCCCCAAACTGTCAGAGATGTCTGAAATTAGCCTGTTCCGATGCTCAGAAAAGACCATATTTTGTAGACTGGTCTTTTTATTTATTTAGATTTTAACTAAAGATTGCAAAAAGCTTTCACAAGCAGTGTCACCATTTTTCAACCATCTCTAATGTTCATTATCTCAGGTTGTTCCATAGGTAGATGCCAATGCTAGGTCCTTTTCAAAAGAAGATTCTCCTTTACCAGTGGGATCCAGTATTACTGTCTACCCTGCAAATTCCTTCAGTTACAATCTTAGAAGTCTTAACTACAGTATTGACATTAATTTATTTTCATTATTTAAATATTCTATACAAATAATTTTTCCAGATAATGATTATGGGTATTCATCCCCCCCCCCCCCCACCCATAAAGGTATATTCCCTTAACTATATTGTATTACAGTATTATCAGCCTTAACTATTCATGCTTTATGTTCAGACTTCTTACTAAATTACCAAGCAATTCACCAGTGAGATCTAACTAATAAATAATTTGTATAATTAACTGTATGCTTATGTTACGTTGATAAAATATATGGAACAAGCATAAAGTATTTTGTTTCAACTGTGAATTTCGAAGGGCCGAGATGGAGTTTCCTTCTGTGAGTGAAGTTTAGCCCTGAAAAATTGCCAGTTGCATCCTCAGGTAGGTAGAGATGCAAGTATTTGTGCACTCAGCTGAATTGGGGGCACAAACAGTATCTCAAAAAATGCACGTACCTTTTCGAAAATGTGTACCCTACAACTGTTATTTCAATTATTAAAGTTGTTTTTTCTGTATCTGAGGGCCTAACAATTCCATGCTTGTCTTTCCATTGCAGCCTTTCACTGAAGGTAGGATAATGACACAGTTATTTATTAAGAGAACGAACTACAGCCATTTGGGCCAGATTCTAACTAAACCTTATCACCCAGATATCTGCTGTAGGTGATGGGGGACAGCAAGCTGTAACTGACGAGCCTTGTTAATTAAATTCTGATAGGCTATCCAAAGACTGTCTTTTCTCTTACAAGACAGGTATGTACCAATCCATACATGGGTCACACTTTGCACATCATCTTCTTTCTAGCAATGGATGGTTTATTTCTCAAACTTAAAGTCATTAGATCTTCTAATGCCATCCTTTTGTTTCTAGAAGTTTCAAAATGTTTAGGCAATTATCAGTCAATCAGAACAGCTGCTTGGTGTACCAGAGGTCAGATCAGTCCTCTGCTGTCATTAACAGTAACACAGCTCTGTGTTCAGTCTGACACTCACCGTACTCAAAATATTAATTGTAGACCTGCCATAAAGATGCTTTCCTCTGCTTTCCTCAGATGCACCTGTCCAGTACCTGCCCTGGCTACTCAAGCTCAGGCTTGGATTAAGGATATTCATTAAGTGGTTATTCTCACATATTTATTTACTGTATGATGGTCTGTTTTGAATATCATTTTTAAAATACAACAATTTATGTAAATCATGACTGAATAGCCACATTTTGTAGGTCTCATTCTCACATCTCTCTATGTTGTGTTTTATGAATTAGTTCTTGAAATATCTGTGTTCTGATGTCTTTGTATCAGCAACATAATATGATCTTCCTCTTGCATTATCTTCACCTCTCTTGTGCCTTTCCCTGTCATTAATCTTTTGTATGGAACTTGGAGTAAGGCTTACAGTCAAATGCTTTCTTTTTTTATTCTTTATATTCAGAAGCTTATAAGCAGAAATGTCATTCACCAGTGGAGACTAGAATTCAATCCCCACTGGACGTATCATGTGAAAATGACTTTGGTGGTCTCTTCCTGGTTTTCTTAGTCATATATACACATGAAATGTCTGATACAATGAGCAGTCTCTCCTTAAAAGGATAACAATGCTGCTGTAGGAGAGGATTGATGTCCACTGGAAGAGTTTGAGTGGGAATTGATGGGTAGTGTGCAAAGAATCTTCTTGGAAAGTGTCAGTGCTTTGTGTACTATAGCAGTACAGGAGAGATTTCAAATGGATAATAGAATGAAGAACACAGAAACAACAGGAAAAATAGAACAATTACATTTTCCCACTACTGTGCTTTACAAAAGAAGTGACCATTCTTGATCCAGAAGGATAGGAATAGATATTATGAAGTAATTTAACTGAAGTAGCAACTGGCAGAATGAAGAATCCTTGATGAGGCCAATTTTAATTTGGGGTTGCCCAGAATCAAGATAATGGACTGTACAGAAGGGTAGGCAGCATCTACAACTGTACACACTGTAATTTTCCATTCATCACTGAAATCAGATAGGTTTGATGAGATTGAAAACACATAATAAATAATGTAAAGGATGAAAAAGATCACCAGAGATTTAAGTGCACGCACATGGGCATCCATGCTGAGGTTCCTGAAACTTGGATTAGGGTCTGAATTAAGCTTCATTTTCCTGAGGTGTCTCCAAAGGGATATGATTAACAAAACAGATGAAGCAAAAAATAGGATAAGGGGGAAAATAGATCCTAGGCTGTGTATCAGAAAAGTGTACCATTTAAGATTATTTTTGATGTCTGACACTGTGACATTTCTTGATAGACTATCTGTGGAGTTGTGAGACAACACCCAATAGAACATGAACAAATTATAAGAGACTGTAGTAACTAAGCAATATAACACAGAGCTCAAAAGTAGCCATTGCACCAGTTTGGAGATCTTCAGTTTTAACCAGCTGAAGAGGGACAGGTTGAAAGTGGCAATCTTCACACAGTAGAATACAGAAAGGCAGCTTTCAAAACAGATATTCATTTGGTTTGTAAACACCCAAATAACTAAATAAGGCTCCATTCTTTGAAACACACCATAGAAATCTGGATATAACTTAATCAAGAAATTGTCTAATGACAAGGAGATTTGTAGGCAAAATCTGGAGAAGGCCAGACTGGTTGTGATCTTATCATAGGAAGTCAGTGTTCTGCTTTTAGCCCATTCAATACAATTTAAGCCAACAATAAATCCATTTGTAACAACTCCTGCTGATAATTCCATTGCCGATATAATCAGATACAAAATAACATCAGGAGCTAAAGATTTTGTCATAATTAATTCTTAGTTTGTAGCTCACCATTTGTGACTTTCCAGAACACTTGGTTTAGAAGACATCAGTTCAGATGACGTGGTTTATAAAACTGTTCATGACTGGATTGTGGATTTACATTAGTCCTTTTAGTACAATTTCAAAAGAAGTATGACAATTGAGTTTCACCTGTTGTTCATATATAGTTAGGCTATTTCATGAAGATTCAAATCTGGCATCTATCATATTACTAAATGTCTAGTTCATGGAAAAAGATATTTGCTTGTCCCTTCCCAGAATGTCCTATTAGTGACTAATCAAATTATCATTTTAATAAACTTGAAACTCAACCCTTTATTTGAATATGCTATGTGCTTTCTAAACTAAGGATTAGGTAGAATTTGGGTGGTACATAGTCTTAAATTAGCCCTCAGGAAAAGAAATAATATTATATACATAAGGCAATGTTCAATGGAAATTGAGAGATACCTTTAGATAACTTTGACAAGATATTCAGACAAATGTGCAGAAAGTGTCCTTATTTATCTAACATCTTTGGAATTCCTGCCCTGGTTTTTTTTTTTTTTTTTCTTCAGTCAAGCCCATTTGTCCTCATTTTCACAATAAAATAATGACACATCCCTCAATAAAATCTCCAGCAGCATTGATGAGATCCCACTTGGTGAGTTTGATGTGTTCAGGTTTAGACACCTTTTTGGTTAAAAGGAGATGAATATAACAAAGATGATGTAAAGAACAGTGGAAAGAATGCAACCTGCCTTGACCTTTGAGTTCTAATCTCTGCCTATTTGCTGAAGCGGCAGTGTGCATTGGTCTCCGAAACTCAGGCTGTTTTTCAAGGAAATTAAGGAGTCTCATCTGGTTTTGAACTGTTTCTTATCCCTTGCCTCCCTAGACTAGAGTCCTATGTCTTTCTGGCTCACCCACATGCCTATCCGCTCTGCAAGCCAGGGACTAGCAAACTCTGACCTTTCACCTCAAATGGGTTACTGGAAAGCACTTCTCCTCAGTCTGCTCATAGTCAGAATTACCTCAGTATGCATTTTTGCCCTTCTTTATTTACTGCAATTTTTAAAATTAGGATATTGCCACTCCCTGTTTTGATCCCCAGGAAGTGTTGGAATTTCATCTAATTTAAAGGTATCCCAGCAGAGATTCACAAATCTACGCAGTTGCAGGGAGGTAAAAAAACACTTAAACTCTTAAAATTTATAAAGATTTGGGTTTTGTTCAAGATTTGGGTGGCTGCTTGAGTCAGTTTTCATCCTCCTAGGCCAGTTGATTTCTCTAATGCAAATGACACCTAATGTACTTGGTTGGAAAGAATTCTAGTATGGTATTGGCTTTGAGATAAATTGCATCAGTCAGAGCGTTAGAAATAACCAAACAGGTTGTCCCTGGGGCGGATTGGGAGATAGAACCCTTTATTGCCTGCTCATTCCACCTCGATGCCATGAGTGAGCGACGATGGGGTTACTTTACAATCCTTTTATCCATAACCCATAACCTGATAAACCTTTATTTGGTTACATTGATACCTATAAAATGAAAATTAACAACTACATAATGAATACAATTATACCTGCCCCTGTTTGTTGTTCACAGGATTACCATACAGAGGGCAGGCACATCCTATTAAAACCTATTAATTTTACACTAACATTTTTTGAAGTAAAGGCATACGGGGGGAGGGGGGGGAGTGGAAGGAAGATAATGCTTTCTTCCCACCGAAGGCCTTGTGCAGGAGTGGTGATAGTTAGCCTCATTCCTGGCGCAGATGGCCAGATAGGGAGGAAAAGAATATAAGATAACAGACTAACTAGAATCCACACCAATTAACAGAAACAAGGTTTGCCCATGCTTGACTGTTCCCCGTAGCTTAGGCCTGACCATTTGTCCAGCTTTTAACTCTTTACTCTCCTACACAGAGAAAGACATTCAACCCTCAAGAAGTTGTTTTCCTTAAGAGTTAGTTAAAAACAAAGCTAGGTGTCAAATCTTGAACTATACTGAGCACTGACTTCAAGGGGAACTCTATTCTATTCTAATAGGCAGGGTTGTTGTAACATATTATTATTGTTGCCCAACACTTTCCATTATAAGATGCTGTTTTCAGTTGCATATAACTTTACCTAATTTTAACTGTTCAGGCTGAAATGTTCCACTCTGACTTTCTGCCCACAGAATGGTCCAGCCATTTCCAAGAACAAGGGTAGGGAAATATAAATTATTTTGCCCATGTTAAAAATTCTGGCAGTCTTTTCTTTAAAAACCTCTAGTGTCACCTTATTTTGAAGCAGGGACTTGAAATTTGACAGGGATGTCAATTTTCATTGAGATAGCAAAGACAGCAAAGCAAATGGAGATTCTTTGGGAAACTATCATAAAGAACAGAAGACAGGTCTTATATGCGCAGCTGTTTGTGTTGCTGAGGAGACATTTTATAGTTGCAGGTATTCAACACCTTTTGGGATTTAGTTGTAGAAAAACTTCCTAGATATCACAGCCTCATAGATTTTAAGGCAAGAAGGGACCATCATGATTATCTTGTTAGACCTCCTGCACATCACAGGCCATAGAACCTCATCCACTGACTTCTCCAATAGTCCCATAACCTCTTGGCTGACTTACTGAAGTCCTCAAAATCTTGATTTAAATATTTTGTGTTACAGAGAGTCCATCATTTATTCTAGGTCAAACCAGCATGTGAATGTGCTCCATGCTGCAGAGGAAGGCACAAAGAAACCAACAAACAAAAATAAAAAAAGCAGGATCCCTGCCAATCTGACTGGGGAAAAATACCTTCCCAACCCAAAACATAGTGATCAGTTAGATCCTGTGTGTATGGGCATGAAAGAATTATCTGTAATAACTCAGAGTCCTTTCCATCTATTTTCCCACTCTGGCCACTGGAGATATTTGTAATAGTAGTTGCAGATGGAAACCTTATCATGCCACTTTGGCCAGAAACTTATCAAGCTCAGTCTTGAAACATGTTAAGTTTTTTACACGCACTACACCTCTTCGAAGGTTGTTTCAGAAGTTCACTCCTCTGACGGTTAGAAACCTTCATCTAATTTCAAGCCTAAACTTGTTTATGTCCCATTTATAACCATTTGTTATTGTGCCAACATGGGACCTTAACTTAAATAGCTCCTTTCCCACCCTGGTGTTTATCCGTCTAATGTATTTATAGAGACCAATCATATCTCTCCTCAGACTTCATTTGAATAGACTAAACAAGTCAAGGACCTTAAGTCTCCACTTGTAAGGTAAGTTCTCCATTTCTCTGATTATCATAGTAACCATTTTCTGCACTTGTTCCAGTTTGAATTCATCTTTTTTAAACATGGGAGACCAAAACTGCACTCAGTATTCCAGTTGATGTCTCACCAGTGCCTTGTACAATAGTAATAAAATTTGCCAATCTCAACTGTAAATATCTCAGCTAATACATCCAAAAATTGCCTTAGTCTTTTTCATGACCATATCACATTGGCAGCTCATAGTTAGCCTCTTATTCACCAATACATGCAGATCTTTTTCTTCCTCTATTGCTTCCAAATGGTTAGTTCCCAGTGTACAGGAAAAATTCCTGTTGTTAGTCACTAAGTGCATGACCTTGGACTTTGTGCTATTAAATTTCATCCAATTTCTATTGCTCCAGTTTTCAAAGTCATCCAAATCTTCTTGTATGATATTCTGGTCCTTCTCCATATTGGCAATAGTTCCCAATTCTGTGTCATCTGCAACTTTTATTAGCACATTCCTACTTTTTGTGCCAACATCATTATTGAAAATGTTAAATAAATTTGTTCCCAAGACTGATTCTTGAGAAACTCCAATAATAATCTTCCTGCAGCCTAACAGTTCACCTTTCAGCATGACCCATTGTAGTTTCCCATTTAACCAGTTCCTTGCCCACTTTTTCAATGCTTGTATTAATCTCCATCTTCTCTAATTCAACTAAAAAATTCCCTTGTGGAACTGTATCAAATGCTTTATTGAAATCTGAGTAGATTAGATCTACTACATTTCCTTTGTTTAGATAATCAGTTATCTTCACAAAGAAAGAAAACAAGTTGATCTGGCATGATCTATCTTTTGTAAAAGACTGTTGTATTTTATCCCAATTATCATTTACTACTATGCCTTTAATTACTCTCTCTTTCAAAATTTGTTATATGTCCTTGCATACAGCTGAAGTAAAACTAACAAGGTATTATTAAGATGTTTGAGCTTGGCTTCCAACTCAGATGTGGTAATTTCTACTTCCATATCTGTTTCCCATTAACCACTCTGCCACTGCCCTTAAGTTCCTCATTATCCTTATTTGAAACCAAGACAAAGTATTTGCTTAGGTGTTTTGCCATGCCTAGCTTATCTTTAATTTCCACCCTGTCTTTAGTGTTTAGTGGTCCCCTTTCTTTTTTTCTTGTTTTGTTTTTATTTATCTGGCTAAAGAACATTTTACTATTGGCTATAATTTTCTTTGCAAGGTCCAAATGTGCTTGACTTTTGACAGTTCTTACTTTCTCATTATGCTTTCTGGCCTCCAGGAAGGAGCTCTACTTTGAATCTTTTAAAGAATGTAGGGATTAATTCGTGGTGTCACTAAACAGGGTATTTCCATCAAACAGGAAATCTCTGACAGTATTCTGGACTTCTAGGATTCCAGAGCATTGTAACCAGGATGCACGGCCCACTCTATTGCTTTTGCCATTGAACGGGGTACTATATCCGGTCAACCTTGAACTCTCCCCTTATCAATAAGCTGACCCTCTGTAAAAATTGCCTGGAATTGCTCTTTTTGCTTTTGAGGCCATTGTTCAATAGAGGATATGAACTTATTATAGTTGATACAATTGTATTTGGCAATGAGGGCTTGATAATTCTGCACTCTAAATTGCTATGAGGCTGAGGAATGACTACAGGACTTGGAGCAACCACTGCCACATATTGCAACCCCAAAGGTACCAGAGACGAGAGGGAGGGTACCTGTCTGGCTATGGCCAGGGACCCAAGGCACAGGCCTGAGGGAGAACCCCTCCCCACCCAGTTCCAGGAAGCAGACTGCGAGCAGTGGGGCCAAAGACAGGCGACCCAGGGAAGGGAGTTAGTCACGGACTGGGCAGTTTCAAGACTACTCTACACAGGGTCCCTGGGTCGGGGTCCAGGGCAGAGGGTGGGACTGGGCCCCCCCGCTCCCACCCAGGCATGCCATGGTCGTAGCCGAAGAGGGCACAGTACCCACGAGAGGGCTAAACTAGCTGCCCACGCCACACTGCCCATTTTGCATGTTAGTGGTATTGACACTGGGGTTTGCCATATTATTTTAGCTTGTTCAAGCAAGGCTTCCTTTAGTGGTAAAGCTATTCTACATGAAGAAATTGTGTGGGGAATGTCTATCAGATTATGTCTGAAGTAATTTGTATGAAAGAAGGAGGAGGCATTCATCAGGCAAGATTGAAGATATTTTAATTGGTGCTGCTTCCTCATCTGCTCTCCTTTCTCAGATGACTCCACATGTTGAGGAGACTGAAGGAAAGGGTCCTGTGCTGGAGTGGTTTCTCAGATCTTCCTCAACCTGCTCCTAAAATCTACAGATTTTATATCTTGAAGGGATGTGGGCTCTTCTAGACAATAAAGACAGCTACAATGGCTGTTACTGATACGAATAGACACCCAAAGGTAAAACAAGTTTTAAATCCAGGTAACTAGGCATACCCCTAGGCAAAACCAACAAAAGAATAATTCTTCCCAAGAGGAAACCCTGCTTGGGGGAGGGCAGGAAGTGGGGTGTGAGAAATCTAAACCTCATCTAACATCCCCTCTCCCCCCTCCAAAAAAAACCTGTTTTCAAGTTAACACAAACTATTCAATTACATTTATAGAACTAACAAGACTTCTCCTGTCTAAATATGCATGGAAAATAACCTAAAATCTAGGAAAGCAGCTGCCACAGCAGCTCTATTTCAGGCCAAGGCATTTGAGAAGGAACTGGAAAGGTGGTTGGTCTGCAATGTCCTATATAGCCTAGGTACATGGCACAAGGCTGGCTAGGGTGCATGTGTTACCAAGAATCTCTGATCAAAGGTGGAAGGGTGCATGAGCACCCTTGAGGACAATTTCATGAAGCAGAAGAATACATTTGACAAATCCATTCTCTCCTGCATTCAGTGTTCTTGTCATCAGTTCAAGTGCATTCGAACTTTAATCATATTAATAAAATTATTTTCTGATTTGCATCTATCCATATAAAGAGAACCTGTGACAGACCTATGACAGATCATGTTACAACTATTCTCTTATTGTAGATCAATATTTATATTAAAGTGTGCCCCAGTCATGATCAGTTTTATACAGTGTTTGGTGATGTAGACACACAAAGTAAAATAATTTATTTTTCCCAAGTGCTTACAGTAATATAATAGGCAAGGCAGAGAAACAGCAAAAAGTAAGAGTCAGCCATATATTCTTATATGTATATCAACCAGTATACTTAATTCTGCCTCAGCAGAAGATGATGGATCCCATCCAAGCCTACATTTTAATTATTCTGCATATGTCAAAAGTATAGAACTTGGTAGTTACATTTCCCTTCAACCCCTACACCCATTTTTAAATTCCCCAAACTAAATTCTCCCTCATCCAAGTGTCACAGCCTAGCCAAAGCGCCATCCTTTCACCTCTCTACTTTAAGTTTACAAGACTGATTTTAGGCTTCTGTCAAGAGTTCTTCAAATCTGACAAATATTAGATAGACAATCAAGGAGGATCAAACAAGATGCCAAAAACAGTAGCAGGCTTTGTTAGTTTTGTGTTTGTTCTTATAAAATAATAAATGGTTGGCTGAGCTAAGTGTGTCTTGTAGGAGCTTTACCTCAGAACATCGCAGATTCCTACTGAATATCTTTACTCTTGCATTTATTTGTCATGTCTTTCACCCAGGTGCAGCTTGTGCTACTGGTTGTAATAGAATCCATATGAATTTTGCATCTGACTTAAAACAACAATTTTTACATTGTGAGCACAGAAGTACCTCTGGGTTTTTTCCTTTTGTGTAGTCTTTTATCCAAGCCAAAAAAAACCCCAACCCACCCTAGTTACAAATAGTGTAACCATTTCTTTGTTAACCCAATATGTTACAATAAATTCTATTTCCTGAATGACAGGAAACCATAAAATAAGACCCAAATCTCTTACCTAGGAGAATCCTAGAAGAATCAAGAGAGCTGGAAAGAGAAATCCTTTTCCATGTAAGTTACCAGTTCTGAAACAGTGAAACAGGGATATGACTTGGATGTGTGGGCTAAGAAGAAAGAGAAATGAAAGATGGTGCTCAGATTATACGTTTCAGTGGCATGGACAAAGATAGTGTTGCCAACATGGAAAGAAAAAGGGAGTAGCAGTGAAGGTTTCGGTGAGAGATTCAGGTTCAGTTTCGGCCATATTAAGCCTACATTGACTGTGAGACATCCAGCAGGAGATGTCTGAGAGACAGGCCAAGAAGTGTCTCTGGATGAATGGAGAGAGTTCATATCAATTATACAATCTGTACTATTTTTCTTTTGGCAAATACCCATGAACAGATTAATGTTTTTTAAACAATTATTTAATGGAATTACTTAATGACTTTCTTAATGTTGCATTCACTTTATGACTTTTTATTCAAAGATTGGAATGTATTGCTTCATTATATGGGTCACATAGGTGGTATTGTTTCTGTTCTGTGATTGGATAAGAGTAATTCTTATAATAAGATTTCTTTTGCAAATTATCACAGAAAGTAAATTTGAAATTCTGACTACCCTGAAACAGATGCCTTCTGGGACCATGTGGAATCTTCAAGATAATGTTGTTCTGTGTTCTTATGGTCCACTGTCAAAGAGACAAATCCCCTGAACAACAGTCAGTAACATGATCCTCAATAAAGATGAGACTCACATCTCCTTGCACAGATACCAAATAAATGGTCTTTGCACAGGGACTAAGCAGTGCTTGAATAGTCTTCATTGTCCCTCAACAATCTTCAATGGCCCTGTGATGGGATAATCACTCCACATCAGTCCTAAAGGGGTTAAGATGACCAAGACAGGCAAATTAAGCTTCAGACTTGTAACTGAAGGGAGAGACAGGAATTAATAAATACTAATTGCTGATGAAACCCACCTGGGGGAGATGCTGGAATATAAAGGGAGAAGGTTGGTAGTAACAGAGGGCTGCAGGAGGAGAGTTTGTAGTCATTTGCTGGGAGCAGAGAAGTGGGAGGAGGAAACCCAGGAGGCCGAATGAGACCTGGAATCCTAGACCTGAAAGAAAGGTCAACCCCAGAGGAATAGTTAAGAGAGAAAGCCTAAGAAGGCAGGGCAGGAAGAAGACCAGAGAGGGAACGAGGAGGTAGACAGCTGGTCATAGGTTCCCTCGCCTGGAACCCAGTAAAGAGGGAAGGCCTTGGTTCCTGTACCAGTCACTGAGAAGTGCCACATGTGGACAGCGGTCACTGTCTTGTACTAGCCACTGGGGAAGTGGTGCACCTGGACAGCTGATCTGGTGAGACACTGATACCTCAGAAGGAGGGACCATATAGAGATCTACCTGGAGGGCTAATTTGTGAAGAGGGAGCACTGTGAATTACAGGAAGAGAGACCACCACAGCAATGGAGTGACTATTGGTAGGAGGTATCATATGGGAAGAAAGCTGCTACATACTTTGTGGCCAGGAGGAAGTTCTCTTGAGATGAGTGAACCCCATTATAGCCCCCCTCCATCCAACTTGCACTTGGTCTGCTTCTGATGGAGGCCTCCAAACCAGCTAATTTGGAGTTAACAGTCTCTGCAACCACTTTGTTTTTGTTGCCTTTTCCCTGTACCACTCCAGGACTTAAGTGATGTACAGGGTCTTTCTTTGTCCCTCTACATCTGGGGAAATGACACCGCAAACAGAGACTTAAATGTGCTATTCACTAGAGTGTGCACTTTTAAATGTGGAGACACAAATTCTGCATTCTATTATTTTGTTTGCACACATTTAATAAGTAATTGATGTAAGGAAAGATAATACCATGTGTAAAACAAAGTAACATTTTAGGTAGTACAGATGCAAGGTCATTTATTTGCAGTCAGAGAGGATTTAAGCATTTCAAATGCATACATAACACAATCAAAATTGACTTTTAAAAAATGTCCACACATTTGCTAATGAGAAAATTATATGTCATGCAAAATCTCAGCCTAAATGAGTATTTTAATTATACATAAAGTCTTTAATGTGTCAACATGATTCCTCAGACTGACAATTGATATGGGGAACGTAATGGATTTCAGCAATCAATAAGTAACTTCTTAGGGAGGGGAGGTTGAGGTGGGAAGCAGTACTTAAGCAATTTGTAGGTCTGTCCCAGAAAGAGAGGTTTTGAGCACTGGATGCTATTCCAGAAAGGAGGACTTCTGGGAAAAGTTGAGGTACACCTGACCAAGTTGGGGAAAAGCATCTTCATGTACAAATTTGCTAATCTAGTGAGGAAGGCTTTAAACTAGGTTCAAGGGGGCAAGATGATAAAAGCACACAGGTAAGCATAAAAAAGTAGCTTTAACAGAGGGCTAGATGTTGAAGGGGATGGACTGAGAACAAACAACAGAAATATCCAAAACACAAGTCACCATAGTAATGGACGACTTTAACTACTCATCTGTTGGAAAAATAATATGGCAAAGCACAAAGTTTCCAATAAGGTCTTGGTATATACTCGGGACAACTTTTTGTTTCAGAAAGTGGAGGAAGTAGTCATAGGGACAGCTATATTAGAGTTGATTCTAATTGGGAGGAATTGGATGTGAATCTGAATGTGGAAGGCAGTTTGGTTGAAAGTAACTATAAAATGAGAGGATTGGGAACCTGGCAATCTCCAGAAGATGCTGTCATTCTTTGAAAGCTGCTTTGATGATCAGCATTTCTTTAATTGGGATGTTATAGTTTTGCTCCACTGGTGTGAGCCTGTGTGAATAAAAGGCACAAGGGTGAAGCTGACCAGTGAATGCTGTCGTTTGGTAGAAGATTGCTCCCAGTGTGAAGTTCAAGGCATCCATTTTTGCCATAAATGGCTGGCCTGGACCAAAATGAACAAAAATGAGGGCTATGATGAATGTCTGCTTTAGACCTCAAAAGCCACTTGCGTCTCCAGGAACCAAGAAAAATGGGCTGTGACTGCCCTGAGCCATCTGTAGAAATTGGCAAAGTCCAAAAGCCATTGCAACCCATGGATGTCTCTCAGTACTATTCAGTCAGTGATCGCTACCACTTTTTGTGGGTCCATGGCCAACCCTTCAGGGGAACTGATGTAGCAAAGAAACTTTATGGTGTCCCTACAAACTGGCATTTCTCTGGCTTGGCATATAGGCAGTGTTGATGAAGCCTTTCTAAGACACTCCAAACATGCTGGTTGTGCTGTGAATGGTTGCTTGAAAGATAAGGACATCATCAAGAGAGATAATAATGAATTCAGCTTGTCCCAGAAAATGTCATTGATAAAGTGCTGGAAAGACATGGAAGTATTACACAGACCAAATGGCATGACCAAATATTCAAAGTATCTATAATGGGTGCAGAAAGCCATTTTACACTCATCTCCTTCTCGCACCCACACCTGTTATCTACTCCACGGAGGTCTAACTTAATCAAAATTTGGTAGAATGAAATCAGTCTAGGAGTTCATGAATCAGGGGAAGGAGATAATGGTTCCAAACTGTCAACTTACTGAAGGCCCGGTAATCAATGCAAGACCTCAGGAAACCATCCTTTAAAAAAACAAAAGGAAGAAGATGGGGCCCCAGTTGGAGATATGGATGGTTGGATAAACCCATTCTGCAGATAGACATGAGGACCTGGAATTCTGGTTTGGAAAGGGTGTATACACAGCTGAAAGAAATTTTGGTGCCTCTCTGAAGGCTGATTGAGCAGTCATACTTGTGGTACAGGGGGAAGAGTGTCTGTATTTCTCTTGTCAGATATATCTACAAGGTTGTAGCACTTACAAATATTTCGGTGAAGGAAAACTGAAGGTGGGAAAACTGGGGATGTGCCCAAATCCCATGGACCCATTCCTCCTCCCCAGATTATGACACAGGTTTCACAGGATACCCATAAGTCATGGGCAGTGAGCCAGGGCATTCCCAGGATGACTGAAAAACGGGACGCCTAAATGAACTCAAACTGAAGAGTGTCCTGGTCTCCCTGGAGGGTAATGATCCCAAAGGGAGTGGTCTGGTAGATGACTGACCTCGAGGCTAGTAGCAATGACTCAATGATTTCCACCAAATCCAGGGAATCTTTATGCATAGCAGGGATCCTGTGGGTCTCAGCCACATCCTGGTCCATAAAATTACCTGTGGGCCCCTGAATTGACCAGAGTCTCCAGGTGGAGTGCTGGGCTCATCGGGAGTAAGAGCTGCAATGTCAGTCAGAGTTGCATCAGGGGTAGATCTGTGATTGCTGTCATCCTGACAGAGGTATGTAGAGGTTAAGTATCTTCCAAAGGGGAAAGGGATCTGCCCAGCCCAGACCTTTTTATTGGGTCTGAGGCTTGGTGAATCACGATCCTGAAGCTAATCTGAAATTTGCAGAGCCTCTCAAGTGTCCACTGCCCCCACAATACAGACAGAGGACCAGAGTTTGGTGTCTGTGCTTCCCAGCCTCAGACAGGAGTGGGTAGGCATAGTCAACATGGTTCTGGGTCCTTGAATGAGGGGCTCGCTTGAGGCATCACAGGCTGGCATGTCGTCAGGCCTCAAGGGGGCTGGGTCACATTCATGGCGCTACTTGGTAAGGCAATCATGAGTTCTAATACATAGGTGGATCAGGTCATTGAGATGGGATGCTGTATTAACCTATACCAATTCATCCTTTATATCATTGTTCAATGTCTGATTCCACTCAGTCTCAGCAGAGAGATGATAGAATTCAGCAACATACTGGACAGCTGATCAGCACTCTTGCTGTAGTATTTGCAGTGCAGATTCAGTGATTGGGTGCAGTGGGGGTCACCGAAGATAACTGACATGGCCTGAATGAACTGGCCCAAGACTGTTCCAAGAGGGCGTCAGGCCCAGGCCAAGGACTCCACCGTGAGCAGACTAATGATGATGCTGATTTGGGTCTGGTCTGTGGGGCATGATTAGGGATGTAGAAAGAGGAGCCAGCATTGGTTTAGGAAAGCTCAGATCTGACCAAGACCACCACTAAACTTACCTGCCAGAAGGACTTTTGGCTCCTGGAAGACTAGAGCCAGGGTTGCTGGTGAAACTCCTTGGGTTTGTAGGACTTCACTCTGCATCTGGAAGGTGGACACATGCAACTGCAAGTTCTGTATGGTTCCCCATCAGCTCCCCCAAGGAAAAATTGGCCTGAATGGGGTCCATGCTGGTGCGTTGGTTCCCTAACCTTTGTATTTGGCTGCTCAAACTGTAGCTGACCAGGCTGTGGGCAATCATGTCTTGTGGTTAAAATGACTTTGGCCTACCATTTAGAGCTGGGTCCAGGGTGGGCAGAGTCCAGGAATGAGGTGAGAGCCAGTACTGGAAGGAAAGAAGCCAAATGTCAGACCCATAGGGTAATCCAAATTCATAAGCCAGAGGCGGAGCTAGGGATCAAAGTCAGATGTCAAAGGGGAAGAGGGGCTGGAGCTGGGCTGGAACAGAGCAGAAGCAGGGACTGGGAGCAAAATGGAGCAGGGCTGGAACAAGCCCAAGCACAGCTGTGGTCATGGTAGACATTGAGTGGCCACTGATCTGTTGTGGAGGCCAGGTTTACAAGCAAGACTTCTAAACCTGTAGCCAATCAGGGGCTGTGACATTGTGTTAGTTCCAACGCAGAGCAGCTGGGCTCATTGGTTACCTAACAGCAAAGTTATTCATGGAGCAGGACACCAACTGGTCCTAGCTGGTCTGACCCCTGACAATACACAACACAGTTAATATTAACAAGAAGGGGGAAAGAATGCAATCCAAAATAGGGAAAGAACAGGTTAAGGAATATTTAGATAAGTTGGATGTATTCAAGTTGGCAGAGCTGATGAAATTCATCCTTAGGTACTTAAGGAACTAGCTGAAGCAATCTTGAAACTGTAATCAATTATCTTTGAAAACTCCTGGAGGATGGATGAAGTCCAAGAGGACTGGAGAAGGGCAAACATAGTACCTATCTTTAAAAGAGGGAACAAGAGCATCCATGGAATTATAGACCAGTGAACCTAACTTCAATCCCTGAATACTGGAAAAAATTATTAAACAATCAGTTTTTAAACAGCTAGAGGATAATAGGGTTATAAAGAATAGTCAGCATGTATTTGTCAGAAAGAAACCATACCAAACCAACCAAATTTTCTTCTTTGATGGGGTTACTGGCCTAGTGGACAGGGAGGAAATAGTAAACATGATATCTTTATTTTAGAAAGGTTTTTGACATAGTTCAACATGACATTCTTCATAAGCAAACAAAGGAAATGTGGTCTAGATGAAATTACTATTAGTGGGTGCACAGCTGGTTGAATGACGATCCTCAAAGAGTAGTTATCAGTGGTTGTCTTTCAAACTGGGAGGGTGTATCAAGTGGGGCCCTGCAGGGATCAGTTCAGGATCTGGTAACATTCAATATTTTCATTAATGATTTGAATAAAGAAATGGAGAGCATGCTTATAAAACATGCAGATAACACTAAACTGGGAAGAGTAGCTAGCATTTTGGAGGACAGAATTAGAATTCAAAACAACCTGGACAAATTAGAGAATTGGTGTGAAACGAACAAGGTGAAATTCAATAGAGACAAGTACAATGTACTATATTTAGGAAAGAAAAATCACATGCACAACTACACAATGGGGTGGTAGTACTGCTGAAAAGGATTTTGGGGTTAGAGTGGATCACAAACTGAATATGAGACAATAATGTGACATAGTTGCAAAAAAGGCTAATATTGTTCTGGGGTGTATCAACAGGAGTGTTGTATTAAGATATGGAAGATAATTGTCCCACTCTACTAGGCACTGGTGAGGCCTCACCTGGAGTGCTGTGTCCAATTCTAGTAATCACACTTTAACAAAGATGTGGAGAAATTGGAGAAATTCCAGAGGAGACAAATACAAATGACAAAAGGTTTAGAAAATGTGACCCAAGAGGAAAAGTTAAAAACTGAGCATGTGCAGTCCTGACATGTGTTAAGGGCTGTCATAAGGAGGATAGTGATAAATTGTTCTCCATGTCCACTGAAGGCAGGACAAGAAGTAATGGGCTTAATTTGCAGTAAGGGATATTTAAGTTAAATATTAGGAAAACTTTCTAACTATATGTATAGTTAAGTTCAGGAATAGTCTTCCAAGGGAGGTTGTGGAATCCCCATAATAGAGGTTTTTACAAACAAGTTGGTCAAACAATTGTCAGGGATGGTCCTGTCTTAGCACAGGGTACTGGAATTGAGAACAAGATCCCTTGCAGCCATACAATTCTATGATTATGTGAAACTGCCACTTCTAAACTCTCATCTTTAAGGAAAAAAACAATGTACCTCCCATTGAATTTAATTGGAGAATACATGGAATCTGTTGCCGGGTTAACCTTTTGGAATAATAAATATTTATTAGCATCTAGATAGCATTTTCCATCAGTAAGGCCAGAAACATTTTAGAAAGCTAGGTAAACATAACTTCCTCCCCTTTATAGATATGGGGAAACTGAACTGCAAGAGAGGTTAAATGACTTGCCAAGGGTCACACAGCAAGTCTAATGACCCCAGTCTGGCACCCGACAATGACACGCTGTGCCTCCTCTGAAAGAAATCTAGAAAGATTTCTCTGTAGAATAGATCCATTACCTATTTCTGTCATTCGAAAGACAGGGGGAGTGGCTGGAGCTACCACTGAACTATGGAGGTTGTGGGTCCCTGCTTTATTTCCTCAGGGAGCAGCAGCTGCAGATGTGGGAAGTACAGAGCCAGTACTCTTTGCACTTCATCACTGCCGTGACACCATTGTGCCTGGCCCTTCTATGGGCCATCCAGAGGAGTGGAGTGGAGCTTCATTCATTCGTCACCTTTCCTCTGTGTACCTACCGCAAGGCTAAGCACACTCCGGCCCTATGTTTATATAATACTGCTCCTGTGACACACACTGTGCATGTAAAGAAGAAGAGTGACAGAGGGGGAACACGTCTTGCTGCCGCTATTGATTCAGGAAAGAGCTAGAATTTGGTTTATAAGTTGCAAATGTTATGTGTGTGCAATGCTGATGGTGTATCATGCATTGCACACAGGGTGGGGAGGGGAAGAGCAAGGAGAAGATGAAGATTATACTGAAAAAACTATTTTCCATTCAGGCAATGCAGTATGAGATGCAGCATCAACAGGTTCTCGCACAGCAGCAACAACAAGAGCAGGCTGCATGCCAAACATTTGGACAAAGCTTAGTGCAGCTTCCTCATGCATGATGCCTTGCTACTACCTAAGCAGATGCTGCTTCTGCTCCTGCTTTTGCTCACATACCACGGGCTATCACTGCTTTCTGTCAGCATTTGCTTGTATGCCTCTAGTTTTTGGCATCAGCTGAATGATGGAACCCACTTGATGATGCTGGGTGGATACGTCCGGGGACAGCAACTGGAATCCTGACAACTGAAAGCAGGGGCTCTAGGAAAGCATGTGTATACTAGACTAGAGGTAATGGTAATCAAGGAAAATAGGTCAGAGCCTAGCAGCAGCCATGGAACCATTCTAGGGATTCTCACTTTCAGCTGAATGGCGTTGGCTATCTTACTTCAGAGTGAGAAATATGGAGTGAGTCGGCAAAACAGAAACTGGGCTGGTTTATAAAGAACCAAACAACAGGGAAGTTAAAGGTTATTTCTATTTCCTAAAGAAGTCTAAAAAAGAAACATAGTAAATGTTTCTTAGCATTACTGTCCCATGAAGGCAAAATAAAGACAAATTGAGACTACTGGATTATATCCCTGTCACAGGATTCACTCACTGCAGGTCGTGCCTCTTGCTCACCATCCTGGGAATTAGCTCCAACCTGGTGTGTGCTCTCCCCTGGCAATGTCTCTCCCATCATCCTCCTACCCTGAAGACTCCTCTCACTCCAACAACCACAGCCTCCTCTTCATCACTCTGCCCTCCAGCTGGGTCACCATACATGTTCCCCCACTTCTGGGGTATCAAAGTCCTTCTTGACAAATAGGCTCAGGCAGTCAGTACCCTGCTGGTGCCACTTGGTCAGCAGCTGAAAGGGGGATCCGGGCCGGCCCTCTACTCCGAGACCTGGCTCAGCGGCCTTCTCATCAGCAGCCAAGGTTTGACCAACCCCACACCCTGCTGCTTTTCCCCTGAGCCTTGCCTACCTCTCTGGCCCTCCTTCTTCTCTGGGCTTGTCATGCCACACGCCCTCCTCCCAGGAAGTAACTGTGGGCTACTTGCCTCTTGCTCTAGATACACCTCTCTTCTCCCAGAGAGTGAATGAAGACTACTTCACTGGATCCTCTGTCTAATGCCAGCTTCCTGCTTTATATAGGCCCCGCCTGTTCCTGTCCATCTGAGCCTGTTCTACTTAAATCCCTGCTCCCTGTCTTCTTCTCCAGGTACAGCCCGGGCAGATAATTGGCCTACTTCATCATTTTAACATTTCTAGACCTTGTGTGGGGTGACACCCCATCAAAATCCCATAAATTCATATTTTCAATTTAAGAAAAAATTGTTGTATAGACATTCTGTGAGGATGTAGGGTCCCAGAGCTCAGGCTCCAGCCCGAACCCAAACATCTATACAGCAGTTTTTAGCCCTGCAGCTCAATCCCTGTGAGCCTGAGTTAGCTGGCAGGTCTTTTATCCCTGTGTAGATGTGCCCATTGGGGCCAGGATTTCACCCAATAAGTCTGTTTCTGAAAAGACCTAAACTTATCCAGATTCCAGAAATAATCAGATAGACAATATAAAATGAGGTTACTATGGGGTATTTTCAATGGCTCTCTTTCCGAAGGATTTCCAGAAGATTTTCTTTAGAAGCTCAAATTTAGACAGTGGTTGTGCCCTGGTATCTGATACAAACACAATAGTAAGACTCTTCATGCAAATAAAAAGCTTGGTGATTATTTTTCATGTATTTATCAGGAATAGCTACCTGCTTTGAGGGAGATGCAAATCTGGGAAGTATCATCATGCTACCATCCATTTCATAGACCTATCTTTATGTTTCACTGTGCAGAATGTTCTCTTGTTACTGGAAACAAATTTTGCTCTTTTCCCACTGACTTCAATAGCAGGGATGCATGCAATGTAACTCAGAGGAGAATTTGGCTCATATGGTTTTATTCTATATAAACATACATTTCACACACTATAGTTTTAAAAACATTATAGGGTTTTAATAGAAGTGAGAAAGAGAGAAGGAATCCCTAACACGTATTTTAATTTCTTGCCATGAAATATAAACATTTTAATATATGAAAATGTTAGCACCCTTTTCTCAATGAGAATTTATGTTTTTGTAGCAAGTCGTGACCTAAAATAACAACTTCCAGGAGAAAAAGGATTTAATGTGAAGAGCTGTAAATCATTATGTGGCTAGTATTCAGTTTTCTTCATTAGCAATAAGAGAAATTCACTGTTTGTCACATTGGATATGGTGATCCGAAACTTTTAGCAATAACAATATATCAGTGGTTTTGTAGTTTTCTTTTCTTGTGAAAGGGATTAAAAGAATTGCTGAAGTAAATAATATTGCTCTGAGTCTGACTGTGTCCTTCCTGAACTTTGCACACTGTGAGTGCATAGGGATTGGAAGCATCAGTATGCCACTACTTCAGTTATGTATAATGACTGTAATTTACAGAGGAGGTAGATGCACACAGAGTAGTGCCCACAGAGATTCAATTATCGCCAAACATAGTAGCACACCGTATAGCAACCTGCAGGTCTCTGAGTAGTGATCATCACCCACCCTGTATAAATTGCAGCAACAACAAAAGAAACTTTAAAAACTTTAATCAGATTATACTTTAACAGGGGTTTTCAGAGACCCATGTCTTATACAGTGCCAATTAGAATTCTAAATGAATGGTCCCCCAGGAGGTCACCCTGGTGCCCTGATAGGAAAGCTTCATTATTTTGAAACACTAAAAATCCTTGTGTTTCTCATAAACTTTCTTGTTTTGGGCGGGTTTTGGGTTGTTTCTTTTTTTTTTGACAGGCCAGGAAATTAGTATTTGTTATTTATTATTAAGTACTAACCATTATCCTTTTTTTTTAAATTTATATACAACCATCTGTGTCCTAGGCTTTTTATATACTGGCATGAAGATAAAGTCTGTGTGACTCTAGCAGCTTCTCAAATATTGATTATAAATTCTTTTCTTGAGGATAAATCAACAATTTAAAAATCCTTATGAAATGGATTAAATATATCTAGAGTACAGTGGATGAATTGTATCTGGATAAACAAAAAACAGTTGTCAAAATTTTCAAACATTTGTATTTAAATTGTGACTCCAAAATCCCTACTCATGTTCCTAAATGAAAACCCTGATGTTTGGTTACTGAAATACTGCTCATTTCAATGGGAACATATCCATAAAGCTATTTAGACTGTAAGAGCTTGTCTACACTGCCTCCCAATTCAGGCTACAGGGTGTGATTAGCAGTGAGCACCAAAGTGCTGTGCTGTAACTTCCCTGTCTGGACACTCTGGGAGTGAACTAAAAGGTTTCTAATACATATTAATGTAATCCTTTTCAAACAGGATTTTGTTAATGTGAACTAGGTACATTTTAGTTCATGCTTGCAGCATCCACATGGGGGAATTATTGTGCAGCAACTTGGTGCACACTGCTATACATACCCCTATAGTCCTAACTGTGGGGCAGTGTAGACATAACCAAAGATCTGTGGGGCAAGGAATTTTTCACTATGTATATGTACAACATCTAGCATAATGGGACTCTAAGCATGTAGGTATCATAATACAAATGCTAAGTAATAACTCAGAATCCTACAGTGTCACACATTTTCAACCACTCAGATTCAACATCTAAGAAACTAAAACCAAATGTATAACTTCACAGATTTCCAAGGCCAGAAGGAATCATTATGATCATCTGGCCTGACCACCTATATAACATAGGCCATAGAACTTCCCCATATAATTCCTAGAGCATAGCTTTTAAAAACACATCCTATCTTGATTTAAAAATTGTCAGTAAGGGAGAATCCATCATGACCCTTGGTAAATTGTTTCAATGTTTAATTACCCTCACTGTTAAAAATGTACACCTTATTTCCAGTCTGAATTTGCCTAGTTGTCAAATGGGATCAAAGGGATACCTTTCTCTGCTAGATTGAAGAGCCCATTATTAAATATTTTTCCCCATGTAGATACTGATAAACCGTATTGTCACCCCTAATCTTCTCTTTGTTAATCTAAATATATTGAGCTCTATACTGCTGCAAGTATTGCGCAACAGACTGAAAAAAGAGGGATTTCACTCTTACAAAATATAGTAAAAAGATACTTTTGCTAAAGTTTTAGTCATTGACATGCCAGCATACACCACTTGCAAAATTGAAAAGACATAAAATAAAATAGTTCTAGGTGAAAAATATCTATCTAAACGCTATGGTGTAAAAAAGGAGTGGAAATATAAACATGTTTTTTGATAACCTGGCACTCTATATACAAAACAAATGGCAAGAAAAATACTGAATAAAAGAAAGAGAGAGAAAGGGAATATGTGAAGTTAGAGGTGGTCATGTAAATCTCAATAGAGCTTTATCAGTAAATACTTTGTGAAACTACTGAAAATATGTAATTTGTAGCTTGAAGAAATGGACATTTTGAAATAAATGAGGTAAAGTGAATTGTTTTGATATGTTGGTTCAGTATTTCAATACTACTCATGAAAAAGGATATATAATCCCTCATGATCCATGAAGAAAATTGCATAGTACAGTATAAAACAATGTTTCTCTGAAAATATATTTCACAGATTTAGCAGCGTACTTAAGATAGTGGCAAAACTATGAGAATATCACAAACCAGTTAAAAATGTTGTGCAACTAATCAGCATGACTATCATGTATTTCTAGCTTCTGAAAATAAATAGACATAAGGCTCCTATATGAATAGGATAATATTTAGCATTACATGAATAGCACTTTGTGTGTTCAAAGTACTACCTAATATATTCATGGACTTGACAGTTAATGGAAAGTATATACTTTAGTTTTTAAAATATAACACAAAACAAACACTCCTGTTCATCATTAGTTATTTACTTATGAATTTTAATCACCACATTTTAGTGATAATAATTGCACTGGGATATGGTGCTGCCAGAACCCAAAAGCTCAACTGACTTGTTCCTGGACAGTACCCAGACTGGAGACCTCAAATCAAAATTCAGGTGCTATGTGAAGTGCTATTGTTGAGTCCTTAAGTGACACGCTTCTCTTGGCACACACATGGTGCTATGAAGTATTGTACTGTAACAAGATGTCAGCTTAAGGTGAGATGTGAAAGGGCACTGGTCATTTGCAGTCATTAATAATCTGATGGTAGTTTTCCCCAGACATGGGTGTTAACCAAGTCTGGTCTGGATTAAAATCCAGTTAAAATATTTATAATCTATTTACCGAAATGTAACACAGCTATTAACTGACAGTAGTTCTGCTCCAAAAGTCACTGTTATATTGTGTTGCTGGTGCCTTTGAGGTGATTCATGAATACACTGGGAGAAATTCTGACCACATTGAAATCAGTGGGCATTTTGGATGTCATTGAAGCCAGGATTTCCCACACTGGGTTTAATAAAGTTGGGATCCTTTTGGGTGAAAGACACTTTGCAAGGTGATTATTGTTTATAAACTGACGTATGTAGATTGCAGCATATATGAATCCTTTTATTGAATGTCCATAAATAATGAGATACCACACTCACTGAACTATTCATGAAAATTCTAAGTCAACAAATAACTAAAGTGTGACATTTATTTGGTTACATCTGTAAATTAATATATTTTCATTACTTCTTTCAAGTAAGAGGCAATGTATTGTCATGGATCAAAAACTGGCTAAGAGACAGGAAACAGTAGAAATAATCAACAAATCAAGGAATAACTTTGATAAAAGGCTAACAATGGGATGCCGGAAAGTTCCATATTGGATACTAGTTGTTTAATATATTTATTGATGTTCTGGAAAGGTGGGGTAGAGTAGTGAGGTAGAAAAATTTGTAGATGTCCAAGTTATTTTAAGTTAGACTATATGGGGCAGGGAGTCTCTCTCTCTCTCTAAATATATATATATATTTACTGCAACTAGTGAAATGGAGCCCTGACCACCACTGGGACTGTTAGGTGTTATTGTAAAGTAAATAACATCACCAGAAAGCTGCTACTGACAATACACTGGCAGAGGCCTGTAGGGTGTGCATAGCTATGGTTGCAGTCAAAAGCAAGCTGTGTCCCCATTGCAGTGTGTAGCTACATGTCTGTGAAAAACTCTGGAAGGGCAAGGGAGCCAGGAAAGAGTCTTTCCCAGTTGTGAGGAAAGACTCAGGGCAGCTCTTTTTGGTGGGTAAAGACTTCGGGAGCTCTCTGCATTGAGGAAAGGCTGGTGCATCAAGGAGGCAGCCGAACACAACACTGCACAGTTCAGGTGCTGTCTGTAGTCTACTTCTCTGTGCAGTGCCTCATCATCTACACTGCTAATTATACCCATATTAGGGGGCATACAGTGTATAGGAGAGTGCAGTGTAGACGTGTGTTTTATTCTGGTCTATTTCAATCAGAATATAATGTCTTTTGTTGTCAGTTTTCATTAAAATCAGTCATCTCTTAAATCCATTAGCTTCCATATTGGTGAATGAAATAACCACACAATTGGTTTCGATTATCCCAAGAATAAGGCACAGATGCCTGTTGACACTCGTTTTAATTACAGTAGTTTTTGTAAGTATGTATGTACATTGTTCCATCTCAATGCAACTTTGATACTGGGTGCTGAGATTCAGTTGGGTGAATACAGAAACTCTATTCCAAGTCATAAATCCTGCATGTGGGTTTCAGATACTAAGGAATTGTAGACCTCACAATTTTAATAACTCATCAACAAATAAAATAATTTAGGATAATTGAATCTGAAGACTTCACAAAAGTATACTCACTAAATCTAATACCTATATGGTCCATTATTAAAAAAGCAACAACTCAGAGATGTAGGTTCACTTGTCCATGTCCCCTTTGTTACAAGTTTATCTCTTAAACTAAATATCCATATTTTATACTGAAATTTATCCCTATCTCCTTTAATCAAATCTTGCAAACCATTCATAAAACATTTTCTGAATTTATATGCTCCATGAGGTTCATACCCAAAAGTGGAATAGAGCAGCTTAATTACATTATAACTAGGCTTCATAATCATTTTCTTGCAGATTATGAGGAAAGAGTCAATGGACCCAGTAACTGAAGTACACTGAAGTGTAGAATATATTTCATTATCTTCATAACATACTCTTAATATATTTTAAATTGGCTTTTCCTTTTTTTGTGATAGGTCATCTAGGAAAGCTTATGTTATTCCCTCAGAATAAGACTAGTCTTCTGTTTTTGCTCTTGCTGGTTCAGAAGTGCATTCTCCTGGTGTGGAAAACAAACTCAACTTTGATGTGATTGAGCTGTACAATTTTTTTTTTACTACTGCAGATGCTGTCTTCATTACCAAACAGAAACCAAGCCACTTCTATACAAAATGGAACAATATATTAGACTTCATGGCACAATAGGGTAATGGCTTAAGCTGTTAGAATAGCCTTTGGGTTATGCAATCCTGTTCTTGTATAGTGTGGTACTAGAACTTGCTCTGTTTTGTTCTTTCCTTTTCTGCATTGACCATTTTGTTGCTGTAAAAATAAAGAAATAACACTAATAAAACCCAATGATTTCTTGTATTAAAAGTTTTGTCATTGAAAAGGATATTGATGTATATGTGGAATTTCATACTGTATAGTGCTGTTTCTATTAAGTATATAAGTGATACTAAAATAAGTCAGATGGTTCAGAAAGTACAGATATTAAACTTCCTTTTGTTGCAAAATGAGAGAATACATTCAGAAACTTCTAAACTGTTACTCACTATCTAGCACCTTCAGCTCTTTTGACATTTTTGAGGAAACAGCAAGCTAAAACTTTTACTGTTACTTTCTTAGAAATCCTCTTGCTAGGAATCACAAAATGTTGCTCATTTCCATTACCTTAGTTAAGGTCTTGACATATTGTTTTCTATCAGTAGTTATGCATTATTTGTAGTGTATATTAAAACAAAAAATGAATGTAAATGAAGATTAAGGAGCCTGACTTTAGGCATCTATTTTTTTTTAATCTTGGACTAAGGCTATTCATAACATATGCAGAGCTATAACAAAAGAATCTGTTATTAACTATTCAAAGACCTATATATAAATATGTACCAAAATAATTAAAGGGCAGGTGCAATGAAGCATAAAGTACACCTACTACTGATAATGAAAAAGCACTAAACACAGAGTCATAGCTTAATACAAGAAGATTATCAATATTTGAACAAAGGGCCAGACTTTGTAACTCGTAAGTAACTCTGCTCAAGTCAATGGAGTTATAGTGCTGTAAAACAGATGTCATGAGACTGAATTATGGCCCCAAATTTGTGAAAAGTTAATAAATGTAAAGTTACATTCTGGAATCTTTTTTACCGCACCCAGCGATAGTATTTTCACAGCTTTTTAACTTGGCAAAAGAATGTGAGAGGAATATTCTTTATCCCCCTGCTGTTTAGTCTTTCACTAGAAACTCTTGTCCTGATAATAAGGCTCATCCTTAGGCTGATTGCATTCTGGTAAGGAATTTGACTTACAAGTATATCATGTAGTCTGATAAGGTACCTTACTCATAATAATGCAGAAACCTGACAGATCCATTCCATATATCTTGCACCTAATCATAATATTTGGACATTTAGCAGGATATAAAATTAACTGGAGCAAGTTCAATAAGCCAAGCTGCCACAAATTACTAAAAATCCTATTCAAGATGTGATTAGATTTTTTTTATAGAATTACAAAAAGTTAGTGGTTGCAGAGAATGCAGTATATGTAAGATGTTTGGACTTTAGTGAAGCATTTGATACTGTGTCTCACAAACTCTAATTTAAAAATTAATTCAAATTAGCTTGGACAGTGATGCTGTCACATGGTCTGACTATAAATTAAGAATTATTAATCTTTAATGTGCCAAATTGTGAGGTGGTCTCTAGTGGGGATGCTGAAGGAATATGTTAGAGCTTGTTTTATTTAACATCTTCAGTAATGACTGGGAAAGGGAGGAAACAGCATATTAATGACATTTCATTCATAAGGCAAGGTGCTCAACCAGTGTAATCTGCACTGATCCACTTATATTAAAGGGTCTATGTCTGTCTATCAACAGCTAGAAAAGAACATTATCTAGTCTGAGCTCCTGTGTAACACAGGCCATAGAATTTCACCCACATATTCCTGCATCAAGCCCATAACTTCTGACTGAACTAGAGAATCTCTGTGGAAAGATATGTAGGTCATACTATACTGGGAAGAAAACAATAAAGACAGAGAAATCAAACAACTGGAACTAGAGGAATTACAAATATGGACAGAAAATAGCAAAATGAGATTAAATTTAGAAAAATGAAAGCTAATATATCAGGAGAAAAACTATCTGAAACAGACATTGAGTAATATTTTCAAACCTAGTTGCTTAACATTAGTCTCCTAATTCCATCTAGGAGTTGCCTGTTTTTCAGAGGTTCTGAGCACTATGATTTCCATTAACTTGATCTAGCTACAAGTCTCTTTCTGTCTCCCCCTTCTCTTCCCCTCCCCCCAGAAAATAATATCAATGTTCTATTGAAGCAAATGCCCCTTAGCCTCACCAGATAGCAATATTAGCGCCTTTTCCTCCTAGCTAGAATAGAAATAGCCATAATTAACTTAACTGAAAGGACTATATTTTTCTTTAGCAGACTTCCTTTAAGATTCCTGCCCAAAGACTGAAGCTTTATTATATCTCTTTAGATATCTGTATTTGGAATGCAGACACGTGTCACTGTTCTAAGAGTTAAAAAGCAGGTATCTTTTATTTTAAAAACAGATAATTCTGTATAGGTGAGAGGAATAAAGATTGATTACTTTGCTAGACCTATGTATTCACATTGGCTGGAATGCCAGATTTGCTTTAATGTTTGTAACTGTTACTCACTAGTGTCTGGCCAGTAAAGTGGTTATATATTAATAACTAACAGATATTCTTCTTTATCTCAAGCAGAAGAGGCTGTTCACCATGCCACATGACCAGGATGCCTATTGTTTAAAGGTTTGTAATTAAGACAAAGTGCTTAAAGATATACCGCAATCAGAACTAATATCAGGAGAGACAACATTCCAAAGGACCTTCTCATTCTCTACAATAAAAATATATATCATCTGAGAAACTATTAAACATATTGTATTATTTAAACTGTACCTACCTGAAACATTGGAAAACCTGGTGAAAGAGAAAACAGACGTCATTTCATTTTTCAATTCTATTTCTAAAATACTAGCAATTAATGCAATGAAGGACATCATCCTGAAAAGTCAGAATGTACTTATGAAACTGCACATCCTTCAAGTCTTCAATGTCCAGCAAGGCTATCTTCATTACAGCTTTAGACCATAGGACAGTAAACTTATTCCCAACGATGCTCAAAAACTTGAAGAGATACTTACTTTGAAATTAGAGTCCACTTATTTTTAATCTTTGACCATTTATATAAACTTCAAGAAGAATTTTCCAGCTTCAGGAAGTTTTTTTTTATATTAAACTGGAAATTCTTATTCTGCTATTGACGGAATGGGTTTATCTGAAGGCATGCTGTTAAAGGCCAGGCCCAGTTTTGATACCAGTTGAACCCAGAATAAAGACATTCTGGGAGGAATATTTCTCAGAGGATCCTGGGAATTGTCAGCTGACCAGCAGTGCATGCTGAGAAAGGGGACAGGGAAATACAAGGGCTTTCTGATATGCAATGGGATTGCAATTATGGATGGAGCAAAATCTCCAGTGGTTTCCCCCGAAAGAGCTTGGAAAAGGGCTGAGCTTTGATAGAGAGCTCAGGAGGGCACCAGGGCAGAAACTGACTTGTCAACTCCACAAAAGGCAGGAGATGGGCAGAAGCTCTGGGACAGACAACTATGTCTGGTTAGGAACTGCAGAGAACAGCCTGGAGAGGCAATGGGAAGAAGACTGAGAAAGGGATGGGGAGGAAGCCTAGACACAGACTGCAGAAATGGATTAAGAACAGAGTTTGCAGAAAACCTAGGCTGAGCATCTGCTTCCTTTTAGTGCCCCAAAGTCAAGACTGTTAAGAAATGGGGAGGGAAGAAATCCCCTTTTTCCCAGTCTCCACTGTCCCGCCCCTCCCTCTAGCCCTGAGACTCCATCCCTGCCCGTGGTGACTGGCCTTGCTGGCCCTGCTGGGCCACCAGGCATTGGTCCCCGGGCACCGGCGGTGGACAACTTGAGTGGGGACTCCAGGGACTCTGCTGCTGCAATGGCTACTGCCCCCCCTGCTCCGGGGGGTGCACGCTCAGCCGGGAAGAAGGACCTGGGGGGGGAAAAGAAGAGTAACCTGGAAGGTGACACCTCCCGCGGCAGGGTCCCCTCCCCTTCTCCTCTCCCCCGCTTTCCCTTCCACCAGCTCTGGGGGCGGTGCCACTCCCAGGGCATATGCCCAGGTGGCCGTGGGGCCCCCGCTCGCCACCTCATCACCCGCCCCAACTGCTGCCTCCAGCACCATCCCTGGGGGCTGGGGCCCCTTTCCCACCTTTACCAGGAAGCATGGGGTCCGTTGCCTCCTGGTGCCTGCCTCGCCCCACATGGAAACCTACATGCGGGCGATGGCGCAGGTGGTGGGGCCCACAGCCGTGGAGGCGGCCTTGAAGATGTATGAGAAGGAGGTCTTCTTCCTGGCATCTGAGTCCACCTTCCAGGAGGCGGTGGAGAAGGGCCTGGTGGTGGGCAGCGTCCATGTCCCTGTGGAGCCCCTGGAGGACCTGGGAGTATGGGTGGTCCTCACCTTTGTCCTGCCTTTCCTCCCCAATGCCTCCCTTCTGTCTCTCCTCTCCATCCTGGGGAAGCCCCTCTCCACCATCAGCCTGCTTACCCTCAGCTGTAAGGACCCCGCCCTCCGCCACATCCTCTCCTTCCACCAGCAGGTGCAGCTTCAGGTGCCACCTGTGGTGCGTGGTGAAGAGGCGCTCGAGGGGTCCTTCCTGGTGCCCCATCAAGGGGCCCAGTACCAGGTCCATTACTCGATGTGGGAGGCCCGATGCTGCCTCTACCAGGTGATGGGACATGTCCAGAGGGACTGCCCCCTATTCCGGCAAGGAGAGAGGCCAAGGACCCCGGAGGGCACCAGCCAGGCCAGCGGTGGTGACCATAGCCGTTTGGTCCCTGTGGCCATCTCTCCTCCTCCGTCGCCAGCTGTCACCTCCGCTCGGGCCCTGGGGGTGCCCCCCCGGACTGCCCAGGTGAGTGGGTGGGCCCCGCCAATGCCCAGCGCAGTCCAGCGGGGCCTGCAGAGGAGAGGGAGCCAGGGCCACCACTGTCGGGCATCGGAGAGGGCGCGCCCTGGGGGGAGGCCTCTCCTTCTCCTGCTGCCCTGCCCCCACTTTCCCAAGCCCCAACCCCTGCGTTCTTGCTCCCTGGTCCTGTCCCCGCTGCCTGGCCTTCCGCCTCAGAGGTCTGGGTGCTCGTGCAGGGCAAGCGCAGCAAGCGCAAGGCCGGAGCCCAGCACTCCCTCCCCTTCATTACTGAGGGGTGAGGGAGCCCCTGCAAAACCAGGAAGGAGGCTTCTGGAGCCAGGCCTTCCTCCGCACCCCCTGCCAGAGCCCAAAGAGTAGCACCGGCCAAGGAAGCCATGGCAGCAGACGTGGGCTGCACCATCTTCCTCCTGAAGTCCGTCCTCGAGGAGTCCCCAGCCGGAAGCCCCCCCGCCACTTTGTTATCCGAACCCCCCACTGGTGCCGAAGATACTGCTTCCTCGGCCACCATCGGGGAGGACTTTGTGGTGTGAGGGGGGACCTATTGTCTCTCCTTGAAGCAACCCTGGCCTACATGGAGGGCCTTGATCAGGGCAATGCCCAGCCACCCCTCCCCATCTCCTCCCCTCCCAGGATTCTGCCCCTGCTCCCATCCTCAGGGACCCTTGCAGATCCTCTGTCTGGTCAGTCAGCAGCGACGCCCCCATCGAAGCTGCTGCAGCCCTTGTGGAAACGGCAAGGGCCGAGTGGCCGGGCCCCAGCCACTGGGCACTCCTTCCCCTGCTGTGGGACGGCTGCTCCTCCTCTCCCCTGAAGGTGCCAGCCTGGCTTTCCCTTCACAAAGGCCGGAGCTGCGGGCACTGAGATCCCCCACCCTTCCTGCCTCTCTAGCTGCCGGCCCCGATCAGGAGGCACTGTGACCCGCTGGCCCTGAGCCCTCCCCCACTCCTTCCCTGACCCTTCCCCTGCCCCAGCTCCTGCCCCCCTACGTGCTCCCAATCCCCCCCTCACTCCCGCCCCCACCCCCCAAACCTTCCCCTCCCCTCCTCGCCACCTGTGCCTCTGCTGCCCCTCGAGTTGTCTCCTTTCCTCTCGAAAGCTCCCAGGAGGCAGCCTTTGTTTTCACCTCTCCCAGCCCACTCGGGCTGTGGTCTTCCCTCCACTGCCGCCGCTAGCGCCCGTCCCAATAGGCCATGGGGCCACTGCGGGGGCCGATCCTGAGGACGACTCCCCAAGATGCTGAGCAATGAGCTGCACTTTTTTCTCCGTGACACCCGGGGTGTCTGGAACCGGGTGCAGCTCGCCCTGCAGCACTGGGAGGATTTCCACCGCATCCTCCAAGCCGTGAGGGCCACAATGAAGGAGGGTAAAGGGACTGGGTGGCAGGATGCCCTGATGGCCTTCGGAACCGGCTATGGGTTCCTACAAAGCCCAACAGGGACCATTCGCACTCCTGCCCGCGAGGATCCCCCTCAGCCCTCCATATAATGCCTGTCATCTTCGCAACCTTAAACAACAGGGGCTGTAGGACAGGTCTCCACAGGAGCCAAGTGCTCTCCTTCCTTCAGGAGGGGGGTTACTCTGTGGTGCTCCTGCAGGAGACCCATACGGATCCAGCCACCGAGGCCAGCTGGTGGCTGGAGTGGGGGGACACGGTGTTCCTTAGTCACCTCTCTGCCCATGCAGGCGGAGTGGCCCCCCCCTGTTCTACCCTGACCTGCAGCTCAAGGTGCTGGGGGTCATCGAGTTTGTGCCAGGCTGCCTGCTGCACCTCCGGGTCCTCATGGAGGGGCTGGCGTTGAACCTTGTCAACGTCTATGCCCCAACTGCGGGCCCGGAGCAGGTGCAGTTTTTCCAGCAGGTTTCTGCCTTCCTCGGCACCCTGGATCTTTGTGAATGCCTGGTCCTGGGCAGGGACATTATCACCACCCTCGAGGAACAGGACCGCACGGGGACCGAGCAGTGCCAGGCTCCTGCGGATGTCCACCGGGAGATTATAAACCATCACTCCCTGGTGGACGTCTGGCGTGACCACCACCTGAACAACGTCGTCACCTTCACCTATGTCTGGGTGGGGGAAGACTGGTCGAGCCACTCCCGGTTGGATAGCATCTACCTCTCCCTTCACCATCTCTCACGAGCCCATTCCTCCAGCATACGACCGGCCCCATTCTTGGATCACCACTTGGTTACCGTGAGGGCCTCTCTCACCGCGGAGAGGCTGGGCCCAGCCTACTGGCACTTCAACAACAGCCTGCTGGAGGATGTGGGCTTCATGGCATCCTTCCGGCAGTTCTGGATGGCCTGGTGGGAGTACAGCCACACCTTTCCTTCATCACGGTACTGATGGGACATGGGGAAGGTGTACGCCCAGCTCTTCTGCAGCAACTGCACTCAGGAGGCCAGCCAGCGGAGGGATTTGGGGATAAAGCAGCTGGAGTGGAAGGCCTCAGCACTGGCGAAATGTCTGGCTGCCAGCCCCGAGGATCCATCCCTCTGCGGAGCGTTCCGGGAGAAGTGGGAGGAGCTCTGGGCCCTTGAAGACCTTCATTTGATCCTGCATCTATCTCCTTCGGGAGATGGATCGTGGCTCCCACTTCTAAGCCCTGGAGAAAATCTGGGGGGCCTGGAAGCACGTCACCTGCCTTCTGGCAGAGGACGGCGCCCCCCTCATGGATCCGGCGGAGATGCACAGAAGAGCCAGGGCCTTCTACACTAGCCTCTTCTCCCCGGATCCGACCAAAGCCTCCGCCTGCAGGGCGGTCTGGAATGAACTTCCCACCGTCAGCATGGGCCACCTGGACTCGCTGGAGCTACTTCTCACCTTGGCTGAGTTCTTGGAAGCCCTCTGCCTCACACCCACGAACAAATCCCCGGGCATGGACGGGCTGACCGTGGAGATCTACCATGAATTCTGGGACATCCTTGGCCCAGACCTAGCCACTGTCTGGGCCGAATCCGAGGATAGTGGAGTGCTCCCCCTCTTGTGCAGGTGAGCCATGCTCGCCCTTTTGCCCAAGAAGGGGGACCTCCATGACCTTCGGAATTGGCATCCTGTCTCGCTCCTCAGCATGGACTATAAAATCGTGGCCAAGGCCATCTTACTGACGCTGGGGTCCAGGCTGAAGGACGTGGTCCATACTGACCAGACCTACACCGTCCCAGGCCGTACCATCTTCAATAACCTCTATTTAGTCCAGGACCTCCTGGAGCTTGGGTGTAGAGCTGGTCTGTCATTCGCCCTCCTGTCCCTGGACCAGAAAAAGGCGTTCGACAGGATGGACCACGGGTATCTCCTGGGCACCCTGCGGGCATTTGGCTTCGGGCCCCACTTTGTGGGTTTTCTCCAGGTGCTGTACGCCTCCATGGCGGTCAGCTTCGGGCAAGGAGTGTGTCAAGGCTGCCCACTGTCAGGCCAGCTGTATGCTCTGGCCATCGAGCCCTTCCTCTGTCTCCTCCGTCGGAGGCTGACAGGGTTGGTGCTCCGTGAGCCAGAGCTGAGGCTGGTCCTGTCAGCATATACTGATGACATACTTCTCGCGATCCAGGACCCAGGCGACCTGGTGCAGCTGGAGGCCTGCCTGGCCATCTACTCAGCAGCCTCCTCCACCCGGGTCAGCTGGGTCAAGAGCTCTGGCCTGATGGTAGGGGCCAGGTGGCAGTCAAGTTCCCTCTCACTCGCGCTTCAAGCCATCCAGTGGAGCGTGGGTCCACTGCTCTATCTGGATGTTAACCTTTTTGCCATTCATCCCTCCCCGGCGGAGAACTTGCAAGACTTGGAGGGCAGGGTGTCTGAGCGGCTGTGGAGATAGACAGGACTGCTCCAGTGCTCAATCAGCTCAATCAGTGCTCAATCAATCAGGACTAGCTGGTGCTCAATCAGCTAGTCCTGTCCATGCTCTGGCACCGGCTCAACACCCTGGTCCTGACCCTGAGCTTCTTGGCCCACCTCCAGAAGACAGTTCTGGAGTTCTTTTGGCCAGGACTGCACTGGGTCTCTGCAGGGATCCTGAGTCTTCCCTGGAGAAGGGAGGGCAGGGCCTGTGCTGTCTCCACAGCAAGGTCCACACCATCCACCTCCAGGCCCTGCAGACACTCCTTTCTAGTGCAGGTAGTCCGGCATGGAGCCATTTGGCACACGCCTTCGTCCATCGCCTCCAAGGGCTCCGATATGTCTCTGAGAACTCTTTTATCTCCATCTGAGAGGTCTTCCGCGAGATCGCTCCCAGCTGCCAATCTTCTACCAGGACCTCCTCTGGACCTGGAGGCTGGTCTTGGCCTCCAGCCCCCTTATGGCCACCGAGGGGGAGGATCTCCTTGTGGAGACCCTGCTACACAATGCCCAACTCAGTGTGCAGGTGGCGGAGACCCTCTCAGTGCAATGGAAACTGGTCCTGGCAGGAGTCACCAAGATCGGAGATCTCCTGGACTACGACCAGGGGGACTGGGTGAACCCTCAGGCACTGGCTCGGTGCATGGGACTCTCCACCCTTCAACCCCCCCGATTAGTACTCCAGGAGGTGAGGGTAGCCTTGCCCCCTGCTGCTTGGGCTTATCTCGAGCAGGTCCTGCGAGAGGGTGCTCTCCGCCCCCTCTTCAGTCCTAGACCTCTGGAGCTTTTCCTCGGGCCCCAGACCCGTGAGCCCCCCCCAGACGCCCTCTCCCCACACACCGAGCTGGCTGCACAATTTGCAGCCGGTCCTTTTCTGAACTGTGCCCAGGAACCATCTGTACATGCTCGTGCTCCACATCCTTCACTTCCTCGCCCTTGTTTCTCACCCAGACACCAAATAGCGGGACCTAATACCACCTGTGGAGGGCGAGGACCCCCGGTGGGCCAGCCTGTACGTCACCCTGACCCAACGGCCCGCCAAGGACATCAGTTGGCGGCTCCTTCACGGAACCGTGAGCACCGGCGTGTACCTGGCGCTCTTCACCTCTTGCCCCGACACCTGCCCCTTTTGCGGCATGAGGGAGACCTGGCACACATTTATTTGGTGTGTGTGCCAGGTTGCAGCCCCTGTTCCAGCTCCTCCAGAATCTCCTGCTGAGGTTCTGGCTGCACTTTTCACCACTCTTGTTTTTATATGCACACCCCGTCGCGGGACCTCCTCATCATCCTCCTCCTAGCCCTGGCCAAAGTGGCCATCTATAACACCAGGGAGAAGAGGTTGGCTGGGGGGGGCGCCCTGCGACTCTGGGGCCTATTTCCGCTCCTCCATCCGTTCACGTATCCAGGCAGAGTTCCTATGGGTGGTGTCCGCTGGCTCCCTAGACACCTTTCGGGAGCAGTGGGCGCTGTCCGGGGTTCTCTGCTCGGTGTCCCCTTCCGGGACCCTCTGTTTTACCCTTTGACCCTCACGCTCCTTCCTTTTTTTCATTAGTTGTCCCCCAAACTCAGTTGTGTCCTGGGGCCAGTGACTCCTCCCCTTAGGCTGGGGGAGGGGTCTTCAGCAGTGGGCAGGCTGGCACCTGCCCACTTCCCAGACTACAAATAGAAGCACTCTCCTACTGCCCTCTGCTCTTGCTATATCACAATACCTAAATACACAATCTAGTCCTTACTGTAAATAGCTTATGTTAATTGTTATTACACCCCAACAGGCTATCTAGAGTGCCCTACACAATATTATTATTATTAATAATAAATAATAGATATTTGACTATCGCCCTTGTGTAAGAGCCTGACATTTCCTACGTTTCATTTGCATTGTGCAAACTTAGATTCTTTTTGGTCACATATGGCATTTATTTAAATTTATTTAAATTATTATCTCATAATAACATTTTCATTATTTTAAGGAAAAGGAACATAACTAAAATCATCCCAATCAATGTCAAATTTCATGCTGTTCCCTTACAACTTACCTGGCATTTCAAAAGCCTTTTAGATTATAGTAAAAATAGAAATCAATCTCTTTTTTTTTCTTTAGGTAACATAATTGTTCAAAATATCTTTACTCTGGTAGACTTAGAGAAAACAGCGAACATAATTACACTGTAGTAGTTCACTTAGAAATGATTGAGTGCAGCATAGCAGAACATATGAAGCTCCAACTCCAGATGATATTTTTATAGAGAAAATAATCACAGAATTATTTTAATTCTGTGCCAGAACAGGTCAATTCTAATTAAACTAATTTTACCAAGAATGGTTTGCATAAACTTTGAGAGCAGAGATCAGAGTTTTTCTGAGCTATTAGATTACACGTTATTCTCGTAAATGGTGGGAAAAAACAATTAAAATTAGCTCCATAAATTGTGTTCAGATTAGTTTCAAAAGCAGAGTGTTAAATAACCTTGTCGGATTTGTGATTTATACTAATATCTTTCAAGTTTCATGGGGTGATATAACTATTTGTAGCTCAATTAGCAGTGATATGGTGACAGTGCTATGTCATGTTCCCTGCTGCACTGGTTGCATTACCAGTAAGACCTCCTCCATGAATATGTTTGTAACCCTTCTAGCAGTCGGAATCGGCAGCAACAAGGGCTGGGGACAATATTTAGGGGTTCCTGTCAGTGATACAACACCAAACTGGCTCGAGCCCCTACACAGTCACCTGGGAAATTACACACTATCCCCTGGGTAACCACAAAAGGCAATACTTCTCCGCTTATAAGCACAGAATCTGAGTGTACAAAGTAAACATTTTAATAAAAGGAAGGAAGGAACTCAGCACTTATTTGGGAAAACAGTGCAAAGAGAATTCATAAACACAAAAACCATAAGAACCCACCCCTACCCCAGAGTACGTGGGGAAGTGTCCTTTGCATCTCCCTTCTTGCTTCCCCTCATCCCCACTCACAGTTGTTGTCCTGGGTTGGCGATGACCTAGAGCTTCGGGTGCATCCAAATGAGTGTCCCTGTCACCTGGGGAGGAAGGGGGACAGAGCCCAGTACTGCCCTACCGACCATCGTAGCTGCATTGTTCGCCTCTCTCTCGGCTAGCCCCCTCTGCTGGCCACATCGCCTGCTTGTCACTGGGCTCAACTTGCTCCTTCTGCCAGCCATATGGCTGCTTGCTGGTCGCTGGGCTCAGTTACCCCTTACCACCTGCCTGTCACTGCACTTGACTAGCCCTCTCTGCCAGACACGCCATTTGCTGGGCTCAGTTATGCTGACCCCTGCAGGTAAGTCTCTTGATGTTTTCCCAGTTCCTTTAGAGATTTCAGCTCTTAGTTCAGCTTCAGTGATTTTAGCTCTCAGTTTGTGGGGGAAACCCCGCTGCTGACCCAGGAATTCTGTCCCTGATTTTAACAAAACAAAACAAAAACGACTCCAAGGGGAATCCCTATTAACTCTATCTTTGATCAGCAGGAGTGGGCAGTCAAACCATGCCTGGGGCCCTTGGTCAGAGTCCCTGCAATCAGACAGAAAAAACCTATCCCACCCCCCTGCTGCATTTCAGTGATCTGGCATGCAAAAGCCTCCTTTGCTGAGTGCTGCTCAGATGAGAACAAAACTTTTATCAGAACATGCTAAGCACATTTCTACTGCCATTTGTTCATACAATAAGGGTCAAGATTTTGTTACCTAACACTAAAGTGATTTGTAAACCAATCCTAGCCAAAATGACCATTTCACATTATGCTGAGCACGGAGGTGTGCTTATGCAAATACACTGCTCACGCAAATACAGTTCCCTCACCTTTCAGCCAGCTTAGCAGGGGAGGGCCACTCAGACCCTGCTAACATGTTATTTCAGGAAATGTCCTTTCTGTACTAATGATGAGTTGCTGCTAATTATTTTTTCCAAATTATTGATAATTTAGGTCAAGGCTATTTTTATTACTTCTGCACCTCTCTAAATAACTTTCTGCAGACCCCCTCAGTGCTGGCCAACACTTTTCTGGGGCTGCCACTTTATCTCATGCATGATAAAAACTTTTCCCCCTGCATTATAAAAATGTTTTTGGTCATGATACTATAGTTATAAATTCTGTTGGCCAAAAAATCACCAACACACTTAACCAAATATCATTGAAGCACTGGTATCTTACTTTACTCTTTGTTCTAATTATCTGGCAGTCTTGGCACCTTTATCTGGAGTATTTTTAAGTCTATCAATTTATTAAAAGTGCAAATTGCCATTAAATATTTGCTATACTATGTACCAGTTTCCTCTTTCTCTTCCCAAAAACTTCATATACAAAGTGTACTTGGCTGCTTTTCATTATATGTCAGGTACAAGTCACAGCTGGAGGCAGGATACTGGACTTGATACTGGGCCAGCAGTCTGAGCCAGTATGGAAATCTTAGTTTCCTTCATTTTCTTAAATGGTAAGCCAGTTGTTATTTTTAAAATAGTGTCTAAAAATGTCATTTCCCTCAGAGCAAAGTTGAAATGCCTTGATGCAGCTTCCAACAAGATCCTCAGTACAACACGGGCACAGGTAACTTCAAAAGAGATTTAACATAAAAGCAACACATCAGTTTTATTTTTTTCTTGTTTCCTCTGCACGTTGACAGGAGATTTGTCTTCTCTTCTAAGCTGTGAAAAAGAAGAAGAGCTACTTATTATAAGAAAAAAGATTGATGCAGCATTTCCCCCTATTTTCTTAAAAGATCACATTACAGCCTAGGGTGGCATTATAATGAGGCATGTTACAGTTATGGGAATGAAGTCTCATCTCCTACTAGTAAAGCTCAGAGGGATAAATCTCTCTCGTTCAATGCTATTACTCATCAACTCCAGTTCTAGAATGATTTCCAGTATGTCCTAGTCCAAGACAATTTTTCATGTACTTTAGATTGAAAACTAGAAAATTCACCCTGCTCAGTTAGTGTATTTGGTGTTTCCATTTATTACGGGCAAAATTCTCCTTTAGTGCAGAGCAGACACGGGGCTGCCTGTGTACTCTCTACACACCACATAAATGGTCTCTCTAGGGTAGAGACCAACACAGAAGACAACACTGGGAATGGCTTGGACAGGGAGCATGAGATCCATTTTATACATATACATTGGCACTAACATCTTGAACAACTGGGGTAGAAAGACTGCAGCAGCTATTCTAACTGATGAGTAGTGAGCGGGAGGTGAATTTACCTCTGTAGTCGGCGTTGGTGAGACAGATATATGTTATATTTGAACCCAGCACAGAAGAAGATAGACATGGGGGAGCTGGTTTAAACACAACTGTCTGCTGTGGTGACTGTATTGTTCTGCAAAACAGAAATCAAAACAAAAATGAAGGTCTGTACTGGGAAAGGTGAGTATAGAGTGCCCAAACCTTTAAAGACACAGGATATCGTATTCTGCCACCCTATTTTAAAATACTTTCCATTTACATATATACACACACATACACACACACTAATTTTTAACATGGCTAATGTAACATACTATATAACCTAACTAAAAGTTGCAGGTGGACAACCTCAGACTCTTAAACTGATGAAGATTATTCTGCCCTGGAATAGCAACTCACAAATTAAAACCATTTATAAGTTTAGGTGCACCACTGGTTTTCACACTTTCTTGGAATAACTTGGTAATGGTGGTGCATCATTGTCATGAACAACAGGAATCAGCTTGCTCTGGTACCAAAGTTTCTTTCAACAAGTCATCAAAATTAGGAGTTGTAACTGACAGAGGTTCAATCGGAGGAACAAAAAGTCCTACTGGAATATCCCTGGACTCTGGCACTCGTTGAGGCTGCAACTGGTCCATATGTCATTTCCATAAAGTATCATCAGATACTTTTACCATGAACAAAACAGGCCTTGTGCATTTTACAAGTTTTCCAGGTACTCGTTTCACTCCATCACTGTAGTTGCGAGTCCACACTAAGTTTCCTACTTGAATAAAATGTTGACGAGTCTCATGTCAGTCAATCAGTCTGCATAGTTTGGGATTTGGTGACACATGAAGTAACATGAGAATGTGCCAAGTCCAAACAGGTTCACAGAAATCAACTCAAAAAAAGGTCACTCCTGGGTAGTAGCATGTGGTGTGTTCCTCTAGACCAGTGGTTCTCAATCTTTTTTCACTTCCAGAACCCCTAAAATTTTTAAATGGAGATGAGAACCCTTTAGGAAATCTTAGACATAGTCTGCCGACCCCCCAGGGGTCAGCAGACCACAAGTTGAAAAACCACTGTTCTATGGTTACAACAACCTTTTGTGGATTGTTTAGACATATTCTGAAGACCCCCTGTGGTCCGTGGACCACAGGTTGAGAAACACTGCTCTAGATATTCGAGGAATTGTCCCATTTCTGCTGATCATTCAAAATGGACTTATTAGTTCTTAAGGTATGCTTAAGTGTTTATAAAAGGATTCCACTTGTCCATCAATACAGGATGGTATGTACCATAATGTATGTGCTGAACTCCATTTGAAGCTAGGAACCTTTGGAATTTTTCAGAACAGAATTGAAGTCCCCTGCTCCCTCTGCAATAGTTTCTCTTCTGGTAATTTGGCCTTCTGGCCAGGTCATGATTTAGTCCACCATTTCAGGGGTTATGAGGTCCAACAGGACTACTGTCCAAATACTTTCTCTGAACAGAGTTCAGCCTCAACTCAGGGCACTGTGCCAATATACCAGTGGATGGCAGGGGAACCCGGGCCCACCCACTACACCAGGTTCCGGCCAAGGGACCCTATAATCAGCAATATAGGTCTGCTTGATCCCCATCCCAGTTGCTGTTTTCTTGTGCTCCTTCCTACCAAGCCTCTCTAGCTTCCCTTTCCGGTGTCTGGGTTTACCATGGGAGTGTACTCTATTACCCGTGGGCTACTACACTGCTTTCTAGCCTCTTGGTACACTCCTTATTCCAGGACAGGATCTCAGGGATTACTTACTCCTTGTGCCTGACAACCTCCCTCATCCCAGGGTGTGATTGAAGCCTCCTTCTCCTACATCCCCCTTCTGCTTTTAGCGTCCTGGCTTTATAGTGTTGTACCAGCCCCTCCCCAGCTTAGATCACTCTTAATTAACCCTGGCCTAATCTCTCACAGGTGACTCCAGGTAATTTAGCTAGCCTATCAGCCCTTGTTAAGACTATCAGGGCCGGTGTGGGGTGCATATCCTATCACAGGACACAACCAAGGATGTAGATGAGCTGGGCCAGGATCATGCTGAATTTGCTCACGCAGTACACTTCACCTTCCTCTCAATGTCTGTGTTGATACACAGCCACCAGACATCTCTCCAGGCTATGTCTTCATCTGCACAATGCCAAAATGATCTTCATGAAGAGCTTCCAAAACTTGAGGTTGAATTGATTTTAGAATGATCACTTACTTTTCCCATAAGATGCAACTTTGATTCACAGATAATTCAATACTGATGTGATATGAATTGCATAAACTGCAGATTCTTGTGATCCAACATTATACCTAGTAGTAACATTACCTTCACAAGAGAAAACACATCATCTTTAGTTGTTTCTTTATTGCACGTCTGTGCTAGTGAACTTATCTATGAAACTGAGATAAAATACTTTGGGTTGACAGGAGCTTGGGCATGGCAGACGTGACAGCCTATCAGCATTGCCATGCTGAGTCCCTTTACAGATTGTCCACAAAAGTTGCCATTTCATTTATCTCCTGTTGAACTTTGCATTCTCCCAGTCATCGCCACTGCCACAGTGAGTCTTTTTATCCAGGGAACCTTTTTATCTCTTTTCGCTCTGATCTTGCAACTTTTTTCAGCAGGTTGCAAAAAAAAAAAAAAAAAAATGTAATTAAATTATGCTTGATTTCCCTCTGCTGGCTCTGTGCTTACACTGCAGAATCCCTCCTTTGGTTTTACTTGTGTTCCTCTGCTGGTGGTAAACTCTCAGTGCAGGCTATTAACTGTCTGCCCGCCTGCCTCCTTGAATGAGGTCAGTCAAGATGGCTTCTTCTCCCACACGTCTCTGTTTGCAGATGCTCTGGCAGCAGCCTTCTCCTTTGTTTATTTTTATTTGTCTAGTCTCCCTCTTGAGCTAGCTGGCCTACACTGGCCCTGCAGTAAAAAGCAGCAGTCTGCCACCTTGTTCCTAGATGAACTTCTTTTTTTTATTATTAAATTATTTATTATTATTATTATTTTCTTACCTTTTCTTCTTCTTGTTCAGGCATGGAAGCACTTATGGGATAGAAGCTTCTTGTCATCAATTTTATATTTGGAGCCAGCAAAGAAAGAGACAGACACAGGAGGAGCTGATTTAAACACAGTCCTCTCCTGTAGTGACTTTATTGTTATAACTGCAAAAAGAAACCAAAACAAAAATGAGACTCTGAATTGTGGAGGATGAATGTATAATGATGCACTGTAGGGTTATATTTTTGTAAAGCTTATATACTAAGAAATGAGGGAAGAAAACTGCCTAAGAAATCAGAAATAGATGCTAGAGTTGGAAAGGGAACTGAAAGAAGGGAATGTTGAGGACAGATTTGAAGAGATATATTGATTTCAGTTAACTTGATCCAGGGATGAATTTGGCCAAGAAATTTCTGTAATATAACCCAGAACTACTGTTTCCAAATATGATACATGAATTACAAAACCCACCTTTTCTGTCAATCCACTCACCTAGATCTGCTTACAAAGCACCCCTGACTCCATCTATACTATGACAACATGATTCTCTTTTTGTATTTAGAAGCTTCCAATGGGCTGAGTAGAAACCATAATATGTCCATTCTAACCATCAGAGAGCATTGCCCCTGTGCAAGAGAGGTCAATCATTGAGTGCACTAATGATATTATTTGCTAGGTGTCTCTTTTTTGTTCCAGGTGCATACATATTTACTATCCAGTTGGACTGCAGCTATGGGATCTTGTTAAATAGATCCTTTACCCTGGCTTAGTTTCACTATCATCTATTATTTTAATTGATTGTTGTATTCAGTGCATTGTTGCATATTGTTGATAACTCTGAATTTCTTATTGTTTAATAAACATATACACCAAAGTGCCACCATCTGATTCTGTGAAGAAATGACCATAAATTTGACTGACTGTTCTTTTTCTGAGAGGCACCAGCCAGGTTTTTTACTCTATTTTCAGGGAGCATGCAGTGCTTTTGAGTGTGTGTCTCTAGTTGTGAGTTCAAACCATTTTATCTATTTGGCACCCATTATTACATTATGACCAAGGAATTATAGTTGTCAACTAAATTCAAATATGTGCTCTCAGTATAGTGGCCCAGAAATATCTATAGGTCATTAAATATTCTCATACCCCATTACTACTGTAATCAAAGTCCAATGGGAAAATGAATTGCAACTGGCTGTGAGATGAGAAGTGGGAATAAGCTTGGTTTACAATATTAAAAATATTGACTTCATCACTCCTCAAAGTTTTCCAGAACAAGATTCTGAATGTATTAGCTATCATTGAATCCTTGAGATTTTATACCCTCAGTTTCCATCCCTTTAAAAAAAAACAACAACAATGAGAGTTCTGTGGCACTTTAAAGACTAACAAATTTAATTTTTGTAGGCATAAGCTTTCGTGAGACTCAGCTCACTTCATCTGATGCAGAGGTAGAATGATACAGTAAATAGAGATTATTATTCATTTAAAATGTATTTAACAGACCATTCCTCTTCAAATTGTATAATTACAGATCATTATTATATGTATACTATTATATCAGTACCTGCTCAGATTTTCACAATATTGCTCAGAGCTCCTTGTGGAGCTGAAGCATCTACAGAGTCCACCCGAGACACTATGATTCCAGACCTGACTGTAGGCTCACCGGCAATAACAGATGCTGCTTTCCTATTTTCAAACCCAATGTTTTCAGGATGAAGAAGCATCCCCAGTTACCTCAGTATATTAATCATTTTAATAATGCAAAGAGGTGATATATAATCCATTTTGAAAATACTTTAGATCGACATTTTAGCCTGCAGTGTCAACTAGGTTTTCTGTGGTATTTATGTGGCGATTTGTTCAATCTTTCTGACTCTACACTGCTGAAATTCTTTTATTTTTGTATGAAATAGTTTAATCGCTATGGTAATTTACTCTAGCAATTTTAAAAGTCTCTTGAGTAAGTGCTTGCCCCTTAAATATAAAATTGCATTTTGATATCAGCTGCTCTGAATTTTTCAAACAACTAGAATGGCCACTTCCAAAGTGAGGATGTCCCTAACTGGGATCACTCAAAAATAATCAATAATCTTCTCTAAACTGTGAAGGACACTGGATTAGAATTTAGGAGAGTTGAGTTCAGTTCCCAGTTCTATCACAGATGTTTTCTAGGACATTGGCAAGTCACTCATTCTGCCCTCTGCTTCAGTTCTTCATAGAGATAATACTTCCCTACTTCACATGTATGTTCTGAGACTAAAATCCTTTAATAATTCCAAGGAACTCAAATACTGTGATGATGAGGGCTATATAAGGGTGCAACTTTTACTGTTTGCTATAACTTATTATGTTTCCCTCAGAATAAATACCTGTTTGCAACAACGAAAGAGTGGAACCCTCCATGTAGACTCAAAACTGAATTTTTGGAGAGTGAGAAACATTTCTCAACACCCCGTTTATTTAAAGCAGGAAGTTTGTGTACATTTTTTGATATATCCAAAAATAAAGATGCTTTCTAAAGTCCAAACCTAGTGAGGACTACAGAGTGTCTTCATTTTCCATTGACTTCAAAGGGAGCTGAAGTCATTCAATATCTTGCTCACTCCCAGGCTCTTTCAGTCCTAATACTAATCTCACAGAAGTCAGTAGGAATTTGTTACTGGTATCATGGGGAGCAGAACTGGGATCTTCGTTTTCATGAAGAGATTTACAAAGGTCTTTTGATGATTTAATTTGCATGCTTGGGACTAGCTTTTTCCCCCAACTGCTAGTAAAAATAAATCCAAATATTAACCCCCCGACAAGAAGATTCCATCATATTAGATTTTGTCACTGCCTATACTGGAGGTGCATTTGAATGGCAGAATTAATGTCTGACAGCATTAAAACTTAGTGTGAGTGTTCTTGAGTTTTCAAGTGCAGATGCTCTTAGAAACTGTTTCTTCACAAACAATTCAGTCTGAATTATTGTATAATGTACTGTTGTAATAGACATTGTAAACCCATTCAAGTCAACAGAGTTCTACCCGTCAATTTGACCTATGGGCTGCATGGTTTCAGTTTTCTAAAATTTATATTATTTGACAGTCTTTTCATAATATGACTTCTAACAATACTATATTTCTTGCCTTAAGGCTGAAAGTATTTTGAACAGTTCAATGCTTTGAAGAAGACAACTTGTGCAATAGGTGACTACTCTCTTTTCTTAATAGCATTTCTTTTCTTGAATCTTCTTAATTTACACATTTTCTGATGAACAGGTATTTTAATTAAGTAGAAATATTTTGAATAGTGTATAATTAAACCTTTCTTACATTTGCTGTATTAGAAATGTTGTAGAAAGTAGCTATTTAAGTCAGTGGAAAGACTTCCATTGTCTTCAATGGGTTTTGGATCAGACCTTAGTTGTGTAGGGTGTTTGGACCACTGGGTCTGGATAAACATGGATGTAGTCCCATCCCTCGCCTGCCCTCATTGTGGCCTTCTGCACTGTCCTGTGCAAAGAGTGATGCAGAAACTGTTTACACAGGGCATGGTATGCATAGCACATGGGCACCATTGTACAGCTACTTCTCTCATGGCTCTCTTGCAGGGGTTCATTCATGCAGAGCAACTGGTGTTGGCTCTCTACACCACCAGTAACTGCACCCATTTAAAATAACACTTCAGGAATCATACACTGGACAAAAGCTTCATAAGTATAGGTCCAACCTATAAAAACTGGCTTCAGTGGGAACAAGATTCTGCCTTCTATTTTTATTATCATCATAGAAAAACAATTTGTTTCCAAATGTTACATTATTGTAAATTAAATGCCACTTTTTAACCCCCCACCAATCAAGAGTCACTGGAATCGATTTTTTTTCCAAAGAGGTCCTCCAATCCCCATCTAAGTTTGCACAGTTTTTAATAATATTTTGCACTTCTCTAGTATCTCCCAGATGAGGATCTCAAAGTACTTTACAAGCATTAATTGGGACTAACACTTGAAAAAGTAGGGAAGTGTTATTATACCCATTTCTGGATATGGAAATTGAAGCACAGATAGGTTCAATTATTGCCCAAATTCACACAGTTGTGACATTTTGGGGATCACCCAGAACAGTAAGATGTTCTCTGACCATCTGCCTTTTAACTTTGGGCTCCTCAATGCTGTGCTGTTATGGCCTTAACACCAGTAGCCAGCCTACAGGCATATAGGTCTTTCTCTACCTTCCACCAACCTTGTTACTTCTTGCAGGGTGACCTCAGCATCCCTTCCAGTCCCAAGTCTCCCCAAATCTTTCTGCCTTGAGTTCTTAACTACTAGACACTCGAATTTTTCCCTTCTGATTCATCACCCCCAAAGGAGTGAAACCTGCCCCCAGTTATCAATTCACTTTGGGACATGCACCATACAGTTTGAACAACAAAGACCTATTAGTAGACAACAAACAAATAAACAAAAGGCTTATTAATAGAAACCCCACAGATTCAAAGATGAAATAGTAAGGGGAATCAAACACATAACAGTTACCCAGAAAATAAATACAAAGACCCAATGTCAGGTTTTAGATACAAAACCCTTTTCTAACATAAGTTACCTATTGTCTTTGCTTAGTTTTGCCAGCATGCCCTCTGTCTAAATGCTGGCCCTCAGTTTGTGGATACCGTTCACTTCAAACCCCTTTCCTTTTAACCAGGTTTGCAGGGATTTTTCCCTTTTTCTTTGTGTTTTGTTTCCCTTTCTCTCACATTATTGTAAAGGCAATTCCAAGTTTTCCAAGACTGGGATTTTCTTTTTAGTTTCAAGTTGTTTTAATGTTTTCCCATTTACTTTAATGGACCATCACTTGCCTTTTCCTGGGTTGTACAATGCAAGATGTTTGGAGCTAGCCTCCTCTGGCCTACCACCTCCCTCTTGTGAGATGGAGCTGAATATTACAGCACAAATTATTAGCAGTTTTATAACTACACAAATACATAAATTCATAACCACATCTGCTTTTCATCGGGGCAGCTTTAATTACCACCAAGGCTCCATAGATGCTCCCCCACAGAGGTCTCTCTTAGGGAAGCCAGTTTATGAGAGTACTGGAATACGCAAGGCAGCACCTCTAGTGGAGAAGCACTGGGAGCTGATGGATGACACAGATTGCTCGTCTGATCTGCTAACCCCATTGGGTGGGGTGGGAACATGATCACTTTCCATCACTGGTCCCTTTGCCACTGTTTCTACCAGCTATAAACTTAAAATATGTGATTTATTAAAAACTCAGTTGTTATTGTGATGAATGGTTTGAATGAACTAGGGTAACTACTTATACTGGGAAAGGATTTTTGTTTCCAGTTTCTCTTACCAAGCAAGAGATTCTAACACCAAAATAAACTGTGTTTAGGTTAACTAAAGCTCCAGAGTTGTTAATTAGCTTAAATATAGCCTATTATCATGACAGGTAAAAAGGACAGGTCAATTGTTTGTTTAGAAATTCTACAGTTGCCATCTGTAGCCTCAGAAAATGGAAAGAAATCATCCCTACCATTGGGCCCAATCCTGCAATCATTTTCACAGATATATGATATTACTCTTGCACGTAGCTTCATTGAACTCATTTGAGTAAAGCTAAGCACATACCTACATGTTTGTAGGGTTGGACAACTGTTTGGTAGATGCAAATTATAATTAAAACGTTAAACTTCTCCACTTCTGTTGGGTTTTTCCTCTTGATTTGCTCTACCAATTGGATTGCACTACACACCATGATACTACACACCAATCTACAGAAGATTAAGGAAGAAGCTTAAATTTAATTTTTGTGCTCTTTCTTCTTTTGCTGATAGATAGATGGGGTCATAGGTTCTATGAAAGCTTCATCTTTCTTTTGTCCAGTATGGCTATAACCCTGCTCCTGCAAACATGGGTTTAACTGAGTATTCCTAGTGACTTCACTTCAGCAAAATGGTTCAAAAGGGAGTAATTTCAGCAAAACAGCTTGCTTACAATATGTGCCTTTTTCTGAACAGGTGAGAAAATGTTAATTCAATGACACAGTATGTGGAATGTATTAGTTCACTGTAATCAAAGTTTTCATTATTTTAAAACTGAAACATAGTTTTAAAAGCAATTACCTTTTTAAAAATAAATCTTTGACAAGGGTACATGCTAAATAAAGAAAAAGCAGTACATGCTAAAATAAAACACATGCCAGAATGTCCTTCTTGTGCTAATGAGTCTGCTGCAATAGACAATGGCACATTAGCTGCCCTAAATGAAAGGTAGTATTATTCTGAGGACTACAATATGTGAGAGGCAATATTCAGATAGATTAGAAACTCTTCATGATTCATTTAGCTAGCTGACATTTATGGTTAGATTTCACTAATTATGACAATGCTGGCATTCCCATGACCAGTTTTTTGTTTGCTTACTTTTCTGATCCCATATAGTTGCTGGATGAGGGTAGAAGGGAGTGGAAAACACATTATCTGGGACAACCTGCTTTTATGGTTATTAAAAATAAAAATGATATGTAGCTAGATCTGATTTGTGGGGAGTTGTTCAAATCCCAAAACCACCACATATTATCAACATCTGAATAACTGATCATTTCTCCTTTGATGAGTCTGAAATAGAAGCCTCCTTTCTTACTCTTATTTCTCCTGCCCTAGGCATGTATTTCCGGTTCAGCAGGAAGAGAGTATAAGTTCAGACTCCTCTATGCTTTTTGTTTTCTAAAGCTGCCTATTTACCTTTCCTTATAGACAGTTCCATAGCTGATTTTAGATTACTAGGGCCCTCCAAGGTGGGAGGTTCCCAGAGCTTGGAATGCTGCAAATAAACAGCCCTGCAGCCAGAGTCAGCTGGTACAGGCCACCCATGAGTGTCTAATTGCAGTGTAGACATACTCTCTCATCACTGTCTATTTTGTGATCCCAGAAGGCATTTATCTGTTCCTGAGAGGTGCTGAACACCCACACCTTCGCTGAAGCCCTGTACGGTTAAGAGTAGCATAGGATTTAACCATACTATTCACAGACAACTCCTTGAAACGATGGATTTGTCTCATGAGATTTAGCTGACAGAGAATCAGGAGCAGAGGCAATTTCTCTGCTGATGGAGGAACAGACACAATCTGCTGTGGGATATAAAGTGCAAGAAGTTTTGAGCAAGGCAGGAGCCCTAATTACTGAAAATAAAACAGGTCTGGTGGTCAGAGAGGTGCTTCATGCACACGCTGTTAAGAATTTTCAGTCACCCAGTATGGGCTTCAAAAACAGTCTGCTAGGTTTATAGCATATTTGTGAGAAGCAAATAAAGTGCAGCTTAACAACAACAACAGCTGAAATTCAAAGCATGATTTCCTGTATCTAATGTTTTCCGGTAAACAGTAGCCAATTTGTGAGGAGCAAAAAATGAAGGCATGAAACAAAAGTGGGCAGGGGTCTTAAAAATAAGTTGGAAGGGGTCTTATTGACAAAGTTTATTTTATTTGTTACTTTTGTTGTTGTTAAATAATTACCAAACCCAGAGGCTTTGGTGAACAGAGAACCTGGATAAACATGCCAAGGTTAATCTGCATTCAGTCAGGTTATTCAGCCAGAAGCATTCAGTCAGGTTATTCCATGAGACTTCATGTACTCCTAGGCTCTGGGGTACGCAATGAACTCCACCCACTCTCAATTTTTAAATCACATAATGATTAACACAGATATGGTCAGTACAAGTTGAGGATTTAGAGAGGGAGGAATTGGCACTGAGGGAATCAGGACTTGCTTATGCAGCTATTCTACAGTGTGGAGTATCTCTGATTCAGTAGTGGGTGACTAGAAAATGAAGTAACTGCACCTGTGGTGACCATTAAGTATACTCCAGTGAGCTCAATTGGTTCAATTCCCAGCTTGCCCTATACTGACGAATCAGGTCTTGTGCAGATACACTGACTGCCGACCTGGGGTATTTTTAAGCATACACAAGGCCTCAGATGGTAGTTGTGTGGTTTTTGAGAAAGAATTTGTCTTTGGAAAACACAAATTGTTTTGAAGCCAGCTAACGCTGAATTTAGGTTTTTCTGAGCCCTCTAGTCATTTAGTTTGTATTCATATGCCAGGATACCAATAATATTAACAAATCTTACCTTATTCTCTGATAACACAAACAGTACAAGCCAACTGCACAAGAAATTGCATTTTTAGAAACTAATAATAGTGTAGTTACATAGTGCATGGGCCAGATCAGACTGTAACATGTAAATATAGTACACAGTAACAAATCAGCTACTAATGAGAGTGAAAGAAGAGTTCACCCAAGTTCTGATCTTTTCCAGCATCATCCAGTTTCACACATCTATGCCCCATAAATTTATCCAATATTACCATAAAGCTTCAGGGATGGAAAACTTACCTCTGTCCTCTCCCAGTTATATAGGCTGCTCCAACTGCACAAAATAGCAGTCCAAATTATTTAAGCAGGAGTGCATGCAAACCAGATTTACCCTGGCTTCATAAAAAAATCTCACTCTGCTGAATAGAATTCACATTTGTATTTATATCTATTTAGGTTCTTATATTGTGCTCATCTCTGTGGTATCTGCTAGTAATTTACCTTGGCTCCGGTGATGCTCTAGTAGCTCCACCAAGTCATAATTCAGCCTCAGCCACACTGATATCATCAGTGCTATTGAGATGTCTTGTTCGCCACCATTCATCTAACTTTCTCAGAGCACTTGATAGGTTCACAGGGGCAGCACCAGTTACCTATATACAAGATAGTGAAAGAGCAGTCTGAAAAGGATACACACTTGCATACAATGAGTAACTGGGAGATGGTTCTGATATTCAATACATGGAAAGTTTACTTCACTTACAGACAGGAAAATCATATGCTGCTTCCTGAAACTGGGAACTCTGCAAGGGTTCTAAGCTCTCATTATAACTGAACAGCAAGCGAGACTTTTTTTTTTATTCTTAGGCCAGTACCCTATCAAAGAAACTTTTAAATTCTCCTGTAGGTGGTAATTACAATGACATAGACTTTTTTAGACATTCATTATTTTTTTCTGTTTAAATTCTTTCTTCCAGCTGATTTAGCTATTGTTTTCAGCTTTATAAAAATGGCCCTTTTAAAGCACTGTGTGTGTGGTGGTGGGGGAGCTGGGAATTTATTCTGTTAGCACATAAATAGAATCAAGTCATGATTGCTTGCACCTAAGCAACCCCTAATTTCTGTGTACAGTTCCTCTTGAGCTGTCAAGATGTAAGCTAATAAAGAATTCCCCTTAGGGGCTGGCAATGTTTCTCAAGGTGTTGGAACACTGTGTAATGAATTGTGTTAGTGACATATATAAGTAAAAATATAGGAAAATGTAAAGGAATCTCTGCTCTTGTATGCATCCTTGCTAATGCAGCATTCCAGAACTTAGCTAAAAAAGTTTCATGGTTGTGTAATCCATGAAACCTGGCTTTTCTTTCTTACTCTGTACAACTTTGGTCCATGAAAATAGCAGGTGAAACAGAGTATGACAGGAATTGTTAACTTCAGGTGCCCCCCAAGACAAGAAACAAACTAAGGTCATAAAAACAAACCAGTAAAATAAAACCAATGGATTGAGCCAGTGGGATTAAAAGCAGAGAATAATCATAGAAGCTCACAGAAGTTTTAGTAGGGTAAAATGTGTTAGTTTAGGTTAGTTATCGTGATGTATGCATAAAAAGATTTTAGTTAGGGATTTAGAATGGATAGGTGAACAGCTGAGGTAACTGAGCAACTGAGTCTATGTAAAGTTACAGAAGAAGGTATAAAAGATAGTAATTGACCACAAGAGAGTGGAAAAGAACTGGGGAAGAACATAGCAGAGACTTGAAAAAAGTGGCCCTGTCCACAGGAGAGGTAACTTGATAAATTACTTTTCTTGCCTTACCTGTTTTTGTATGTATATGCTATTAATAGGTGATTGCATTGTTTTAAAACATGCAAAATAAAGGCTACAAGAACCTGTTTAAGCCTAAATTGGAGTGGATCTCATCTGTCATCTAACAAACGATTCATATGCAAGGGGGGTGGGAACTGCCAGAACATATCATGTTCCAGACATGTCCACTCTCACTCTCTTAGTGGGACAGAAGAAGAAATATTATCCCTGTTTTACAGATTCTGCAGTACTACCAAGAGAGATTAAGGCACAGATCCTAAAAGGTATTTAGTATCTGGGTCTAGAGTGACTTTCCCAAGGTCACAGGAGTCTGTGGCAGAGTTCATTTCTCACATAAAGTTTTCATTGAACAATTATAACTACCGCATTAATAAAAGTCAACATCTATTCACAGATAATCTGTGATCAAAAATCAGGGCTTTATATTTGTCAGTTAATTGTATACTATGCATACAGCAAGCTCTATTCATGCTAGATTCAGATAGTAGGTACAATGATGTGCCTTTTCCTACAAATGTCCACCTCCAAATTGCATCAGTATCATTTTCCCAGTAGAATGGAACATGGTAAATAATCTGTAATATAGTAGTCCAGGATAAAAGAATATCTGGAAGCAAAATGAGGAAAATATGAAAATCCCTACCTTTACGTTATGTAAAAAGACAGGCAATCAAAGTTCAGCTGATGCTACATCTTTTCTGTCATTTAACAAATTATTTTGGTGGTGAATGTCAATATTAAAGGTAGAGCAGAGAAAAACTGAATTTCCATTGTGTGGAAAATTCCAACATTGCGACATTTGTCTTTGTCCCAAAATGGAATGAAAAGCTGAAATTTTCCATGGAATAGAACTAACTGTCGTAATTACATGTTTAGTTTCTACTGAAACATTTTGAAATTCCCAAGATTGAAATGTTTCATTTAGGTTTGTTGAAATAAGAACATAAGTACAAGTATACTAGTCAGACCAATGGTCCATTTAGCCCAGTTTTCTGTCTTCCAACAGTGGCCAATGCCATGCGCTTCAGACATGAAATGAAATGACATGAAAAAATAATTCTTAGCCATTTGATAGAATGAGATTAAACTTGTAACATTCCTACTTGACATGTCTTGAAAAATGCTTGCAAAAATGCAAGGGGGAAATAGTTTCTTTTGTCAGAGTTCCAGCTTATCTGTTTAGATAATTATATGGCCCTCATCACGAGTACCTAAGCTCCCATGAAATTTTACACCAAAGTGGTCTAACAAAGCTGTATAAGTGTAGCCAGTTGTTTATGCTTAGGGGAAATCTCCATAGTTATGCCTGGAATTTAAATAGACTTTTGGACAGACTTTTATATACACTAAGGCTCCTTTACTCTACTCTGGCAATGCAAAAAGGACTTCAAATGGGCAGAAATTGTCTCCTTAATTCTCCATGAATATTCATTTGTATTTGAAAATAAATCTCAATTCAGCCATATTGGTGATCATTTCATATTTGCTGTTTGCACACTTCCAAGTAGCTGACCTTTACTGGCATAAATAGGTACAAAAATCAAGGGTTAAGTTCAAATGCTTGAATATTCACATAAATCATCCAATGTAGCGAACAGAAGAAATACCATGAGACCTATGTCACTAAACAAAACAGTGCACACTTCAAAAGTTCTCATATCTGATATTAACAATGCACTCTTCATACAGAAAACAAATTCACAAAAATTAACAAATACATTTAAGAACTTAGTAAACCACCATGAACATTCTGCAAACAGAAAAAGTGGAAAATTTGACTAGTAATTTATTCTGTGATTTGTTTGCTCTGCTTATAAAGATGGACTGTGAATTGGCATTCTGCAGCTGCCAAAAAAAGGAAATAAGCTTTCTTAAGGAAAAATGAATTTGCTTTCTTGACTGAAGAAGCTTCACCATCAGTTTCATGGTGATTTGCTCTTTTTTTAAATTTTTATCTTTTTAATTAAATCATCTGATACACACTTTGGATGAAATATTCTCTTGAGAAGGATTTGGGTACCTTGCCAGATGTAGCCTATTAAAAGATCTTAACTGATAATAGTAACACCAATCATTTAGTTACTTAGCAACACAGATTTATGTTCTTACAAATCATCTTAGAGCATTTTAACTGCTTGTGAGACACAGCATGGTGATAAAAGTCAATGATATTTAAACATTTTTTACTATTATTCAACTGCAAGAGGATTAACAGCTGCTATTGAACTTAATTGATTAAACATCCTGCTGTAAAATTATCCACTTATTTCAAAATTTCATTAATTTGAACAGCCTCTGTAACCATTCACAAGTGCTGTGAAGTTGTATGCACTATTTCCTTTTCTTTCTGTTTCAAAATGGGAAAGGGGCCAACACAGGCTTTACAGCATGTTCAGTAAAAGGATAGAGAATGATATTTAGGATCCTAGAAAGAACAGGCCATAGGCCATCTTCTTGCTCCTAAACCAACCAATCTCATTAACTGCCATACTGCATATTGTTTTCATTTTTAATACAATATTTGTCTTTCCTGTTGAATAAAGAAAAGTATTCCTTTCTCTTACTTTTATACTATTTTCATAATTTTTCCTTACAAAGATTTAAAAAAGCAGCCGGCATCATATGATGTGAAATTAAAATATCTAGGTGAATGGATGGAGTTGTGTTCCAAATTTATGTTTCAGTTTAGCTACCATTAGTGTGGGGTCGATTCCCACCTCTGCCTGTTCCTACTACATACATCTTCTAAATTTCTTTTCCATTTGCACCAAATTGTGACACGATCAGTTTGATTCCCTACTTTGTGATCTGGTGACCCCGAAGTTATCTTATAAATAGTATGGTTAGGTAAGATAGTTTCTCCTTTCAGATTCATAGATTCCAAGGCCAGAAAGGGCCATTAGAATAATGTAGTCTGACTGCCTGCATAACACAGGACATAAATAATTCCTAGAGCATATCTTTTAGAAAAAAACATCCAATCTTGATTTAAAAATTCTCAGTGATGGAGAGTCCACCATGACCCTCGGTAAATTGTTCCAATGATTAACAACTTTTACAGTTAAAAATGTACACCTTATTTCCTGTCTGAATTTGTTCCCCATGCAGATACTTATAGATTGTAATCAAGTCACCCCTTAATCTTCTATTAGTTAAATTAAATAGATTGAGCTCCTGGAGTCTATCACTATAAGGCATGTTTTCTAATACTTTAATTATTCTTCTGGCTCTTCCCTGAATTTATCAAACACTCCGATTTATCAACATCCTTCTTGAAATGTGGGCACCAAAATTGGACACAGTATCCCAGCAGCAGTTGCACCAATGCCAAATACAGAGGTAAAATAATCTCTTTACTCCTACTTGAGAATCCCTTGTCTATGCCCCCCCAGGACTGCATTAGATCTTTGGCCACAGCAACAAATATGGGAGCTCATGTTCAGCTGATTATCCACCATGATCCCCCAAGTCTTCTTCAGAGTCACTGCTTCCCAGGATAGAGTCCCCTATCATGCAGTGTGGCCCAAGTTTTTTGTTCTCAGATGTATACATTTATATTTAGCCATATTAAAATGCATATTTGTTTGCTTGAGACCAGTTTACCAAATGATCTGGATCACTCCGAATCAGTGACCTGTTCTCTTTATTATTTTACTCCTCCCCAATTCTTGTATCATCTGCAAACTTTGTCAGTGATGATTTTATGTTTTCTTCCAGGTCATTGATATAAGAACCAATCCCTGTGGTAACTAACTGGAAACAGACCCACTCAGTGACGATTCCCCGTTTACAGTTACATTTTGAGATCTATCAACTAGCCAGTTTTTAATCCATTTAATGTGTGCTATGTTAATTTTATATTATTCTAGGTTTTTAATCAAAATGTCATGCAGTATCAAATCAAATATCTTACAGTAGTCTAAGTATAGTCAACACTATTATCTTTATCCAGCAAATTTATAATCTTATAAAAAACAGATATCAAGTTAGTTTGGCAGGATCTATTTTTCATAAATCCATCTTGAGTTGCATTAATTACATTACCGTCCTTTATTTCTTTGTTAATTGAGTCCTGTATCAGCTACTCCATTATTTCACCTGGGAGCTACGTAAAGCTGACAGCCCTATAATTACCCGAGGCATCCTGATTACCCTTATTTAAGTTTGGCACAACATTAGCTTTCTTCCAGACTTCTGGAACTTCCCCGATGCTCTAAGACTTACTGAAATTCAAAGTTAATGATCCAGCAAGCTCTTCAGCCAGCTCTTTTAAAACTATTTCATTCAAGCAATCTGGACCTGCTGATTTAAAATGTCTATTTTTAGCAGCTTCCATTTAACATTGTCCAGAGATCCTAGTGGAATGGAAAGAGCATTATCATCATATGATGAGACTGTATCATCTGTTTTTTCCCCAAATACAAAAAAAATATTTATTGAACAATTCTGCCTGTTCTGCATTATTATTAATAATTATTAAAATTATTACCCATTGTCATCTAGCAATGGACCAATACCATTGTCAGGATTCTTTTGTACCTAACATATTTTTAAAACTCCTTCTTATTGTCCTTAACTCTGTTGGCCGTAGATTTATCCCTGTGTCTCTTGGCTTCCCTTATCAATTTTCTACAATTTCTAACTTCTGATGTTATATTCATTCCCTTTCTTCCATGTATTGTATTTTTTAAAAAATGTTTTACAGCTCCCTTTACTTTCCCTGAAAATTAGGTTGTTGGGGATTTTTTTAAAACCAAAAAGGGACTTCTTCCTCAATTATGGAACTTACTGTTTCACCGTGTGTGTGCACTGTTGGGGATCAAGAAGCTACAGACCTCCCTTTATCACCCCCAGTCACATGGGCTGGTCAAATGCTTCAATGGGATGCTAAGGGAGATGCTCTATAAGTTCCCTCCACAGGAACTCTACCACTGGGACCAGCTGATCCTGCCCTTACCGTTGGCCATTAGAAAGTGCCCCAGTCCTCCATGAAGTTCTCTCCCTTCAAACTACTGTGTGGTTGACAACCCTGAGGGCTGTTATACCTAGTGAGGGAGACCTGGGAATATACCCCATTGCCAGCCCAATCCTCTAATTTGTCTAATTTGTCCCTGCACTCCACCATATCTACCATTCCCCCCAGCTTAGTGTCATCTGCAAACTTGCTAACTGTGCAATCCAGCCATTCTCCAGATCATTAATGAAGATGTTGAACAAAATCGGACCTGGGGCACTCCACTTGTTACAGGCTGCCAACTACCATTGAGCCATTGATCACTACCCATTGAGCCTAATGAGCTAGCCAGCTTTTTATCCATCTTATAGTCCATTCATCCAATCCATACTTCTTTAACTTGCTAATAAGTATACTGTGGGAGACCGTTTCAAAAGCTTTGCTAAAGTCAAGGTGTATCACATCCACGGCTTTCCCCACATCCACAGTCAGTCATCTCATCATAGAAGGCAGTCAGGTTGGTCAGACATTACTTGCCCTTGATGAATCCATGATGACTGTTCCTAATCACCTTCCTCTCTTCTAAGTGCCTCAAAATGGATTCCTTGAAGACCTGCTCTATGATTTTTCCGGGGATTGAGGTGAGGCTGACTGGACTGTAGTTCTCTGGATTCTCCTTTTTCCCTTTTTTAAAGATGGGCACTATATTTGCCTTTTTCCAATCATCCGGGAACTTCCCCAATCACCACGAGTTTTTAAAGATAACTCTCCAATCACATCAGCCAACTCACTCAGCACCCTCGGATGAATTGCATCTGGCCCCATGGACTTGTGCATGTCCAGCTTTTCTAAACAGTCCTGAACCTGTTCTTTCAGAACTGAGGGCTGTTTACCTCCTCCCCATTCTGTGCTGCCCAGTGCCTTAGTCTGGGAGCTGACCTTGTCTGTGAAGATAGAGGCAAAAAAGCTTGGGGAGGCCTAGGATATCACAACTCTCAATCTCACGAAGGGCTACTGACAGATTCCCGGGGAGAAGACCACATTTACCACCCCGAACCTATCAGTTCACCTGGATGCCCTTCAGCCTTCATGGAGCCCCAGTAATGTTCCAGCGGTTGATGGACTGCCTCCTGCATCCCCACCCCGAGTATGCTGTGGTCTATTTAAATGATGTAGTGGAGTACAGCCACCACTGGGGAGACCATCTGAACCAGGTAGCAGCCGTTCTTCAGGCCCTGCAAACTGCTGGGCTAACTGTGAACACAAAGAAGTGCCAGATTGGGTGGCAAGAAACCGCCTACTTGGGTACACCCTGGGGCCATGTCCAGTCTGCACCCTCATGGGGAAGGTCCAAGCAGTGCAGGCCTGCCTGGTCCCAACCACAAGGAAACAGATGCAGCAGTTCCTGGGGCTAGCCAGATATTTCCAACAGTTTGTTCCACGATTTGCCTTGATCTCAGCCCTCCAACCACTTCCTGACCAACCACAGCCTGCATCGAGTGCAGTGGTCTGCTGAGTGTGAAGACGCCTTCTGGACCCTTAAAAATCATCTGTGCAGAAAGTCAGTGCTCTTTAGACCTGACTTGTATCACAACTTTACCATCCAGATGGACACTTCAGAGGTGGGGCTCAGGGCCGTCCTCTCTCCAGGAGGTGAAAGGGGAAGAGCACCCTACCATGTATATCAGTCGGAAGCTGTTTCCCCAAGAGCGAAACTACTTAGTCATGAGAAAGAGGCCCTTGACATCATGTGGGCTGTGGACACCCTCACATACTATCTCCTCGGTGCCCCCTTTGTGCTTATAATAGACCATGGCCCCCTTAAAATGGCTGAACAGTATGAAGAACCCCATATCCAGATTGATGTGATGGTACCTCACCCTCCAGCTGTATGCATTCACTGTCAAACGCTAAGCAGGTAAGGAGAATGCTAACATGGACTTTCTGTCATGCTTGGGGGAAAGTGAGTTTACCAGCCCCGAGGACTGGGAGCGTAGTGTAGTGAGGCAGAATGGGGACCGTCTAAGCCAGAGGGGTAGGAAGTTCCCTCTGCTCCACTGGTGGTTGGAGCCAGGCCAGGCCCTCCCCTTGTGCTGGAAGTTGAAAGATGAGATAGGAAACATAAGAGGTGGGGTATCCAGCTCAGTTGGGCCTGGGCCAGGGAAGCACACAATGTCTCTAGCCTGCTGCAGGCCTCCGGATCTGCCCCCTGACTCTAGAGGAGACTAAGTGCGGAGAGGAGCTTCTGGGATTGCCTGCTACCAAATACCCTGAGGAGACAGAGGACCATTGGACTAGAGAACCTGATCCCTGGACTGTGGTAGGAAGTAGCCTAGGGAAACCAGACTTGAATCAGCTTTTGCTGTCAAAGCATGAGTCAGCATGTTTCAGTGGGATCCCCACTGATCCAGTGATGGAACCCTGAGCCACTGTTAGGGGCCTGGGCTGGGACCTGGTGGAGTAGGTTGGGCCTGGGTTCACCTACCCCCCCTGCTGCCAATCCCACCTCCGGGGCGGCAGCCTCCTCACCTGAGGCCGAACGGCTTGTATTCACCTGCAGTCTGCCCAGCCAGAAAGCTGAGCTCTAGCCTGCTTGCTGCTTTTGCCCCATACAGAGGGCCAGAGCTCCTTAGGTGGCTTACTGCTCCAGCCTGCCTGAGGGCCAGAGCTCCCTTGACTGCTTACTGTATATTTATTAATTTGTATAATTTGAATTGCAGACAGGCTGATCCAATGATGTTACAATGCTGATTAGGTCCAGAATTGGAACTCAGTGTATTGTTTTTTATCTAGTCATGGTCCAAATCAAAATTCAGATACAAAATGGCCATTCACACTATCTTGTTCTGGGATGTGGACACATATTTCCAACCTCCTTCTAGGCTCCTCAAGAGCTTCCATCCAGCTAGTCTATTCCCCAGCAAAATCCTCTTTGATAGGAGAGGATTGTCATTATATCAAGTCCACATCTCCCTTCAAATCCACTGATGACTTCTGAGAGGGTTGCCATTAGAACTTCAACTTACTGGGCTCTTCTTGGGGCCCCACTGACAGCTCTCCCCAATGGCTTCTTTTGGGAGCTGAAAAGTGAGGCCCACATTCCAATCCAATGAGGACCTCCAGGAATGTTAGCTGGCCATTGTCACCTACCCATTATACGTATGGGTCAGCATGAAGCTGCACAAGTACAGTGCCACAATTTGTGCAGCCACTGGAACTACAACAGTATCACTCCACCTGGCCTGTTTGTGTGTGTAGGAGAGCAGAGAGAACTGCGGAAAAAAAGCGGGCAAGGCTTGGACAGGAATTACATTCTGCTTCTGAATCCCAGAACTGGAAAATCACCTTCCAGGTCTGAATTTCACTGAACTCAAGGAATGTTTGGATCCAAGGTTCTGCTTTAGATCCTCTTCTGTCTTTTACATGTGTTTGTATATTCTTGTTTCATGTTAAAACTTGCATTTTAATACTATTTAAAAGTAGTAAAGGTTTTATAATCTGCTTTCCATCATAAATTATACTGAATACAATAATATTGCAGCAATCTTGTAAAATTTTCATTACAGACATCTCAGGATAATTAACTAAGGATCAAAGGAAGTAATAATAATGGCTTATCTATTGTGAGTTTGGTTATAAAGTTAATCTTGAGCTTTTATTACTTAATCCTCTTTCACATAAATTAGAGCTATATAAAAATGACAGCTGAACTATGTTGTTTTCCTTTAGAAATGAAGGATCAAGAAGCTGTGAGGTTGTGTGGCCATTCCACAGTCCATTCCACAGACACTGAGAGCAGGGCTGCGTACACAGACAGGTAGAATAAGCAGATCTGACCACAGATCTTTGAGCTGCATAGATTTAATAATCACTAGTTTTGGATGCAATTGCTATTTCATTTGCTATTGTTATTCTGTCGGAGAAGCTGCAGAGTGACTAGTCTGGATTGGGCACAGAGGACTGCATTCCCAGCCAACCTGATCCTCCCATACAAAGCTTGCTTTCTTATGGTTTGATTTTAATCATCAAGGCTATGTCTATACTGCAAAGAAAAACCTGTGGCACCAAGTCTTAGAGCCAGGTCAATTAATTTGGGCTTGCCGGGGTTAGGCTGAAGGGCTAAAAATAGCAGTGTAGGTGTTCCATTCTGGGCTGAAGCCCAGGCTCCAAAACCCTTCCCCATCACTGGGTTTCAAAGCTGAGTCCAAGCCCGAGTGGGGACATCTACACTACTATTTTTAGCCCACAGCCCAAGCCCTCAGAGCCCAAATCAATTGACCTGGGCACTGAGACTCGGTGCCATGAGTTTTTCTTTGCCATGTAAATATACCCTAAGAGAATTCAGTCTCTAGGATTGTCAGTCCTGTTGCACCTTGATAGAGGTGCATAAATTTGTAGAAAAAAATATAAGTGTTGTATTATCTTGTTTCAAAGTCCAGGAAATATTCTTTCTTTTCCCTTTAAACAGTATAACGATAGGTTCCTAAATAAAGGCCAGATAGTGATACCCGTACTTCTGCTGCATAGTACCTTACTCTGAGAGTGGTTTCATTAAAATCAATCAATGAAGCTAGCCGTAAGTAACTCCTGTTTACAGGAAATTAGCAATCTGTCTCATGCAGGGTGATAACTGTTATATAATTCTGCATTTTCTGTTAAAATTGTTTTAACTAAACATATTGTAGGCTTTTTGATAAATATTTAAGATATAAGCAACATTCAATATGTCTCTTTGGCAACAGAAAGATGACAAAAGTCAAGCATTCATTAGATTTCAGAAGAACACTGGGAATTTAGTAGTGGGATATGCTGAAAAGTTCAACATAATTATATGATGTTTCTTTATTTAATTGCTATTATACAGCCTGCTAGATTGCTGTATCATTGTTAGTAAATTAGGTGTCCCTTACTTATTTTTAGCATTTTTAGTATGTATGGAATTAAAGGTTTTGTTCTTTGTTCTCCTTCCTTCATGTAGCAAGTTCCATTATACTGGAATTTTCCAAATTCAAATTTATCTGAATGAGAATGGAATGGTTGAACTGGTTCAGATTCAGGAAGAAACAACCTGACACTCCCTGGCCCAAACCTTGGTCCCCAAATTGATCCCTTGGGTATTTCTGAAATGTTAAGTTACTCTTTTAAAAAACTGGGGTTTATAAATGCATATCAGCTTCTGGTTGGGTCAAAATATCATGAGAAGCACTATTTGTGCATTCTTTTTCTCACCCTATTATAAATAGTAACACCTAACTCTTAAATAGTGTTTTCATCAGTAGATTTCAAGTACTTTCACAAAGTGGTAAGCCAATATTATTATTTTCAATTTACAGATGAGGAAATTGAGGCACAAAGAAGGACATGACTTGTCCCAGTTGTCCAGCAGGTTAGCATTAGAGATGAGAATTAAACCTATCTCCAGTGCCCCAGACCAGTGACCTAGGCCATACTGTCTCCCGAGAACCAGGAGGCTTGAAATGTCATGGGAAAAATTTGTTCCTATGAGAATTTGCGCCCCTTGCTCAATTAAATAAGCATTAGAACTGATAATTTAGAGCTAGACTTTTAAGGATATTTAGGCACTAAACAGAGAAGATAGGCCCCTAGCGAGATTTTCAAAAGTGTCTGGGAGCCTAACTTCCACTGAAACCAAAAGAAGATAGGCTCTTTGGATTTTTGAAAATCCCACTAGACATCTATCTGAATATTATGATGCCTAAATACCTTTAAAAATCTAGCCCTAAAAGCCTAATCCTGATGGGCACCTCCATGATGAGATCCTTCAACTCTCATTGAGCATTGCTCAGTGCATATCACACAGTTATACTTGCCCTGCTCTTCCAGCTCTTGGTCCAGCCCTGCTTCCTGCTTTTGTTAATTAACATACACTAGCCAGTGTGTGTTAAAGTGTGTGTGTGTGTATATATATATATATATATATATATATATATATACAATAACTACCTGCAATGTACATGTTAGTATGATCTGAATGAGTTCTCCCTGATAGCTAGTGATGAACTGGGGGAAAACACTTCAGGAACCAACCTTGTTTGCATAGACATACCTACTCTGCCTAGGTTCAGAGCATGATGAAGCTGCTTTGCCCAAATGATCACTTTTGGCTGGTGTTGGATTGCAAGTCACTTTGGTGTTGGGTGACAGGTTGATGAAAGGTTGCTGTCCCTGTTCTGTGAGTGGGACAGCAGAACTGTGCTTGGCATGCTCTAATTAAGGGCGGTCACCTCAACTGAACTGCACTTGCTAAGCAGGGGATAGGGGTGCCAAAGCCCAGTGGAGAGGAGATGATGTGGGGACACGTCTGGGTGGTTTCTGTCCAAAGAGACCTAGGCACCATTTGACCCTTTCCTTCTCCACTGTTTAATGACAGAGCTGGTAAGACTCAATTGAGAATCTTTTGTTTTGTTGTGGATCACCAGATCTGAAATAATTGATAACCAGATTTAAGTATTAAGCCTTACACCTTCTATGGGGCAGTATCTTTCCCAGAAGACACTGACCAGTCTAGTCTATTAGTGAAGCTCTCACACTAACTGCGGAAGTCACTGAGCTCTGTTAAGTGGGGGGACGACAAGACATCGCTGAGGTTGCAGTACAGTGACACAGCGGGTGATGGTGCAATGGCTGAATGAACAACAATGCAGGCAATGGCTAGCAGCAGAGTGGACCAGCAATGGACAGAGGGGTGGCAGCAGCAGGCAGCAACACACAGTACGGCAGAGCAGCAGCAGCTGAGACGTTGCTCGACACCTCCCTGTCCAGAGGTGAACTCTGACCCAGTTGAGTGGGGTGCAGTGGAGGGAGAGGGGAGCGGCAGGTTAAAGGAACTTTTTTGGTTGGACTTCATCAGTGCAAGGTGAGAACCTGAGACAAAGGACATTGCTCAGACTACTCTAGGGTAGGTGTTTTGCTCAGAGTCACAGGCTTCTGAATCATGCTTATGGAGTTCTCCCAAATTAATGTCATATTATTTCCCCCTTTTTATTGAAAGTTTTCTTTTTACACACAGATTCAGTGCTTGCAAGTGGGGGCTCGAGCCGGTTCTGTGTTGTATTGTTTAGAGGAATCCCTAGATATTGGACTTGGCCCTTGTCACTTCCAATTCCAACTGGCAGAAGGGTTTCATACATATTTTAAACATTTAAGTATACATATTAAGCATTAGTCTAGCATATAAATTGCCTAGATTGGCCTGTAACTCGACTATAATCCTGAATGCTTATACTAAGTATCCCAAAACACCTTGCATTAGCTGCAGTAGGCCTTGACTTGAATAGATAGGAAAACTGTCAGTAACAAGACAGATTATTATTTTTTCATAACAAAAGGAAAGGAATTGCCCACACAGAACTCATAGGTGACTTCATCCCCTTTAGTATCTGGAATGTATGGACTCAAAACAAAGAGAAAGGTGCATCGTAACCTGGAATGCTCAGGTTCCAGAACAAACAGGGCAAAAAGCTGACTGACTAAATTATGTACAGAGTACCCTTTTCTGGTAAACGAGTACAAAAGTATGTCTTTTGAGACATAGCTTTGGGGAGTACACTTTCTGCATAAGGTGATTGTAACATTGCTGCACAGGACAGCTATTCAGAGATTGGTATCATACAGAAACTTTTCCCTGTACTATATTAATAAATCTGACTGACATTAATTATTGTATGCATCATGGCTGTAGCCATGTTGATCTCAAGATATTAGACAGACAAGTTGGATTAGGTAATATATTTTATTGGACCAACCTCTGGTTGGTGAGAGAGCCCAACTTCTGTTCATGAGATCTGGGAGAGGTACTCTGAGCATCACAGATAAATGCAAGGTGGAACAGATTGGTTATTTCATCTCAAATATATTTCATAATGAAATAACGAACCAAAGTGTGGTCAAGCAGTTGACTATACAATATATAAACACCTTGGTCCAATCCCTGCTCCAGCCTTTTCCAGTCTTTGCTCATGCTTTGTTCCATTCCTTGTTCCAGCCCAGCTTCTGTTCTACTGCAGCCTCTGCTCCCCTCTGGCTTCAAACTTTTGGCTTTGAACCCTGGCTCTGCCTCTCGCTTACAACTCTGGTCAATCCTCTTGTTCTAGCATTTGGCTTCTGTCTCTCTAGTACTGACCGTTGGCTCATTTCCTGGATTCTGCCCACCACGGACCCAGCTCTATCCAGTTGGCTGAACCCTCACTTCCACTATTAGGCTTGACCACTCATGGCCAGTCAGTTACTTTGCATTACACAACCAGTGTCAAACTTGGTGCATTAATATGAGAACTAAAGCACAATTTGCTCTCAGTAATGATAATGGTGTAACACCAATTGTCTTCATAATTAACGGGCCCTATATTTGCTATGCTGTATTAGCTGAATCAAAAAGAACAAACATTACCCTGGAAAAGGAGGGGGTGGTGGTGCAAAATAAGCAGGTTAGATGGCCGGAATCTGGTGTTGGATGCATGAGCAGAGGGCTATAACAGAGAGTTAGAGATTATATCAGGCTCAGGTCCCATGTGAGAAGATTTTTGAACAAAGGAGGTGGTGGGAGTATAGAGAGAGCAAAAGCATCTGATATGTGTTGTTGAGGTTTGTTGCAGTAATAGAGTTTCAGGGTTCTTGTTAAATTTTTTTATACATAGAATGTTAAAAAGTCACTACATCACCTGAACGGTCTGCATGTTGGGAAAGCAGTATTTTCAATAAAGTTTTATATCTGCTTTTCAGGTAATCAAACAATGCTAACTTGCTGCAGTTTCTCATACCCAGTATACTCCTGGCTCAGCTTTCTTCACTTATCTTCAGAGAGAAGTCTTTGAAAAGACTTTATGGTTTCACTGTTAACTATTTCTTTCAATAAAAAATTATGCTCCCTTTTTCATTCAGAAGATCAGGCTCCCTCTAACATCCCCTCACCCGAGTTCTGTGAGGGGAATCCAGCCTCTGGATCCCTGGGTGTTTTAAATCTTCCTGGGTCTTAGCAGGCTGCAAGCACTTTTTTAGTATAATAAAGTATAAGACCAGAAGAGACTACAAAATCATCTAGTCTGACTTCCTGTCTATCACAGACGACCACCACAGCCACCTACAAGCCAGACTCAACAACTGAAATTAGACCAAAGTATTACAGCCCTCAGATGGATAAACTATTATGTGCCACAAGCAGCGAATACGAGAGACTGAGGTGCACCAAACCCCAAGGTCCCTGCAATGTCATGGATTTAGTTAAGTGGGTTATACCCAGGTGATCCAGAAAGTGACCCACTCCCCATGCTGCATAGGAAGGCAAAATACCCCCAAGGTCATGGTCACTCAGAGCCAGGGGAAAATTTTTTCCTGACTCCCTCAGTCTGTTATCCCTTGATGGAAATGGAGCCCCTAATCTCACCTGCTTAGACCCCCAGATCCAGTACTAACCCCCAAATTACCCCAGGATCTTAAACTCACCTTCTCCCAGAATCCCACCAAAGGGTTACAGTTTCTATCTCCAGGACAACATGATCAGTGTAACATGCAACAGACACTTTGCATAGAATTCTACAACATTGTTGCTCTTTGGTTTATCATGTGATAAATACACTAATCATACAAAAATATAAAACATACATGCTTTTCATACAATCATAGAATCATAGAATATTAGAGTTGGAAGGGACCTCAGGAGGTCATCTAGTCCAACCCCCTGCTCAAAGCAGAACTAACCTCAGCTATATCATCCCAGCCAGGACTTTGTCAAGCTTCAGCTTAAAAACCTCTAAAGATGGAGATTTCACCACCTCCCATTCCAGTGCTTCACCACCCTCCTAGTGAAAAACTTTTTCCTAATGTCCAACCTAGACCTCCCCCTGCAACATGAGACCGTTGCTCCTTGTTCTGTCATCTGCCACCACCGAGAACAGCCTAGCCCCATCCTCCCTGGAACCCCCTTTCAGGTAGTTAAAGGCTGCTATCAAATCCCCCCTCATTCTTCTCTTTTGCAGACTAAACAAGCCTAGTTCCCTTAGCCTCTCCTCATAAGTCCTGTGCTCCAGCCCCCTAATCATTTTTGTTGCCCTCCGCTGTACTCTATCCAACTTGTCCACATCCTTTTTGTAGTGGGGGGCCCAAAACTGGACACAATATTCTAAATGCGGCCTTACCAAGGCCGAATAGAGGGGAATAATCACTTCCTGTGACCTGCTGGCAATGCTCCTCCTAATGCAGCCCAATATGCTATTAGCCTTCTTGACAACCAGGGCACACTGCTGACTCATATCCAGCTTTTTATCCACTGTTACCCCCGGTCCTTTTCTGCAGAACTGCTGCCTAGGTCGTCGGTCCCCAGTCAGTAGCTGTGCATGGGATTCTTCCTTCCTAAGTGGAGGACTCTGCACTTTTCTTTGTTGAACCTCATTAGATTTCTTTTGGCCCAATCCTCCAGTTTGTTTAGGTCCTTCTGTATCCTATCCCTACCTTTCAGGGTATCTACCACTCCCCCCAGCTTAGTGTCATCTGCAAACTTGCTGAGGGTGCAATCTACCCCATCTTCCAGAGCATTAATGAAGATGTTGAACAAAACCGGCCCCAGGACCGACCCCTGGGGCACTCTGCTTGTGACTGGTTGCCAGCTAGACATGGAGCCATTGACCACTACTCGTTGAGCCCTATGCTGTAGCCAGTTCTCTATCCATTTTATAGTCCATTCATCCAACCCATACTTCTTTAACTTGCCGATAAGAATACTGTGAGAGACAGTATCAAAAGCTTTGCTAAAGTCAAAGTATATCACATCCACTGCCTTCCCTACATCCACAGAGCCAGTCACCTCATCATAGAAAGCAATCAGGTTGGTCAGGCATGACTTTCCCTTGGTGAATCCGTGTTGACTATTCCTGATCACCTTCCTCTCTTCCAAGTGCCTTAAAATGGATTCCTTGAGGACCTGCTCCATGATTTTTCCAGGGATTGAAGTGAGGCTGACCGGTCTGTAGTTCCCTGGATCCTCTTTCCTCTCTTTTCTGAAGATGGGCACTATATTTGCTTTTTTCCAGTCCTCAGGGACCAACCCCTGTTGCCACGAGCTTTCAAAGATAATAGCTAATGGCTCTGAAATCACCTCAGCCAACTCCCTCAGCACCCTCGGGTGCATTGCATCCGGCCCCATGGACTTGTGTATGTCTAATCCTTGTAAATAGTCTTGGACCTGTTCCTTCAGCACTGCGGGATGTTCGCCTCCTTCCCATTCTGTGCCACCCAGTGAAGCAGTCTGGAAGCTGATCTTGTCTGTGAAGACAAAGGCAAAAAAGGCATTCAGTATCTCAGCTTTCTCCACATCCTCTGTCACTAGGTTGCCTCCCTCATTCTCTAAGGGCCCCACACTTTCCCTAATCTTCCTCTTGTTGGCAACATACCTGTATAAACCCTTCTTGTTCCCCTTCACGTCCCTTGCTAGCTGCAACTCCAATTGTGCTTTGGCCTTCCTGATTTCATTCCTGCATGTTCGAGCAGTATTTTTATAATCCTCCCTAGTCATCTGACCAAGCTTCCACTTCTTGTAAGCTTCTTTTTTGTGTTTAAGTTCACCAAAGACTTCTTTGTTAAGCCAACCTGGATGCCTACCATATTTGTTATTCTTTCTGCACATCGGGATGGTTTGCTCCTGTGCCCTCAATAAGGTTTCTTTAAAATACAGCCAGCTCTCTTGGATTCCTTTCCCCCTCATATTAGCCTCCCAGGGAATCCTGCCCATCAATTCCCTGAGGGAGTCAAAGTCCGCTTTTCTAAAGTCCATGGTCCGTATCCTGCTGTTCTCCTTTCTTCCTTTTGTCAGGATCCTGAACTCGACCATCTCATGGACACTGCTGCCTAGGTTGCCACCCACTTCTACTTCCCCTACCAAATCTTCCCTGTTTGTGAGTAGCAGGTCAAGAGAAGCACGGCCCCTAGTTGGTTGCTCCAGCAGTTGCACCAGGAAATTGTCTGCCACACTATCCAAAAACTTCCTGGATTGTTTGTGCTCTGCTGTATTGCTCTTCCAGCAGATGTCAGGGTGATTGAAGTCCCCCATGAGAATCAGGTCCTGTGAACTGGAAACTTTCCCTAGTTGAGTAAAGAGAGCCTCATCTACCTCATCCTCCTGGTCTGGTGGTCTATAACAGACACCCATCACGACATCACCTTTATTGTTCTTTCTTTTAAGCTTAACCCAGATACTCTCAACTGGCTTATCTCCAGTTTCAAACTGGAGCTCAGAGCAATCATAGTGCTCTCTTACATACAGTGCAACTCCTCCACCCTTTCGCCCCTGCCTGTCCTTCCTGAACAGTTTATACCCATCCATGACAGTGCTTCAGTCGAGTGAGTTACTCCACCACGTCTCAGTTATTCCAGTCATGTCGTAGTTTCTTGACTGTGCCAGGACTTCCAGTTCCTCCTGCTTGTTTCCCAGGCTTCTTGCATTTGTGTACAGGCACTTCAGATAAGTAGCCGACTGGCCTACTTTCACAGTATGAATCAGGAGGCCTCCCCTGCTGCACCCTCCTCCTTCTGCTTCCTTGTGGTGTCCCTCTTCCCCACTTACCTTCAGGCTTAGGTCTCCGTCCCCCGTCAAACCTAGTTTAAAGCCCTCCTCACTAGGTTAGCCAGCCTGTCTGCGAAGATACTCTTCCCTCTCTTCGTTAGGTGAATCCCGTCTCTTCCTAGTAATCCTTCTTCCTGGAACAACATCCCATGATCGAAGAATCCAAAGCCCTCTCTTTGACACCACCTGCGTAAACACACATTTATTTCCTCAATGCGACGGTCCCTGCCTGGGCCTTTTCCCTGAACAGGGAGGATGGATGAGAACATCACTTGTGCTTCAAACGCCTTTATCTCTTTTCCCAGAGCCACATAGTCTGCAGTGATCCGCTCAAGATCATTCTTGGCAGTGTCATTGGTGCCCACGTGGAGAAGTAGGAAGGGGTAGCGGTCTGAGGACTTGATAAGTTTTGGCAGTCTCTCCGTCACATCCTTAATCCTAGCTCCAGGCAAGTAGAACACTTCTCTAGTTTCCCGGTCCGGACGGCAGATGGATGACTCCGTCCCCCTTAGGAGGGAGTCCCCGACCACCATCACCCTTCTCTTCTTCTTGGGAATGGTGGTCGTGGAACCCCCGTTCCTAGGACAATGCATCCCTTGCCTTCTGATCAAACGGGTCTCCTTCTGATCCATTCCCTCTGATGGGTCCTTTTCCCTTCACTCCAGCTTGCCCTTCCCTTTAGAGTCCTTGGCACACCATGTCTGTTCAGAGAGGCAAGGTCTCCCTTGCCTCATCCACTTCCTGCAGCAGCTTCCCTCATTGTAAGCAGGTAAAAAATGGCCAAAGAACAAATAGAGAAGCTTCTGCCCTTTAGATTACCTTCCCATCCTTGTCAGGTGATTCCCTTGTCAGTGAAGTCTCCTGTTTTCCAACAGTGGCCAATGACAGGTGCTTCAGAAGGAATGAATAGAACAGGTAATCATCAAGTCACCCTGTCATAAAGCCCCTTGTCACCCATTCTCAGCTTCTGGCAAACAGAAGCTAGGGACACGTCAGAGCATGGTTTTGCTTCCCTGCCCATCCGGGCTAATATCCATTGATGGCCCTATCCTCCATGAACTTATCTAGTTCTTTTTTGAACCCTGTTATAGTCTTGGCCTTCACAACATCCTCTGGCAAAGAGTTCCAGAGACTGACTGTGCTTTGTGTGAAAAAATACTTCCTTTTATTAGTTTTAAAACTGCTGCCTATAATTTCATTGGGTGACCCCTAGTTCTTGTTATGAGAAGGAGTAAATAATACTTCCTTATTTACTTTCTCCACAACAATCATGATTTTATAGGCCTCTATCATATCTCCCCTTAGTTGTCTCTTTTCCAAGCTGAAAAGTCCCAGTCTTATTAATCTCCCCTCATATGAAACCTGTTCCATATCCCTAATCATTTTTGTTGCCCTTTTCTGTACCTTTTCCAATTCCAATATATTCTTTTCAATATGGGGTGACCAAATTTGCACGCAGTCTTCAAGATGTGGGCGTACCATGGATTTATAAAGAGGCAATATGATATTTTTTGTCTTATTATCTCTCTCTTTCCTAAAGATTCCCAACATTCTGTTAGCTTTCTTGACTGCCACTACACAGTGAGTGGATGTTTACAGAAAACTGCCCAAAACGACTTCAAGATCTCTTTCTAGAGTGGTTACAGCTAATTTAGACCCCATAATTTTATGTGTATAGGTGAGATTATATTTTTCAATGTGCATTCCTTTGCATTTATTAACATTGAATTTCATCTGCCATTTTGTTGCCCAGTCACCCAGTTTTGTGTGATCCCTTTATAACTCTCTGCAGTCTGCTTTGGACTTAAGTATCTTGAATAGTTTTGTATCATCTGCAAATTTCGCACCTCACTGTTTACATCTTTTTTCAGATCATTTATGAATATGTCGAATAGTACTGGTCCCAATACAGACCACCTTGGTGACATCACTGTTTTACCTTTCTCTATTCTAAAAACTGACCATTAATTCCTACCCTTTGTTGCCTATCTTTTAACCACTTACTGATACAGGAAAGGACCTTCTCTCTTATACCATGGCCACTTACTTTGCTTAAGAGCCTTTGGTGATGGACCTTGTCGAAAACTTTCTGAAAATCTAAGTACACTATATTAACTGGATCACCCTTGTCCACATGCTTGTTGACCCCCCCCCCCAAAGAATTCTAATAGATTGATGAGGCATGATTTCCCTTTACAGAAATCATGTTGACTCTTCCCCCAACATATTCTGTTTATCTGTGTGTCTGATAATTTTGTTCATTACTATAGTTTCAACAAATTTGCCTGATACTGAAGTTAAGTGTTCCGGCCCGTAAAAGCCAGGATCGCCTCTGGAGCCTTTTTTTAAAAAATCGGCATCACATTAGCTATCCTCCAGTCATCAGATACAGAAGTTGATTTAAAAGATAGGTTGCATACACAGTTATGTAGTTCTGCATTTTCATATTTGAGTTCCTTCAGAAGTCTTCGGTGAATGCCATCTGGTCCTCATGACTTATTACCGTTTAATTTATCATTTTGTTCCAAAACCTCCTCTAAGGACACCTCAATCTAGGACATTTCCTCAGATTTGTCATGTAAAAAGAATGGCTCAGGTTTGGGAATCTCCCTCACATCCTCAGCCATGAAGACTGGTGCAAAGAATTCATTTAGTTTCTCCACAATGGCCTTATCTTCCTTGAGTGCACTTTTAGCATCTCAATTGTCCAGTGGTCCCACTGGCTGTTTAGCCATCTTCCTGCTTCTGATGTACTTAAAAAAAAATGTCTGAGTCTTTGGCTAGTTGTTCTTCAAATTTTTTTTTGGCCTTCCTAATTAATTTTTTACACCTCACTTACCACAGTTCATATTCCTTTCTATTTTCCTCAATAGGATTTAACTTCCAATTTTTAAAGGATGTCCACATAGGGGGGAAAAAGGTACACTTTACCGGGGCCTGGAGGCCCTGGGGGGGCCCAGCCCAGGTTGCAACCCCCATTACCATGAGGAAATAATTGAGGCTAAATTGTAGATCATGTCTGAGGATATTTATAGAAACTTATTTCTCTGTTTCTATGTATCTATTGTCCCGATCTTGTGAGATTTGCTGGAGCCAATCAGACGCAGTGTTAGAGCAATCTCAAGCAACATTCTGAATAGTGAGTTTCTCAGCCCAGGCCCTTCTCTAGAACAGAGAGTGTGTGCTTGTGCAGTTAAATTAGGACTTGTAGTTTGACATTTGTTTGACATTCCGTTCAGTCCTAAAATATATGACATTAGAGCCTGAGGAACTGCAAGAAGCTTCTAAATGTCTACTTCACAAGTATCCTACAGATCTTTCTGACAATTTTCCTTGTGAAATGTTGCATCTGAAAAAAATCTTCAAGTTCTACTTTTGGAAAAGAATATGAACTACCCCCACTTACCTTATCAAATGAAATTTAAAAAAACAACTGCAACTAATTTTCAGTGAAGTGTGCATAGCCCTATGGATTTTTTGCACACTGCCAGTGACTGTATCAGAAGCTGAAAGAAGTTTCAGCAAATGAACACTCATCAAAAACTGCGGGCATTCCACAATGGGGCAAGAACGGTTAAGCCACCTAGTTTTCTTATCTATTGAGTGTGAACTTGCAAGAGAAATTGACTTTGGGGGACTAATTCATGATTTTGCAATGAAAAAGGCCAGAAAAATAAAGCTTTAAAGTTAATTGGCCTAATTATATAATGTTTGCAGTCACTTTGGTCCATTAGAATAAAAAAACCAAGACATTGACAGGATATAATACCTTTATAATGACCAAAAAGATACAAAATAGTCAGCAAACTTGTAGGACTCTCAGGCTGGGTGTTATATTAAACAAAAATAGCAAAGGGGGGCATTTTTCGGAAAAGTAGAATATGTAACAGTAATTTCAGAATTCAAACTTTTTTCATGGCTCATGAGATTGTATGTATGGGATGAGGGATTGTGGTATGTGTGTGGGAGGGGACCTGTGTTATAAGTTTGTACTGGGCCCAAAAAAATTATGCATGGGTCCTGGATGTCCTTTTGCCTCTAACTGCTTTTTTACTTTTTTGTTTAGCCATGGTGGCACTTTTAAAAAAATAAGCTCTGTGTAATTATTGTAAATAACCTAGATTTATATCTATTTCTCCCCCTGAATTTTAATTGGATATGGTATGTTGATTCACTTCCTGTTCTAAATGCTTGTGTAGCATCAATGGGCACTCTTAAACAGCTGTCATACTCCACCCCATAGCGGTCCCTTTGCTCAGTTGCCAGTGAAGTGACTCCTAGCCATAGGAGATGATTCTTAACAGTACTTAGGATCAAATTCAACTGCGGTGTCACTCAGCAGAGTTACACTGGAGGTGAATCAGGCCTTGAGTGCTTTCTGTGAGGCCATATGCACTGACATCAACAGGAGGTGAAAGCACTTAGCATGCTCTAAGAGTGGGCCCAGAGTTAGTACAGCACTTTGGGATGAAAGGCAATATTATAAATGCAAGGTCATATCAATCACAAGGGGCAATGGCTGTTAGGAACTGAAATGCAATAGACAAATAGCAACACTCAAGTCCTGCAAGATTTAAAAAAATGGATGGAAAAAACAAACAAAGTGCACTAGAAGAAACAGAATAGTATTGTATCAATTATATTCAATTCAGTAAATATTTCACAAGCATGAAATGATTAAATGGGCTTGGAAGTTCTCCTAAATCATTCATAGACCATACCAAAAAATAATCCATTGAGCCAGCCTAGGACTGTCAAATGCCAGTTTATTATTTGCTCAGGATTTGGTTCTTGTCTTTTTCATGAAAGTCATTTGAAGATGGAACAGAATCCAGGGTATTTTTAATGAATAAGGAATGAATAAAGGTCATGATACTTCAGTGCCCTACAAGTTCTGTAGTCAATATTACATACCAAAAATTACATTTAAAAAAAAAGTTAAGTTTGCAAAATCAAGCATCTGAAATTTGGAAATGGAAGAAGTAAAGTTGCCTGGAAATCCTGGAAGCTAGGTCACCCATGGAGCTGGATATTCCACGAGGCAGGAAGGTGGGGAGCCAGCTAGCCAACACACTGAGCATCCCAGGATCTGGGAAGCAAGGAAGGCCACCAAGGTAGGCAGCTTTCCAACCATGTGTGGGGCTGGGAAGCTAGGCATCTGGGAAGCCAGGAAGCTGCCAGTTGTGCAGCCTGGATGCCAGCTGCCCAAGTAGCCAGCACAGATTGCCCACCACATGAGCAGCTGGGAAGGGAGCAAGCCAGCTGCCCAGGGAGCAGGGGATCCCACCCACCTGTCAGGTAGGCATCTGGGAAGCCAGGCAGTCTGAGGAGACAGGAAGCTTCACATCCCTGGGGGGGGGAGGGGGGTAGGAGGGGAGTTGGCAAGTTGAGCAGCCTGGGGAGCCAAGCAGCCAGGCAGCCTGCAAGGTGGGAGGCTGAGAACCTGGGCAGCTGGAAAGTCAGCAAGCCAGGCAGGTTGGTGAGCCATCACTCTGGGGGAGAAGGCAACCCACCTGCCAAGTGGGCAGCCAAAAAGCTAGCAAGCTGGACAGGCAGGGGATCTAGGCAGCTTGCCAGGCAGGCAACAGGGGTGCCAGAAAGCCAGGCATCCCAAAGAGCTAGGCAACCCATCCATTTGTCAGGCAGGCAGCCAGGAAGCTGGCCAGCCAGTGAGTTTTAATGTAATTGGCGTGTTCCCAAAGAACATTTTGATCCCATTGAATCAGCATTTGCCAACCAAAAACTGTTCCATTGGAAAATTTTCAACTAGCTCTAGTTTTAGTCTTTGTTTTGTCTATCCTCATTGTTCAGTGTTTGACCCTGTTCCTTATTTACTGCACACTATTCAAACCCTGGTCTGAATACAGAATTTTTAATTTCCTCATGGGCTTTTTTATGGTGCTCATCGTAATCTCTGAGTGCTTAAGAAGTATTAATGAATTCATCTTCACCAACACCCTTGTGAAACTGGTGGTATATTTTACAGATAGAGAACTGAGGTACAAAGATTTTAATTTCCAAAGTTTCCACTAATTTTTGGTAGCTAACTTGAAATATTCAGAGCCTGATTATTTCATCTATAAATTAATATTTTATAGCACTTTTCAAAGCACAACTCTCATTGACTTCAGTTGCACCTGTGAGTGCTCAACTCCTCTGCAAATCAGACCTGAGGTGTCTCAAGTTAGATACAAAGGAAATGCAAAACACACAATTAGTGGCCACCTATGGAAAGCATCATTGTATTGACTTTTTTAGCATCACACAGGAACTCTGTGGCAGAGGAAGGAATAGAATCCACATCCCCAGAGCAGCATTCAACTGACTCAATCGTAAGATCTACTTTACTTGTCCCGCAATCCCCTGCCTCATTCACTGCACACCTTTCAAAATCTTCAACGATGAGGGACAGTCTTACACAAACAGCCTCATTAACTGCACAGCGCTAATTCATTCCCTGAGCACCATCCATCCAGAGTATTCATGCAAAGATTAGTGCATATGCTTAAATATACTGCCAAGAGTAAATGTAATGTGTAAGTCTTTGCAAGTAGGTTCAAATTTTATTAACTATTTGTATTTTGCTGGTGTGCTAGGGACTTTGTGAATGCAAAGAAGTTTGGCTGAGTAAATATCCACAATCAGATTCTAACCACCCACTGTGTATGCATCTAGCGCAAGAGGAATAGGAAGGAAAATTGGGGTGAGTTCTCCCCTCCTTGTACTCTTCCGCAAGAGCTGGCTAGAATCCCACTAGGAAAAGCAGTGGCTGTTCTCTGTTAGGAGGTCCATGAACACTTGCTGGCTGACAGAATTAAGATGTTTTCTTAAAAAAAAAAGATCACTTTTAAAATAGAACATTTTGATCAAAGGTTTTTTATTATACTTTTAGATACAGTACCAAATAAAATCCGTTTTTATGTCAGATTAAGTATTCATTACAATACAGATCACTTTAAAAAATGAAGAAACTGAACCTGCAAAGACCTTTGCATGTGTTTAACTTCTTACTCTGTGAGAAATCCCATTTAACTTCAATGGGACTACTCACCATGCATAAAGTTAAGCATGTATGTGTATCGGTCTTTGTAGAACTAGAGATTTATATTAAAGATAGAGAGAGAGAGAGAGAGAGAGAGAGAGAGATGCTTAGACACTCCAGGATTTGAAGCCTCTCTTTTGTTTAGTATTCTACTGGCTTTAGCTCAACCCATTCTCAATTTTATAGTGAACTGTTTGAAACTGACATAGCTCGAGGTACAAAAATATTCCTAAAAGCCAGTATTCCCATAAAACATTTTATTCTTCTCTCAGCTCATTTTGAAGCTGTTGCATCAAATCTGCTCATTTATAGTGATTTAAACCTAAATTAACTTAATTGAAGGCAAAGGAGCTACTCTGGATTTCCATGAGGGTGATGGAGGGTAGAATTTGTTTTATTAGTCTAATCAAATTGATTCCTCTGTGAACTGTAACCAAAATAAACATGTCAGAAACTATCAGCACATTTTCTGTGTTTTTCATACCTCTATTTACTGCAGTGTGATTTAGCTGCTTTTTAAGCGCATACAAAAAATATTGCTGTCATTTTCTGAATGTCAGTTAATAAAAATCATTCTTGAGACGTACATGTATTTCTTCAAGCACAAATTCAAAATGCCTTTTCTCAAATGACTGTTGTGCTTGAGTAGTTACGGGGATCAGAAAACCTCATTTCTCTGATAAACCAAAATCACGTTATTGTTAGAGCATGACTCTGATTTCATAGAAGGCATTAGACCAGGAGACAACTCATCTTGCTGGAAACAGGAGGATAGCAGGCATTCTAAATGAAAAAAAAGACTATTGACTCGGTTTCCTGTAGTTATATACATAATTGATATGGGACACCAGAAATCAGCAATCATTAGACAGTTGTACACAAATGTACTTGGTTTGACGAGGCAATAGGAAGTTACATCAGTGTAGTGGGTGAATATAAATAATTACACACAATTTACATTCTTTTCTTGAACTTTTTGTCATATTTGTCATAGCTTGCGTAACTCCCATCAACTGCTGTGCTTCCCTTCTGTGCGGTGTCTTCACTGCACTGCGTAGATGGGAACCGCGTTCCTGTCAACACAGCGTTACGCCACTTGAGGTGGTGGTTTTACTGCATTGACTTCTGGATCGATTGAGCAGGTCTTCACTAGAAAGGTCGATCTGATGGCAGTGACTTTGCCACCATCAGTATAGACATACCCCTAGATTTGGATACACTTACTCCAGTTTAAGTAAGTGAAACCTATTGTGGAGTAAGATATTACTGCAGATTCTGGAGCATCTCATATTAGAATATTGTTCCATAAAAGGCAAAAGATATTACCTCATCCATCTTGTCTCTCTGTCAAGCAATATATATATATTTGTTTTTCTAGAAGCTGTCCTAAATCATTGCAAGTTCCTGCTAGTCACAAGCTCCCAGTAACAATTCTATAGCAGGATCCAAACTCAGCTGGGTTGCCTGAGGTAAATATGGTTGGTAAAAAGAAGGTGGTGTAGCCTGCTGATACAGTCTGAAGTAGGTGAACTGAAGCGTTCCACTCTGGGAAAAGTGCAGGTGTTGGTCTGTCATTCAAAAGCAGTGCCCTTGGAGAGACTAAGAGAGATGTCACAGGTGCATCTCACCCCTAAACTGTAACTTCTCCATTTCTGCTGTTTTCACTTTCTGTACATTGTTCTTTTTATTGAACTTGTAGGGAAATATTAAGTTATTGGACCAACCTGGCTACAGCAACACTGCAAATAATATTGGTTCACAGAAATTTAATAAGCTGAGAGAAATAGGGTTAAAGCAATAAAAGCCTAAGCTTACCTTGTCTTTACTAAACTTAGCCTTTCCCGACAGCTTAAGCAGGTTTCATCTAACCCAAGCTCCCCCAAGCATTGGACTCAGTCAGAAAGGCTGCCACTTGCAACTGCAGCCTCTCAGACAGCATCCCTCTCCCTTTAAGTCATAAGCAATGTGTTTATCCATTGGAAAGCCTGCATCAAGGCACCTGAACCTGACCAAACTGGTTTATGCATTTCTCCAGAGGAGTCAGGGGTACTTTTCCCATAGTAGATTCCTGGAATTGTCCCTTCAGCAGTAGGCAATTTAATTCTGTCTATAACCATTGTTTATGGGTTCCTTCAGGACTTAACCCTTAGCTGCTATTTAGTCATCAATACCATAACCACCCAAACCTACATTTTATATAAACATAACATTCATAAAAATTAATGCATATCATTCCTATGTTATTGACAAGGAAACACAGAGGAAACCCATTTTTGACCATTCAGTTAGGGTTTCTTTTTGTTGTGCTGAGCATAGTCATAAGCATTTTGATTAGTTGAAAGGAAATGTTTTCTGAGTGATTATGAAGGGTTTGGAATGTTCTCCTAATGATAACTGACTCTGCATATTTTCCCTAGTCGATTTTGATTTGTAATGGGTCAAATCAATGCCCATTGTGTTCACTGCAGGCTTAGGGTATGCAACACCTTGCAAAAGCACTCAGTATGTGGACAGAACAAGCACATAGAGAGAAAGTTTGCCAGGGTAGGGAGTTGAGTTTTGTCTCAACAGCACAATTCAATTTTATGGCAGTCTAGAAATAATGGAATTAGATCCATAGGGTTAGAAGGGACCATGAAGGTCATCTACTCTAACGCCCTGCCAAAATGCAGGACTTGTGTCTAAACCATGGCTATCCAGATGGCTATCCAGTCTCCTCTTGAAAACCTTCAGTGAAGGAGCTTCCATGACTTTCCTAGACAGTTTGTTCCATTGTCCTACTGGTCTTAAAGTTAAGAAAATTTTCCTGACATTTAATCTAAAACTGGTATACTGTAGTTGGAATCCATTGCCTCTTGTATTGCCCTCTGTGGCAAGAGAGAACAATTTTTCTCCATCTTTTTTATGGCAGCCTTTCAAGTGTTTGAAGACAGCTGTTTTGTCCACCCTTATCTCCTCTTTTCCAAACTAAACATACCAGTTCCTTCAGAATTTGCTCATATGGCTTGCATTCCATCCCTTTGATCATCTTTCTCACTCGCCTCTGGATTCTTTCCAGTTTCTCTACATCCTTTCTATACATTGGTGACCAAAAGTGGACACAGTACTCCAGCTGAGGCCTAACCAGCACTAAGTAGAGCGGTACTATCACCTCCCATGACTTGCATGCTATGCCTCTGTTAATGCAACCCAAAACTGCATTTGCTTTTTTGCAACAGCATCACATTGTTGGCTCATGTAAAGGCTGATATCCACCACAATAATAAATAATAATTACCATAGAAAAGCTTTTCGATTTTCTATGGTAATTATTCAGGGTCTTAAACTTTCATGTCTGGAAAAAAATAGCCATATATCCTTTGATTTTGGGACAAGCCCCATATGAATTAACAGCTGACCAAGGTAGTGGTCCCTAGATTACCACAGCTGGCACTAGTCACCACAAGTTCCCCGCCTGCAGCTAATTCAACTCCTTCGCTGAGCAGCTAGCATGAGCTCCATCAAGACACAAGGAAGTACAGTTTAACAGCATGAGAGGCAGCACGTCTAGTGAACTACCCGAGGGACTGAGAGCAAGGAACTAATTGCAGCTCATCACTGTATTTTAGAAAAAGTAATCAAAACTTAATATAAAAATATTGAATAAAAATATATAAATATCTGAGGCTGAAGTTATATTTGACAAAGTATTCATAATGTTAAAAAGAGAAAAATTATCTAAAAGTATCTAAAAATATGATAGATAAGTACTTTTAAAAACAAAATCAAAATTGTTTTAGAAAGTGGAGAAAAATTAGATAGTCTCTTCACATTTAAAATTTTTCAAGAATATAATTTGAAGATATATTCTGCATCTCTTTATAATATTCTTTACAAAAATTAAATTTGACTCTGTTCATGAAATACTTCTCAAATTATTATATATATAATTGATTATTGTAATTTTCTGAATCTTTATTTAACAAAGTGTAAGATGATTTTATATTTAAATTTATTATAATTGATTTTATCACACCATGTATGTACATAGTTGCTTATAACAGTAAGAGAAAGAAAGAAAGAAAGAAAGAAAGAAAGAAAGGCAATAGATCTAAACTTCTTATGCTCCACTGTTAAATTGTCAGATCCTATGTTCTATCCTGGATGTTTTCTCATGAATCCATGAGCTCAAGAGCTGTAGCCTGTAGACTTTGGTGATACCTTTGAAAATGAAGATAGCTAGTATGGAGTTTTGGAAGATGGAAAAATGGGTATGGTTACATTTCAGTGTAGTCAATCTAAAGCTTTATTGGGACTGTTGGAGACCCAGTACAATCTGAGTTGCTTGACCACTGTTCTACAGGCTTAGCATAGCATTTAGTTGCTTGCTTGGCTATTTTGACCCCTGTAGCATGACATTTTTTAGTTGGGAGAGACTGAATAACCTTATAGATGTCTCAGTTTCTTCATAGCACGGCACATAATAAGACAAAATACAGATACTGTATACTTGCAGCTGCACATAGAAAATGGTGATGGGAACAAGAAGCTATCCTTGAACGTCTAGGGTACACTGTTTTATTGCCAAGGGGCATACTTTTACTCCGCCCCTTCTATTACCAGATGTTGTTTTGACGACCCCAATTATTATGCTGAGAATGAAATGTACATTGGGTGGAAACCCAATGTAGGTAATTAGCATATATGATAATGAGAAAGAAATAATTAGGTGAAGGTTGTTTATGGAAGGGTATAAGTAGTTACACTTAGATAAAGGGGGGGGTGCTCCATCAACACCTGACTCCGCGAGAGGTGCTGACGGTTGGACCAGAGCCACTGACTCCTTGGTGGGGCCCCTGAAGAAAGCTGTTCCTGTATACAGTCTTCTGAGTGACTGCTTAGCTCTCCAGGCTTAGTGAGTATGATACATTGTAGTTAATTTTAGGCTTTGTATCTAACTAGTATATTTATAGAAAACCTTGTACATTAAACCTTATTGATCTGCATATCGGGAGTACCATGTCTCACTGGTATTCACACTGATCACAAAGTATCCGGAACCAACAGGGACCAGTATGAAATAAGATGTGTGACAGATTCTAAAGACTTCCACAAACAGCTTAGTGTGTAGAAGGACACACACTGGCAGCTAGGGAAGGGAAGCTCAGAGGATTTTAATTCTGATCTAGTGACCACTGAAATGAATAGAAAGTCTCCCATTGTATTAAATAGGAGATGAATGAGGAAATTGAGTGATAGTATCCTGAGAACTGTTGATTAGTGCATTTGTCTAAGAAGAAGCTTTAAATCTTCAAGATAATTTGTCAAGATGTGGGGTGGGTTAGTGTGAGCGAATAAATGGTGGTAAAAAGTGATCGAAGAGGCAGGTGCTGATTGTGTGGACCTTACCACTCATTCAAGGCTTGTGCAACTACACGTTTGCAAATAACTAGGACCATCCCTGAATTTCAAATTCTCTTGAGAATTATGGGTTCAAAATTTAGCTATGGAACCAAAGATTACATGATAAAGATCAAATATAATGATCAAACATAAAAAGATGTTTACTGTAAACTATGTCCATCAGGCAAGAGTCTGAACACATAAACCCTGATAATTCTTCATTAGTGATTTAAACCTTGGAAGACATGAAGACAAATAGCCTCTGGAAATGGATTTTACAAGGTCAAAACTATACAAAGAAGAGAATATTAACACAATTGGAAAAGATAAATAATTGCCCTGTGGCGACCTCTCAACCAATATTTAAGTGGGAGTTCAAAAGAAACAGAAGGACAACACAGTAAATTGGTAAGGCCAGAACATGGAGACGTGGTGAAGAGTTGGAATCTGGGGGGATCATGGATAATCATAGAAGTGACAAAGGAGAGACAAGAGGGATTATAGAGGGTAAATCTAATTAACATCTTAGATGTCTGTATACAATACAAGCAGTAAGAACAAGAGATAGTAGTGAATAATCACAATTATGACATAATTAGCATCACAGAGACCTGTTGGATAATTCACATTATTGGAAGCGTATATCTTCTTCAAGAAGGATAGATATGGAAAAATGGAGGAAGTGTTGCCTTGTATATCAAATATATATACATTTGCACTGACGTTGAACTAGAAGTGAGAGGCAAGTCTCTGGGTAAGGATAAGAGGGGTAAAAAAATAAGGATGATGTCATTGTAGGGGTCTACTGTAAACCACCTAAGCAGGAAGAAGAGGTGTATAAGGCTTTTTTTAAACAGATAACACAATTTCCAAAGCACAGGACTTGGTGGTGATGATGGACTTCAATTGGGAAGGCAGCAAAACAACAAGTTATTGGAATGCACTGGAGACAGCTCTTATTACAGAAGGCTGAGAAAGTGACTAGGGGACAGGCTATTCTTGATTTGATTCTGACAAATGGGGAGGAACTGGTTAAGAATTTGAAGCTGGAAGGCAGGCTGGATGAAAGTGATCACGAAATGATAGAATTCACTATTCTAAAGTATGGTAGGAGGGAAAATAGCAGACTAAAGACAATGGACTTCAAGAAGGCAGACTTCAGTAAACTCAGAGAATTGGTAGGTAGGATCCCATGGGAAAAAAGTCTAAGGGAAAAAAGAGTTCAGGATTGTTGGTAGTTTTTCAAAGAAACATTATTAAGGGCATAAAAGCAAACTATCCCATTGTGTCAGAAAGGTAGAAAATAAGTGTGGTGAGAAACCACACTAACTTACCAGGAGATCTTCAATAATGTGAACATAAAAAAAAATCATACAAAAAGTGGAAACTAGATCAAATTATGAAGGATGAATATAGGAAAACCCCATAAGCATGTAGGGAAAAGGTCAGAAAGACCAAGGCACAACATGAGATTAAACTAGCTAGGGACATAAAAGATAACAGGAAAACATCTTACCAATACATAACAAGCAAGAGGAAGACCAAGGACAGAGTAGGTATATTACTCAATGAAGAAGGAAAGACCATAGCAGAAAGTGGAGCTATGTCAGAAATGTCAAATGTCTTTTTTGTTTCAGTTTTCACCCAAAAAAAGTTAGCAGTGATTGGACAACTAACATAGTGAACATCAGTGTAAATGGAGTAGGATGTGCAGTTACAATAGGGAAAGAACAAGTTAAGAAGTACTTAGACAAGTTGGATGTCTTCAAGTCAGCAAGGCTTGACAAAATACATTCTAGAATACTTAAGAAACTGGCTGAAGAGATCTTTGAGGCATTAGTGATTATTTCTGAGAACTCATGAAGCACAGGAGAGATCCCAGAGGACAGAAAAAGGGCAAATGTAGTACCTATCTATTAAAAGGGAAATAAGAACAAACTAGTAATTATAGATTAGTCAGCTTTACTTCGGTACCCAGAAAGATGATAGAGAAAATAATCAAACAATCATTTTGTAAGCACCTAGAAGATAAGGTATTAAGTAACAGTCAACATGGATTTGTCAAGAACAAATGTCAAACCAACTTAATATCCTTCCTTGACAGGATAACAAGCCTTGTGGATAGGGGGAAAGCATTATATATGATATATGTCGAATTTAGTAAGGCTTTTGATACTTCACATGACCTTCTCATAAGAAACTAGGAAATTACAGCCTATGTTAACCTACTATAAAGTGGTTGGCACAACTGGTTGGAAAAGCATACTAAGAGAGTAGTTATCAATGGTTCATAGTCAAGGTTTTTAAGGTGTGGCTTGACAAAGACCTGGCTAGGATGATTTAGTTGGGGTTGGTCCTGCTTTGAGCTGGGGGTTGTACTGGATGACCTCCTGAGGTCCCTTTCAACCCTAGTCTTCTATGATTCTATGGTTCTAAGACAGAAGGGCATATCTAGTGGGGTCCCACAGGGATCCATCCTGGGTCTAGTTCAATTCAAAATCTTCATAAATGATTTGGATAATAGCATAGAGAGTACACTTATAAAGTTTGTGGATGATATCAAACTGGGAGGGGTTGCAAGTGCTTTGGAGGACAGGCTTAGAATTCAAATTAATCTTGAAAAACTGGAAAAATGTTCTGAAATAAACAGGATGAAATTCAGTAAGGACAAATGCAAAGTGGGAGAACCTGACCACGCCCAGTTAGATACACTGGGTGCTCAGAACCCAGGCTCCACTTCCCCACTATTTGTGGAGTGTGGGCAGGGTTAGGGGGGTGGTTCTTCCCTTTTGGGGCCTCCCTATGTCTCTCCAGCTGGGGGATCAAAATGAAAGGCACAAAACCCCACACATTCAGGGATATTATTTCCCTGGGGGCCCAAAGGGGAGGCTGGTGGCAAGTCTATAATGCGGCCAATGATCCAGTCCCTGTGCAGTGAGTTTGGGGAAATCACTCTGGCTGGGTCTCTGAGATAGGCTCAGCCTGTCTGACTTATTCTGGAGTTCATTGTCCTCTCCTCAAGGTCAAGGTGAAGGTTTCCTGCCTATGTTTCCCGCCACAGCTTCAGAAGTCACTCCTGCAGTCTGCTACTTAAGGCAATCACTCCTGCTCCTCACCAGCTGCTGAGTGCAGCTTCCTCTCCTTTAAAGGCCTCCTTCCTATTTTGCATGATTGATAATGCCAGAGGGGTGGGGCTAGCCCTGCTTCCAGGGCCTCTGTAGCGTCTTCCTCATCTGTGTGGGACCTATAAACCCTCTCACAGGTTGTTATAAAGAGGAGAGTGATAAAGTGTTCTCTTTATCCACTGAGGACCAGAAAAGAGGTAATGGGCTTAAATTGTAACAAAGCAGATTTAGATTAGATATTAAGGAAGACTTCCTAACTGTAAAGGTAGTTAATCAATGGAACAAATTATGTAAGGAGGCTGTGGAATCTCTGTCATTAGAGGTTTTAAAGAACTAGTTCATGGGACTGGACTAGATGACCTATCAAGCTCCTTTCCAGTCCTGCCTTCCTATTATTTGGTGAAATACAAACCTTTATGAAAATTAATTGAGGTGACTACAGATGTAAAAAATATACAACTAATGAGTCTATTATAAACTACCTAGTTTCCAATATCATAAAATAATCCTGCAGACACATTTTTGCGCAAACCCAAGGTGATCAGTGCAAGACCAGAGGAAGAGGAGCAACAGCAAAGGTAACTTTAAACCATTCTTATGTCCCCCAATCTTGGTGCTAGCCATGCTCTGGACCAGTCACTAGGATATAAGTAAAAGTTGCTCTAATTTTCATTCAGTTACCTGCACCCCTAAGAAGGTGCCAGCAATCAGGGATTGCTGTGGCATAGAGTCACTTTAACAACAATCTTTTGCCTTCAGGAATTCCCCCTATGATGGGGACTGAAGTTGAGTGTGTCCTCTGTTACAAAATTCCAAGATAAGGCAACTTTTATGTGCTTTGCACTTCCAGAGAAAACTGGGAACAAAAAAGAGACCATAGTAAAAGGTGAATGAAAAGACCAAAAAAAAAAAAAAAAAGAGGAAAGAAATGGAGGCAGTCAAAATGAGTAATGAAAATGTGAGTGAATATTATGTATTTTACAAAATATTTTTCTTAACAAAAATTGTTTTTTCATTGGTTTGTTAGGTTAATAAATTAACATTTAACTATCAAGACTGGCTCCAGTAAATATTTTTTCTAAAGAGCTATCCAGAAATGTCACCTTTAGAAAGAACATCGTCTCAAGAACCAGCATGATTATTCATTTTTACATTTCTTCCATTGAAAACTGATCTACCAATGTCTTCAGGGAATTAATTACACTGAAAATTAATGTTGGAAATATTATATTTGTTTTCAGAGTGCTAAACTATACAAGTGACCGCTGGGGTCATGCAATTTTTGGGAAATAATATAGTACAAGATAAGAGCATTAGCTAATGCTAAAACACTTCATGGTTTGGTATATAAAGGAAAACAAAAAGGAAACTTTGAGGAAGTTTCTAGTCAGTAATTATTACAAAATATGTTTCTATTTAATCAGTAGCAGAAAAAAGTTAAAGGTGTTAATGTTTCAAAAACAAACAATTCTTCTAATTTACATTGTATCTCAGTGGACAATACTGAGAGGCAAAATCATTTGAAACCATAAGAAACACCCTACAACTGCATGTCTCCATCCAACACCGTGGTGAGAGAAGGAACTGTAATTCAATTATATGCCTTCTGAAGTACTCTCCAATTATAAATCAAGCATTTCTTATTAATTCACAGTCAGCATCATAATCCAGTTAGAAAAAAGCTATATGCATGATTTGAATGAGCAGATGGCAATCTTAGCTATGTGTGGAAACAGCTTCCTGAAATTTTTCCTTGTCACTACACATTGCGAGCAAGGCCCAGGCAATAAAGAATTGTTTTCTGGCCACAGTAGAAGCACACACAGGAGAACTATTGCCAGGACTGGTTTCCAGGCTTGATTACCTACTAATCATTCAGATTGTGCATAAAGCCTTCTTCTAGAGACCACAGAGACTGACTCCACAGAACAGATCATAACAGTAAATGCAGCTTTGTCTCCAGCTATGAAGAGTCTCTGCCTGAGTGTGAGCAGTGCATAGCAAGGAGAACTCTCCTTTTTCTGAGCGCCTGAGTTGCCAGACAGTACTGACTGATCCACCCAGAAAAGGCAGGAACAGCAGTTTGGATAATCAGGCAGAGAAAGCCAAATACATTAAAACAGGAAGTGCAAAATACAAAAACAGGAAGAAGCAAAAAGCTTGTCTCCTACCACAGCAAAAAATGTTGATTGAGCAGCTTCAAAGGAAGTATGTTCTTGTATTTGGAGCAGTAGGTAATGGGATTGCTAAAACTTCACCGCAAGCCACCACATGGTACTATTACAGAGTCATATTAATTATTATTGTTATTATTCATCCATTCATTATAGTCCGTTTAGTTCTGTTTCTCTGAATGCTAAGCAACTAGTTCCTGCAAGAAAACAACACAATTAGATGTGGTGCAACTCTTCTTTGATGCTGAGAAATACAGTCTGTTCTGCCTAAATGCCTCTCTCTGACTAAGAATGATTCCACCGTGTAGCTGCTGCCTAAAGGTTTCAGCCGCACAAATGAGAACAAACCAAATCATTACAAATAAGGGGAGGAGCAGGGGCCTGATGAGATATTTATGAGCTTGAAGAAAATAATTATTTTGTACCCTAGCCACTCAACTATAAGGTTGATTTTCCCCCCATAATTTCTCTTAGATTATTCAAATCACTGTTCCCCTTGAAAAAAATGTTCTGCTAAAGAATGTTAATTTCTATTCAGCTAATTAAACTATGTGCTTTATATGAGCCCATATGCTTCTGCTAATGTACTCTTCCAAAAAACACTTGTATAGTTTAGCACTCTGAAAACAAATATAATATTTCCAACATTAATTTTCAGTGTAATTAATTCCCTGAAGGCATTGGTAGATTAGTTTTCAATGGAAGAAATGTAAAAATGAATAATCATGCTGCTTCTTGGGATGATGTTCTTTCTAAGGGTGACATATCTGGATAGCTCTTTAGGAAAAATACTTGCTGGAGCCAGTCTTGATAGTTAAATGTTAATTTATTAACCTAACAAACCAATGAGTGCTATTCTGCAGAGCTTTCCCTAGCAAGTTTATCATGAATAAACACGACTTGTCAAATGTATGAAATCCCTTTTAAAAATGCATAGGCATTTCTGATCTCAGTTACAGCCTTGTAAAACCTGAAATAACTCCACTAAAACTAATGGAGATTCACAATGGCCTAAGTGAAAACAGAATCTGACCTGTTGGCAACAGTTTTATTGCAAAGTAGTGATTAACCTGTACACATTTAAAAAAAAAGAAATATAGAGAGAGATGGTGGCTTGCCAATCTCATAAACAGCTATGTCTTTATTAATCCGGTTTATTTTACTAATTAAAACAACACCCATCCAGGGTTTTGGGCACCCCGGGAATCTTTTAAAGATATACTTATCAATAACAAGACCCATCAGTTACCCTGATCAAATTTTTCAAAACACCCAACAACAATATAAATGTAACACAATGGATTGTTTTTTTAAACTGTTTTTATATATTATACACTCTTTTTGTAAATCTGAAAGAGCAGGAGAGAGAGCATAATATACATACGAACTATCTAGCTTCCATCCCAATCTAGTTTTTCTAATAACTCAATTTGTAGAGAGAAATCAAATAATTTTGGTTATACAAAAAGGTAATAATTAGAGTAAAAAATATGCCTCTGTGAAGACATGAACAATCAGTATATCGCTTTAAAAGTTTGCACTTTCTCAGTGATACTTCACTAAATCTGTAATGATAATGAATGAATCTTTCTATAGTGACATAGATGTATATGGTACTTTGTAAACATACAAGACCCCTGCCAAGAGGACTTTAAGGTCTATTATAGCTAGATGACATGAATTAAGAAAGCAAAGCAAAGGAACAGTGAGTCTAGTGGGGTGAGGAAACTACATAATATAAGGAAGTGCAATTGGACAAGGAGTTGCAATAGTGAGAACCAGCAGGATAAAACAGTCAACACATCTTCAGCAAATTCTGAAAGAAGGTAGTAAAAGTGCTTGATTTTGTCAGTGATGTACAGTGTACATCTCCTTCATGTGCATTAGAATATGTGAAAAGGGGAGGAAAAGTACATCCATAAATATTTCAAGCAGGCATGATATTTCAGGGCACCAAACAGAAAAACCTGCCACTAACAGCTAAATAATTATGTCATTTAAGCACTTTATATCAATCTTTAGAATAATTTGAAAATTTAAGGTATGAGGGGTCATGCTGTGACCAACCAAATCGAGTTAGCAGCAGGGATATTATTTTTATTCCACAAGCACATACCAGTAAATTAATGGGAATCATGTAGGTGTGCCAGTCTACACTTTGTAGAGCAGACAACAGCTGAATTGATTTTCTTAGCGTCCTCATTACCTTGGATTTCTGACGAGCCAACAGAAGTGAAAAACATAAGAATTCTTGAAAGTGCCTAGATTTCCAATTTCACTGAAAGCAATGGACTCCATCTGTATTTGCTAGCCATGTTCTTTACCTTGATTTTGTCCATTTCATCTCCACCCAATAAACTTTGTTTATACATATTTCAGTGAGTCTGCAGTGGCTGCTGGGAACTGTAGAGCTATTCTGTCCCAAACAGACCACTGGTTGGAAGGACATAGCACCGTGTCCTTTGGAAAAGGAAGGTCTTATAAAATATATGCAATAAGGTACAACCAGTCCTGCCAGAATATATATGTTTCCCTTCCTGCCTTGCCTGTTAGGCCTGAGCACTAGAAGACATCATCTTCACAGAATTTTTTTTTTCCAGCTGGATGGAGAAAAGTGGTTGCAAATTTTGCAGCAAGAAAAGTATTGAATTGGCAAAATGATCATTGTGGGCCTGATTCCAATTTCACTTACAGTAGCCTAAATGGAGGAGCAACTACAATGAAGCCAATGTAAAATGAATTTAAAGTGCCATCAGATACAGCCCCTGCAATTTTAATTTTACAGCCAATCACACCTGAATGTGTGAGAGATGCAAAAGAGCCCGCCCTTTCAGCAACTCCTGATCACTCAGACGAAGAGCCTGTGAGGATCAGTGAGGGGTATGGTCAGCACTAGGTAACATTGGAGCTGGCCAAATGACAGTCAAGAAATATATTATTCAGGGAATATTTTGCAGGGTGATGAGGTTATTGTTGAAATATTTGTTCCACTAATACCTATGACTTTATAGCAGGGCAAATTGTATTAGTCACCTCAGTTATTTGATGAAACTTTGGGGATGTGCGCTGGGGCTGGGGCTTGCCGAGGGTTGCCATTTGGGCCACAGGCCCTCCCTTCACCCAGCAGGGGCATCCGCGGGATCACAGGCTGAGCTCCAGGCCTGACAAGAGTCTCTGCGGCCAAAACGTCCAGTGGAGGACAGCCATACTCAACATGGTAGGTCATTGGCAGAGGACCCAGACCCTCCCATGGGGTAGGAGGATGTGAGTGAACTGCTGAAGAGTTACTTGCTCCACTATTTTGGTGCCGGAGTGCCGCTTCAGCTACAGCCACTGCCAGCAGGCATCTTTCAGTTGCTGGGCAACAATCTTTGGTTAGGTACCAGGTGTGTAGGTGTTTCACTGGAACCACTGGTGGAAGGTTTCAGGGGAGATGTCAAGCATGTCTAGAATTATTGCTGTCACCTGCCCATAATCTTGGTCCTCCTCACTAGGGAGTCCGTGATATGCCACTTGGGCTATTCCCATCAGATAAGAGGCCAGAAGGGTGGCCCACTGTTCGGGGAGCCAGTTAGCAGTCAAGGCGACCTGCTCAAATGTGACAAGGAAAGCCTCGTCGTCCTCAGGTCCCATCTTCGATAGCCACACCAGCATAGTGAGGCTGGCCTAAGTCGTTGCTCCCCAGGATCAGCTGGGCTTAGGTAACAGATCTGCAAGCTGTTGCAAACACTGTTGCTGCTGTTCCCAGTGTTGGGTCCCCAGCTCTTGGATCAGCTGTTGCTGTTGATTTCCCAACTGCTGCGCCTGTTGCTATTGCAGCTTTTGTCCAGCCACTCTTGTTCTGGCTCTTGTCCAGCCACTAAATCAATTTGTCCACATCCATCATGGTGGTTGGGGGAAGGCAGGATTCAGTCTTCAGCTCAACCCCTTATTTCAGGGTTGGGGGTCTGCCCATATTCTCCACCAAGTGTAATGTTTCCTTTCTGTCAGGTTTGGAAGGAGGCTACTTTGGGTCATTGTAGAAGGTTGCCATAGCAGTCTGTCAATAGTCTCTCACTCTGACCTTTTAGGTGGGCAGAGTAACGCACGGTCTATAGCCGCAGTCTCTTGGCTGGGCAGACAGCAATTAACAGGCTATAGGTGCTGGCCTTCTGGGCAGGACAGCTCAGTCAGTCTTCAGGCTGGAGCAGATAGCAAATACAGTCCGTAGGCCTTGCCAGTTGGGCAGGGCAGAGCAGGGAGCAGTTCTCAGTGTCAGCCTTCGGCCTGGAGGAGACAACATACATAATCAGGGCCCTCAGCTTCTTGGCTGGGCAAGCCACAAAAAAAATCACAATCCTTCCAGCCTAAGGTGAGTAGGCCACCAACCCAGGGGTGGGGTTGGTGGCAGTGGGTGGGGAAATCATGCCCACCCTACTCCACAAGTTCCCACCCCAGGACCCTAACAGTAGTGGTCAGCAAGGATCCCACTGAAACACATTGATGGACTTCGTGGCAGCACAACCAGACTAATGTCCCCTGAGCTACTTTCGACCACAGTCTGTTGGCACAACTCCATTGGCCACATGTCCTCAGTGGCTTGGGGTAAATGGCTGACAGTAGTCCCAGTAATTCCTTTTCATTCATGGATCCCTCTGGTAGCAGGGTGTGGGGTGGCTTGGGACCTGGTCCAGAGTCCTGCAGAGGACTTGAGACATCTGCCTCTTTCCCTGGCTCAATTTCAATTGAGCTATGGGGCCCACTCTTTATACTCACTGTCCCGCTCCTACACTTCTGGTGGGGGTGGGGCTGGTTTGGCTCTACCCACCAGGGGAGTGTAGTGGTTCCTCCCAGTCGAGTACAGTGGGAGGCCACTCCAGCTCACTACAATCACCATCAGCCACTCACAAATACACAGAGTCCATGAATAAGTCTAAATAATCTGATACTGAAACTCTTACCTAAACATGGAAAATCATAGATCAGAAATACATATGCTTTGAGCAGCTCCAAATTATGTATGTGCAATTGGCTTGTAGGTGTTGTAAACTCTGACATTTGCTCTACCTTGTTAGACTAGTTTGAAGGAGAAGATTTGTTGCCTAGTAGAACCTCCTGGTAAACATATACAGTGGTTTTATGCACAATAGGAAATGGCTCCATTATGAGAAGAAGTTTTATGAATATTAGGCACCAAATATGTAAGCTGAACATTCGTGGAGCTGGTGGTCCACTAGAAGAGACACTGCATTTTTAGTCTCTCTGGGTCACACTTATTTCCATAAACACTGCTGCTTTTTATTTGCTTTGCAAAAGCATATTGAAATGATAATATTGGCGAGGCAACTGTAAAGGATAAACCTGTGAAACACACTAGCTGTGAGCTTGGCAAACAAAAATGTATTACTTGAAGCAGCAAATGTTCTGTCTCATTTCATTTTTTGTTACACTGCAGCTGTGCTCTTCTAATAGCTTAGTTCTTTACTTAGTATTTATATTTCTTTACATGGAAATTTATTTAAAATTTTGTAAATGTTGGGTTAAGAACATCAAAAATGAATTAAACAAATCTAATCCTCTAGCATACAGTCTTGAATTTTTTTCATAATGTGGACTGATACTCCCTTTTTTATTTAGTTACTTTATTCCCCCCTTCCCAGATACTGACAAATGCCTTTGACCAAATTTGAACTTTGTTTTTGTTTTTTTTTTCATTTCAGCAGTTTTCGTATGTCAAGCAAAGATTTATAGTTGTATAGACTTTCAGTAAAATTTTCAAAAATTTCTATGTGATTTAAGACCCTAAGTCTCATTTTCAAAAAAGACTCCTAAATCACTTCAGTGCTTTTGAAAATGGTACCTTTTTTCAATCTGCCTTTTCTGTCCATTTACATATTTAACTTTTATGAAAAAATTAACATTCTTTATGAAAAATAAAAATATCAGGACAAATATAGTGTATTTAAAGTAATAGTAAATAAGGTTCAAATTCTATTGATCAGCTACAGAGGGGTAAATTAGCAGAAGTTAGTTTAGCAATCCTGAGGCAAATTAAAAAGAGAACTGTGATCTTTAACATTAAATTAGATGGTGCCTTTCTTGAATCTATTTTATTGGAAACAGCAAATACTGAAACAAACAAGCAAAAATACTCTGCCATTGGATAGTGGGCAGAGAGCTAGATGTTAATTAGCAAGAGCATGTAGAGCACAAGGTCTGCTTCCAGCCAACCACTACAGATACTGTAGTGTCACAGGCTCCTTAACTCATTGGCAGCACTCAGAGCCTCATTGAACAAAAACTTGCTAAAGAAACAAGCTGGAAAAATGCTCATCTTCATTCTGAATTGTTTATTGTTATATTTTCTACTGGACTTAGTTGTTCTGCACCTCAAGGGTCCTGGTTCACAGCCTGTTTGGAGTCTGTTGGAGTCTTTCCACTGACTTCAGTAGGGTTTGAATCAGTCCCTATAACATTACTAATGGAAGATTTTTAAATAGTCAGCATGGATGATATATATACAATAGTATAGAGCTGATCTGCGACTGCTAGTAGCAAATATCCCTGAATAGTCAATGATGGGACGCTAGATGGAGAGGGCTCTGAGTTACTATGGAGAATTCTTTCCTGGTATCTGGCTGTTAGGTCTTGCTGAAATGCTTATGGTCCAACTGACCATCGTATTTGAGGGTCAGGAAGGAATTTTCCCCCAGGTCAGATTGGCAGAGATTGTGGGGACGGGCGGGGGGATTGCCTTCCTCTGCAGCATGAGGCACGGGTCACTTCCAGGTTAAAACTAGAGTAAATGGTTGAGTTTCTGTAACTTGACATCTTTAAATCATTATTTGAGAACTTCAGTGACTTAGCCAGAGTTTATGGGTCTATTACAGGAGTGGATGGGTGAGGTTCTCTGGCCTGCAATGTGTAGGACAGCAGACTAGATGATCATGCTGTTCCCTTCTGGACTTAAAGTCTTTGAGTCTACGACCAGAGCCCTCAAGACTGGGTCCAGAGAAAGAGAACACAATGAGTTCCAATCAGATCTGTTGGCTCAAAAACCTCTTGGCACAGAACAGCTGATATGGAATACTCCCTTCACAATCCACCTCCTCATCCCAACCAAAAGATTGAAAAAAAGAAAGAGGAAACACCACTGACATTTTTGTAATAGCACCAGACTTGAAATATTCAAAAGATATTTTTTCCTTTCCTCTAGAGATGTCGGTAGCCCTGTAAACTCTCCAAAAGACTGGATAGATGGTGGGGTTGAAAGAGGGGACCGAAGACACTTAGAAGATGAGGAGCTGAAGTATATCATCAAAAAAGAGGATCACTCTCAGAGATTACCTATAGCCCCTTCATTTCACCAAGGAGATTGGATTGAATAGAAAAGCATCATCGGGCTCCAAGCAACTATGCTGATTCGCTTAGGTCATCAAACCTGGCAGGTCTTATCTTCACTGGATTTTGGGTAGGAAGATGGGAAAGAGCAGGAGCGTCTCCTCATACCAAGGTATCTTGCCTGCTTTATGAATTATCACCCAAACCTGGAACATTCATAACTCCACTTGACTTGCAGGAGATTTCTTGCACTACAGTGTGAATTACAATGAATATCATGAAGGTTCTTCAAAAGTCACTCAATTTCTGTAGGACAGATGTAACTGAATGGCTCCAGAGTTCTATCAGATCAAGCTGTCATTTAAAATATATTTTCTATTTTTTAATATTGTATATACACCCAACTATTTGATAAACTGAATCCAAATGTATTAGTATTTTGAAGGTTAAAGGGACTAATTTAAATACTTAGAATTTGAGAGTGCTAATATATAAATAGATTAGAAACAAAGGGGGAGGGAGTCATATCCCTGTGGTGGGGTGGGGGAGGGTAAAAGTCAGTAGACCTAACATCTTTGTATTATGCAAATCATACAAAAATAATCATAAAAAATTGTCAGTAGCAACTCCTTCTACTAAGGAAAAAAAAACTCTGATGAGTGCATCTCTACAAGGGAAGGAGGCAGAACATAAAAGGGAAAATGCTTCTGGAGTACCCTTTCTTGATAACACCCTGCTAAATACACATTCTCTACGGAAGATCTCATTCTGGACAGAACCCCTGATGGCTTCATGTCTCCCTGGGCTCCCAAGAGAGGCTTTTGGGATGGTTTGCTGATGTTCTTTAAATATTGTCTCTTTGAGAAATTGCCAGCAATCCTGAACTCCTTTTGCTCTTAGAATTTCTTCCCCATGGATCTTTACCTTCAAGTTCTCTGAATTTGTTAGTCTTTTTTTTCCCAAAGTCCACTGTTTTTATTCTACTGTTCACACTCCTTCCTTCCTTAAAATCATGAAGCCTATCATTTCACGACAACTTTCGCCCAAGTTGCCTTCCACTTTTAGATTCTCAGCCAATTCCTCCCTGTTAGTCAGACACGAATCTAAAATGGCTGTCCCCCTAGTTACTTCCTTCTGAACCAAGAAGTTGCCCCAGCACTTTCTAAGAACTTATTGGACATTTTGGGTTTTGCCATACTTTTTCCAACAGATATCTGGGGAATTAAAGTCCTACTACCAGCTCTTGTTTATTATTACCTTTAATATTATATATATAATATTTTATATTTCAGAATGAAAATAAATCAAAATCTGAAAATTTCCCATGGAACATAAATTCTGTTGCCCAACCATCTCTAATTATTTGTAATATTTTAGATTTTAAGTATTTTTCAGGCTGGGATTTTCAGAGGCCTAAGGGCACCTTGAGTAAATATTAATGGGAGTTAAGCACCCAACGTAAAATTTTCAAAAGTGCCTGATTGTTAAAAATATCTAAATGCTTAAAGATTCAGCTAGGCACCTACTTGGGTTTTCAAAAGTGTCTATGTGTCTAACTCCCATTGCAATCACTGGGGATTAGGTACCTCGGCATTTTTGAAAATCCCAGTAGGCACCGATCTGCATCTTTAGATGCCAAAATATCTTTGAAAATCTGATTCTAAGTGACTGCCCAGTGTCAAAATAATATGTGGCAGAGCAAAAAGTTTAGCCAGGTCTCTTGATCACAAGTCCAGCCTTCCCTCCTCTGGTGTCCAATTTTTCTGAACTAAATTCAATGGTGAGAAAAATAGGGTATAAAGTGGTCATAAAATGGGTGTAAGTGGCAAAGAAATGCATAACTTTCAACAGTTTGACATTCAGTGATTGTGCATGATGAATGTAGCATTGACTCTGTTGTTTCCAATTGAGCAGTCCATGTGCAAATGAAGGGTTAAATGATGAGCAGCTGCATTGGAACCACAATGTTGCTTCCAATTATTGGGCAGCGAGTGACAAGTTTTGGAATTGAAGGGCTTGGAACACCAAGGCTATGTCTACAGAGAACACTGAAAGCAGGTTCTGCATCAGGTTTCAACCTAAGCAGCCATCCTGTCCACACAGGAACTAGCCTGATTCAGGCCAGGTACCCTTCTTGATTTGGGCCTGTAGACCCTCCCAGAGGCATCAGTCAGAGCCTCAGTCCTGCGATGCAGGTCAGAACCCAACCATTTTGGAGTGTAGTGGCAGCTTGAGTCCACATCACCACACATGAGTGTGCAGAATTTGCCATCATCATTCCACAATCCCCCGAGGTAGTTCTTCCAAGCCCTTCAATTCCAAAACTTGTCACTCGCTGCCCAATAATTGGAAGCAACATTGTGGTTCCAATGCAGCTGCTCATCATTTAACCCTTCATTTGCACATGGACTGCTCAATTTGGAAACAACAGAGTCAATGCTGACATGTATTAGCTATGGTTCACAGTATGATGAAGTCAAGCACACTGCTAACTGGCCTGAGGAACACAGCCAGAATCTGGTTCACCTCTGGTGTGAGGCAAGCAATATGTTCAACTTCAGCAAGAGCAAGAAAAATTATCATGTTCCCAGGACTATGCAAGTAGCTGGCGGGATTGGTGATCAACTGGCAGAAGTACAATGCACAGAGTGGATGAAGTGACTGAAGACAGTACCACAGTCTACAATGCTAACAGCAACTGCCCATCTTCCTGCCTGTTTTACAGCTGGGTCCTGGGAACTGTACTGAGCACTGAGCCCCCAGTGGTGCATCACACTTTGCTGATCTGGGATAGTGACCTTATGACCCCCCTCCTTACTCCTATCACAAGCACCATTGGAGGACAGCCAGTTGCCGGATAAAGGTCAAGAAGTGACCCTGGAGCTGAGGCCAGCAACTGAAGATTCTATACCACAGGAACAGATAAAGCACATCTGGGGTCTGCACTTGGAGGACCTATTTGGGAAAGGCCCTGGGGAGCAGCCCACAGCAGAACAAGTACTGGTGCCTGAGCCTGGCAATAAGTTTGCTATTAATATATGGATATGGATGGATGGCCCAGTTTATGGGCCTATGGAGTTATAAATGCAGACTGGGATTTTTATGTACTTCCATTCAGGGCAGAACCCACACCATTCTACTATGCCCCACCCCTTCTTCCTGTTGCCAGGTGGGATTCAAAAATGGACACCACAAAAAAGAGGAAAAAATTAAGGCGTTACCACAAAACTTTTACTAATTGTTCACTGATTGTTGTAAGTACGGTTATGGATTCCACAATTCATAACCTCATGTACTGCTCCTATGTAATACAGTGCACCCTATAAATTAGCCATGCACACACCAATCCAGACTGACTGTGAACTGAGTCCTCAAAAATCTGACTATTATGAGTGCAAAGAAAACTGGAGTATTTAGAACATTGCTTGCTTTAATGTTAGTCCAAACTGAGTGGAGAGCAGTAGTCTGTCTGTGTGAGGAGCCCAATGATTGGCAATGAGTTTAGTTTTGCAGGGATGCAAGATGCTTTGAAGGATGCAGTACTGTGTCTCTGTTCTAATTCAGCATCTTGTTGCTTTTTACCATAAGTTTTCACCCACAGCTGGCAGATGATGAAAGCAGACTTCTCAATGAGTAGGAACATTCTGTTACCTTCCAAGGCCGGGCATACTTATTAGGACTGCCTCTGTAACTCATGAGCTGCGTCCATTTTGCAATGTGCTGGTCAGTCACTAGACACCTAAATAGCTCCTTAGCACACACACATGGGTATCCTTCACTGGCCTGAAACACTTCCATCGGGGACCTCCAGGATATCAATAGTCTACAGAGCTTGCCCTGCGTGACAGGACTGAAAAAAACCATACGTAGTAATTAGGCCACTCATAAGTTTCTTTCCCCTAAAAAAGGGGGAATATAAAAATAATTTCAGTTGACTTTTGTATGTATGTTTTACCATGTTGTCTGCTGGTTTTCAGAGCTGCTCCAAAGGACATCTGAAGTGGGTGTTGTTTTTGTGAATAGAATAGAATACAGCCCATTGAATGATGCTTCATTTCCTCTCATGCATGGGACTGTGCAAACCCATTATGTGGATGCACAAAGCATCCCTGATTTCCATTGTGTGTCTGGATCTAGTTCCAGTCATGACAAGTGAACTGTCAGGCAGATATCCAGCCTTGTCCTAAATCTACCCTTGGTGAATAGGTTTCCCCTGGTCCTTGCAAATATTGTACAGAACCCAGCAAGCCACAAATAATTCATACTTCATTGTAGACACTGGCATCCCAAGGATGGGATTTCAATCTGCCAAATACACATTCCAGCACCATCCTGCAGCTTCTAAGTGAATAATTGAACTTTCTTGCACCATGTCCTCTGAATTTAGTGTACAGTTTCATAAACCATGGCAACAAGTGGTAAGCAGGATCTTCTACAGCAGGGGTAATCAATAGGTGGCCCGTGGTCCAAATCCAGAGTGCCAGAGGTTTTTCACTGGAGTGCAGGGCACACTGGGACTCAGAACTTCAGGCTCGTGGGAGGCATGCCGGGACTTGGGATGTCAGGCCTGTGGGAGACTCCATGGCTCAGGGCTTCAGCCCCGCTGGCACTCGTGCTGGGATTCGGGGCTGAAGCTCTGAGCCCCAGAGTGCTCCACGGGGCTGAAGTTCTGAGCCCTGGTGCACCCCAGTGTGCCTGCCAGGACTCCATTTAGGGAGGGTGGGGAGTCACCTACCCACCTGAGTTACGAGTCAGCCCCAGGCAGAATTAATAGTGTGAGTATTTTTTTTTGTTTTTTTGAGATGATTAAAAGTTTAAAGTCCATTTCAACTTAAACCTTTTTCAAAACTTGCATTGGGCTGCATTCAAAATCCTGATATTTGTATTTGTTTGTTACGGCTTTTTTTTTAAAAAAAGTGAAAGTTAAAATGTTGATCCACTGGACTTTATTGTAATGTATTAATTTGTGAAAATAATTTTTTAAAATGTGTGCTGTCTTTGCCCATATGTGCAACTGTTGGAGGCAGTGTGGCATCCCTTGGAGATGGACAGGGAGGGACATCTGACCCCTGGTGGGCAGAACAGAAAAAACCCTGCCTACCCCACCAGAAGTTGGGGCAGGACAGGAAGTATAAAAGCTGAGCCATCTTGCTCAGTTTGGAGGGAGTTGCTGAAGGGGAAGGATGTCTCTCCACTGGTGCTGTCATCCCAGCCAGACTATTGCCCTGCTGGGGAACTGCCCAAGCCTCAGAGAAGCTACTAGAGCTGCCAACCTGCAGAAGCTACTACCTGTCTGTGATGCAGAGGAGCTACTGGAGCTGCCTATCTGTGACTTGGAGGAGCTGTTGCTTGTCTGTGACTAAGAGGAGCTGCCTGTGAGGAATGACCTAGAGGAGCTGCTGGCTGCCTCCAATGCTGAGGACCTGTGGGTGCTACCCCTGGCTATCTACCCTAAGAAGACTGAAGGTACTACTGAGGCACAGGCACTCCAGGGAAAGGGGGAAGGAAGTAGTAGAGGGGAGCCAGATGTCTGTCTAGTTGAGTGGTGTCCTGCAGCTGTGTCAGTGAATTGTGTCTGGAGCCCTGCTGAACCAGTGACAGAGCACTCTGCCACTGATAGGGACCTGGGCTGGGATTCAGTGGAGTCGGGTGGGCCTGTGTTTTCCCCCCCTCCATGCCAACCCTGGGGTGGTCACCCCAGCTCGGCCTGTATAGCTTCAGAGGCTCTAGACTATTTGCCTGCCGTGTCCTGCCCTGCCCTGCCTGAAGGGCCAGAGCTATAGACTGTTTGTTTGCCTAGCTCAGGGCCATAGACTGTTTGTCTGCCTTGCCATACCTGAAGGTCCCAGGCTAAAGACTGCTGATTTGCCGGGCCTACAGCCAGAGACTGCATAGACACCTGTAACCTGCAGAAGGAGCCAAGACCCTTGCCCCACACGCTAATTCCCCATTTCTAGTCTGCGCCCACAAGAATGCAGTAGTGAGGGGGCATGGCCTCACTCCCAGACAGGGAGGGACAGCCTGATGCCCTACAGCAGCCTACCATTGTGCAAAACAATTAAAAATTATTGCTGTGATCCTTGTCATAATTATTAGTCTGTCTATTTGCAGAATCTGGTCTTATCACCTTAGTTCTCTTGTATGTCATTTACAAAAAAAGCTGCTGTAAAACCATGTTTTATTTTGGATGATGTATATTTGCTCTTACTGAAAATAGTTTGATCTCCCCACCTCGCCTAGGGCTGCCTCTTTTTTAAAAAAAAAAAAAAAAAAAAAAAAAAAGATAAATGAAGTTCCCTAGTCATGTTGCTGGGGGAGGAGGGGCCTTGTCCACAATACATTCTATAGTCCAGACAAAACTGGAGGCACAAGCCCTTTACTCATCATGGCTGGCACACCAAACCAATCCAGGGATTGTGATTTAGTGCTACTGTTCACTTGAGAATAATAAGGGGAGTGATTTTTACATTGCAACCTTGCATTTCACCCATGGAATTCACTAACAACAGTTGCCTTGGGCTTTGCTTGCCTTACAGTGGAAAGTGTGGCCTTCAGTGCATCCTCCACTCCTGTGGAGAGTCTATTGCAGATTAGAAGGTGGAAAAAGAGAACTCAGGATGACATGCTCAACAAGATGATAAACGCCTCTGAGGCTGCTGACATAGAGCTAAGAGCCTGGAGTATTTCATTGCCCAAAAATCTGGGCATGGATGTAGAGAGCAGCCCAGGAACATGAGTATGCAATGCAGGATGAGATGCTGAGGATAATGAGGGACCAATCAGACATGTTGAGGTGTGTGGTTGAGCTTCAGGAACAGCAGTGGCAGTAAAGACTCCCTCTACAGAACTGCAAGCAAAAATCACCCTCTTCCCAAGCCCCTCACGCCCAAGCATTCCAGAAGGGTGGGCAGGGTGCTTCATGTGCTCCACTTAACGCAGGGGGATGGGAGTAGGAAGAGAAGCGGCCATTCTAAAAACTTTCAATGTGCAGGCTTTGGTGCTTGCAAAGAAAAGCAGCATTTGTTTCTCCCCTCCCACTTGGTTGTTAACAGCTACATTAATTTTCTTTCCCTCTACTGTATGTGCAATAAAAGTAACTTCTTTATAATTATTTGTTTATTACAGTCATGGAGGTGCAGGGACAGTGTTGCAATGGAGGGGATGGTATGGAAGGCACAGCACAGATAAGTGGCACAGATTGTGGCTCATTACAAAAACGAATTTTCAATGCCTCCCTAAAGTGCACAGCTCCTCGCTGGGCTCTCAGCATTGCACTGTTATCTGTCTGCTCAAACTTTGTGGCCAGCTGATCTGCCGCCATGACCCAACTCAGTGGAAATTTCTCTCCCTTTGTCTCACAGACATTATGGAACGCACAGCAGGCAGAGATAATTGTGGGCATCTTTCTTTCACTGAGGTCTAGCCCAGTGAGCAAACTGCACCAGCAAGCCTTTAAATGTCCAAAGGTACAGTCCACCACCATTCTGCACTTGCTCAGCATATTATTGAATTGCTCCTTATTGTTGTCCCGGTGTCCGGTGTACAGCTTCATGAGCCATGGGAGCAAGGGTAGGATGGATCTCCCATAATCACTATTGGCATTTCAACATCACCAATAGTTATTTTTTGAGCTGGAAAAAAAGTCCCTGCTTGCATTTTTCTGAACAGACCTCAGTTCCTAAAGATGGACGCATCGTGCACCTTTCCAGACCATCCCACATTGATGTCAGTGAAATGCCCCCTGTAATCCACCAGCGCTTGCAACACTACAGAAAAATATCCCTTTCACTTTATGTACTCTGTGGCAAGATAGTCTGGTGAAATGATAAGGATGTGTGCGCCATCTATCACCCCACCAAAGTTAGGGAACCCCATCACAGCGAATCCATCCACTATATCCTACACGTTTCCCACAGCAGCTCCTACAGTGGATTTACTGACTCCAAATTGATTCCCAGCTGATGGTAGCTGTCTGGCGTTGCTAGCTTCCACAGAGCAATGACCACTCACTATTCCACTGTCAGAGCAGGTCTCAAGTTAGTATTCCTGCACTTTAGGGCTGGGGACAGTTCTATGCAAAGTTCCAGGAAAGTGGCCTTATGCATCCAAAAGTTCTGCAGCCACTGCTCATCATCCCAGACCTTCATAACAATACAATCCCACAAGTCAGTGCTTGTTTCCTGGGACCAGAAACAGTGCTCCGCTGAGTTCAGCTGCTGCACAACATCCAGCAGCAACTGGAAATGTTCTCGTTCTATGGCCTGTAGCAGGATGGCTTAAGAACATCGCAATTTTCCAAGTTGCAGATCCTCTCTTGGCCTTGGAAATACTGCAGGATGAGTCAGGAGGTATTTGTGATTCTCATGATGATAGCAGAGCTGAGCAGGCTCCGTGCTTCTTGGGAAATGGTGTATGTGCAGCTGAGCCAGGGTTTCAAAAAGTGGCGCAAAAAGGTGTTTGTTCGCTGTTGACATTAGGGGAGGGAGGGAGGACATTGCATCATAGGAGGCCAAAAACCCCTGCAGCACTGTGGGATAGCTATGCATGCTGTACTCCTCTGTTAATTGATAAAGCATGGCTGATGGGGACGTACTCCCACAACACAATGAGCGCACTGTGATTATGCTTGACTGACCTCATTAGTTTGGTGGCTGGATGTCGCCTGAAATTAAATTGACTTCACAGTGTAGACATACCCTCAGAGTGTTACAAATATAACTGAATTTATTTTCAAAAGCTGTATACGTTGTAACTGAATATTGAATGCTAATGAAAGAAGGATCAATAACAGAACCGGAATGAAATAGACTTCCAACCAACTCTTTCAAGTTTGTTTTTTGAACGTCAGAGCTCTCCATGTGATATTGAATAACCTTGAAGTTGATACTTTTACTTAGAATAACAGAATTATACACATTGCTGTGACCTTTAGTGAAATTTATATTTATAGTAAAGAGAGAAGAGGGCTTACTCTGAAATGTGAAATTTATAAGCCTTATGGCTGTTGACAAAGTTCAGTATATTACAAAGTGATTTTTGCTATCTGTCATAGTGTTTTATACCACTGTCCATCTCTGCAGTATCTGACTGCCTATAAATTATACTAATTTACTATAAAGTATATCTTTTACTTTACAGGATATATGCATTTTCAACATATTTTGTGTTTATTTTAGACCAGTGTTTCTCAGCCTTTTCAGGTTAGTGGTCCCCTATTTGACATCAATTTTTTTCCAGCCTTAAATTTACTATAAAAGTAAGTGTGAAAAATAAAAAATTTGCATTAATATATAATGTAGGTAGAGTGTAGTGTAATCTAAAACTGTTTCTCAACTGGTGGGTCATGAAAAACAATGAGGGGGTTGTGAGGCATTGAAAGTCATGTTACACTCTAAAGCAAAGAAAATCTTGTGCCCTCCTCTCCCCACATGCTCTTACTCTTCAGGGTCAAGTATTAGAATCATTGAATTGGAAGGGACCTCAGGAGGTCATCTAGTCCAACCCCCTGCTCAAAGCAGGACTAACCTCAGCTAAATAATCCCAGCCAGGGCTTTGTCAAGCCGCAGCTTAAAAACCTCTAAAGATGGAGATTCCATCACCTCTCTAGGTAACCCATTCAAGTCCTTCACCACCCTCCTAGTGAAAAACTTTTTCCTAATGTCCAACCTCGACCTCCCCCACTGCAATTTGAGACCATTGCTCCTTGTTCTGTCATCTGCCACCACAGAGAACAGCCTAGCTCCATCCTCCCTGGAACCCCCTTTCAGGTAGTTAAAGGCTGCTATCAAATCTCCCCTCATTCTTCTCTTCTGCAGACTTAACAAGCCTAGTTCCCTCAGCCTCTCCTCATACATCTTGTGCTCCACTCCCCTAATCATTTTTGTTGCCCTCCGCTGGACTCTCTCCAACATGTCCACATCCTTTTTGTAGTGGGGGGCCCAAAACTGGACACAATATTCCAAATGCGGCCTCACCAATGCCGAATAGAGGGGAATAATCACTTCCCGTGACCTGCTGGCAATGCTCCTACTAATGCAGCCCAATATGCTATTAGCCTTCTTGGCAACCAGGGCACACTGCTGACTCATATCCAGCTTCTTATCCACTGTTACCCCCAGATCCTTTTCTGCAGAACTGCTGCCTAGCTCATCAGTCCCCAGTCTGTAGTTGTGTATGGGATTCTTCCGTCCAAAGTGCAGGATATTCTGTCAGCCTATCGAAATACACACAAAAATTAGATAGGTGATAACAATGCTACACCTATCAGTCAAACCCAGTTACTCCTGCACTGCCCTCTCCCTCCCGTGATGAGATTGGTGGGACATGTCTGCTTTGCTGTGGTTATTGATATATTTTCTTTCCCTGTCTCCAATGCTGTGAATGAGGATCTTTGAGTAACGTGTTTTCATCTTTATAATGATAGTCTTTAAAAGCTACACATCTAAATTCTGCCCGATCATTTTACTCTCTTCATAAGGCCTCTTGCATGGGGCAGCAGAAAGTTTTACTTTGGAAAGAGTAAATTGAAGAGAAGATTCTTTCCCCTTAGTGAAAAAAATATAGGCATTCATATATATGCTCATTTCAGGATACAATAGAGGAAAAATGTTATGAAAGAGGGTACATGCAGGTGTCTGCCCTAACCCTAATAACAAAAGATTGTTACAGGACTTAAGTCACAAAAAGACTGATAAATACATTAGAGCAATAGATGTATTAACACATAATGCAGTTAGTGATCCGCATATAACCTTGATGTAATTCTATCAAAATCAATAGCATTTATCCTGGTCTATTTTTTCCAATTTACTACAAATCAAAGGGCAGATAGAGACTAGCTTTCATGAGGATGTCTGGTAGAGTAGTAGGGATTGCTCAAGGAACCTTACAGTAACATGGTAATTGCCATACTGGATCATGCATTTTATTATTATTATAATTATAGCTATTTATTATTATAACATTTTATATATATAGTCTGTTAGGGTTCATATATATAATGTTTTAGGGATCAATCCTGATTAATAAAACTTCAGATAACCAGGCTCAATTGGAATTTTTTAATCAACGATTATTATTCAGATTCATACAGTACAATACAGAAAACAGGAGGGAAGGCTATGTTACCAAACTGATTCTGGAGAAGACCTTTTGCAGCTCGATTCACTCCTAACTAACTCTCAAAACCTCAGTTCTTTGTATACTATAGGTATTTACAAAGAGAAACAAAGAAATTCCTTTACCCTACAACCTAATTACTTGTGGACTTTGTTTTACAGTATCTCAGTTTAGATGAAACTAAAGTTTTCTAACCAAGTCATTATTTTTACATAAAACATCAGTGACAACAGGGAATTCCTGATGAGTTGAACACATCCCTCACTGGTTCGTTATCTCATCAATCACAGAACACATTTGCTATAATAAGTATTTCTAATCAGTCATAAATGTCTCTTTCCTGGAGAACTAGGGACATTCTCCGTGGGGTCAAAGTCAAAGATTATACACATTCCATCATTTGGTCACCCACCAAGGTACATCCTAAGTGAAGAACACTTTAGATTTATGGGTAGAAAACATTAGCACTTGGGTATACAGAAAAAGTTCTGAGAACTTTATATGCAAAGCATTATGGGAGTTTTAGTATCTGCTAACATATTTATATGATATAAGTCTTCCTTCTGCAGCGCATAAGCCAACCAATAACTAATGGCAGATAGGAAGAAACTGGCCCTGTGTCAAGTTAGTCCACAATTATTGAAAAAAATATTAACAAGTTAGGAGATGACATTTAAACTTCCATGTAATATAATTACATCTATTCTCATTCTCCAAAGAAGTAACTGAGTTTCCTGAAATTTGCAGAAATCTTTCTGATTATGAGGTGCCTGTAGCTGAATATCAGGTGCATCTGCTGCACCTGGAAAAGAGATTACCACTCTGTTATATAACATGATACCACTCTGTACAGGGCTTAAAAATGCACTTCTCTTTTTAATTTGCCATGTTCACATGACTAGTTTGTTGTCCTCCATCTTTACAGACTATAAAGGCACAGAATGTGTCCCATTCTATATGATGGACAGGAAAGTCTTGCGTAAATGTTAGAAATCTAATCTGTTATTAAAATTCTCATAAATGAAATTGTTTTTAAACTAAAGATGTTTTAAAGCTCACATGAAGAGCTATCAGATACAACTGTAACATTACTGATAGAGATATCCTAAAAAATGTTTCAAGCTACTCTCAATATGAAAGAGACAGTCATTCACTGATACTGCAATAATAGTCTTCCTGACTCACTCCTTTTGCTTCAAGAAGCAGATAAGGCTTCAGTATCGTACATGCTTCTAATAGCTGATTAATAAAATTCCCAGAAGCATGTAAAGAAATGGAGGTGCTCTGAACAATTTAAAATTATTTTCACTCCCCTCATACCCATATGATTAGCATCCATAATTGTTTGTCACCACTCACCAACTGTTTTATAAACAATTGTATGTATGCAGCCCAAAGAAACACAGTGGTAGTGTAGAAATTAACAGTTGACATGACTCACTGGAGAATATTATTTTTGGCAAGATGATGGTTGGGCAGGATGATGGTTGTGATGGGATTATCCCTCCCCCTCCGGCATGCAGACTGGAAGCTGTGGATCTGCTCTGCTCCCTTAACTATCTCTTCCAGCCTGGGCTGGCTGCCAACAATACCTCGCTGGTGATAAACAGCAGACCCCTCAAGGTACTGTTACCACCCAATGCAACAGCAGGTGGAGCCCCACACCCAGCTAGATAGCAGGAATGTTTAAACTGTGGTACATCAGTGCTTTCCCCTCAGCAAGTCATGAACCAACAATAGAAATAGACACCAGCCAATTCCTCCAGCTCCCAAGTTCTGCACCTCAGGAGTGTACCATCTTTCACTGGACAGACGACTGGACAGTGCAAGCTTATTACTTAGTCCACCCTCCCCCCCCATGTGAAGAGAGCATGCAACAGCCTTTGTAACTGAGATGAGATTTCCCAAATATTTCAATCCAAGACATACTACTTTAGGTAAAATTATAAAACAGATTTATTAACTACAGATTTTTAAGTGATTGTAAGTGGAGGTGTAAAAGATCAGAAATAGTTACCAAAGAAATAAAAATAATTTTGTAGTCTAAATTTTTATACACTAAACAGGATTTAAATCAGCAATATCTCACCCTGACTGGTGTTACAAGTAGGGTACAGATTATGATACACAGTCTGTATCTGCTTTGCAGACATGATCCCTATCCCCTGTTCAAAATCCTTTGTGTTCCAGACATTCCTTCAAATGTTGAGTTGTGGGGGAGTAAAGACAAGTGATGATGTTACCCTCCTCTTTTATAACTTCTCCCATCTTGGGAAAAGTCTATGCATGTGACGTGTGAGGCCACCCCCATTGGTCAAGCATTGTTCCATTCTGTACATGCCTCCTCTGACGTTTTTTGGGATGGCCCTCTTAATGGGCCATAGGCACATCTGGCTACTGCATTGTTGTACCTGAAAAGCTGGTTTGGGGTGTTTCCTACCTCATAACATCATTAAGTAGCACAGACATAGCAAAACTTCATAACTTTACATACATGGTAGCATACATAATCCAGCAGGATATTAATGTTCAACAGATCAAGACTTAAGACGATACCTCACAAGGCATACTTTGTATAACACATCATAATTATATGACCATGATAAATATGGGGTTCTGGGGTGTTGGTTTCAGACAGTCATAGTGGTGTGTGTTATGTCTTTCCAGCCTTCAGTAATCTAGGTGGATGAGCTTGATAAGAATAGTAAACTTGTGACATATAAAGATGAAAGCTTCCTTCAGTGTAGTTTTATCAGTTTCTTTCATGACAAATTCTGTCATAAACACGATGGCTGATGGGTGTACTGCTTTGATTCTGACAGTAATGCAGTCATGATACCCTCATGCTTATATCTCAAATCAGTTACAGTGTATGCATCAAAAACAGACAGAGCAAATGGATTTAAAAAAGATATTTCCCTGTCCCAAGGAGCTTACCAAGAAATAAGACAAGTCATAAAACCAAGACAAGGTAGGGGACAGAAGTTCAAGTAAGGGAAGGTGTAGGAAAATTACTGAAGAACAGGAGGCTAGAATATAATACTTTAAGATGTGTTCTTTAAGATGGGATTTGAAGGAGGGAAGAGACCTCATCTGGCACATGATGAGAACAGGGAGACTGTTTCAGAGATGGGAGTCAACTATGGCATGACATCAAGTGGGTGAAAGTTGAATAGAGCAGTAAGGCAAAGGATTAGCAAGAGAATAGGCAGAAAGTGTAAACGAGAGCAAAGATGAAGATGAAGGCAAGATTATATAGGTGTTTGTCAGTGAGATGAGACGGCTGAATGAAAATTGAAGCTAATTAAAGGTTTCATGGAGGAGGTAGTGATGTGATAAAGACTGAAGGAGAGGGGGAGACCTATCACGGATATTTTGGTCTGAATGATTGACTGTGATGAGTGAGAAGAGGAGAGGCTGGAAATGGGAAGGTTACACTAATCAAAGCAAGTAATCTATACAACTCACATTATGATTTTAGAGAAAATAACTGATCATTTCATCCAGTAAATTTAAACAAAAAAGAGGAAATTGAAATCAGATCAATAATGTTCTGAGTGAAATTCAGCCCTGTGCAGAGGGTCAGTGTAAGGCTTATGCACCACTTAAGTATAATTTTGAGGGTATAGGTAGGATAATAGTGGTGCATAGGAGCTGCATTGACTTTCTGCACGGGAATGGATTTCCCTTCTGAATAGAAAATGAAACTATCTTCTAAATTACTTGAGTAAATTGACTGCAAATTTGGTAAGCACCATTCTTACTGTTACTGCTACCATTATAAATTCTAATAATCCAAACTGTATTATGTTTAATTTGGCCAAATAAATGGTCTCTGTTAGAACTTCTACAACTCCCCCCTGCCATTGCTCTTTTAATCTAAACTCTTACACTTTGTTATTTAGGAAATATAATGATGGGTTTAGAATTTATTTATCCATTTAGTAAACAAGGAGAAAGATATTCATATTATTTTTAAAATCACAAAGATCTAAATCCATTGCTGTCTGTAAAAAAGTGAATGTTTTCTATTAGTCTACAATCTGTTATGCAAATATCAATAATTTTCTAGTATTAAATCAGCTGCAAGAGGGAGCCAATACTTTTCATACATATAATTGAAATAATTTGGCAAAGAAAAATTAATTTTGAAAAAGTGATACGCCATATAAAGTGAATCTGGTCACACTGAAATTAATGTGAGTTTTGCCACGGACTTCAGTGGTGCCAAGATGTCACCCATGAAGTATAAGCAAAGTGCATAGCTTTGCTGTGTTAAAATTAAATTTTGTATGTATACAAATTTAATTGAAAATCGAATTTAATTCATAGTACTGTATGTTTCCCTGCTTATGTAAGTAGCTGCTATTATATTCTACTAGATGTGATCAAATCGGCTGTATGGTTTTCCATAACTAGATCATGTATTAAAATTTGTCTTTTTTAAAATGTTTATCGTATTTTCAATAACACAAGCATGTATAGGTGATGGGTACATAGTTACCAAGAGCATCATCATCAAAACCTGACACATTTGAGTACTGCATACTACCATGCTGAAGTGAATATGAAACAAAGACAACCTTTAGCCTGTTCCAGAAAGAAGTTCATGTAAAAGTAAAACCAAGACCTGGAGTCAGGAACAACCTTTGGGTGTTTGACAATATTTATTCATTGGTTGGGAGTGCAGTTCAGTGTGTTTAATCCCCTACAATCACAGTCAGGATGTGAAAATAGATTGCTGTTAGCACTCGGATGATGTATGTTACTGAGCTGAGTATCAAGGCAAACAGCTATGATAAGGACACTTTTAGGATTATGCTTATTCAGTAGCTTATTCTGCAGTAGATGATTTAGTATAGATATCACTGACCAGAAGGGAAATCCACTCCTGTGCAGAGACTCCCATTGACATTAATAAGTTGCACACACTGTTAGGAGCGTGCAGCCTCTATATCTCCTCCCTGCTGCTCTGGAACAACCACCTAGATGAGCTGTCCATCAACACAGAGCAATAAAACCACAGAAGAAGTCAAATCCATTGGGGCAGTTCATGACTCCCATCAAATAATCCACCAAAAAGAAAGATTCAAAAAATTCTGTGGCCCAATTCTCCATTTCACAGTGGCTTCTTATGTTACTTTACAAGTATAAATGCGCTGGAAACCTAATGAATCTGGACACTGTAGCTTTTCCCCATTATGAGAGAATCCACATGTGGTAGAGAGCTGGTATAATGGCAATACTCTATGATGCTTCCAGCAAAGGAATCATGTATATATATTCCAGATACTTCTAGCCATCAGAAGAGCCCCTTGTGGCCATAAGCAGCTGTTATGTAAATTAGAATACCCCTGAGATAGCTTTAACTAATTCTCGAATCTGGCTCAACAATAGGGGTTAAAGACATTCCTGTCCCCTTTTCTTTTGCCAGGTATAGATCTACTAGAAGAGATGATTGAGCTCTGCTGGTTTAAAATTTGACTAGTGTCATTATTGGGATACATACTTCTTCCCTTTTTTTAAATTTCAAAATAATGAAGTGATGACAATGTATTTGTGTATGACATGGAAAGGAAAACAGATTAAATTGAATTTTTAATAAAAACATAGCCACCGTGAGATTCAAAACCAGACTTTATATATCTATGTCAGTCATCTTTTCCTTTGGGTAAAACAGTAACAAGCTATTCAGCAGTTCAATAAGCCATCCAAGGGGATGCTTAAGAGTAATAAAAACAGACTAAAATTGACACAGGAAAAATTAGAATTGTTATACAAGACCGAATTCAAATAAAGTATACCTTCTGCTTTTTATCAAGATATATAACATACACTCTTATGAAAATCTGTTTTAATCTTATATAGGCCATGCTCTGCCCCTGGCTGCACAACTTCCAAATTCATCGAACTCGTTGAACTTTCATTGAACTAGAGTTGTGCACATGTAACCAAGGGCATAATTTGGTTGCTAGTAGGAGAATACTGTAACAGACATCATCCTACATATCAAGGGGCTCTGTGCCTAAGTATTATGATGATGCTCTAACAGTGGGAAGAAAGATAGACGGACTAGATACAATCATGGAACCATGAAGGTGAAGCTTCAGTAGCTTGTGATGTCATCAGAAAATACATGTACAGCCTTCAATTTTTCTGCAGTTCCTATCTATTATTCAAACTTCTTTCTTTCATAGACATGTTGTATATAAGTATATATCACATGCACTAATTAAAGGTCCAGAACCTCAGTTACAGGGACTTTAGTTAAGAAAGGGCCTTTGCACTCCCCTGATTTAGAGGCTGCTCTGTTTTAGCATGAAACCCTTGTGTAACTTAAAGTAGCTTGAAAGCTACCCTAATTTCTGCTGGCTGCCAGCAACCTCAAAGGGCTGATTGAGCAGCTGAGGGTATAAGGAAGTGTTAGCCATGCTCTTTCCCCTAGCTGTGCCCCCTCCACCAACTACAGCAACGGAGATGAAGTAAGAGATGATCCTCCTGAAGTCTGCTACACCAGCTATAGGGATTCTATGTCTGGTGGTGTGGAGTAAAGCAGACAAACTGCAGCACAGAACCTGTGTCAAAAAGTTCATTTCATTTTGAAAGACTGGAAATTACAGCAATAGTCCCTATGCTTACAAGGGGAATACCACTGGCACTGGTAAGAGCTCTAAAATGGGAATGAGCTTTGTGTCACCACTGTCTGTAACACTGATACCCTTATGATAAATTGTATTACATAATTCTGACCATTTCACCTGTTCACTGCTCCCAAATATCTATTCCCTGTGTCGTGGAAAAGAATCACACTGCTACATTTTAGAGTTGGATCGGGTGCAGCTTTAATTGTGACACACACAATCACATAACCATAGCTATGGGGAATACTATAGCCATAGGGAAAACCCAGGTGGCTATAGGGAAGTCAAGCAGCATGTCTGGATGCTGGGCAAATGTACTTCACCTGGTTAACAGATACAAAAGACTTATATAGGGGTTGCTTAGGTTCATTTACATGTTGATCGTATAGTGGGATTGGATTAACAGTTTATACTTAAAAAAGTAGACAATCACAATGCATAGTGGGCACACCAGACGCCCTCCCAGAGACGCCCAATGAGTCACTTGAGTATACAATGATGTGAGTCTCTGTGGGGCCGGTAAGACAAAGGGACAAGTACTGGTACTTATCAAACAGGTGAAGTCTGTTCATAGACTTCAATAAGACTTAAGGCTCATAACAGAGACTTGCCTCTTGGGTGTGGTTCAGAGACCTCTTGTGGGGTTTTAACCTCTTTATCCTAATTTCAGTTGAGGCATTCTGTTAATGGTTTAGTCTGGGCCTTCTATTTCAGTTTCAGGCTACAACTTCAGGCCAGGCCTTCCAAGATCAGTTTCAAGCCAAGCATTCTATTAATAAATGTAATGCTTATTTCTTTGATTCCACACCTGAGACCACCCCTCACATTCCAACCCTCAGAGCAGATTCAAACAGCCACCATTTTTTAAATACAGATGAAATACTGTTCATTTTGTTCCTATTTTTCCCATATCTGGAATTTCTCCTGAAAACAGTGGTCTGAATACCATAAGTCAACTTACATCCTGAATGAGTGAGAGAAATCTGGTTTGATAGTTTGTAACTCTGCAGGGCTAGAAATGGGAGTTTTATACCATTTAAAAAGGGAGGCCCATGCTCTGCAATGGAACAACTGCATATACTTCTTTTCCTCAGTGTCATTGTTACATATGCAAATACTATCTTAGAGCACTTTTAGAAGTGTTTTAAATGTTTTTGTTTTAATTATTTTCCATTTTAGCACTATACAGTTGGACTGATGACAATCTATACAAGCCACAGATGGAGGGATCCAATAATAGTTTCAATGAACATTTTTAGGATTTCCCAATGCATTTCTAAAATGGATTTTCTATTAAATTTGCCATTTACAGACACCACTAGAGGATTTATTAGCACTCAAGCAACCTGAATTGATGAAGGAAATAGCCATTTTCACTCTGGAGATTTGCCTGCTTTTGTTTTTTAAATAAGGTTTGCAACTTGGAGTTGCTGTTGGTTGCTCAGATGTTCATGTGGAAGTGGGTGCAGAGTTTTTCCATTGGGAGAAAAGGTTGAGTTTAATGTCCTTGGAAAGATTTTCTTTCTATTGATATTGTGTTCATTTAGTTCAGTAAATTATTATTATTGGTTTGGTTTTTTTTTGCTATTTGTGTTCTGCATGATTTTGACAGGGGCATTTTATGCAAAAATACATTTTCAAGAGCAGTTATTAATGGCAACCCACTGCTCTCAATAACTGTGCATCTATCCTGTAATATTTTATAGCCTTCAGTAGGATTACATAATGAAAAAATGTGTTTAAGTTTCTTTCACTGCATGAAAATTTACACAACTTTTCTTTTACATACATTTAAGACTCAAATCTCCTTCTCCTTTGTGTGACTAGATACTCTGCAGTTCAATATACCTCTGAATCCTAATTATTCAAACCCTCACTATCAGAACCTGTCTTTCTAACAAACTGTTTCAATATCTCCCTTTTCTATTGGCTTATCATCTATTCACTTGCATTCATCCCTATGTATTTGCTGTTATCCATAACGTTTTAATAAATTAGGATTCTACAGCTCTAGTATAATGAAATTTGACTTTTAGGTCTGTTCTGATGTGAAACACTTAAAGCAAAAGTTCCCAATTATAATCTCATTCTGTTAAAAGAACAGTGTATTATTTCAAACATGCAATTCCCAATACAAAACCCTTCATAATAAACTTCCAGTAATTCCTAAACTTATAACAATGTTTACAAAGCAAACACAAATATGTGACATGTTAATTACTAGGCACAGTGGCTGAATTTTTTTTTTTTTTTTTTTTTGTATAGGATAGGTTCTGCCTACAAACTTTACTTGCACACTGTTTGAGTGGTATAAAATATCTGCAATTTCTAAAAACTGATTAAGGGTTCAAATTTAAATATTTACACCAAGGAAAGAGCACATACTATCTGTAAAGTGTTATACGATGTGTAGAAATAACCTTTTGAAAAAGAAAAAACTATGTTATCAGTATGTTACTTCATACAATTCCAGGCCAAAAACATTTTACATACTTAGCATTCATATAGAAAAGACCTAGTACAAAATAAAATCTAGTCCATCTCCCTGCAAAGTGCAGTATTGTTTCCTACAGTACTATTTCTGGGATTTTGTCCAGTCTATTTTTTTGAGTCCTAAATTATGGAGATTCCATCATTTCTCTCCAGAGACTATTACCAACACTTCTGAAAAGAAATATGCCAGATAATCAGGAGAGAGAGAAAGTAAGAAATAGAGAAATAAAAGCCTACAGTTATTTTATGGTAAATCAAAGTGAGGTCTAATAAAAGCTTGACAATATCTTCTTAAGTAGGAGATTTAAGATTCGGCAGCCTCCTATTTCCATGCACGTCATGGGCTGTACGAAAACCCAAAGGAAATAAACTTTGCAAGCCTCCCACTCACTTCTAAGTAGAAGGTACAAAACTTATCAAAGTAGTTAGAATGTTTCAGAAAAGCAGGTAACTTAATTAGCTGCAGTCTCCAAAGCAAAGAATATTTTTTTTAAGTTTTTTTTGGTGGGGAGCAGAGAGGTTTCATCTTTCATTTATTCATTCAAGGCACATACTTGCCATGGCAACTCAAATGTTATATCATGTAATATATTCTGAGTTACAAAACATCAGCATTTATAGCAATGTTGGCCCCACTGATGTCAATGATAAAACTCCCATTGACTTCAGAGAGAGCAGGACTGGATGTCAAGTTAAGTCTTGCAAATGGTGGGTCTATACTGTGGTATTTAGCCACAGTGTTGAGCAAGTATTTCCACTCCTCTGATTTCCTCAGTGTTCTGCTTAGGGTTTCCTTTTCACATGCTTTGGGAACAAAAGGGGAGTAATTCTTACACTCCCCGAAGCATGGAGTCTGCAGTTCCCCCAGACCATTGAACGGGGAGTACACTGATTTCTTGTTCCCTCCCTGTCAGTGCAATTGTGACAGCTGCCATTTTGGCCAACATACCAGGGACTGAACTGGGAAACTCCAGCTCTAATAAAGCTTGAGCTAAAGAACCCAATATTCTCTAGTTTGTCCTGTAACAGACTAATAGCTTCTGTAGATTGGAGGATAAGAGGGACCTGTAATACACATTTGCCAGACGGTTACATACAAACACATGGACCAGGGATTAGCTGCCCCTATATCCATTGGCAATATTTTCATAGAAAAATGTAACATTACACTAATTTTCTTCATGTTACAAAAAAGTTCTAAATAGTTTCCATAAAAGTTCTGGTTCTGTATCTAGAAATATTAAATAAACAGAATTATTAAATAAAGAATGATGCACTTCTCCTTCCTGTGTTGCTGCTGCTATAAAAATACAAGGACTTTAAAATATTTAATTGAATGAAGAGTTAAGTAAAAGCTATATAAACCCTTCCATGAAATCCCATGGAATCTAGTGTAACTTTTAGAGCATACTCAAATTGGTAGAATTACTAAGATATTTATTATACATATATTTAAAATTAAGAGGTTTTCTTTGACTAGTTAGATTTTAAACATAGGCCAAAACTGGTTCTCCAGGTCACTGATATAAATTTGGAAGCTGGATTTTTCACATGTATCATTATTATTACTTTTTACTTTACAGCACCTATGAGTGTGCTAGGTACAGTGGGTTGAAAAATTGTATGTGTTTCCAGGAAAACATTTCTATCAAATGAAAACTGTTCTGAATTTCATTTCTACTAAATGTAACTCCAAAAAGTTTGGGGTTATCCTTCCTTCCCTTCCCCACACCCTTTCTCCATCCACTGGAAAATGAAAAATAGAAGAGAAAGGAATGAGGAACTCAAAACATTTAGTTTTTAGATTGATTAAAAATCTAGAACGTGTCAGCAAAAATTAAAATTTTCCCCCCAAAATTAATTTATTTTGAAAGGCCATTTAATGTCAAAATATAAAGGTTTCAGTTTAAAAAAATTCTGCCAGCTCTAATGGTAGGTGTCTCACAGTTCAGCTACAAAGCACTTGGGCCCAGAGAGTTTACGCTTTAATATCACAAATGATATAAAAAAAGGAGGCAAACAAAAGAGTAGGTGGGGATAGGATATATATAAGTTTTTGTAACTTATTCAAAGTTATCTTGCTCTACGTTTTGGTATTAAGCTAGCATTTCTTTAGCAACGTATTGGCATGACTCTTGTCTTTTACCTCAGCATTCTGCACATTTGGAGACATGAGAATGGGCAGACTGTGGTCACCAAAGAGAAGGGGACCAGAAGTAATTCCACATAGCTTGAAGTTTCCAATCGATACCAGTTTCTTAACATGGAAACTGTGGAAGATCTCTCAAGATCCAATTGTTCCAGGGGAATGGAGAGATGTGTGGGACACATCTGTGGGTCCCAGCTCAGCCCAATCTGTAAAAAAAAATTAAAAAACTCAAGCTTACCCACAGAGAGTTCTCCAGACAAATGATCCTTAGTGGGGATTCAGTGCTAAGAAGAATCAAAAGAACATTCTGCAAGGGACAGGCAAACAAGACGGTGATCTGCCTTGCGGGATCCTGGTCACAATATATTACTCTAAGATTGGATAGGCTTCTAAAGTTGACAGGCAAGATCCAATGGTGATGGTTCATTTCTGCACTAAGGACACTGGATTCCAGAGTATCTCACAGATAGACGATGACTTCAGGAAACTTGGAAGTGTGATGGAAAAATGATGTCCAAGCACAATCTTCTGAGATCCTTCTGTCCCCATAAGTGATGGAAGATAGAATGCAGAAGATTCTGGAAATGAACCACTGGCTAGGTAAGTGGGGTGGGGTTTGGTTTCATGGAACATTGGTCTACCTTCTGTGGTGAAAGTGGACTGTATAGTTTGTATGACCTCTATATCAGAAGTCACTGATAACATGGAAGAAAATTATCCTGAATGCTTATGTATCAGCATCCTAACACGGAAAGCACAAAATGGAGTATTAGTTGTGTCTACTACAAAACACCAAATCACACTAGGGAACTAGAACTAGGTGGCTCCTTACACACCTATCTATAATATATAGGGAAAAATCTCCATGATCCTGGGGGACTTCAATTTGAATGACATTCTGCAGGTCTCCTTCAGCCACTACTAAAACATCTTTAGAATTTCTAAATACTATAAATGACAATTACCAAACTGAAAAAATATTCCATCTAATTCAAGGGAATTCTATATTAGATCTTTCCTGGACAGAGAAAGAGGAACTGATCACAGAACTAAAAATTAATGGTAGCTCAGAAGCAAGTGATCATGACTTGATCATATTTATAATATGCAAACAGAATAAAGTCCAGACAACTAATATATATATATACTTGGTGATTTACAATGTTCAATTTCACAAAGCCGAAAACAATAAGAAGACAATTAAGTTGGGAGGAAGAATTTAATCAGAAAAATGTGCATGATAATTGGGGATTGTTTAACAACACTTTCATGGATGCCTTAAAAGACAATCCCATAACTAAGGAAAAAACTGTATTTGTTAAAAAGAACCCAAAAAACTTATCTGGTTTAGAGGGGAAATGAAGGCTCCTATAAAAAAATATTAGAAGTGGAAGAAAGGAGAAATTGATAGTAATGAGTAGAAATCAGAAGCTAGGAATTGCAGAAAATTGATAAGAAGCAAAGGGATGCAAGGAGAAAGCTATGTCCAGTAGTTGAGTAAATAATGAGTTTTTCAAGTATATTAGGGACAAAAGTAATCCTAACAATGGTATTATAATACAAAAAGGCAGAAGTGTTCATAAATATTTCTCTTATGTATTTGCAAAAAAGCCAACAAATAAAAGGTTAAGGAATGACTTGACTTCAGTCTATAAGTACCCGCATGGGGAACAAATAGTCAATAATGGGCTCTTCAATCTAACTGTTATGGGCTCACAGCACTCATGGCCGGACTGGCACTTCCTGCTTGTGGTTTGGGGAATAGCTCAAGCAGACACCCACATCCACAAATGTGCTCCATCACACTTCCTCAGGGTTCACCAGTAGATCATCTCACCACCATCAGGACCCACCACATCCTCTTCCTGACCTAGCCCTCTGGGTGAGCCACAATTCATATCCCCCCACCTTCCAAGGGGATTCTGCAGTCCTGGTTCTGCCACTTACTTCAGTGGCCACTGCAGTCCACCACCATGCCACTGGCCATCTGGGGGGGATGTGGGGAGGGACCCAGGCCCACCCACTTCTCCATGTCCCAGCCCAGGGACCCTGTGTGCAGCTACCATGCACCACCACCACTACCTCCTCCTCCTCCTCCTTCAACTCCTTAACTGACTTCCCTGGGCCACTTCCCCACAGCCCCAGTACCTCTTCTTCCTTTGTATCAGGGCATCCAGGTCACACAGAGCCCCAGCAGTTAGCCACTACTCTGTCCAGGGTGCTGCCTTCCTTTAGCCTGCAGGACAGCCAACCTTCCCTGCCTGAGCTCCTGGGAGTAAGTAGCCCTGCTCTGCTTGCAGCTCCCTTTTATACTGGGCTCCCAGGCCCTGATGGGCTATCCCTCAGCCCCTTCCCATTGGCTGCCTCTCCAAAGGCCCTCTTGACCTCTTCCTAGCCAGTGAGGGGCAGATGCCCTGCCACACTAACAAAGAAAGGTATAACATGATCCAATAGCTGGAAGTTGAAGCTAGACAAAATCAGACTGGAAATAAGGCACAACTTTTTAACAGTGGGGGTAACTAACCATTGGAACAATTTACCAAGAGTTGTGGTAGATTCTTCATCCAGAACAATTTTTAAATCAAAATTGGATGTTTTTCTAAAAAATATGCTGTAGGAATTATTTTGTGGAAGTTTTATGGTCTGTATTATACAGAAGGCCTAATTGGATAATCACAATGGTCCCTTTCTGGCCTCAGAATCTATTAATAATGTTTGTCCTCGTTATTTTTAGGAAAAGTCAGGGACAGGTCATGGGCAGTAAACAAAAATTCATGACCTGTCCCTGACTTTTATTAATAATAACTGTGACAAAATGGGAATGACTGGAGGAAATGAGAGCCCAAGCTCTGCTGGTGAATGGGGGTCCAGCATCCACTGCCACTGAGGCTGACAAATTCGGGGCCCCCACTAGCCACAGGTGGGAGTTTGGGGTCTGAAGGCAACCCTACCACCCACAGCAGCTTGGAGCTCAGGGTCCTCCCACCACCCACAGCAGCAGGGAGCTGCAGATCCCTCTCCCCGCTGTCCATGGCAGCTGGGAGCTGCAGGGGCCCCCCATGGCAGCAGAGAGCTCCAGAGCCAGCAGGTCAGAGCTGCAGGGTCCCCCGTTGCCTGCAGCAGCCACCAGCATAACCTCCGTGACATAATCTTATCCTTATCTATGAAGCGTCCTGAAAGTTTCGAGGAGAGGGGCATGGATCAGTGTTCGCATAGCACTCCCACTTCAGTACCCAGCCCGAGGCAGGAAAGCTAATGATCCCACCAGTAGACCAAATCCGGTGATGAATGCCACCACTGTGCATTATTGTATCTTTCATGTGTTATTAAATTTAATCTGCCCGTATGCTGCTTAATCCCCTGCTGCAAACAATATATTGCCACCAACAAGCCTCACCAACCCACTCTCCACTCCCTCCTCCAGATCATTAATACATATAAGTATCTTAGTCTGGAACTTTCTTTGCAGATTTCAAACTAGTTGGAGAAAAAGAGACAAGATCCAGTCAGAGACATGCTGCAATTCAGTTTCTGAAATAGAATAGTTACATAAATCGTATGTGTGTAATATAATTGAGTCTGTTGAGGTAAGTCTGATTATGAATAAAGTCCTTTCTCTCGATAATAATCATAATTTAAATCTGGCTTTGTGTGTAGGAGAAAGCTACTGATGTCTCTAACTGCCCTTGAAAATCTAGGATTTTGTAACTATTATATTTTTCTGAAACCTATTGGTTGAAAGGTTACTATAAATCTACAAAAATGCATAAAGTGACCAGGAACATTATTATTGGCATTTAAATATTGATTTATTGAAAGAGAAAATCTTATACACAACAAGTCCAATCTCCTGCTTTATTTATTGTTTTTGGTATTAATCATTATGTTGTTCATATTCAAACAACATAGACAGTCCCTTAGATAGTTATCAGCTACTCTGAATAGAATCTGCACAAGGTCGGAGAAGAACAGAATGAGAAGAAAACAGGAGTTAGAATGAACTAGGAGTGGATTCCCACATGGCATTTTTCCTTCAAGTCTCCATTCACCTTGCAATAAACTGTAAGAACCTTTTACTCAACCTGACAAACATCTTTGGACTGCACTGATTATTTTTTGGTGTTTCTCCTGTCTCTCTATATCATATATAATCTGATAGCAACCACAAATGGCTGGCTTTAGGAACAAACTATTACTCAAGTCACTTTCAAGTTTTTAGATTTTTTGACTTACTAGTTCACATAAATGACACATGATGATCCGCATGAACCTCACAGCAAAATGGTAGATGGTGCTGATCTGCCAGTCTCTCTGTGCCAGGAACACTTTCTCTTTTCTCTGTCTCTTTTTTCCTGAAAAATATATAGACAGTGTAGGTACATGTTTTGTCACAAACTTTGTCATGTTCTCTTGGTTTGGGTGAGAGTGTACAACTTCCCAGCCGCTCCTTTGTAAATCCCTCACAACACAAAAAGGAAATATCTATTGAAGAGAATTCATTCTTATGTATGATATGATGTATCTCCTGTCGTGTTAGTCATTACTCAGTCTGAGCTTAATGGTGTTCTGGGGCTGATATATTACTCATTACTAAGACATTAGCTTTCAATCAAGAAACTATTTAAAAATACAGTATTAATTCCAGTGAGGCATTAGGTGAACTAATTATTCATTCAACCTGTTCATTTACTACAGTAATTAAGGGTCTTTTTCTGAATACTGCCCAAATGTTGTTACAAATATAGGCGCTGTGAAGTAATTAAAGTGAAAAGCTATAGTGCAAATCTATCTATTTATCTTAGCTACTTATATGGACCACATTATCATAATATCTGAGCACCTCAGCGTCTTCAATTTATTTATCCTCATCACCTCCCTGTGAAGTAGGGAAGTACTATTAATCCCAATTTTACAGATGGAGAGGCACCCTAAGACTAAAGGTGGAATACAAGAAGGGATTTAGCCGTTGCAACACTGAGTGCCACAGTACCTAAATTGTAGGCACCTAGAAAATCATAGGAATGACACATGAAATCCACAACCCCTGAGTTAGGTGCTAGGCACCCTATACAATGCAGAAAGAGAGAGAGGTGCCTTAGATTGCGATCCACTAAAGTTGGCACCCTTGGGAGATGTTGACCAGAGGGGTGTGTGCTAAATGCCACCCTTTTCTTAGTGATAGGAGCCTAAATCTAGGATGCACAGAGGTATCTACCTCTTCTAGTGATCCATGAATTGAGGGCAGATATGTAGGCTGTGGCTCTGGCCCCCTATACTGTCACTCCCCTCTCTGTATATATTTGTAAATAGTTAAGGTGACCTCATACTATAGTGGACAATAGAGAATCTACTGAGCTGACAGGGACCTGTCAGTTAGGGCAGCAGAGGTCAAAAGTTGAAGTCAGTTAGTATAGCATACCCTGAAGGGATTTACATATTTAGAGTTATAAACCAATCAGAAGAGACCCTAGCCTCTAGAGGGACGTGTGCAACACAAGTAGTGCTGTGTGCATAGTTAAGTGCCGTGTGCAGTCCCTCACCAGGAGCGGGAAAACCCAGCTACCTGATTGGTCCCCAGGGACTCCAGAGAGTCTATATAAGATCTGAGCAAATGACAGTTGGTGCTGTCTCTTGGTACAGTGTATGCGCGCGGAAGGGTGGAGAAAGAACTGGTTGTAGGTTGGGTAGGCTCGACGAGGACGAGGAAGAGAAGCAGACGAGGACGAGGAAGAGAAGCAGACGATAATACCAGGAAGAGAAGCAGACGACAACACCAGGAGGTGAAGAAAGACAGTGAGAGATTGTGGAAACACCAAAGACACTTGGGAGCCCTTGGGAATAGATCTTTGGGACCTTGGGTTTACCCCTATTTTACTTGTGACCCTGTTTTATCCCCACAATAAATTGTTTGTTTGTTTTCGAAGAGAACTGGGTTTGAATATTTTTCCAATTGCGTAGGGCCACCGATTGATGGTGTGGAGAGTAACCTGCCTCTGGATTGGGAGTTTCCCGGTTTAGAGTTAACAGATAGGTGCTCAGTCACCTAGGTTGCATGCAGGACCAAAAGAGTCAGGGCTGGTGGGTGGGAGACGAGGCACTCTCTTATAATCTTAATCCTAATGGCTAGGGTACTCATCCATGATGTGGGAGACTCCTGGTTCTAGTCCCCCCACCTCCTAAAGGGGAGAGAGGATTTGAACAGTGAGCTATCACCTCTCAGGTGAGTACTGTAAACACTAAGCTATGGAATATTCTGATATGGGTCTCCTTCAATCTCTCCACTTGAAGTTGTTCCACTTTAATTAAGTAATGGAACACTGAAATATTATTTAGGCCTGAGAAACTGATTAATTGTATAGCCCAGTGGCTGGGACACTCACCTTTCTCCCTTCACGGGCTTGAACTGGGATTCTCCCATATCATGGGTGATTACCCTAGCCAGCAGGCTAAAGGTTATATGGGAAGACCCTCCTTCTCCCTTCCCTCTCCACTGCTTTGTGTGAACTCATCTGAGGGACCTGATCCAGTAGGCGTGTTCAGAGGCCATCTACCCATTCGGGACCCTGCATGTGACTTTAGCAGCCGAACCCTTTTCCTGGTTTGTGAATAACTGTGATGCTTAGGCAGGAGACGGATGTCTGGATGCCTATCATGAAGCAGTTGTGCACATGCTCAGGCAGGTGATAGGCACCCAGGAGCCTAGAGTAAGGCTACAGTGTGCATGCCCAGAGGAAAAAACATAGGCAACATTAAGAAATTTCAGGTTCCTACAGGGTTGGCAGCAGCCAAACAGAAAGTTTGTGGATCACAGAGATGCCTAAAAATCGGTCTTAGGCCTTTAAGTACCTTTGGGGATCCCACTCCAAGAGACATGCTAACTATTATGAACTAGGATTAAGGCAGGCTGGCTGAGTAGTCAGAGTAGGATCAGGGCTAGTGGGCAGAATTGGTGTCAGACCAGATCAGCTCATGGAACAGAAGTCAGACCCGGAGTCAACTGCTGAATACCTGAGCTAGGAATAGAGGCAGAATCAGAACCAGGAATCAAACCTGAGGATCAGAGCCAGCACCAGATACCTAATCCCAGAGCTAAGGGTTGAGGCAGAGTCGGAACCAGAAGTCAGAGCCAGGTGTCGGAACCAGGACTGTTAGCTGGTGATCAGGACTAAGGTGAAAGAGCAGGAACTAGAGAGAGACAAGGATCAAGCATAGAGCAGAAGCAGGTGGGAGCTAGAAGAGAGAAGCTGGTCAGGAGGAAGCAGAAATCAAGAACAGGGTTGGATACAGATTGTAGGAGGCAGGTAAGAGCAAGGGGTTCAGTGTAGCATCGACAGCAAGCAGTCTGCACAGTTGCTCAGATAATCCACCCAGGTCACTCCCTGGCTTAAGTAGTGGGTATGAGACAATGAGGCAGCCACAGGCCTTGGATACTCTGATAGAACTTCCTGTGGGGCCTTAAATTCCAGGTTAGCAAGATGCTGCTTCATTCATCTCCCTTTGGTTATCATGAGGGAGTGTCAAAGATCCAGGGCTCCAGACTTGCACCCTTGGATCTTTATGCTAACGGTTATGTCAGAAGCTTGTGGCTGAGCAGGGAAGTGAATCTTTGTCTCCTGAGTTGTAGGCTAGCATCTTAAATGCCAGATCATCCTATATTCCAAACATATAGCTTCTGTTTCAGAGAGCTGCAGATTTAAAATGTGGTGACTTGACTGATCTCAATGCTTGCAGATCACTTGCGAAAAAATAAAGCAAGGTAGTAATAACAGAAATAGAGCTCCACTATTAGCACAGCACTGGAAACTAAGGAGATTGGAGCACTGAAATATACGTAGAAAAACATGCAGTAGAAAGTCAATAAAAATATGCTGCCACTGCACATTGAGTGGATGTTTTCAGAGAATTATCCAGAATAACTCCAAGATCTCTTTCTTGAGTGGTAACAGCTAATTTAGACCCATCATTTTATATGTATAGTTGGGACTATGTTTTCCAATGTGCATTACTTTGCATTTATCAACACTGAATTTCATCAGACATTTTGTTGTCCAGTCACCCAGTTTTGTGAGATCCCTTTGTAACTCTTTTCAGTCTGCTTTGGACTTAACTATATTGAATAGTTTTGTATCATCTGCAAATATTGCCACCACACAGTTCAACCCTTTTTCCAGATCATTTATAAATATGTTGAACAGTACTGGTCACAGTACAGACCCCTAGAGGACACCACTATTTACCTGTCTCCATTCTCAAAGTTGACAGTTTATTCCTACCATTTGTTTCCTATCTTTTAACCAGTTACTGATCCAGGAGAGGATCTTCCTTCTTATCTCAAAGGCACTTACTTTGCTTAAGAGCCTATGGTGCAGGACCTTGTTAAAGGCTTTCTGAAAATCTAAGTACACTATATCCACTGGATCACCCTTGTCCACATGATAGTTGAAATCCCCCATTATTATTGATTTTTTTATTTTTATAGCCTCTCTAATCTCCCTGAGCATTTCAGGTCACTAGCACCATCCTGGTCATGTTGTTGGTAGTATATCCCTATTGCTATATTCTTATTATTCAAGTATAGACTTACTATCCATAGAGATTCTATAGCACAGTTTGGTTCAATTAAGATTTTTATTTCACTTGACTCTGTGCTTTGTTTCACATATAGTGCCACTCCCTCACCAGTATGACTTGTTCTGTCCTTCCGATATATTTTGTATCCTAATATTACTTTGTCCCATTGATTATCTTCATTCAACAAAGTTTCTGTGATGCCTATTATATCAATAGCCTCATTTAATATGAGGCAGTCAAGTTCACCCATCTTAGTATTTAGACTTCTAGCATTTGTATAGAAGCACTTTAAAAAATTGTCACTAAAAAAATTAAATAAGCTCTCTGCCATTATGTGATATAATTGAATGGGACTGTTTTTCATTTGACTGTTTCTCATCAGATCCTACTCTGATTTTATCATCTTCCATCCTCTCCTCCTTACTAAGATATAGAGAATCTCCATTAATAGACCCTCCCCTAAGGGATGTCTCTATCCGAACCATATGCCCCACTGAACCTGTCGGCGTTCCTCAAGCCCTTAGTTTAAAAACTGCTCTATGACCTTTTTAATTTTACATGAGAGCAATCTGGTTCCATTTTGGTTTAGGTGGAGCCCATCCTTCCTGTATAGGCTCCCCCTTTCACAAGAAGTTCCCCAGTTCCTAATAAATCTAAACTTCTCCTCCCTACACCATCATCTCATCCACACATTGAGGCCCTGAAGGTCTGCCTGTCTAACTGACCCAGTGCATGGAATTGGAAGCATTTCAGAGAATGCTACCATGGAGCTCCTGGACTTTAATCTCTTATCTAGCAGCCTAAATTTGGCCTCCAGGACCTTCCTCCTATTTTTCTCTATGTCACTGGTACCTACATGTTCCATGACCACAGGCTCCTGCCCTGCACTACACATAAATCTGTCTAGATGACTGCAACCTTCAAATCCAGCAGGCAAGTCACCATGTGGTTCTCCCGGTCATCACAAACCCAGCTATCTATGTTTCTAATGATCGAATCCCCTACTACTATTACCTGTCTTTTCCTAATAACTGGAGTTCCCTCCCCTGGAGAAATATCCTCAGTGTGAAAGGATACTATGACATCATCTGGAAGGAGGGTCCCAACTATGGGATCATTTCCCTCCACTCCACTTTGTTCTCCTTCCCTGAGACTTTCATCCTCCTCAACAGTACACAGGATGTCATACCAGTGGCAGGACAGTTATATTGTGTCCCAGAAAGTTTCATCTATGTACTTCTCTGTCTTCCTTAGTTCCTCCAGTTCAGCCACCCTGGTCTCCAAAGCCCATATGCAGTCTCTGAGGTCAAGAAGGTCTCCTTGCACTGAATGCACACATATGCCACTCACCCATAGGGCAGGTAAGCATACATGTTGCATTCAGTGCAGTGAACTGGATAGCCCCCACTCTGTTGCTTGACTTCTGCCTTCATTCTCTTTTTACTCCTACAGCTCTTTCTTTTATTGTTTTACTTTTTATTGGGAGGAGGGTTATTGTCTTTAGTTTACAGAATGTTAATGAAGAGTATCTACCCCTCCACTGTCCCACTCCCCCTCTAAACTCCCTCGCAAAACTCCCCTGTTCATTAGCTCAAAGCCTAATTAAGAAGCTCTTAGTCTTGCCTAGCAGGCCGCTACGATCAGCACATGGTCCCACAAACAAACAGACCACATCATATACTTCAGTCAAGCAGCAAGCACACCACAAACACAAACACACATACAATACAGACAACAAACTCACCCCAAGGGTCATGTTGTTGCTTCTCCTTCACCTGGAGAACTCCCTCACAAAACTCCCATTAGCTGTCCTTGTTCGCTAGCTCCTATTCACAGTATAATATAAATTTTCAGGTTGTCACTGTGCGTAACTCTACCTCTGACCCACCCAATTGTTTGCTTAAATGGTGATCCTATAGGCCTCAGGCCTCCAGCCGTCACCTCTTTTTGGGCAGCGACCTATATCCCTTTCCCTCCTGATCAGGAAGTTAGGCCACCGCCCACTTGTACTTCACTGTGATTATCCCAGCAGGTCTGACCTCAACACCCGCAGTTTCGCTACCTCCAGGGACTACAGTGGTTTATCAGTGACTAGACAGTATTCAGAGAGCACAGTACATTTATTTCAGAACAAAAGTGTTGCAAGGAAAACACATAATACAAGTTCTAAATACATATTCAAGTTTACCAGATGTCCCTCATCTTTCCTGTGGAGATCCTGGCAGGTTCCAGTCCTTCAAGCCCTCTGAGTAGGGTTTTGCCTCCTTCGTTAAAAGATTGTGTGAGTTCATTGGTTCAAAATGAGAGCCCCTGAGTCCATTGAAACTCAACCTTTATAACCCAAAACTTTTCTTTATGTCTGCGGCCTCCTGAAACAGGTAAAGCCAGGCACTGCCCTTTCAAGGGGGGAGCTTCAAAGGTTGAGTATCTGCATAACCCACACTGGGATTTTGCATTAATCACCCCCAAGTGATTCCAGATTTCAAAAGAAACCAATCCAGCAAGCCAAGAACACACACACACATATATATATATGACACTTGTTACCTAGCAGCTCTGTGTTCTTAGGGAACCACGGTGCAAAACCCTGACTCTCTCTCTGGCTCACCTGAATACCTCCCCCTCAGGCTGCTTGAACCAGAAACCAAAGGCTGTTTGAAATGGCATTTCAATATGAAAAGGCAGTGGAAAACCCTCCCATCAATGGTGATACTACTCCCCATGCCTCATCTACATCGAAGATGGAACACGCACTGAACTCTGGGATTGGTAAAGCAGGACCACACTGAACTCTGGGATTGCCAAAGCAGGGACGCACTGCATGTTGGGAGGTCTATGTTGTTGATGTAAATAAACTCACAACTGTGCACATCTAGCTTCGCAATTAACAGACCATTCTAGTTATTGATATGCAAAACACTGAATCCTGGTTGCATCCTGAGCTCTCTCTCAAGGAAAAATGCCCTTCCAGGAAGGATCAGCTTCTTTTGTCCAGACATTGTTTATCTATAAAGAAACCTGGTGTCTACAAAACCCCCTATCAGAGTCAAACCTCTGTTCTGATGCTTGGATCCAAACTCTGCATCAGTTCCACTGGAACCTCCCCTCTTCCTGACTGATCGTGCTGGGGGCTCTGCCTGATTAAAAGTGCTCCACACCCTAAGCTGACCAACCTGTTTCCTGGGAACCTCTGAACTGTATGGAGTGGTGAGACCACCACCCCCACTTCTTCCCCCAGCACAACTTGTCTCTCTCCCTCTCTCTCTCTCTTAGTCCAGGTATAACTTTCTACTTTTGTAATCAAACCTGGGATAGCTTTCTCCAATACCCCCAACTGTAATTGTGTAGTATTGTAAGTGTTTGATTGTTTTTCTCTCCTTGTATGGTATTACTACTAGTATCATAAGTTTTATATGCCTAGCAATAAAATAACTGTTATAATCAAGCTGGTTGCCCCACCCCACCCCTCTCTCCAAACAGCATGTACTCCTTTGTGTTCTTGGTCCCTATCTTGCTCTGCAGCAACACTTCTCTTACCTAAGCCAAAGATCTCTGGAGTGCCCAAAAATCCTATGGGGTTTGCTCATCAAGGGGGTTACTGCTAGAACAATTGTGGTATAAAGGGGCATATGAAGGTGACAGCCGGGAAGTGCTACTCTGCCTAACCTATGGAGTCCAGGGGCAAATAAGGGTGTGGCTCAAAGTGCTTGTAGCCATATGAAGTGCCTGTAGCCATATGAACACACAAGTAAGTAAGTACATTAGTAGAATCACATCCATAGAATCACACCCCCTTCCAGGAAGGTAACCCTAATAAATGAGCACACCCCAAGGTGAAGGGCAAATCTGGCAACAACTTAGTAATACAAAGGACTATGGATATTCTTTGGGCCTATATTGTGGGGCACATCTCAGTATAATCTTCTTTGAAGTTTTCATGATTCTGAGATATGGCTCTCAAAAATGCAGATAACATTTACAAAGTTAATACAATAGCCTCAAAATATGCTTGTGCTAGTCATATCTGTCATGCCATGCACATGTCTGGATGCCGTTAGTGATTTGTAATGTTGGTTTTCATTCACTGGTATTGCAGTAATACCTAAAAGCCTCCATCAGAATTGAGACCCCCTAAGCTGGGCATAGTACAAATACATAGGAAGACATAGGCTGAACCACAAAGATCTTTGTTATGTTTCACGGCATACATACAAACAGAGAAACAGATAAAAAACATAAATACTCTTGCTTTCAGACTGGAATGTAACAATTCTTTATTTCTGAGAACTCAGAATACTCACGCACAAGAATCTCAAAGCATGTTGCATCAGGCAGGCTCAAAAAACACCTCCCTTTTCTCCCCCCCCCCCCTTGGCTGCCTTGCCACATGTGCAGCACCCCCTCCCCACTCACACACCCTTCCCCTGAGGCCCCGCCGTTCTCCCATAGCGAGCTGAGAGCTCCCCCTGCCACTTGAACAAGTAAAAAACTTGGGGGAAGTATTCACTGCCCCCAGGTACCCCTAATTGCTGCCAGACTACTACTTATCTCATGGGAATGCCCTGAAGGGCTCTGGGCCAGGTGGAGAGGGAATCATTCCTCCCTCCCAGCCATTTATTGCTCAATTACCCGACCCTGCATAGCTGGCACTGGCCCTGAGGACTGGACAGCATAGTGATGCCTGCCCCTGCCACACACTGAGTGATCCAAATCCAGGCTCCAGGCCCAGTCCTGCAATGGCTTGGAAGGGAAGGGAGGGAATGGTCCACCTTCTGCACAGAGCAGACGGCTGGCCTGGTGGCATCTTGTCTTGCCTAGCTCTCTCACCTCCCACTTTGAAAAGTGATGATGGGAGCGGGTCCTGCTGGCCTCCCCTTCCCTCACGCATACACTCCTGTTCTGGCAATTTGCTCCAGCATCAGCAGGAATCCTCATCCCCTAAAATCCCAATCTCCTGTGATCCAGGAGGAGCGCATGTGTATGAAAGGTTAATTGTGAAAACACTTAGCACTTCTAAAGCACTTTCCATCTGATGACCCCAAAGCACCTAACCAAAAACAATGAATTAAGCTACACAATACTCTTCTGAGGCAGGCAAGTATTATCCCTGTTTTTTGGATAGAGAAACTGAAGCACAGGCTGATTAAGTCCCCTATATCCACTGTCTATTTAAATCAATGGAAAGACTCCCCTTGAGATCAAGCCTTAAATGACTGGTGTTCCAATGTCACATTGCAAGTTTGTGACAGTGGGCTATTATAAAACCCCAAATCTTCACATTCCAAGCCATGCTGCTTTTTCCCTTAAATTTTACTTTACATTTCCCTTAGCTGGAAAATAAGTGAATGTCTTTGAAGGGACTCCTAATTGATTACTGAACAGGGTAGGAGTGCAAGGGGGGAAGAGGCACTCGGCAGGTGGGGGGAAAGGGGGCAAGAAGGAGAGGAGGAACCGGTCTGGCAAGCAGGAGAGTGGACTCAGATTAGGGATGGGCAGGCTGACAGCAGATTCAGACTGTAGCACTGCCCGAGACCAGCCAGGTAGGCAGCTACAGGCAGAGAGTGAAGTGAAATTGAGACTGCAGAAGAGAAGTTAGACTGCTGGAGGCAGTCTCACGCTGCCTGCGTGCCTGGCATGCTTTATGTGCTCCATGCAGGCAAGTTCCTGGGCTGTTGAGGGGAACCTGCACGGAGCATAAAAACTTCTGCCTTCTCAGGAGGGAAAGGGGAGGGGCCACCACGGCCCCTCAGGGGAGGCTCAATCGTCCCCACCTTTAATACCAACCGCCCGTGCCTGAGCTGGATCGGTTTCATAGTTTGGAATGAAAGAAGTGTCAATGATCTCATGCTTCTGCTTCAGGGACATTAAAAGCTGCTGTTTTTATATTCTCTGCGATTGGTTTCATTTAGACTCTCATACGGTGGGATATGAGGCACACTAGGGATCATACTTAGGCCATCATGATATGCAAAACGGCAAGAGGTGGAAAATCTATTTCAATTAGAGATGGGCCAGCTGGCTATTTAGTGCCTGTTTACTGTAGGTATCCCCAGAATACCTGCCCTATTCATAGTTACTGTGAACAGCTGTGTTTTCATGCTTATCAGCATTCTTCCTGCTTTGTGTACTTAGGAATCTCCAGTGCTTACTTGATTGTATTACAACTAGCTCATGCTAATGAAGTCCAACATCTACGTTACATAAAGAATTCATATGTCACAGGTTGCTTAGGCATATAAAAATTTGTACAAGAACTTACATTGTGGGAATATATTGTAAAAACAAAAAAAACTTGGCAATGGCAAGGCTGCTGGTATCCTTGTCATGCTGAGCACTACTGTCTTATTGTTCCTTGTACTCCCCCAATCTGTCAGTATCCATTCGTTGTCTCTTGTTGTATATTTAGCTTGTAAGATCTTTGGGGGAAAGACCTTCCTTTTCGTTCTACATTTGTACAGCATCTAGCACAATGGGGTCCCTGGTCCATGATTAGGTGCTGTGGTAATACAAAAAATAAACAATAATAATTGTATATTACTGGCCTTAATATTTATGAGGTATTATGCCAGCTTCTTAAAGTCTTCATTGTTAAGGTTATTATGCAATATGTGGGTATTAGTGACAAGGAAATTAATATTTTGTTCCCTTGAATTATATCACAAACATTTACTATGAAGAGACAGTAAGGTTGCAACCAGCTTCCTTTAAAATGCCCTCTTCTTGCTTCTTGACAATGGCAGCTTAGAAAATGATAGCCTGAAAATGTCCACATTTAGCTTGAAGGCAAAGGAGACTATTCTGTTTCTGAAAAGTTGGAGGAAAATTTGTCAGACTGATTTTGATTTAAAAACAATTATTTTCTTTGTAAATATTTGCTTTTCCCTCAAAAACACATTGTTAGTCCTTCAAATTTCCACATACGATGGGTTCCTTTTTCTTGAAATAATTGAAATAACTTGTTGCAGCTTAAATAGAAAGTAACTAAGTCTACGACTACACTGACGGCGGCAAAGCTGCCGCTGTCAGATCGATTTCTCTGGATTGACTGAGCAGTCAATGAAGACCCACTCAGTCGATCCAGAAATCAATGTATTAACACCACCTTCACAAGTGGCATAGCACTGTGTCGACGGGAACGCGATTCCTGTCGGCGCAGTGCAGTGAAGACCACACGCAGCAGAGAAATTGACGGGAGTTACACAAGTTTTTTGCGTAGCTTGAGTAACTCCTGTTGACTGCCACCGAATCTCAGAGGTAAGTGTAGACAGGGTCTAAGTGTACTTTTCTATTTCAAAGGTAACAGATCTTCCTGTGTAGCTCAAGTGAATATGTAGCTCAGAAAAATGACCATGCTGGTCAGATAATGGTCCAACTAGCCCAGTATCCTGTCTTCTGACAGTGAGCTGTGCCGGATGCTTCAGAGGGAGTGAACAGAATAGGGCAATTATTGAGTGATCCACCTCTGTCGTCCAGTCCCAGCTTCTGGCAGCAGGAGGTTTAGGGACACCTGGAGTATTAGGTTGTGCTCCATACCATCTGGTTAATATCCACTGATGGACCTATCCTCCATGAACTTAATTAAATGATCAAGTGATAGGAGTTTATAGTTTTGAAGATGTAGAACCACAATTATAGTCCTAGCTCTGCAAGTGCATGCAATTTATTATGTTATTATTTTGAGGTGGTAAGCTTGTAGGCCCCAGCACTGTGATGTAGGCCTGAACCAGAGCAAGCCCAGACCACGGATACGTATTTGAAGCTTAAGGGTTAATCCTCACACTGAGAGAGAACAAAACTAGGCATTATAGATAAGGATGTTCTGGACACATTGATTGTTTGTTCATGCCACCACTATGATAATTGACTGCTTGAACATATGAGTGGGAACATTCTGCCTAAACATTTTGTGATTTAACATTTAGGACACATTGGGGCCCTGTTTGTGAACATCTACGTATGAATGTTTGGGAACATCCTGAAAGTGAAAAAAAGTGCCCACTGTGTATGAGGAATGTGGTTGATGTGTAAATCATGGGGCAATGAGAGGGTAAATAAAATTTCTTTTATTTCCTTTTAGTAAAATTGGTATTAATAGAATTGGTGTAGGTATAAGATTTTATTATGTTAGTAAGTAAGTATAAGATAATGCACCAATGTAATGGGATAAGAATGTAATGATTTTTAGTAAGTATGAATGAGGAGTGAAAGCAGTTTGAATCTGCTGAGATAAGACAGCGAGGAAGTAATTGCTGAGGTAATGGTTCTCAGCCTCCAAGGACACGAGGGAGAGAAGATGCTGTTGTTTAAAGAACTTTTACAACCCAGATGGCTGAAGATCAAGATAACCCCGGAAAAAAGGGGAGTTAACACCCAAGGACAGGAACAAAACAAAGTGTGAAACAGGAATGAAAGAATAATGGAAAAGCTGTCACACTTGAGATATCAAATGTCATTGACGAGTACATCAAACAAGGAGACTATCTGACATGACAAAATCCATAGACCCAAATGGGGATGGATAAGTATAAAAATGGGGAGAAGAAACCTGGAATTTGGGCTCGTTCTGCAAACTGCAAGGAGCATCATGTCGCAACCGACAGAGCCTGGCTCCATCCTTGTGTCTGAGTCACCTGGCCAGTGATTCAGCTCGAGCAACGCAGAGGCTGGTAATTATATCCTTCCTGCAGAACTGTGTGCATGTGTGTGTGTGTGTGTGTGTGTGTGTGTGTAGAAGTGTGTTTTAGGCAATTGCTTTTTTAAAAAAATATTTTTTATATTCATAATAAACACGGCATACTGCATCATCCCCTGCATAAGATCCTGCTGTTTATTTGATAAGTGTAACAAGCCATTACATAGTTAAGGTTGCAGACTGATTCTGATTACCCTGTAACTAAAAAGAAGAGAGAAATCCTTCTGCTTTGATATTTTTGGGGTTTTGGTTTAAGTGTCTAAAATGTGTTCTGAAAATTTAGACTGAAGTGACTAAGTATTTCTAAGATCACAAGAATTCACGATCACTCTTTTCTAATGCTTTTGTAGCGTATCATTTATTTCTGTTCTTCAACATGCCCAAATCACATTACACCACAAAATCTGAAACAGACCGATTTTTATATTGATTCCTGCAAGTTTTCCAGAATAGTAAAATGTTTAACAAACTGCTGTTCATGTGAAAACTGGACACTATTTATCTACTAACATAGCTGATGGAGAATAAAATGTCGTGACAGAATATTTTAATTGTCAACATATAAACCAGCCAGGGCTACTTTTCAGAATTGAAAGGACATGCTAAGGAGCCCCACCATTCTCCCATCTCCAGATTTGCCTCCAACTCATCCCCTGAAGCCAGCACAACTGCTGTTGTTTCCACAGCAGCCACATACTAGATACCTCACTTCCGCTGTTCAGACTGCAGAGTGCATCCCACTCTTTGCTCCTCCCCCGACTCAACTCATTAATAATTATGACAGTCAACAGTGTGCTTAGTGTTGTACACAAAAGAATCAAGACTCCGTCTGCACTGAAGAATGTGCAGTCCAAAAGAAAGACATAGAACAGAGGTTGCAATGGGTAACCCAGAATAAGGAATACATTGGAGTATGTTTATTTATTTGTAATTTTTCATTCTGCACTGTAATACATTGGCTTAATCACAATCTCAGCAGCATGGCCAAATTTTAATTGTACACGCTGAGAGAAATAAACTAAATTAAGGAATATCTGGTTTAGGGGATAATTTTCTGTTGTGTCAAGTCTCTTGCATTCATGCTTCAAATACTCACGATAATGGTCACACAGAAATGACTACATGAACTGAACTATATGAGCCATAGTTTTGGACTTCACCTGGTAAAATTAAATTAATGTGTTTTACTATACTAATTTTAAAGTGGAGATTATTTTATATTTTCTTCTTGTTGGAAAAGAAAAAAGAAAACTACTAATCACTACCACCACTAATTGCCATTGATGTCCTTTGTTACTTTTTTCCTAAATGGAAATTGTTCTTATAAAAATTGCTCATGAAACAAAGAACAGCAGAACAAGTGGCACTATACAACCAAAATATTAAGATATTGCCTGGTAAACTATTATTGTTGGATGCAGATAAACTGAAATCCCAGGTTTTAGGACAGAATTTAATTAGCCATTCCAGAAGGCACTGTTCAGTGATTAGAATCTGCCTGAAATGGGATTCAATCAACAGCTCTGTATTTAAACTGTCAGCATGCATAATTAATTCCAATGAAATGTATTGATATTTTCATTTTCACGATCCATGTCTTGCCATTTTATTTCAGACAAGAAGTGAAATATTGGGATTCAGTCTCCGTCACACTCTTGTACACTTTCTGTACTCATTTATACTGCTGAAATATCCTGAGATACACAGGAGTCACTGAGGATAGAAGTGGGCTGTAATATAGAATAATCCTGGTATAGGTTGGAACTATAATTTAAAGCCCCTCTGATCCCTGCCTCTCCCCTACTTCTCTGAACGGTATTTTTTGAAATACCTAGATAATCCTGCTCATTTTCACTTTGTCTATCATTGCAGAACTGTTTTACATATTTTTAATAAACATTATTCATTCCACTTATAAAACATCTTCCAGGTCAAGATCAAAAATCACTTTGGTAATATTTAATTATGCATCACACTGCCCCCTAGTCTAAAGAAAATACTGTTATTCCCATCTTACAAATGGGAAACTGGAACACTAAAATGTTAAGAGCATGGGGTGCTTTTGAAGGAAATGGGAATTTTGTCACTGACTTCAAGGAAGCAAAGATTGTCCCTACATATCTTGGCCGCAGTCACATAGACTCTATAGAAGAACCAAGAACAGGATGAATATCTTCTGATGCTTGGTCCTATGTTTTATTCACATGCCCATGCTTTCCTGTACAGTCATAGGAATTGCTCTCTGCATTGTATATGAAACTGCTGCATTATCAAAGCACAGAAGAATAAATTCTGATCAGAATGAGTGTAAATGAGATCAGAACTTGGCCTGGATTAAAGTTCTCTTAAAGTATATGAATATATTTCTGTCCCATTTTCACAGGCATACAGTGTGCTCATCTTTTACATTTACAGTAATTATATGTTAGAATATTTGTGATCAAAAGCTAAATATTTCATTAAAATCGGCACTCTGGTAAGCCTTGCTAAAGAGGCTTGAATATGCGTCTGTTCACTGAATCTTGTGGAATGCTGATAATGAAGCATTCTCCTCTGTTCATTGCCATGCTAACTTTTGCTGCTTATTGATTAAGAATTCATGATATTACTTTAAAAACTCATTTTTTCTGTAACCTCCTGTCATTGAAACTCAGTCTTTATATCTCTGAAGGATATGTCAGGAATCAGCTTGCAGCAGAGCTAATCTCCAGGCCATGTCTTCAGTACAGCTGGCCTGCAGTAAGCTGCCTGATTGGCCAGGCCACCTGATTGGCTACAGGGACCAGTAGGCCAGTTCTTAAGCCAGCAGCAGTGTCTTGCTGGCTGTTCAAAACTCATTCCCACTATTGTGCCTGCCCATCTCTTGAACCCCTTTTGCCTACTACCCTGCTTGCTCCAGTTCCTGACCTCCAGGTAAACCTGTGGCTTTGGCTTCTGACTACCAATTCCAGTTCTGACCCTAGTCCTTGGTTGCTGATGCCTGCTCCAACCACTAGATCAGACTGCCCTCATCCCAGTTAGCTGACGGGATGAGTTTGTTACCAAAATTATTTAGCCAATATTATGTTTTTTTTAAGAGACTCCATGCTTGTGCTAAAGTTAACCATTTTTCCCAATATCCTCTATACTGAAATACATTAGAAACTGTATAAGCTTTTGTGCTTGGTACAAAAGATGAAAGATGAAGTAGTATTTTACTGAGATTTGTGAAAATAAGGAACAGATATAATTTTTGCTAGAAACAAAAGCAACCTTGGATAAGTAGCACAGACTGCATGAGAATGGAAATATATGGGTAAGAATGACACAAACTATTCTGGGGGAGTTTGTGCCCATGGTAACAATTAAAGGTGTGCACATATACTCCTCAGCAGTAAGTTATATTTCCAGAACAATCCATGCTGCTGGTCATATTCCCAGATTGATGGAGCAGTAAAGTGTTCAACCCTTATCTTTCTGTATTTGTGCTGACTGATCTTTGACTAACATTCATGGGTTAATAAACTTGAGTAACTGTGATAATATGACATGTTATTGATTAAAGGACTGAACTTTTAATGGACATGTTTATATACTAAAATTTTAAATTCTAGGACAAGTGTTTCTAGTGAAAAATGGGCTGTAATGTTGCTTCATTAGTTCTTTAAAAAAATCAGTCAGCAGGAAGTTCTATAGGACTCTTCAGCTTAAAATAAGAATCAGCCTCCCTTTCTGAGATTCAAAAAAGTTTGTATGGTTTTTAGAAAGAGTAAGCTAAAGTATAGAAATATTTTCTTGTCCATTAATGGGGTATTTTGTAGCTTATGGACTAGTCTTCTTGCTTGTACATATATACTTTTTTTTTTTTATAAATCTAAGTATTTGTTTTATTATAATAGGTTCATAGATTCATGTTAAAGTATTATAGCTGTAATGCAAGATACCTACAGGCCACATCCTGTATGAAAAGCTGAGGCCATTAACATACATATTTTGGGACCTTTGGCCCAGTAAAGTAATGATGAGTTAAAGGATAAGGTACATATATGGTTATAACCGTTACCTTAGATAAGTCAGGAGGCATCAAAACAAGGGGGGCTGCCTCAGTTTTTGCCCCAAGTAAACTTCACAGGTACACCTCAAAAACCACAGAAATGGCCAGAAATAACAAAGGTGAGATGAGTGAACCATCTGGGAAAAATATGGATATGTCATTAATATGCACTAACCTGCCAGCCTATTGAATAATTATACCCTAATAATTTGTGGATGAAAAATCCAAGTTTGGACATAGAAGGACTCATATTGTTCAGGGTATAAAAGGTACTTATGCTTGTGCCCTGGGGGTGCTTCCTCAGTGGTTGGGGCTTGTGCTTTCTTCTAGTAAGAATAGGAATAATAGAATATTTACCAATAGGATAGGTGTCTTTATTTTGTTAGGATCTTTTGTTCTTAGTTGATACTTAGCACTATTTGTAGTATTAATCTTAGCCTTATAACTCTTAGCTCTCTAGCACTGTCTAGCTCTTACTCTTCCTCCCACTCGAGAATTAAGGAACCTGGGCATCTTTCTACCAGGTTACCAAGGAAGGGTGTGAGTACATTAATCCAAAGCATACAGCATATAGATATATATCACCACTGTCTTTATGACATGACTGTAATTTTAATCATTATCCATTTGATTCTTCATTTCTATCATTTCTATCATTCTATGCTATCTCAATAAAAGTCTGTAAGACTATACATATTCAGTTATCAGTGTGAGCATTCCTGTCATGCACTTCAGGGGTTCCTTGTAGAACTCTGTGTGGCCTGATTCCAGGACTAGAACCTCATTATCTTCCAATGAGATCCATTGGCAAGCCTATAACCCCACTCAATTACTAAACACCCAAAATCAGGCAACAATTTCCAATCCATCTGGGGCTTGATAATAGAATTTTCTATAAAGTCAGTTTTTCTAAGATCTCCAGCCTAATTTCTGGTCCAAATAGATTCAGATAAAGCTGGATAAATTTTAGTAAGGAAAGCATCTAAATTTTGCATCTATATTGAATCACACCTCAGAACTCTTTAAGATGTACCAGCTATTTTAATGAAGAGAAGCAGTTAGTTATTCTATTTCATTGATCACTCATATTTAAAAAAAAAATTCTCAAATTTTCTTTCTATTAGAAATACATCACATTTTAAATGATTTTTACTGATATCGTACAATAATTAATTATTCATTAGTCAGAACACTTTTCTTGTCAATCTTTTATTAATTAGCGTCAGCCAAATAAAACTGGTAGCTGATGACAATCTAACTAACACACTAATTTGTATCATGTTCTGCATATTCAGAGAACAATGAGCTTGGCCAGTAAAAACTGGAGAAGGTGATTGGGACACTATTCTAAAGAAATGTATACAATTAAATGGAGATCTGTGATTGCATGCCATGGATTCAAGGCACGATCATGTAGTACATGAAGCACCAGATTTTCAAAAGTATTTAAGTGGCTAAATTTTTTGAAGATTCCATTAGGCACCTTATGCATCTTTAGGTACCTAAATAGATTTGAAAATCCGGCCCCTAACTCCCATCAGAGTTTAAAAATCTGGCCTGTATTTAGGCAAAAATCCCATTAGTTTTTGTGGGGCACTTAATAAACCATTTCCTCAACCTCTTAATTATTATCCTCACTACCAGCCAAATGGACAGTTAAAATTATTTTTAAAAAATCATAGAGTCACCTCCAGTGGAAACTAAGAAGAACAAGGACAGATAAGAAGAGCAGTTGTAATACTACTTCATCTTTGTGTGTACCAAGCAGTAGTAAAACGGTGAGTTCAAACTAATTTTCTTGCGGTTATCAAGTTAAAAAATATCCTTCCTCTGGACCAACTTTTGTCCTCATTGCACAGCCCAAATGACTGGGCTGGTTGCTCCATAGGTGTTGGGTGGGGGGAAGGTTGGGGTAGAAAAGTAACGGTTGTCTGCACCTATAAAGCAAAATTGGAGGCACTCTGGAGCCACTAATGCTGTCCCACATGTATCTGCATTCTTCCTGACACCAATGGTGAGAATAGTGTTCGTGGATATAAATAATAATAGCTCTTACTCTCCCATCCCCACTCATGCCTTAGTTGGTCCCACCCTTTCCCTGTTCAGTGCATTTAGATGGTGGGATGACAAACCGGTAGGGAGGGTGAGTAGAATTTATCCCCTGCGATTATCACATTCTGAACCTTTATTTCTAGTACAACACAGTGTTACATACAACCTTTGCTACATCCCCCTTGTGGATAGTCACCCATCTGCTGTATTGGACCCAACCTTTGGATCCCACATGCTACTAAGTCCATTGAGTCTGGACTGCATCTAGACACTGTCTCTAGCTCTGGCCTCTTAGGCACAGTACCAGGAGAAGACTTCCTATCTGGCACTCCTCCTGGGCATAGTGGGAACCTGCAGTCCGCCCACACAAGATCAGTCTTGACCCCGCTTGGATTTCCCCAGTGCTTACGTATGCTGAACCCAGACTTCAATTCTCAAGGGCACTCAGTGTGTAGTTTAACCCCTCAGGAACCAAGTGACAGTTAAAGTAGGGAACACACAGACCTTTCAAAGGAACTTCTTAAACCCCCACACCATACTTTTAGGGTATGCCTGCACTGAGATAAAAGACCCACAGCTGACCCAGGCCAGCTGCAGTTATTTTATTGCAGTGTAGACATGCCTTTAGGCAATACAGAAGATATGCAGATCTATGCAAAAATATAAAAAACCTATATGATCCTCCCCTAAAACCTATGCTCACCCCTTCAATGAGTATTTAGGCCCAGTCTGTGTGAGAGGGCCCTGTGTTCCCCTCTCCCTCCTGCAGTCTTCCTGCATCCTCCTGACATTTGGCTGGTGTGTAAGAGGGATTCGGTGGCAGATCCTGCCCTTAAAAAAATTTTCAGTCCACTCTATCAGGTGATTCACTGGCTGGTTTCAAAGGCTTAGTCAGGTGGCTGGTCTCCTATCCCTTCTGGAGGCAAACTGGAAGAACCATTTTCCTTTAGTATGGCCCCCCTTTTTAGCAAACTCATTGTTCTCATAGGGGAGAATCATTAGAGTTAATGGCCCCTTGATTGCTCCAATTCAGGGTCAGACACCTGGACAACAGGACCCCTAACACAAGAGTGATGTTGCAATCTAACATGACAGTTGCAGTAGACAGTGAGGGACATAACCAAGTTTGCAGTCAAAATGGAGACTGAAATACGATGTGGTTTTCACAAAATCAGTCTGTGGACATAGATATAACCCCCAAACTTTCACAACACAGTCTATTAAATACACGTTTACAAGGGAAGTAGGTCCTTTTCAAAGCCATTCAGTTTCTACTGACTGCAGACATCTAATCTGATAGCATTAGAACAAGTATTAAAAATTGTCCTATAATTGATGTTATTTCCCTTGCTTCTGCCTAAACTGCCAGTATTGCTTTATTCCATTGAACTCCTTTGTTCCCTTTCTGCTTCTGAAACTGCAGTATGAATACAATGTAATGCATAATCTACTTAAAATGAACTGCTTTATTTGACCTGGAGCATGCATTTTTCATCTTCATTCAGTGCCATCCTACATTATTAAATCTTTGGACATCTTTTTCTTATCAAGATAGCAAAATATCTAGAATATCTTCAACTAGAATCACAACTAAGTAGATTTCTGTAAAATAATACAAACATTTTCCTTTCTTGGAAAATCATTTTGTATCTCACAAGATAGAAAGAACAAATCCTGTGTTATGTGAAGTGGAAGAAAACAAATTACAAAACAAACTGAATCTATTTACAATGGAAAACCCATAAGGTAAAACATTTCTCACTTTGGCCTTGTCTACACTGGTGACTTAGATCACTTAGTCACTTAAGTCGACTTAATTAGACCCGAGCCTACACTGGCACCACTCTTAATTCGAATTAAGATGCCTGTAAAATCGACTTAATAAGACCACCTCTGCAAGTGGGGTAGTGCCTAATTCAAATTTGTTAAGTTGATTTAGTGTCAGTATAGATGCAACAGAACTTAATTTGAATTAATTGACCTCCGGAATGTACACCACAATGCCCCATTTTGACCACTCTGGACAGTCACGCTGTGCTGCTCAGTGGTCATGCTAGCAGGAAAAGTCCCCTCCCCTCAAGCCCCGGGAAGATTTGAATTTTCATTTCCTGTGCTGCCAGCGTGGAGAGAGCTGTGTCACTGTTCTTCGCATGGCTACTGCAAAGCCCAAACGCGCTCCAGCATGGAGTTGACCAGAGGTCTTAGACCTCATCGGGCTGTGGGGCAAGCAGTTTGTTCTGGCTCAGCTCAGAGCCAGCAGAAGGAATCTGGACATTTATGGGAATATATCCCAGGGCATGCTGGAGACAGGACACCAGAGGGACTCTCAGCAGTGCCATGTGAAGATTAAGGAACTGTGCCAGTCGTATCAGAAAGCCAGGGAAGCTAACAGCCACTCTGGCTCCTCACCCAAAAAATGCAGGTTCTATAATGAGGTGCACGCAATTCTCGGTGGCGATCCCACCACGGTGCTTCCCCGCAGCATCAATACCTCCACTAGGTCTCAGTCCATGATCAACGATGAGGACACTGTGGATGAGGAGGAGGAGGAAGCTGAGGAGAGCAGGGTGCAGGAGAGCGGGGTGTCCGTTCTCCCACAAAGTCAGGACTTATTCCTGACCCCCGAGCAGTCCAGCAGCACACAGGACAGCACAAATGATCCCAGGGATGGCACATCTGGTGAGTTTTCTTTCTTATTAGCATTTTTGTCCCTGTACATTGGGTAGGGGGGTGCATGAAGGGGATCTCAGGCGTTTCGTTGACTGTACTGGGTGGTTACCCAAGGATAATTTTTTTTATGTCATGAGAAATGCTACGTTTATCATCAGTTGATATCTCATGTAAAATTTAATGTATGTAATCGGTTATCGCTAGAAAAACTTTTCAGTGGAGGACTGCCTTGTTCCTACCTCCTTCTCTGCAATCAAGGTAGTGCTGGCATCTGACTGCTCATAATTGGCGGCCTCCACAGTCCAACCCTGGGGGAACTGCTCACCCTTCACTTCACACACATTATGAAGAACACAGCAAGCAGATATCACAGAAGGGAGGTACTTCTCACTCATGTCCAGCCTAGTGAGGAGACCATTCTGCAACTGCTTAACCTCTTATTAAAACACTCCTTGTCACTGTCAAGGTGACCGGTGTACGGCTTCATTAGCCAAGGGAGCAAGGGGTAAGCAGGATCCCCCAGAATCACTATGGGCATTTCCACACCTCTGATCTGAATTTTTTGGTCAGGGAAGAAAGTTCCTGCCTGCATCTTACAGAACAACCCCGAGTTACGAAATACACGAGTGTCATGCACCTTCCCAGACCACCCCACATAGATGTCAGTGAAACAACCACTGTGATCCACAAGCCCCTGCAGGACCATTGAAAAGTACCCCTTGCGGTTTATGTACTCGGTCATTAGGTGGGCAGGTGCTAAGATGGGGATGTGCATCCCATCAATGCCCCCCCCCACACACACAGTTTGGGAAGCCCATCGTGGCAAACCCATCCACTATGTCCTGCACATTTCCCAAGTCACTAGCCTTCGTAGCAGAAGTCTATTTATGGCACTGCACACTTGATTCATGGCTATACCCACTGTAGATTTACCGACTCCAAATTGATTCCCAACCAACCAGTAACAGTTGGGGGTTGCCAGCCAGCATCCAGAGAGCGATGGTGACTCTCTTCTCCACCGTCATAGCTTGTCTCAAGCGAATGTTCACGTGCTTCAGGGACAGTGCCAGCTCCGAGCACAGTTCCAGGAAAGTTGCCTTTCACATACGAAAGTTTTGCAGCCACTGATCATCATCCCACAGCTGCATAATGATGCGGTGCCACCCGTCTGCGCTTGTTTCCCTGCACCAAGACCTGAGCTCCACTGACTGCAGATGACTCATTACAGCCTGCAACAACCGGGAATTGTTCTGCTCAACGGCTTATAGCCTCGGTGGCATCGGTGTTGTCTCTACTTCAGCTTCTTGCTCTATTTAAAAAATAATCAATGATAAGCCATGGTGTATTATTTGTCACGCTCACAATTATGATGCAGAGTTGAGCTGGCTCCATGTCTCTGCAGCACTGGCGATCGCGGGGAGTAAAAAAAAGACACTTTTCCTGTTTGTTTGGGGGGGGGGGAGGGTGAGGGAAACAGCATTGCATCCTGGGACGAAGACACTCATCCCAACAGCCACCATGGCTAGTTGCACTGTGGGATAGCTACCCACATTGCACTGCTTTCTAATTCAAATTAAGGCTAGTCAGTGTGAATGCAAGAGACCAGCAAAAACACCATAGTGTGTACACTCTGCTGCGATTTCTAAAAATTGCCTGCTGAAAGTCAAATTAAACAAAGTCGACTTCCTGGGGCAGTGTAGACATAACCTTTGAAACAATTATGAGAGGTATAATTGTTAATGGTTTTAATGGCAATTGACATTTCTCAACCTCTCGCCAGTGGCAGCAGTTTGCTAAAAGCCTGACATAATTTGTGACACTAGTACAATGGGAGTTTCTGCTGAAGGGATTAAAGCCACTGTTCCAATCCACTGCAAACCTGATTTAACAACTGGAAAAAATGTTGCTGTTTAATATTTAAACAAAATGCTTAATTTTTAAACATTAAAGGGTTTTTTAATCATTAAACCAGCATTGGATCAGAATGGAGAGTCTTTTGTATACTGTACAACCTTCATACCGGCCATCTCCCTTTACATGTGGGCTAAGTGGAAGTGTTTTGGCAAAAATCTCAGTCACTGTGTTTTGGTTTTGCAAGCCAAAAACTAAAAGCAACACTGATTCTGGTTTCAATTCTGTATTCGTGGCTTACTTAAAGCAGCAAAAGACCAAAAATCCTTCTATATAGATGTTATAAAGAATGGCATTTAACATACAAGGGTCTGCAGTATAGAGTTGTGAATAAGGAAGGATGTAGGTCCAAAACTGCAAATTAGCTGCAGTCAGAGAAAAAGAGAAGGAAACATTTGGAGAAGTGCTTGCCAAGATGGAGCTGAGCAATGGGGATCCAGAATGAGGTAGAGGCCCAGAGAGCACAATGAAAGACATCACCAACATTTCGCTCACTCATTCTCATTAGGTTGAAGAGCTCCACTTTCAGCAGTCTGAAGGCTACAAAAGCTTCACCCACTGCTTCCACATAGAAGGTTGAATACACAGAATGGCTAGCCAATTTTGTATCCCATTTAATAATGCTCTGTACCCTGGAAAGACCTGAAATGGGCCTGCCTTCATTATTAAAAATCCCAGTATGCAGGGAAGCAACAATAAGAGAAACAGTGGTACATTAACACCGTAAACAGGTAAACCAGCCTGCTCCTCTCTAGATTTCCCACCAACACAACCACCTCTCACACATATCCAACTGTTGAAGGACATTATTGTAGTATAATAATTAGAAAACTAATTAATATCATGAAATAATTCAAAAGAAAGTAATGGTCCATTTCCTATTCACCCATTCAAAAAGAAATTGTACACGTTTGAAAGGCAGTTGAATATACATCAAAGTCAATATGAGTGATAGTGAAGGATGTCAGCTGAATAACTGGCACTGGAGCTGAAAGACGTACCAATAGCTTCTCTTTCTGGCCCCCTAGTAAAGACAGACTATGCTGGCCTCTCCATGTGTATTCAAAAGTGTCTTCATCCCATGGAACACTATCCCTGTCATGCCAGGGCCAAGCACTATATTAAGCAATGGACATGCCTGTCAGCCACTAAGAGCTGAGACTCTGTATAAATAGCTAGTGCTTAATACAAGTAGGTGAAGCATGCTACAACATATCTGTCTTCTTCTCTCTGCACCCTTCCACTCTTGGACCACTTCTATGAAATTAGAGCACATTTGGAAAGCAAGTATGGGGTACATGGGGAATATCATCATTTCCCTTCTACTCTGGGAACAACTGATTTATTTAAAAAATATTGTCCATGTTAAATAAGGAGAAGGAAGCCTATGGCCCTAGAGAAACTTCCACTGTAAATTGTAAGGATGAAAGTCTGCCCTGAAATGCACATGTGCCCCACTGGTGTGTGCTAAGCATCCCCCTCTGTCTCTGATCCACAAAGGATGGGATACAGAGCCTTGCTCTTGAGCTCAAGTTGTAGAGAATCATGAGTTTAGCTCTAGAGGTCCTCATTAGAGCCCTGCAAATCCGTGCAGATATCTGCAGACCATTTCTTGTGGTTTGCGGTCGGATGGTCCCAGAAGTTGGGACCTCTGTGACTCCTGGGCAGAACTGGAGCAGCTGCCAGCCAGAGGTACAGCGAACAGCTGATCAGCTGTTAGGTGGGAGGGGCATCTGGGAGGGTTCATCAGCTGTTAGGCGGGAGGGCGGGGCTCATCAGCTGTTAGGTAGGAGGGCAGCTGGGAGGGCTCATCAGATGTTAGGCGGGAGGGCGGGGCAGATCAGCTGTTAGGTAGCCAACAGGGCTCAACAGATATCAGCTGTTAGGCGGGAGAGGCTCATCAGCTCTTTGGGGTGGCAGGGCCTCAACAGCTGATGGAGGGCTGCTGGCTCCAAAACAGCTGATGTGCGGATGCGGATGGGGGTAAATCTAAAAGAGGGAGGGCGGAATGTGGGTGGGGTGAAAGTTTATTTCTGTGGATGTAGATGGGATGCAGGTCCACATATTTGTATCCAAGCAGTGCTCTAGCCTTTATTGCAATCCCTGGTTGGGAAGGCAATACACACATAGTTGGCCTCTCATTGATTTCAAATGGAATCCCAGGCATGCATATGAAAGTACAACTGAGATGTAAATACTTTTGTTGAAGAAATGTTTTTTTTACCCCTGAGTTTCCTGAATCAGAAAAACATGACTTGCACTTCTATTACTCAAGGTTCCTCAACCCAGTAACTTTTAGTCTCTGCGAGTCAATATCAGGTAATAAACCAAAAGGAAACGCCATCCATCCGCTTGCTATATGGCTGACAAAAGACGAGTCAGAACCAAATACTTATAACTTAAAAGCTTTAATTCCAGTCCCCACCAATCCTCGTCAGAATTACCTTCACCACTGTCTTCACTTATTAGTCTTAAGCAACACAATACAATAGGTGATTAAAGTACTCCAAAACTTATTATTACTTCCACAAATCTGAGGTAGTCTTCGGGTGAATCAGTCACAGATTTGTGGATGGCCAGTCCCTCTGTCTGCACCTGAGGATCTTTCAACGTGTTCACAAAGTGATCAGCTGATTTAGACTTGCTACCTCTCTCTTATACCCCAAAAGTTACAGAGACATATCAATCAAGAAAAATGTTACATAGCTGACCAAACAGATCAATCAATAGGCAGAAGCGGGAGTTACAGAGACATGTCACTAAAAAAAGTTGTTAAGCAAGCACTCTTGGCTTTTAATCTAGGAATAATTTTCCCATAGTTGCAGTTTTAAAATATATCCAGACTTCCTTTTTTTCACAGACATCTGCCACAGCATATTCAGAGAGAGAGAATGCATAGAGTCAAGTCCACTTCATGTGTTCCCTGTCTACTGCCCCCCTCTCCCAGTTTGCTAAGTTTGCCTAGTTATGCTAAGTTCCTGCAAAGGCCTGAAAATGACTAAAAGCAGCAAACAGAATAATTGATAGTCCATCCCAATAATTGGCAGAGGCTTGGACACCTGGCTGGTTTCTAAAATGCTCCTGTACACTTCCTGACAGCCAAGATCCACATGAAGCTACAGTTCTGAACGTGTCTGGAAAGGGAAGTGGTGTCCTTTGTAAGGTGACCCATGTGAGAGCCTGAAGCATGGATGCTTCTCACCTTCTTGCCTTCCCATCAGTTCAGAGGGTTGGGTGCAGGTTGACATGATTAATTGGGGAATACAGTAATTGATCTGAATTTTTTTACTCATGCATTGTTTTTTCGTTTTTATTTTTATACAATGCTAGATAACATTTATCATCCTTTTCCAGCCAATCAATACTGTTATGGCTTGTCCACTGTCATCACTGATTGCTAATGGCTTGCCCATTAGGGAATACTGATGTATTAGCACGTAGAAAGAGTAAAGATCCCAGGTAGTAACCAGACCCCAAGAGTCTTTAACGGTATTGTGAGATTAAAGCATTTATTTTGCCTAGCAATTGAAGCTCTAACGTTCCTTTGTTTTGCAAAGCAACTGTGCAAAAGAAAAGACACTTACAACTGCACTAACAGGCAAAGTGGTATTTGAAATTACATAGGGGTAGGTAAGCAAACACTAAGGAGCTGATAAGCATTTTCCAACTAATACTTTTGGAAAGCACCACTAAGTTTCCATAAACTGATTTATTGGCACAGTATCCCAACATTTTAAACTTTGAATTCCCTTGCATATAATCCTGGACATAAGGCCTGTCTCCCATTGACTTCAGTGGTGTAGGATCAGGCCGTGAAAGAACCAGACGTTTTCACTCCTGAATGTCCTTGATCTACATTATGTATATCTATTTTGAATATTTTCCATATGTTATTTAATTCTTTTCAAATCATACCATCATTCTGTTGCTGGGATAATAAACCAGTTGTATACATTAAAAATGCAAATAAGTAGTAATTATATTTGTATTCTGTTTATATGTTTTCCCAAGGTAGACGTGGAAAGAGCTGAAGGCTTTGTGAAACGTTGGGCTTCTATGCTTTTTAGAACTGGCAAATATAATTATACTAGCATTTGGAAGCTGCTATGATTATCATCAGCCTGTCATCTATTACAGAGAATGTAGTAAAGGTGTTATCTGAATCTGTTTGTAACTTCTTTGCACTGGAGCTCTTCAGACTCTGGTGGGGCTCCTTTTGTGCTGTCACTTGGAAGGAGGACAATTGCGAGTGGGTAAGGGGTAGACCAAGTGGAATCAACCATTTTGTTGACCACATGTCATAGAAACTTCTGCAACCTCAAGGGTGCAGCAGTCAATGGGGATCCTCACCCCACTGCCTCCATGAATCTACCCAGTAATATAGACAGGGTGCTAGACAGAGGTTTTGCCTTCGAATAAAGATATCTCTTTATCCACAGTGGTGTGTAAACTACCTTTCCAATACCCTAGCACTCTCTCTCTATATATATATATAAAAGCAACTTACTCTGCAAGAACTTCCCATTGATTTCAGTGAAGCTTCTCACGGAGTAAGATGCTACCCTTACTTGCTTTGGTTATCACAATCTGACACAGACTTGCTTGTATCCACATTCTGAAGTAATAGACACTTTTTCTAAAAACCGAAACATGATTTAATAATATATTCAGTGGGCTGGTCAAAAGATACTGCCACTTGAGTAAGGCATTTTCAAACTCATTCCTTCACATCCTTTTGTATTCACACAAATGCTTTTATGATGTCAAATTGAGGTATGCAAACTCAGAAAAGCATAGCTTTTCTTCATTGTGGAAGTGCAGCCACTTATAAAATGTCATATAGACAGCATTTGAAGTATGAAACTAAGATCTTGATCCTGAAGTCCATGAGAATTGTGAGTTGCAAGGATCTCTTTGGAATGGGTGCTAAATTGAAGAAGTAGGGTTATTTTCATAGATTCGAAGACTAGAGGGGACCATTGTGAGCATCTAATCTGACCTGCTATATAACACAGGCCATAGAATTTTCCCAAAATAATTCATAGCATTGATCTTTTAGAAACACATCCAATCTTGATTTAAAAATGGTCAGTGAGAAAGAATCCACCATGATCCCCGTTTAATTGTTCCAATGGTTGATTACTCTCACTGTTAAAAAATTATGCCTTATTTCCAATCTGAATTTATCTAGCTTCAACTTCCAGCCATTGGATCATGATATACCTTTCTTTGCTAGACTGAAGAGCCTAATTTTAAATATCTGTTCCCCATGTAGGTAATCTCTTTGTTAAACTTTATTTGCTTTACTCTAGGTTTTTCCTCCTGACAGCATCATCCTCTATATAGTAAGATGACAGTTTCTAATTGTCTTTACCATATGATTTTATTTAGAAACTTGGAGAAAATGTTCACATGTCTAAGGGACTTAGGAGCACTTAAAAGTCATAAAAAGGTATTTATTTTCCTAAATCCCTTAGATGCTTGCTTTTGGAAATCCAACCTTCAGGCCATGAAACTGCACTAAGCTTCATGTGGGCACAGTCCTGTGTCCACACAGACTTTGGTGCTAGAATGGGGCATTATTAACTTCAAAGGCTAGGTATGTTATTTAAAGTACCTATTTAAATTTGAATTTTGTCTGAATCAGAAATGCTGGAACAGGCACACACTTTAGACCCAGATAGAATTTCAGACCTTGATCAGCTTGTATCAAGAGAGTAATATGAATTGGTGTGGTAATGGGAAACATGACAAATGAGATGTTTTGTAATTTGTTCAAGAATTCATTGTCCCAAATTCACTTAAGTTTATTCACCCATTCATTTTTTAATATTTTTTATCTAGATACATACCAAAATCTTACCAATTTCAGCAAAGCTCACTGGTAATGAAATATTTAACACTTGCACAAAGAAGGTAGTTAGAACTGCTATCTTTAAACAATACAACATACAAATATTCACATTTTAAAGACTTTTTTTATATATTCTGTCTCTAAAGAAATTGTCATTTTCAGTTAGATTCTACACCACTTAGAATATATAAAGTTAGCATGGGTACATTGTTATCATGGAGTTTATTAGGTCCAATCAACTGTACAAGCAGAAGGGACATCCTGATGAGAAGTCAGAAGTCTTGAGAAATTACTGTCACTGTGCCTGTAACTGAGGTCATGCCTCTAGAGAGGCTTGGATTAATGATCTGTCACTTTCTGTAAACACACATTTCAAACCCCATGAATCCTCTACGAATGCATGAAAATTACATTAAATAAGGAATGCATTTAATGTTTGTTGGTATTATAGCTAAAAATACCAATGGGTTTGTTAAAGAAACTGCCACTGAAATACTGACCTTTTATGTAAAATATATAGCCCTTATTAAATGGCTAACTTACTTCTGTCCAGAAAGTAAACATGAGTAGTAATATAAACTAACACAAGCAATTATAAAGATGTTTCTTGATGGGAGATTTGCTTGTAAAGTTGTTATACAGCCAAAACTGCAACTATCCTCATTCAGTGCTTAATCCAGCACACAATAAAGGCACAATGGAACATTTTTTCCTGAGTACTGAATTGGGCCCCTAGAGTTTCCAAGAGATGTCCAAAATTATCTTTGCAAATCACTTCCTGATTACATAATAATTCTCTGCTTTTATTAAACATATTGTGACAAAACATTACATAGAAGCCTGAGGTCCTGATTCAGCAGAGTATTTGAACATGTATTCAACCTTGATATAAATGTTGGATGGCAAATCTTGTAATCCGTTTATTAATAATCTAATTTACTGTAATCTATTTTTGGCAAAGCCATGAAAATTTGGCCTTAATCTCTTTTCCTGTTTTCTCATGTGTAAAGGGTGGATATTAAAATATACTCATCTTTTGAAGAGTCCTTTTAGATCTTTGTACAAAAAGCATTGTATTTAGAATGATGGAAAATGAGCTATTTTTCCATGGAAAACTTAGAAATGAACAAAAAAAGTTTGCAGCTGTTTTCCACAGAGAAGTTCAAATTCTCAATGAAATACTAAAAACAAAAATATTCTGATTCAGAAATGCTACTGTGGTGCATAATGGGAGTCCTCATGCTCCCATTCTCATCTATAGGCCAATCTCCCCAGTTGGACTGCATCTCCTATAATGAACCATGATCTTTCCTCATGATGAGGGAAGGCTGTGATGGAATGTGCCCCTGTATTCACACCTATAATCTCTGAACAAAATATGTTTAGTAAGGTATCATTTGAAATCTATCTAATAACATTATGCTGGTCAACATATCATGGTAAATTGTATGTAGTAACATTATTGAATTCCCCTAATGATGTTGGTGGCACATGTTCACACCCACATAGCCCCGTTTAGGCAGAACTGGTCAAGCAGGTCTAAAACAAAAGGATGCGTGTTTACCTTAGTTTACATATAAGTAGTAAACAAGCTCCTTGAGACAGGAAGAGGGAGACAAGGCAAATCTGCATTTTAGCAAATAGTATGGAACCTCTTTCACTACCAGACTCCTTATCTCCATCCTCAGAGCAGGAATCAACTTTGTTTAGGGGTAACACTCAGGAAAAAGCATTTCAAAGGGGGGACTGAACTATAAAAATGAAGGGCAAAAACACCCTAAGTTATCTCTCCCTAGCCTTCTTGTCACCTAAGAATACAAAAGAAACAGTTGCTGAACTTTGGGAGGAGATCCTGGCCTGAAAATTTGTTCAGCAATGTTATTGGAAACATGTGGTAAGGAACGTCACCTTGAATCAAGTCTAATTTGTTATTGTTAGTAACAGACAGTTTGTTATCTTTATTTCTCTTGTAACCATTTCTGACTTAAATGCTTTATACTTGTACTCACTTAAAACCTATCTCTTTGTGGTTTAATAAACTTGTTTTTTCTTTAATGAAAACCAATCCAGTGTTGTGAATTGTTTGGGTAACTCCATTTAGGGTAGCAGATTGTTACATATTTATCTCCTCAGAGAGGCAACTAACCTATTATATCTGGACTGTTCAGGAGAGGGCTGGACAGTGCAGAACATATGTTTTTTGGGGTAAATCCAGGACTGGGAGTGTTTTGTGGTCACCCTGCAAGTAGAAACCAAGGCTGCTGGAAGCCAGAGTGTGGCTTGTATTTACTAACAGGCTGCTGTGGTCAGAGTTGCTGGACCAGGGCTGTGGCTATACACAGACACTCAGGGTGTGAACTGTATGCATCGTGGCTGTTTGTGAGGAGCCAAGGTGGGGAGCTACAGCAGCAAAGCATTGTGAGGCACTGCAGTTTGCAGGGCAAGGGTGACACAGCCTTCACTGGTCTGGATTGCACCCCAGAATGTATTAGAGGCATTTGCATCATGGGAGATGTAGTCCATCTGGGAGCCCAGTCCAGAAAGAAGAATAAGGACATGAGGAAACTGTTACCCAGGGACCCCTTGGTGTCAACTGGCAGAGGCTATAAGGGGTACATAGGGGTTTACAGGGATCTCATAGATCTGAGGTCTATATAATAGTGTGGTGAAGAGAAGCAGGTGGGTTCTGTACTAACAGCCAGTAACACACTGATCATCATAGTCATTGAAATATGTATGTATGGGTAATATTTAAGAATTTATAGATTTATAAACTATAAATTATATAAACCTATAAATTGTGTTCTTATAAACTTGAAGTTAAAAGCAAGTCACCAGGAGGTGACAGGCCTTGGACAAAGTATCTCTCTTTTTCTGGTCAGGTGTGTATTATGCATTGTTAGTCTCACAGTGTAAGCACAGCTGCAAGCAGAGCCAGATGCTTATTAAAATATTGCAAGGTCAAAAAGAAAGAGAGAGGCCCAGAGAAGAACAGTCAGCAGGGAGTGTCCTGTTTATGAAAAAGAAGAAAGAACTGTTCTGATGTAGCTAAGTGGACCAAGTTACACTCTTGATCTTTCACCGAGGAGATGAACTGCCAGAGTGTTATGTCTTATAAAAAAGGATCACAGCCTACCTGGCTGGAAAATGTTGCAAAGACTCTGGATGATCTAAACTTCATTAAACATAAAAATGTCTTAAGTCTGGGATCTCAAATGTGTACTCTGATTTTATTTTACATGTAACAAATTGTTTCCAATACTTCTACCTACTTGCTATTACTTGAATCTCTGTTCTTCATTAAATAAACATATTTGTTTTCACAATAAACAAACTGAATGCTTTGAGTTGAGAGGAATAGTGATCCTAAGGTGAAACTGGCAAGTTAATGATGCTACTTTGGGAACAGCAGATCTGTGAGTGTCCAGTTGAACAGGGCTGGACACTAGGGATGATCAGAGGGTTCAGGGGTTGGAGTATGCCTATTGTTAACCTGCAGAGGGACAGCAGAGCTTGTAAAGGCTGAGAAGGCTGTGCTCGCGTTTCCTGTGGCCAGTGGAGTCAGGGAGCTGGCCCACTGAAGACACATACAAGGCTTCCTCATGCTAAGGGCAGGTTGTAGCAAGGTGCCTCACAACCCTGGGTACTCACAGGAAGCATCACAAAACCAAACTATGACTCCCATGAGGCACTATAGCAGGATAGTCAGATCTAATTCTCTTTATTTGGGGCATTTGTTTTTTTTGACATCTCCCGCACCCCCCTCCCCCCAAAAAAAAGAAAACCACACACACGCGCACATACACACCCACACACAAAACCAGCAGGTTTTGTGGAAAAAAAATAATTTAGTTGAAAACTCAAATTTCCATTAGAAAAACAATTTTGATGGAATATTTTGACCAGTCCTAGTTGTATTATGTTTAAAACAGATTAGATTATTAATATTAGCAATGTGACATGTCACTGTAGGGGAACTTTGTGTAGAAACAACAGGGAGATGAGACAAGTAATGGCAGTGGAATACGTTGTGGTTGATAACTAGGTTTGGAAGGATTAGATTTTTATCGGTAAATGTCAGCAAACATCAGTTTCACTATAAACACAGAAACCAACAAAAACATTTGAATTAATAATCATCAATATTTACAGATAAGTAAAGTAGAATTTATTAAAGTTTAGATTTAAGGATATTTACTCTGTATATTGTGACTTGTGATGTTAACAATTTGTGTTTTAATGATTATAAAACTTTACCTTTTTTAATCTCACCATTTACTGTCTTTACGTAATTATCTGCCCCCCTATACTCTAACCCTCTCATAATTTTGCGCAATTATGAAAACTTATAATAAATATCTTAAAAATGCTTAAAATATATATCTATATTATCTGTCAAAATTATTTTAAAAAAATTAATTCTGCCAAACCTACAGCTCACCCCCTCTGTACCATAAGGCAGAGTATAGTGATTATAAATATGAAGTTTACACGGTGATTTATGCTTCATATTAATAGCCAAAACAACATATCTTGCACCCTTAATGTAATGAGCTCCACTGCATATATTCCCAGCTATAATCTAGCCAAACATCAGTATTCTGCACCAAAAATACTTTTAACCAGCTAAGGACAATAAAAATAGTCTTACATAACAGGTTAATAGTCTCTATATTTAGCACTCTGGATGCCAGTCACTCAACGTTTAGACATACAGACTTGCTTGTCAGTTTGCAGCAATATTCCCTGCTGCACTGAAATGTGCCCAGAATAACTGTAGCAAAACAACAGTTTAGAGCTTTATTCAGTAGTTCAGGGTTTTGCTGATGACTCTATACTCTCCTTTCTCTCCCCTCTCTGAGACTCTAATACAATTGCTCCTTCCTGGGATTATATTCTGAATGGGCCAATCCCGTAGGAGGGCCGTAAAAGTATAGTAAATTGTGACAAGAGGCACAACATAATGATTTTTAATGTCATAAAGAGAAGTTGGTATGCTGCAATGCTGGACCAATTAAGGGATAAGTCAGTTATAAAACCTGGGTTTGGCTGGTACACCAGGTGGAAAAATGGGTCTGATTGGCTAGGTGTATTTTGCCAATTGAGCTAGAGATAGAATCAGTACAACAGCTCACAGACAGCACCCAATAAATGTGACAGGCAGGTAGCAAATCCAGAGCAACCAAGTCAAAATAAGCAACCCTCACATTTACTCAGACCACAAGTGAAACCATATAGAGGATCACATGTATAAGATAGGCATGCGGCATGCTGTAAATGGCATAAACATATTTTATATTTTATTGTCAACATTAGAAATATATTTTAATAGTATAATACTACAATTTGAACCTTTATCATAATAGTTAAAAACGGAATACATTTTATCGAAATCATATTTTTCATATATTTAGAGCTATAGATTGTATTTTGTAAAATCCAAGGTGAATTATTTTGACTTTTACAATATATATATATAGATAGATGCCAAGTCTACATAAAAAGCATATATATTATATATTAAACTCATGGGATTGTATATTAAGTTATATATTAACATTCATATATTATAATTCACGTATGTATTTAACACTGTCTCACACATGCATATGCCGTCTGCAGAGCAATTCAGCATTCTACAGATGCAGGCTTATCTTATTGCTCTTTTGAGCTGGAGGTCGACAGTCAGCATCCAGTCGCTGGTTTGATTACTTTAGTCATGGTTTCCCACTTAATAGGGTGAGCCGCATGAAGATTGTCCTCTTCCACCCCATATTTAACACTATGCCTCCATCCCTTATATACTGTAGATACAATAAAACTGATAGAAGGGCAGTACACTATCAGCAAATTCAAGTAAAAATAAGCTGTAATATATTATAGTATCATTATATTGTTAACAATATATGAATCATACATTTATAATATACACAGTATCATTTAATTATTATGAAAAAGTACCACTTTCCTGATATATGCAATATTTCCATTATTATGTTTTCCCTTCAAGAAGGCATTCCAATTACACTAGAAAATAGGTGAGGCTCTCATGATGGCACTAGTGATGGGTGCTTGTGATGGGTAAGAACTGGTATATTATTCCCTCCCTGTAAGATATTTTTAGCAGATTAATATGAATACTTGACTCTTTATATAGGGTTCTCATCCATGGATCTTAAAGTATGTACACCAGATCGTGAATGTGTTGAGTTTTTTCCTTGACACACTCCTGGAACGGTCCCCTCAGCCCACCCAACCCCTTTTCATTTGTAGTCACCCTCTGTTTTCCAGTTATAAAACCTCCTGCAGCCTTGGGACATCTACATGCTTTTTGTCCCATTTTCTAGCACTGCAGGGTTCTAACTGGATTAGGTTGTTTTCACAATCACAAGTCTCCATCCCCCCCTTTTAAAAACCTTAAATTCTGCTAAGGGCTCCAGTCTTGCTGCAAATGAATTCAGTGGCAAAACTCACACTGACTTCAGTGGAACAGGATTGGGTCCTGGGGTTATCTACAAAACTACGGGATTTGTCCCATTATAACTATTATTTTATCTGATTCATTAATTCCATGCATTCAATTTTGAATGCTCTTCCTGGCTAGGGTGTGCTTTCCATCATTACCTTTGTTTCTGAGCTCACTCTTTATGGTAAGCTAAGGTGATGCAACTAGATTCAACAGTGTTAAATGCAAAATTAGAGTTTATTCATACATGATGGGCTATTTAACTTTTTCTTTCACAGAGTTGAAATGTTGGATCAAGAAGTTTCCTGGCCAACGGAGAATGACATTTATGTGAGTTGCTACTGCATCAGGCAGTAAAAGTATTCCTGGAAAACTCACCAATCTGTCTGGGAACAGCATACAGTAAAAGTGCTAATAAAGACTTTTTCTATTTATCTATGTCCGTGTGAGAAAGAAATCTAACCTAGTATTTCCCTAGAGAATCAGCAGGAGGGATGCAACAAACATTAAGAATGAGGTTGCCGCATGAATGGCAGAAAATTCATGGACTTTGAATGTCATGTTTGCCTGGATTTGGTAGCTAGGAGTGAGCAAATTGCAAATTACTGCTTCAATTACTAACTGAATGTGTTTCATTCAATAAGTAAACAGAAAATTTGATACCCTTTGCAACAAGGTGTTTAGGGCATAAACAGAAAAGAACAGATTTCAATATAAAAGTGTATAATAGCTATTTAACAAACTACAATGCATTATTGAGAGGGGAAAAATCTTGGGAAAAAGTATAATTGAATGCAAAGAGAATGAATTTCCAATGAGAACGTGGAAATCCATACTAAATACTCTGGGAAGCTAGAAGCCACAGAGTAAAAACAAAGGTGATAACAAAGGGATAGAGGAAATGAGGACATTTTTTAACCGAATGCCCCAAACTGGTGGTGATGTTTGTGGAATTTTCAGAATCTGCCTTAATGAACCAGATTCAGTCCTGGAGTTCGTGGCTGATACCAAAAAAAAAAAAAAAAAAAAAGATTTGGCCAAAAAAAATTTTCTCAGCCACATTCATGACACAAGATGATTAGATGTTATAATCACAACCTTCATCATTCCCCTAGTTGTAGTTGCTTCTGTTCCTCTTCAGTATGTGTGCCACCATATCTTACTGTCCCTTTGCTTCTCTTGGCACTTATCCTGATCCTGACTCTCCTCCGCCTTCATGATACTAATCCTACAAACTGTTTGAAAAATCCTTTATTTGTCTTTCTGACTTCTCCTCTGGGCATCTGAATCCCACTTGATGGGCATTCAAATAGCTGTTTGTTTCTGTGGTATCTTTTGAAATAATTTTGACCTTAACATGATTTAAATAAGGCATCTGTGCTTTCTTTAACAAGACCAACATCATTCAAGAGCATTTCTAGATTCATAGATTTTAAGGCCAGAAGGGACCATTAGATCACTTAGTCTAAGCTCCTGTATAATATAACACAGTCACTTCCTTCAGTTACTCCTGAGACTAATGACTTCTTTCTGGCTGAAGGATATCCTTCAGAAAGGCACTCAGTCTTGATCTGAAGACATTACAAGGTGGTGAATCCATGACTTCCTTTCATAGTTTGTTCTAATCACCTTTACTGTTAAAATAAGTCTTATTTCTAATTTGAATTTGTCAGACTCATATAAAGACATATGTATAGACTTTAAAAAATAGACCATTTTAGGTCCTGTGATTTTCCTTCAGTTGGCTGATGATATGATTAAGACCACTTAAAAAAGAATAGGAAGCATTAAGTAGCTTGATTTAAAGTCTGTGTAATTAAGTTATCTATCTTAATTTGCGATATTGCAGAAATTGTGGATCCTGCAATATTAGGATTCCATAGCAATTTTGTCAGCTGCCCGGGGCTGACAGAGGGAGCCCTGCCCATCAGCCAGCAGGGGATAAAAAATGGGAGCACCGCCATGCATGGAAGTGACAGTGGGAGCCCAAGCTGTCAAGTGCCAGGGGCTGAGAGCAGGAACCCTGCCATGCACAGTGCGACAACACTGTCAGCTGACAGAGGCTGGCAATGGGAGCACCATCATGTCCCACTGTCAGCCTCGCACATTATTGACTTTAATATAGTTGCAGCAAAATGTCTGGTTATCAAAAAAATTAGCAGGCATCACGTAATACTTGAGTGTTTATACTGTTCCAGCAAATTTTTCTTAAACAAATAGGTCTTCTCTGGCTTTTCCAAATTATCGCAATTAATAAAGGTCCATTATTACTTTTCCACAATTTTCCATGTCTTATCCGCAATGCAGACACAATTCTTTGACAATCTTCCTGCAATTCAAGCCGGGCCTTCACTATCTACCACTAACCCAGGTTTTGACAGGGTAATAAAAGGAAGATTGCTCTTAAAGTATTTTCTTTTAAAAGGGTATTGTAATTTTAAGCCTGAACATAAATTAATGTAGTAATTTAAATGATTTGGCATCTTAAATTTTTTCTCCCCAAAACCCCACCAAAGCACTGCCATCCACCTTTAAGATACAATAGAGCCAGCTGCCTTGCTCACAGTTGGATCCAGCGCTATGTCATTAACAAAGATTTCTAGCTGTGTAATTGTTCAGATTACTCATGTGTCTTATCTGTTCCTAACTAACATTGAATCAGTTCTAAAAGACAATGTGCATATTTTGCTAAAATAAAAAAAAACTTTAAATTGTGGTTACTTCCTTTCAGATTGTTCAATTAACATCTCTCATGACAACAAATACATAGGATAATGGATTTAGCTATAAATTGGGCCCATAGTAATTAATGCATAAACAAATAGCATTTTTTAATTTTAATTTTTAATTTCATTATATTTTCTCAAATATTTCTTTTCATTTGTTTCAGTTTGTGACTCTGAGAGACCAGCTCTGTGATACTGACAGGCCAAGCCAGGTCAGCTCATGTCAGTCTTGGAACAATTCACTTGGATATGAGTCTCAAAGAAGTGTCAAGTGTATCAATTCACTTTAATGTTAGAATAGTTCAAAGGAATGTAATGGTGTTGTCATGCCTATCTGTCTCCTGAGATTGCTACCCTTGTACTTAGCTAGCCTTAGCTCAAAACTATGTATTAGTACTAAGATAAGGAGGTGTTTGATGTGTCAACTGCATGAAAACTATTGAAAGATTGTCTGGATGGCTGTAACTAAATGCAATATGTATAATTGCCCATCAAAGGGTATAGGAGTCTTGGAACTGTAAATGAAGGTGAATGTTAACTTCAAAGCATTGGTCATTGTGTTCAGCAATGGAAAATCCACAAACTTGGTCTGTTTTTCGTCAACAATGGGAGAGCTCATTCTGTGATGACAACACTTGCCAGATTCCCTTCCAAGGAAAGCAGCTATAAGAAGAAAGCCTGGGAGCGATCTGGTATCCCTAAACTGGTAGATTCTGATAGGGGAATCCTGAGCAATTGGACAGCAGCCTCTTTGGGTAACTCTGAAAGACTTATGGAAATCTAGCAGATATTACTATCATTTGGACTATAAACTTAGAGTCACCTGTAATGTATTTTACCTTCTTTAAAACTTCTCAATAATTCTCATTTCTTTTTCTTACCTAATAAATATTTGGTTAGTTAGTTTACTAAAGAAATTTTCTACAGCGTTGTCTCTGGTGTGAGATCAAGAGTATCTGTTGACCTGGGGTAAGTGACTGGCCCTTTGGGGTTGGGAGTGACCTAATGTGTGATGATTTTTGGTTTTAACGACTTTCATTACTTAGTCCAGTTTGTCTGGGTGGCAAGATGCACTGGGGCGCCTATTGGGGACTGTTTGTGACTCCATGGTAAAACTGATATAGTAATCCAAGAGTGCAGAATTATTACTCACTTGGTGAAATCTAATTATGGAATTTACCACCAGTTTGGGGAGTCTGCCCTGTTTTCTCACAATCTGACCTGACACTAGCACTCTCAGTTGTGAGCTACTCCAGACAGTGTGACACAGATAATGATGCTTCATGAAATTGAGATAAATCCATAGTCTGTTCAAAAAGCAGATGGAATGGAATAAATTGGGAGTAACTTCAGTGAACATTAGAAAAACAAATATGATGAGATTTTGCCGTTCTATCTGGCCAAAATAAATATAGTTATCTTGATTTTCATTACTCCCATAACTAGAGAATCTGTCAGGCAGTGCTACGCAACTGATGATATGATATTATTCCTGGTAATATACTGTTTTCTAAACACAATGTCAAAAATTGCTTTAGCGCTGACAGAGATTGAGGCTTTGAGAGATCAGATTTCAGTATGGGCCTATACTTCATGGAAACAAAGTACTGCTACTACGTAGCACTATTAAATTGGTCACTTGAATTGCTGTGAATTTTCTGACAACTTTTTTTGGGTGTGGAAAATGCTGATTTGTCAAGACAAACTATTGGCAGGGAAGTGATAGATTCGATAAATCTCCTGATTGAAAAAATGTTTTGAAATTGTCAAAACCCCAATTTTGACATTTTTAAAAATGGAACTTGCATTTCATGATTCGAAACAACTTTGTTTCAGAATGTGAGTTCATGTATACAAAAATTGTAAAAAAAATTAAGGTCATACTTGGATCAAAATGTTTTGAAATTATCAAAGCAAAGTGTTTCAATTTGACTTTAATATCACTTTATGAACATTTTCAATATTCTGACTTTTTATCCCAGTTCAAGACAGAAAAACTTTTGAAATAAAACTCTCAGAGAAATGAAAAAACTGGTCACTGCCCAGCGCTATTGGTCACTATTAACAAGTGAACTATTATGGTACTTTACCTACCATTAAGTACAGGGGAAATGGAACCTCAGATAATGCTATACTGTAACTACTGATAAATCTTAACTTTTTAATGACAATCTTTGTACTAATAGTGAGCTAGAATGTGGTCAGCCCCTGCACAAGGGAGAATATGTGCTCCCACCTTTGTTCAGCCTTCTTAATAGCTGTTCACAATTGCAGGGGCAGCAAAAGAACGTGACTAAATTATAATTATAAATTATAATCTCAGTGGAGAAGACTGTCCAGGCAGGAGGAGGTAAAACAGGTTGCAGCAAGTTTTTGCAGCCTCACCTCAATCCCTGGAAAAATCATGGAGCAGGTTCTCAAGGAATCCATTTTGAGGCACTTGGAAGAGAGGAAGGTGATCAGGAACAGTCATCATGGATTCACCAAGTGCAAGTCATGCCTGACCAACCTGATTGCCTTCTATGAAGAGGTGACTGGCTCTGTGGATGTGGGGAAAGCGATGGACGTGATATACCTTGACTTTAGCAAAGCTTTTGATACAATCTCCCACAGTATTCTTATCAGAAAGTTAAAAAGTATGGGTTGGATGAATGGACTATAAAATGGATAGAGAACTGGGTAGACCATCTGGCTCAACAGGTAGTGATCAATGGCTCGATGTCTAGCTGGCAGCTGGTAACAAATGGAGTGCCCTAGGGGTCGTTCCTGGGGCCGGTTTGTTCAAGATCTTAATTAATGATCTGGAGCATGGGATAGATTGCACCATCAGCAAGTTTGCAGATGACACTAAGCTAGGGGGAGTAGTAGATACCCTGGAAGGTAGGGATAGGATACAGAGGGACCTATGAAAAATTGGAGGATTGGACCAAAATAAATCTGATGAGGTTCAACAAGGACAAATGCAGAGTCCTGCACTTAGGACGGAAGAATCCCATTCACAGCTAGAAGACTGGGGACCGACGAGCTAGGCAGCAGTTCTGCAGAAAAGGACCTGGGAGTTACAGTGGACAAGAAGCTGAATAAGAGTCAGCAGTGTGCCCTGGTTGCCAAGAAGACTAATAGCATATTGGGCTGCATTAGTAGGAGCATTGCCAGCCCCTCTGTTCAGCATTGGTGAGACTGCATTTGGAATATTGTGTCCAGTTTTGGGCACCCCACTACAAAAAGGATGTGGACAAGTTGGAGAGAGTCCAGCAGAGGGCAACAAAAATGATTAGGGGGCTGCAGCACAAAACCTATGTGGAGAGGCTGAGGGAACTAGGTTTGTTTAGTCTGCTAAAGAGAAGAATGAGGGGGGATTTGATAGCAGCCTTTAACTACCTGAAAGGGGGTTCCAGGGAGGATGGAGCTAGTCTGTTCTCAGTGGTGGCAGATGACAGAACAAGGAGCAATGGTCTTGGGGACAGCAATGCAGAACAAGGAGCAATGCAGTGGGGGAGGTCTAGGTTGGATATTAGGAAAACATTTTTCACGAGGAGCATGGTGAAGCACTGGAATGGGTTACCTAGGGAGGCGATGGAATCTCCATCTTTAGAGGTTTTTAAGCTGCGGCTTGACAAAGCCCTGGCTGGGCTGATTTAGCTGAGGCTAGTCCTGCTTTGAGCAGGAGGTTGGACTAGATAACCTCCTGAGGTCCTTTCCAACTCTAATTTTCTATGGTTCTAAGTTACTCCTCCCATGCTAGAGCACCTGTAATGCTCTGCAAGGTACTACGCTGCCCAGAGTGCAAGCAGAAACCACCGGTTCTTAAAACAAAGAAATGAGATCCTCTGGGCTTATTGCCTACCTAACTGTAAGAAACCCTGTTTCTTGTTTGTACGGGTGTCTGAAAATCTTGTTTCTGGTTTTGATCCATGTGGTTTCCCACTCTCTGAATTTCAGTTTGAGTTTTGAATTAACCCAAATCGCCACTTACAAGAAAAGCTCAGCCGAAGCCAAATTCACTCAAATTTGGATTGGGTTCACTTGAAAACAGAGATGGACCTGAGCCATGCAATTTGATTTCAGAGCTTGGTTGGAAAGCCCAAAGTCAGGGGCAATCCAGTTTGGTGCTTTGGTTCAATCCTTTACTGAGAAAACTGAAACATGAAACTTTGATCCAGATTTGGAATTTGAAACACCATCCACCCCCAACGTGAGAGCTGGGGAAGCCCTCATTTACTTGAAAGAAAAAGATATTAATGCACAAAGAAAATAATTAATTTAAAATTTCAGGAAAAGAAGTTCTATGAGGCATGGACTGATATTACAGTACAGAAATACATATATTTTTCCACAACCTCCAAATGCATATCTGCCTCCTACCAGCCCATGGGTAGGAATATCTTGTTTGATGACAGAATAAAAAGTCTTTCTACTATACTCATAGCTTTTGAATATCCCACAGAGTATTTCCAATGCAGTCCCTAGGGTTTAAGGTCTCCACTACACCACTATTGACCTCAGCCTGAAATGAGACTGTTTTATAGTTTAGCAAAAGATCATCATGGAAAATATATATTAATAGACAGATTTAGAAGTGTAGAAGTAAAGGAAACAAATAAGAAAGTGAGTACACTCCATCAGCCTTATCCAGTATTTAGTATCCATGCCTTTATCCAGTATTTAGTATCCATGCCTTTATCATGCCTCTATATTAAATTGTGTAGGGAAAGGGATGGAGCAAGACAGAGAGGTGCGGGAGAGAGAGAAGGGTTAACTCTTGGAATATTTAACACAGTTTTTAGTGTTTTGATTTAATCTCTTTTTCTGTCACATACTGAGCACGATGCCTTAGAAGAGAGAGAAAGATGAATAAAGTGAAGATTAATATTTTAAGAAAACATGCTTTCTTTAATATTTTCAAACAAATTTATCTTCAGGAAGAAGATCAAGTCGTTTGATATAACTGAGAAATGTGCACTGGGAGTTTGGATTTGGTTGATGTGACTTTCACAGCGATCAGAAAATTGTCTCCTTTATGGCTCAGTCTTGCCCTCACTGCAGCTGTCAAAACTTACAACATGGGTCTAAGATTAGGCCCTTACAAAGAAAGTGGGAAATATTTAGAAATTCGAAACTATATAATTTTTTTTTTCTAGAGTTTCACCTTAACATGATGTTCCAAATGTCATATTTCAGGTTCACAGAAAATAACTTGGAATCTGAGAATTTTTCTATAAGACCCAAACTATTGGAAGCATTACTAGGTGCATATAAAACAGGAGTTCAGCATAGCATTTCAGAAAAAAATGTTGCATGTTTGAAGATTTTCATTTTGTTTGATGTTAAAACTTAGGAATTCCTGTCCCAGGGCTCTAAATATATATTTTTAAAACTAAACAGTACAAATCCAAAATGAATTTTCTTACAAGCATAAGAAACCATTGCAAGGTACCAAAACTCAGTGTAGAGCAATCTTTTAGGGTCATAGAAGTTGGGCTAAATTCTACTTATGTCAGTTTGGTCCTTACTAACTCTAGTGTTATTTTGGTGTAACAGTATAGCCAATTGTCACTGAATAGAACACCATATCTAGTGATGTATTCCAACAATCCACCTTTTGCTTTTAAATCTTAGTTTTCACAATTCATATACTGGACATAAAATACAGTAGAATGAAGAATTGAAATTATATAGAATTTGATTATTTGAAGCATCTTTTTTTAAAGCGACCATCTGAAGCCTGAATTTTCAAACAAGGACGTATCAGAAACTTAATTCATTTCACCAAGACTTTTTGTTATTCACCGTACATTAGATATTAGGAAAAGCTTTCTAACTATAAGGGTAGTTAAGCTCTGGAATAGGATTCCCAGATGGGTCGTGCAGTTCCCATCACTTGAAGATTTTAAAAAGAACTTAGACAAACACCTGTCAGAGATGACCTAGGTTTACTTGATCCTGCCACGGCACAGCAGGCTGGACATGATGAGTCCTTGAGGTCCCTTGTAGTCCTACATTTCTGTGATTCTATAACATACACCATAATCAGTTCTGTGCTAAACAAATGATTCTTTAATTTAATTTTGTACTTTTAGTGAGGTCACTGTAGCAGTAAAAATAAAATTCTGAATGTGAAGAATTCAGCATAGCTGAAGTAAATCTAACATCATGAGCTGCTGCTGGATAAAAATGGGGTCCTGGATACCTTCTACCTCCATAACACCTGCTGCCAGATTAAGGCCATGAGCATATAGCAAATGTCTTTTTAGGCTGCTTGCTCCCCATTGCTGTTTCCTGCTGATGCTTTGTTTGCAGTGAGAGAAATAAGCTTCCAGCTCAGAGTCTGAACAGGTTAAGGTTGCAGACTGTCAGTAATAAAAGACATAAAGGAGAGGGTTTCTTTCTTAAGTTAAGGTTGCAGACTGTCAGTAATAAAAGACATAAAGGAGAGGGTTTCTTTCTTATTTGCATTGTGACTGAGCTTGCTTGTAGTTTGCCTTCTTTTTTCCTTCTCATGGTGGACTCCACTCAAAAGGCCAACTAAGTGCTCTCTATTCATTTCCCACCTCAATTGATTGCAAGATGACATATTGGACCAAGATAACTTGATAATACAGAACCAGTTCATAACCTTCCACCTATACAAATGGACCAAACAACTGGACCAAACCTCATGTGGAGGAGAGTGGCTTGCCCCACACTCTACAATAGCTCTTCCTCAGGGCTGGAGAATGGCACATAGAAACTTGGGTGAAACTGGGAGCCAGGTGCTTTCAGTGCATTATTCCCCTCCCACCACACCCACCATACTGACAAAGTAATTAACTTAAATACTTTATAACAGCATTTCATTCATGGAGGTGTGGAGCAGAAGGGATCACTGGATCATCTAATCTGACCTCCTGTATAACACAGACCATGAAATTTCACCCAGATACCCCTATATCAAGCCCAAAGACTTCAGTTAGATTAAAGCACTTCAGTCCTCAGGAAACTAAATTGTGTCACAGGCAGCAAACAGGAGAGACCAAGCAAGGACCAGCCTGGGGCTCCTCAGGAGCTGGGGCCACTAGCTCAGAAAAGGAAAATGATGGCCAAGGGTTTGCAAACAGATGCTGTTTTTGTCAGCACTAAATGGGAGGATGTACGATTTGAGGGGTCCCAAGCAGAGGCTTTGAAACAAATGGCAAATTCATGGAGTTTAAGCTCAGACGGGGCTGTTAGATCATCTAGTCTGATCTCCTGTATATCACATGCCATTACATTTCACTCAAATATCCCTATGTTGAGCCCTATGACTTTAGGTAAACTACAGAATTTCAGTTCTCGAGAAACTAAACTGTTACGTGACACAGGCAGAGAACAGGACATAAGCAAGGCTCCACCAGTGCCTGAGGCCCCTGCCATGGCAGGGATCTGAGTAGTTGAAACATTCCCAGGAGATCCTAGAAGACGATCTATGCCTCATGCTGTAGAGACAGGTGAAACTCCTTCCCCTCCCCCCCAATATATAGCCAATCTGATCTGGAGGAAAATTCCTTCCCAGCCTCAAATGTGGTGATCAGTTGGACCCTGAGCATAGGAGAAGGGCACGTCATCCAGGCATCTAACACTGAGGTGGTAAAGAATCTTTTGAGCATTGGTCCATCCCATCCAGTGCCCCATCTCCAGCTGTGGCCAATCTCTGATGCTTCAGAGGAAAATAACAATAATAGATCCCCACAAGAATACATATAACCAATTGTGCCTCAGGGAAAAAACCAAAATAATTGCTGAGCCCTGCAGGCAACCAGCCATCCTGAAGCATGAGATCCCCCATTCATTCACCACCCTCATGATATAGGAACATTTCACAACAGGATGTGGAAATCTCTTGCAGGTTTTGGAGACAACACTGTAGCCATTCTACAGAGGGAAAAATCCTGGTTCCTACCTCTGATCTAGAGAACATAGCATGAGGGAATAGTTTGGTTCTTAATTATTATGGCCCCAGTTTAGGAAAGCATCCCTATTGAGGGAGTTTAACTTTTCCTAAACAGAGATGTACTTAAGATGTATTTAAACCCTGAGGCTAATGTTCCATCAATGTCAAAGTTCCAAATAAAATCCTTCAACAGCATTTAAAAAATATTTTTAACTCACACACCTTTACCCCCTGCAGCATTAAGATCTCCATCAGTTTTCTCTGGATGTTGCCTCACAAGACTGCTTTCCTTGAGTTTCTCCTTCTGCTGTTTCTTGGGGCTCAGCAACAGAGCTAATCCTCTTCTGTATCTTCTCAATGTCACTCTTCCTTTGTCAGGATTCTGCATTCTCAGAAGAAAATCCCAGGCCTCCCCTCCCTGTTTTAATTTCCCTTTTCAGCCTACTCCACCCTTCAAGGTGTAACAGGTAAGGTCAATCAAGGCAGACAGAAATACCCTGTAACCCCCTTTTGGATTTCTGCTACTCGCTTGGGTGATCAGTTCTGAAGCTTGAATTCTGAATATCAACATGAAATATGGAGGCCCTGGTCCTTAAGTGTTTTTCTGGATTGGGAATTTACTGAATAATCCATAGACGTCTGCATATTCTTATGTAGTGCTCTGATACCATGGTGATATGTACAGTCTAAGAATATATATAGACAGACAGTATTATTTATCAAATATTTGTGTATATGTAATAGATTCACAAATAACAGGACTATGTTTATCCTCTCATTCTGTATCCAACTGCATTTTTTAAAGTGTGAAACATTTTACTGCTGTTATTCAAGAATTAATATTTTTTCCGGTAGAATAAAGGATCAATTTGTTACTTTTGGTGGTAGGGTTTGATTTCTGAATATGTATATAAAGCTAGTAATGACAATGGAGTATGGAGCACTGCACTCTTATTTGTTAGAAGTCTGCAAGCTTGTCTCTGCCTAAACTATACCATTTCCATAGACTTTTTTAAAAAGCCAAACAACACATCAAGCTGCCTAAATATAATTTTAAAAAAAATTGTTCCTATTTTCTCTTCTCGTGCTGCCTTTTAGACTTCCAAGATGCAACTTTAAAATATCTATGTTATAAGATGTTTATATGTTTGAATTCAGACCTACTAACTGGCATTTAGATAGCACATTCCACTGAAAGATCTGAATACACTTTACAAAATGAGTACAAATTATATTTGCAGGGATCACTTCACCCATCACTGCAATTCTTACAACTGTGGAGCGTGAAGCAGTCACCTTTAAAATAAACATGCACCGAAACAATACAAAATAACTCAAGACAGAAACTGATGAATATCTGAAACAAGGGGAAATTGATGTACCCAGAATGTGAAACACCAAGTGGAATATTTGAAACTGGGGGAAATTGATATAGCCAGAATGTAAAAACCCAAGTGGAATTTAGCCAGGACACCAAGATGAATACTGGAAAATAAGTCCGTGGTAGTTGGTGTTCAAGACATATGATGACAACAAATCTAAAAGAATCATCATAGATGCCTGATTTTCATTCATTGCTAGAAAGTCACTGATCAATAAAACCATTGTGGTCTCTGTACCATCAGATCCTGACTTACATTTGTATTGGCCAAAGGAAAGGGAGACTGAAGGCTCCAGCTATTCTCAGAATTGCTTCAAACAGCAGGACTCAGTGGAGTGTTTCTAGGTTTCCTTGTTTTTGCAGAATATCTTTCCTCATCCCTTCCTCCATGAAGATCCCAGCCCCTAGGATTTTATGGAAAGTAGCTCTCCTGGTTGCCGTACTAGAATGTCGTAGCACACAGGTCTGATGTCACTTCCTTAAAGATCTATGATGTCAGGACAAAGCCTTTTAGCTGATCACCAAAGGTGTTTATTGTCTCGGTTAGTTCCAGAAAACTCAGTAGATACATGTGTGTGGCAAGTGTCTCCTGAAGCAGCAGGACTACACTTTATCTTTTCAAGATCCCAGAAATGACACCAAGCCTTCAAGCCCTTTCCTTGTTGGGACTGGTCCATTCACAGTAGATAGAAGTGGGTAAGAGAAGGAAATAGAGGAGTCCTTTACCAAATGCATTGAAATCTCAAAAACTGTTCTAGTCAATTTAGGGATGAAGAAATATGCAGCAGAGAGACTGGAATTTTTTTCATGAGCCAGTTTTTGCCTATTCCTATTTATAAGCATAAATTTTGAAGTCTTTCAGACTGTATTCTTCTCCAATATATCGCCACAATGGCTCACAGAAGATAATTATTAGTCCATTTAGCTGACCTGGGTGAATAATGGCTTTTCTGTTTCTAAATAGTATTTATTTATAGTGCATATATTTAATTTAGGGCTTCTGTGAGTTCTCAGTATGAGATTGTAATTTCATAAATACAATTTTAATTTCATTTAACCCTAATTTAGATCCTTCATTTTATTCTCTTTAAAAACAACTTTGTCATGTTCCTTTGTCATCACGTCAGTAATTTCCTCCACTGTTTGATTTTACAAAATGGTATTTAAGAGGGCACTGGAGGATGAATGTGTTAAGATACAATAATTGTGTTTATTGGATTACAAATTACATGGAGTAAATTGCTTTATGTGACAGGGTAAAAGAAAACAAACTATTCTGAAAATTAAAAGTCTGACAATGTGCTGCACCATTCTCCAGTGTATTATAAGATTAATTAAATGCATTTAAAAATAATCAAAGTAAATGTCACAGCACGATTGCTGAAAGAAAAGAATAAGTCTATTACAACTGTGGCAAAGAGCTAGACAAAATCATTTAAAGTATTATGTTATATAATGCATAATAGTGCATATAAAATATCCCTCTTCCTTTCAGGTCCCAGCAGCAGGTACAAATAAATATTGATGATAATGACAATGAGTAACTAGAAATGAATTATCCAAGAGTTACAACTGGAGACATTACTTTCTTTGTCTTTATATTTTAACCATTTGAAATCTGCAAATAAAATGCAGGGCCTTATTAATATAAAAGTTTCTGGCTGAAAACATTGTTCTAGATTTTTTTTTCTAAGTAAAGTTGCAAGAATCATGAATTATTTAAAATGGAATGACTGAGTGAAATCCTGGCCTCAGCAAATTCAACAGGAGTTTGCCTTTTACTTCAGTGGTCAGGATTTCACCCATGACTTTTTCTAAATACATGTCACTATATTTATTATATTTTAGTGCAATAATTCTGAACTTTTAAGATGCCAGGTTGATCCTTGGATTTCCCTCTCATCCAGTCAGGATCAAGCTAGGACACCATTCCCATTTATAAATATGAAAAGAGCAAGGTGATAGTGACCTTCTGAAATCTGTTCCAGTCCTCACCCCTGTGGAGAATTCATGGGGTAGTATAAACAAATGCAGATAGTTTGTGTAAAAGTGAGACATAATAAATGAGCATTTTCCTACCAGATAATTATCCACAAGAACAGCATGTTGAGAAAAGTGGAATTTCTGCACTCTTAACAGCACTAAGACCAGGCAAGATATTGCTAAAGGAAGATGCGGTTTCCTTCCTTCTCTCATTTGAGTTTTGGTAGATGAGTGACATTTCCTAAGAGAGTGGGAATGATAACAAGTGAAAGGGACAGAGACAGGAGGTATGACTATTTAAAGAGAACAGTGACAAAAAGAAGGAAAGGAGAGTGATCTGTGGTTCTCTTTTTTTATTGTTTTTTAAATCACTAGCTCCTCCCCATCTTTTCGTCTGCTCTACATTCACTCTTTTCCTCTTTCTTGTTACTCCCCAATGTATTTCATCATGCCCTATCTCCTCTTTCTTCTTTTCCCCCCTTTATTCCCTCATGCCTGTAGAGATACATTAGGCAAGCTTATAATTTAGATAAACTCCCTCATAAGGGACAGTATGATGTAAATAGGAATTTTGGGAAGGGCCCTGGAAGCAGGGGTGGAGAACAAAGTGTAGCTATGTACAGCAGTTCACCACAGATGATCTAGTTTGTTTTAGTAAGAGTTTTATTCCTTTCTTAGCTCCTGCTTTGTTGTTTTATGAATCCCAAGATTATTACATGGTAGCCGAAGTACTGAATGAGACAGAGACTGCAGACATTTGGAGGTTAACTCCTGTGTGTGAAACTGAAAGCAGAGGAAAGGGGAACACTTGACATTGTGTCAGAAGTACTGAATAGGGACTGTAGACATTTCGAGGTTAACTCCTGTGTGTGAAACTGAAAGCACACGCAAGGGGAGCATGTGAAGGCTTTTGTATGTTTTATGAGCACAATAGTAGCTTGATAGTTTAAGAAGGGGGGAGGGGCACAAAAATGGATGTGTTGCAACTGTCAGGCTATGTTGCAGAGAACTGGAAAAAATTCCGACAGATCTGAATTGTATTTAGCAGCAACAGAGGCAGAGGAGAAAAATGATAAAGTGAAATAATCAATCTTTTTGTATCTTGTAGGGGAGGAAGCATTAGCTGTTTACAACAACTTTAAATTAGAAGAAGGTGAAAGCATGTTAAGTAAAATACTGACTAAATTTGAGGAACATGGCATGACAAAAAGAATGAGACCTTTGACAGAGACATTTTTTTTTACATGCATACAAAAAACGGATGACACCATAGAGCAATGTGTCACAGAATTAAGGAGACTCATTAAAACCTGTGACTTTGGTGAGTTGACAGACAGAGATAGAATTATTTGTGCTCTTAAAGACAATGTATCAAGAGAGAGACTGCTCAAGGAAGGAGATTTAACTTTAGAAAAAGCTCTCCAGATATACAGGGCAGCAGAAACTGTGAAAGCAAAACTCAAAGAGCTAAATTTACCAGAAGGGGTTATCCATGTATTAAGTACTAAAGAATATAGCCAGAATAGATCCAATCAAAAGGTGGAACCACTCACTAAGAAAACCACTTCTTGAAGGACAACTGGGTACAGACTGTTATATGGAAGGTGTGGATCACAGCAAGGCCCCAAACAATGTATTTCTTTCAGGGAATTCTGTCATAAATATGTGGAAAATAATAATTTTGCAAAATTCTGAAGATCCCAAATGTAGAAAGTCAAGTTCAATCAGTTGAAGACAGCCTGGTTGAGGAGTTTTTCATAGATGTACAGGGATGAAGCAAGCCTGATGAGAGGGACTGGATACTGCTTATGAAAGTGAATTAAACAATTTTTCCACTGAAACTGGACACAGGAAATCAAGTTAATATTCTGTCTGAATAGGATTATGAGAGACTGAAAATAAGACCAAAACTGGGACCAACAAATTTAAAGTAACTGGTTATTTGGAACAAATACACCAGTGAAAGTGAGGAATCGTGGGAATCATGGGAAGGTTTGAAACAACAACTGATACAAGAGCCATTGTTGAAGTTCTATGTACCGGGAAGGCCAATTAAAATTTCAGAAGATGCTTCATAGTCTGGATTAGATGCAGTGATTTTACAGAAACATAAGGATTGTTGGCAACCAGTGATATATGAAATCCAAATAATTGACTGAGGCAGAAACCAGATATGCACAGATTGAAAAGAAGATTTTAGGAATATTGTTTGCCTGTGAGAGATTAAATCAGTATAATCATCGCCAGACAGTGGATGCTGAAACAGACTACAATCCCTGACCGTGTTATTTGGCAAACCATTAAAAAGAATGATGATAAAGCTGCAATAGAATGATTCAGTTGTGACCTAAATGCTTAGTAAATTCATGTTCACTGCAGATGCAGTTTCCAGAGCAGTGACTTCCATTAGAGAGAGGACCTTAGAGCTAGAAATTCAAGTCTATGTAGATCTGATTGTAAAGTCGATTCCTGTAGCTAACAGAAAGCTGCAACAAATAAGAGTGGGAACAGAAAGATGAATCACTGGGCATCCTTAAAGAAGTGATAATTAAAGGGTGGTCTGAAAAAATAAGCAATTGCTGTCCAAGTATAAGAGACTATTGGAACTGCAGACATGAACTTACTGTGATAGATAGGGTGATTTTCAAGGGCAGCAAGGTTGTAATATAAATGAACCTCTGGAAAGAAATGCTACAGCAGATCCACGAGCTCATTTAGGAATTGAGAAGTGCATACAATGAGCATGAGAGGTGCTGTATTGGCCGCAGATCAATCACAACATCACTAATGTGGTAGGAAACTACTCTTTGTGCATAAAATACAAGCCATGCCACCAGCCAGAGACACTGAAACCTCACCCAGCTCCACAAAGCCCTTATGAGAAGGTAGATACTGACTTATTTACCTGGCAAAGGACTATTTAAAAGTCACAGATTATTATTAGGGCTGTCAATTTATTACAGTTAACTTCAAGCGATTAATGCAAAACAAATAAACTAGACTTAAAAAATAGCTACAATTAATCACAATTTTAATTGCACTGCTAAACCATAATAGAATACCAATTTAAATGTATTATAAATACCTTTTATGTTTTTCTACATTTTCAAATATACTGATTTCAATTACAACACAGCATACAAAGTGTACAGTGCTCACTTTATATTATTTTTATTTCAAATATTTGCACTGTAAAAATGATAAAGAAATAGCATTTTTCAATTAACTTCATACAAGTACTGTAGTGCAGTCTCTATCATGAAGTTGCAATTTACAAAGAATTATTATTAGGGCTGTCAATTAATCACAGTTAACATAGGCGATTAACTCAAAACAAATGAACGCATTATTTTTTTTAAGGAGTGTCAATTGCACACCTCTAGAGACAGGACTTGGTGACAGCTGGGAGGGGCGGGAGGCACCAGCTATGGCAGCAAGCAGGAGGCAGCGGGTACAAGAGACTCCATAATATCCACATGAGACATGCAGATTACTGAAATGCCTCCCAACTCCTAGGAGCTGGTCTCATGTCCCCTCACTCAGCTCATCTATTGATTTGTATGAGGGGAGGGGTAAGGGCAATTGCCAGCAGTTGCGAGGACAAAAAGCAGGGAAAGAGCACCTTGGAGTTGCCTCCGCAGGTCCCACTCCATTTTGGGGAAATATACTGCTAGACCAGCGGCTAGAAACTGCTTGCTTAACTATTCTTTTCTAGTGACATGTTTTTGTAACCCCTGCTTTTACCTAGTGATTGATTTTGTTTCATCAGCTATGTAACATTTTTTATTGACATATCTCTGTAACTTTTTTAGTATAAGAGGGGAATTCTAGGTCTGGGTCAAGTGGATCACTTTCTGGACACATTGGAAAGATCTCCAGTCGCAGATGGAAGGACCACCCAACTGAAAATCTGCGACTGAACCACTCAAACCTGCTTCAGACTGGTGGGGTAAATATTAGCTTGGGGTGCTCTATAAGCTATTGTGTTTTTATGTGTTTGAGACTAAAAGTAGAGGCTTTGAGTAAAGGCATTTCAGTGGGAGTGCTGGAGACTAATAAAGGAAAGTTTTAAGTAAAGTACTTGACTTTGACTTGTCTGTGCCAGTCATATAGCAGATGGAAGCATTTCATCGCCCTTGTTTTGTATCCTAATACCACTTCCCAGAGAGTAAATTTATGGATTTAAGGAACCCTGTGTAACATTTTCATGATAAAGATATTGCACTACAGTGCTTGCACGAGGTGAATAAGAAAAATAATATTTCTTTTGTTTTTCTTTTTACATTGCAAATATTTGTAATAAAAAATAACATAACGTGAGCACTGTACATTTTGTATTCTGTGTTGTAATTGAAATCAATATATTTGAAAATGTAGAAAACATCCACAAATATTTAAATAAATGGTATTCTATTATTGTTTAACAGTGTGATTAAAACTGTGATTAATTACAACTTTTTCTTATCTTGCAATTAAACACAATTAATATTTTAATCATTTCACAGCCCTAATTATTATTCTCTGTATTCAGAAATTTGAACACTGTACAGTACTAAGAGGAAGTCAGTGATAGCCAGCATGAATATACTCTTCTCCTGACATGGAATTCCAGATAAGTCTTTAGCTGTAACAGGCCGCAATTTTCCAGTGAAGATTTTAGGCAATTTGCCATAAATTGGGATTTTCACCACAAAAAATCAGGTGCAAATTACCTCCAATTGAATGGACTTGTGGATTTCTGAAAAAGACTTTTGACAGTGTGGATGATTTGTATAAAGCTTTATTGGTTTACCAAAGTACACATCTGGAGAATGGCTCTTCTCCAGCTCAGCTGTTAATAGGAGGAAGGATCAAATCTAATTTACCAATCACTGATAAATTGGTGAAATTTCGTGCCAATGAAACCATATAGATGAGAAAATCAGAGGTGGAAGCAGAAATATTATTTTGACAAAAGGGCTTGTGATCTCCATATCTTAATACTGGTGATAGAATGAGCCTGAGGAATCCCACCTCTAATACTTGGGGCCAAAGAGGTACTATTGAAGAACAGCTGCATCCAAGGTCTTATGTACTGCAGACAGACCAGGCGGACATATTTTAGTATAATCAAAATGGACCTAAGAGTAACCCCAGAAAGTTCCAAAACATTAACAGTAGATGTGGACACTGGCATTTCCCAACCTACTGTTTGTTTATCATCAACTGACAGAGGACAAATTAGCAAGGAACAAGAGAACAACTCAGACTCTAATGAAAGGCTGATACTGAGGAGATCACAGAGAGAGCTTAAATATCCTGAAAGACTCAGAGACTTGCTAACTTCTCTGGAGAAGGGGTATTTGAGGAAAGTGAATGGTAACGATGCACTTCAGAGTGAAGTGCTGATAACTTGGCCATTCTGCGTAGTTGACATGTTGGGTTTATGGAAATGTACTAGATGGATTAAGAATTTAATGTATGTCTTATTAGATAGTTGTTTAATTGCTTACATATATTATATATTTATGTGTGTGTGTGTATATATATAGGAGCTATTTTTTTAAAGGAAGAAGATGAAGAGATGTTTGTGCAAGTTTATAATTTAGAAATGCTCTCTCATAAGGAACAGTATTATGAATATAGTTATTTTGAGAGGTACCCTGGAAGCAGGGGTGTAGAACACAGTGTAGCTGTGTACAGGAGTTCACCACAGAAGCTCTGTAGTTTGTTTTATGAAACTTTTTAGTCCTTTCTCATTCACTGGTTTGTTGTTTAATATCCCTAGCACTTTTCTTACTCTCTGCAGCCCTTTTAGACTCCCTCTTTTTTTTCCCCTTGACCAATATATCTTAAAGCTTTTGCTGATTTCCCAAGTCCTCTTTCCTTTACCATGCTGACTTAAACTGGACCAGAAGACAACTTTGCATACATATAAACTTTGCCCCTGTAGCTTTTTCCCCTGTTCATTCAAGTCTCCTATTTTTTTCTGTTATCATCGATATTGACATGGTCAGAGTGGTTAATAGTAGAGACAATAGAACATGGTCAAATTCCAGACAGTCCAAGTGTGACGGTAACATAGATACAGGGTGAGTTGTGTTTTAAACCTCTTTGCAGTCTTTCTGAACTGCAGCCCTCAGTTGACAAGCTTGGTTTCCTTCACCTCTCTTAACGGTGAAATCTCACAGATCAATCATTCTTGGACTGGATCCCTGGTTTGCAACCATTCATTTTTTAACCATGACCACACAACAGGCCCAACTGTATTTGCTACCTGCAAGTAAAATTCCCATCAAGAGCCTTTGACCAGCAATAAATTAAAGTGTCCTCAGTTCAGTGCTTCAAAAACTTATTTTTATGTACACAAGGGTACATAGCAAGTAGAGCACCTGGTCTCACCTAAACTTTTTCCTTTCCTTGTGACTTTTGGTGAGCCCCTACTTAGTACAGTTACCTCAATCTCTAAGCTAGGAGAGACAGACTGCTTCTTCAACATTCTCTGCCTCTTTCTCAGTCCTTGTATATACGGACAGTGACATGTAGGGCATAGCTATATGCCACAGTGAAAAGCAGGCTTCATCCACCTTGCAGTGTGTAGTTACACAAGACAGTGAAAGACTCTGGAAAGGGGGAGGCAACCTCACTACATCACACATGTGTCTTGCAGGGTATTTATCCATGAAGGGTAATATGTACGGTATCTACAGAAATCTTGTAACTTATCAAGACTCATATGGTCTTCATGTAAGACAGTCACCAGGAGATATGTCTCATTGATGGCCCAGTCATGTAGGAGGGAGTTGTCACCCCTTCATGTTTAGCCAGTGAGGTAATACAAGCTTCAATTGTCTAGCCTTGGTCGCTCCCAAGACTATCAATGGAAAACTGCAAACAATCAAAACCTCTTGCAGTTAAAAAAAGAGGGAACATTATAACAGACAGAGGTTAATCATGTCTATAAACAATGACAAAAGACTGTTTTGATATATCAGAGCAGGAAAGACCCTCTGCATTCTTTCACTGAGGAAACATCTTGGGGTTCAGGGATGTTCTCATGAAAAATTGGATTCTGATTCCTGTGAAGCCAACCAGTTCTGCAACAGACTGAACTTTGGGGGGCAAGCCTTCTTTATTAGATAGGAATGGTAACTATTAATAAATATAGAACCAAGTTTGTGTTTTATGATTTTGTTTTGTATTGTAACCATTCATTTCTACTACTGTCTCCTGTTTCTCATCAACTCCCAATTGTATGTTAAATAAACCTACTTTTGTTTTACTGTAAGTGCCCACGAATGCTTTATGATTTTACAGGAGCAGTGATTGAAGGTAAAAATAGTAAACTGGCGTATACTGCTCCTTTGGGGGCAGAAAATCTGCTGGACTTCACAGAGGAATGCTTCAAAGGGACTTCAGCACTAGGGTACACCTATTCCTAACCTTCAAGGCAAGTACAGGGCTGGCATAGGCCAGAGGAGAGTGTTTGAATGACTGAAAGACAGTGGGTGTCAGGAAAGCAAGATTCCCTCATGCTGGAGGCAGGGGATAATCAGGTGACTCACAATGGTCGGAGCCCTGAAAACCATCAGAAGCTGCCGGAGACTTTCCCTGTGGTGGGCAAAGGCTCCAGCAATGGGACACTGCTAAAAATAGACATGTAATCGTGGGAGGCGCTGCTTGGGGGTGTAGAGAGATGTGTAGTGGACGTAACCTAAGGTTCTGGTATGACTTTACTCTGTTTGCCTAAGCAGTGCCTCAGTGTCAGTGTATGTACTCTACATGCTACTATAAGTGTAGATATAGCCTCAGTGTCTTGCCCAAGCACCTGATATCAACTCACCCTCGCCCTTCTTCTCTGCGTTCTGGCCTTCACAAACCAGCTGTGTAACTTTGCTGGTATCCAGAAATAACATCTTCCCCATTTAATGCCTTAGCTGCTGTTACATTAGCTCCCTTAAATCTGTTTATTCCAAGTGTCTTATTTCTATCATTCTTCTGTTTCCTGTTCCATATTAAAAGCCCTTTTTGCTTTAACTCTATTTAGTCAGACAGAATAATATTAATATATCACATTCATACAAAATACTCATATTCCCCATTGCTCGCCACAGGTGGATTAGTATGACTCCAGAACAAAGATGTATATTCTTCAGGAAAGAACCAGAAAAAGTAAAAAGCAACAAGTTTAAGGAGAGCAGCAATAAGTTATGCTTGACATAAAGCTAGGCAGAGTAAAAAGTAAAAATATGTGACTACTGCATCCACGAACACTAAAATATTTTACCAAAACTACACTCAAATTAATGATTTTCAACTCATTGAACTTACTCTATGAAGAGTCTGAAACAGTAGGGAGCTTTGCTTAGAATGCAGGCAAGCAGAAAATGGGTAAACCAGACAATGTATTGAGTTACATTGATTAGAATCTATTTTTTCCTGAACTTCTAAAGAAATTGTATAAATTTATATGAGAAGTGAGACTTGATAATATTTTTTAGCCTGGTATGTAAATTAGATTTACTAAGAGCATAGTCTCAGGACTCTGATGAGGAGAGGCTGAGAGAACTAGGCTTGTTTAGCCATCAGAAGAGAAGATTGAAAAGGGATTTGATAGCAGCCTTTAAGTACCTGAAAGGTGGTTCCATGAAGGATGGAGGTAGGCTGTTCTCATTGTTGGTAGATGACAGAATTAGGAGCAATGGTGTCAAGTTGCAGTGGGGGAGGTCTAGGTTGGATATTAGGAAAAACCTTTTCACTAGCAGGATGGTGAAGCACTGGAATGAGTTACCTAGGGAGGTGGTGGGGTCTCCATCCTTAGAGGTATTTAAAGTGTGGCTTGACAAAGCCCTGGTTTGGCTGACTTAGTTGGGGTTGATCCTGTTTTGAGCAGGGGGTTGGACTAGATGACATCCCGAGGTCCTTTCCAACCCTAATCTTCTATGATTCTATAACTCAAATTTTCACTGTGGATTTTCATCCATCTCAGTTCTCTCTATATATGCACAGTCATGAATATGCATTTCAATAGTATGCAAGTCTGAACTATATAAAATCTTTTTATATATAGTATTCGCGAGCTTTGAGGGGGTTAAAACATTTTCGAAAAGCAAACCCTTTCTTGTTGTCTATTTTATAGCACCCAAAGGTGTGCTAGTCACTTTACATATAAAAGAGAAAGATCTTACAATGGCTTTTAGATGTGACTTAATAACAAACGGTAATAAGTAAACAAAGATAAATGATTAGTGTTGCATTAATTAAATCAAACAGTCATACAGATTAGATACATGCACATTTCAATGGGTCTGTTAAATATATAATTTTTTGATAAAATTTTGTGAATTAAGTTTTGCAGGCCACACAGCAGAAGTGAATTTTTAGGAGGGACTTGAATTCAGAAGAAGTTTTAATATCTGTTTTCTTAAGTATTTAATCTGTTCATTTGTACTGGCAGAAGAACAGAAAGTTTGAGCAACAAGACCTAGTTTTTTAAAATGGGAGAGAGAGAGATGAGCAGAAAGGAAAGAAAACGGATAATTGACTGTTCTTGTTGTATTTCTAGATCTGTCATCTGCCCCTGATATTATTGATATTTAGGTACCATTAATACACCTACAAAACTTAGCAGGGGAAGTGGAAATCACACTGAACTGGCTCCATTTATTTATTTTTGAGTTATCCCAGAGGGTAGTATTGGGCAATTGTTCTTCCTTTTAATGTGGAGTTCCACAGGATTTCTATTTTTCAAACTCCAGTCCATTGTTTATGTGGGGCTGATCATCTGGCCTGGTAGTTTAACATGAATCACGATGTCTTCAGGATGCAGATGACTCCCTGCTCTTCATCTTCAACTTATTTGACCTATCCAATGTAGTTACATGACTTGGATAAGGTCTAAAAAAGGTTTTGGACAAGAACAAAGAGGCTGACAAGGCTGAGGCTCAACCCAGATAAAACTGAAATAATGTTGATAGGATGAAGGAAGAAGCCAGAAAAGATGACAGATCATTTCAATATCCTCACTGAATGAAGCTTGGCTATCATTCATTGTGCAGTTTGCAGTAAGTGGCCCAGATTTTCATTTACACTGCTGTCCTTTTCCAACATTCTAGCAATGTAATGGGGCCTTAAGGTTGATGTAAATGTAACGTATGAGACTATCATCTCATAGAATGTTGTTACTATTATACACTGCACAGGTTAGTACCATACAAAAATTGCTATCAACTGTTCAGCAGTCTATACAAAAAGAATTCATGGTCTTAGTCCTGTTCCTAGTGTTCAGATGTTCACATTCCAAAAAATACTATCCTAATTAGCACCTTGGTTGATAGCCTCCACAGAGAGTCATTACAAAGGCCTCAATTCAAATCAATGAGACTTAAGTAAGTACTTAACTGTTTTTGTGTATTGGAGCCTGAATGAACAGGGAGAGTTAAGGGACCTTTATCCCATCCCTAAAGCTTGTAAAAGTAGTATTGGTGGGGATGCACGGGAAGCTTGTCTTGCTGCTTCTCAGAATGTATCATTCTTTGGCTATGAGGCGATTTCAGGTTCTAAAGCTATCAGTCCAATTGACTCTGATAAGTAGTAAAATGTTCATTTTAATATTTAAAGTAAAAGACAACAGATTAATGATGGGTGAACCTCAGAAAGTCTGGAAGCAATGTTGACTTGCTTGTAGAAATATATTTGAACCAGTCAGGGCTGGAAATAAAGTTAGCAAGTCCATAAAAACTTGTTTTCACAAGCTTTCCAGTACTTTTTGTCTGGGTCAGAAATACTGAACATTTTGCATGGTATTTCCACTTTCTTTCTCAATCAGATCTAGGGAACCCAAAGCTGCAAATAATGTGAAGACATTGACATTTTTGGAACCTAAAAAAATTCAAGTCTAGTTCTGCAGGGGTTTAGTGCAACGGTTCCGGTTCCTTCTAGCTCAACTCTAAACAGTTCACCCAGCCTTATTTCTCACTAGTGGACCTGATCCAGTATGCATTGAGGTTAATTGGAATCCTTCTTTTGATTTCAGTGAGCACCAGATCAGTCCCTAGGCAGATTTTCAAAATCTTAAATATGCACCTCTGCTCGGAAAGGTATTTCTATGTTGTTCTTTTTAGTTTGTAATTCATCCCTATCATTTATACCAAATTGTTTTTCCCTTAGTGGATTGAATTGGAGCTATGAATACTATAAGAAGGTGCTTTAAAAACAACCTATCAATTAAATACCCATGTTTCCTTTCTTTTTTCCCCTTGGTTGTCCTACCTGAATCATAGACAGGAACTAAACAGTTAATGAATCCTGTCATCAGTACAAATAGTTTTTTCATGAATGTGTATGTGACAGATGCAAGTGTGATGGGTTCCCCGGGATGCCACCTGGGATTGGGGGACCTAGTGTGATCAGATGTCCTGATTTTATAGGGACAGTCCAATATTAGGAGTTTTGTCTTAGATAGGTGCCTATTACCCCCACCCCTTGTCTCATTTTTTCACACTTGCCATCTGGTCACCCTAGTGGCACTGATGCATCCCCTTAACTCTCAAAACCGGGTTGTCTCTCACATGACTTTGATAGTGACAAACAGCAAACACCTCCAGGTGCTGTCATCATTAGGTGCTCAACAGTAGGTAGAGCCCTATGCCCAGCTAGCTTGCATGAATGCTTTCAGAGCCATTCACAAATCTTACAGAGAAAGGCCCCAGCCAGTCTACCCCAATTCCCTGCCCTGAATTTGCCCTGTCCTGCCCTGGTGAGAAGTCTGACCAGTGAGTTTATCACCTTGTTCATCCCTCCCTCAGTATGGAGAAGACACACCAATTTTTGTAAATTTAGTGGGGATTTTTCAAACACTTCACAGAAACTCACTATTTTAGTTAAGAATATAAAACAGGTTTATTAACTACAGAAAGGTGGACTTTAAGTAAGCATAAGGGATAGGCATAAAAAATCAGAGCTAGATACCAAGGAAATAAAGATAAACATGAAAACTAAATCTTAAACCTGTAATACCAGGCAACATCTAGATTAAGCAGTTTTCTCACCTTACTTGGATGTTCCATTTCTCAGTATATAAGCTTTGCTCAAGCCTGGGTCCAGTCTCTTAGTGTTCCAGCATTCCTGTTGCTTTCAGTGTAGATGTGGGAGGAGAAAGGACCAGGCATGCAGCCTTCGTTCCTTCTTTTATATCTTTTTGACCATATGGCCACTGGACATTAGTCTAGGCAGTTCCAGGTTGGCTCTGCTGAGTCACCATATTGCTTAATCCCTCCCATGCAATGTGAGTCACTGAGTTGAGCAATCTCTACTGTATAGTCTTGTGCTATTGTAAATAATTTATTTACAACTTCCTTGCTGATTGATGGCTGCTGAACCCCTGCCAGGCGGGGATGTCTCCTCTGCAGTTACTAGCAAACCTATAACATTTTCCAATAACAGCAAAATCTCATAACTTGTCATACACTATCAATACACATAATTCAACAGAACAATAGGTTTTAGCAGATTATGACCTGTCATTAGGTATCTTACATGGCATGCTTAATATGAACTATTGCAACCATACAGAAATGATGAATATGGGGTTTAGAGTATGATGCTTTGTGGTACACAGTGTGTCACAGCAAGTTTTTTTTTATTTTTATTTTACACACAAGAATAAGTCATTCTGCCATTTAGCTGTCAGCTTCGCCTCTGTAATTTGGTGAGAGTATTTCTACTCTTTCATAAAATGGCAGATTTCAGGTCCACAGTTTTCTTTATACATAATTGTCTGTTTCATGCAAATCAATACTCTCTTTTCATCATATCCTCAGGAATGAAATCCTTTGTTTAGAAAGAAATCTCAACACCTACTTTCTTCAAAGTCTAAGTAATTAATGCTGTATATGAAAGGGAAAAAAATTCAGAATTAAGATTTCCCTATCACATATTTTCGTTGTGCCATATGTTATAGAAAACTGATCTTGATGCTGTTTCTTTCAAGTTAATGTTATTTGCTTAGGGCTAGGTTTAAAAATATCTTTAGGCATCTTAGTACCTTTTAAACTCTGGCCTTTAATGTTATATTAATCCCTGGTAGAACTTCACTGACTTCAGTGGAGTTACACCAGGGATAAATTGGGCTCTGTAATATAGGGCTGTTGTCTGTTACCCTCGTTGAAGCCGGATCGGGAGCTACACCAGCCTGACTCCATCCTCCCTTATGCTATCACACTTAATTCTGTGTTCATCCAGTCCTTCTTATGACCCAACACATTGGCTGGGCTATTGATAATCTCTGTCACCTTCAGGTTAACAGAGAATAGGAAATCCCATGGCTCCTGTGGGGACTAGACAGACCTCAGGTGTCTTGAATTTAGAGCCTTCGTCTCCAGAGTCCTGGCTGGAACATGTAAGAGGACTTGATAGCAGCCCTTAACTACCTGAAAGGGGGTTCCAGGGAGGATAGAGCTAAGCTGTTCTCAGTGGTGGCAGATGACAGAACTAGGAGCAATGCTTTCAAGCTGCAGTGTGGATGGTCTAGTTTGGATATTAGGAAAAACTTTTTCACTAGGAGGGCAGTGAAGCACTGGATGGGGTTAGCTAGGGAGGTGGTGTAATTTCCATCCTTAGAGGTTATTAAGGTTCAGCTTCACAAAGCCCTGTCTGGGATGATTTAGTTGGGGTTGGTCCTACGCTGAGCAGGGTGTTGAACTAGATGACCTCCTGAGGTCCCTTCCAACCTTAATCTTCTATGATTCTATGAACCCAGGCCTTCCCACTCCACTGGGTTCCAACTCAAGGCTCTTTCTTGGAGCAGCCAGAACCAAGCCTTCTCAGTCTCTTGCTACTCCCTGACCCAAAGAGGAGGTTATGAAGAGCAATCTGGAACAGTCCAGAAGGGCTGGGACAGGAGATAAGGGCCCTGTCTTCCAAGGCTGGAGGAGGGGAGAAGGGTTACTCTGAGACGCCTGCCCCATCAAGGGGACATCTTGCAACCAGAAAACCAAAAGACTTGAGAACAGTGAGCAAGTCAAGGGACATGGGAGGATGCTGGGATTCCGGAGGGCCAGTAGTTTGGAGAGGTTAGAGAAGATGACCCAGGAGACAGCAGAGAGGCAGGCATCGTTGAGCATGGTGGATGTAACAAATTCCATAATGGAGCAGAAAGAGCAACAGAAACAGGTAGAGCTAGGGAATTTGGAAAGAGGACAGGGACATGAGCTGGGCCCCTCCTTCTCACCCCCAGCAGTGGAGATTGAGTCAAAAGGTCTGGCAGTAACAGTTCATGTGGATGACTGAGGAAGCAGGGGGTGTGATGGTGTGGTGAAGGAGACCATTTTGCAGTGCCAGAGGAATGGCAGAGACTTGGGGCACAGCAAGAAGCACCCCAAGTACCCGGTGAGTCACCAGTGACTAGGGGAGAGCCTAGTAGGGGGCTGGTAGTGAAGGCAAAGGGGAGGATTGTGTTATCTTGCATCCATATGGTCTCTGTTTTGGACTTTTTTATGTTTTTATTGTGTTGTCTGGACTTTATTGTTGTTAGGGTGGTTGGAGTGTTCAAAAACATTCTCAGAGGGTCAGCTACCCTCTGACAGGCTCTTTCTGTTTTAGTTTCCTCATCTCTAAAATGAATACAATAATACCTGTGTCACAGAGATATTATTAGGCTTAAGTAATTCATTACTCTTAGTAAAATTTTGAGCTCCTAAGATGAAAGATGTTGCCACAGAATTGTCAAGTCATCTTCTTATTATATGTAATTTCATGATATCAAAGTAATGATTAGACCTATTGTGCAGTCTGGGTGATCTGACGGTTCCTGGGTGTCAATTACTTCTTATATCTTAGACTAGACTGTCCTGGAAGAAGCTGTATGTACTGGATAGTAATTGGCTACAACGAGCCTGACTCTAATTAACTATAAAGGATATTGCTCAATGTAATGGATTATAGTGTTGCTGCTAGCACCAGACAGAATAAGTTGTAAAGATAGATCTTGTAATAGCCATAGTACCCCAAATATTAACTAATAATTAAGAGTTCAGTTCTGCAGCCTTGCCATGAGCAGGATAACCATTGCCTTCTTTCACTCACGTTAAGTTCTACACATGGAGTCACTACAGAATTTGTTTTCATAGTGGCATAATTGATATTATATATAGAAAAGATGGGAATAAGAAGATCAAAACTTCAGGTACATCCAAAACAGTTGTCTTTAGAGGCTTGAAGGGAACACAGTTATTGTACTGCTGATCACAGGAAGGCTTTGTCTTCTTTGAGCACAGGATGTTGTTCCGTGGAAGACATCTGGGAAGAGAAGTGGCCCACTTAACAAAGAAGGAGAAGAGTAGCTTAGGACACTGATGTGTCAAGCTGCTGAGGAGCACTTTAAAATAGGTTCCAATGCGGATGGTGACAAAAGTCCTCAGGCAGAGGTATAAAACTTTGACCTTAACACAGGGTTGGAAGTTGGGGGACAAAAAATACAATATGGTCACATAGCAGCAACAGGAGGGAAAATATTGGGAGAATCTGCTCAACGTCTTAGATGTCTGCACAAATGTAAGCAGTATAGGGAATAAACAGGAAGAACTGGCAGTTTTTGTACACAAGCTAAATTGTTATTTAAGTGGCATCACAGAGGCTTGGTGAGAAATGTCATGATATCCTGGGATGTTGGTATGGAGGAGTATAACTTGTCCTGGAAGGACAGGCAGGAGGTGTTGCATCCTATATCAAGAAGGCACACACTTGTTCTGAGATCCAGAACAAGATGAGGCAGACCAGTTAAAAGTATTTGTGTGAAGATAAAAGTTGATAAAAACAGGGCACTGTCATGGAAGGGGTCTACTATAGATAGAAAAAAATCAGCCTGTCCAAGCCTAATTTCAAAGATTAATATTGATTTTTATTTTAGAGTTGTTGAAAAATTAGAAGGGGGATAGGGTTGGGGTTAGGGCAATGCTGACAGTGGGATTCCAGGGGGGTCCCTGCAAGACAGCAGGGCATGAGCTGGGGAAAGGCTGCAGTCTTTGCCTGCCAGAGCAGAGGGGACACAGCCATTAAACAAAGGGGTAACCTCCCCAACGGATGGGGGCTCAGCTTCCTCCTCCTCACAATCCTGACTGGGAGTCTCTCCTCTGCCCTGCCAGGACTGTACCATTCCCTGCACCAGCAGGGATTAGGTGTAACTAGTCCCACACAGCACAGGGAGTCCTCTGTAGCCCTGTTGTCATGGCCTGCTTCCTCACTCCCATGACAGCTGCACAAGAGCCACTCAGCAGCAGGGTGGCCTCCCTTGTGGCTGGGGGCTCATCCTTCTCTTTTTCCTTGAACTCCTGGCCAGGGGTATCTGCTCTGCCCTGCCATGATGGCAGCCTTTCCCTCCGTATCTTGTGCCTGCAGGGATCAGGTGTCACTGGTTCCGGGGATGAGCAGAGAGCCCTCTAGAGCTCTGCTGTCATAGCCCCACTCACTCACCAGCTGAGAAAGTGGGGCTGTCCCTGGGCAGGAGCCAATCAGTAGCAGGGCAGACTCCCCCGCGGCATGGGGCTGGAGTGCTGCCTCCTCACTGCAGTCCTGGCTGGGGGGCTCTGTTTTATCCCACCAAGGCAGCAGCCTTTTCAGCACCTTGCTTCTGAACCTGCTGCAGTTCTGCCATCACAGCCCCACCCCTTCACTCCCATAACTGCAGGGCTGCAGCCCTGCATTGCCTCAGAGCAGCGATACCTGATCCCTGCAGGTGCACTGACTCTTATCCATTGATTTTTGCCAGCATTTTCAGTGTCAGTCAAAACTGATGTTTACCCAGCTTTATCAATTGAAATTAAATCCTGCCAAGCCTAGCTGTACACCAGCAAATCAGGTGGAGGAGGTGGATGAGAAGTGTCCAAAACACAAAGACTTGTGATAATTGGGCTTACATATTTATGTTAATTTTGAGCTCAACTGTGACATGCCAAAGTTCACAAGGTATTGCCATAACCTATAATAATAAATGTGATGAGAAAAGGTGAAAACAGGGAGACAGATTGAATTCATACTAATTAAAAGACCTAAGGATAAAATTCAAGGACTGTGCTAAGATCATGTCTGGTAAACAAGAAAAGTGGGGCACCAGAAATCAATTAACCAAAGTTGATGTGTCCAAAATTAGGCCAATTGGCAGAGAAAATAAGGATGGGATGGGCTATTCTACCTTCCACTCCTTTTTGGGCTTCTTAAAATGAGAGGACTTTGGGGACAGGGGCTAATTAGCTGGAGAGAAGTGAAGGGGAACAACTGCTGACTGAAAGAAGGTAAAGGCACAAGCATCACCATCCTGGCTGCTACTCCCACCAGCTTCTGGAACCCTGGGATCCAGCATGAAACCGTCATGCCTTCATTCTCCTGATCATGAGAGATGTCCTGACCAGAGTGAGCTAGATAGAGGGACCTGATGACATCACTACCTCCCACTGGCTTCAGCTAAATCCTGAACACGACCTGGGATGTGAAACTGTCTTACACTGATGTCCTTTTCCTTCCCCACCTTATTTCTTTTCTATCTCCTTTTGCCTTCTGTTAAAGAGGAGTCTGGCTTAGCTATTCAAGACTACACATTTTGCAGCATTGCTGTAAGCCTGTTATTAGAAAGACAGCTAAAAGCAATGCCCTAAGCAGTTTGAAGCTAGTACAAGTTTGTCAGTTTTCGGGTTGTCTGAGAAGATTATGTGCTTTGCCTATATTTCTCCAGCAATGAGACTGCAAGTGAAAGTCAACACCAGAAACAGAAGCTGCATTTTCTGTCTTTGCTTTTTTTCTCTCTCTTCTCTTTTCTCTGTGTACGTGTGTATTTGTCTGGAAATGAGATTGGATTTTGACTGGAGTTGTTGCTGTGATTGCTAATCTTAATTATCTTTCTCTCAACCTCCCCCACCCCATCTCCAAGACTGTCACAAGATTTTTTTTTTCCTTCAAAATGCTCTTTACAGCTAAAGAGAAAGGGAACAAGGGTCATTGTTAAATGGAAAGTATTAATAAATAACATTTCAAATATTCTACCTTTTCTTTTCTGTACTTTTAATATAAAGTTTAAAAGATTTTCAGTGGAAAGTCTGCCTGGTTGAGGTCTCTGTGTACCAAACTCTGATTCTTGCTTAAGTTTCAGTCTCATGTTAAATAGCAGTTTCTCAATTTAAACTGCATTCTGATGAACAGGGTGGAATTGTTTGCAAATCTAAAAGTGGACAGCAATTTGAAAGCGATCATGAGATGATAGGCTTCATGATTCTCAGGAAAGGAGGGAGTGAGAGCACCAGAATAAGGACAATGAACTTCAATACAGCAGGCTTTAACAAATTCAGAACTGGGAAGAAAATCTAAGGGAAAAAGGAGTTCTGGAGAGCTAGCAGTTTGGACAATATTTAAGGCACAATAGCAAATTGTCTCAGTATGAAGGAAAGATAGGAACAAGAGTCCAAGAGACCAACATGGCTACATCGTGAGCTCTTTAATGACCTGGAAATCAAAAAAGGAATTCTACAAAGTGTGGAAACAGACAAATTGTTAAGAATAAGTACAAAAGAACAGCAAAAGCATGAATGGACAAAAAATCAGAAAGGCTAACACACAAGATGAGTTGCACCTAACAAGGGACCCAAAAGGCAAAGAGAACTTAAATACATTAGGAATGAGAGAAAGATGAAGGAAAGTGTAGGTCTACTACTTACCATGGAAGGAGAGATAATAATGGACAACACCAAGAAAAAGGAGGAGGTAAATGTCTATTTTGTTTCAGTCTTCACTAAAAGGTTACCTGTGACCAGGTGTTTAACAACAAGGGGAAAGGAATGCAGGTCTGAATAGGGAAATAACAGGATAAAAATATTTAGATAAGTTAGATGTATTCAAGTCAGCAGAGCATGGTGAAATTGAGAACTCATGGAAGATGTGTGAGTTCCCAGAGGATTGGAGAGGGATAAACATAGTATCTATCTTTAAAAAGCAGAACAGAGATGACCCAAGGTATTATAGATCAGTCTTTAACTTTGATACCTGGAAAGCTACTGACACAAATTATTAAACAATTTGTAAGCACCTAGAGGGTAATAGGGTGATGACATATCCAGGATAAGCATTACTTAAGAACATTGCAAAACAACCAAATTGCCTTCTTTGACAGGGTTACTGCTTAATGACTAATGGGAGAAGCCCTAAGACGTGATATATCTTTATTTGAATGAGGCTTTTAATGAAGATCAACATGACAGTCTTGTAAGCAAACTAGGGAAATGTGGTTTAGATGAAGTTACCATAAAATGGGGGAACATCTGGTTGAAAGACCATACTGAAAGAATAGTTAAGAATGGTTTGTTGTCAAACGGAGAGGATGTATCTACTTGTGTCCCACAAAGGCCTGTCCTGGGTCCATTACTATTTAACATTTTCATTCATGACTGGTAAGGGAGTGGAGACTATGGTTATAAAATTTGTGGATGACATTAAGCTAAAGGGGTTGCAAGCACTTTGGAGGAAAGGTTTAGAAATCAAAGTGACCTTGACAAATTGGAGAATTGGTCTGAAATCAACAAGATAAATTAAAGATAAATGCAAAGATTAGCAGCCAAGATTGTCAGGGATGCAACCCCATGCTCTGGGTGTCTCTAGCCTCTGATTGCCAGCAGCGGGAAGTGGACAACAAGGGATTGATCACTCGATGATTGCCTGTTCTGTTCATCCCTTCTGAAGCATTTGGCATTGGCCATTGTTGGAAGACAGGATACTGGGCTAGATGGACCATTGGTCTGACCCAGCATGGCCATTTTTATGTAAAATACTACATTTAGGAAGGAAAAGTTAAATGCACAAATACAAAACAGTGAATAACTGGCCAGGCAGTGGTACTGCAGAAAAGGTTCTAGTTATTATAGATTCTAAGGCCAGAAGGGAGCATAATCATCTAGTCTGACCTCCTGTATAACAAAGGCCATAGAACTTTCCCCAAAATAATGTTCATACCATATATTTTAGAACATCTATTCTTGATTTAAAATTGTCAGTAATGGAGAATCCATGCATGAGCCTTCGTAAAAGTTAATTACTCTCACTATAAACATTCCCTCATGAACCAACAATGTGAAATAATTGCAAATAAGGCTAATATTCTGCGGTGTATTAGTAGGATTGGCATACATAAGACACAGAAGGTTATTGTTCTGCTCTACTTAGCACTGGTGAGCCTCATCTGGATTGCTGTGACCAGTTTTAGGCACCATACTTTAAGAAAGACGTGGACAAATTGGAGACAGTCTGGAGGGAAGCTACAAAAATAATAAAAGGTTTAAAAACCATGACCTAGGAGAAAAGGTGTCGTTTTAAAAAAAAATACTCTGCATGTTTAGTCTTGAGAAAAGATGACAGAGGACCCGAGAAATCTTCAAATGTGTTAAGAGCTATTATACAGAGAATGGTGATCAATTTTTCCTCCATGGCCACTGATGGTAGGACAAGAAGTAATTATCTTCATCTGCAGCCAGGAAGATTTAGGTTAGATATTAGGAAAAACTTTTTAAGGGTAGTTAAGCACTGGAATAGTCTCCCAAGGGAGGTTGTAGAACAATCCCTTTTATTGGAGGTTCTTAAGAATAGGCTAGACAAACACCTGTCAGGGATGATCTAGGTATTTTTGGTCCTGGCTCATCATGGGGGGCATGAACAAAGTGACCTCCTGAGATTCTTTCCAGCCCTATTTTTCTATGATTAGCTGCCAAGTATTTTCCTGCAATTTCTGGAAATGGTTACAAAGGCAAAGAGTTGTTCACATATTAGGATGATGAGATATGAACCTAGCTAGACAGGCAAAAACTATGCTATTCTTGTGGGAACATTGTTTATCTGGGTTTTTTGAGATACTCTCTCCAGTCTGGAATTCATTAATCCTACTTTTTAAAAAAAATGCTTTTACCAGGGTCCTTTAAATTGCCCACAGTACATCATGTAGCTCATATACAGATAAAGGGTTATATTTATATGTTTAAATCCAAATCCTGAGCCCAATGCCTCTATGCCAAGCAGCTGAGCCAGGTGATGAATAGCTAAATAGGGAGGGTGATGGGGAAAGAAGGAATTTTGCCCTTGAGCCACAGAACTATTGTGAGAAAGCTATTACACTTTAATGTAACTGCATTTGCCCCATGTGGACCCCTACAGGGGGAGAATGTTTATCTATTGATGTGCAAATCCTCCCAATCTCTCCTATTATCTCTTTTCTTTTTTATTCTGCTCAGCACTCAACCATGGTTTCTTAAAAAGCTAACCTGGCTCTGACTTCTAACTTAAATGTTTACCTTGTCAGTTGTCTTTAGACACTGAACTGTGCACATTCTAAAATAAAACCTAATTGTAGAAAATAACTAGGGTAACATTGTTCCAGAGGGGTGGCCGTGTTATTCTGTATACAGCAAAAACAACAAGAGTTCTGTGGCACTTGCACATGTTTTGTTTTAGGGGATAACTAGTGATAAACGTAGCTTTTGCACTTCCACTAATTTACACACAATATTGAAAGGTCTGGATCCTGCTCTGATTGAAGTCAGTCAACGGCAACATTCCTTTTGACTTCATTAGTCAAAGAGTCCTGACAGCACCTTAGACACTATTAACTGATCTCCTCTCTTTAACGGGATTCTAATCATCCAGTACAGAGTGTGGATTGCATACAAAATTCAGTGACTTTATTTCACCCTCTGTGCATAAGAAGCAAATTACAGAGATAAGGTACAAATAGATATACTTCTTCCCAAAGAGAATATGGGGCAAAATCTGTTGAATAACTGTGCATTAGGGAGAAAAATGGCATTAGTGAGCTTTGTTCTTCCATGAGAGCACTAGAACACAAGCCATAATGGTCTTGTTCATAGACCAAAACCTAGAGAAGGCATAAGACATAGATTCGGGTAATGATTTCCCAGTCAGCTAGTAAATGTTATAATACTTTGGATTTACATAGCTCCTTCCCCCAAGGATCTCAAAGGGCTTTAAAAAGCGATACCTATTATTATTGTTATCTGTAACAATAGGGGAAGTAAGATATGAAGAATGTACATAACTACGCTCCAGGTCACACAGCAAGTCCATGGCAGAGTGAGGAATAGAAACCAGGTCTTGAAACTCCCATTACCTTGCTCCAGTTGCTAGGTTATATTGCTTCCCGTCAGCAGTTAGTGATAGCATTGACTCAGAGGAGCAGCAAAATTGCCCTGCAATTAGCAAGGAATCTTTTAGTGTAAGCAGCAGCAGCATCTCTCCTATCTCACAGCACTGGCAATGGCAGGATTTAGCCCACAGTTCTCTATGCTTTGGCCAAAGTGAAAAGGTTTGTTTGTTTCTTTCAGTAAATCTCATCCCAGACAACTCTCAGTAGATAAGCAAAATTACAATAACTCAAATTAGAGCCTTTCAAATATTTGCTCAGGTAAAGTCTCCCAGAAATTAATATCTAGTCAGAGCTTAACAGCTACTGATAAAATTGGGAACATAGGTATTTCAACAGATCATTCTATTCTTTTCCCAATAGGTGAACAGAATGATCAGAGGATAAAGGCTATACTAGAACATTTGCTGCTACACTGGATATTTTGGCTGTCTACTCTTTTATTGTAATTACACAGAATGCAGTCCACTTTCTAAGGAAATTTGCAAAATATATCAGTTTGTGCAAGCTGTCTGGGTTTTTTATTTGTGTGTTTTATTTTGGAAATCCAAAGTTCTGCATTAGAGCATATGAATAATGTAATACAGCATTGTAATTTACCTCCTAAGTTACTGACGAACATATTGTAGCTAAAACCCACTTCATCTTGATCCCATGTGAGTGGTGGTTGGTGTATACTTGTTAGCAATGGAAACCATGACACATGCATATGAAAGCAACTACTACTCTGCATATGCATCCTCTGGCCTAGCCCTGAACAATCTATAAATAAATGCACTTCTGGTAAGGTAGAGGTGACTTTTATTTGAAGCTTGGCAGATAACAAGAAAGAGATAGAAGCTCAGAAGCATGCAACACTATTCAATCCATAAAATTACACCAGGTTTAATAAGTGCTTTATGAAGAGACCTAATTTCCAAAATCTGAGGAAAGTTGAGTGGAAAAGAATTAAGAGGAAAAAAATTAGACATATAGAAATGAGAATGAAAATTGGAAGTTCTTTAAGGGTTTATTCCACAATCAAGAAAAAGGACAACTTTGTCAAAAAGCCCATCCTGGTTCAATGGTGAAGTGAAGGCAGCTATTAGAAATAAATCAATATATAATAAATGGAAAAGGGGGGAAATAGATAGCAAATGTTATAAACTAGAAGTTATGTAGTTGAGAATATTGATAGGGAAGCTAAAGACATTAGGGGAAAATCCACGACTAGTGGGGGGCGTTTTAAGTTTATTAAAAGGAAAAACCCTTGCAATACCATAGGCCCATTCTTCAATGGAGTTGGTAAAACTATTAAAGATACAAAAAAGTCAGAAAATGTTCAATAAATATTTGTTTTGTATTTGAAAAGGAGCAAAATGATGTACTTATATCATATGTGGATGAATTTGTTATGCAGTCTGGAGTGGCTCATGATAAGGCAGTCTCTCAAAAGCAGGGCAGACACCCAAAACTGGTGGTATGTTCTACAATTAGATTTCACCAACCCAGTAGCAAATGTGAACTCCTAGATCACTATAACAGTCTTACCATGGAGTTACAGGCAATTCCCTTAGGCTCTCCAGTCTATCTTATCACCCAAGCAAGCTGAACTTTGTGATAAATGGTCACTTACACACAAAAAAATTCAGGTTGCTTCCTGTCCCAAGAGACCAGTCATTTACCCCAGATCAATGTGTACCTTAGATATCAGACCAAAGACAATGCCTGTAGTCAGTCCTGTAATAAACTAATGGTTGGGGGGGCGGGGGGGAATGAGTGATTTACAAGTTAAAGCAATCAAGCATATACAAATGAATTTTAGTCTGTGATTCAAAGAGGTGACAGATGTAGTGACTGGTCAGCATTGAATGTCTTTTTAGGGCTTAACCCAGCTCAAACCTGGGGATTTTTGCTTTTTGTTTCTTATTTCCAGCCCTTGTGAGAGTCCAAACAGCAAAGAAATGAAAAATCTCCATGTTAGCTATTTTCATTTCCCTCTTCCAAGATTCAAACCAATGGGACAAGACCTTCTGCATGTACTTCATGGGTGGATGGAGCAATTAACAAAGCTTTTGTTCCATGATGGCTCACTTAAATTTGATAGTTCTTCTGACTGGGTGCAGTGAGCCATTGTTCCTGTATGGGTTCATAGCAGGCATTTTTACAGTTATAAAACAAACATATTACCTTGTAGTATGTAATACAGACATTACAAGTAGATGAAATGCAAATACATTGCTGCATGCATTAATAGTCTCTAAACACTAAAACACATTCTAACAAGTCTAACACCTACCTTGAACAATAGTAACATAGATGAGCTGGTCTGGTTTCCAGCTATGAATTTGTCAGTGTTCAGCTGACTCCTACAGACTTGGCAAGAGCTGGTTCCTGATTTGCCAGCATCACAGAAATACTTTCCATTCCATTAGTAATGGAGGAGGATATTAGACAACATGTACTAAGGATAAACATTTTTAAAATCAGCAGGCCTATATAACTTTAACCCAAGATTCCTAAAACCACTGTCAGAAGAGATCTCTGCTGACTAATGTTAATTTATTGATGAATATCGGAACACTGGGAAATTCCAGAAGACTGAGAAAAATGGCTAATACGCCAATGCTATAAAAAAGGCAACTAGGATGATCCCAGTAATTATAGGCCAGATAGTTGGACATCAATCCCAAGCAAGATAATGGAAAAGCTGATACAGGATTCAATTAATAAAGAATTATAGACTAGGAATATAATTCATGCCACTCACCATGCTTTATGGAAAATAGGTCTTGTCAAGCAAACCTAATTTTATTCTCTGATGAGATTACGTTTGGTTGATAAAGATAACTCTGTAGATTTAGTATGCTTACACTTTTAGTGAGGCTTTTCATTTTGAACTGAACATTTTGATTACAAAGTTAGCACTATACCATACATTATACTACATCAATAAAGCACACATGAAATGGATTAAGAACTAGCTAACTGACAGATCTCATAACATAGCTGTCAATGGGGAATTATCATCAAATGGGGCATTTCTAAAGAGGCTAAGCAGGAATCAGTACTTAAGTCCTACACTAATCAATATTTCCATTAGTGATATGGAAGTAAACATAAAATCTGATCAAATTCACAGATAATACAAAGATTCACTGAGTGGTAAGCATGATGAAGACAGGATAGTCACACAGAGCGATCTGGGTCACTTGGTAAGTTGGACCCATTAATACAAAATGTTTTTAATGCAGTCAAATGTTAAGTTATATGTAGGGGAACATGGCAATACCTACAGAATGGAGGACTGCATTCTGGAAAGCAATGACTGTGAAAAGGATACTGGGGCATATTGGCAAACAATTCAACACGAGCACTCAGTAAGATGTGGCCAAAAAAAAGTCACAAAAAGTGATTCAAGATCTGAAGAAAAAAAGAACCAAAGAATAAGTGATTCAAGGTCTGGATGCCTTACAGTGAAAGACTTAAAGAGTTTAATCTGTTTAGCTGATCAAAAACGAGTTTGAAAGAGGACTTGATGTTCCGCAATCTCTAATTTTTTAAGACTCTTAAACATATAGACACTAGAACTGGATGCAACGTTCTAGTATCCATGATATTAATACCATATACAGAGGTAAAATTCCCCTTTCTATTCTTACTCACCACTCCTCTCTTTATACATCCAAGGACCCATATTAACTTTCTTTTGGGGGGGAGGGGCGGGGGAGGCGCACAGCATCTTACTGAGTGCTCATGTGTGAAAAGAGTGGAGATTATGCCATGGGACAAAACCTAACAGTAGGAATTTTAAGGTTAATGTAGCTCTTTTGAGGGATGTCGGATAGAAGTCTTCTATTTATTGGCATAACAGACAGCAAGACAGAGGCTGTTTCTGGCTCAACTCTGTTGAAGATGGTGAGAATGAACAAATCAATATTTGGCTTCTGTGCTCAAACTGTACGGGGATATTTTGATAGACCAGTAAAAGAGCCAAGGACCACGTGACAGTGTAATATTGATTATCATATTTGTTACTAATAGCAGCCAAACTTGGTAGACCTTTCTGCAGGCCTGTGCAGCCTTGGCATGACTAAACCAGCTCAACCTTTGCCTGATCCTGCACACCTTCTCTAATGCTCTGGTGGATGTGCTGGGATCTGTGTTTCAGGAAAAGACCAATAAGCTTATTTATGCATGCCCTCTGGGAGGTGTTTGTCCGGGCCTCAAGATAGGAACCCATCTAGTTAATTTAGTACTCTGGTGATCTTAGCTCTAGCTTTTGAAACTTTTTTCCCTCTTTTTTGACCTGTTGTTGTCTACAAACAAGTATAAATAGTGGGGGAGAGGCTTGGACTCTTTGGGATCTTCTCTTGGACACAGCTTCTGGATCCTCCAATGGCAGCTGGTAACCCCGGGTAACAATACTATGCCAGTTTATGCAATTGCAATGGTGGATTTCGTTATGTGAATATCTTCCCTAAGGAATTGGATCGAGACTGTCAACTCATTTCACTTAGGCCATCAGGTAGCAACTACTTTCTGCCATTATGGCTCGGTCATCTGGGCCTGATTTTAATCAGTAACCAACATGTAGACAGATCTTGGTCTCATAACTTGTACTGGATACTTTAGGGGACAACATGGTGCCACCACCCCAGTTCAGTATGTTCCTTAATCAATTGAACCTAGGAGCAGAGCAAAATATTTTATTTTCTTCCCAATAATTTCCAGTTCAACTGTGAGTTAAAAGAAGAGAGCTGTATGTGCTGTGCTAATACTGGAAAAAGTTTTCAAAAGTGTCCATTTTCAAAAGTAATTTTGGCACTTAAGTTCCACTGACTTTCAATGAAACTTATGCTTTTAATTGCCTAAATTACTTTTGAAAATGAGACTTAAGATCCTCAGTCACTTAGAATTTTTTTGAAAGGTTTACTATTAGACTTCTACTGATTTGGGACTTAGGTGCTTTCAAAAAGGGGATTCAGGAACTTTTTGAAAATTTTAACAACAGATTTCCTTTCTAAATATATTATATGTTTTATATTTAACACACTAAGGAGCACACATAAGTAGCTTAAACTTGGATATAAATATTTATTACAATTTATTCTCCTTTTCTTAGAGCATCATTCACAAAACCACAGATTAATAAAAATCCAACTGACAGCAAACAGATGAATGCTAGTACAGATGAACTTTCCCTAGTAGGAGTCAGCTTTGATATTAACAAAGTCCCTTCCTTTTGTCATGTTCACTATACTGAAAAGTTATTTTAACTGTCTGAATCTGTTATAACATCACCAGCCATAATGTATCACAAACATGGGGGAAAATGGTTGTTCTCCCCCTCCACACAGTCAGTTTGATTATGCACCTGCTCTCAAGATGACACCATTAGTTTTAGCTACTGTAAATTTTATAAAATGTCAACACTATTGTAACTGCCAAGTATCACCCATATTCTGTTATTTACCTCTAAGAAAATAGCATGAAATTCATGCCACTGATGAAAGAAAACAAAAATCTGCCAAGACTGCTCTCATGTGAGATGTGTTTTTCATCAGACAATTAAAAACCTCACAAGATTCTGAGTAAAGGAATAAATATGATTAAAATCATTTTTATAATACTGACTACATAGCCATGAGGCTATGTGAAGAGAAAAGTAATACATTTGAATGGGCTTGAGTACTATCTGATACTTGATGCTGCGTAGCTGCCCCTACACAGCTCTATCCCATCCTTTTCCTCCCCCAGCACCAAGGATTATAGTGCCCAGTACACCTCACTCTGCTTTCCAGGTTAGATACATTCAGCACAACCACCATCAGAGTCAGGAGGCCCCTGCAAATTTTAACCCACCTCACCCCATCATCTACAAATTGTATTGTGTTAACATGGACTGGTAGAAAATATATCAGGCACTGTATCCTTTCCCCCTCACCAATGACACCATTACACACACACACACCCATGCACACAAATACATACACACCCCTCTAAGTTCAACTAACCACTCACACAAGAATAATAATGGTCTCCTATCCTTCTCCTAATAATCAAATCCATTATTTCAGCTTCACTCTTTCAAGGAGCATCACGCTGAGTTTCTCAATGAAAGTATGACACAACATTGTAGTATGCATAGTTAAAAACTAGGTCATTCGAGAGATCTGGAAATATCCCCTACCCTCCTAAAACCCTGCAAACACTGGGATGGGGGCGATGCCACCCAACAAAGTCTCATTAGAGAAGAAAACACGATTGCATTTTAATACAAAACAAAAATCTCTAAGATAAGTCACAGAATATTTACCATACACAAGATGTGGGTAATGTTTCAATACAAAAGTGTCTCAGAGCCAGAAATATCCCTTACCTTGAAGAGGAAAAAATTAGAGAGACATGAGTGGGAACTACAATCATATCATCATACCAACCAATGTCAATAAATTATCTCATTCAGATAATCACTATAAGCACAACAGGTACCAAAGAAGAAGCCAGTTCAAAGTCTGGTGCTTTAAAAAAAGACCACTCACAACCACAACCTTTGACTAAACTACATAATTAATGTAGTTAAAGAAACAATTCTTTGGTCAGCATCAAGATCAGATAATACTTGCAGAGGGGAAATACTGAGAAGAAATCATAATTGGGGGAAAAAACCCACACAATCCAAGGGAGGAATAATGATTGGGGGTTTCAGGGCTTTAGCCCCAAGGGATGACAGGTTCCCGACTTTAGCAGGTGGTGGGGCTCCGGGCTTCAGCTGCCAGACTTGAGGCCACAGGGGGTCCTGCCCTGTAGGGCACTGGGACTAAGGGACCCCGTGAAAGAGCTCACAGACCCGTGGTTAAGAAACATTGATCTAAGGTGCAAGATGACTTGGGGTAAGTGACTGGTCTTTTGGGACTGGGAGTAACTTGAATATTTTGTGATCTTTGATGTAAAGTGACCATCTATAACAGAGTCAAGCTTTCCTGGCTGACAAGATAGACAATCCACTTCAGCATTCTGATCTGTGACTCCATGTTAAGGCTGTATAGTGCCTGGTGAGTTTATACTTGTTATTCGGTTGGTGAAATGTATGCATAGAACTCATAACCAGTTTGGGATTTGTGTCCTGCTTCTAAACAGGCTGACCTGAAGTTAGTATTCTCATTCACGAGCCACTTCAGACAGCATGACACACCAGCAGAGAGCATTCTGTGTTTGCAATGGAGATTGAACAGAAGACATCTTTTGTAAAGAGCACTGCTTCATTGTCATGGGGTCACAGCCAGAATTTGGCAAATTTCTGGCATGAGGCCAGCAAAACAGTGCATTTCAGTACAAATAACAACTATTTGCTAGTAGGTGGGATGATTCCTAAGAAACTGGTGGCATTGCAAATTTAGTGGACCAGTGAACAGTGCAGGAAGCACATTTAGTGGCTCAAGACTGAGTACAGGAAAACCAGGGACACTCGAGCAACTCACCAACATCATGCTCATTTTATGCGGTGTTTGACTAGGTGCTGGGACTGCACCAATCACAGAGACAACAGTGGTGCATAGTGGATAGAAAGCAGGCTAGATCATCGGGCTCAATGGGTAGTGATCAATGGCTGAATGTCAAGTTGGCAGATGGTAACAAGTGGAGTGCCCCAGGGGTCGGTGCTGGGGCTGGTTTTGTTTAACATCTTCATTAATGATCTGGAGGATGGAGAGGATTGCACCCTCAACAAGTTCATGGATGACCCTAAACTGGGGGGAGTGGTAGGTACGCTGGAGGGTAGGGATAGGATACAGAGTGACCTAGCAGATTGGAGGATTGGACCAAAAGAAATCTGATAAGGTTCAACAAGGAAAAGTGCAGAGTCCTGCATTTAGGATAGAAGAAGCCCATGCACTGCTACAGACTGGAGACCGATTGGCTAAGCAGCAGTTCTGCAAAAAAAAACAAAACAAAAAAACAAAAAACTGGGGATTACAGTGGTCAAGAAGCTGGATATGAGTCAACAGTGTGCCTATATTACCAAGGAGACTAACTGCATATTGGGCTACATTAGTAGGAGCATTGCTAGAACATCAACGGGAGTGATTACTCCTCTCTATTTGGCACTGGTGAGGCCACATTTAGAGTTTTGGGCCCCCTCTGCAATCTAGACTTGTTATTGCTGTGTCACCCCAATCTTTGACTCTTGGAGCCTGTCTTACTCTGCCCTGTTGTGAACCGCCACTCCTGGGTCAGCCTACAGCAAGGAAGCTGATCTCAACTAAGTGAGTGAGTGTTTCTGGCCAGCCACTCTTGGGATTATGCAATGGTATGAACCCAGCCAACACCCCCAGTTTTAGATGCAACCCGAGAACTGCCATTTTACAATATAAAGCGCTGCCCACTGCAAGATCATATGTTCGTCAATTTATCAAAGAAATTGATATGCACCAGCCTTGTCACGTCAAACTTCTAACACACCTTAAACCAAATTCACTGCTTTAAATAAAAACAAACAAATTTATTAAGTACAGAAAGATTTTAAGTGATTATAAGTCAGAGGAACATAAATCATATTTGATCAAGATGAAACAAAAGTAAATCACATTCTAAACTAAGTTTAACACTTTCAGCAACCTTACAATCTTAGATTATTCTCACCACAGGCTGGCTGGTCTGTCTCCAGCCAGGCCCTTCCCATGTGATCAACACTTCAGTTGCTTGGTGATGTTTGCAGATGGAGGTGGAAGAGAGAGAGAAAGAGAGAACAACAAAATGTCTTCCTGTTTTAACATGTTCCTTCGCCTCCCGCCCATCCCCAGGGCCTCACCCTCCTTTCGGTGTCAGGTGACAAAATGTCCTTGTACAGCTTCCTCCATACCTGAGTCAGTGAGTATCCCTTTATCAATGCTTAGGCTAGTCCATTATTCCTGGAAGAGCTGGTTTGTTTTATGCATGCCTCAGTGAGGCACGAACTGCTCTTCAGCTCTGAAGAGTTTTGCCTAGATCTGTCTCAAGCCATGAGACATATATTTGGGAATATTACATAACGAAGCCTCATCACCATACACATGACATTGCAACAAACGTATTACTATAACATTAACGTGCAGTATGCCAGGAGCATTCCAAAAACATCTTGCATGACATACTTTGCATTAAACAATACACAGTTACACCATAAGGGTATACATGGGGGTGCAGTGTGTCACACCCTTCTCTACAGAAAGGATGTGGATAAATTGGAGAGAGTTCAGCAGAGGGCAACAAAATGATCAGAGGGCTGGAGCACATGACTTATGAGGGGAGGCTGAGGGAACTGGGCTTATTTAGTCTGCAGAAGAAAAGAGCGAGGGGCCTTCAACTACCTGAAGGGGGGTTCTGAGGAAGATGGAGCTAGGCTGTTCTCAGTGGTGGCATATGCCAGAACAAGGAGCAGTGGTCTCAAGTTGCAGTGGAGGTGATCTAGGCTGGATATTAGGAAAAAACATTTTTACTAGGAGGGTGGTGAAGCACTGGAATGGATTACCTAGAGAGGTGGTGGAATCTCTACCCTTAGAGGTTTCTAAGGCCTGGCTTGACAAAGCCCTGTCTGGGATATTTTAGTTGGGGTTGGTGCTGGTTTAAGTAGGCAGTTGGACTACATGACCTCCTGAGGTCCCTTCCAACCCTAATATTTTATGATTCTATGACCTGGTCAGCTGGGAGGGTGACCTGGTGGCTCCAGAATCCAGCATGGGGACTGATGGAAGGCAGCAACAGGCACTGAGTGAAGCCACTGAAGTGATTCTGGTGCTTACAACTCCCAGAGGAGGTTTTGGTGCAGGAGCAGCAACACCAGCACATCTTGAGCCCCTACTTGAGGAACAGGCCAGAGCAGAGTCTCAAGCAGACACAGAAGGGACAGATGTTTCCCCACAGCCTAGCAAGTTTCTGGCTTCATTTTAATGTTTAATATCAGAATGGGAGGGATTTCTTTTCTATGAATAAATGCAAAAGAGTTATTAGGAGCCCCAGCTAACTGCATGTATCTGCTAATGATAGATTGTATGCCAGTGACTTGGCTCTCCTTCCTTCCCTCACCCCATCCACATAGAGTTCAAAGGGGCAACTGGCAAATGCAAACAGTAAAATTACCTTAAGTGAATTTTTGATGGAAAGATGCAGATTTTTGCTAGGGCATTTTGGTTCCTTAATAATCATAACCTTATATTACCATGCCTGTAAGTATGCTGCTCTGTAACAACTCAGTGTAACAAACCACAGGGAAGCAGTGAACTGGGGGCAGAGAGGTGGAAGCATGTTCCATTCACCAATGTAGTCCATAGAGGACAATCATTTGTCCCAAATTCAAATGAGGTTTGAAATTGTATGCAGATGTGGGGAGAGGAAGGTGAGGTAAGAGATAAGTCTGTGAGGTACTGCGTGTTTGTATGCAGTCATAACAGCCTAAGCCCTGTGGAAGCTAACAGCATTCTGTTTATTCCTTCATGAATTCTGACCCAATCCTGACTGCTGATAGGTGCAAACTTTTCCTGAAGCAGGAACACCAGATAAATAGTCATATTTTGTGGAAAGGTGTATTTTCCAGGGCCACTGTGATAGCTGACTGGCCCATTCAACTCATAGATGTGCTGTTTGCATTTGAATACTTCAGTTGCACCTATTGCTGGTTTTCGAACCAGCAGCTTAAAATAACATCTCCCGTTGCCAATCGGGCACCACAAGAATGGATGTGTCCTCCAAAATGTGGAAGACTTGAAATGATAGAAATAGCTTTTGTAGCATGGCCATTAACTTCCTCTGCCCTGTTACTTCCACCCCAAAACAGACCCAGGATACCCCTACAATAGCTCAGCTATTGCCCCTTCCTGGGCTTACCAGAGGTTCCCTTTACTTGACTAATTTATCTGTTTTTGCAAGGTGAAAGTAGAGGACCTGCCCTAGTGAAATTGCCAGGGTTTACCAGAGATCTCCCTATGCCCTTTAGGAAACCTTCCAGAACAGACTAGATCTGTTCTCCATTGAGAGGTCCACTGATACAGACCTCTACTCAGAGAATTAACATCTAGGCAGTACTTTTCCACAACAAAGTGTTTTCTTTATTTAGTGTAGCCACTCTTTCCTAATAAAATTAATCTAAACGTAACTTAAAACAAACAAATCCCTTGGCGCAGGGAAACAAGTAACGTCAGACAGTTGGAATGGCTTAAGTGATTATGTTCTGCATATGGTGATCAGTCACATGCAGGACACTGACAGCAATCTTAACACATGAACACACACACCACAGACTTGTCTTTATTGTCCCAAACATACACATTCATTAACCTTATTTCTATTCTATATTATGGCTAGCATGCTTACTCTCCGTAGTCTTCCTTCCCCCTGTTCTGTCAGGGTCCTTCTGCTGTGTCCCAGCAGCCAGCTACTGCTACTATCATCCTGCAATTACTTCTTCCTTCAGGTCTTCTTCCTTGCTGTTCTTTGCTCTTTTAGGACTGACTGATCTTCTTCTAGTTCTTCTTCTGCACCTAACTTGACTGGTTCCTGCCTGCCAGCTCTCTGCCTTATGTACAGTTTTTGGCCTACTCTGATTGAAGGATAAAGTCTGATGATTAGAGAATAGACCAATCACCTACACTCTCTCTCTTATTGGTCCATGCTTATAGACCAATCATAACTGTTAAATCTCTGGTGATCCTCACATGCTTCTGGGCTGAGTACACCTGGCTTACCTCCTCTGCAGTTTTGGACCCCTCCCTGCAGCACCTGAGTGAGCTTTATCTAACCTAAGCCCACCCCTTTCCCCGACACTACATTAGTCATTGGCTGTCTACTTAAACTGCTCAGTTACTCTTCTTGGCTGTGTGCCAATTTGATTGCACTCTTTAAATTACCAAACTGTTCAACTTTTAAATAATTTTACTTCTTTACTATATACTTGTTAACTTATGCCTTTTACGGTTATGGTCTATTGCTGCCACCCTATTTCTTACCACTTTAACTACTTCTACTTCAGTTTCTCTCTTATTTCTTCTGTTAATGGTTTCAAAGCAGTCTTTTGCAGTGCAGTGCTTGGAAACAAAATAAAGCAGCTCAAAATCCTGGGTATTAGTCGTTCCCCCCTCAAACCCCAAGTAGTTCTGCAGTTTTTAGAGAAAAAAGTAACTTTAAGTTTTTAAAATGCCATTGTCTCTGAACTTCTTTTACTGCAATAAATGAGACTGTGTCCAGGCAGCTTCTGTGGTCTGACACATCTCTCTCAATATATTGAAATTCAGTTTGGAAGAGTTAACATTTTACATTCTTGAAATTCCGCGAGGATTTTTTTGTGCTTCTGCACTGGGGTTTTTGAGATAATCTGTGTCTTGTCCTATTCCAGATCCCTTGACCTTTACAGGCTGCTGTACCTCCACAGCCCGTCAAGCTGCAGCAGAAGCTCAGGCCAACAGATATTCTCAGAGTGTTCCAAGACAAAGCATGTCCATGATGAACTTATGGTTGAAGTTCTGGAGAGGGCCAAAAAGCAGGTCCAGTACCAAAGGCAGAGATATGGATAGAGAAAGGCCCGGTGAGAGGCAATAGAAAAGGAGGAGGCTGGCTGCGCAGCTTGAGGACAGGATTTCAGTGCAGGAGCAGGCAAATTGCTTTGCACTTCCTGGAACAGGAACAGCAGCTAAGGGAGGAGGTCAGAGCTCAGCAGAGAACTGGTTGAGTGGCTGCTATCAATAATGCCTCCAAGAGTACCTGCTCTTGCTGTATCACTCATACCGTGACCTGACTTCCCTACATGGTACCCTATGAGGCAGTCTGGAAACAGCTCAGAAAAATCCATGGCTGGAGTCCAAGAAATTGGGCCCCATAAACAGCTGGACTGTGCAACTTTGCCCCATGTGTTCTTCCATATTGACTGCCTCTCCTATAGATGCCCTCACAACCTTGATCCAGCGCCAAGCGTGCAACAAATAGGAAAAGAGTGGGGAGGCAGGGGACGTGCAAGAGGACGTGTTTCTGTCTTGTATATGGTTTCCCTGTTTGCACTTGTTCATGCAGTTCTGTTTTGCAAAGTTTCTGTTTCTGGTGATGCAGGCTGGTCTTCCTGGCAATGGGTGAATCCTGTACTTTTTTAATATACATTAATAAAAAAAGTTTTGAATTTTATCAGAAACTTCTATCAGTGCATCACATCACACAGTGTGTATTTAAAATAATCAAGATAAGCCCACAATTAGGGACATATATGGAATTAGTAAGCAAACACTATTCCTCAATACCATTAGCTACCTCAGTCCATATTTCACTTTCTTACATCAGTCCATTCTGTGATTCCTCCTCCCCCCCATCTGATATGCAGTCATGTCATTCATAAGCACATTGCATGGTAATCAGTTCCCTCTACCTCTTCCCAGGCACTGAAACCCCTCCCCAAATAAGTCAGCCTCCTTCCACCAATGAGCACATTCATAGAGGTACTATTCTGCCTCTTCCATAGGGCTGTGCAAGTCCATAATGTGGGAACACAAAGCAGCCCCGACTTCTGCTGCCTGGGTGGATCCAGCTCCAGCAGCGGTAGAAGCACAATTTGGCTGAGTTACCAATTCAGTGACCCCTCTCTGTCACAGGTCAGGGTCCATTCAGGGGGAAATGGCTCACCTCTGGCTTCACAAAGCTTCTGAATAGCACAGCAAGCCACAGTAATGTGGCCAATATTAATGACACTGGAATCTAAACAGGTCTGTAGACATCTTCAACAGGAGATCAGTCTGCCAAAAAGCACATCCAGCCACCATTCTACACCTGCAGATAGTAATTAAACTGTTTTGCTAGGGCCTCTGAAATTAGGATACACTTTTATAAGCCAAGGCAAAAGGGGATGCATGGGGCTCCCCACAATAATGTCGAGGACAGTAATTCTGTTTACAACATCACTTGTGGGAAATAGTGTCCCAGCCTGTCCATGAATGTAGACTCCTGATTAGCAAAAATCCCTGACATCATGAACTTTCCCATTGTAGCCAGCACTGACTTCTGTGATCCACGAGAGCCTGCATAAAAGTGCAGTAGTGGCCTTCGCCTGTGCACCTTGAGGAGGGTGAACTATGGACACATGAGTCCCACCATTGTCTCCAGTGCAGCTTGGAAACTCCACTCTGTCAAAGCTAGCAATTACCTGAGGAATACCTTTTTATACCTGCCACTTTGAGGTACATGACACCTGATGGTTTCTGAGGCAATCACCACTTTACACAGTTGGCTTCCCAACACCAATCTGGTTGGCAACAGCTCTGTAGCAGTTTGGGGTAGCCAGCTTCCAGACAATTATAGCAACCTGCTTCTGAACCTGCACGGCCACCCTCATGCACATGTCTTTGTCTATTATGTGAAGGGGTAAACACCACTTGACTATTCATTTTCTCTACACTATTCATGATTTTATAGATTTTTAATTTATCTCCCCTCAGTTGTCTCCCCTCCGTTGTCAGATAAGTAGTTTTGCCATCTCACTATTTACCTCTTTTTCCAGATCACTATATCCACTGGATCACCCTTGTCCACATGTTTGTTGACACACCTCAAAGAATTATAGTAGATTGGGGAGGCATAATTTCCCTATACAAAATCTGTGTTGACTATTCCTGAATATATTGTGTTCATCTGTGTGTGATAGTTTTGTTCTTTACTATTGTTTCAACCAATTTGCCTGGTCCTGAAGTTAGGCTTACCGGCATGTAATTGCCAGGATCAACCCTGGAGGCTTTAAAAAAAAAAAAGCTATCACATTAACTATCCACCAGTCATCTGGTACAGCAGGTGATTAAACTATGGTTACATATAAGTTAGTAATTCTGTAGTTTCATATCTGAGTTCCTTCAGAACTCTGGGGTGAACTTCTGACCTGGTGACTAATTACTGTTTAGTTTATTGATTTGTTCTAAAATCTCTTCTTTTGACACCTCAATCTGGACAGTTCCTCAGATTTTTCACCTAAAAGGAATGGCTTAGGTGCAGAAATCTCCCTCACATCTTCTGCAGTGAATATCAATGCAAAGAATTTATTTAGCTTCTCTGGAACAGTCTTATCTTCCCTGAATGCTGCTTTAGCACCTTGATCATCCAGTGGCCCCACTGATTGTTTGGCAGTCTTCCTGCTTCTGATTTAAAATTTGCTATTACTTTGTGGGTCTTTTGTTAGTTGCTCTTAGAATTCTTTTTTAGCTGGCCTAATTATACACAAAAAATACTAAAAAGTGTGGACAGTTGTTAATAGAGCTGTACTATTAGGTTGTTATTACTCAAAGTCAAATAAGCTTCTACAGGCTTGTGATTTACTGTTTTTTTTTTCATTCAGCAAGCAATAAGTCAGTGTTCACATTAGACACACAATGAAGAGTAAGCACATACATACAACCAAATTCCACCAAGGGATCCTGACACCTTTTGTAATTTAAGAACCATTGGTCTAAACTCAATCTGAGAAGATTTAGGGATTGTATACATATCCATGCCACCAGACAGCTTGTCCTAAATCTGCTCATTTTTATCCACATATTTATCAGAAATTGCTTATATCAGGAGGCATTCAAATTGTCCACTGAGTGGCAATGTGGATCAATCAAGTGCCCCACCCCTGGAAACAAATACACTGATGAACACTTTGCAGGTACTATCATGGAGTAAAGAACCTTTGTTTCTGCACCACGCAGCATAATACATTTTGGGCAGCCAGTCTTCTGATGCTGGGGCTCTAGCCACCTCCCCGCCAGCTTTACCTGCCCAAAGTCCTCAATAAATCAAGTACCCTTTAAAGTTCTAGCCATAGACTACAGAGCTGGGGGAGGAAAAAGAGGTGGGCATCCAGGCCATGGCTTGAATATTTAAGCAGGCAGGGCCCACTTAAGCTATAGGCAAACTAGATAGTTACCTGGGGTGGCAGATTCTTCCTCAGGCAGCCAGTGGCTCTGAGTGGCTCTGCAATCTTGTATGTCAGGTCACAATGCCACTCACTTAAGATGGAAGGACAGGTGAGCCAAACTTGAGTAATGCTGTGACCTGGCACTTTCCCCTTTCCACTTCTACCATAACCACCCAACCTTCAGAAAGCTCACCATGTCCCTCCAGGAAGTCAGATGTGCCCCTCCGCCCATTGAAAAGCAAGAGTGGGTGGCATGCTGAAGTTTACTGTATGGAGCAAATTTATGACCCCTTCCTCCCACACACTCCAAATGGTGCTCTACAGCCCCCGATTCTAGCAAATATGCACAGAACATTTGTCACATCATTCATGCTCTTAGTAACTAGAGGCTCAATCACAATTTTGCCATAAGCTCTGAATAAAGAGTAGTTCCTGTGTCTTGGCAGCAGATCAGGAAGCAAATTGTGACTCAGAGTTATACTTAGATTCCTGGGTCTCTCTTAGCTCTTGAAGGAAATAATCTGTTCTAGCTCTTTATCTGGAGCAGATTGCACTGGTTAGCACCCTAGAAGCAGCAAAAGCTCCAACAACTACCTGATCCAGCTTTTACTGACAAAGGAGATTTCATGGCATATTTTGCAATAAGCTGTTATAAACCAACATTCCCCAAAATACAAATCAACAGGAAGCTGTGTTTATTTTTTCAAAGTATTAGTAATCTTACAATACAAGTTACTCAGAAATATCATTTGGATAACACCTACTAATGGGCAAATTAAGAAAAGGAAAGTTAAAACACACATTCAGTTGAAGAATTTGTCAGATTATTAGCAACAACACCATATAGACTCAACAGAGTTACAGCTGGTTTGAGTGTTAAAAGGATCCTACTTTTCTTCAATCTGCTGCCCACCAGTGAAACACGATTACAATAATATAAATACAGGGTAACATTTTCAACAGTTCTTAAGTGAGATAGGCACTTTTGAAAATGGGATTTAGGCTCCTACATTGCAATAAGACACCCACCGCTGGTCCAGATCAACTGACTCAGGCTTGCAGGGCTATAAAATTGCAGTGTAGACGTTCAGGGTCAAGGTAGAGCCAGGCTTTCAGATCCCACAAGGGGTTGATCGTCCCCTGTGAAAACCAGGCCCATTCACAGTGTTTCAATTTTGGCACCCAAGAATTATGACACACAAAATGGCTGGTCACTTTTGAAACCTTGGCCACAGACACATCTTTTTTAAATATTAGAGTACTGAATGGTGAAAACTGAAGCTCTTTACTGTCTCTCAGAGTGATGGGTCAGAAAAATGAAACTATTATAATTAATATATCATATTGTCCTTACTTAAAATTTCCTATATGCTTAAAAATATCCTAAAACCATAAAAATGAAAAAATATATCATATAACAGCCTTAGAGAAGAGAAGAATATTGGACTGCATAACCATTGTACAGCATAAGAAAAATAGCTCACCATTACCACAAGTGTCAGCTTTTTAGAATGGAGAACAGACATCTTTAGCAAGTCAAATATACAGCAAAATTTCATCCACACAGCTGGAATGTTAAGAAGTCTCTGCTTTATGCCAAACACATCCACTCTGTTCCTTGCTTCAGGACTGACAGCAGTGAGCTTGCTCTTACACACAAGACCTGAACTGAATGTGCAAAATTAAAGGCCAAGACCTGACAAACTCCTGTAGCTTGTAAGTCTTTTACCAACATATCTGTAATAAAGTTTCCATTATAAATGTTAACATCTAAAGTTGTGTTTGGTTGATACATATGGTTACTATGGTTGAAATGCATTTTACTTTACTATGCAACTTGCCAACCTATATCAGGTGGTGGAAAATTATGCTGAGGTTTTGTACGGTAGATCAATACTCCCTAATCTCCTAATAAAAGTATTTTAAAATCTCTTAACCTGGGAATGGGAAGTTCATTGCTTTTCACAAGGTTCAGATGCTTCTTTAACAAACCACAATCAACACAATAAAAAAAATTAAATTAAGGCAATCAAGAATGTTTTTGATATCTTCTTGCAAAGAAAAAATAAAATCCCATCAAGACTCAGATAATGGAAATCACATGTGTAACAATAAAGTGTATTAACAGGTTATAAACTCTGTAGACCACTATCTAGCTCACTTATATTCCTACAACCACATTAAATTACCATGTAATACTAGCTAGCATGTAATGGGTTGCCTCTTAACAGCTAAGTGTTGTACTGTAGTCCTTTTCTTGCCCCTGGCACCCCCTGTTGGCAGTCAGCCAATCTTGCTGGATCTTCCATAGCTTGGCCATCTGGTCGAGTCACAATGCCCAGAATTAACAACTTCTAGGGCAATAAAGAGTCCAACAAATGAAAAGTCCTTGCCCTGGCTATGGGCTTCAGCAATTGGCTCTGGGCCCTCTACTTTCAGCTCTTTTTTCAGGCTCTCAAATAACCCATGTCCCCTTTTGAAGGTTTATATCACTGTGACTGGTAGGAGAACCCAGGCCTACCCACTATTCTGGTTTCCAACCCATGGCTCCTGAAATGAGCAGCTACACACTACTCAGTTTCAATTTATTGCTGTTTCTTCCCTGGGTCTCCTTCCATCTGGCCCCTTTTATCTTCACCCTTATCTCAGGGTTAAGGTTCTTAGGCCCTCTCAATCACTGCAAACCCAGCTTAAACAAATGCAGCCAGAACCATACTCTGGTTATCCCTCAAGCGTCAGTGACCGAAAAGGAGCAAACTTCCTCACCCCTCTATCCCTCTATCTAGGCAAGGCTGGAGGACCCAATTTTGCTGCTTTTTTCCTCTTAGATTGCTGATTCTTGGAAGCTTGAGCCTGAACAGCTGTATTGCTATTTTTAGTCCCGTAGTGTGAGCCCAACTCACCTGATTCAGGGTCTGAGAGTCGCTGCCATGGGTCTTTTTTTTTTTTTTTTGCAGTGTAGCTGTGATGCTGACTGGATTAGGGAGACCATTTATGATATTATTTAACATCAATATGCCAAAATTACAATAATTCATATGAGATAAAGTCATGTCAGGTACCATTAGAAAGATTATAATTTGTGAAGTATGCTGATATTATTTATATGTATGCGTCATATTTGTATCGGAAGTTATCGATCTGTTTGATGTATCTGTTGTTCAACTTGTGCTGTCTTTCTGGGCGACACCCCAGACAGGATGGCAGCAGCAATAAACTGCTTAATGGCCCATTAAGGGAACTCACAGGTACAATAAGCCCAGGAAAAGAGCCAAGGGGCTACACCTTATGAGTCACCAGGACTTACTCATGTGACCCCAGACTCCATCTTATTTCTGTAAATTTCCACAAGCAACATGGCAATCTACTATAAAAGGCAGCTGTACCACATCTATATTGTCTTCAGTTAGTTTCCAGTCATCAGTCTTCAGTCAGCCTTTAGTCTTCACCTACCTCTGGATCAACTCATCTGCAACTGAAGCTGTGAACAAAGAACTGAGACCCATCCAGGTACTGGATGTACACCAGAGGGACTATACAAGCCTGCAAACCTCACAATTCTAATGAAAACCTCATATATACATATGTACTTTCAAATCATTTGTATGTATCTGATTGCTTTAATCATTTAATATTTCTTTTATAGTTTCTTTCCTTTTATAATAAACCTTTAGTTTTACTAAAGGATTGGCTGGCAGCGTGGTATTTTGGGTAAGATCCAAACATAACGATCTGGTAATGTGGCTGACCCTTTGGGGTCAGGAGAACCATTTTGGTAAAGAGCAAAGAGTTTTAAATAACTTATCTCTTTACTGGACCTAGTGGCATATTGGGAGCCTGAGGCCGAAATGCAGTAAAGGGAGCTGTGTGTATTTTGTTCTAGTTTCTTCATAACCAGTATGGAGGATCAGAAGCACAGTTTGTGGCTGGTTGGGATGTCTGACTTCAGTGTCACCCACCACTGCTGGGAGAATCTGCTCTCTCTTTGCAGCCTGCCCTGACCTTGGCATTTTCAGGTGGTCTACTGTAGGCACAGACATAATATCTTTTCCTCTTTATAGCAGCATTCTTAAAGGATTTGTTTTTGTTTTTCCCTAAAAAATTCATTTTGGAATCTTGCATTTATGGTGTATATATTTTCTATATTGTTTTCATTTCTCACCCCTTTTATGACTAATTCTTACAGAATACTGAAGAGCAAAAGGTATGTCCGGATGTCTCAATCCTTTCTTCAGAGGAATAATCAGTATTCTTCTTCCCTGGGTTGCTGACTGTGAAGGGAGAACATTATTTTTTCCTCTTTGTAAACTGAGACCACAGGCTAATTTTAAGAACTTTTCCTTTTCTTGGAACTTTGTCATTGTGCTTAGCTATTTAACAGAAGGTAGTCCTAAGAGAGCTGTGACAAGCTCTTTCTAGCTCAAATTCTGTCTCAAAGTAATAAAATAGCAAATATTTCTTTAACTTATGAAAGAAAGCACATCTATTTCCTCCTTTATGGAAACCTCTCAAGTTCAGTCTTCCATTCCCTTCCCCCCTTGATCTTTGCAATCTCAATTTGAAATTTGATTTGAACTTCAAACTCCCATTTCTCTGTGTTCAGTGCCCCCAATTTGGTTCACCAGTGCTGACATTCTTGTTTGGCAACCCTTTGTGCCATCTTGCATATCATTTTGTATTTGTGCAAAGAGATATTTGCTCCATTTGATGACTTACACCTTTCTGCATTTTTTCCCATAATGTTTGTGTGGCAGATTCAGGATTTCCCATGATGATGTCTGCCTGGGATTAAGACAGTCTGAAAAACTCAGTGAGGATCAGAATTAATTGTATTTCTACTTGACTTTCACACACCCTCCACCCAACTATTCATGAGATAGTATGGATGGTTGGAATACAGGATTTCCGGTTCAAAGGAAATGTCAATATTTCACAATTTGGTTTTGTTCTAATACAGGGCAAACCCATTTTAAAAAAAATCCCACAAACTGGAAATACTGGAGGAATGGGGGGAGAACATTTCAGAAACACTGAAACAAAATATGCTCATTTTCAGTCAGCAGTTGCCAGGGTTCCCAAGCCAGGGACCCCAGGGATCTTGGATTCCCAGGCCAGATAGGTCCCAAGTCTACCTGCTCATACGTTAGGCAGCATGAGGATCAACTGGCTCAGGAATTAGAAGGTTCTGGAGAGTGTGGCCCATGGCAGTCTGTCTCGTGGGACTGCCCCAGAATCATGGACACTGGAAGCCTGTCCCAGGACTTCCGGGCTTCCAGCTCTGTGAAAGTCTGGAAGCCCTGAAAGACCCAGATTGAGCTCAGGTTCTTGAGACTTCCAGCCTCCATGGTGTGCATTTGGGAGCCTAGCCTGGAAAAGAGCTGCGGGTCCCAAGCCTTTCAGACTCCTGGCTCCATTGAAGGGAGCTTGGGAGTCCTGACATCACAGGGCTTCCCCAGAGCAATGGACCCTGGAAGCCCTCTGGAAGCACTTTGTTCAATCCTTGCTGAAAATCCTTAGAGACTAGGGTTGCCACCTTTCTAATGGCTGGCAACTGGACCCCTGAGGCCCCACCTCCTTCTCCACCTCTTTCCCCCAAGGACCCACCCTTTCATGCCACATGCCGCTGCAAGCAGTACGAGCAGTCTGGCCTGGGAGCTGGCAGCAGCGGCGGCTACTGCTGCTGTGTTGGAGCCTTCCTTCCACTTAGGGTTGCCACAGATCAAAACATTTGGCCATCAGGGCTTGTCATATGGCACCCAGACACACAAGCTGAAACCTGGACTGTCTGGGTGAAAACTGGACAGGTGGCAATCTAGAGACTGAATTCTGGGTCTCCAGCTGCTTATCTATGGGAATTGGAGTTCTTTTAGGCACTAGAGAAGGACAATGAAGTGAACTCTAGCCCACCTAAAGGCTACACAAACTGGCAGGGAACTGTTGCTTGTGATTAGAAAAAATTCCTCAAACATTTGGTAAACATTGTTACCAGATTTGCCCTTCACCTTGGGGTATGCTCATTTATTAGGGTTACCTTCCTGGAAGGGGGGTGTGATTCTAGGGGTGGGATCCTAGGGGTGTGATTCTATTAATGTACTGCTTGTGTTACCTGTGTGTTCATAGGGCTACAAGCCCCCTCCCCAATGGATCTATCCTGCAGGACCTAAGGTTTTCAGGGCTGGGTTCCTCCAGCACCTGATTCAAATAAACCCCCCACAGATACACACACACACATTTTAGATTAACTGAGTGCATCTGAGAAGAACGGGCTATCAACATTGTCAGCTGACCCGTTATATGTCCCTGAACTCAGCAGGCTGGGTGACACCACACTCTCGGTGGCTACCCTTATATGCCCCTTTGCAACGCACCAGAATAGAGCAGGCTGGGTCCAAACATCACCTTTCGCTACTCCCCTTAATTGCCCCTTGGACTCAATCAGGCTGGGTCAAACAGCACTTGAGCTGCACCCTCATTTGCCCCTGGGCCCCATAGGCTAGGCAGAGTAGCACTTACTGGATGTCCTCTTCATATGCTCCTTTACACCACAATTGTTCTAGCAGTAACCCCCTTGATGAGCAAACCCCATAGGATTTTTGGGCACTCCAGAGATCTTTGGCTTAGGTAAGAGAAGTGTTACTACAGAGCAAAATAGGGACCAAGGACACAAAGGAATAAAATAAAGTTTGGAGAGATAGAGAGAGAAAGTGGCAACCAGCTTGATTATAAAAGTTATTTTATTGCTAGGCATATAAAACTTATGATACTAGTAGTAATACCATACAAGGAAAGAAAAACAATCAAACACTTACAGTACTACACAATTACAGTTGGGGGTATTGGAGAAAGCTATCCCAGGTTTGATTACAAAAGTAGAAAGTTATGCCTGGACTAAGAGAGAGAGAGAGACAAGTTGTGCTGGGGGAAGAAGGCGGGGGGGTTGATCTCACCACTCCACACAGTTCAGAGGTTCCCAGGAACAGGCTTGTCAGTTCAGGGTCTGGAGGGCTTTGAGCCTGGCAGAGCCCCCAACACGATCAGTCAGGAAGAGAAGACAAGTTACAGTGGAACTGATGCAGAGTTTGGATCCAAGCATCAGAACAGAGGTTTAAACTTTGATAGGGGATTTGTAGATGCCAGGTTTGTTCATGGCTAAACAATGTCTGGACAAAAGGAGCTGATCCTTCCTGGAAGGGCGTCTTTTCTTGAGAGAGGGCTCACAATGCAACCAGGTTTCAGTGTTTTGCATATCAATAACTAGAATGGTCTGATAACTGTGGAGCTGGATGTGTGCAGGTGTTTGTTCATTTACATCAAAAGCAGGGATTTCCCAACATGCAGTGCTTCCCTGCTTCAGCAATCCCAGAGTTCAGTGCGTTCTCCATCTTTACCAATCCCAGAGTTCAGTGCGTGTTCCATCTTCGATGTAGATGAGGCTTCTGTTCTCCATTCACATGCTAAGTGAGTTGCTTATGAAGCATGGGGAGTTGTCTCACCCTTGTTGGGAGGGTTTCAGTTGTGTCTCCTGCCTTTTCATATTGAAATACCTTTGGTTTCTGGTTCAAGCAGCCTTTGGTTTCTGGTTCAAGCATGGGCTGGTGGCGGGGGGGTAATTCAGGTGAGCCAGAGAGAGAGAGTTGGGGTTTTGCGTCCTGGTTCCCCAAGAACACAGAGCTGCTAGGTAACAATATTTCGGGTCCGACAAATGAGGAGTTCCATTGGAAAATTTCTGACCCGCTCTAGAAGGGAGTACTACAAAACTGTGGTTAGGCCATGAATGGCACCATGATTCATGAATGAGCCACCCTGTTGACAACAGTTGGGGTTGGTCCCGCTTTGAGCAGGGTGTTGGATTAGATGACCTCCTGAGGTCCTTTCCAACCCTAATATTCTATGATTCTAACAGAGGGAGCAAAGAACAAAGCAATAAGATCTGTGAGGTAGGGACTGGAATGTTCTGCAAATTCTTGTGCTCCATCCTATATTGTTTCCAAGGCCTCCTTTTTTGCAGCTGCTAATTGTATCTACCACCATCTGTCTAGGTTACGCACGAGTGTGTTTTTTGGCATAATGGAGCTTTCTCTCTTACTAATCAGTAACGGAAAGTGGTAGTTTGGAAGTTCTGGTTTTTTGTTTTTTGTTTTTTCTTAGAAAAAAAGTAGGGCAGAAAAATAGGTGCAGTATTTGGAACTATAAGCAGTGATGTTTGTCATTTGGAAGGAAATCCCACAACTCTGGACCAAGAGCTGGTAAAGCTCTGTGCGTAGCACTCACACATCTTATGTTGTTCTTGTATCGCCTCATTGTTCCTTAGTAATATAGGTGTCAGGTATCAGTTACAGAGCTCAGCCCTAGCCCCTGAAGAATGTTGAAAATTAACAACTCCTCCCCTAGTTAATAATTGCTGACACATATAAATGCACACACACACACACACACACACACACACATTACCAGTTCATTAAAATAAATCTAAACCAGAAATCTTGCTAATTTCTTTTTGAATTTTTACTGAGAGGCTAAAGATATGAAATGTATAAGTAACTTAATATAATAACAGAGATACTACAGGTACAGTGCTCTCAGCCCTGACCAAGCCTCAATTATTTCAGAGTAAGCTTTTTGCGTGTCTGGCAACATGACTGGACTTAAAGACAGAAGAACACTAGAGTAATAACATTTAATTAAGATTCACGCTTAAAATGAACAGAATGTATATTTTACTGAAAATGAAGTTCCTGTGCATTTTTAGATTTTACAAACAAAATCTAGAATATTAAACTTTCAGCATAGGTAGTATTATGTGAATATTCCTACTGTGTACCCAAGTGAGACACTATTATTTTTAGAAATAGGGGAAATTTTGAAGAAACAAAACTTAAAGGGTTATTTAAAAAGAAAGAAAATTGTATTTGTTACTCATTAACAGTAGCATTCAGTTAGCATTTAGTCAGTTCTACAATGTCCTATAGATATGAATTCAAAATTAATATAAAAAGTGAAATATGCACCTAACAAGGCCCAATCCTAACTTCTATTACAGTCAGTAGCAGTTTTCCCACTGATTTCAATGGAAGCAGCATCAGGTACACAATTTCATCTTGTGCAATTTGTTACTGGAGAGAAAGTAGCACCATAAATATTCCCATTCACTAGTTAATACAAAGTGAGGAATTTTATAACATTTTAGCTAAGTCAATGGCATGTGACTTGGCATAAGGTGAATTTTGTACAAATTAAGAACCTTGGAATCCCTTTCAAAACTCTGAAATAAAATGGGGGAGAGGGGATTTGCCTAAGATAGATGTTTTGCCAAACAAAATGGTTTATTGAACCATTAGTAAGCACATAATGAGTCAGATTCATTGGTGGTGTGTTCTGGATGCTTTGGACCTCCGTGATGATGCAAAGCAGCTGTAAACTTGACTTGTACTAGTAAATGTGGCTCTGACACTGTCAGTTCTTTCATTCATCGTGTTAAAAAAACAAAGAGAGCCAATGGTATACAAGATACAGAGTTTTATTTTATGTTCTAAGGGCCAGGTTGTGATTCCCCATATGCATACAAGTGAGCACTGTAGTTACTCACATGAGTAGTTACATTTCTCAATGGACTACTCATATGTATAACTACTCCCCAATATGAGCACGGGGATAACAATTTGGCCCCAGCCTTAGCAGTTCACGGTATTTCTCATTTCACAGTGTTCCTCCAAAGCTGCAGAGCACTGGCAGTTACACAACAGAGTGTTCTAAACAATTCAACAGTTAGACCACCATTTATTAATGGGTTCTTAATGCGTCATGGTCCATAGTGAGTTACAAAACAAAGAAACAAAGAGCTTATCCACATTGTGTAGCAATGCACACTACAGGCATGTGATTTCTAAAGCACACTGATGTCGTGCAATTACTAGTCCATATAGACCCTGCTGGTGTGCATTAAAAGTTTCCTAGTGTGCTGTAATGCAGTGCTGCTTTTTATTGATTTATTTAAATATTTTTACTTTTGGTCCCCTCATTTTGAGGAGAGAAAAAAATAAGAGAAAATAACAGAAAACATTTTCTCTGTTAGTTTTCCCCAACACACATATTGGGGGGAAAAGTGGGAGGAAAAAGTGAGAAAATTATTTTTGCCCAACAAAATGATATTTTTTAAAAATCAAATTTTTAAAAAATTAATTTCAAAATTGTCAAAAAATAAAAATTTTCAAAACAGAAACTTCAATTTCTAAATTTTTCATGATATATCCTTAGCTCGTTTTTCCCAGTTCTGCACATAACACCATACCAGAAATAATTTATTTTGTTTATTAGCTTTAAACAGATATTTGAGTTTTACGAACGTAGGTCTGATCATACAAGGATTTACATATGTCCTTAAGCTTATGCACAGTGTGTAGTCCCACTGAGTTTGATTAATTAATCCATAATTCATAGATATATCTATTTCTATAATTTCTGCAACAATTCTTGAACACACAAAAATCTGATCAAGGCTTCCATTCCACAGCTTCTGCTTAAACCTCACTGAAGTTTCCATTATTTTAAAGTTCTAGTACCATCTCAGGGGCCTAATTCTCCTTTCCCTTTTGCTAATTGTACAATGGTGTGAATCAATAAGTGATTAATGTGAACCTGTTTGAATGTTTTTGTGACGCTGACAGACCAGGTCATGTCCGAGTGTATTCAAGTCAATTCACTTTTGTGTTAGTATAGATTGAAGTGTTAAATGTATAAGTGTGTATTCAAATGTTTAAACTTAATGAAAATTAATAGAATGTTACTTGTATTGGTTTCACTTATCTGTTCCTGTTATATTGTAACAGCAAACATTTACATAGTGTATATCCATGTAACTAAATAACCCACCGAAGAAATCTTGTGAAATGTTAATGAAAGACTCAAGCACTTTAGCAGAAAATGCTAATTTCAAAGCAAGTGGTATTATGTGATGGTCAGAGGTCAAAAGGCTAGGTGCATTCCTCACTAATGGTCATATAAAAGGAAACGGCCACATGGATAAAGACACTGTCAGTTTGCTTTCTGTGTGAAGGAACTGTAAATATGGATTCAAAGAAAGATCCTTTATCTCTGGACTGTTTGGATTTTAACAGGGCAGAATAACTGAACAAGAAGATGGAGATCGCCTGAGAGACTTTTGGGAAACTGGCAGAGTGCTATACCTCTGCTATCATTTGGAATTATAGACTATGACTCACCTGTACATATATAGCTTTAACTTCTCAGTAACTTTCATTTTCTTTTCTTAGTTTATTATAGAATTGGCTGTCAACATTGTCTTTGATGCAAGATCCAGAGCACCATTTGATCTGGGGTGTATGGATGGGCTCTTAGGACTGGGAGAAACCTGATGTGGTGTGATTTTTTTTTAGGTTTAAGTAACCTTTTATCATGAAGTTCAGTTTGTCTGGGTGTCAAGATAAGCTGGAGAGTCTAAGGGGACTGCGTGTGACTCCATGGTACAACTGGTGTAGTGATCCAAGAGTTCACATTTGTTACTAGCCTGGTGAAATCTAATTACAGAACATACCACCAGTTGGGGGTGTCTGCCCTTGTTTTCTGACAGTCTGCCCTGAGATAGGTGCTCTCACTGGTGAGCCATTCTAGACAGCGTGAGAATTTTATATATGCTTTATTGCTTTTGCTGCCTTGTTAAAATGCTGTTCTTCTCTGAGTGGGCCAGACCTCATCTCCCTTATACAATGTTCATTAAATGTTAACCCTGGTTTACATTGATGTAACTGGATCTGGCCATATCTCTCTTAAGGTATGTCTACACTGCACACTCCTTTCAGCAGCATGTAGAGTAAACTGTATGTAAACTGCATACCATCCTAGCATAGGTATAAATAGCAGTGTAGACAAGGAGGCCCTGTTTAGGCGAATAAAGACATATCTGAACCCTACGAGTACATACCCAGGTATCTACCCTACATGGCCCTCTATTCAACCAAGCAATGCCTTCTCCATCTACTCTACTGTTTTCAGCAGTGTCGTGTCCTACAGCTGCCTCCCCACTGCCGGAGTCTTTCCCTGACATAGGGACCTTTATCCACTGCGGTGAAAGGCAGGGCAGTGGGGAAAGGCTTCAGGAGCTCCCTGCTTCCTAGCCTTTCCCTGCTGCCTCCCCCGCCAGAACCTTTCACTGATGTGTAGCTACACACCACAATGTGGACACAGTTGGATTTTTTTGCTATGACTACACATAGCTGGCACAGCGCCACAGGTGGTGTGTAGTGTAGATACAGCTTTGAAACATTCCGATCTCATGCTTATGTGTAGAATATCAGTATATAAGGGACCAGTCTTTTGTCAGTGAACGGGCTAGTTCATTACTGTAATTTTCATCTTGCTTCAGGGAATCAGATATTGGTTGCTGCAGGAGGTAAAAATTCGTACTTAAGATACCACTAGCTTTGTCCAGTATAGTGAAACAGATTAATCGACGTCAGTCAATATGCAACCAGTATTCCATCTTCCTCCCCCAATTCACTTATTCTACTCCACTGATTTATCCATTTACAAGTGCAAACCATTCGTTGCAGACAGTATGACTGCTAGCCTCTTGTATTTCGGCCATTTCTCTTTCCCAGAATTATCCTTTGTCACATCTTGTCCTATATCTGAGCTGTCACCGCCTTTTCCTTAACTACATCTTCTGGGGAAACAAAACAGACGAAACAAAAAAAAAAAAGAAAATTAATCTTTATTTTCAAATGATCTCTTTCTAGCGTCATTATCCTGGAAATGTAATGAGTATAACAGTCCTGATTCTTGCCTCAGTTACACTGTATTTACACTGGTGTAATTCTAGTTACTTAAGTGGAGTTACTTAAGTGCAGTTAATTGTGATTGCTGAGAATGTGAGAGAAATGAGACTCCAAGGTCTCTTTCAACACAAACAAAACTTATTTGTTTTCAAACTGGATCCTGGAAATGGCCCCATGTGGGTGGATCTTTGCTCCTATTCAGAGCTTCAGTGGAGTTTTGTGTGGATCCTGGTGTCATCCACATGGAGCATTTGGTAGCATTATGGTCTTTCAAGAAGAAAGTTTAGTAGACAATATTTCAACCACCTTTGATAACCAGAAATTCCTATATATAGATAGATTAGATTAAAAAAATCCCAACTTTCTGGTCCTTTTCTTTTACTCAAATTGCTGTTACTAGTGTTGTTACAAAGCCCAACGTTCAGAGTGGTTTTGAGAAGAGGCAGAAGTGAGGAGAAATCTGAAATGTGCCAAAACAAACAGAGCCTCGAAAGCAAATCTAGCACTTGCAAGGCTTTGCATCAGGCCCTGGCTGCTCAGCACCTCTGAACTTTTTTGGGGGGAAATCCTGGCCTTGTTGAAGTCAATGGCAATAACTTTAATAGGGTCAGGATTTCATGCTTGCTTGTTGACAGTAGTTTAAAGAGTTTTAAGACAAGTTCACATCACTTTCTTTTTCTAGACCACATTCTTATCTTTGCAGAGCTGTGTGCAGTTGCTTGAGTAGCTTAAAACTCCTAGGGCCTGAACCAAGGTCCATTGAAATCAATGGGAAAAATCAGTCAGGGCCCTTTAACTTGCTCTCCATTTCCAAAGTTTATTTCAACTCACTCCCCTTCTTTGGGAAATGGACACCTGCTCTAAAGGAGCACAACATATTATAGCAGATCAGTAGTTAAAACTTTTGGTTATTATCAACACCAAGTAAATATATTTTTTAAGTCTCTTATGTTGATGGAATTTGAATTGAACACAAAACACAATACGGCGCAGGCCAGTGAAATCCAGCATTATTATGTTGGCTATGCAAGCACAGTAATTAATCAAATACCCATACATTATGGCCTAATTAAGTATGCCCCTCATCCCCACAAATAGCAATAACACTATCATTTACCACCGTCTTATACATTATTTACATTGCCTGAGGATATCTTTTCATTCTGCGTCCCCATTGCTCTTTCAAAACATCTGCTTTTTTCCCCATTTGTATAGCATCTCTTCCTCATGTTTCAATTCATGTACAGCAAATGTGATTAATTCATCTCTAAGCTTCTTATAGCAACTTGATGCCCTGTACATTTTTTACCTAATACCCCATTTCTGTTTTCCTCATGGAATAGTAAACCCTCAACTGAAAAGCTTTTTTTTTAACTTTCTACAAAGATCATGTTTATATTTTTGTTTTGCTCTTTTACCTCCAAACACATTAAAGTGGCAAATAATTTTAGCATTTACAATCCTAAGTCATACTTCCATTTTATCTCAGCCATTTCCAAAACCTTTGAGTCCATTAATACATTTGATCATTTTGTTGATACCTGCTTTCAATATTCCCTGAAAGCTTGAGCTGCACTGGCCAAATTTTGCAAAGGTTCAGCAGTCAGCTAAAATAGACTGAACAAGTTCAAAAGGCCCTTACCATACGTAGCACCAAGAGACTAGCTTAGACATGAAAGAGAATGGTAAAACTATGTAGTAAGTTGGCCATAATTAAATATTACAGCATCACCAAAATTTCAGAAGAAGTCAAAAGACACCTTTTAGTTAAGGCACTGGATGGGGTCTTGGGAGAGCTGGTTTTGATTGTTGGTTCTGCTACAGACTTCCTGTGTGACCCTGAGCAAATTGTATAATCTTTTTGTGTCACACTTCCCTCTGAGAAATGAGGCTATAATCCTTTTTATCTAACACAGGTGTTAAGAGGACAAAGTCACTGTTTGTGAGGCACTCAACTATTGAGGTTTTATGGCCACAGAAACAGATCGTTCTTTAGATAGTACTGATGAAACCTTATAGGCAAACTTTTCCATTCCTAACACTGAGGAATTGGCTTTTGTACTGCGAGCTATTCCAATCAACACTCTGCATAGAAATCTTCATAATGCTATCACTTCTTCAGCATGGTCCAGTGAACAGGACACTAGACACCATTTCTGTTTTGGCACCAACTCACTGAGCAGTCCTTGGATAAGTCACTTAGCCTCTCTCTCCGCACCAATTTCCTGACACTTGTTAACTTGTGACAGTGATATTTCATTCAGCTTTATACAATTTTGAAAACTGCAGCTGAAAAGTACTTACATATTATTAATGTTGTTCTCCAGACTGTATAACTCATACAAGATATCTGGTTAAAAAGACAGCCTGAAATTAAGAATGAGGCCCCAATCCTGTAAAATGCTGAATTACTTTACCTCCCATTTAAATTAATGGGAACTGAGTTTCTTCAGCACCATGTAGGTTACTCAGCACCTCATAGGAATAGACATCAAAAATGCATATCACCTGCTTGACTGGAGCAGAAATGAGTGAGAGATCAATCCAAAATATATGCATGTGTGTGCAGAAGTCCATTTTCCTTGATCAAATAGACTGTAAAGTTTCCATTCCTTCATTATTATGTGCCAATTTTTCTGTTGTTGTAAATGTGCACTTTTGACTTCAAAGGAGTTTTTCTTGACAGGGGAAAAATGTACCTGTTTCAAGGGATAATGGAGAAGAATTCTTAATACATTTAACATTCATTTTAATACAAAGAGTCACAGCCCTAGAACATTTGCATCAGACCCCACAATTTTAATGTTTTTGCTTCAGAGTTTATTTTTAATCAAGTCTAGTCCAGGTTTAAAAGATTTATTGTCTTTAGTCACTTTAGAAATAATTAAATCATATTCCTGTACTATTACATCTAGATTGGAAACTTTCCCTTCTGTCTCCATTAGTTTTATACCCAATTGCTCACATTTTTTCTCACTGGCAATAACTGTTTCATGCAGGGAGTCCAGCTGTTAGGCCATAATATCATTGTCCCAATCTATCATATCTGATGACGTCTGGAAAGTTAAATCACTTTCAAAGCGTATAAATGAGGAGGCCCAGGCAGATAACTCTTCATCTCTAGGAGAGCTTGTTTTTTAATTGAAAAGGCTGCTATTTCAAAATTTTCTGCTTGTTTTCAGCACTCCCAAAGAAATGTGGTTAACAGGCATGGGAATACTCTGAGGAAAAAACTCATGTTGCAATTTTGTATAATTACCAAATTTATTTTGTGCATAAAAATAGATATTTTTATGGCTGTGATCCATGGCTAAATGTTGCCGTTGCCATTGCCATCAATGAATGCAACTCTTTCCTGGTTTAAGATGTCCTTACCAACCTCAGCTCAAGTTTGATGAGGTTCCTGAGCCAAGTTTCAACTGCAATAAGGTTTATTTACACTTTTATGGGGAGCCCAGGAGCAGCTCCTGTTTTTCCATGGTTGTAACCCAAGCTTTCCGAGTTTGGATGAGTTTTGCTAAGAACTTATATGTGTAATTGAACCTGAAAGCCAGAGAGTGCCAACCAACTGGAACCAAAAACAACCAAGGAGAACGCTTATAGTAACTCTGAAAATTCTTCACTTCTCATCCTGAAATAGTGTGCTTGTTGCTAATGACACAACTGAATAGCAGAATTGCAAGATATGGATGCCTTACAATAGTGGGTGAAGTGATCCCTAAAAAAATATAGGGAAGTAAAAATGTCGAGATCCTTTGGATGGAAAGATGCTTTTATATTATATATATATTATTCTAATTATTATATATATTATATTATTATTATTGTGTCACGGGGCCTTTTACTAGAATTATTTATTATATGTATATATTAAATAACATTAAAATTTACAGCACTGCCAGTTGACACAATGCTCACTTAGTATTCTATATTCATGCTCTGCAGACCTAAGGCATCTTGTCAGGTTATGTGTATTAACTAGTGTGACAGAGAGTATAGGAATATTTTGACATATGTCAAATCAGGGTAATAGCTATATTTCACCAGGAAGCATAAGGAGATGTTTATAAAATTCCACTATGTACTGCAAACTTGTCATCACCTGGAATAGAACCTGAATTTATATGGCAGAAGAGATTTTTTTTTAAAATAAAGATGTAATGTAAAAAAGCCTGCTACTTCTAACCTGGCCTAGATCTACCCATATCTGAGCAGACAGAATTTTTAGATAAAATAATTCTGACTTCCTTCAATGGTAATTCTATACTCTGGAGATGGGGTAATTCCAGATAGGAGGATTTAACTGAATTTTGGTTGAGGAGCAAAACTGACAGCATCAATTTCTCTGCTGTTTTGCAGTAACTAAAAAGTTTTTGGGTCCAGATTTATTTAGACAGAAATACCTTTGTATGCAAATTAGGGCATCTATTTTTGCAAGTACAATTAATTAACACTAGTGCATGTGCAAATAGATATTCATATGTGTTTCCTAGTAATGGAATGGGTCAAATAGTCTATTTAAAGCACTGGTTTTCCTGTGGAGCTCATGGACTACTACCAGGATGCTGTAGTGTACTTCCTGCATTGCAGTTGAACTTCTGCATAGCCCAGTGGGAGTATGATCCTGCCCTCTTAGGAATGATTGTGCACACAGGGACACAGAGAGAAAAAGTAATCTTTACACCAAGACTGACAATGTGACAAATCGTTGTCTGGAAGGGGCTGGCTCCTCATATACATTCTTCTCTCACTTGTGCACCTGCATAAGCTCCAGTCACTATGTTGCCCTACATTATTATAGTGTACGATAGATAGCTTAAAACCAGCACAAATTAAATAGTGTAAATTTGACCTCATCTGCATATGTACATTTCTGGGTGCTTTATCCTGAAAATTGCAATTTTATGTACTTTCAACTTCCCATGCTACACAGTGCTAAAAGGTAACAATAATTTCCATTCACTATGTATGGAATTCTTGTTTGATCAAACGCTTTCTTCAAACTCCTGGGAGAAAAAGATCTATTTTCCTGCAGTATTACATTTGTATGCAATAATAATTACAGAAATGACAGAATAAAGCTGAGATGAATTACAGCATGGATTTGGTGGAGAGCATGCCCTGGGTAATATCAAATGCAAGGCAGTGAGAGCAGATCCCTCAAATAAAACATTGTTGGACTTCTTGCTTATGGTATTTGCATTCTAATTTAAGATACAGTATTTTGAAAAAAATATCAGGAATTAAGCCTCAATACCTGTTTTATATTTAGTAGAAGAACTGCAGGACGGCCCTTTTGTTCACTTTGCTAAAACTAACATTAAATCCTTCAGTGCAGGTAATTATTATGTTAGCATAATTTTAGCAAATGTAATCTTCTGCCAAGCTACAGTACCCTACAGCACTTTTTAAACCTACTTACACCTAGAATGAGGAATAATTTGCATTTAAGATTACTGCCAATAATTCCATTCCTTACTAAAACTCTCCACATTATTTATTTATGGCCAGATTGTATAACCCTTACCCAAGCTGATTAGCACTTACTTATGCGAGTTTTCCCAGTAACTTGTACACAGTGTAGGTGGGAAGATGGCCTTAAATAAATAATTCCAGGTGCTCTAATAGCATAGATTTACTGCCAGTGATCTCAAATGCAAATTATTGAGCTATTCACATGAAGAAGTGCTACTGAGTCTGGCCCTTTTAAATATTAGCATGGCAAGAAAGAAATATGAAAAGATCACAAACTCCTGAACTGTAATCAGATTATTGGGGGAAAATCGATCCTAAAAATCCTTAATATAGATTTAAAAAGCTACATACACCACTTAATTTAGCAAATTTCTCCCTGTAGGAAGGCGTTGTGACGGTCGCAATGCCCCAGCTGGGCAGATCAGGACCCGGCAGGCCAAATATCCTGGGAGCGGAGAGGCGGGGCCAGGACAGGAAGGGGAAGTACAAAAGGTTGGCCTAGCAGCTCAGTCAGGTGAAAGCTACTGCTGGAGAAGGACATGCCTTCCCCAAGGCTGCAATCTGGGCCTCACCCAGGCACTGCGGCTGTGCAAAGTGAACACCCTGCTGACCGGAGCCTCCAGGGCTTGCCAGGGTGGCTGGTAAGGGCCGCCAGGCCCTATTAGCTAGGAAGAGCTATCTGAGACTGCTGACTGGGAGAAACCCCCTGAGGCCGGCCCTGACCTAGTGGAGCTGCCTGACGTCAGGGACCCACCGGAGCTGCCAGAGGCCTGTGTGCCGGATGACCCACTGGGATCCTGGGACCTGGAGGAGCTGCCATCCACTGATGGCCCCGAGGAGTTCCTGGACCTGCTTCCAGCCAATGGTGAGGGACTCATGGGACTCCCGCTAGCTGTCTATCCCAGTGACTTGGAGGAAGACCCCTGGCTCCAGGTACCTGGGTTCAGGGTGGGAGGAAGTAGCCCAGGGGCAGCCGACTATAGTTTGGCTGAGTTCGTGGTCGCACTGGTGTCAGCATGTTGCAACTGGAGTCACGCTGACCCAGTGGCAGAGCCCCTTTGCCACTGATAGTGCCCTTGGCTGGGATGCAGTGGAGTTGGGTGGGCCTCCATCCCCCTCCCCCCTTCCTTGCTACCCCAGGGGCGCTTGTCTCCTCTGAACCTGCTGCCACAGAGGATACTGAGCTGGGACTAGAGACTCCTTGCTTGCCTCGCCCCGTCTGGGGATCGGGGTCTAAAGACTGGCCACCCACTAGCTTCTTGTTTTACCTTAGAACAAGGCTCTGTGGCCTTCCTCAAAGCCTGGGCCCAAGGAAGGGTCGTGACGCTCCTGCTGGGCTGAGTCGCCAGCCAACACTCCCACAGAATAAATGAATGTAGCTCACCTCACTGCCAGGTGGTACTGCAATTATTTCAAGATCTATAAATGTATATGTATAATCACATTGTCATCATTTTGGCAGTCATTCTCATCTACGCTTCACTTCGTGTCATGACTTTCATTTGTCATTTACTGCCCCAAGCCTTCAGCCATAGCCATTAGACTGCTTTATCCAACTCATTGGTACAATAGTTTAAATGAAGATCTGAACTGACTTTCTAAATGTAGTCCTTGGAGACATACAAGTGAGATTACTCATAAGTGTCTAATAGAAGTGATTAACAGGTATATAACTAAATCTCAGCTCCTTAAATTGGACAAAAAGTACAAAAATAATCACCGGTCTCTCGATTAAGACAATCCTTCTATTAAACCTCCTTCTAGGGAAAGAATATAAAGCCGTTTAAGGATAATTATGTCTCTTTCTTTTCTTCATTTTACTCTCTAGTTAACTTGTCACAAAACTCTCTTTAATATCTGTCTGGTTTTGAACCCATTAATTACAGGTCATGGTATTGAAAGAACCTGTCTGGGTAAATGAGTAGTTAGACTGGTCTTTTTATTTCCTTTTAGATTTTGCCTTTGAATAAGACAAAGCAAATATCAGGAAATAGCTATTTTTATTTCTCCATGGACACTATTAAAACAAAAGGATGGAATTTTCAGTAGTCTTTTGTTGTTGTGATCATGGACTATGACACGTTTTAGTTTAGTTTAGGGCTGATTTGAAACAGTTTGTCTTGTGATTTACAGATATCAAATAGATCTCACTTATCTGCTTCTCGTGCATGCACCTTCTTGTTTTCACACATTCAACCTTTTCCTCTGCCAGTCCTACTTACAAATTGCCTCTGCAGAACCTACCTATACAACACTACCATCTGATAGTGACCAGTCAGGTGATGAATTGTCATTATTGCTATTGATTGACTTACCACTCCTACAAATTGTGCAAACAGCAAGTCTATGCTAAATTTTTTATTGTTGCTTTATGTTCCCTCTCTCTCCACCTGCTACCCATTCGTTTGTTTTGCTCATCTGTTATATCTTATCTTTTAGACTGTGAGTTCTTTGGAGAAGACAGTGTCATTCATCATACGCTTGTACAATGTCTTGTGCAATGGGACCCTGGTTTCTTTGATGTTTCTAGGTGATACTGCAAAATAAATAATAAAAATTACATGCAAAAATACATTAAAAGAACATTAAAGTTATAAAGCTAAGTGTTCAAAAGTCAGGAAGGCCCAAATCCACAAAGCAATTTAGGTGTCTAAACATTAGATTCAGGTGCTCCTCTGCCTCAGATCCCTGCTCAGCCACTGCCTAACCTTGTAGGTCCTAAACTCATTTGGGGTCTATATTTTTGCTGGAAAGGCACCATAGAACATGTGTGCTGCTGCCTCAGGCAGCCATTCAGATGCCTATCTCATACCTAAGCCCCAGTGTGATGCTCAATCCAGTTGAAGAAAGGCATTGTCCTGCCTATCTTGCCTGCTGGACCCAATCCCATAGATGTGCTCAGAATACAACTAACTCCACCAAAAATGCCAGATGACAGGGAGATGGGGATGGAGAGGCAGTGGCAGAGGACTCCCATTTAACTTTTAGTCCCCGGCTAAGGGACTCACCCAGGATGTGGGAGACGTGATGTGCCTGATGAAGGAAGGAATTTCGACTTCTCAGGGGAATGTCCTAATTACTTGGCTATAGCGTTATTTTCCCTCTGGCCCAGTGCTTCACACAATGGACTGGTTTCAACAGCAGAGACTGAGAGAACCTCCATCAGAATGTCTTCTAGTCCACTGGATAGAACATTCACCTGAAGGGTAGGGAACGCCTGTTAAAATCCCTTTGCCTCATCAGGTAAAGGGGGAAATTGAACAGGGGTCTCCCACATCCCAGGTGAATGCCCTTGCAGGCTAAAGGTTAAAAGGAGAACTCCTCTTTTCTCCCAACATGTTGTATGAAGTTGGGTGTGTGCTGCCCCTGTTCTGGCAAGAAACAGTGCCTTACTCCAGGAGAGGGTTCCCAGACATGGATCACAAGCAGACATAGGTTTCTCCCTGCAGCCTGGAAATAGGTGCCTAACTCTAATAGGGCTGGGGCTCAGGGCACAAACTTCTCATCAGCATGACCCATTGGCTAGCTTAGGTGGGGAATTGCCTTTTGTGGATCTAATTTTCAGGTACCTATCTCTCCAAATGCATTGTATTGGGAGCTTAACCTAACCCAGGGTTTGTGTATTCCAGTGATTTCCAAGGCCCCTACATGTTAGGTGCTGCAATGTGGAGAATTGCAATGTCTAATTCCCTTTGTGGATCTGTGACAAAATGCCATCCTTAAGGTTCCCTTTGAAAGCTTAGTTCAATCCTCTTGTTTGTGTGTATTACGATAGTCTTTAATATGTGATCACATACCATTTTTCCATTTGACAATATTTGCAAAAAACAATTAACTGTAGACCTGCCTTAGACAGTTGGATATCAAACCTATATGCCACTCCCTATATTTCTCCCACAAAATAACTGAAAAATTACCAAAACTCATGCTAAACTTTATCATTCAGCAACACTGCTTTTTATCAGCAAATTAGCTTGTTTGACAAGAGGTATGGGTGCACAGACACTTCAAGCATTGCCTCTGGCGCTATGCTATTCCTCAGCAGAATACTGTGCTCCTATGTGGTGTCGTTTGCCTCACACTAAATGGGTTGATGACAAATTGAACTCAACCCTGCATATCATCACAGGCACCCTGTGCCCCACTCCTACTCTATGGCTTCCAGTTCTGAGCAACATAGCCCTTCCACACATTCATCGCAGAGACAGACTGATGGAAAAGCTATGTTCCAAACCAGGTCTCCCACTGTACATGGACATTTTCAGTTACCCCAGAGCATCCATTGGGGTCTTAACTGCCAGATAGGAATCTGTCAGCAACAACCTATGGTATGATAAGTTGTCAGCTAAAGACATTTGGAATGGTTTCTTGGTCGCTGATTCAACCGTTCGACTGCTGGGATTTGACCTACCACATCACCTTTGGACCCTGCTGACCAGGTTCTGAACTGGCCAAAATATACATGCAGCCAATCTCTACACATAGCGCCTGTGCAATGACCCACTTTGTCAATGTGGCCTCCATCACTCAGTGGCACATGTTGTCGACAAGTGTCACCTAATTCAATTTCATGATGGCCTTATGACCCTTTATTCTGTTGATGAAGCTCCTGTTGGGTGGCTCGGCAAGCACTCCAAACACTGGAAGAAGAAGAATTGCTTTTATTGCTGTCTCTGCTACCTATTGCACATCTCTATATTTCTATCTAGATTGTGTACTATTTTGGACCATGACTTTGGACTTTGTTCTGAGCTCACTTACTCCAGTTTAACTATTGATTTCCATGGAGATGCTTCCAATTTACTCTAGTATAAGTAAAACTATCATGATACACCCTTTCCTTATTCTTTATCTGTTTGTATAATGTTTACATTGGCACACACTTTGTGCTATAAAAATAAATGACAATAGCATGATTATGAGTTAAATAACATTATGTTCCAAATCTTGTTTTTGTGTATGTATATATATATATATACCCACCCACACAATAGGAACACTGTTTATAGTTTTCATACTCATGCCAATAATAATTTGGATTATTTAAACAGCAAGACCTTTAAAAAATCAGATTTCCTGTTCACAACTTCTGCTCTTTTCTTACTATTTGTATTTTGTTCAATTTAGACAGTAAAATCAGATGTATCTGATTTCCAGTCAGTTTTTCTTTCTGCCATAGATCAGATGCACTAATAAAATGCTGTAGCTCTTGGGGTGGCAAACAATGCAAGGGAATGTTTAATTTAAGAACAGCTGTGTTCATTGAATTATTAAAATATTTGTATTTCAAAATTATTAATCTGAGATTTTAGATTTAAACTACCTGATGGTGCTTCTTTGAATGCGCAGCTATTAGTTAAAATGCCTTGGTCTATAATAAAACAATGATAGATTAATGGATAATAAACACTTCAATGGTCTATCGGAATCAATATAAAGTGTCAAACATGTCAAAGGAATACATTAGCATTTGAAACAGTGGCTTTAAAAATCACAGTGAAAATGATGGGGGCTGGTAAATAGTATCTGTTGATAAGAGTCTAATCAGTGGCACTCTGGAGATAGCTAGAGGCAGTATCAAATTCTGCATTTGTTAAAGGAAAATTTTACACTACAGGTGATACAATAACATAATTCTAACATTGTAGATATAAGGAAGAACAGAGAGTGAAGTAAATGAATCATTACTGTACCAAATCCTCAGAGGTATTGAGCACCTGCGTTTCCCACTGGGGCAAATGCAGCCCACGCCCCCACCCCCTACCCCACCCCTACACACACACTCTTTTGGCCAAATGGAGCCCTTCTGCAACAGAGCCAGAAGACGGGATGATAGATATTGGCGAGCTGCACGGAGTGTGTGCACCCAATGCAGAGGCCTCTCCGGTACAGCCCCCTCAGTGGGAGTGCTTAGGGGATGGAAAGAGGGTGGGGTAAATGCATGGGCGAGTAGTTGGGGAAGGTTTTCCCCATATTGTCTCCTGCACATCTCTCCAGCCTAGTGAGCTGTGATGGGCTCTGGGGTCTGAGTTTGAGCAAATTGGAATTGGAGTTGCTCAGCAACTCTGGCTTTGGTGCAATATGAGTTCAGCTGAAGTATATGCTATAGAGAAAATTAAGTTAGGTTGAAGAAAAAAATAATATATATGAAATTAAGCAATACAAATTTGACATGCAGTATCTTTTTTTTAAATGTCGATATCTTTTTATAAACTACTTAAGATTATTTTTAAAATAAATTGTTCGTGGAGATTGTCTTTACCCTGCAGATATGCAGCCATGGCTAGAGGGCAGTGTGAGTCAAGCAGATGTCAAGGATGCTAAATGCCAAGTAAAAATAATCCAGCTTCCTTAGCAACTGTGTGGTTCTGCAGGGTATGGCTGTGCTATTTGAAAAGGCAAGGGTTCCCGTTATTAGCGTACTAGTGTTCATCATGCACACTATCATGAAATGTACACATAAAGGAATGTTCCTCTGCATGGCTTTAACTTACACACCAAGATTTGTCCTGGGGCATGCTCAGCATATCCATGCATTTCTAGGGTGTTTAGCCAGAGTTAGGCTCTGCCACCTTTAATCATGTTGTGTAGTACCTTATTTCTATTTACTTGAATGTGAAGTAAGGTACTACTGAAGATGAGCAGTACAATATGGTCTTAAAATATCTGTAAAGAAAAATAATCTGCGCTTTGAAAGACAGTAATACATCATCAGAATGGCAATTATGTATACAGTTTGAAAGTACAGCACTGAGTTACCTCCAGTCCTGTGCCATAGTGGAGCTGCTGCAGCATAAAACTGGAGCAAGACGGGTCTGAATCAGAGCCACAGATCCTTGCTTTACACGCACGTTTCCGACTGCCAGGCTATGGTCAGTGCTTTTCAGTGTGGCCCTGCTAGGATTTGCAGTCGAGTTTTGCATTTCAGTGGCTGCAGATTAATAATTTTTTTTTTTTTTTAAGTCGGGTACTTAAATGTGATCTCATGCACTTAAATTAGAAACACAGATTCTATTTGACTCTATGAACATTAATACAAGTTTAATCTCTTTGTGCAGAAGTTAGAGACAAACTCTGGCTCAGTGAGGCATGGCTAGAACCACACCCTGCTGAGCACACTCTAGGCAGCTGCTGAGTGTCGAGGGAGACCTGAGCAACAACTTCCAAATGACTGATTCTGCTGCTCAGCCTCCCGCAGGCTCAAGCCTTAACGCAGTGTGAAATAAAGGCATGCTTCTCTGGTTTTGTCTTTTCAGATTTAAGTTTACAAAGACCCCCAGTGCGGAAAATAATTTGAAATGTTGCTCACTTTGACAACAAGGCCTGTTCCTGCTCCCAGTAAAGTCAGTGGGAGCTTTGCCATCAACTCCAGTGACAGCAGGCTCATGGACTCTGGTTACTAGGATGAATGAAACATGACTTCTTCATTTCTTAAGCAACTGGTATCCTGATTTTACTGGAATGAAAGGAAAAGCAAACCTAATTCCAAAGAGCAGTGCATTCATAGCCATTCATACCCATTTCATGTGTTTTCCATAGAAAATTGTAGGGTTTTTTCCTGGGTCCTTCCTCATAAAGATAATTCTGCAACAAATTTAAAGTTTTTTCTGACCATCTTCTATCTATTTAAGGTACTACAACCCCTGTTACCACAGGATCTGAATGTCTCATAATATTTTAATGTATTTAAATACAGAATAACTCTGCCCTTCCCTCCTTATCTTCCCTCTTGACCACTGCATTTCCCCAACACTACACATTGAATCCCTCTGTTCTATCCCTTCTTGAACAGTTGGAAAGCACTCAGCACACTGCAGTTACTACTACAAACCTGTAGTAAATAATAATGATAGTAGGGCATATGGATGGTCAAGAAATAGAATCTGTGGAGACTCTGGATATGTCTAACTCTTCAAGAGGGGTTTGATTCTCAGCTCGAGCAGACATACCTGTGCCAACTCTGTTTGAGCTAGCATGCTATAAGTAGAGTGTAGTCATGGCAGTGGAAGGGACTAGTTGCCTGAGTACGTACCTGTCGTCTTGGATGTGATATGCATGGTATCTCGGATAGGTGTGTACTCAAGTCTGCTAACCCTTCCTGCCTCTGTGGCTACATTCTATTTTCAGCATACTGGCTCAAATCAGAGGTAGTGCAGTTATGTCTCTGTGACACTTCCCATGGGCACCCAGGGTTGTGAGGCCCCTTGCAATCGCCTGCCCTTAACATGAGGAAGCCTTGTCCGTACCTACTGAGCATCAGCTCCCTTACTCCACCGGCCACAGGCAACATAAGTCCTCCCCTCTCAGTCCACATGGGCTCCACTGTCCCTCTTCAGGAAACAACTAGTCTCACTCTAACCCCATAGTTCTCCAAGTGTCCCCCTGGAGTGCCTAATCCCTAATCCGCTGGGCACACACAGAATTCCCAGAACCTCTGTTCCCAAAAGAACAATACATCCCAATTTACCAGTTATATCTTAGATCACTGCTCTGCTTAACACACAGTACTTAGATCTACTTATTGTCAAATAAACTTCTTGTTTTTGCTAAGATCAGAGATTCAAGTAGAAGTAATAAAACTAATGGAAACAAATGGTTACATAGAAAACTAAGTCTTGGCACACTTTCTAGAGCCTAAATTTAACTAACAAGACATTCCCTGTCTCATGAACATTACCTCACCCAAAGTCTCTCTCCCAGTGTCAAACAGACAGACCGGCTAGGATCCTCCATTTATAAAACAAGTCAGCTGGCAACTTCTTCCCTCAGTAAAGGATATGTGGATGTGCCTTTGCACCCCCAGATATAGTTCCAGTAGTCCATTGTCTTCACTTGGAAACAGGGCTACTTCCTGCCAATTTATTTCTTCCTGCAAGTTCCCTCTAAGATTTATTAGCATTCAGTTCAGACAGTAAATGGTCATTCATTGTGAACCATACAATACTCAATTTATGTACCGCCAGACCAATAGACAAAAATCTTCTTCCTAAAAGAAACTTGTTTATCAACTTCTGGTAACTAGCCCCAACTCATAGACTTTAAGAACATACATTTCAGCATATATATATACATACACATATATAGACAAACACACATAACTCCTCACATATTATCCATACACACATCTCGCAATGATTAGGACAAAAAGTGTGACACAGACTTTCAGTAGAGACCTTACATGGCACCCTTACTATGTATATAACAGACCCGTATGCACCCCTGTGCCCTCTGCCAGTTGGCACTAAAAAGTCCCTGGGTCACCATCTCCTCAAACTGGGAATTACACCTCCAGCTCAGTGTGTAGACATACCTTCAGATCATGCTGTCTTCGGCTAAGGAGGATTATGGTGGGGGATGGGTCTACTTCACCTCCCACAAAAAACTTCATTTCAAGACACAACATTTAAAGCAAATTTCAGACTGCTTTCTGAATTCCACAGATCTCCTGCGTGGGAGACCTATTTGATGGCTTTTCTTAGCAGCTGGGTCTTTTATTTTGTACTGTGCACTATAGGGAGCTGGAGCTTGGGGGTTACATTGCATGAACCAAGTGTAGGAAACACATGAACCACTAGTAGGAAACACTGGGTCTGAGTCTCCTCTCACACCAGTGTAACTCCTTAGAGTTAAAGATGCTACTTCTGATTTACACAGATGTAAGCAGGAAAATCAGGCCCACAGTTTTAATGCATGGTTTCAAGGTTGAAAGGAATTTCTATGGTGTTGTCCTGTAAAGGGAGTTCATTGTTACAGTCTTGACAATAAAGTTTCCATGCTAAATGCAGAAATCCCTACCTTACTACATGTCTTACACCTGAAAAGGAAATAGAGTTAGTGTTTGGAAAACTATAACAAGAAAATAGGAATTTTTACATTTCTTTTCAACAGACGTCATGGGCCAGATTCTGACATTAACACCACCAATGGCACAGTGTGACAGAAGAAAGAATTTGGTTCTATGCCTCAATTTACACACAACAATGAAAAATAAGTCTGATTTGTGGCCCACCTGAAAACCATATCCTAGTGCACTGGTATCTACACTATAGAGAACACAACCACTATTATTGTCCAGCATTCTAACATACTTTTGGAAATTGTTTTAATTTTATGTTCTTCCCCATTCCCTCCAGGCTTTGCATTCAATCTTGCTTATTTTCTATGGAAGATTTCTGTAATTCTGAACTGGAGGAAACTAAAGCAATATCTTCTGAATAATATTATAATAGTTAGCTCTTCAATATCATCATATAGATCTGAACATGCCAGAATCTACTAGTTGCATCTAGGCTAGGGAATATTATATCACCACCTTAACTGGACATTTCTTCTTCCATAGAAGGAAGAATAGCTTTCCTGCCTTACTGTGCCATTGAGCCTATGTAGGTCTAAGTAATTAAATTCCTTTTTTTACACCGTAACTAGTCCTATAGTGGCACATTACTGGCCTTTGTTACATCATCCTATTTAGTTCTTCCTTGACTTAGTCTATGTCTACACAGCAACGTAAGCCTAGGGTTAGTGGGACTCGAGTCATCTGACATATGTCAGGGAACCCTGGGCTTGAGCATCTACATTGCGTTTTAACTCTAGGCTAGGAATTTTCTGACCCATGTTTGAACCTAGGGTTCTGGCATCCACAATGCAGAGCACAGACCTGATTCAAAGCAACCATAACTCAGAATACCTAGTGCCCCTCCACCCCACCCAAAGTTGACATGCTAGCCCTAGGAATGTGATGCACTGTGGGAAAACTCTACTGTCCACTCTGTGTCCTAACTGTGGTGGTGCTATTGATGGGACTCATATGCTCATGCACATGCTCATAAGGAGCATGTGAGTACATGAACCATATAATTAGCTCATCTGGTGGCTGTCTCAGTAGAATGATGGCAGTTTGAAAAGGCTTTATCTGAACTACTATCTAATCTAAGAATTGGGCTCTCCAGCTCTAGGCTGATTCACATTTGCAGGAAAATGCCCATGTGCATCTCTTCTGAGGATAACTGAATATCAGTCTCCAGAGCAGTCAGACTAATAAAATGAAACTGCAATTCTTAATTTTTAAAATGGGATGTTCAATGAAGGTGTGTTAGTTTCTTTTTGTCTTTTTATTTTTGAAGTTGGACATTAATTGAAGGTATAGGAGGAAAAACACATACATGCCAGCCGAAAAGTGGTGAAGTGCATTCCCAGGGCTTGGGGCACAGTGTGCTCCAGCACCCCCAGAGATCCTTTATCCCTGCTGCCACCACTCCCAGGAGGCTGTGGGGAAGTTTTGGGGTTGTTTCCCACTTGTTGCCCTAACTTGTTGCCTGGGTTCATCTGCACACAGCTCCAGGGAGGGCAGGGGTGTCTGGGAGCAAGAGCCAGAGAGTGGAGAGGGGACCAAGCAGCTGCCCTGCAGGAAGTGGAAGTGGCAGAGCTCCCAGCTCAGCCCAGATGATCCCCAACATCACAACATCCAGGAGCTGATGATGTGATCTCCAACATCACAACATCCAGGAGCTGCCTCCTACCTGTCAACTTAACTCCCTGCTCTGGGCAAGCTCTGCATAACAACAAGGAGGAGCTGGAACCACCACTGCCACTGCAGGAGGAGAAGGAAGGGAGAGACAGTAATGGCGCTTCTGGCATACTGCATTGGCTGCCTGCAATGCTGCTCCTCTGCTGCCAGGAACAGTGGGATACATCCAGAGGACTTCCAGGACCCAAGTCAAGCTGGGGCCATGTACACGTGAAACCAGGACTCAGACCCTAAGTTTCAATTTAACAAAGGCCCGGACCATCAGCCCAGCAGGGTCCTGGGATCCTGGATCTGAGCCCTAGGTTAGCACATTTGCAGTGTGGATGCAGAGGAGGGGAGGGGGATGTGGTTGGCTCGAGCCTGGGCTCGAACCCAGGCTTAAATTGAGGGATAGACATACCCATAGGAAACACTGGGATTGGCAACCTCTGGGCAGTCCTGAGCACACAGTTTATGGCTCCTTCTTTCAATAGGATCTGCAGTGGTTCTCCTTTAAACATTCCATTTTCAGCAAACAGCATCTCATCTCAATGGCTCAGTCTAGGAGGATACCCATAGCTGCCACAATACTGACAAAGGTGTCAAATATATACTCCTTGCCTATCTAATTAGTGCCGATTTTGAGTTGCACCAGGCAGTTCATTAGCAACCCTAGGCTATTTGACAGTACCTTAGGCTGCACCAACTTTAGCACTAGAGCCCATCTCCTTGAAGTCTCTTTAAAGATTACAATTGCTTCTGACCTTGAATCCATTTTAAATTTAACAACAATATCACATATCTTGTGTCCATCATTCTTATGTATAGTACTATGTGTGCTTGCTGTTTTACAGCCAAGTTTGAAGACAAGGTCTTGCCATAAGTCTTTTTAACGTTCATAACATATGTATTAAAAAGTGCATTTATTTGTGCATCTCAAAAAATGAGGTGACCATCTTTTCTCTTAACATGCAATAAGAAGGAATGATTAGCAAATGAGAGGACAGTGACTGGTGAAGCTTTAAAGAATTCTGGGAGGTTTGTAAATGCCCTGACCTGACATCTCTGTTCATTTCTTTTTCAACACCAATTTATTTGCTCTAAAATGATATAGTATCAAAATGATTTCCCACAATATTTTGACATACAGAATGAAAGGTTCAGGTCCCAAATGGTGTTACATAAGCTTGGAAACTCATGTCCTTTCACTTCTTTTTATCACATTCTCATTAACCCTGGTTTCTGAGCTCTAATTTCCTACTTTCTCAGAAAGTTAATGTCTGCATTGGAAGCAACTAAGTCAATTAATTCTAAGGTCAAAGTAATGTTTCCCATACTGCGATATCTCTAGGGAGCAAAATGAAGATAGCTGTGGCCAGTTTTGTCAATCCATCCATGTCAACCATTGATAAAATTAATGTCATTCAGCCATGACCAGAATTAACCTGCAGCCTTCGATACTTTGCCTTTGTAATTGGAATGGATGAATGACAAAGTGAGTTAATTGATCACAATGACACAATAAAGACATAAGGCATATGATCTCCTTTTGATTTTGCCTCCAGGTTCTTTTCAGCCATACACATATAGGAGACTATTATTAAATATTAGAAATAGTCCTGGCACAAAATAATTTGGAAATGTTTGGAATAATTGCTTTGTAATACATTTATGCCAGGGACCACAGTAAATGCTGAATTTTGCCCTTAGATGAAACTGAGCTTCTGTACATGGTTCTTGAACTTGTGGTTCAAGTTCTACTTTTCTCCTGTAATTGCCTTCTTCCTTCCATCATGATTATATCTCTTCCCCTGATCCTGATGTCAGGTTATTCTACAGAGCAAAATGTGTAGAAAATTAAGTTTCTTTACTTTTAGGAAGTGGGCTGAGGAATTGATGAACCTGTAAATGCAGAAGAAAAATGTCACAGAAATGACCAGTACTTCTAATAGCTTATATTAAACCATTTATCTCCTCCCCATTCAAAAAAGCAACTTACAAAATCATAGAAGTGTAGGACTGGAAGGGACCTCAGTAGGTCATCTAGTCCAGTCTCCTGCATGCAAGGCAGGACTAAGTAATAACTGGCCATTCCTGACACATATTCATCTAACCTATTTTTAAAATCTCCAATGACAGAGATTCCACAGCCTCCCTAGGCAATTTGTTTGAGTGCTTAACAAGCCTGACAGTTAGGAAGTTTTTCCTAATGTCCAACCTAAACCTTCCTTGCTGCAATTTAAGCCCATTGCTTCTCATCCTATCTTCAGAAGTTAACGAGAACAATTTTTCACTCACCTTCTGTAACAACCTTTTATATTCTTGAAAACTGTTATCATGTCCCCCTTCAGTCTTCTCTTCTCCAGACTAAACAAACCCAGTTTTTTCAATCTTTCCTCATAATTCATGTTTTCTAGACTTTTCATAATTTTTGTTACTCTCCTCTGGACTTTCTCCAGTTTGTCCACATCTTTCTTGCAATGTGGTGTCCAGAACTGGACACAGTACTCCAGCTGAGGCCTTATCAGTGCAGGGTAGAGTGGAAGAATTATGTCTTGTGTCTTGCTTACAACATTCATGCTAATACATCCCAAAATGATGTTTGCTTTTTCTGCAACAGTGTTACACTGTTGACTCACATTTAGCTTGTGATCCACAGTAACCCCTAGATTCCTTTCCACAATAATTCTTCCCAGGCATTCATTTCCCATTTTGTATGTGTGCAATTGATTATTCCTTTCTAAGTGGCATACTTTATATTTGTCTTATTAAATTTCATTCTGTTTACTTCAGACCATTTCTTCATTTTCTCCAGAACATTTTGAGTTTTAATCCTACCCTCCAAATCACTTGCAACTCCTCCCAGCTTGGTATCAACCACAAACTTTATAAGTGTACTCTCTATGCCATTATCTAAACCATTTGTGAAGATATTGAACAGAACCAGACCCAGGACCAAACCCTGTCAGATCCCACTTTCTCTTCCAGTTTGACTGTGAACCACTGATATCTACTCTCTGGGAGTGATTTTCCCACCAGATAGTTATTCATCCACCTTATAGTATCTCCATCTAGGCTATATTTCCCTAGTTTGTTTATGAGGAGGTCATGCAACACAGTATCAAAAGCCTTACTAAAGTCAAGATATACCACATCTACCACTTCCCCCCATCCACAAGGCTTATTATCCTGTCAAACAAAGCTACTGGGTTTGTTTGACACAATTTGTTAAGTGTCAGATCTCTGAAACAGATTTCAATTGAACACACACTGGTATTTCTCAAAGAGGAAAGTTCCCTGTCCAATTTTAACTTTCTTCATGTAACTGCTTTATTGTAGAGCTGTACAAAGAAAGTCACAATTTTACATTATATACACAATGACTATTTTTACCTACTCTCCTATTATTGAAAAATGATTGAATTATCTCAGCCGATTGTGACTCAGGAACCTCCTGCTGACAAATGGCAGAGGGCACAGGAGGACCATAGAATTTTTACATTATCTCTCTGTATGGTCCCTAAGAATATAAGAATGGCCATACTCAGTCAAACCAATGATCCATCTAGACCAGTATCCTGTCTTCCGACACTGGCCAATGCCAGGTGCTTCAGAGGGAATGACAGGTAACCATCAAGTGATTCATCCCATCGCCCATTCCCAGCTTCTGGCAAACAGCAATCCCTGCCCATCTGGTTAATAACTATTGATGGTCCTATCTTCCATGAACTTATCTAATTCTTTTTTGAACCCCATTATAGTCTTGGCATTCACGACATCCTCTGGCAAGAAGTTCTACAGAATGACTGTGCATTGAATGAAGAAATACTTCTTTTTGTTCCTTTTAAACCTGCTACCTATTAATTTCATTTGTTGACCCTTAGTTCTTGTGTTATGAAAAGGTGTAAAATAACTCTCCCTTATTTACTTTCTCTACATCAGTCACGATTTTATAGACCTCTATCATATTTCCCCTTAGTCATTTCTTTTCCAAACTGAAAAGTCCCAGTCTTATTGAGCTCTCCCTCATATGGAAGCTTTTCCATGCTCATAATAATTTTTGTTGCCCTTTTCTGTAACTTTTCCAATTCCAATATATATTTTTGAGATGGTGTGGCCAGATGTGCACACAGTGTTCAAGATGGGGGCGTACCATGGAATTATAAAGAGGCAATATGATATTTTCTGTGTTATTATCTATCCCTTTCCTAATAATTCCTAGCATTCTGTTAGCTTTTTTGACTGCCGCTGTACATTGAGTCGATGTTTTCAGAGAACTATCCACAATGACTGCAAGATCTCTTCCTTGAGTGGTAGCAGCTTATGTTCTTACAAGTTACCATTCTTAACTCCGAGGCTTTGAGAACACAATTTCCACTTTAGACACATAGTTCCTTAAATATTAGTCATAAATACATTTTGCAATAATTATGACCACCAGTGGTGTCTTGGCTCATGGTAGATACCTCACCAGCCACCCTTTGGTAAAATTGTGTAAACTTACACCTGTATAGTGTGTATCTCACAATGTACACCTATATGCATGTGGAGCCAGATGCCGACTAAAAGACTGCAAGGCTGATGAGAGAGAAAGGTCACATGACAAAACAATCAGCAGGGGGTATCCTCATTATGAAAAAAACCAAAGGACAGTTTGGATATATCTAAGAGTACCAGGAGACACCCTTCATCTTTCCCCAAGGAGATGAACTACCAATCATGTTCTGTCTCATGAAAAGAGGGTCACAACCAACCTGGCTAAAATAACCTGCAAAGACTTTGGATGAAATTAACTTCTTTAGACAGGAGAATATCTTGGTAATTAAGCTGAAGCTCTAGAAAGATTGTTATGATTTAGTTATCTGTTACCATTTGTTTCTAACACTTTCACTTGCTACTTTACAAATCTCTGTTCTTTGTTAAATAAACTTATACTTGCTTTCATTATAAACATATCCAAGGGCTGTGTGTGTTAAATGGAGCAGTGAACTGAGGCAAAACCAGTAAGCTAGTGTGTACTGTTCCTATGAGAGCAGCATATCTTTGAATTCTGTAAGTGCCCAGTGGATCAGGTGCTGGACACTCCAGGGGGATCTCAGTGAGCAGATTGTGCCTATCACTAACCTGCAGAAGGACAGCAAAGCCTGCATAGGCTAAAAGGGTAGAGCTTGTGTTGCCTGTGGGCAATGGAGTTGGGGACCTGACTTACAGCAAGTACAGACAGAACTCTGTCTCACTGGAGGCAAGTGGTAGCAAGGTGCCTCACAACTCCCCGCAAGCATCACAGTCATCTTATCAGGGCAGTGATTTAACAGAGGCACCATATTAACTTGTGGATAATCTGTACTTATGTATGCACAGTAACTAGCCATGAACAAGATAAACAGTAAGAACTGGATATGAACACAACATGAGGTTACTTGTAATGTGTCAAATGGATCTGCAGAGCTCATTCAAATCAGACAAGTTTCTACTGGCCCTCATCAACAGACAAGCAATTGAAATATAGAGCAATAAGTGTGTATTCTTCCTTCATGCCTTCTGGAATTAATTTTAAATATTTATTTGGATCAAAGTTCTCTCCCCCCAATTCCCACGCCATCAAATAATAGGTGGAACTACTCAGCAAAATCTAGATAGTTGTCTTTTTCCCAGAGATATTGTCAGACTGAATACTAAGAATGTTAAACTATGGTCTGACTGATGTGTCATGGAAGTATCAATACTTTTAATTTAATCATAGGCTATTTGGTTCAAAGTCATTGCTCTGAAAGTGCTTCCACATAATTTTGTTGGAGTGGACATGCAGACTAAATGATGGCCTTGAAGTGACAATATTGATACTCTTTCATGTGATCCTTCTCCCACACTCATATCAGAAATAATTAATTGTCAGAGTCAAGAAAGTTGTTCTTGGTGTTTTTAATCAACATTTTCTTTTGTGCATGGTGACTCCAACAATTTCTTGCCCGAGCACAGTTGCTTCTTTATCTGTGGTGGATGGAGAGCGTTCTTGAAGAAGAATCTCTCTCATCCTAGTTTCTTAGAGACACAAAGAGATTCTTTCTTTTTCCTGAATATACCACATTTAGCTACTGACTCTGATTCTCACTTGTTTTTGAAATCAGCAAAATAAAGAGGAAATAAATAAGAAGTAACCAGGTGAGAAACTTATATAGGTGAGTCTGAGGGAAAAATGCTTTAGAAACAGAAATTTTTTAGAAAAAAATTGAGAAAGTAAAAATCTAAGATTTGAAGTAATATAAGGAGAGCACAGTATTATTTGCTCTTGCAGGGCTTCCATCAGGATGAAGACTATAACATTTAAATAGAGAAGCAGGAGGTGGTGGGAGTGCATATTTGCCCTGGAATGTGATGGGAGACCTTACTCGGATAGAAATATCAACACTGATACTTTTTGGATCCTGCAAAGAGATGCCATGTTTTGTTTGAGATGGAAAGGGTTAACCTAGTACATTCAGTGCACCTGTAGAGGGGCATTTTTAGCAATCAGCCAGGTGTCCAAGCCACTGCCAATTACTGGAATGGATTATCAATCATTTTGCTTGTTGCATTAGCCATTTAGTAGGCCTTTGCAGAAACCTGGCACAACTAAAGGCAAGCCAGGTGGGGGGTAGACAGTAATTACATGAAGTGAACCTGATTCTATGTCCGTTCTGATATGCTGGGCTACTAGTCTGTGGAAAACAGGAAGTCTGGATATATTTTAGGACTGTCATTATGGGAAAATATACTGCTGGACTAACGGCTCAAAATTGCTTGCTTAACAATTCTTTGTAGTGACATGTTTTTGTAATCCCTGCTTTCTACCCAGTGATTGATTTTGTTTCATCAGCTATGTCACATTTTTGATTGATAAGTCTTTTTAACTTTTTGAGTGTAAGAGGGAAATTGTGATCTGGGTCAAGCAGATCGCTTCATGGACACAGTGGAAAGATCTCCAGCCGCAGACAGAAGGACTGGCCAACTGGAAATCTGTTACTGAATTGCCCGAAGACCACCTCAGACTTGTGGGATAACTCTTAGTTTAGGGTGCTCTATAACCTATTGTGTTTTTATGGTCATGAGTCTAATAAGGCAGAGACTTTAAATAAAAGCTTTCTTTTGGGAGTGATGGAGACTAATAAAGGAAAAGGCTCTAAGTAAAAGCACTTGACTTTAACTTGTCTATACCAGCCATATGGCAGACAAAAGTACTGTCCCCCCCCCCCCCCAGTTTACGTCCTGATACCACCTTGCAAAGAATAAAGTTAGGGGTTTGAGGAACACTGAGTAACACACCCTGCAAACTGTTTCACAGAGTGACTTTGGCTAATCCCTGGCAAATGCTGCATTGTTCTTCTAGATAAGAAGCAAGAGATCATCACCACAAAAACTAAAGCAGGAGTAGGGAGGGGATCAGAAAAAGAAAACCTAAAATCTCTGATAAGACATGGTGGGCTTCATACTCTGCTTTAGGAAAAGTTGCTGGAGGATAGCGTAGGGGAGAAAAGAAATGAAAATGTATAATACCTACACATTAATATTTATAATTACTTAATAAAAAAATACAGCAGCAGCAAGAAAAAACACAATGCTGCAAGAAAATATGCTCCTTGAGTGACAATTCAAGAAAAATCAGATCTAGACCTATTAAGTTTTTGTCTCTGAATCTAAGTTCCTGAGAGTCTAAATGAACACAAGTGATTTTTATTCTCCATGGGCATTAAGAACTGGTCTCAGTCACAAGAGAAAGAATGATGTAATAATTGCTAAGCAGATTTGGTCAGGGGCCCAGTTGTGCACTCTGAGTAAATGGGAGTTTTGAATGGGTAAAGAGTGCAGGCTAAAGTTCCAGAAGGGTTAATGGATTGAACTGATATATAGAGTTATTTCACTGCATAAATATAAAAGGGATGTCTGCCTGTCAAATTTAGCATCAAAGAAAATGTCTAAAAGTTACTGTATTCAGCTAGAGTATCAATACATGGCAGCTCTTCTGTTACCTTAAATCACAGGTGTTTGTATAATAGATTTTCCATAAATTAAATTTTACAAATAAGAACATTATCTCTAATTAAAATAGATTAAAGCTCTTTTCCAATTACTGATTCAAATCTCCATGTTTTCCACTGTTTGAAGAGTCTCTTAAAAAGTATTCAGTTTTTCTTCTAATTATGATTTTTTTATGGTTTATTTTGTTTAAACTGGCATGAGTATTATATTCTAATGACCTAATTGCCTGCAAATTTGTTGATATGAATGACATCTAAGTATTAGTTGGAATGTAATGCTTCTCCAGCTGGCTGGATTTTACAAAAACAATACACTTTCAGGATTAAAAGATCCTAATGGAAAAATGTCTAGATTGCCAACAGGGCTAACAACAGACTACAGGTACATAGCTAACAATTTTGGGGGACTGTCGAGGTTACATAAACTGTTTAGACTTCTCCAATGCTTTCATGCACATCAAAGAAAAAAACAAAATATCCCATGCGAGGCTGTAGCTATGTTGGCTGGAGAAGCTCTCCGACCAACATAGCGCTGTACACACCAGCACTTATGTCAGTGTAACATACATCACTCAGAGGGGTGGCTTATTCACACCCCTGAACGACATAAATTATGCCGACATAACCTGTAGAGTGGACAAGCCCTAAGGGTATTTCTTCACTGCAGAGTTAGCCCAGTGACTGGAACCCAGGTAAGCCTTGCCCAAGCATGAGCAACAACACTGCAAAGCCCTACCTGTGTTACTGTGTCTTCATTGGTATTGCACTCATCTTTGTTTCACTAGGACTTCTGGGGATATATCCCATAGTTCTTTCTGCTATAGAATGCTAAGCGGAGCCATTTTGCTTTTTTCCTGTGAAATGTGGGAAAACTTACAGAATGTTAGAAGATCAGGGTTGGAAAGAACCTTGGGAGGTCATCTGATCCTCCTCCCTGCTCAAAGCAGGACTAACCCCAACTAAATAATCCCAGACAGGGCTTTGTCAAGCCGCATCTTAAAAACCTCTAAGGATGGAGATTCCACTACCTCCGTAGGTAACCCATTCCAGTGTTTCACTACCCTCCTAGTGAAAAAGTTTTTCCTAATGTCCAACCTAGACCTCCCCCACTGCAATTTGAGACCATTGCTCCTTGTTCTGTCATCTGCCACCACAGAGAACAGCCTAGCTCCATCCTCTTTGGAGCCTCCTTTCAGGTAGTTAAAGGCTGCTATCAAATACCCCCTCATTCTTCTCTTCTGCAGATTAAGATTTATCTGTTCTTCTGGCCACATGGGGGAATTGTGGGAAATTGAAGGACTATCAGCACTTAAACGATTTAGCCTGTGTCCCCACTGCAAAATTGGTGGATTACCAGCCCAAGTGAAAGCAGAACCCAGACTCTAACCCACACCACCACCTGTGCCAGATGACCTGCTTTGAACACCGTCACATAATTTGAGTGAGAGGGTTTAGTGTGCAGAGGGAGGGGGTTACAGGCAACACCAGAGTAACAGCCTGGCTAACTGCAGTGAAGACCTGTCCTCTCTGAGCTCCAACTAACAAGTCTCTGGATTGCTGGCAGTCTAGAACACTCCAGACTTTAATGCTGCAATGACCACACTGTCACTAGGGCTCTTAAATCTCAGAAGAGCACACTCCTCCCATGTTGTTTTAAAAATGACAGAGCTCAGCAAAAAAGGGAAGTTTTTTCAGTAAGAGTTTTCACGGTAGATTTGCCCGTTTTCATAACCGCATCGCCCCCAAAAACCCACCTCAAAAAATTTCTTTTTTAAACAGGTTTAAAGACAGGGAAGACGATTATTATCTACAAATCCATGAGGGTGGTAAATACCACAGAGGGAGAAAAACCTAATTAAATTAAAGGGCAATGCTGGTGCAAGAACAATAGGTATAAACTGACCATGAACAAATTCAGGTTGGAAATTAGAAGGTTTCTAACCATCAAAGGAGTGAGAATCTGCTACAGCCTTCTGTGGAAGGTGGCGCTGCAAAGTTTGGCTGTCTGCTTGAGGCAGGGTTGCCTGTGACATAAGCTTGGCATTAATCTCTGAACAATCAAGTAACAAAACAGCAACTCAGGATTAGGCTTTCTACACCTTTAAAGAAAGACCCTTCAAAAATGCAAATGCTTACTTGTGGCACTTAAGGTAAGTCTGTGGCCTGGGTTAGCCCTGAGGAGCTCCTCCTCAGTCTTACTCAGCTCTTCCCCTGAGCAAGAGCAGGTACCTTCTTAACTGACCTGTTGATTCTTGATTGGTCAGTATTTCCTCCTGGCCTTTGGAGAACTGTCTTGTTGGTCACTGAGACTGAATGAATTTTTCTTGGGCATGGAGTCTCAGGGCACTTATGCCTCCATCACAGGGCAGAGAAGGCCTGTCAGACCCCGTCACATCTTCCAACAGGAGAAGCAGGGGCAAACAATCCAACCAGTTTTCTGATGACACTTGATATGTTTAGCACTGGGACTATATAACAGGTTTACCTGCAATAACAAGGGTCTGAACTCGATGACTCTGGAGGTCCCTTCCAATCTCATGTTGTATGAGCCTAAGACACACTTATTCTTTTGGGACATGTGAGATTCTAGTTCAGTTGAAGGTGTCTATCAGGACAATCAGTTTCTACTTGATCCTCAAATTCACTATTAACTTTTTCAGATTTATATTCTACATTATCACTGTTATTCTTTTAACTGGACTGAGGATATTTTTTGTTCTTGGAAATTATGGGATTAGTGTGTCATTTGTCTCTTTTCTGAATCTTTACATAGTAGCAACTGTTCAATATGCTCTTCACCAGCTTTATTTCAGCCACATCAGACTTTAGTTAGACTACCTGTCCCCCACTTCTGCCTTGCTATGTCACTTTCAAAACAATAGCCTCTGGTCTATGAATAAGAATCTGGTAGGTTTATATTGTGGGTTGCTCAGTCTTTGTTGTTTGTCACCTAGTTCATCAGCTGAGTCTGATCAAATTTAGCTCTTAACTGACATTTCAGAGGAAACCCTTCTGTAGTTCTCTGTGTGGTGCTGGCACCACAGGAATTGTGTTGGTTGTGGATTAATGGGGAAGAATTCACTCCCTTCAACAGCCAGGGGCCTGACCAGAAGCACCTTCCCCTTTGTGGCCATTACAACAGTCTATGGAATCCTTTATGCAGAGATATTGGGCCATTTTACCTGTTTGTGATGGGCTATTGGGAAGGGACATAGCGCTCTATTTCCCTGTGTGCACCATTCCTGAGTGGCCATGCTGCCATGGGGACTGGGAGGATAAGCAACAGCAAAGAGGCACTGAGCCTCCACCTGAATTTGTGCTACAAGAATCAAGGGACCTGTAACAACAGTAGTTCCACTCCCATTTGCCTTGTGAAGCTGGGGTGTCTACCCCCCTAAAATGATTTGGAGAAAACTTAGTGACCTTTCTGCTTAACTTTTGTACTCTGGTAGTATATATGGGATTCAGAACTGTCAGAACTTCCACTTAAGTCAATAAGAGTTTTGACTATCAGAATTGTGTAAGGACTGTAGGATTTGTCTAGCTTCATTGCATGCAGAATAGCCAGATAGTTCTGTGAAGATATTATCTCACAGTATTACACAGCACATCTTTATTTATGATAAGGTATGAGAGCCTCTAAATATCTAGTTTGCAAAATAATCTTACATGTATTGTCAAATATATCTAAGTTTATATACACTATAAATCAAAGAAATGCAGTTTATCCACAGTATTTATGTCAATAATCATTGTCATGATTCTGACTAAATTTGAAAAGCAGACTGTGAAAAGCAAAGTTACTTTATAGATGAAGGGTATTTTAGCCCTTTCATACAAATTTTTCTTCGTGAGCACACTTATTCCAACTAATATTTTTAGCTAATAGCATACATAACATTATCTTTCACTTCCTGGAACACACTAAAGGAAACACTGCTACAGTATACAATAGTCACACATGGCCTACTTCTCCACTCCTACAAAGGGAAACTGGAAGAAAATCCTCTGAAGTCAATGGAGTTCAAAAGAGAATATTAAAAGTAAGTTAAATTAGAATCAGACCTGTTTGAATAATAATAGCATATGAAATCTTATTTTACGATTTAGGTTGAAGGTGCTTTAACTACAAAAAACAAATCAGGTCATTAGTTTAGTTTTGTTGTTGAAGGTTGATTTCTTACCTTGTCCTCTGAGAATATTGGGGGAAAAAAAGAATAAAAGCTTCTTGCAATTTTGTCATGAAGAGACAGAATAAGAGAGTGCGCTTCTTTTTTCATAGTCTCAATCTAAACATTTGCAAAATTCAGCTATATGTTCAGGAATTTTACCCCTAGGAGTTTGCAATACATATCCTATCCTACATATAGGAATGAAAATACAGGTGAGACCTATTACCATTTTTAAGCATGAGGAATGTGAAATTAGAGGGAAAATTGTATATTTTGTGAATTGTTGTCAATGTTTTCTGTAAAACCTGCACTTATCCTGTATTTTTTGTAAGCTACAGATTTTAATATAAAGAGATCCATTTTGAAAAGTTTGTAATAAGAAGGCTGAAGTAGATAAACCTGCATAGAATTTATTAAATTAGTATCTATTTTTGACACACAGCTTCATATTAATATATATTCATATTAATATAAGATGCATGGCTAAATCCCCTGCATTACTTTGGAAAATCGTAACTACATGAGGTCCCTGACCCAAGAAACAGTTTATAATTTAAATATATACAGACAACAAAACAGGAAAAAACAACATCAGTATGTTGGAGGGTCTCAGCCTGGAAAAATCCCTGCAGCTAGCTAGCAGTTGTTCTTAATTCCCCCCAGCTCCTGCCTGAAGCATTGCTCTGTCCCAGGTGTTTCTTGTCTTCAGCCTGCAAGGCCACTTGTCCTCCCTTCTCAAGCTCCAGTGAGTGACTGATTCTGCTCTGCCCTGCAGCTCTTTTTTATATGGGTCTGCTGGGCCCTGATTAACCACTCCTCTCAGCCTATCTCTAATTGGCTGCCTCCTGCACAGACTCTCTAGAACTCTATTAACGCTTTAGTGGCCAGCATGGGGCAGGCACCCCATGACATGAACAGTCTTTTGCCATGTTAATTTTTTTTGGAGGAGGGGGCGGAATGTTTTGAGATTTGGATTTTTATTGTCTTTAAAATAATTATTGGGGGTTTGCCTGAGTTTTGGTTAGCAGTGGAAAGCTTGTCAACAGAAATGAGTTAGTATAAACCCATGCATTGTGTTAAGGTTTTCATCAGATAACTGATTATATTATAACATTCACGACCATGGTACTTAGGACTGGGACTAGTTTTGGTGGGGACATGTTCAAAGTAAAAGATAAATTGGCCTCAAGGAAACTCCTATGAGTTGCATAATATATTTGGTTGTTAGGAAAGTCAGGATTTTTCATTTTCACTAATAGAAGGCTGAGCAACATTTAGCCAATCAGACAGTGGTTCAGGGAATTTGTCGCCAGGGGCCAGAAGGAATTATGGAATCTAGCCAGGGAAACTTTGGGGTAATGTTCACTGGTAGGCTGGGCAGAGTTTGATCCTTTAATTTATTTTTCAAGATAAAGGGGCATCACAGTGACCAAAAGGTGGAGGAGAAAGGTCAAGGGCAAGTGCAAGAAGGGATGCTGACAGAATAAGCACCCTCAGAATGTAAAATTTTGGCAAAGCACAGAGGGCCCTTCCAGACCTGTTGGAAGGATGCAAAATGCTATGTGTTTCGCTAGTGTATAACAAGTTACGAGATTCTGCTGTTATTGGAAAATGTTATAGGCTTGCTAGTAACAGCAGAGGAGAATCCCCGCCTGGAAGGGGTTCAGCAGCCATCAATCAGCAAGGGAGTTGTAAATAAAGGATTTACAATAGAACAGCCAGTGCACAAGACTATACAATAGAGATTGCTCAATTCAATGATTCACTTGCATAGGAGGCATTAAGCAACCTGGTGTCTCAGCAGAGCCCACCTGGAACTGCCTAGACTAATGTCCAGTGGCCACATGGTCAGAAGATATAAAAGAAGGAACAGAAGCTGCATGCCTGGTCCTTTCTCCTTCCCCATCTATGCTGAAAGCAACAGGAATGCTGGAAGACAAAGAGACTGGACCCAGGCTTGGGAGAAGCTTGTATACGGAGAACTGGAACATTCAAGTGAGGTGAGAAAATTGCCTAATCTAGATGCTGCCTAATGTTAGAGGTTTAAGATTTAGATAGCGTGTTTATCTTTATTTTCTGGTACCCCAGTCTCAGGTGGCACCCTGGGGGAACCTGTCACAGTGCCCCAACTTAAAAACTCACATGCCAGCACAAAACCTTAACATTGACTACAGTGCAAAGGCAAAAACCTCCCAAATGTAAGGAGTGTTGTGGGAGAGTCGGATGTTCTGATCTGTTAATACAAGAGCATCTGGAGACAATAACTAAAATGTAATGAAAGAGCAAAAATGGATTATTTTAAATATATTGTTTAAAATGGATCTTTTTTAAAAAAAAAGTCTAGAAATACAGTGTATTGGGAGGATTTCTTCTAAACAATGGCTGTATTCATTTTGTCAACATCACATCCCACACAAAGCCAATTCCAGGATATCTCTGTTAATGATTTCATATTAGACTATAGTAGATAACAGAAACAACTATGTATTTACAAGTTAGTAATATTAATGACTAAGGACAAAATTCCAACTTCATTCATATATTAGACACACACTCTCAAGCAATTTTCATGGAGTTCTGCACACTCATATGAGGGTAGAATTTGGCCATTACACTCATTATCATGAAATATGAAAGTTTTCAATAATGATTGCTGCATTTTTCAGACCACTATGTGCATAGTACTTAACACAAGAGCTACAGCATGAAAGCCCTAATGGGAGGCATATTTTCTGAAGCATGTCTAGCTAGCAAGCCACATCAACACCATAGGCTATGGCCAGCTGATCCTGGATTTTTAGAAGATGATGTTTATGAAAGAAAATTCACACCCTTAAAGCTTCATCTCCCCAAGCAAGGCAATCTGGAAGACAGCAGTTCTTTCCTTTATCAACTTAGAGATTTTGAAATTCTCATTATGTTTTTTCCCAGCACAGCAATTTCTCTTTTGTTTAGTCACATTGTCACATTTTAGGTTAGATGCAAACTTTAATATCAGTGCCCAATTCCCTTATTGACCCATTGGAAAGGAGGAGAGAGTGAACAAAGAGCAGACACACTTAAGTAAAAACACAGTGATCTTAGGATACCTGCAAGTATGGTATTGCACTACTTGTCTGTCACGGAGATGATGGGAGAGAGAGGGAGAAGCAGAGGGTGGGAGAAAGTCTGGGGCAGGCGCAAGTGGGAAGGAATTTCAAAGGCTAGTGAATGTGGAGGGATGCAGTAGGCAATGGTATGCTCATATGTGACTTGTGTGCAGTTGTAGAAGGAGGGTTGAAGCTGTTGGGTAAGAACTGAGAGCTAAGGAAGTAGAGAAGGGTTGGTGGCCTTCGGGAGGTGAAGGTTGCCAGGTTGCTGATGTATATGCAAACATTGTCAAGGAGTCTGTACAGGGCAGAGTTACCCTGAACTATTGATAGTTCAACTGGCTGACAAGGAGACAGTAGGTGGCAGTGGTTGAGAAGGCAGTGCTGTCCACTATTGCCCAGTAGCAAGTGGCTTGGCCTTTCTTTTTACAGAATTCATACAGTTGTTTGTGATCAGTATACCTAGCTGCGCCAGACAAGAGTGTTTGGTAATGATAGAGCTACATCATTCAGCAGTGAAAAGGTTAACAGTATGGGTATTTAATATCTGATAATCAGACACCAAACTACATGTCTTTTGGTGCTATTGTGCTGACTCAGCAAGAGAGTAGCACATTGGTAGCCATTTTGAAGGTGATATAAATCAAAAGTAGGTCTCAGGAAAAAAGAAGGTCCTTTAAAAAAATAAATGAATGTGTTATGTTTCTGAAAACACCATATCAGCAGGATCTGAAGAAAAACCGTAAATCAGCAAAATCCACTAATTGTCTCTGACCCTGTATTTCTAGTGTTTATTTTCTCTCCTTCAAGCATTACAGTGTACCTGGCTTTCATCTAATTGCTTTTCCACATTGTGATTACTGTACATGACAAAACGGTTCAACATGCCAAATATCAATATGAATGTTACAGAGAGCTTGGAGGGCCAGGCAGCCTAGTAGTTGAAACGCTTGACTTCTGGCCCCCTGACTGGTGGAGGAGACTCAGCTTTTGAGGCAATGGCATATGGAGTCTCAGCCCAGGGCCTTGTGTGAATCAACCCCGGAATAGGGGACCTCCCAGTGGGCAGTCCAGGTCCACTACCCTGGGCTACTTCCTACCTCCGTCCCTTCAGTTTGGAACATAGCCCCTATAGACCATGTCATTGAGGTGGATTGTCTCTAGTAGCATCTCCTCGTGGACCTTCAGAGGCATCCTGCTGTGGTCCCAAGTTCCTCTGGGTGGGACAGCCATAAGTTTGGCAGGTCCGGAACCCTACAAAACTGGGTGACTGTAGCACAGAGACTTCTCTTAGGCTGAGAGCTCCTAAGTCTCTGTAGACAGGGAGATGGTACTTATTTCACTGTGGCTGCCTTGGCTGGCAGGCTAGTGACCATTCCCTATCAGGTAGGGAGGCAGCTAGCTCCTGCCTCTTCACCAGTCAGCCCTGAACTGAGCCAGGTTCTCTCCTCTTCTTCCCCCTCCAGGCCTGGCATTGGCTGCAGGTATGGGCTGGGGATGGCAGGGCCACAAGGCTCTCTTTAACCCCTTCCGTGCCAGTGGGCATTTTATCTGCTCCATGACAATGATTATAAAATTGTCCGTTTATTAACATTTAAGCATTAAACAGTTCAAGAAGGCCACGATATCCCATACTTGTATCATCTATTTTATGTACTTAGCCTATGTGTATTTCTGTCAGTGTCTTATTTTCATTCTCACCTCAGGGAAGTTGGACTAGTAATTCCTGAATTAATTACATTTCTTTAAATATTTACTGCTGGTTGACAGGCATAAATAAACTTCTAAGAATACCTACTGAATCGTTATGAACAAGTGTTCTGAAAATTTGGTGAGATCTTTGAACTCAGTTGAGATAGCAAGTTATAATTTCTAACCCTTAATTATTTTTAATAACAAGGACTATCGTACGTGGCATTATATCACATCTATTTTATTATTGCAGACTTCCAAAAACTCTTCTCTCAATCAGTATCTGCATGACATGATGTTTCTAATACTGCTGAGTGAATTAATATTTATCTTCATTTCCCTGTAAGTTTGGGTTTCTTCCTTGAACAAAATGTATGTAAAATGTTGTTAACTTCTCGACTTATATTTATAGTTTGTCTCTTAATTATCATCCTTTAGAATATTGATTAATGTCATGGTAATAGAATACTAAACACTCCTGCTAGTTTAAAAAAACAACTTTCAATTCTTTTAAACATCTCAGAAATTACTTTTATGTATTTATTGTTTTATTTGTGTAGAGTAGGCCTGCATATTTACTGTGGAGTTCATCATTGTACTGGGTATGTATCTGTAATCTTAAGTGTTTATTGTTAATATGTGAGCACATCACAATAATGAATGATCCATCAAAATTGTCTCCTAGAGGAAATGTTATTCTCTCATCACTTTTTAAGAGAGACTAATTCTGTCAGGGGCTGGCAATTCATTCCTGTTGCATTGGGTGTGATTACTAAATGATTGTGTGGGGGACATGCTTGCTCAAATATTCTTGTCTTTGCTTAATTACTTGGACTAAATAAAAGGATTTTAAAACAGTTAGTTTACAAGAACTGTCAGTGATCATGTGCATCTCATTTTTATGGTGTCTTTCTGACAGGAATCTTTCCTAAATGATGGGATGCACTAGCAGATCCTCCTCTGAGCTCTGAAAGATATCAGCCTTGGTGAGCTCTGGCCTTATTCAAGTGCTATGCCACCCCTCACTTCACCATTTTACCCCATATTAACAAATGCCAAAGCCTATGACAGCCAAATAATTTTGTGTTACATATAGAGACTTAGATGTGTGCAATGTTGTACAATATGTAGAATCCTATAAGTATCAAAGCCATTGTTCCAAGCAATTAACATTCTAAAATATGCAAATTGATGCAAGTTTGGTGGTGACCTTGGAAATCACGTTCTCCAGCCCGGAGGAAATGATGCTAACAGAAGTCCCTATTAGTCTAGAGGGTTTTAGTTGCATGTACACCTATTCACTGGACAAATACTGTAGCCTGTAGCACTAATATTGTTCTGTTTTTATTCAAACACTTTATAAACACTAACTAAGCAATTCTTAAAGCACTCTTGCTCAATAGATACATATAATTATTCTAATATTTTTCTTCTACAGATGAAAAAATGAAGGAGAGAGGTTACGTGATAGGTCCTAGACTACAAATAGAGTCAGTGTCAGAGCCAGAATTAGAACTCAGGAATTCTAGATTCATGATCTTATTTCATTGTGGCTACTGAACAGATACAGAAAATAACATCTTTTCATCACTATAACCTTGGCTAAATTCGAACCATGTAACCTAGATGTTAAATTTTCCTTATCTTATCATACTCTGATCCCCACCTTTTTACAATGGAAATGATTTGTGAAATATCAATAGATTTAGTAAAGCAGGAGTTCCCAAAGGGCTATGTGGAGCTGGTTGAAAAATGGGCATTTTTCCCCAGGGAAAATGTTGATGAAGACTTAAAGAAAAAACTTATCTAAATTTTCCATAGAAAATTTTAGCTTTTGGATCAAAATTTGAATACTAAAAAACATTGGCAGCATTTCTCAGTTGTCAGCCACAGTGCCTCATGGGAGTTGCAGTTCAAGTACCTCATGCTCCCATTTTCCTCTGTAGGCCGGGTTCCATGGTCAGACTGTGTCTCCAGTGATGCATCACAATCTCCCTGCTTGGACAGAGGAATTAGCAGTATGTCATGGAAACTTCAGTTGCCTAAAGGGTTAGGTGATAACTGAGTGGAGGTTTTGAGGATCTAAATTTTGCATTTAGACATCTAAAGTGGCAATTAGAGACTTAAATCCCTTTGTGGATCTAGCCCAAAGTAGTGAATCAGGCCTTTTGGAGAGTTATGTGGCCCACTGGTGGTAAAGTTAAAAGTATACTCAGATGTGAAGATATATTGACATCAAAGGTTGTGCAATTTCTGTAAGCTAGTGTAAAAGTAAACTACAAGAGCTATGTAAAAATTTCTGTAAGCTAGTGTAAAAGTAAACTACAAGAGCTATGTAAAAGTGTTTCTGTTAATGTTTAGATTGCAAAATTTTCCTGAACACAGTGGCCAGGGTGAAAATAGAGTTTGAGATGTTGTTTCTGATTCAGTGAAAATGGTTCCACATAGATACTACTGAAAACTAATACTGAAGATACCTTTACATGTCAGGTTTCTTTACTCACTTTCAGATAGATGTCAAGTGTCTCAGCTGGTGTGATTTAATTAAAACGGTTATGTGTTAGCAGAACATTTTCTGCTCCTCAAAAAATCTAGAGAAGGTGGCTGCAGAAAGTGGTGCTATATTCCAGATGGTCTGTTTGGAAAAGGGGGAATCAAATATTATATGTTTAAAGTGTTTGTAAGTGAGCACAGTGATTTAGTGATTTTAGTGATTACAGAGGATATTGAAATGTCAAATACAGTAGTCACAAAGGAATATTACAATGAATATACTGCATGCCACATGGTTCTGAGCAATAGTGATGATACTGTTCTGTTTTGCATGGGAGTTCTTTGTAGCATTAGAACCAGGATCAGACATTTTGTAATATTTTATGTACTCCTGTCAAAATGGAGTAAAAAGATTGATAAGTCAAGATGTGTAGGCCAGTATTAAAATATGGTGAGGCTGCAGGATGGTGCAGTTGGTTTCATTTTCCAGAGGGGGGTACAATTTTCAAATTTTGGGAAACCCTGGCTTAAACCTTGTTGTTTTACAAGCTCAAAACATGGAATCCTGATTATCACTTTTCTAAAAACTAAATGCACTCGCGTATTTGCTGGAGAACTCTTCATGTTTATAGATACTGTACCACCTGCTTTTAATCTCACTTATCCAAATTGGACCCTCGTGTTGCACCAGTGGAGGTTTTTTTAATAATTGTTATATAAAATATTTAATTGGTAGCTTAGCAAGATTTAAACATTCAACCCTTTTTATATAAAAGAAAAAATGGGGAGAAATTATAGACAGTACATGATCTGGAACAGGGAGTCTAGTAGAGTCTAAGTTTTTAAAGAGCTATATAATATAAATAGTTTAAGAGAGTTTGGGGTTTTTTAAACTGTTTCTCTCTAAGAAATGAAACATGTTTTATCTTTATATAGCCTTAAGGTGCTCAGTTCAGATCCTGATCTGGATTTGAGGTCTAGCTTGGGAAAGGAGAGAGGGTTGGATTTGGAAGGTGACTGTCTGTTTTTCAACTCTACGAGCTTTGTGCTCTCCCAGTTCTGGGCTGCTTTGGATTCTTGAGGCCATAGGTATGACTTAGACAGTCTTGGAGTGTCTGTCTCAATTATGGAAGCCTCTCTAGGCAGCCCTATGGGCCACACTCCTGCAACATGCCCCATAAGACACATCTTGGGAGGGGTCCTTGGAGGCCATCCTTACTGCTGCCTTCTTCAGTGCCTGTGTAGAGTGACTCATTCCTCCAGCTGGATCTGGGGCTTTTGTGGCCCATTTTTGCCATACTGGTCTTGTTGCTCATAGCAGGACTGGAGTGGATATAGAGCTCATCCAGAGTTCTTAGTGGGGCCCCTGTCTAATTTTTCACAGAAATCAATAAGACACAGGAATGCAAAAGCAAAGTTGCACCTGCAGAATTTGTATTTGCAATTCATTTTGCCTCCACAAACTTTGTGAGTGCAATACATGCCCACAGAATGGGAGGACCAGCCTTCAGCCAAGCTGACAATATAACCCTATAACATTTACCTTTAAAGTTTTCAATTAATGGGTGTTATAACTGTATCAAAATAGATATGTTATAAATAAGAACAGAAGGACTCAAAGTGAAAACAAGGTTGAGTCCACACTTGGGGTTCTTCTACCATTCTGAAACTGCACAGGCTACATTTTCCTGATTTATGATAACAACAGAGCCCGCCAAGTGAATTATAATCTTGTATTTACTAAATCTATTGCCAGCTGTTATCCTGATTTTTGTTCTCTAGCAAACAAGCCCTCCAAGCCTGCAAGCTAACTTACAAATTCTTGCAAGGGCAACTCTTCATAATAAGCCTGAAGGTGTCTGTTCTATGAGAAATGAGTCTAAAAAATGACAACCTAGTCATTGGAAAGATTGATGATGCTTTGTCCATCAAAATTCTGAGAAGAAAAAAAATAGGGGAAAGGACAGTAAAATTTGAGCTCCAATCCAACACTTAAGTTATTTTTCTCTTTGGGATCATTTTGCATTATTAACAGTTAGGGAGAAGAAAATAAATTTAAGTATAAAACTAAAACAAAACAGCAGCACCTATGAGTGTACTTTTTCTTGGAGATTTACTGAATATTTTACACCAGTGTGAGATATTGACAGACTGTTGAGGAAATAAATAACACATAAAACACTTTTCCTTATAGTGTCGCCACAGCTCTCCTGACCACTAGAGATAGCAAAGGAAGTGCCTTGTGACTGACATACAAATCTACTGCTTTGGGACAGACTCTCCGCTGGTGCATGGGTGCACAAAGAGGAAGGGTTCCCCCCATCACCACCACCATCACTTTCCCCTCCTATGCATGGATAGGCCCAGTCATGGTCCCTCATTCCTGCAACAACAGAGATTGTTTCATCCTTTCCTCTGAGATGGAAGCAACTCCAAAGAGACTGGGGAGGAAAAACTTTTGGGTCTCTCAGCTGTAGCATCCACTCCAGGGGCACCCAGTATATATATTTCTTTAGAATAATATTGCAATACTTGCACATGAAATATGCAATATAAATTATTTTTATAATCTAACTAATGGAAATCAGGATAACTCCTAATTTGGGGGTTGGGGAGGGAAGATTATCCCACATCTGACTACTGCAAGGGGCTTACGCCTTTATCTGAAGCATTTGTAACTGCCATTGTCAGAAATAGTATACTGGACTAAATGAGCTTTGAATCTGATCCAGTATGGCATCACCTATGGATGTTTAAAATAATAAACTGAGGTCCTAATTTAACTATATATTGTCATCTCATGTTTTATGCCCACATGTGCCGAGGTCAAAAGGTTATTTTTATAGCTTTTTGAAAAAAGGAATTTACTGTACTTTGGGATTTGTGTTGAAGAAACAACTTTAAATATAATTTTAAAATCAATTTCCTGTCCCACAGTACTGAATTGAAATAGAATGTCATGCACCCTACTGAATTTGCTTTACTTGTTATGCAGAAATTGGGGCTAACAATCTTACAATACCCAGTTGTAAGTGCATTCCCTTACACTCCTTCATTACATTCCTTACCTCATAGTCTGGACATTTGTTGATTAAACCATTAAATTTGTGGAGCATGCACCACTTCTATGTGAAAATCATCCAGGAACTCTTTCTCCAGAAGACCAAAAATACTACCTTCCAAAAAGCTTATATTTCTGCAAGACCAAAATCAAAAATCCCAAATCAATAATTAGAAGACATACCACTTCTGAATGTTATTATTTTAATTTTGTTGTAAACATATTATATTAAACAGTTGAGGCGTACCTCTCTTCAAAGCACAGCCTCCAGAGAAATACACAGCTTTCCCATGCCATCTCCTACATGCTGTTCTAGCACACAATATTTTACTTCATGTAGAAGCTGAAAACCAAATTTAACAGTTTTTAAAAGTCACAAAAGAAAATCAGATATTTTTAGATCTACAAGTACACTGAAGTGAGGTTCTCCTTTGTGTTTACAGTCCAGTCATTGAAAAGAGTGACTATGAGAACTTAATAAATTGTTTATTATGATCCTAAATATCAAAAAGATATTTCTGCAACAGAATGTGACAAGATCAGCAGTTGCTTATTTATTGACAAGATATGACTGTTTCCTTGAAGAGATACTCCATTTAATGAGGATCTTTTTTCTGAAGGAATTTTGTCTCCATTAATTTATTCTTTTATGTTCAGAAGGCAAACATTTTTCACATATAATTTAAGCTGAGACATGAGCCCTTTAATTTCTTATTTAGCATTTTAAAAAAAGAATCTGAAAAAAAAATTCCACCTGGCAAGCAAACTTAAAAAAAAAATCAAAGCTTGTGAGTCTAGATAAAGTATAATAAAAATCAATAGACTAATCACCATGAAAAAATAAATGTTATTGTATTTTATTGTATTTGTATGTACTGACACAAGCACATGCTGCCTCACACTCACATTTCCTTTTCTGACTGATCTCAAATATTAAAGTTCTCCTTTTAAAAACACACATTTACTCTTTCTTTCCATTCTGTGAATTATAGTACAGTAATAATAACATGACTGAAATCTTTCAATAATACAATTAGAATGGAGTATACTATTAAAACAAGGAGGAAGATTCTGCACTGCTTTGAGATCTGAGCATCATCAGCTATTAGTACAGTATATTGGGTCAAATTTGGCCCATTACCAGTCTGAACCAGCACAATTTCTTTTGTATCTTTTTTTGAGATAGGATGATCTGAATGGTACACAGTTTCCAAAGTAACGGTGTACCACTGATTTGTACTATGGCATTTTCAGTATTTTTTCTATGTGTTCCTAACATTGTTTTTTTTACTCTACATTGAGCAGAATTTTTCACTGATAGGTTCACAGTGACACCCAGGTCTTTCCCCCCAGTGTTTACAGCTGATTTGGAACCATAGCAATTATTCTTTACTTTGGGAATTACCTTTGGGAAAGACTGGTCAAAAATTTTCCACTGAAACCATTTTTCAATGGAAAATGGGTTTTTGACAAAAATTTCTGTGGAAAGCAGATCCATTGAAAAAAACATTATTTTTTTTTTTGGAAAGCCAAAAACTTTCAGACTGAAAACCAGATTCAGTTTTTCAACAAAAAGTCAATTTTTTTTAACCAATTCAAATTAACTTGCATTTATTCAGCAATTACTTGAATCTGCCATTGTGCTGACTATTCACCTAACTTTGTGGGTACCCCAGAAAAAGCTAGTAGATTTTTCAAGTGTTGACTAGCTTAAACAATTTTGTACAAATGTCATTTTTGCTACTTTTGTTTTCAGCCCAGTTTCCAGGTCATTAATAAAATGATGCAGTCCTATTAAAGTTCTATTACAGGACCATCGGGCACCTCACTAACCTTTTGTCATTACTGAAAATTACCAGTTATTCCTACTATTTTCTGATCCTTAGCCTGTTTCAAATCCATACTTTAACCTTTCAGACCTTGACTACTTAGTTTCCTTCATAGCCTCTTATGAGGGATTTTGATAATCCAAATAAATTAGCTACAGGCTCTCTGAAATCACTTCTGGTGCCATGTCCCATCCTAGAAAAGAGCAGCCGAGAACAGCAATTGCACAAAGGGGACAAATTAAGGTTTCATGAGCATCTTAATTCTGACATTTCCTAATTTCAGAGTGTTTGACTTTGCAACCTTTTAATCCTTAACTTTGTATTTAAGCATGTTTATGGTTTAGTTTATTGATGGAAAACAACAGTATCTAACAATAAACAAAGGTTTGTTTGTGACTCTCAATTGTTTTTAATAGAAAGAAAAGATTTTCTATGGCTATTTAAATAATAAGGAACATGTGCATTTGTTGTCTTCAATGTATATTTTATTGCCATTATCTTTGTGAGGATCCATATTTCTCTCTCAGTGCCATGTTGACCAATATATTGAAAGCAATTAAATTACACTATATTCAAACAAAATGGGTTTGGTTTATGGTTTGTTTGTGGGGTTTTTTGCAGTTAAATTGAAGTTACATAAACTGCTAAATGTTTTTATAAGGGTAGTACAGGATGTTGAGTAGTAACTCATAGGTACAATATTCCTGCTTTTTTTGAAAAGGTAACTATTCCAAAAACCATAGCCCCACATTTGTAAGAAGTCTTTTAACAGTATACATGAAAAGAAGCTGAGATTTTGTATCATATTTTCTTAAAACCCTCTCTCAGGAAAGTAACAAACAATTACCCTTTGAAACAGGGTTACTTATCCCAGTACAAGCCCAAAGGAGCACAGCAGGAGTTAACCCACTCTGCTTTCATTGCACTTCCTCCTGTGACCCTTCTTTGTACTAACATTCTGGTCTGTAAATCAGTTCTGAGGTAAATCAGTTATCAAAGGCAGCCATTGTCATGACAACCAGGCAAAAGCGCCCCAAATGTGCACATAAAGTTTGCAAATGAAGGAGGAAGTGATGAATGGTTGATTATCTCTCATATCAATGTTACTGCTCAGACATTAGCAGGGGATAATGGATGTGTACTGTGTGGAGAAAAAAAAATCAGGCTTTTCCAGGTTTCCAAAATTTTGTAAGGAAAAAAAAAATTAGAAAGCATACAAAATATACACTGGAGATCATTCCAGACATGTTAGTTAGTGACTGAAATTTCAATTTACCCATGGAATGCTTGCAAAAAAGGGCTCTGTAAAAAGGTGGCACACTGAGGTACAGATACTATAAAACAGAAAATTCTGACAGAACTTAAACAATGGTCTCAATACTGTGATGCCATAATATTTAGGCATTGGGGACCAAACACGTTAATCTAATGGCAGGGAAAAGTATACATCTAACTTCCTTTCGGAGTCTTCTTGGGGGATTACCTCTGGCATTGACAGAGAGCTTACCCCATTCAAAAAACGGTATTGTTCTATAGTTGTGTCCCTTCCTAGAAGTTAATGTTCTGGCTCCCCAAATGGTGGGTCTGTGCAGATACAGTTAGAGGCCCATGACCTGAGAACAACTCAGCAACTATAGGAGCCCAGACACAGACATGAGATTGTGGCTAGTAAACTCTAGAAAGTCTCTGATGAGACTGTGTGAACTGTGATTTTTCAATGTCTTATAATTTAGCCAAATTTGGGTGGATTTCCAAATATGGGGGTCCACAAAAAGGCACATCCCTAAAACAAAAGACACACCACTGCCAACAGAGCTAAAGCATTTCAAAGAAAAAAATTCCTGAATGCTTTTAACATGTGCAAAACAATGTGTTTATCAGTAGCCTTGCTCTCAGGAATGGCTGAAGTTTTCTAAAAAAGTCCAGACTAAGGCAGACATCTAGCATATATAATTTCATCCCAAATGTCTTAAATTTAGCAACGTTATGAGAGTCTTATAATAGGAAGTGTTGGGCTACCTTAATAATAGTCAGTGCTACAAGTCTCACTAACACTATATACACACACTGTGATAGAAATGTTTATTTGTTTGAACTATTAAGCTAAAGCAGGTGTAAACAAATTATTTTATACCACAAAAGCCCAATATTCAGTGTTGCTGAGCACTCCCATTTCCAGTTGAAAGCAATGGCAGCCACAGACCCCACTATTTTTTTTCCTAAAGGGTGTAAATAAATTTTACTTCTCTCACCTTGCTTTAAACCAATTAAAGTTATGACAAAGAAGATTTAAAATATTTTGGAACATGTTCCTTACATCTCTTATTTACATATTGTAAAGCACAAATTCATGTTAATATATTTACTTCCCTGGAGTTTTGTCTCATGAATGATTTTCAACACATAACCCATACAAGCATTTTTCCCCCTACCACAGGGTTGTTTATTCTATTCCCTGAGGACTATAGATTTGTTCGCTTATTTTTTAAACCAGTTCTCATGCTGTTTTCCCTTCCCTTATTGCTCATGTGTTTGCTTTTATAGAAGGGTTTACAACACCACATCATCATCTTGTAATTGTCAAATGACGAATGCAGCAAACTTTCATTCAGAGATATAAAGAGTTCAGCCACTGATCCAATAATAATAGCCAAACACATTGTTTTGGCTGATACAAAGTTTCTCTCCTAGAAATTGACAGCTTCTTAACTATCCTTATGAATATCTGATACTTGCAGATGGCTGGAATTCTAATTCTTAATTCAGTAAAATTAGCAATGCTTAGACTCACACTATTGTCTCATTTTGTTGATATTTATCTAAATTTCAGATTTAAAGGCAAGTATTTGTAGTTGGGTGATACAAAGAGATTAGAGTGATTGAAAAAAGCTTCAGATAATCCTCTGTCAAGAGTCAGAAACAAAAGATCAGGAAAACTATTTGAGCAGTAACTATTATTCATTTAGAATCCTATTACAAAAAGAATTATGGAGGTAAATGTAAATATGCAGAACTAAAACTACCAAACTAGTTTTTTGATTTGTCATGAATCTTTTGAAGTTAACCTCATACATCTATAGTATATAGCTAAACCTGAAGACAAAATAATTTCTATTGTTTTTTTCCTCTTTCTAATTTGTCCTACATTATTTTCTGTCTATTACCTACTCTAGGGCTGACAATGACTATGTAGTGTAGATAGTAGAATTTCTGTGGTAAAGAACAGAGAAAAACTCTCATGGGGCACGGTTATTGTTCTCATTGTTCTAGTTTGTAGCATCCCTGAAGTACTCATGAAAGAAACAGGAGGATGAATATGACTATTTAGGTATCCTGCTTCTGTGCTAAGCGACGGGTGTATTTAGAAAGGGATGAAGAGAGGGGAATGGAAAAATGGGGGCTCAGATGAAAAAAATATGAGGGCAGGATGAGAAAAGACAGAAAATAGTGAGAAAAACAAGCAAGACAAGAATTAAATTACTTGAAGATAGGAGGAGGAAATAAAGAAATGGAACAGGTACGCCAGAAAATAAAATACATTGAATCCACACAACTTTTTAGGTCAGCTGTATTTCCCTTGTGAAAGTGTGGAAGGGAGGAGAACAGGAGAAAGTGATCATTCCAAAAGATGACAATCATGTGGCCTGTGCTATGCAGGAGGGTCAGATTAAATCATCATAGTCAGTCCCTTCTGGTTTTAGACTTTTGAAACATGTAGCAGGTGCTCAGCTATCAAACCAAATAAAACAAATACCAGCTTTTCCATATGTGTAGGAGTCCCAATCAAAATTGGTGCTGTTGAGCCACCTTGTTCCATTCATTGTCTGCTCTAAGTTGCCAAAAATGTTCAGCATATGAGACAGCCGGCCTCTGTCCTTGTCAGAGCTTCAACTGACCACATACAACGGGAATCATATAAAAAAAATCACAGAAAGAGTCCAAGTAGGTGTTCCAGTCTCTCAGTGTTGAGCTATTTTGCATGAGAAAGTGGGAGGTCCAGTCAAGTGCCTTGCCAGTCAACAAACTGACTACCAATCTCACCTTGACTTGATCAGTGGGGTAGGTCCAGGGACAATGCATAAAAAATAGTAGGCCGTACTGGTTAAGGAATCCCCTGAATTTTTGGTGGTTTCCATTGAAATGTTCAGGTAGGAGCAACACAAGGCCGTGTTTGGCTGGCAGGATCACCATTTGTGCCTGAAGTGCAGTGCTCTCTTCTTAAGAGGGAGTCACTTGTTCATGAAGGGCTTGGTTTTCTGCCAAAAGTTGCATCATCCCCGCTCCAGAGAACATGGATCTCAGTCTGGAGATGGATGACCTGCTCCTGCAGATCCGTCACTCCCTGAAGTGTGCTAGGCAGTGAGAGGTCCACCGCTTCCATCCTACTAGTGGGTTATAATTCACAGAAGGGATCTATGCAACTTGTCACAACTGGGATGAGGATACCAGGTAGGACTAGGAATCAGCCTAGTGGTCAGAGCAAGAGTAGAAACCAAGAGTCAAGTTAGGAGTCAGAGCCAGAGTGAGGAATCAAGAGTCTAGCCAGGGACTAGGGACCAGAGCCAGAGACAGGGTCAAGCCTGGAATCAGAGCCAGAGTCCAAAGTAGGGCACAAGCACAGGGTCTGTTGTAGCAACAGACCAAGTACTGCCAGGTTACCCAGACACTCTTTCTTTCTTTCTTTGTTTCCCGGTCATTTTATGGCACAGCGGCCTCATCATGTGAGGCTGTGACTGCCACTTACTGCAGTTTTCACATAAGCAAAACTGATATCCTCACACCCAATCCTGTATCCTTAAAAAAGTCAAGTACTACTTTCTAATGCTTCCCCATTTTCCAAGTACTCTCACCACCCTTTCAGACTATATTCTTTCACCTCAAGGCATCTCACTTCTTCAAAAAGAATCTTTCTTTTATATCTCTCCCTGCATTACCAAAATAGATGCTCAACAGTTTTTTTAACTTTGTATGTGTTGCACAATCCATCTTTGTCCTTGTTTAGTAAATATAAATTACCATTCAGATCACAATGACCTGTTAGCACTCTACATATAGGTACTTCATTTCTTCCATCATAGATATTAAGTATACCACTATCCTCAAGTTTAGGATATATTTTATAGAACTTACATCTTTTTTTCTCTTGGGTCCATAGTTCTTGTAATTCCTTTTTAAGTTCTCTTAACTAAACTTTTGAAGCCTGTTTACTCAGAGGGATCTTTATGTCAACCTCATCTTTTCGTCCATTTTAAGGCATTTTTCACTGCTTTATCTTCTATTTCATTGCCTGGTATCCCAATATGCTCCGGAATCCACACAATTACTTTATGTAAACCTATATGTACTGTCTCCATAGTGAAGAACAATATTTCATTCCCGCATTCCAAGGCTCCCTTACTGAACACCCTTATACACAATAATGAGTCAGATAGGATAGCAGCAATAGTTAGGCATCCATCCCTGTGATGCTGTGAGGTTCATCCAGGTCAGTAAGGCATCAGCGTTTGCTTTGTAACCATGAGTGTCTTGTGGCTGTGCAGCTTTGGTTCAGAGCTCTCACTCCACCAGCCTGCCAGCAACCCAACAGCCTCATCCCGGCTTTGCTCAACTTGGTTACTCTTTGCAGGTTGACCTTTGTACCCTTTGAGACCTAAACTCGCCCCCAGAACATCCTACTGCAGGATTCAGTCTCTCTCCCTGGACCCTCACAGAAAAAATATTAGTTTCACTGCCTCTACAGAGACAATGTAACATTCCAGCTTGTCAGCTTACAGCCCACACATTATTGAATTTACCCAGAACTGGTGATTTATAATGAAAGCAAAACACGTTATTAACAAAAGAGCATGGCTGAAGTGATACCAAGTAATAGGGATGGTTACAAGGAAATAAAAGTGAAAAGTCTAAAACTAAATCCAGAAGGTACAGTCTTTGTTCAAGATGGTTTCTCTTACCCACAGGCTTCTTTCCAGATTTGCATTGGCTGGCCTGGCCAGGACCCATCACAGAGATCAAACCACTTAGTTTCTTTGTTTCCTTAAACTGAAGGATCCCTTAGGTGTTTGCTCCTCATCTTTTTATAGCTTATTGAAAATTTGAAATGTATTCTTCTGAAGGGTATCCCCAAATAAAGTTCATTAGTTCATGCTGTGAAGGAGCCATGAGCCCTGAAATATAAAGCTCCACACTAGCTCCTCCCCTGCTCTTAGCTGCTACTATTATTATTTCTTCCTGGTGCAACCTCATATTCAGTGAATAGGCCATTGAATTTGGGCCCCTCCTAGTTTGAGGTGTCAGCCTCTTTCCTTTGTTTGGAGAAAACCCATTTATCAACTCCCGAGCATGCCTGGTTCAAACACCTTTTAGTCACATACTTTAAAACATAATATTAGTGAATATCCGTAATTTCACTTGCAGCATTGTTACACATGTTTTACAATGATATTATTGACCAGTGTGTTATTAGTTTTCAAATGATACCACACAAGGCATATTTTGTACAAAAATCATTGTACTGTGTAGTGTGTGAATACAGGGGTACCTAAGGTCACAATTCCTTATCCAGGTCAGTGCCAACAGTATGCCCAATAGTTCAAGTGTTAGAATGGCCTCAAAATAGAATAGTCTCATATATCTCTTCATTCCAAATTCAGGGAAACAAAAGGCCATTCCCACTCTACTCATGTTGCCATCTCTAGAGCCTTCAATTGAGATTTGGCAGTGCTGACCCCATTTGCCATGTATAAACTCATAAATCTTAGTCATCATATTTAATGGTCCCCGTCTTCCTTTGGTTTTATTATTTATTTCCAAATATATCACTGTAGAGACAATTGTCCAGCTATGGTTTGACCACCCATGACTAAAGATTTTAATTTCTTCCAGTCCTTTCTTTTCACTCAAGTCTTTTACACATCTTTTGACCCCGTTAGTATGTGGGATTTTGTTGTGCTCAGATACATCTCGTTTACTTAATTCCCAACAGTCCTCATATATTCATTGAGTACTCTTATCTTCACTATTTCCATTAACCTTAGCCCAGAAGGTTAAATCTAACAATTTCATCCTTAACTTTATAGACATTTATCTTGTTGCTACCTGCAGTACACACAACGGTGTCAAAATACTCACATGCAATTTACAGAGCTTGGGCTTGGATTGGCTACAGTTTAAGTGATGATTTAGAAGTTGAATTAGAGGCTTGTCATCGATAATCTATAATTGGTCTTATTAGTGCCCTATTCAGCGTCAGCAACTTCATCTCTCTGTGCCCCAGTTGTTCCAGCAATACTTTAAAGCAGATTGATCCTATCTTTACATTTTGATATTATCTATACGACCCTCTCAAGTTAGTTTGTTATTGAAATAACTCCTAAGAATGTAAAATTTTGAACTACACACAATGTAAGGGCAATAAGTCTAACTGCATCAGTTCTTGTCCGTAATTTGCCAAGTTTTCCTATCAGTATAACCACTACTTGCTTCAATTTTCTTCAAGGATACTTTTTTGTTCACAAAACTCTTTACTTTGATTTGTATCACTACTAACTTCTTTGGAACTCTTTTACTAAAATGTCCACTAAAATGTCTATAAAGAATATGGCATATTACTTAGTTACTCATCACACTTACTCTTAGCATCCCCAATTTGCTTTTCTATGGCTCCAGGTGTGGATTACTTCAGTGTTTTCAATATTACCTTGACCTTGATATGTAATTAGAATAGGGAAGTGATTATTTCTTATTCCATCTTCTAAATAGATTTCACAGCTGCATTTACTTGCTATATTGCTTGTTGCAGTTCCTAGATCTAAACTTGAAAAAGTTCCATCCACCAAATCAAACCTAGCAGGTGCTCCATTATTTAGCAATACCAGGTTGTGCATGTCAATTATCTGTTCCAGGCATTTGCCAATATAATTAGTTTTCCCACTCCCCATAATTTATTATGACATTTAAGATCTCCACAAATAATATATGGGTCCTTGTGTATATATATATATATATATATATATATACACATTCCCCATTTAAATATAAATATATAAAACTACAAGGGCCCAACACAGATGTCGTTTTTTACTTGAGTTGTAAACATTATAGGTTCATATAAAGGTGTTATTATTTTGCATAGGAATCTCAACAGTGCTGTACTCAAAACTTAAATTCTGAACATTTATTTTGATGTAACTAAGACTTTTCTTTATAAATATACAGACCTCCTCCTCCATGTTATTTCGTTGTTGCATGTGAATACATCATATCCTAGAAGTCTAAATATAAGTATTCTTCCTAGCCATGATGTTTGTACACATATCAACTCAGGTTTATTTTCCATTTCAAGCACAATTTTATTTAATTCCTGACCATGTGTTATTAAACTGCACGTTCCAGCAAAAAATCGTTAAAACCAATGTTGTTTAAACAATATTATCATCTTCATTTAAAACTGTCTGGATGCGATCTATTGAGAGATTGCTTATCTGTAAACAATTTTTTGCTGCTTCTCCCATATTTTTTATTCTTTCTGTCTTCTTTCATGTCTTTAAAATGCAATTAATCACTTCTATCATATTTCTCTATATCTCTCTATATATTTATATCTATAAATTTCTCTTTGCCTACAAGCAGTACATTTTCATCAATTCCTCTTGTATTATTTTTCCTGCCCTGAACTGCATGCTGTTGTACCAGTAAATTCTTTCTGTCACTGGCTCTTTCTTCCTTCTCCACTTTCTGCTGTGAATATATTTTAATAACAGCCTGTAGAAGGGGCCAGCAGGCCTAGTCGTCAACGGTCTCTGAGTCTTGAGATGGCTTTGCCAGGCAATCTGAAGGCCTAGCAGCCATGTTACCGTCCACCATCTCCTAGTGCTCCTGGATTCCCCCAGTCAGATGGATGGGGATGAAAGAGAGGGGAAGAGGGGACCCAACTCTCCCTCTCCACTGGATCCTGGCCCAAGATCCGAGGGAGAAAGAGTGAAGAGAGTCTCAGTCCCTTCTAGCTGGTAACAAACCAGCCTCTGTTAGGCCACTTCCCACCTTTCTTTGCTTCCTCTTCAATTTGGGGCATGGTCTTGGTGCTTGGCTTCCCTCTAAGCATAGGATTACTCCCACAGTAGGGTTTTGAATACTCAATATGGAACAGGACAGGCTCCCGAATCAGATAAGCCTTCAGTTTTCTGAAGGCTGTAGCACAATCACAGACCAATGGACTTTCTTGGGACCTGCATCTTGGGGCAGTATCAGAGGGGCTGCAATTGTGGTGAAATCCAGAATAAACCATCTATAACACCCTGGTAATCCCAGGAAACATCATACCGGCCTCAGTGGTGTATTCAGGACATTTTGCTAGGACTTAGATTTTCCTTACCAATGAGTGTAGGTGCCCCCTCTGCACCATATACCCCAGGTACATCACCTCCCAGTTAGCTAGGTGATTATTGGATGGGTTAGCTGTATATCCAGAACTTCTGAGGGCCTTCAAGACTGCCTCAACATACTTTAGATGTTCACTCCAGGGCTTGCTACATATGATGCTGTCATACTGTCTGGAGTGTCTCACAACTGTGAATGCCAGCATCAGAGCAACGTGTCAAAAAGCAGAGCAGAAATCCCAAACTGGTTGTATGTTCTATAATTAGATTTCACCAACTCAGTAACAAGTGTGAAATCCTAAAGGACTACAAAAATCTTACCAGGGGTCACAGACAGTTCCCTTGGGGATTCCAGTCTATATTGCCACCCAGACAAGATGGACTAAGTGATAGATGGTCACTTTAAACCAAAAAACTCAATAATATTCTGGTTACTCCAATCCCAAAGAACTGGTCACTTTCCCCAGGTCAATTGTACTCAGATCTCATACCAAAGACAACCCCTCAAGCCAATCCTGTAATTAACTAACTAAAGATTTATTATCTGAAAAAAGAAATGAGAGCTATTTATAAGGTTAAAACAGGAAACATACACACACACAAATGAGTTACAGTCTTAGATTTTAAAAGATAATATAATCTTCTATAATGAGCAGCCCTATATGTCCTTTAGGGCTGACCCATGCCAAGCAGCATGGGGATCTCTTGCTTATGTTTAGAAATCTTTGCCCTTCAGTGTCTACACAGCATAAAGATTCAAGTTTCGCCTTGGCAGGGATTTTTATCCCCTTCGCCACAGAATCCAAACTCACAGGATGAGTTCATGAGCAGATCTCCCCTACCTGTAGGGAGTGAGGAATGCAATCAATAACGTCTCTGTCCTTTGATGCTAGACAGTGCCTCATTTGCCTTTAATGGGCCATTTTGTGTGCAGAATGAGCACTTTAACTTAATTAATGATTCTTTTCCTGTTTGATGAGTTACACACTTGCAGAGGTTTACAATGCAAACACTCAGTATAACTTTATACCATGGGGTGCAGATAAGTGAGACTAATACATGCAGCATCCTACAAGCATTTCCTAAAGTCTAAACATTAAGCACATTCTTATCAATTTAGCAACTATTTTAACAATGCTATCCAGGTGAACCAGACTGGTCTCCAGCTATGCGTTTGTCAGTGTTCAGTGAGGCCCATGGCCTATATATGAGCTGGCACCTGGTCTGCCAGAGTCACAGATGTCATCAACGTATGCAGCCACATATTGGTCGTGGGGCCAAAGTAGTTTATTCGTCAGCCTTTGGAAGGTGGATACCACACAGTGTAGGCCAAAGGGCATAGTCTTAAATTGACACAAGACAAATGGCATGTAAAAGGCTGTCTTTTCTCAATATTTCAGAGTCAAGGAGATCTGCCACTAACCCTTGGCAAGGTCAAAGATGGAGATATAAATGGCAGCCCCTAACCTCTCTAACAACTCATCAACCCTCAGCATGAGGTAGGTGTTTGCATTGACTGTTTGTTTAGTGTTTAGGTACCAACACTATGGGGCTTCACCATTTGCTGTGTGACTCCTGAATTACCCTGAGGTCTAATAGCCTGTAGCTCCTTCAGTACTGTTTCTCACATGTGTCTCATCAATGGTCAAAAAAACTCACTCATCTTTTTTCCTGGCTCAGTCTTTATGTGGTGAAACACGAAGTAAGTCTGTTTTGGCACCCTGGAAAAGACTGAAGCAAAGGACTAGGCCAGTTTTTGTTCTGCCTGCAGGTTCTCTCTCACCAAAATTAGTTTGCAGCTGGGGGATACAGGGGGCAATGGTCTTTTCTCAGTGGAAGGGGAAGGGGGACTCTTCCAGTGACAGAGCTGAAGCAGCGGCTCTTATACCATTCTCTCGCCTCACTGCTGTGGGAGGTGGGACCAGAGTGAAGGAGGCATGGTGTGGCTGGAACTGTCTTACACCCTGCTGAACTGGAGGTACTGATTCAGGCACTTGGGGCACCTGGTTTCAAGGCTGCTCTGATTTGCAGTGGAGGACCAGACAGGCAGGCAGACAGCCTAAGGAAGGGGAATGTGAAGGTGAGCTTGATATCCTAACAACCTGCGCTATTTTTGTGATCTTCAGATGTAGCTGAGCATCTGGCCCCTTATCTCCTATTTCGTCCCACACTTTCCATGCATTCTGTTTCAAAGCTACCAACTATCTATTTGTCCACTTCCACCCTACACACAGAATTCCCTGAACTGATTCACAAAGCCACTGTGCACTCTTCTTTTAAAGCCCTCCCGCCATGAGATATAAAAAGCTTCCTGATTATGCCTTATGCTTATTTTATCTATTTCTCATTACATTTTATATTTATATTTTATCAGGCCATGTTGTAGGCTCACAGAATAACCATATTATCTTACCGATATTGCCCGTATCCTTTCATCCTACTGTTATCTTACAAACTATTTTCAGATAGTTAGATTCAATGAGGGGGTAAGTCCATTAAGACTGGGATCTTATCTGTATTAAGAGGTGCTTTGGAGTGGTGTTAAAATAATAACACATTCTATCCATATAGAAAAAATTATTTCATCTCTAGATCACCATTTCATTTGTACAGCAAATCATTCCTTTTGCTCTGTGTTGCTACATAAATTTTCTTTGCCTCAGGTAACCCACATTATTTTAATAACACTTTGAAAATCTATGCATGATAAGAGTTAGAAGGAGCTAGAGTGAACTTTCATTATTTTAAACTCCTCCAGAGGAATCAATCATTATAGTTATAAACTTGACCTAACCAAAACTTCAGAATACAAATCATATATCCCTTCGTATACTCATAACTATACATCAAATAAATGCAGGGACATCCACTGGAGACCAAAAACATTTCAGCTGGAAATGCTTTTTCCTCTGACAAGCACAGGCTGTGTGTTATAAACTGAAGGACTCTGAGAATTAGAATGGAGTTACCGTCCATCTAGAATGAGAGTATTGAGAGTTATCTATCCTAGATCATAGGTTTATTTAAAAAGTAGCACTTCTAGATTGGGTTTCACAGTCCACATCTGATTAAAAGTGAGAAGAAAAGCTACTTGGGTTTACATTCAATATCAATATGAAACAAGTAAATGAATTTAAAAAAATCGCTGCTCATGTCTGTTTTTAAAAAAATCCAAGATGATTTGATTTTATGAAACTTTAACTTATAATCACTTGTTCCTGGCTCTGCTGTGTGATAGTATGATATATCCTTGCTGTGCTATCATCAGTTATTCATACCCCATGATGTGAAACAGGAAATACAATACAAAGATTTCAACCCCTATCAAATGCTATTATTTTCACATTATAACCTATCAAATACTATTATTTCCAGCTGAATTAAAAACAGCATGAGAAGATCTCTCTGTGGCCATCAATGTTTGAAGGAACCAGTCTAGAGGAATGAGATTCTGCTTTTGGAAGCAGCACTGGAGAATTGATGAATGACCTCCTCAAGATCCTTGGGGAAACTGGAGAAGAGGGGAGCAAATCCTCAGCTGGGGTAAACTGTCATACAACCACTGAAGTCAATGGAGGTATGACAATTTACACCAGCTGAGGATCTGCCCCAGATTTGTTTTTTCCCTCTGATCCTTGGTGTTGTGGAATGAAGGAGGAGCACAAACCATTCACAGCCTTCCTTACAGATCCATGCTTCAGCTGAAACCAGTGACATAAGCCTATTGGTGGTTTTCTTTTGTAGTAACTACATCCTAAGTGGTGGTACAGCATGCCTTTTCTTCGGTTCTGAGTTTTATGTTAATTATGAACAACACTTCCTTGAACCATTGCATACGTATCATGTTTTATTTAACAATTGTTCATCATTTTTATAACTGCACTACAATCTATAATAAATATGACAGCTAGGGTAAACACTGTGTCATCTCCTGGTTATAGATACATTTATTATAAACAAGCAATGACTATACACCCCTTTTCCCAAAACTATTTCAACACTGAGCATAAAATGTTGAAATAAATGGCACATGATGTCCAATGCATGGAAGTGTCAACACTCTGTGCATCATTCATAACTTATTTATTTCAATGACATACTGGAGAGAAAGAAAGCAGAGAGATGAGGCCAATGAAGCTAAGAGATTTGGCTGGAGAAATTAAAGCATATGCCTAGATCAGGGGTGGCAAACTAGTCAGAGACGAAGAGTCAAAAAATAGATGTAGATATCGCAAAGAGCCACACGTCTCTTACCCTCCGCTGAAAATTCACCCTGGCCTAGATAACTTGAGGAGGGAAGTCTGAAGATAACAGAAGTGGCTTACAACTTAAAAAATGGTACATGTATATGAAAACTGTGTAAGGCTTTCTATGCCCTTCTCTCATTCTATATCTGTGTATGCAATGCCATGATCAAGGTGCTAAATCTAAGTCTACTGTATTTTATTTATTTATTTATTTATTTAAACATTCCTTTAACAACTGATTCCCTACAACATTTTCCATCATTAATTCAAGGACTTCTACAGATTTAAGAGATTTTGTCTTGAGCTAACTCTAAATGAAAGAGAAAAAATATTCCAAGTATCCAGAGAAGTCTCAAATCATACATACCTTTTAACATTTCAATTAATTTTCTTTAAAAATCATGTTATTATAAACAGAGGCTGTAGCTTATTATTTGAAAGTAAGAAATCATATTAATTCAGTATATGTGTTTGATTAATTATTAATATGGTCACTACATTCAAAAATGTCTCTAATTATATCACAGATTAAATGGCAGAGCGCACATTCCCACAATCAAACAAGTTTAAGATCAACTGTCACAAGTTGTTCCTGTAATTGAAAAAGGGAGAGAAAGAGAAAATAAAAAAGTCTTGTTTCGATTGATGCTCCTTTCTTATTCAAGTCTCTTCATGATCTTTCTAAATGTATGTGACACTATTGAATGGGTTAATTTGTAAAAGCCAGCACTGAGTTACAAGTAGTAGTCTTCTGCCCTCAGGATCAAAAATAGGCCAGTGACATTTTGTTGGGATGATGTATTGTTACTACACTATACTTCATTATTGTATCATCACTCAATCTGCTGAGAGAGCTTTGCGGCCTAGAATTCTGTGAGCATGGGTCTAATCTGATTTCCCTTCTGCTTAGAGTGCATTCCAGCTGTCCTCCTTATGCAAAAGAATTAATCTTTTTCTTTCCTTTCTGTACTGAGCTATTATTCCAAACATGACAATATACAGCACACTTAAATGTCGACAGAGAGGTCCAAGTTCTGCCCAGATTTTCAGATTTTCACCCTATTTAAACCAGTGGAGATTGCAAAGAGTGTAAATCAGGGCAGAATTTGATCCAGATTGTCTAAGCAGATCACTATATGATTAACTTAAAAAAACCTAAGCAACAATCCAGTCAAAAGTTTTACATCAGCAGTAATAAAACTTTAAAGACTGATTATGAAGCACTTTATTTTGATTTTGTTCCAAAGAAGTATATTGTCAAGGAATAGCCTTTCAGTCCTTCTGAGCTTCCATTGAAGTTATTTCAAGCAAGAAATCTGTTTTTATTTTTATTTTTTTTTATTTCAACAAATTCAAGCAAATGCAACCAGTTCAATAAACAAGTAAACGACATATGTCCCTTTTCCTGGCTATATCTCAATGTCCTGGAAGAATATTATGGCTGTGACAATGCACACAGCCAGGGAGTGAATCTGCTGCATGTCAGTATTAGAAACAAGCAAACTCCCTCAAAAAGGTAAAGCGTACAACCCACATAAGGTTCAAAGACACCATTTATGTTTGTAACGATGAAATCCACATACTTAAACAAAAATCTATACTTCCCCTGACTATGATTCACAGTCTTTAGCAAGCCATGCATAATATTCTGCTGTCCTCTGACTCTCTTTTGCTTCAGTTCAGTTAAACGTTTTCATGACACTGCCCTTAGACAGGATAGCAATGATTTTAAAGAAGCCAATTTTAAAAGACTATCCTTCTGTCCTCATTTATCCTCATCAAGAATGGGTCTTTGCTAAATTTGGAGTAAAGTTCAGAACGTTATAGCAGAATGACAGCTCTGCTGTAGTTAAGTTTGAGTCACTTACTGTTTAAAAGATGGCTATCTAAGAGCGCCAAAATTCACATACTAACCCAAACTGGAATTTGTTGTGCCTCATGGGAACGTAGAGTGAGTTAGGGATTCAAATATGGGGTCATTTGAGCAAGAGGTTTCTGACATATAACTTCCTAAAAATTCATGTCTTTACAAAATAATCTGCTATTATTAACTTTTTTGTAGTGCAGCCTGGGGTTCAAACTATAGCACTAGCCCTCCCCAAATTGATTTCAGCCACTCGGGAGTGATATCAGCTACTACCCCACACCTTACCCAATAGCAAAAAAGTTATTAAGCATTAAATTTAGAACTCCAGGTTAAACTGGAGACAATCACCAAGCACTCTGTTATCATAGCAGCTAGGAAGCTCAAGGTCCGATGCGGTGTTCCTTGAACTTGAGCTACCCACATGCTATGAGTTTGATCCCTATCTTTAACAGCTTTCATAAGATATATGTTGTGCAAATTCATTGCATTCTGCAGTAGCTCCTTTTGGAAATTTGTCCTGAGACCAAAATTTCTTTTTTAAGAGCAATATTTCAAAATGTTCTAAAATCCATGTGCTACTCCATTTTAACTTTAGATTTGTTGTCAAGGAAATTAGCACTTATTAAACAGAGGGAAGATAAAGAATCTAGCAAGCATTTAAGATAATGTAATCATGTGCCTCACCCTTGTACTGAACAATGACATTGAGTGTGATCTAAGGAAAGCAAGTTCTTGGGCCATTTGATCAAGGGTTTCCAAACACATAGGCCCCCCTAACTTGAGCAGCTCAAAACATTTTCAGATTCTTACAGAGTTAGGGAATATGGGCAGGAGGTTGGAACACTGAGGGGGCATACATGTTGGAATTGTTGGAGCAGTGCAAGGGGCAAAGGGGTTGGGAGGGTGCAGAGAGGATTCTCTGATTCATTTCCAACCTTCATCCATTAGGTCTGTGCTCTGACACATCTACTAAGAGGCCAGCACACACTGAGACAATGACCCTTACTAGTATAAAGGATTATCCAAACTCTATTTTTTTTAAAAAAACCTAGTTCGATGACTAGAACATTGACAAAGAACTGGGTTTCCAAAAAATGACATTTTTCTACAATTCCTCAAAGAATAAGGAATCATCCTCAGAGGGATGACCGAAGGATTGCAAACAAACACTCCATATGCCAACACCAAGTGATGTGATGTGGGCTCACGGTGTCCTATGGAGAGGCCTTGAAACAAATGAAAGGAAGGAATGGTGGACTGAAGATGGGGGCATTGGAGCACATAGAGCCAAAGGGTGGCCTTGGAGATCCCTTCACGGCCAGAGCCCTAACTCAGGACCTGGCCCATCCAGGCCCCTGCATTCAGTCCTGGCTCTTACTAAGGGGGTGGGGGGTTGCTGCCTGCCAGGACTGGCGGTGGCTCTAGACAAGAGGTCTTTTGGGTGAGCAGATGGGTGGTGCTACAGAGACAAAACAGATAGGCAAGGTGGAGGGAGGGAGGATCCCCATTATCTATCTGGTGGAACTGTGGGTGGGCAGGGGATAGCAACATCAACAAGGGAGAGAGTCTTTTGTAGGGCTGGGAAGGAGGCAGCTCAGAAGTTAGTGAGTCATAGACTCATAGACTCAAAGATCAGAAGGGACCATCATGATCACCTAGTCTGACCGACTGCACAATGCAAGCCACAGAACCTCACCCACCCACTCCTGTAATAGACCCATAAACTCTGGTTGACATATAATGATTTAAAGACTTCAAGTTACAGAGAATCCACCACTTACACTCATTTAAACCTCCAAATGACCCATGCCCCATGTTGCAGAGGAAGGCAAATTGCTCCCTCCCAGGATATCTGCCAATCTGATCCCAGGGAAACTTCCTTCCTGAGCCCAAATATGGCAATCAGTTGGACCCTAAGCATGTGGTCAAGACCCACCAGCCAGACACCTGGGAAAGAATTCTTTGTAGTAACTCAGAGCCCTGCCCATCTAGTGTCCAACCACTGGCCATTGGAGATATTTGCTGCTAGCAGTCAGAGATCGGCTACATGCCATTGTAGACAGTCTCATCACACCAGCCTCTCCATTAATTATCAAGCTCAGTCCTGAAGCCAGTAGGTTTTTTGACCCCACTGCCCCCCTTGGAAGGCTGTTCCAGAACTTCACTCCTCTGGTGGTTAGAAATCTCTCTCTAATTTCAAGCCTAAACATGTTGATGGACAGTGTACATCTATTTGTTCTTAGGTCCACACTAGTGCTTGACTTAAATAATTCCTTTCACTCCCTGGTATTTATCTCTCTGATATATTTATTGAGAACAATCATAACTGGATATAAAGTGTTCATCAATAATTTTTCCTTAGTAACAAAGCCAAAGGTTATGGGTCTATCTGTTGTGGGCCGGGGTGACAGATTGCGTAAACTGCCCACCTGGGGGAAGGCCGGGGCTGTAGACTCATAAGCCGGCTGCTAATTCCCCTCAGCAGAGGCGCTGTGGCCTTCCTCGGAGCCTGGGACTGAGGAAGGGTCACGACGCCCCAAGCCGGACTGTGCTGAACGCTTACAATTACCTTAACTCTTCATTTCTGGTTTTCAGAGGTTTGAGTGTAACTGAACTTGAAATTCTTGAAGGGCAGAGGACACCAATGGGCAACTGTAACTATGTTAACAAAGCTTTGGGGCATTTAATAGTATCTTTAAAGTTTTCTAATGCTTATACAGCAAGATAAGAAAATGAGTAGATATAGGGCATATAAGGAAATAAATCAGGAACACTGGTAACTCTAATTTACCACTGTTTTTGTTTTGATATTGTGTTTCTGAGAGTAGAGGGAATAGGAAAAAGTGTAAGGGAAGTTTAAATACCAATAGTCCCTCTCTGCTCCTCACCTTCTCCCTTTCTTCTTGACTTTGGCCTATCCATTTGGTAGGATTGCTCAAACTATTTAGAGAGAAATTTTACAAAGTTTGTGTTTTGAGAGTTAAGGCATTCTGCAAAATTACACAAGGAAAAAGATTCCTTCTCAAATAAATATTGAGCTTCCTATTTTCCAGGAAAGTTATTTTTAAAATTTTAACTATTAGTTATGGTTTCTTACAGTCATTCACATATATTGAGCTGTAAATTTTGCCATTTTTAGTAATCTAACCTCAATTACTGATGCAATCTTTCCATCTTTCCATCAACAATATGTGGCTAAAAGTTTCCATTTACCCTGACTGTTTAATTGTGGTGCAGCCTTTTAAAGGTTGTAATCTGTATTTCTGTGCTTTTTTACACCACATAAACAATTACACCGGAAAACAGTGTGAAGCATTTTTGTTATCACAAATGTGCTGCAAGGAAGAAACACAAAATGGCATATTGGCTGCAACATTATAGATGAATGGCCTGTAAACACAATTAACATTACAACCTTTAGGCCAGACCTTGAAGCAAGGGTCAGTTGCACTTGATTTACAGGCTGCGTTTTGTACTTAATCTTAAGAGCTCAAAAGACAAAATCAAGCTCCCCTGCGCTGTTCACAGATCTCATCTCCACTGACCCCACAGGCATGTAGAGCTGTCACAGGCTGCTGTGTCTGCTCTATGCTTAACTCCCATAAAGAATGCTGCAGCCCATGTTGAAGTCCCTGACAATAGTTTTCTTCATACCCTGTGGTGTCTGTTCTCTATGGTTCCTACCTCCACCAGAGGGAAGATGGCCATATTCCCTTCTTAAGTCCCAGAGTGGCTTAGTTGCTTACCCTACTGAAAGGACCATTCACACATTTGATTCACTCAGCTTTATCAAGTATAGCAGGAAGGAACCTCCCATTAACTGAAACAAAACACACAGCCACTCACTTCAATAGCAATGAAGCCAGACACAGAAAAAGAAGAAAAATCCCACCATGGTCAGTAGATACAAGAGTAGAGCAAGGATCTGATGACAGAAGCACTGGCCAGAGGCCACTCTAGCTATAGGTAAGCTAGGCAGCTGTCCAGGGCAGCAGATTTGGCCTGGCCACACCTCTGCCATCACTGGGGAATGGGTTGGCCAAACCTCAGTGATATTGTGACCCCATGCACCACATCACAAACCCACTCACCGAAATTTGGCCTGTCCATCCCTACTCATGCTGGAGGAGCTGTTGCGCCAACTTTGAATGGTATGGGAAGCGGCATGTAAAAGTATTGCCTAGGGCAGCAGATTACCTTGAGTAGCCTCTGGGACTAGGTTTATCTGTTTTATTCATTAGACTGTGCAATAATCTCCATCAGTATCCCCAATTAAACAGCAGGTAGGGTGCTTCAATAAAAGTCCAGGCCATTATCATTGCACATCTTGAGTAGTATAACCTTCTCCTCTCTGACCTCCATAACACTTGTAACACTCCAGTCTATTGAAAATAGATGATTTTAGCAGTTTTCTAACCTGTCATTCTGATCACTTATCTCTACCCCCCTCATCTAATCTCTTTACTGGTTCCCCTGGTTTCACTGTGTTAAGATCACACTTCTCCTCACTAGAGCTGGTTGAAATTTAAAATTTCCTTGCTGCAGGAAATTGCAAGATTTCAAAAGTTGGTTTCATCCCAAATGATGACGAAGAGGCAAAATCTCCAACTTTTATACTAGACAAGATATTTTTGACTATTTTGTTTCAACTTTATTGGAATGTTTTATTTCAACTTTACCATTTTGAGTTTAATTTATAACATCATAGTCAAAACGATAGAGTCAAAACAAAAGTTTTTCACCTTATCAAAATGAGATTTTATTTTTGCCACATTGAAACAAAATGTATTGTTTTAATAAGGTTAAAAAAAATCAGTGATTTCCTGCAAAAAGTTTGACCAAATGAATGTTTCTGCAGTGTTTTGATTTAATCATATCAGCATTTTCTAAGAGAAGACTGTTCCATCTAGAAATTTTCAACCAGGTCTGGTGCTTCAAGAGTTTTCACAAACTGTGATTTTTTCTATTTGTCTGCTCTTATCTCTTATGAAGCACTCACACACATCTCTGCTTCTCCAGTGATGCCAGGCTCTATTCTCTTCAGGTTTAAACCCATGGTTTGGCTGGCTATATTCATTTCTACTGTAAAATGCCATTGATCATGTGTAATAAGGGCAAGATTTTCAAAAGTGAGTGCCTAAAGTCCATACTTAAGTACCTAACTAAGAGGCCTGATTTTTAGAATTGCAGAGCAGCTGCAGTTACTACTGAAATGACTGATTACAAACTATGGACCAATCCTACATTGTGATCTGCACAAGTGGACTTCATAACCCAGGCTGAACCCCACTGATTTGTATAATACAGACACAGCAGTTCACTTGAGTGCATCACTATGCACCAACCATTGGAACAATTTACCAAGGGTTGTGGTGGATTCTTCATCAATGACAATTCTAATATCAAATTTGGACGTTTTTGTAAGAACTATGCTCTAAGAATTATATTAGGGAAGTTCTATGCCTTTGTTATACAGGAGGTCAGACTAAATGATCTCAGTGGTCCCTTCTGTCCTTGGAATCTATTAGTCTGTGTATCTAGGGTTAATGCTTAATATAAAAAGGTCAGTTTACTATTATTTTAATTAAAATACTTAATACTAAGAGGTCATCTTAAAAATGGTATTGAAAGAAATATAACTCTGATGTTTCAGAGCTCAAAACAACATATAACTAGTAGGGATTAGAATAAGGACCTTCACTGGAGGTAGATTATCCCACATCTGCTGATGGTGGGGTTTCTTGCACCTTTCTCTGGAGCATCTGGTGCAGACTGTTATTGGATACTGGACTAGATGGCCCATGGGTTTGATCAACTATGGCAATTCCTAGATTTATATAGAAATGCAGACATCATTGCAATTAAAGATGGCCATGTTTAAAACAGCACAGAGCAATTCTAGATATTTCAGGACAGAAAGAAAAGAATACTGGTACCCAATTTAAGATATCACACATAGAAAGTTTTAGATAGAAACAATGCATTTTTCTAACTGGAATTTTGGTATGACAAAAACGCTACACCTTGGTTATATGTCTCATCCAAAATACAACATCTTTTATGGTAGATTGCTCCTCAATACTGAGGTATTATTTTATTGCCTAGATTTGCCATAGTTTTCTACCATCCAGTTACAGGAAAGATTATCCCAAAATAAGTATAAGCTATATTTATGAGAGCTGACACTGAGACTGTAGGAAGTGGTATAAATGCAAGCATATCCTACTTTAAGGTAGTATATGAATTCTAGGTAGTGCTTACCACAAATTAGTAATGCAGCTCTTGTACTCACAGTAAGATTTAAAAAAAATACAAAACATGGTGAACTGGCAGAAGTAAGCAAGTGAAAAAATAAATACAGAGAGGGACAGGAAAAAGCATAGTAATGGCATGCTACAGAACTACTTAGATCCTATAGTATCACAAACAATAACAATCAACGGAGAAAGCAGTTCTCAGATTATACAGTAAATTACTGCAGATATGACCCTAGAGGAATGCATGATGTTTCCTGTCGGATTTCTAAAGAGAGCATTGATTCCTACACTGATATTCTTTTGTTCTCTCACTCTCATGCTGCGTAGTCTCCATTCCTCATGCATTCTGCCTCATTTAGGTTCACTAGAAGTTCTTTTTTCCCCATAGGGAGCTGTCAGTGTTAGCTTTGTGAGTCCAGTTATTGCATTTCTTGGTCAGCAATAATCAGTGAAGTAAAACAAGGGCAGCATAATGAATAAAACTGCTCCTATGATTATCACTTGTTCTCTGACAAGTGGTTTAGAGCAACATAAGAAATGCCTTGTCTCATCCTTTGTACCTGTCTGGATGTTCTGATCCTGTCAGTAGTTTCTTGTATGTCAGGTGTACAGGATGCTTTCATGAGTTAATTCTGTGGTCAGACTGTGTCCAGTTGCTCCATGGGTGGGCAAATAACAAGAGAAAAGGTTTCAGGAGCCTTCATTGCATCCCTGATCTGTAACTGGGCACAGCTGTAGTCCCTGAACTCCCCAGAACACAGGGACTTCATCCTCTAAATGCCCCAGGCCAAGAGATACCTTTCAGGGATGGGGAGGCAGGGCCATGCATCAGCCAGCAGAGGTGAATGGGTAATATGTTTCACCTTTTTAGAGGTGTAGGAGCAGCTTTGCTCTTATTGCATATGGGCACCTCTACACCAGTTCTAATGTGGTACTATGCCCAAATACCCCGCAGTGAGTAAACATGACAAATACATTATCTTTGAAGACTATTTTAGTATATGCATTTTTAGTAAAGATGGTCCTGAGCTGAAAAAAATGGATCTGTCTTAGATCCATAATTGAACTTGAACAAAGTTCAAAGGTGCTTAGATCCAGATTTCTGACTGGGCTGATTTCAGAGACAGAAACCAGCTGTAAAATTTGATTCAGATCCAGTTCCCAGCTTTCCCACAATTTGGAGGTGTTTGATATTTTAGTCAGTGCTCATCATTACTAGATTATTCTGAACTAATACAGCATCAAAAGTCTAAGACGAGACATGTATATTGGGCAAGTGTTTCATTTCTGTTTGTGTAAAAAGGGCTATGCTAGACATTTCCTAGTCATATAATTGAAAGCTGTGTGGCCTGAAGATCTTCTGCAGGGTAAGGTACCCACTACTACCATTTGTTGGTGAACAGGGGGAAAAGTGGATAGAAGCTTCCTAGGGGAGGAGCTCTCTGCCATCATCTATAGGTGGTGAACAGGAAAAAGTACAGCTGCAGAAAGTGTTCATTTGCATAAGCTTTCTAGCGAGATATCTTCCAAGTGACACTTTGGGGACTCACCAGAACTGTACACAAACTCTGAATTGGTAGCGTAGTGGGACTGAACTGAGAAGGATGAGAGTGGGAAAAGGCCTTTATCTTGTAGCAAAACCCCTCGCAAGGGTTCAATATGCCATTGATCCCCCTCCATTTAAGGCTTTGTGAAGAGATGATGCCCAGACAACTCTGCAGTGAGAGATGGTGCAGAGGCGGCTCTTTACTGAAGCTGCAAAGGGCAGCAGCAACAGAGTTGAGTGAACTCTGATGAAGGTCCCGCCACCCAGCATCAATAAAGCTGAAATCACTATAGATGAGTTAGGTGCTGGAGCCTCAGGACTGGACCGGATGGCCCTTCCCGTAGGGGCTGGAGACAGGATAATCAATGACCAGATGTTCGTTTCGGACAACTTATCAATAGTGAACAGATCACCCTACATACCCAAAATGCAAAGCCTCAGAGAAACTGTGTAGTGGTTTGTCACATACCAAAAGAATAAGGGTATTTCACATAGAATCAATATAACAGAATCAAGCTTTGGGCCTACAACATTATCTTCTAGGTGTTTGCAAATTGATTGCTTAATTATTTGCTCCAATATCTTTCTGGGTACTGAACTTAAGCTGACTACTCTGTAATTCCCTAGGTTGTCCTTATTTCCCTTTTTATAAATTGGCATATATTTGTCCTTCTCCAGTCCTCAGGGATCTTTCCCGTCTTCCATGACTTTTAAAAAATAATCGCTAATGGGTCAGATATCTCCTCAGTCAGCTCTTTGAGTATTCTAGAATGTATTTCATCAGGGTCTGGTGACTTGAATACATCTACCTTGTCTAAGTAATTTATAAATTGTTCTCTCCATATTTTAGCTTCTGATCCTATCTCATTTTCAACAGCATTCACTATGTTACAGGTCAAATCGCTACTAACTTTTTCGGTAAAAACTGAAACAAAGACATTTAGCACTTCTGCCATTTCCACATTTTCTATTATTGTTTTCCCCCCCTCACTGAGAAATGGGCATACCCTGTCCTTGTTATTCCTCTTGATTCTAATGTATTTGTAGAATGTTTTCTTGTTACCCTTTATGTCTCTAGCAAATTTAATCTCGTGTGCCTTGGCCTTTCTAATTTTGTCACTACATACTTATGGTTATTTGTTTATATTCATCTTTTGTAATTTGATATCCTTTGTAATCCTTTGTAATTTTTCCACTTTTTGTAGGACTCTTTTTTGAGTTTCAGATCATTGAGGATCTCTTGGTTAAACCAGGGTAGTCTCTTGCCATACTTCCTATCTTTCCTATGCAATGGGATAGTTTGCTCTTGTACCATTAATAACATCTCTTTGAAAAATTGCTATCTCTTGAACTGTTTTTCCTTTTAGACTTGCTTGCATAGGGATCTTATCTACCAACTTCCTGAGTTTGCTAAAGTTTGCCTTCTTGAAACCCATTATCTTTATTGTGCTGTTTTTCCTCCTACCATTCCTTAGAATCATGAACTCTACCATTTCATGATCACTTTCAGGCAAGCTGCCTTCTACTTTCAAATTCTCAACCAGTTCCTTCCTATTTGTTAAATTTAAATCTAGAGCAGCCCCTCCCCTAGTAGCTTTCTCCACCTTCTGAAAGAAAAAATTGCCTCCAATACATTTTAAGAACTTGTTGGATAATTTGTGCCCTGCAGTGTTATTTTCCTTACAGATGTGTGGGTAGTTGAAATCCCCCATCACTACCAAGTCCTGTGCTTTGGATGATTTTGTTAATTGTTTAAAAAAAAAGCCTCATCTACCTCTTCTTCCTGGTTAGGTGGTCTGTAGTAGGCCCCTACCAAGACATCACCCTTGTTTTCTATCCCTTTTATTCTTACCCAGAGACTTTCAATAAGACTGTCTCCTGTTTCCATCTCAACCTCAGTCAAAGTATATACATTTTTAATATGAAAGGTAATACAGCTTTTTCAGAAAGGACAGGCAGGGAAAAATGGGAAGAGGTACCTTCTATATCAATATTCCAGTCATGAGTGTTATCCCACCAAGTCTCTGTGATGCCAACTATGTCATAGTTTAGTTTGTTTATTAACTAGCATTTCAACATTAGTTGTGTTTATTAACTAGCATTTCAAGTTCTTCCAAGTTAGTCCCCATACTTCTCGTATTAGTATACAGACATCTAAGCTACTGATTTAATTTTTCCCATATGTCCTCTCTTGTCTCTCCCTTTCCCTGCCATAATAGCCCATGCTCCCCCCAGATTCTGACCCTTCTCCCAGGTCTCCATGTTTTTGACTTACCTGTAGGCTTTTGCCACCTGCCCCCATTGAACCTAGTTTAAAGCCCTCTTCACTAGGTTAACTAGTCTGTATCGAAATATGCTCTTTCTCTTTCTTGATAAGTGGACCCCATCTCTGCTTATCAGTCCTTCTTCCTGGAACAGCGTCCCATGATCAAGGAAGCCAAAGCCTTCCTGGGACACCATTCTCACAGCCAGGCATTCACTTCCTGGATGCATCTGTCTCTGTGTGGGCCCCCACCCTTGACTGGAAGGATTGACAAGAATACAACCTGTGCCCCCAACTTCTTCATCTTTTATCACAGAGCCTTGTAGTCACTTTTGATCTTCTCAGGGTCATACTTTGCGGTGTCATTGTGAGGATTCAAGACATCCCATTGCTTGGATTCAAGACATATTTCACACCTCACTGATCTGAAGTCTAAGAGGGAAGTACTGAAAGGCAGAATGAGCAAAGATCAGAAATCTTTAAAAGGAAAGGTGAGGCCAAAAAGCATTTTCCTTTCAGATCTGCAAATCAATGGCAGAAGACTGACATTCCAGATCGTGAGCCTAATCAACTTAGTGAGAAGAAGTCACAACACTGCCAAATGCTCCATCTCTAATTGTTGATATTGGATGTTTAGTGATTAGTGTGAATACTAGTGAGACATGGTATGTTTGATTGCAAATTGATAAGGTTTAATGTATAAGGTTTTTCACAAATATATTAGTTAAATATAAAGCTTAAAATTAATTATAATATATTATATTTATTAAGCTTGGAGACGAAGTAATTATTTAGAAGGCTGTATAAAGGAAAGGCTTTTTTTAGGGGCTTGGCTAGAGAGTTAGTGGATTTTTTGGTTTGCTTGGTAATATTTTTGAGGAATTAGGTGTTGATGGAGCGTGCCTTTTTGTTTAAGTGGTGATTTTTAATATTTTTATATCTAATTTTAATTAATTATTTTAATTTATTATTATATATTAATTATTTACATTGGGTTTTTATTTTTTATTATATTTTATTTTTATTATGATAATTGGGGTTGTTAATACAACATCTGGTGATAGGAGGGGTGGTGTAAAAATATGCCCTTTGGCAGTGAAAAAGTGTACCCCCAGACGTTCAAGGATAACTTGTTCCCATTACCGTTATCTATCTGCAGCTGCAAGCATACATGTTGTGTATTTCATCTTGTTATGTGCTGTGGTATGCAGAAACAGAGACATCTGCAAGGTTACTCAGTAATCCTTTTCATCTCTGCCAACCAGAAGATATCATGCTACAGGGGTCAGAATAGCGAAGCAAGCAACTGAAGCTATGCTAGGCCTGTAGAACAGTGGTCAGGCAACACAAATTGCCAACACAAAATACCCTTGGTGGCCACCATAGCTTAATAGGCCACCACCACGACTCCTTGATACACACCTTTGACTATGTCTTACGGTACCTCAGCCAGGGTCTGAGCGATTAGGGTTTTTTTTCCAGCAGGGTATGCAAGGGATTTTTAGTTTTTTGAGTTGCTTTAGGGATTTTTTAGTTTACTAAGAGTCCCACTGCAACCATTATAGCAACTATTTGTAACATACATGTGAGCACAATGGGATGCAGTATTAGATTTATAATTTTAGTGGCAGTAGAGGATCATCTCAGTAAGGTTTTTTCTTAACTGTGTTTTGTGGCAGCTTTTGCAGCATTTAGGACTTTGGTTACTTTCGTTTTATTATGTTTGGTTATTATTAAATTTATGGTTTTTAATTGTTTTTGAATATGTGTAAGCAGGGCTATTATATTTGTGTGTGTTAGTATGTGTTGAATTAAATTGGTATAGATTATTAATAATATGGGTTGAATGTACTTAATATTAATATTTATTATTAATTTAAATATATTTTGGTATTTTATAAATTATATTATATATTTTAATATAGCAATATTGCAATAATATTTTTGGGGCAAAATTAATATTTTAAAATAAATTTTATTAATTATAACTTGGGTACATTGCGTGCATATGAACACAACTTTGTTCAACTTACTCAACAGTAGAATTAATACTATTATTATTATCAAGTTTCATTTTTTCCAATGTGGGACAGAACCACTGAGAATCTAAGTAAATCTGTTTGCCTAGGAGCTTAATGGGTTCCTCCTAAATTAACCCTGTGTTTCTCACAAGGGGGCTAGGGTAGTACACAGGAGCTCAGTACAATTGCAGTCACTGTAGTTCCCTGAATACAAGGAATGCTTCTCTCTAGAGCCACCAAGGACACAACACATTCCAGAAGTGGTGGTGGAAGCAGAGCTAGCTAGATGTGCAGGTGCTATGTATTTCACCTCTGGAAGTGATAGAGTAGTGAACACCTTCTCCCTGCACAGTCTTTGAGACTCATCCTGCTTGAGAACCTCCCAATGGGGATACGGTGCTCTATAATGTAAGCCAATGGCTAAAAGCCATGGCGGATCCCTTAATATATGGTGGACACAGTTTTCAGCCCAGCTTTAGGCCACATTGCTTGTGCCTGCAATTTTGTTTGTGTAAATAACTGGGTGCAATTTGCACTCCAAATTTGTGAACCCACAATAGGCCCTTTTGATGTCTAAGTACAAGATCTGAAGGTTATATAGATGGCATCACTGTTCATGAATAGAATTAGCTCTTGGGCTGGGAAGGAGGGGAAAATCTAAAATTTCAACATGTCTATGCTATTTCTAAGCAATATTTTAGGGAGGAAATAGATGCTGTGAGGCTGCTCACGATGCATGATTGATCAGATTACAGTATGTTTTGATAACTCAGACATCTACTCATTAGTATGACACTCAGCTTCCAAAGCTCCTTCAAAGTAGCAAGTAATTGATCATATAATTGAAATCAGTTGTAGCCTGGACATGCATCTTGGAAAGCTTCCAGGGTCTGTTTTCCTCCAATTTAACAGAGTTGTGTATAACTGTTCTGAGAAGTCTGAATTTTCCTTCATTTTGCTACATAACATGCAGGGTCCCGAATGAACCACAGTCTTAAATTCATGGGGAGAAGAGGACCCAGAGAGACTGATTGTGACCCCTACTCTGGCCCCATACACCTGTAAGGATCCTAAAAGGGCATTCAGGATCAAAGGTAAGAACAGAGTCATACCTGAAGCTGAGAGTAGTGGAGGAATTCATAGTCACGTTTCAGGCCTGGATCAATAGCAAAGATCGGAGACTGATCAGAAGGTTGTTACCACTCTACCTGTGTTGTCACCTTTTGATCCATCTGTATACACTTGGCAAAACTCGCTCCATTTTTCATATGTTAATTCAGAAATTTCATTTGACTTAATGTGTGGGTTTTTTCTTCCCTTGTTTTTCTCATACAATTCCAAATCCACAAATGGAGGAATAATTGTCTCACGGTTATTTGATTTTCCATTACTAAAAAATTATATATCTCTCAATTTATCTTTTTCACATATCTCCTTTACCCATTTTTTGAGTGTGAGGAAGTCTGTGGCAATCCATAAAATTTTGTCTATCAAGCTCCAAGCAGTCCTCATGAATCTGTTGTGTGGTTCTATTTTCATGATTCCCTTTTACCTTTGCCCAAAAGGCTGTATCTAATAGTTTCATTCTCAGATTTATAGATGCTGCTCCAGTAGCCATTAGCAGCACACTCACTGGTGTGATCACTTCTCTATGCTTAGTGAGTAGCAAGGCTGAGGAAATATTGAAGACAAAAAAAGAGTTTTGGAATTTTCAAAAAGCTGATTAGGTCCTTTTCAAGATTAAATTTGATGAATATTTATGTAGTAACTGTACTAGTGACAACTAAGAGAATTGTATAACAACATAATAAAAGGAATTACAGCATGAGCTGATCTGGTCATCTGCAATATATCACGTTATGGTCATTTTACCACCCTCAGCAACTGGAATTGGAATTTCCCAGAAGATGAAGCACAGAATCTAGTCGAATAGTTTTCTTTTAATGTTACCCCCAAATCAGTGCCACCGACCAATAATTAAAAAGGAAGACAGAATGAAGGTTGTGGGAGAAGATAAGGGTGAAGAAAGAATAGGGAGATGGCAGGAGACAGATAGGAGGAAGTCAATTTTAAAAAACAACAACAAAAATATCCATTTTCCCTCCATACTCTTACAGTAATTCTTTCCTCCCTCAGTATTTTAACTGATATGAAAATATTCTCTCTCTCACCTCAATTTCAACATTATTTTTAAAATTATACAAACAGAAAACACTCTTGTCCATTATTATGAAGATGCAGAGTCAAGGTTGCAACCAGCTCCTATTATAAATCTCTATTTCAGGACCTCTGTGATTTTGGCACAGATTGGTTTGGCCTGAAGATTATTACAGTTACTCTGAAGGCAAAGGAGAGCATCTGAAAAGTTTGAAGGAAATTTGTCAAATTGTTTTCACATAATGCCAAGGGGAAAGAAAAGAAAGTTTAAGTGACTTGCTAAAGGTTACATTGGATGTCATGGCAGAGCATATCCGCTAGAGCATTGTGTCTCTTATAGCAATTGCCTCAAAAAACACTAATTAAGTTAACTGTAAACTGAGAATAGTAATGAGTACCCACCTTGGTAAGGGGTTTTTCAGTGTCTGCAATTTGTAGAGCAGGACAGTTCCAATAGCTCAACCCATGCAGTAAGGGTGAAGTTAGATAGGTACCACTAACACGAGAGATAATAAAAAAAGACCTGTGCCTTCTGTTACTGATCTTCTCTATCTCATCTGTCTCTCTTTCTGAATGACTTAGGTTATAAAGACCACATTCACCTTGTTGGGCAGAGGGGTGTGTAATTTATATTTGCTGCTCTAACTGGGAAAACTGGGCCAGACAGCAGGTTGACTTCAAAGAAGACAAGTGGAATTACCAGAGCTACTTTCTTTCCTGGGTTCCATCAGGGAGGGATTCCTTAAATTCCAGATAGGCAAAAGTGCTGAAACAACACAGTTCCTGACCAGCTTGGCCCTGCCCTCTCCAGGCCAACTTTGCTTCCTTTTGAGCTTGAACTCACTGGCTCCAGACTTCTGCCTTGCACTGCTCTAACCTCTGCTTCTGATGCACTTTCTACTTTTAGGGACTCAGGGCCTGGGTTCCACTGGCCAAAACCAATGAAGTAATTGTGGCACAATGTCCTCAGAATAAATTCTCTTCCCACAAATATTTTGATTTTTCTTCTACTATTAATTTACACCTCCACTCTACTTTTTCAATTATTTTATTTCTTTGGATTTAAAAAATATAGCTATACATGCTCATACCAGGCTCTAGGCTTCCATATTCCAAAAGTTAAAAACTTGCCAAATACAAGAGTAATTCCTATTAATATAACCAATCCCATTCCCTCCTCAACTATCTGAAAAAGATGGACTTCCCTGCATGCCCAGAAGGTTAACAAATCCAGGCTCTGGGTAACAAAGGAAAGGAAGAGAGCTCCAAAAGAGAGGAACCCTCACAGTGAACACCCCGTTATCAGCTCCCTCTTGTATATATCAAGGGGACTCTGGACTGAGTGCCTATCCTACTCTCTGTCTCTCCCCTTATGACTATATCAAAAGGTAATCAGGTCCCAAGCCTTTAGGTCTTTAGAGGTTAAAAACAACACCTTGAATTCCACCCAGAAACTTAATGAAAGTTAATGCAGGTCACAAAAGATTGGATCATCATGTTCGCAACGTGCAATTCAATGTAATAAGCCACTGCAGCATGGTGCACTAGTATAGCCTCTGAACGTTCCCTGATGTTGCCCCCATGTAGAGCACATTACACCAATCTCATCTCAAATGACAAATGTTTAGATAATTCTGGCAAGATGTCTCCCTCCTCTATCCAGGGGCACATTGAAAAAACATGTCCTAGGGACACATCTGCTAGCAGAACATCCAGGAAGAGCCCCAGACCCAGCAACACCCGCAGTTGCACAGCTGTTTTACAAATGGAGGTTGCAGTCCCTCAGTGAGGGGTGCCAATATAAATTGTTCTAACTCTTCTTGCTGGTTCCTTGAGAATAACTCTGTCTTGTCTGGATTAAGTCACAGACAGCTACATTCCACCCAAGCCACAAGATCACCAAGGCACTAGGTAATTTTTCTAATTATCATCCCTAACATATCTATGGCATTATTTGTTATACTCCAAAAACTAGCATGGGAAATTACTATTATTACATAAAAAGTAAGAACTATTTTAACTAGAAAAAATACTGCAATGGTTTCTATTAAGACATGTTTTATTTAGGTTATGGGTATGTTACTGCTGTGCGCAGTAACTGAATATTTTAAAATCATACAAAAATATATCGATTTTTTTGTAATTACGGTAATACTTTCCTTAAAGGGGTACTTTGTAGATGAGGAAAAATATTAGAAATACTCTGGTTATATTTCACAAACATTTAATCTCTCTCTTCAGTGATGATGATTGTCCCCATTTTTATCATTTTTTAGTTGGTGGTAGTGCAAACATTCCTTAAGCAGGAAGCATTTAAGATACACATTTTGTTCTATAGAAGTATATCTATTTTGTCAAACATAACAACAGAAGATGGTAAGTATATAAACACAATCAAATGTAAATGGTAAGCTCTGTGGGGGTAGGGATAGTCTTTTTGTTCTGTGTTTGTACAGCACTTGACACAATGGGGTTCTGGTCTATGACCAGGGCTCATAGGTGCAACCAAAACACAGATAATATGGCCAGTCTCTCACCATTTAAGGCACCTAAAAATGTGTCTTATTAATTTCCTCTTTATCATGGACACTGGGCTGTTGGCATTATTTTATTAAAATAAAAGTTACAGTTACACACTAAATCATTTGTTTTAAAAAATACATATAAGAATTACATGAACTTTCCAAAAGGAAGTAGAAAAAAAAACTAGGTCAAAGCTGTGGTCTAGTGGCTTGACATTGTGGCTTGTAAACTTTTACATCAATTGGAACGTTTTATGCATTTTTAACAATCCATTCGCAATTTTCCTATGGCTTCAAAATATTCATTGCACCTTTATTCTCTATTCTAATATCATTGTTAGAAGTCTGTCCGAGGTATTATCAAACAAAGTATACACATGCAAATTCTAAATATCACAGGGGATGAAAGGTCTCCAAGAATTAATTTTTCTCAAGATGCCAGATTCATATCCTTATTACTTAACAAAGGCATAAAATATTCACAAGCTAGTGTGACTTGAACCAGTGATAAACTGCCTGTATTATCTGTGGAAAGAGATAATGTGGTTCAAATAATGAGTGCTTAGCACCTTGTGTCATCAAGTATGTACCACTTAGAAATGAACATTATGCACCATTATGCACACAGTAATACCCTTAGTATTTTATAAACAAATGCATTCTTCACATAAAAGGGGAAAGATGATTCTGTTGTGTTTACTACTTTATCTTTCCTTTCCTGACTTCTGTAAATTTGTCCTTTAAAAAAAAAAATTGAAGATGCCCCCATATCAAGATCCTATCCATCACACACCACAGGCACTCATAATCTACTCTCACCTTTCATTCAGAATATTACCATTATCAGCATGCACAGGAATAGGCACTGAAGCAATTATTGTATAAACTAGTAATGACTAGACCATATGAAATAGAGAAGATAATATATGTAGAAATTCAGGTGTTCACAATTTGCAGATAAAAATCATGGTGAAATCTTACACAAATATATTGCTTTTCATTGCCCCCCAATATATTTTAAGAGAAAGGGATTTACTGTAGACTTAAGTTGGAGAAAAAAATAAAATAGTGGCATTAAAGAGGAATTGTTATCTTTACTTCTCAGTTACAAATCTGACCAGGTAGGTATTGAACAAGTACACTTGGAAATTCCTACTGATCAGGGAAGACACTGTGACTCACAGATTATATTATTTACCACTAGATTAATACCTTTATCCCAGTGAATAATTACTGGAGTTTTCAGATACTGTAAAAATGTCCTCTAGATTGCATTGTCTATAGGTAATGCCCTTTCAAGATCTATTTTTCTGTGGACAGCCACTGTCTACCATGCATTTGGCCATGCCTGAAGCAATTTCATGGATTTTACATAAAGAAAATGCAATTGTGATCTAGACCATGGCTTTATTGCCACTGCTGGCATGGAGGTGAATTGCCTGAGGGGCAGTTACCGGAGGCATGCTATCTGCACAGTGAGGAGGCTGGCAGCATGACTATGTGGGTCACAGGAAAACACTTGAGTGGTATGTTCTACACCCTGTAGGGATATACCTCCCATCCACATTCCTCACCACCCTCCTCAATGACCTCTGAGCATTCATATATATGGAAGGGGGCCATGATCCTGTTTCCTTTCCAAGTGTGAAGTGAGTGCTTCAGGCCATAGAAGCTTTTTCCCTCTTTACTCAAAGGAAACTCAAGCATGTCCTACATAGATGCCTGGGATGGAGAAAATCTGCTTGTACCCTTGCACACATGCACAATGTCTTCATGTCAGAGAAGCAGGGGAAGAATGAAAGCAGAAACTTGAATTCAGCTCATTTTATACTCTAGCAACACATTCAGTCTTATTGCATAGAAGCCAGAACTGATGGAAAACCCTTGTATTTTTCAGGTGTTTTTCTAAATACTGGTTTTAGTAGGCTGAAATGACCACAGATCCCAATTCATTAGATTTACCCCTTATCTCCATTGAATTTTTCGCCCTTATTTATCTCCCCCACCCCACTCCTCAAGGAAGGAGAGACAATGTGGCAATTTGATATGGAGTTTGTGTGTGGGAGGATGGGAGTTTAACTCATGACTGTGTTTTGTTGCTCCTCCTTCCCAGTATAGGACATTAGAGGAGCTACTGACCTGGTATCTCCAATATGTGGATAACTTAAGCATCTATTTCATTGGATCCACCCAGGAAACCAGCATACCCAGTTCCTTGGCAGTACTTGGATTTGGATGAAAGTAAATTGGCTGTGACAATCTAGAGAAGATTGAGATAACGCTGGAGGGGAGAAATAGCTGTAAGAATTGGTAATGCTAACATTCGTTCTATCAAGGGAGTTTTCCTTCCTTTGGTTATTCAGCTTTGCAGTTTGGGGTTCTTACTGGATCATCAGCTGTTTTTAGGTGTCCAGATAGCAGCCATGATCAGAAGTATTTTTGTCTTCTGCTCTTAGCTAGGGGGTTGTGGCTAAATGAATGAAGACCTCATCAATGATTCATCCCTTGGTTATTAAGGATCTTGAGTACTGCAATGTACTACACAGGATCTATTTTTACTTCATAATCATGGAATCATAGAAATGGAAGAATGGAAGGGACCTTGGTAGGTCATCTAGTCCAGTCCCATGCACTGAGCCAGGACTAAGTATTATCTAGGCAATACCTGGCAGGTGTTTTTCTAACCTGTTCTTAAAAAATTCCAAGGGAGATTCCACAACCTTCTTAGGTAATTTTGTTCCAGTGTTTAACTACCCTTACAGTTGGAAAGTTTTGTCTAATGTTCAACATAAATCTCCCTTTCAGCAATTTAAGCCCTTTACTTCTTGCCCTGTCCTCACTGGATAAGAAGAACAATTTATCACCCTCCTCTTTATAACCACCTTTTATGTACCTGAAGTCTGTTATCATGTCCCCTTTCTTCAGACTAAAGAAACCTAGTTGTTTCAATCTTTTCTCACAGATCATTTAATCATAGACCTTTAAGCATTTTTGTTGCTCTCCTCTGGACTTTCTCCAATTTGTCCACTTCTTTCCTGGAGTGCGGTACTCAGAACTGGGCACAATGCTCCATAATGGGCATGTATGCTGGGATTTTCAAAAGCACTCACCATAAATATAACTGCTCTTATTGAGGTCAATGAGAGTTTTGACTGAAATGGAGGGACACTTAGGCTAACACTGACTGCTTCTGAAAATCTCAACTTTGAAGTTTTAATGTTACTGTGAGCTTGGACTCAGTGAGTTTTCACTTGATACGTTTCTGATAGTCATATATAAAAGGCTAGCTAAAGATATACAGCACATTATTTTCATAATGATACATAAGACCCTGATTCCTGTCTATTTTAGGAATTTGTATAGCCCCTGTCAACATGGTATGTGAATACCTCACAATCTTTAATGTATGAAGAACATTTTGTTTTTTCTTTTGAGCAAGGATTATAATGTAAAATCATTTTGTAATGCCCATCAAATCCTTCTTTGCACCTGTGTTGCTGCTTGTATCCAAAGTTATACTACTGCAGTGGTGAAAAATAAAATTTAAATATGACTGATTAACAGAGTGAAATGGCAAGTGTCTTTTAGCTTCCCTAAAACTTATTCTACTGTGTAGCTGAAAATGGAAAGGAAAGGCTTTATTTTGTCTCCCAGTGGCAGACAATCTGATTCGATATTGGGAGCAGTGTGTGGTGGATATATTTAAGTTCAATGCTATTTAGCTTTTCTATAGACCAGCTGTTTCAAAACCATTTAAAGGTTCAGTACACTATTAATTTTATTTGCCTCTCAAAACTAAATATTAAACTATGTCTGTTTTATTGTGATAAGATGCTGCCAGTGATTTGGAAAACAACATTACTTTGGGCTGAAAAGAAACATTGGATATGTTGTACTTCACCTTGTTATCCCACATGTCTTCAGCAGTGTTGCACTCAGTTCGCAAATTGCTCTGCTACCTAAAGAATCAAAGAAATCAAATAATCCTTAATCTTTAGAGTGTAACTGTTTGTTATGAGTTCACAACTTTACCTTTCACTCCTGCTGGTTATCTACATATGTTTAATGGGGTTGAAAGACTTGGAAGGTATGAGATCTAAAATACTCTAAGCTTTACAAATAGTTACATCAAATTTGTGAAGCATCACAAGATTTAAGTTACAAAACAACTCATGCGGCCTGACAAAATAAATTAAAATATCTTTGGGAACATCATGCAGGAATTGTCCAATAATCAGAGAAGATTGTACAAAATGAAGTGGATAACCCAGCTTCTTACTATCTATGGGTCCTTTTCACATTGAGGAATACAGTTATATAGTTTTGTTTTGCCTTCAATCCTTCCCTCTCTTATATCTTTATATAGATTTAGCTGACCAAAACAGTACAGAAAATAAATTACTTTGCCATTAACTTAATGGTGGTTAGGACCTAGATAGAAGTGGATCTTCTAAACAACTCAGGACCACTGAAACCTCTCCCATGAAAGTCTCTACTGACCTTTTCTAAGCTAACAATCAGAAACAGTAGTACTCCATCCTCATCCTTCGATATCTGTCAGCTGCCTTTGACACACTCAACCATGCTCTTCTTCTTGAAATCTTGTCCTCCTTTGGATTCCATGGCTGTCCCCTCCTGTTTCTCCTCCTACATCTTTCATCACTCTTTCAGTGTGTACTTACGAGGATCCTCTTTATCCACACTCCAACTTTCTGTAGAGATTCCATAGGGCTCTGTCCTTGGTCCCCTTCTCTTATCTCTAGGTAATCTACACTGAAAATACAAATTCAGATACCATTTCAATGCTGACAAATCACAGATCTATCTCTCTACTCCAAACCTGTTGTCTTCTGTCCAAACTAAAGTCACATCTTGTCTCTCTGATATCTCTTCATGAATGTCTAGCTGCCAGCTCAAACTACACAGAGCTAAGCCAGATCTCCTAATCTTCCCCCATAGCCTTCCCCACTACCTCCTTTCTCAATCACTGCGGACAACACCACCATCCTGCCTGTGACTCAGGCCTATTACCAGTGTGATAATGTCAAGTTAAATCTCTCTCTTAAGCCTCACATCTAGGCTATATATAAATCTTGCCAATTCTTTCTGCGCAATATCTGAGTTATGGCCTTTCCTATCCATCCACACAATTAAAACTCTCCTCCAAGCTTTTATTATCTTGCATCTCATTTACTGCAACATCCTCCTCTCTGGCTTTGAAAAATGCAGTCTTTCCCTTCTCATATCAATTCAGAATAGTGCTACAAAGATCATTTTTCTAGGCCTTCGATTTGATCATATCATCCCTCTGTTTTCAGCCCTTCATTGGCTCTGCCTTCTCTATCACATCAACATAAACTGATTGTGCCTATCCCCACCCTACCTATCAACTCTTTTTCCTCGATGCTCACCTCTGATCAGCCCATATTGCCAGTCTCTACTACCCACTTGTTAAATTTTCAAACACCTTTGTGCTTTTTCCCCTTCATGCCCCTCATTCTCAAGAGCCACAAAGCCACTTCATTATCCTCCTTCAAATTCCTCCTCAAAAAACTCTCCTTTTCAGTTATGCCTGCAATAAAATTTGAAAATGGTTAGGCTGCTGGTGTGCTGAAAGCATAGCCTATGGTGCTTGTGACAGATATGGCTATTTCCTGCACTAATTTTGGGAGATATTTCTATATTATGTGTATATATCATTGTGAGCCAGGGACTGTCTGTAATTCCATCAGGATGGGTGACTATTGCCCTCCAGGAACTAAGAACAATAAGGGATTATCAGGCAAATTCACACAGGCATAGCACTTCCAGACAGGTATCACCGCCTGGGATAGGCTTGCATATACCGGCTCAAACTGGATACTCCAGGGACCAACAGACAAAGAATGAATTTTTGGATAAATAGCCTGAGTTTAAACTAATGCAGGGCCTTCTTTCTGAACCAACATATGGACAGAACCTTCTGTATAAGGGAGTGGGGTAATTCTTGGAGAAGGCTTGGAAAGAAAGACACCTGTCAGAGCTCAAGATTGGAGTTGGGATGATCTCTAGTGTACATATTAACATGTTCAGGTTCTTTTATTGTTTTTATATGTTTTCTTTGTAATCTTTTCAATTTAAAATACATGTGTTTGCTTAAAAAGAGCTGTGTGGTAACTTACAACTGTGGGCAATTATGCTGTTTATAGTCTCTGAGGAAAAAGCAAAGGGCAGACACTGGCCATTTAGACCATCTAGCTTGCTGGGGATAAATCAATGTAGGCAGGGAACAGTGCAACCTGGAAAAACTCTGGTCAGATGGGAGAGAGATGAGGGTCTCTGGCCACAAGAGGTGATATTTCAGGGGATGGAAGTCTAAAAGTGGGTGCCCTGGTGAACCATGGATAGGGAATATAGTTGTAATTTCTCTGAACTGTGACAATGATAACCTATATTGTCTCACTGTTTCCTTGTACTTCTCTCTCTGCCGATATTCAGCTGTTGTCTCTTGTCTTCTACTTACAGTGTAAGTCAGTGAGGGCAGGGACCATCTTTTTGTTCTGTTTGTACAGCATCTAGCACCCTGGGAACCTGGTCTTGACTAGGGCTCTTAGGAGCTACAGTAATGCAAACAAAAATAAGTAATAATAATATGTCTTTTTAGCAAACCGTGTTTCTCCTTAAAACATTTGTTTGGGACAGAACTAGGTGAGATATCAAGAAGTTTCTTGCACCAGCCTCTTCTGAGAACCAAATTTTATGCTAACAAACATTAAACCTAACATACACAAAATATTATAGCTCAATATTTTATTATCCTGCAATACCATCTTGGGAGGAAAAACAAGCACCTCTCTCTAGGCACACAAGATATAAAAAAGTTATAAAGCACGGATAGGTGAAACAGCAGACAATTTGTATTAGTAAACATGATATAAGCTTTTCCAATCTACAGTTGTCATCCATATTGTGTAACTGCCAGGGAGGGGAAAAAAAAATCAAAGATCTGCTGAATAGGTAACCAACCTCTTGTCTTCCCACATACAACAAAATAGGCTTGCCAACAGGGCCAATATTGAATTTATCAACATCTCCTCACCTACAAAATTCAAAGTCATCTGAATAAGTCAGAACAACAAATGTTAAAACAGAAGGAGATTGAATGTAGTAGAGATTAATAAATATCATTATATATATTTTCATTCATAGATTATAATACCAGAAGAGACCACTGTGTCCATCTAGTCTGACCTGTATAGCACAGGCCATAGAAATATATAGGTAAATATTATCTGCATTTTACAGATTAAGATTGAGACACAGATGGGTTCATTACTTTTTCAAAGGCCATGCAGTGAATAAGGGTTAGAACAGTTGTCAGTCAGGGTTGTCAGTCAGTTAGAGCGTGCATGCTGGTGTGAGTTCCCCTCTTGACGCTGTCTCAGCTTCTGCAACTAGCTGAATCGAGAGACCATGTTAAGCACAACCCATAAATTACCACAGACTCAGTTAAGCGGCAAAGGTACTCGGCCAGGTTTACTGCAAGCGAAGCACAGTGCTAGTGTCCCATAAGAGTTACAGGTACAATAGGACATGTATGCTCATCACACAAACAACGGGACTTTCCGTTACCCCCCAGGCTGGACAAAGATGTGCCTGCTCCGATCCCCTTCAAGTTACACAGTACCTCTTTGATGTCATTGATATTGACTATGGTACCTTGCCTCCAAATCAAGCATAACATCTTCATCCATCCTCTTTGTATCTTTACCTTAAGGTTGGGGTGTCTCTGTACTGTCTCTCATGATTGTGTTCATGCACTACTGCATCTTGGGGAGAGCTTGTACTGCTGCCCCATATTGTACTGCTGTTCAGGGAGTACTAGTACGGTCTCCCAGGATTGTGTTTCTGCAGTAACTATGTATCGGGGGAATTAGGACTAATACTGCTTTAACAAAACTGTGTTCTCTTACTGCTCCTTAGGAATGTCAATACATTAACAATGCTGTGTTGCTGCCAAGTTCCTGTATCAGTCAGTGAACTTGTAAGCAGGCAAGCTGTTGCTGTTTCCTAAAGCCAGACTTTGGTTCAGGCCTCAGCTCTTGCATCTAGTCTTGTTATACTAAGCCTCATATCTCAGCCTCTCACTTTCTACCACATTCCCCCATTTTTTGTCTTTTTATGGGGAGGATGTTTTACCTATCGGCCTTGAAAAGTATAATACATGGACAGAAGGTGACCACCTTGTATTACCATCATACATTCATGCCCCTCTGTCCTTAGTCTGCACATTCCCTCATATGATTGGTGGACAGATTTTATCTTCCAATTATTTTTAGTTCCTTATAGTGAGCCTGGGAATGTTAGCCCCAGGACCATTCAGCGAAGAAGTATAGTAGTCACCTTTTGTTACAAATATGCCTTTTTTGTCTAGTACCAGTGCATTAATCAGCAACAACATGCCAACACCTCAGATGCCACCTTCCTTACTAGCAACCACACACCTAAGTGCATACACTTACCCTATAATTTCTATGATATAGCTTTAAAACTTCAAGCATGCAGATCCCCTTAATAAATTCAGTGTGTACATTGTAACATGCTCCATCAATGACAGGTCAGGAAACCTCAAGATTGTATCTACATGTGGTGGTCAGGTCTGTCATTCACAGGACAACCCAATTTTTATCCTGTTGTTCTAAGTTGTAGGCAAGGTAATGATGGATGGAGATGTTCAGCTGGTACTATAAACTTTTTACATTACATTCTTAAGCTAATAAATACAATACAATTCTCCTGTTACATATTAATAACACACGTAAAATAAAATTGATTATACCTGGGCATAAAACTAAAACCATCACCAAAACAATAAAAATTTAAACAGTATTCATTACCATGGCTTTGTTAATGGTTGAAGCCAGTCCCCTTTCCACATTACATTGTAATTTAATTCTTTTCATTCGACAATGCAAATTACAACAAAATCCAAAAAGGGAAGTGTAGTGAGTGGGGGTGGCCTCCCTCAGAAACTGACAGGGAGAAATAGGCCAGGCCTGTGGGGGCGGAGCCAGAGACTGCCTGTCCGCCCACCCGGAAGCGAGGGGGCGGGACAGGAAGTATAAAAGAGAGGCCCGGGAGCTCAGTCGGCAGCCAGCTCCCAGAGGGGAAGGACATTCCTCCCTGCCCTCCAGAGCTGCCTGCGGCCTGATACCCAGGTAAGCAGACCAGGGTCTGGGTCTGGAGGCCAGCGAACGAGGACTGTGCTGCCTGGGGCCCAGAGTTACCCCCGGATCCGACCATCCTGCTGGACCTGGTGATCCAGAGCGGCCAAGACCTGGAGAAGCTGCCAGATGCAGATGAGGAGGGGATGGCAATACCAGGGCCAGACTTGGAGGAGTTGCCCTTGGAGGCGCCAGAGGATGACGATGAGGCACAGGCCCTGACAGGGCCGGACCTGGAGGAACTGCCCCCCGCTGACCTCCCCGACGAGCGCCCCTGACCTACTGCTCCCCGATAAGGGGTTCTGCAACTTGCCCTTGGGCGCCTACCCCGACGAGGTAGACTGGACAGTGGCACACCAGGTACCCAAGGGAAAGGGAGAAGGAAGTAGCCCAGGAGAGGGGCCACCCAGTCCAGGGACTGGGGAACCGGACAGTGAGTCCGTGTGTTGTGGTTGGAACCCCGCTGACTCCGTGGCATACCCCTTTGCCATGGCTAGGGACCTGGGCTGGGACGCAGTGGAGTTGGGTGGGTCTACGTCCCCCTCCCCCTTCCCTGACCACCCCGGTGGCCTTTGAACTGTGTGCTGCCCTGCCTTGGGCCTTTGAACTGTGTGCTGCCCCGTCTGGGGGTGCTAGACTATTTGCTGCCCACTCGGGCACTGACCTATTTGCTGCCCGTTGGAACTTGGGCTATCGCCTTTGGGCAGCCGGGTCCGAGTCCGGGGACTGTTCTGCTGCCTTGGGCTGGGCCAAACCCTGCCAGAGCAGGGTAGGGAGTGGGTGTGGCCTCCCTCCGAAACAGACAGAGAGGGACGGCCAACCATCCTACAGGCAGGTATAGTGATCATTTGCAATATCACAAAAATCAAGCTGAGTGTTCTAATCACGGGATGTAAAGTGACGTCTTATGGGATAACCCACCACTAAAGCTTCTTTTGATTGTGCTACCAGATCTTGTATATTTAGGTGCAATTGTTCAATGGGTGGGAATAATTCCATTATTAGATAATACAGATATGGTGTATACATGTGACACTACCTCATATTTAAGCATCACAATACTTCTGGATCTTTCACTTTGGTACCGCAGATAGCAACACACTTCTATAAGGGCAATTACAGTTACCACTTGTATTAATAGTAGTAGTGAGTGTTTAGAGTAATATTTTTGAAATACTGGGATAGGCATTATTACAGTGTGTCCTACACTGCTATGTTTATAAGTAAAACAGAAATTTGGAGTAGTGACATTACAAATGAGACCCTCATATATATAAATTTCTTGTGCTTACTTACCATACAGATTCATCCAGGTTATAAGTTACACTTACTACTGATTGTCACCATCTGGTAAGTGTTGCTGGGCAAGAACTGGAACAGCTAGCTTCTCTGTTTCATTGGCTGTGTTGCTATGTGATACACCAGTAGTTCACGTAGATGCAGTTGTTTTTAATAGATAACCTACTGAATAGACTGTACCCAATTTATCAAATATTTCTGTGTCAGGATTTAGTATTGAGACCCAGACACTAAACAAGATCATTTTGAATAACATGTGCCTTAGTTAGGATACAATGTCACTGACTTCAAAGTGTGACTAGTACAAAGCAACAGGAGGTTTGTTTACACAATTTGTAGTTACCATGTAGCTTACTAGTTTCTTTATCAATTTGTTTTTTCCTTGCCTTCATATTATGTGTTGCCATTAGTTTGTTCATTTTTGCCTGTGTGTTGGTTAAACAGTTTAGCAATGTTATGCATATAGTAAATGGTGTACAGCAATGAAGCAACAATACAGCAATGCAGCAATAATACAGTTGCTTTTACACGGTAGCGAAATTCACATTGAATGGCAGATTAACCTGATCCAGCTAGTGCTTTTCTAACTGATTGCCAACTTAATCGCCCATATATAGTATACTGAGGTGTATACCAAACCACTCCATTATTTATAAAGTATTTCATTTTTCTTTTCTTGATGGCTGGGGGTTTCTTCACTGTGTATTACAATCTTCTGGTGTCTTCGGTCTGTGGAATGCAACCTTAAACAGTTTAAGTTAGTTAACGTAATAACATTTTTGCATGTCTATTTTACATTTCTTTTGTTTTCAATGACCAAAACTTAATATACAGATTAACTTAGCTTGGTTACAATATAATAGGGACCAAGTCTTTTAAAGCACAGACTATACTTTTGCAATTGTTATGCAGACATTCATTTTTACTTGAGGCATATTACTAATCTTTTATACTAAATATAATGCTTAACTGCTAAAATAGCTGCTCACTATTTTCTATGAGAAGGTGGACTGCTTTCCCCTACTGAGCACTTGCTTTTAGCAAAATAGTTAGTAACAGAATTTTTACCCAAGCTTTTTAGAATTAATTTCTTTGTAATACCAATCTCACTTTTGTTAGCTGTTTAGAAGCATAAACTTTAACAATACTTCCCGTTAACATAGCATAAAAGAAAAGAGTATAAAAATTAAATCAAAATCAATTTTAAATACAAGTCTATGCAAATACTTTGAGGGTATTAAGCTTCCATGACACTTGGTTGCATTTGGTAGACAAAGGTGGAAACCTATTCAAATTGTTTGGTTAGCTTTAACATTTTGTAACATGGTATATATAGCTATGTCTGGTTATCTTTTTACCATTTTTGCTATAACATTCTTATAACTATATTTCAATATTTGATGAAGGTGCAAACAAATTTATGAAAACTCAAACAAAATTGACATTTTACTAATATTGTCTTTGCATTACTATTGGTGGTTTTGCCTTACGTTTTTTCCTTTGAAAACTGATTGATAAAGAAGTCTTTTTGTTTGCAATTGCATTATTTGTTGAGGAAAAAATTATATGTACATATGTTTATAAATGAGGCTTTTTTGAGGTTTGTAAAAATAAATTAATTGGTATTATGATGGTCATACCCCAATAATAATATTAAAATTTTGTGGTACTGCTTTATATGAAAAAAAAAGTATAAAATTGACTTTTGTTGCAACAACATAAAAACAAAAACAAAAAAAGTAGTCATGAGACACACACAGCATAAAACACAGGACAACACACAGGACAATAGTGCCAGGATTATTTTTATAACAATACAAGATAAAGTATTAAGAGCTAAAATGATTAAGGCAATGCATTTTAGAAAAGAGAAGGTAAACCAAAGAATTAAACATTTAAATAAGCCAGTTACTACCTTTCAGATCAAGTTATTTGCCAAATGTGTTGTATTAACTTAGTACTTTAAGGCATTTTGTATTACTTTATATTATTTAATTTAAAACTTTGCTATATGGAAATAAGGAAAGCCATGTTTCCAATATTAGTCAGTTATCAGGATTAAAAGCAGAATCTGTATTTCTGTTGCTAGGCAACCATATCTTCAAGAAAGTTAGGAGTATTTTTAGTTGTTGCATTCCTGAAGGAGTTAAAAACAAAAAGAAAACCAGGCAAAAACCTCACCTTAAATAAATGCAGTAAATTATTTACCTGGTCCTTTCCCCACCCTTGTTCTGTGTTGTTTTAGCTGCTTCATCTTTTTAGCGATGGTGGTTTCTGTAATACTTTTTAAAACTTTTAAGACAGATAGCCCAAGTGAGGAGAAAAAAAAAAACGGCGGACTTTCCGTTATCCCCAGGTGGTCAAAGAGGCGCCTGTTAAGATCCCCTTCTTATACTCTGACACAAACAAGTTACAACAATACCTCTTTGATGTCATTGATATTGGCTATTGTACTTTGCCTCCAAATCAAGCATAACATCTTCATCCATCCTCCTGTCTCTTTTACCTTGAGGTCAGCGTGTCTCTGTACTGTCTCTCATGATTGTGTTCATGCACTACTGCATCTTGGGGAGAGCTTGTACTGCTTCCCTGTATTGCATTGCTGTTCGGGAAGTACTGGTACAGTCTCCCAGGATTGTGTTTCTGCACTCATTATATATCAGGGGAGTTAGGTCTACTACTGCTTTAACAATACTGTGTTCCTCTTACTGCTCCTTAGGAATGCCAATGCATTAACAATGCTGTGTTTCTGTCTAGCTCCTGTATCAGTCAGTAACCTGAAAGCAGGCAATCAGTTGCTGTTTCCTAAAGCCAGACTTTGGTTCAGGCCTCACCTCTTGCATCTAGGCTCATTATAATAGGCGTCATATCTCAGATTCTCATTTTCTACTACAGAGTCTATCAGGCCAATCCTCAGTACACTAGGCAACACTGCCTCTCAAGTGTGATGACTAAAGAGATTATGGCAATGTGTCCAAATATTGCAATACCTAAGGACACAACTAGCAACCTGCACAGATCATAATGACCACACCAAGGACCTAATCCTGCAAATACTGACTATACAAGTTCTTATATGATGGATGAAAAAGTAGCAAGGAAACTAATTTCATTTTCAACACCTACAAAGGAGTTACTAAAAATAATAAGAAAAGGCATTCTATGGAACAAGAAGAATGAAACTCACACTCACATAAAAATCCTTTTCATAAGCAAAACAAAAAAACCTCACAAATTGCAGAAAACATTTGGGTTCCAATTTAATTTTACTATGTCATAAAGAGTTACCCAATATTAAGTCAATCATCTGTTCGATAAAATGTCTAAATTATTTCTTTCGTATCTTGTGTTCCTGGCAAAGGCTCTGCACCTCTCCTTACTTGGACAGGGTAGTCGTCTGGAACAGAGCTTAGGATAAAAGTGTCAAATTGGTGAAAAACAGAAAATCACAAAACAAAAAGCTGACCCCAGCCACTCTTAAATGTACAGGCTGTTTTTGGTTTGGTTTTGTATTTTTTTCTAGTTTATTAAACAAGCCTGGACTCTCTGTTCTTATTCTTTCTTCTGTGTTCTCTCCAAGTATTATTTCTAATGTCACTAGATACTGTCCATCAGAAGGGTACATCCACAGAACTATAGACATATGGTCAGTTTATTTAGCTTATGTCAGAGACATCAAATCAGTTCACTGTGAAATTTCACAACAATAAACTGTCCTCTATCGTCTCTTCATGTATGTGAGTGATGCTGACATTAGATTTGGTAGTTGGGCTTGCCTCCTACATATTTTGGATTATGTGTCCAGTGTCCCAGTTGCAGCATCCATTTTCTTGCCAGTCCCACATATACTCCGTGTAGCAACAAGGTAATTGAACGACATAGAAATGGTTTAATGGGATGTGAGAATGATGTGATAAAATATGCATTTTATTAAGAATAGCACTGTTTATAAGTGCTTGGATCCCAGTGAAACAAATAAACTGATTCACAGAAGAGGAGTTTTAAGGCTGAGAACTTAGTCTGCCTCTCTTTCTGAAAGTCTTCTCTTTTTGTAACTGGCTAAAAGAAATATTTCTTCATATGAAAAAAACATAAAATAATTGTGTGAAGTTATTATTTTATTAAATAGTGTAATGAAGTTGGTAGAGTCAGGAAATAGACTTTCTTTATTCCTTGTTTCACCAATATTGCATCTTGTCTTTTAAGTTTGTGTGCTTTTGGAACAGGGACAATGGCCCAGTTTTATGTCACTTTGACTCATGTTGAGTCACACTGACAACAACAAGAACATTTTGTGAATTAGGGTGCTAATCACTGTACCAAAATCTGGCCCTATATGCTTACACAGTGCCTGCCATAGTGGGTGCATCCACACAGCCCTTGGCTGTGAGCCTCCCAGTCAGGGTCCACTGACTCAGACTAGCAGGGCTCATACTAGTGCTCTACAATAGCTGTGGATAGAATGCTTTGAAGTTGTGGCTTGGGCTGGAGCTTCAGCTCAAAGATCACCCAACTCCCTAGCCTTCAGAACCTAGATTCAAGTCTGATCTACAACTTCATGCCCACACAGCTATTTTTAGAGCACGAGCATGAGATGGAGTCTGTCAACATGGGCTGGGAGGCTCACTCCCGCTGGCTGTGTAGACATACCCAAATGAGGGTCTGACCTAGTTGAGGCCTCTAGGTGCTATCATATTCATAATAATAAAAATCGCCTGGTTTAGCCATTTTCAGTGGCACTCATGGAACATTGCCGAGCTCCATCCTGTTGGAGTACAAATGCTTATTGTACTGAGCACTTGCAGTTGAAATGACTTTCTTTCCATGAAATAATCATACTGAGATGGTGAAATGCTGGAAATCCAACCCCTTTTCATTTTAAGGGTTTAGTAATATTAGACTTGAAGCTGTTTTCAGCCCAACCAAAACCCACAATAATTAACAGGCACGCATAACAAAACCTCAAAGACAATGGCTAATGTAAATGCCTGATACCTCGAGGACCAGATGCCCATTTAGTGATTCTGCCTTTCCATGAACAGCACATTCCTTGCAACCTTCCCCGCCCCCAGCCACCGCCCTTGTGGCGTACCCTCTTATCTGTAAAGATTCCACCCATTTCCCCCCCCCAAAGAGAGTTAGAAATCCTATTCTGTCTCTGTCTTTATCACCCCTGTTCTTACTGAGAAGAACAAGGTCTGTATTTGTAAGTAAATAGATAAAAGAAATGTAAATGAATTGTTTAAGTGAGGAAAAAAACTGTATATAAGTGATCTTTGTAACACCATGAAGTTGAAGCTGATTTGTCAGACTTCCCAATATTGCAAATAAACTGCTCAGTATTGTCTTTGCTGCCTGATTCTTGAAGAAAGAATCCTTCTTGCTTTACAGTAATAATCTCAAATAATCTTAGAGACTTCCCAAGAAGATACACCATATGCAGGAAAAGTAAGTTATAAATTAATCAACTTGTCTACATTTTCATCTTCTGCTTAGCCTACCTTTAATATTCATCTATTCACTTTGTAACTTACAGAACTAAAAAATTTTCAGTTTCTGTCTTCAAGTAATGCATTCCAGTCAGGAACCTCTTTGTCACTTACTTATCAATACGTTTCTGGCTTTATAGACAGTCTTTGCCAATGCAAGTCTTCTTTCTCATTAAATCAGGTTCAATATCAGAGACAGCTCTGTCAGAGAGGCTGATACAGTTTCTGTAGTTGCCATAATGCAATCCATTTTAAAACCTATTATTTTGTACTCTGAAAGACAAACTGCTGTTATACTTCTCAGCTGTCTTTCTCTGGAAAGTTTCATTCTTTATTCCTCTCTCTAATGTTTAAAACTGTGTAACCTTCTGAAAGATCATTGTAGGCAAAATAGTTTATGGGGAAAGCATTTTACTGTTTTGAGCAACATGGCTTAAAATAACCAAGACTTCAGCATTCAGAATTTATATTTAGAAGAACTTACAGGGGACTCAGTTTGCATTATTTTTCACAAAAAATAAAGGTGTTTTTGTTTTTTTATTAGAGGGACATTGGGTGGGATGTAAAGGCACTGGACACTAAAACGGTAATGAAGAGAGCAATCATGATCCCAGCTGTGGCTAAAAGGCCAGTTAGCAACTGTGGGAAAAATTTGCAACCTAGTTGGAGCAGGGCGGTTGGCAGATAGGCTGAAAGTCACCGCAGAGGCACTGCACTGCATCAGATGGGGGAAAAGCTGCACAAAGAGACCAAATCCCTGGCTGAAGGATCCAGAGAAGGTTGTAAAAAAGACTCCTGCAAAGGCCACAGGAAGGAAGCAGCAAATAGAAACTTAGCAAATAGTCCTTGACTACCTAACACAGGGTCCCTGGACTGGGTCTCAGAGAAGAGGGCAGGACTGGGTTCCCCTAGCACCCTTCACAGGGAAGGGAGGTAGAGACTGCTGAGGAGCCAGATTGGGGCTAAGGATCACCACATGAGACTGATGGACTTTATTTTTGCCCTTGCCTTAACTTCCCTTGTTCCTGCCCAGAGGAGGAAGGAAGAGGGAGATATCAGGCTGGTAACAGCTACTGATGGCCCATCACAGGACCATTAAGACTTTGGGTGTGAGATAGCTACTTTCCCGAAATGGAAAGAGCACAAACAACTCATAGAGGGCTGGAGTCCTACAGACGCCAATCACTACAGGCTATATTTCTGAACTGATTCCAAAAGGAAAATAGAGACAAGTCTGCTGTTACTAATGCTGGCCAGGAGAAGGTGCATTAAAGGGTGAGAAGCCTGACTACAGATCTAATTAGATGTGAGATAAAATATCATATGCCATTTGTAAGCATATAGAGATTGCCTTCTCTCACTCTGGTTCTTCGCATATCTTCCTTCCAGTCATAGATACACTCTGATTTTTTCTGATTAATAGCTCATGGATATTCCACTACTCAGGATGGCCTCATTAGCCATTCCACTCCATCCCCTTTTCCAGAGAGAAGTCCTTGACTCTTCCCAGTCTTATTAGCTTGTCAAGCAATTAGAACCTTAAAAATAAGCTCAATAACTTTGTTACTTTAACATTCTAGATGTCCTAAAGTAATGGCAGGTATGTCCCTACCTGACCAGATGTCAGATGAGGAGGAAGTTGGGCGGTTCTTTCCTGATGATCCATTACCAATGAGAACAAATAAGAACAATTTATGCTTGGTATTTGTTTCCCACTGTCATTTATAGGGAGGTAGCTAGCTGTCTTTCCAACCAACTCTGGAACAATGGTGGGAAGCTTTGTAGTGAACTAGTTTTCACCATTCCTAAATTGCCTCTGCTGAATGGTGATGCATGACATAGGGCCTTTGAGAATGGGACAATAATGAAAAACCTTTAAGGCCTCATGAAAACCCAAACAATGCAAAAAAAAAAAAAAAACGAGACGCCCTTGATGAGAAATAATTCACTGCTCCTCCTTCCTCACTCCAAGGGGCAACACCCACCCCTGCACTCTGTTCATCCCTTGTATACTCTTGTGCAGGTGAATTAATCCTATTCACTGCACTGCTACAGGTGAGAACTCTAGTATAAAACTCTCTGTTCCAAAAATCTGGCAGCGTGGTTGAAACAGGCAGGTTCATTTATATGATCTCCTCTTTCCTCCATCTTTTCCCTGCATAAATGTACAATGAAAACAAAATGTCCTGTACTTGCTACAACTTGCTTTTAGGAGATTCAGCAAACATAATTTTTAATTTATTCTGTCAACTATATGATTCTCCTTGATGTGCTTTCTGTTCTGAAAATTGTACTTGAGGGGAAAAATATACTTTGAAATGCTTTTACTTTCAATAGAGGAAAATAATCTTTTCAAGAAATATCTTTTCTGCCCAATGTTAGCAAACACTCATGTAGCATAGTGGACTGGGTTCATGAAAATTAAATAAAACTTTAAATCGAGAACTTTCTTTGTGCTCTTTTATATAATTTCTGTTCAGTTTATGTAACAGCAAAATTTATAAGACTTCATTTGAAATAACAGAGTCAGTCAGGTAAAGGATTAAACTTCATAGGGATGAAAGCATACTACACTTTCATTTGATCCCTAACCACCTGCAACACAGAGTGATTTTAGCTGACAGGCTTTCAAGTGAACATGAGACAGGAAAATGAAACATTGCCTAATGTAAAGCAGGAGTTTCTTTGTGGGAAAGCTCAGCTATAGCTGAGTCTAATATGATGTATAGTTCAATTAGCCAGAGGAAAAAAATGAGATAAGCAATTGTAATATGATTCACCAATGTACTGTAGGGCTTGATCCTGCTCCCATTGAAGGCAGTGGTACAATTTCCTTTGACGTCACTGGGAAAGGGCCTCTATACTTGTGAACTGAATCTGATCTGTGTGCATCTGATGCTAAAAGAAAAGTGGACGTCTTATCATGTGCTGTCATGTATTGTAACCCCTGTGCAAGATGGTAGTTTAGTTGAGCTTTCAATAGTTTTGTTTTTTCTTACATTTTCCTCTATCACCAGTGCCTCTTAACACTCTGCAAAGATCTATTGCTCCATTCATGCTACTTCTCCATTCCCATGCTTAACTAGCAGACCTATAAAACCCATCAGTAGAGTGTATCAGGCTGGAACTCAGAATAGTTTTGGGATAGTTTGACACTACTCTCCTGAGGAAACTGGCAATACAATTTCCTACATACAATTTGAGGGATTCACCCACTACAGTACATCTTCCAGCATCCCTATCTATCTATTTACCTATTTAAGATATTTATTGTGTCACAATCGCCATTACATCAAGGCAAGTTCTGTATTTCTATACCTCTGTGCATGGAATCACAATAAGTTATTAAATATACATTGGGAAACAACCCCTCATTTTGCTTCCAGAAGGAATAATTTTATGTGGAATTATAGAGGGCTAGATTGTAATTTTACAGTCTGCCCTGTGACTTCTGAGAAACAGTTCATTGTGTCTGTGCTCTTTACACAACATTAAGAATGAGGAAAGAAATCACATGGACACTGCTGGCTCCAAATATACAAACATGCAAGGCCCTAATTACATGTACACACAGCTGGTCTGTTAAGTGCTGATGGCATTTGCAATGGAAGACAGAGAGGTCCATTAGACAGCACCCAAACTAAAGGCATACTCCCCTATATTCCCATTCACTACAGTTCCCCCCCCCCTTTAATGACAAATATTACTATCAAAACAACTATCATTAAATACACAACATGTTACAAATTAAGTCAAAGGAGTATTACAACGTCTGCCTGGACAATGTGTTGTAGGTATTACAACAGTATCTGCATCATTTTTAGTTTTGCATTGTACCATGGCATTTATCATGGGAGCAGGTTCCATTTGTGCTATTTGGAACATATTGAGTGCCTCTAGTTGTTATTCCTAGGGGATTCTGCCCCACTGTGCAAGTACAGAAGTAATGCCCCCACCCCTCCCGGCAGATTTTTTTCCCACTGCAAAATAATTGATTCTGAGGGAGAGGCAAAGGGAAGCTGCTATTACACCTTTTGCCCATCAGGGGCTGATGTGGCACCAGGGGAGAGGGCAGCTGACTCACCTGCGGGACCAGCGAGCTGCAGACAGGGAGGGGGCAGAGGCTGCCTTCCTTACAATGTCCTGCCCAGAGGGCCAGGTGAGGAGGCACGGGACATGGGGGGGACGGACAGAGCAGGGCACTTGGGGAATAGTCACAAACTAACTCCCTGCTCCTCTCATGCTACAGATACATAGTACTTTGCTACTTACCCTTACCACTAGCAGACTACTACCATTTCTTATGCTGAGCTGTGTATTGAGAGGAACAAAGACAAGGCCTCACCCACTCCTGGCCCATTCCCCTCTCACTTGTTTAGAGGGAGAATCACAGTGGATGCACATCATTTGCTTACTATCCTGCATCAGAGCTCAGGGGCTTTAAAGGCTGACCAGGACCATGGGGGTCTTACTTTCCATTATGTTGCTGCCTGGATATGTAGGACAGGCCATGATCTGGTCCACAGTTATTGAAGTACTGGGTAACCGGATCAGTTACTACTTATCTGCAGGAAATGTACAAATTTAAACATATTATTATAAGCAGCATGATAGGAAAACTGAATAATTACTGCTGGGCTAATGTTGGTCCCTGTGTCCTTAGTCCTAGTGCATATGCTTGAAAAATGAACATCTTCACAATATCAGACAAGAAAGTAACGGTGGACTGGAGTTCATTGTTACTACAAACTGAAAAGGAGTGATGCCCTGAAGCTAGAAAAATCTGCCACTGAATAACAGCCATCATCACAGTGACTAAAAGAGCTGAACTGTGCTCTAAAAGGCAAAGACTGTTACAGAAAGCATACAAAATCCTGATATGACACATTGCTATGCTGTAGTAAGTTATCATTCATGCAACCAGGTATCTCATTTGAGCCCAGCAATAATACGATTAACTCCTTGTTCAGTGAGTCATGTTTCATGTGTTCATTAACCGTAAATACAGTATCATTCTTTTTTCAGACTCCTCATAACTAATACTGGCCAATTGACAATTCAAGCATAAATAATCTGACAGATTAAATTTGATTCTTTCATCTACCATAGGCATATATTTAGTCAAATAATTAATTCAGAACCAAGGGTTTATTCAGAGCACTCCTGCAAAATGTCCATGATTATTTCAGCATTGGGGAGAAAGCAAAGTTTAAATTAAAACTTTCTTACATTGCTGGTGGAAGGGATCAGAGAAATTACTTTCCTCCTACTAAATCCTTTCTGTACCTTCCTTCCTTCAAATAATTCCAAAATGTAATTAACAGAGTTATAGTGTGCATCAGTTTTACAATGTTTTGTCTCTACTCAATATATTTGGCTGATTAAGGAGAATGTGTATTTACATAAGAAGAAAAGATCTCTTGCTAATGTAAATTATGAGCCTAATCCAAAATCCATTGAAATCAATGAGAGTATTTCCATTGATTTTGATGGGTTTTGGATCAAGCTCTATGAGAACACCTACGTTTTAACTCCAGCTATTGGAATAGAAAAGTGGATTTCCTTTTGTTACTGCACAGAAGGTTGTTTAAATATATACATCAACTACTCTCATTGACTTCGGTGGACTTTGGATCAGGCTCATAATTTACGTCAGCAAGAGATTTATTCTTCTTATGCAAATACACACTCTCCTTAATCAGCCAAATATACTGAGTAGAGACAAAACACTGTAAAATTGATACATAGTATATGTATATTCGTTCCCTCAGTAACTGCTTACTAAGGTTCAGGTAGCAAACTTTGTTCACCAGGTTTTTTACTTAACAGGATGTCATGGTGAGAAACAACTGTAAAGCATTTGTGTCTCAAATTGCAGTAAAACATTGTTTTCCAGAAAACTAGTTTTTATTTTTCAAGTTTTCTTATTAAATGTATTGTGTTATTATTTATTATTTGTATTATCACAGTATCTAGGAGACCTCTGAGTAGATGTACAAACAAGAAACAAAAAGATGGTCTTTACCCCAAAGAGTTTGCAATCTAAGTATAAGAAAAGATAAAACACATGGATACAGAGGGGAATACAAGGAAACAATGAGATAGTATTGGTGATAAGTAGTGGTCACAGCACTGTATGAAATGTATTGTGACACATTAAATCAAAATGCATCTGTCAAAGTAGAGCATATTACATTATGAACTATGGCATTACATGACTTTGCTCTGATCTGACCCAGTGCAATTGTCACCATCTGTAATTTGTCAAGCAAAACATTCAGAACAAAAGTGTCTGTAAACAAAGGATTTGATAGTTTGTTGTTAGTTAAAACACCTTTGAACATTATGAAAGGGTGACTCTTCATGAAAGCAAACAGGAATGGTGCTGGCTGATAAATAATTCAGGTACAAATTTTGCCCTCGATGGTACAGCAAATGGGTGCAAAGAAGTACTCTCTTGTATTGTGTTTCACAGGCTTTCACACGGAAGGTCCTGGCACCATACCATGGGAACTGATTTTGTTGTTCCTCTAAGCAAGAACAATTTATGCATCTATCATTTACCAACTCGCCTGGCTGCCTATATATTTATTTACAAAGTTTAAGTCTGACTGCATTTTGTTAATATTTGAGGACCTGAATTAGTATTTAAAAGTAATTCATTAATTAAATGTGTAAATTACTATTTATGTAATTTGGATGCCTGTCACTGGTACAAAAATTGAACATGAAGGACCTGAGTCACATTTATTGTCTATTATCAACTACACTGGTGTGCAGGCAACAAGCAAAGCAAAAGCAGTGAGAAATATACAATTTTACTACTTTTGCTTCCATGTCACCAAATTTAATTCACTTCCACAAAACTGTCTTAAATTTTACTAAACTGGGGAGCTAGCAATAATTTTAAGACTAAAAACTGAGTCTTGTTTCACATTATTGTTTGACAACATCACATACTTTTATATATATATGACAACTGAACAACAGAAAGGCAAGAGGGCAATTGAACAATTTGAAAAAGAAAAAGAAACTTGTCTCTGTTTTGTACATTCACCCTTGTACATATTGCATTTTCCCCTCACCTATTCAGTATCTCTTATGTACCTGAACTACAAAGCAGAGCGGAGTTTGCACACTGTACAGCACATGTAGCAAATTGCTGTCATTTACATTTCTGTCAATGGCTACACCTTTTTCTTTCATGTGTGTAAGCATGTTTAATGCTTAATCGATCTTTATCCAGGCAATAGAACTACCATGGACTGTAAGTGTAAGGCCAAATCCTGCCACTGGATACTGTTATTCAATTTATTATGAGCCCTATCCATTCAACTGATAGCAGAATTTGTCCCCCTAGATTTTAATCTTTGTCAGTTTCTCTCTTTACTTCTTTCCCCAATAAATGAACTGTAAATCAAAGGAAGAAATATACTATACTATTTGAGAAGTTTCTGCATACTACAATAAAACATGACTGTGTGCAGACAGACAGGTTTAAAGAAAATAAAGAAAAAGGCGAGAGTGTGTATGAGTGATTTGGTCACTGACAATCCTGAAAAATAAAATAAAATAAAATAAAATATAAAATAAATAAAAATAAAAATAAAATAAAAAATAATAATAATAAAAATAATAATAATAAAAAATTAAAAAAAAAAATAAAATAAAAATAAAATTAAAATTAAAATAAAATAAAATAAATGTGTTTGACCCAAAATGAAATATTTCATTTTGGCATTGAGCATTTAATGGTTTTTATTTTTTAAAAAAGAAAACAAAAGGAAATTTAGAAATTAAAAATTGTTTCAAATAAAATAATATAATGTTTGAAATTTTTTGAGTTTTTCAGGGTTTTTTTTCCCCCAATCAAAGCAATTAGGTACCATTAACACAAATTTGTGAAATGATTCAATATCCCCACATCTGCATTTTTAACTGGAAAAAAGCGTCGGTTCAAAAATTTTGTCCAGCTCTACACCTAACCCCTAATAGTTAGAAATTATTTTATGCCCTGAAGCATGGGCATTTATATCCCTCCCAATGTTTAAAAAATATTTATCATTATCACTCTGCATATATACCATGATAATGCTGCATAAGTGATGTACCTAGAAATGGCGGACAGCTTGGATACAGGAAAGGTAAAGATAGAACAGTTCCTGGAGTTCTTTCCCATTAATCTGGCGGTGTGCCAGTGGTGTACTGAGGCAGGGGGTGGGTGGCCAGGCCCCTGGGTGCCGGCCTGTGAGAGGGCGCCAGGCCGGCCTAGCGCCCCCCTCCCAGGCCAGGGGGTGAGGCATCCCATCCGAACCGGTGCCAGGCTGCGGGGCTGGATTAGGTGGGTGCCGTGTGGTGGGTAAGTGCAGGGCGAAGGCGCAGCATGTTCCACACCCTCAGGTACAGATACCCCTTCCCTCAGGGCTGCTGGGGGGCGGCGCCATCTTGTGGGAGCCGGGGACCCCTCCTGCCCTGTGTCGGAGGGATAGTGCGTGAGGCCTGGGGGGGCCCAAATGCAGGCTATGCCCCTGGGTGCCAGAGACCCACGGTAAATCACTGTGGTGTGCATATGTGTATGGCTGGGGGTGAGGAGGGTTGTTTAGAAACAAAAGAGAAAGTGCGACTTTGGAGTGACAACCTGGTAGTACCCAGTACTGGGCTTGTTTAGTCTGCATGTGTCACGGGTCCAGGGAGGATCTGTGGCAGATGACAGAACAAGGAGCAACGGTCTCAAGTTGCAGTTGGGGAAGGTTGGACAGTCTAGGAGGGTGGTGAAGCACTGGATCTGGGAGAATCCCTTCAGCATGGCTGGACCCCCAAAGGTCCCATTCTTCCCTCTGGCCCCTCACCCTCAGTGCCTCCAAAACAAGCTCTTGGGCTCCAGCATTCCTGTTTCACACCGTGAGTTGTGCCCAGCAAATCCAACTGAGACAGACTCCTAGTCAGAGACTTTTATACCCATCAGGGATCAATGCATCTCAGCAATTATTTGGAGTAACCTCAAACACCATTTTCAAAACAGAACAGGATTTATTAGTCGACTGGAACACAGCACTAGAAGTCCTTCGGTTAGCAAAGAGACATAAATGTTAAGACATAGTCCATCTGGCTAAGCCAATGACATCAGCCAGCCAAACTGCTATGGGCTTAATTTCAGGCTCCATCTCTGTTGCTTTTGCTGTCCCAGGTAAAAATACTTGAGATGCTCCCAAAAGCCAACTCTTAATCCCCTTCCCATCACCTCTCAGACCTTTTTTCTTGAACTGACCTCTACTCAGCTCCCCTGCTGAGAGGTAAGAGGAAAACCTCCTTCCTCTTGTTTGTTGATTGCTAGGTGTTAGTGTTCTGGCCATTGGGGTTTTCCGTCTTCTTGGATTTTCCATTCACATGGGTCAACCTCGGCCAGTCCTTTAATGACCCATTCAGTCCAGCCCAGACAGCTAGGTAACATGCACAACTCATGTCTCTTGCATTATCCCAACAGCAGATTTTGCCCCCACTGGGTAGCGATGCAAAGTACTGAGAGAATCTGAGGCACACATAGTATTCATAAAAATATTACAGAAAATTTCCACTTTGTCACAGCATGTTATTAACAGCCAATGCACCAGATCACTCAGTTTATATGGCTGGTCAGGGCATTTGTCCTTTATTGTTTAACCTTCAAATTCTGTTTCACTACCAAGCATCAGGAAGCTGCCAGGGAGAGGTACGGTTGAGAGAGTAGCTGAGACTGCCAGAGGCAATAGGCCTGGCAGTAAACTGGGCACACTCACAAGACAGGAGACTGTGTGGAGCTGGGGTAGGTGGAAGGAACCGCTCTCAGGAGTAAATTTGGCTCATACAGAGTCCTAGCCTGATAGAGCCTGTGTGTGGGAGTTGAAGGGAACATGAGCTGAAAAACTGTTTGTTTTGGACTTTTGAGTTCTGGTTGTTGAACTAAACTCTATTGCCGGTCTGAGGAGAACTGGTGAAGAGTGAATTAAAGGACTTGAGCTTAGAAATTCACTGGAGACTGAGTTCCTAAAGGGATCTGGATAAAGAGAAAATAGAGGCAGGACAGCCATAGAGGCAATCATAGCCACAGCGGGTGCTAGGGACACAGTAATTGGCCCCCCACTACAAAAAGGATGTAGACAAGAGAATATAGCGGAGAGCAACAAAAATGATTAGGGGGCTGGAGCACAGGACTTATGAGGAGAGGCTAAGGAACCTGGGCTTGTTTAGTCTTCGAAAGAGAAGAATGAGGGGGAATTTGATAGCAGCCTTTAACTACCTGAAAGGAGGTTCCAGGGGGGATGGGGCTAGGCTGTTCTTGGTGGTGGCAGATGACAGAACAAGGAGCAACGATCTCAAGTTGCAGTTGGGGAGGTCTAGGTTGGACATTAGGAAAAAGTTTTTCACTAGGAGGGTGGTGAAGAACTGGAATGGGTTACCTAGGGAGGTGGTGGAATCTCCATCTTTAGAGGTTTTTAAGCTGAGGCTTGACAAAGCCCTGGCTGGGATGATATAGCTGAGGTTAGTCCTGCTTTGAGCAGGGGGTTGAACTAGATGACCTCCTGAGGTCCCTTCCAACTCTAATATTCTATGATTCTATGATTCTAGGGTGCTATAACTGGCACAGTCTGCAAGATCTCTGAACCCCCTGCTGTCAAGGAGGAAAGTACTCTGAGGAAGATCAACCCTAAGAATGAGTGATGGAGGAGTTTGTCTGCCTACTAGTGCAGAGGCAACAGAAAACTTAGACCCTCCTGCTGCAACTGTTACAAAACAAACAGAAACAGCAGGAAATAGTTTCCCTCCTAACAACAGTAGCTGGAGATGCAATGCCAGCAGCAGGAACAGTTCCTACAATAACTAGGCAAATGGGTCCTGGATATTCTATGGAGAAGCCAGACTTGTTCAATGGAATGGTAATATGTATTATACTGTTCAGCCATTAGGTGGTACTGGGTATAAAAATCTTTATTTAAAGCCCACTTTAGCCAAATATCAACTAGACCTCTTCTTATTTAATGCTTCAGGAATCAGAAAGTGTGAAAAAGTGCAGAACTCACTGGCATAGAGAGTAGATAGCTATTCAGCAAAAATACAACAAAGTCAGTTAAAGACTTTGAAAATGCATTACAATATGCATTACTTTGCGTTTATCAACAATGAATTTCATCTGTCATTTTCTTGCACAATCACCCTGTTTTGTGAGATCCCTTTGTACCTCTTCACTGTCAGCTTTAGACTTAACTGTCTTGAATAATTTTGTATTGTCAGCAAACTTTGCCACCTCACTGTTTATCCCTTTTTCCATGTCATTTATCAATATGCTGAACTGCACAGATCTTTGGGGGACCCTGCTATTTACTTCTCTCCACTGTGAAAACTGACCATTTATTCTGACCCTTTGTTTCCTATCTTTTAACCAGATACTGATCCATGAGAGGACTTTCATTCTTGTCCCATGACTGCTTTCTTTGCTTAACAGCCTTTGGTGAGGAACTTTGTCAAAGGCTGTCTGAAAGTCCAAGTATACTATATCCCCTGGCTTACCCTTGTCCACATGATTGTTGACACCTTCACAAAATTATATTACACTGGTGAGGCATGATTTTCCCTTACAAACCGTGTTGACTTTTCCAACATATTATGTTCATCTATGTGTCTGTCAATTCTGTTTTTTATTATACTTTCAATCAATTTGCCTGGTACAGAAGTTAGACTAACAGCCTCTTTTACACTGTTATTTACCCATGATGACATTTTTTGGTCCTCTTGCTGTTGTTATTATTATTATTACTATTATTTGGGGTATACATTTAATTTGAGCCTTTATTACAGTGTTTTTTAAGAAATTTCCATACAGCTTGCAGATATTTCACTCTTGTGACTGTTCCTTTTAAATTCCATTTAATTAGCCGCCACATTTTTGTGTAGATCCCCTTTTTGAAGGTAAATCCTACTATGGTGGGTTTCTTTCATATTCTGTCCCCTGCAAGGATGTTAAATTAATCCCACTATCAACCTCAGCCTGGACCAGTCCACACAAGAAATCCACTTCCTGGACACTACAATAAAAATAAAGGATGGTCACAAAAACCGAAAACCAACTGACCGCAATACGTATCTTCTTGCCTTTCACCCTGGACACATTACACGATCCATTGTCTACAGCCAAGCCTTAAGATACAACCAGATTTGCTCCAATCCCTCAGACAGAGACAAACACCTATAGCATCGCTATGAAACATTCCTAAAAAAACCCACCTGGAGAAGTAAAGAAACAAATTGACAGAGCCAGACGGGTACCCAGAAGTCACCTACTACAGGACAGACCCAACAAAGAAAACAACAGAACCCCACTGGTCATCACCTAAACTAAAATCTCTCCAACACATCATTAAAGATCTACAACCTATCCTAGAAGATGATCCATCTCTCGCTCAGGCAATGGGCAACAGACCCATCCTTGCTTACAGACAGCCCCCCAACCTGAAGCAAATACTCACCAGCAACCATACACCCTACAAAAAGTCCAACCCAGGAACCTATCCCTGCAACAAACTCCGTTGTCAGCTCTGCCCACACATCGACTCTAGTGACAACATCACTGGTCCTAACCACATCAATCACGCCATAAGGGGCTCATTCACCTGTACATCCACTAATGTTATATATGCCATCATGTGCCAGCAATGCCCCTCTGCAATGTACATTGGCCAAACTGGACTATCACTACACAAAAGGATAAATGGACACAAATCAGACATAAAAAATAATAACATCCATAAACCAGTGGGAGAACACTTTAATCTCCCAGGGCACATTGTCACTGACTTGAAAGTCGCTGTACTTCTCCAAAAAAACTCCAAAAACAGACTTCAAAGAGAAACTGCTGAGTTAGAAATGATCTGCAACTTGACACATTCAAACTGGGTTTAAACAGAGATTTGGAATGGCTCTTTCATTACAAGAGGTAATTGCTTTGCTCACCCATTCTCACCTCCTACTCAATGACTGTCATTAGCCCTCAAGTACCCGGTTTTCATCCACCTCCCCCATTGTTCTCTATGCACTTGTATATAGAATCATAGAATCATAGAATATTAGAGTTGGAAGGGACCTCAGAGGTCATCTAGTCCAACCCTCTGCTCAAAGCAGGACTAACCTCAGCTATATCATCCCAGCCAGGGCTTTGTCAAGCCTCAGCTTAAAAACCTCTAAAGATGGAGATTCCACCACCTCCCTAGGTAACCCATTCCAGTGCTTCACCACCCTCCTAGTGAAAAACTTTTTCCTAATGTCCAACCTAGACCTCCCCAGCTGCAACTTGAGACCGTTGCTCCTTGTTCTGTCATCTGCCACCACCGAGAACAGCCTAGCCCCATCCTCCCTGGAACCCCCTTTCAGGTAGTTAAAGGCTGCTATCAAATCCCCCCTCATTCTTCTCTTTTGCAGACTAAACAAGCCCAGTTTCCTTAGCCTCTCCTCATAAGTCCTGTGCTCCAGCCCCTAATCATTTTTGTTGCCCTCCGCTGGACTCTCTCCAACTTGTCTACATCCTTTTTGTAGTGGGGGGCCCAAAACTGGACACATTACTCTAAATGCGGCCTCTCCAATGCCGAATAAAGGGGAATAATCACTTCCCGCGACCTGCTGGCAATGCTCCTCCTAACGCAGCCCAATATGCTATTAGCCTTCCTGACAACCAGGGCACACTGCTGACTCATATCCAGCTTTTTATCCACTGTTACCCCCAGGTCCTTTTCTGAAGAACTGCTGCTTAGCTCGTCAGTCCCCAGTCTATAGCTGTGCATGGGATTCTTCCTTCCTAAGTGGAGGACTCTGCACTTTTCTTTGTTGAACCTCATTAGATTTCTTTTGGCCCAATCCTCCAGTTTGTTTAGGTCCTTCTGTATCCTATCCCTACCTTTCAGGGTATTTACCACTCCCCCAACTTAGTGTCATCCGCAAACTTGCTGAGGGTGCAATCTACCCCATCTTCCAGATCATTAATGAAGATGTTGAACAAAACCAGCCCCAGAACCGACCCCTGGGGCATTCCGCTTGTAACCGGTTGCCAGCTAGACATGGAGCCATTGTTCACTAATCGTTGAGCCCTATGCTCTAGCCAGTTTTCTATCCATTTTATAGTCCATTCATCCAACCCATACTTCTTTAACTTGCTGATAAGAATACTGTGAGAGACAGTATCAAAAGCTTTGTTAAAGTCAAGGTATATCATATCTACCGCCTTCCCTACATCCACAGAGCCAGTCACCTCATCATAGAAAGCAATCAGGTTGGTCAGGCATGACTTTCCCTTGGTGAATCCATGTTGACTGTTTCTGATCACCTTCCTCTCTTCCAAGTGCCTTAAAATGGATTCCTGAAGAACCTTCTCCTTGATTTTTCCAGGGATTGAAGTGAGGCTGACTGGTGTGTAGTTCCCTGGATCTTCTTTCTTCCCTTTTTTGAAGATGGGCACTATATTTGCTTCTTTCCAGTCCTCAGGGACCTCCCCCTGTTGCCACTATGTTTCTTATTTACTGTATCATTCTACCTCTGCATCTGATGAAGTGAGCTGAGTCTCATGAAAGCTTATGCCTACAAAAATTAAATTTGTTAGTCTTTAAAGTGCCACAGAACTCTCGTTGTTTTTGCTGTATGCATACTAACACGGCTACCCCTCTGGAACTGAATTACATTCTGATTGCTATTACCAAGCAGTTCAGCTATATTCACCTCAAATCTTGTGTGCCAGTTAGGATTAAATCAAGAATTGCCTCTCTCTTTGTGGGTTTCAGGATTAGCTGCTCCAAGAAGCAGTCATTAATGGTATCTGGAAATTTTTTCTCTGCATCCCATCCTGAGATGACAAGAACCCAGTCAATACGGGGGTAGTTGAAATCCCCCATTTATTATTGGGTTTTCTCTTTTTGTAGCCTCTCTAATCTCCCTGAGCACTTCACTGCCACCGTCACCATCATGATCAGGTGGTCAGTATTATAACCTATTGTTATAATCTCATTATTCAAGCATGGAATTACTATCCATAGAGATTCTATGGTACAGTTTGTTTCATTTATGATTTTTAAAATATTTGACTCTATGCTTTATTTCACATGTAGTGCCACTCCCACTCCAGCATGATGTATTCGGTGATGCCTATAGATTTTTTATCCTGGTAATACTGTGTCCCATTGATTATCATTGGTCCACCAAGTTTCTGTGATGCCTATTATATCAGTATCTTCACTTGATATCAGGCACTCAAGTTTATCGATCTTAATATTTTAGACTTCTAGCATTTGTATATAAGTACTTAAAAAACTGGCAATATTTAGCTGTCTGCCTTCATGTGATGTCACTGAATGGGACTCTTTTCATTTGACTGATTCTCTTCAGTTCCTACCTGTATTTTATCCATTTCTCTCCTGTCCTCTTTACTATGATACAGAGTATCCCCATTAATAAATCCTCCTCTCAGAGATGTCTCAGCCTGAACCGTCTGCTCCTCTGCACCTGAAAGCTTTCTCCCTGCCCTTAGTTTAAAAACTCCTCTATGACCTTTTTCATTTTGCATGCCAGCAATCTGGTTCTATTTTGGATTAGGGGGAGCCTATCCTTCCTGCATAGGCTCTTCCTTTCCCAAAAGTTTCCCTGGTTCCTAGTAAACCTAAATCCCTTTTCCCTACACCATTGGCTCATCCACGCATTGAGTCCCTGCAGTTCTGCCTGTCTAACTTGCCCTGTGTGTAGGACTGGATGCATTTCAGAGACTACCACCATGGAGGTCCTTCTGCATATTAGCCCACCAGTTAGAGAACTGATTTCTATGTGAGATCTCAACATTGTCCTTCTAAAACTCCAGGAATTTCCACCTTTTTATCAATTAGGTGGCAAGCCTCTCCCTTTGTATGTTAAGGCACACTGCACCTGAGCACAGACAGCATCTTTGGCCTCCTTGAGATATCTGAACTCTGCAAGGTGGCAACATGAAGCAATCCACTGACTTTTGTAAAACATTATATCCCTGATTTGTTGGCTAGGTCAGATGCCATGTTCGAGAGAGCAGAGCTTTAATCATTATGTAACTAGTGCAATTGAAACACCTCACTCCCATCAGCCAGAAAAGATACTGCTTGCCAGTCACCTACAGTAAGAGCCACACTGACACAATCAAACATGAAAGAATGAGCATGAACCTTGTAGTCACTGTGGCTTTGTGAGCCATTGTAACCAGAGCGGTTCCCACCTGTCCTCCCGCCCCATTTTCAGAGTCCTCAGCTGCCACAGTTTGAAACTGCAAGGGAAATGAAGGAGGGTTGCATCCACCCTGTCCTTATGCATTGGCATGAGATAACAGAGGGGCACATGGCATGGACATGGCTATTCAAAGACTATGATCTCATGCAAACCTAAAGTGGGATCCACCCTGACAACATCACAAAGAACCAGTTCTCATAAGACAAGTATCCGTTTTTTATGTGAACAATGGGCACAACAAAAACTATAAAAAGACCACCGCAAAATGCCTTTACCCAAATTGAAACATTACTAAACATAGTGCCAGAGACAGAAGACACCTCGCAGGAAAACTCTATGCTAATCCTCTATCACCAACCCATATTATTCAAATCTGTGGTCATAATTTACAAAACCAAAATGGCTACTCAAAAATTATCAGCAAAGAAATAGCTCAAAGATAAGAGGCCTTAGTAACGAATTCACTCAGCCGCATGAAAACCTTCAGCCAACAGCTGCCACCTTATATCATATTGAATTATACATTTATAAACCAACTAAAACTCACAAATGATTATCAAGTGCCAAGAGCAGAGTAAAACAAATGTAAACTTATCAAGGATTGTGGTGGATTCTCCATCACTGGAAATTTTAAATTAAAATCTGATGTTTTTCTAAAAGATATGCTCTAATTCAAACAGGAATTAATTCTGGAAAGTTCTATGGCATTTTTTTAATATATTACATAGCACCCACAAGTTTGTTAGGTGCTTTTCAAACAAGTAAAAAGACATAACTCCTGCCCACAAAAGTTCACAATCGAAATTTAAACACAAGATGCAACTAATAGGAGGTGGGATGGGCTGAAAGAGAAGGATGAGATATTAAAATGTTTGTGCCTGTATGGGTGAGTTCTAATTATACATACATTTTATCATTTTGATATGTTGTTTTAGATCAGATTTGAGGTTCTGTGTATAAATTGCATGTAACGAGTGTAAGCTTATACTGCTACTGCTTTGATGTACTTGCGTACCTTCATAGAGGGTATCCGTGTCCATGAATACATTTCATGAATACAAGTTTTAAAAAGGCTTGCTTCACAGATGCTCTCTTCTCACAGGCTACAGATATCTTTCCTGGTTCAAGGCTTATTTGTGCAATTTAGCTGGTGCTGGCAGTAAACCACAAATGCCTCATATGAAAAACTTTAATCTACACTCCTTTTGTGAGAACAAAAGCTAGTTAATCCTTTGGAGCCCAGGAGTGAGCACTTCAGTGATGCTAAATGCATGATGTTTCCTTTCAAAGCCCTTAACAGATTTTGTTGTATACCTGTCTACTCTCTATGCCAGTTAATTCTGCACTTTCTTCACGCTTTCTGATTCTTCGACATATTAAATAGGAAGATGCCCAGCTGAACTTTGGCTTAAACAGAAGACCAAATAGTGAGTTGAGGAATGGTAGCAGAAATGAATCGTCCTGGAGCAATGCTTTTGTTGAGTGAGAAAATAACTATGTTCCTACCCAGAATTATGGAATATAATATTTTACCAGTGCTATAATCACAATAGTCAAATATTTTATGCCTCTCCCTTTCAGACAAATGCTTCATTTATATGGATTGGTCCCACACACCAGTAGGGACATGTCTGTACTTAAAGGATTTCCTCTTCGTATTTTGTTATGGGGAGTCTTGACTCAAAGAATCTATAGACACCCCTGAAATCCACATGGAACTCAGAGGGTCACTGAGAAGCTAATCTCAAAGCCCTGACCCCCTTCTGAGCTCTCCTACTCAAAGGCAGCAAAGTTCCCTCAGGAAAAACCAGGGAGGGTTTCCTTGTGCAATGAGGGAATCCAGAAAAGATAAAGCAGAATCAAATCAGGATTACAATCAACAATATTCCCTAAGGGGTGGGGAGGAGCTGGGAAGAACAGCCACTCCCCTGACCTCATTAATTCCCTCAAAAGCTTCAGAGGTTGACCTTCACTCTGCACTTGACAAGTGGCTTCCACAGCGGTAAAGGGAACATGTCAAGAGCTTGCACTCTTTCCCTTTCTGTTCTCCGGCAAGTCTGATTCCATGAGTTTTGTGACACTCACCTAGCAGAAGTTGAGGGTGGAATTAGGCAATTCATGTCATAAGAGGTTATGTCATGGATGTGAAGGAAAAGATGCATGAATTTGTTAATACACATTCATTTTTGGAGGAGGGGAGGGAGTAAATCAGTGCTTAAAATATTCTTTCTGAAAGTGACTAAACATATTTTGTGAGTCTGTGAAGTTTGCCAAGCACAAAAATATTCTTTTTCTAATAAATAGATGAAAGATTCAATTTGCTTTGTTTTGTCTAAATCTATTTTAAGAGATGAATTAACTTTAATGCAGGTATTTTAATAAATTTGTAAGACATACTGAATTGGTTTATACCCCAAATCATCAAGGCAGACAAAGTAACTTGCATAGGATAAGAAGGTAAAATCCTTAACAGTAAATCCTGAACCCATTCTGTCTATCAATCACTTAAAATATAGTCCTATTATTCCTACAGTAGGTACTTGAACTATGGCAGAGGAATAGTCATGGGGTCAGAGAAATACCTTTTACAGTGTAACTTGTTTGAGGCTTGCTCCTAAATTCTCAAATGCAAAGTGTTTGCTGCCAGGGTCACTGAGCTCCCTGTATCATGGTGAAGCAGCCACATGGAACTGAACCTCTGGACAGGAGACAAACAAAAAGTATCATTGTCCTGCTCAGCCCACCAAAATGCCCTTTGGTCCAGGGAAGGTTCACTGATAAGAGACCATATGTTCCAGTCCCACCTCTTCCAATGACTAGTGTTCAGAGCTTTATTCATAACTCTTCTTATTGAGCTAGATCTCACACCCAACTCTAGGAGGGAAGCAAGTAACAGCCTTCCTATTATACAGTTGAAATAACTAACAGACTGCACAAGGTCACTTCTAACATCTCTAATGTGGCAGAAACCAGTCTCATCCTCCCAGAAACAATCTGTTTAATCTGTGCACTTGTGTATTTTGATGTAGAATGGGACTTACTGTTCCTGCATATATAACCCATTACATGTCCGATCTTAGCGTGTCAGAGGATAAAAGCTGCAACTGCTGCTAGCTAACGGAATTACACCTTAGGCTCAAATGGTTGAGACATATAGTCTGCTGGTGAATGATGGGGTTGTTACAGATGCACATGAATTACATTTTAAAATTATGCTAAAATAATATTCTGGACAGCCTGTGCAGACTTCTATCTGTCCCTATTATGAGTATAGTCTTTAATTGCATTAATAGTCTTTACTTACATGATCACATACTATTTTTTCCACAGGACCCCTATGTCATTCAATGCACAGGATGCATGGCACTCAATTTATGAATGGTGGTTGTGTAGTTAATGAGGCTATTCATAGTACCCCTGCTTTACTAACATTGGATGCTATGTAATGGTCAGATTTTAAATATCTCTACAAAAAAAAGCCTTGCTTTCTCTTTCTAGGCATAGGGAGACGAGTCTCAGATGAGTTGGGATGCTGGAAAAAATAAAGAAAATGGAAATCGTATGCTTCTCCCACATCTCTCCTTCCTTTAAATTTTCTTTTTTATCTGTAATTTCAGTTTAAATGCTAAGGTTCTTTATAATTTAGCTTTATAGTATATATAAATCAGTTCACACTCAGAATACATACACAGAGACTCATACATGGGTGTTATACTGTATTTCTCAAATGATAGTCTGTGAAACTCCCCAGATGTGAAGTGTGGATCTAATATCACCCAGCTATGTTTCCTATCTAAAACCAAAATTGCTGATTTGAATGGTTAATCTTTTAACTTTACTTATATATCTGATAAAGGTCATTAGCCATGTCCCCATCTTTCTCCCAATTAAATAATTAGCAAAATTTCTCTTTGCCTTAAAAGATGAAGGATTGGGCCAAGTATACTTGTTGAATAGTCATATTTATATGTAATTTTAAATGTGCAGTTATGAGAAGTCTTGAATAAACTTAATTGAAAACTGCAGTGTCTTAAACAATGTTGATTATCACTTTAGATCTACAAGTACTACTAAAAATTTTCTTTAAATAAAAAGCATACAATAAAATATAAATGAATGACTCCATAAAAGTATCAAAAAGAAGATTAAATAATTGTATTATAGTAATTGTATAATAATATTATATTTTAATTAGCTTTACTAAGACAAATCCACAGATAACTAGATATTTCTCATTTTACTTATATCAGATTAAACAGTATTTTATAATAAATACTTGTGGTCATCCAACATCATCCCATGTCATTTTCAGTGTTTCCCCAAAAATTCAATGTCAATTTATCCTCAAACACACACAGGCTGAAAAATGCAAACATATATCTAAGCTTTTAGCAACATAGTAAATAATTTAAGTAGCTGTTGAGAGCCTATTTTATTAATTATTTCCCCACACAGTGCCTTTTAATTACTGCATCTCTTTCCATTTTAATAGCCTGAACTAGCAGAAATAGCTTCTTCCCATTGATGTGCTGAGTTTTATTTTGAAGATAAGTCCTCCAGCATTTCTAAAGTTTTCTTACTCAAAGTGTGGTGAAAACTGCAAATCAAAAATACCTCCTTGTGCATTTTTGCAAGTTTAAATATTGATGTTTTCTTACTTGAAATCACATTGTATTCTATTTTACACCAAATATACTTCTTTCTGCATGCAAATTGTTACCAGACTTGCCCGTCACCTTGGGGTACGCTCACTTATTAGGGCTACCTTCCTGGAAAGGGGGGTGGTGATTCTATCAATGTACTGCTTGTGTTACTTGGGGTGTGTGATTCTATTAATGTACTGCTTGTGTTACTTGTGTGTTCATATGGCTACAAGTCCCCTCCCAATGAACTATACTGCAGGACCTCAGGTTTTCAGAGCTGGGTTCCTCCAGCCCCAGATTCAAATAAACCTCCCACAGATACACACACACATTCCAGATTAACCGAGTGTGTCTGAGCGGACCGGGCTATCAGCACTCTCAGCTGACCCCTTATATGTTCCTGAATTCAGCAGGCTGGGTGACACAGCACTTTCAGCTGCCACTCTTATACGCCCCTTTGCACCGCACCAGAATATGCCTTTCTGAGCAGGCTGGGTTCAAACACTTTCAGCTGCCACCCTTATATGCCCCTGGACTCCGTAGGCTAGGCAGAGCAGCACTTCTCAGCTGCCTCCCCCCACACTCTAAAATTATTCTAGCAGTAACCCCCTTGATGAGCAAACCCCATAGGATTTTTGGGCACTCCAGAGATCTTTGCCTTAGGTAAAAGAAGCGTTGCTGCAGAGCAAGATAAGGAAGCCAAGAACACAAAGGAGTAAATGCAGTTTGCGGGGGGGAGAGAGAGAGAGTGGCAACCAGTTTGATTATAAGAGTTATTTTATTGCCAGGTATATAAAACTTATGATACTAATAGTGATACCATACAAGGAGAGAAAAACAATCAAACACTTACAATACTACACAATTGCAGTTGGGGTATTGGAGAAAGCTATCCCAGGTTTGATTACAAAAGTAGAAAATTATACCTGGACTAAGAGAGAGAGAGAGGGAGAGAGACAAAAAGTGTGTTGGGGGAAGAAGTGGGGGTGGTGGTCTCACCACTCCATACAGTTCAGAGGTTCCCAGGAAACAGGTTGGTCAGCTTAGGGTCTGGAGCACTTTTAATCAGGCAGAGCCCCCAGCACGATCAGTCAGGAAGAGGGGAGGTTCCAGTGGGACAGATGTAAAATTTGGATCCAGGCATCAGAACAGAGGTTTGAACTGGGGTAGGGTTTTTGTAGACACCAGGTTTGTTTATGGGTAAACAATGTCTCAAGGAAGTATCCCAGAGTGGTTTTCTTTATGCTGGACAATAGGAGCTGATCACTCCTGGGCATGGGCAGTGTTCCTTGTGGGAGCTCACAATGCAATCAGGAAGATTCAGTGTTTTGCATATCAATAACTAGAATGGTCTGATAACTGCGGAGCTGGATGTGTGCAGGTGTGGGTTCATTTACATCAGGTGCAGAGATTTCCCATCATGTCCTGTATCCCTGCTTTGCCAATCCCAGAGTTCAGTGCGGTCCTGCTTCGGAGGTAGGCTCTCCATTCGCTAGGCTAATTCTTGTACCATCTTCGATGTAGATGAGGCTTCTGTTCTCCATTCGATGTGCTAATTGAGATGCCTCCTTTTTACATCTTTGACCTAGATGAGGCTAGGGGCATTGTCTTCTACTGCCTTTTCATATTGAGATGCCTTTGGTTTCTGGTTCAAGCAGGCTTTGGTTTCTGGTTCAAGCAGGGGCTGAGGGGGTGATTCAGGTGAGCCAGAGAGAGTAGGGGTTTTGCACCCTGATTCCCCAAGAACACAGAGCTGCCAGGTAACAAAATGCCTTATTGGTCTATTGATCTTTGATATTAATATTCATAGTAAATAGCCAGATGTACTATAGCACTTTTACATTTCAAATCTATTCTCAAGTCAGTAGCAAGAATAAAAAAGATAATGTATAATTCTGACATATTTACAAGTTAAGTTTTCTGCCAAAAATTCCTATTTAAATGAAAAATCTAAATCTACTGCTTGTGGTGCCCTGATAATTTTATACTGGTATTGTATTATGTTGGTTGCACAGGTTTGATGGCTTTTAAAAAGATGAAGCCAATAAAATAAACCTGGGAGTTTACTTTCTCCACATTTATAACTTTAACTGCCACTTTACCTGTAAGCATTAGTGCAGACAGTTCATTATTACCTGAATATGGGGACTACGTTGTGTGCTGGGAGGTCACCTGGAACTGATGACTTTTAAAGGTCATTCACAAAATGCTTTGCTGAGAGAGTCTCCATCTGCAGCCCAAGGAGAACCATATTTTAAGAGCACAGCAAACTTTTTGTAAACAGAAATGGGAGAATTCAACTACCTTTGCTAATACTTTCACTCTGCCATGAATTTACCCCAATTTCAACCAGGGAAGTACGAGATAGAAGATTTGTATGATACATTCTCTAGACCATCCTTTGAATACATATTTAGACAGAAGAATTAAGCTGGCTAGTTTGGCATGTTGTGTATTCTGTTACTTTATTTTTGATATTGGTTTTTATAAGCTCCATATTGTATTTTTACATCAGGCATGAATAAAGACATTCAATTCTGCAGTATTAAGAGATTTAAATTCTGCAGGACTTGTGATGTTGCAGCCTCTCCAAAAAAAGTCAGATATTATAAAACCTAACACCCAAGAGTGCAATTTCAGCAATTACCCACAATGGTTTCTTTCTACATGAGGAAGCAGAATGAGCATTTCCAGCTTCAAGTCCCACTGATGGAAGTCTTCACTTTGTATAGAAACAAGTCACAGACTGAGACACAATTCCATGTCTTAGCCCATAGGTTTTTGAACTGTGGGACTAATTGCCCCCCCTGGAGAGGTGGGGCAATGAGGTTGTCAGGGGGCACATGTACCCTGGGTCAGGGTGGGGGGGAGAAGGTTGATTCTATGGTCCCTACCCCCTGCACCCCGATCATCATTTCCCAGTACACCTAGCACTATGCCACCATCCTACTACCTTCAGGGGCCAGGCCCTTTCCCCCGCACTGTGCACTCTCACTGGACAACGTTCACCTGATCAAGAACCAGCGCAGCCTCTCCCTTTGGGATGAGCTGCAGGTGGTGCCTCCATCCTCCAGGAGGGCATCCTTGGCACCCTTAGTCTTGAGGTTGAGCGCTGCAGAGCTGCGAGTGCAAGGGGAGGAAGAGCTGGCAAACGAAAGGCTGTGTTGAGGGATCATGGGGTCTCTGCTATGGGAAGACAGGCCAACCAGGTGGTGCTGCCCAGGGGGAGCTGGACTTTGGTAGGGAGAACGGGAGGAGTGGTGAGGTATTGGTAGTATTCTGAGGAGAGATAGATGCTGATAAAGAGGCAGGGGAGTCCTGCTGCTGCCAACGGGACCCAGGCTGGGGGATCTGCCAGGGAAAGGGGGGTTAGGCAGAGGTCTGTCCCAGGGGTTGGATCTGGCTGCCTGCTGAAGGGCTAGGTGCTGAATCCCCCTCACCCACTAGCCTTGGCCTCCCCTGTGCCCTGTAGGGCTGAGAAGCTGTCCCCATTCTAAAGACCCCTCACTCTTGGCTGAGCCTCCTCCACAGCAAAGGAGCCTTGGAGCTCACTATTCCCCCCCATGGGCTCTGAACTCAGCACCATCTGTCCCCCTCCATTCTCCTGTGATGATGGGGATGTGCGTGGGACATGAATTTCCAAAGGGGGATGCAGACAAAAAGTTTGGGAACCTCTGTCCTAGTCAATTCGAATGCCTTGAAAAAAGTACATCATTCTGCATTTCAGACTCTAGATCCTGACAAAATCTGCCATAAAAGACAACATATGCTGACCCAAATGGAGATCAACTGGTGAAGCTCTTTAGTATATGACTGATTATGAGCACCAACCTTGATGGCATCAGAGAAGGCTGACCCATCTTATTCTCAAAGTCCATCGATCCCAATGGATGTCAGGAAACTGGGAAAATGCGCTCCATTGCACAGCAGAATCTATTATGATCAAACTCCTCTCCAAGTTATTGATAACCAGGTTGTCCCCAACATGTCTGCTCAACAATATGCAGAGAGGGTTCACACTGACACCTGCTTGTTTAAAGTCGTATATATATATAGATATTGCCAGGGCATTAGACCTGAGTGTGCCAAAATCATATGTGGAGAGTTCAGGATAGGAGCCTCATTCAGCATTCCTTTAACATAACAAAAAACTCCTTTTACAAACATGCTTATCCATACATAAATAGGAAGAGTGCTAATACCTTGCAATTGAAATCAAGGTTGGAGTAAAAAATATCCTATGTCACCACCTGTACTTTAATCAAGGGCTTGATGCTCTAATATCAGTGCTAAAGAGAAGTGAAAATGGAGTTGCATTCAGCACTAAATTGCTTTCCTAACCTTTGCTAATCATTTGAGTATATTCAGCAACAATTGTGAATGTATGAGCAATAAGATTCCTTCCCTCACAACCACCCATTAAGTCACCTGGTAGCCACCCAGCTCTCTAACTCAGGATAGGCAGTGGCCTGAGGATCTGGGCCTTAGTTTTTTAACGAGCAACTACTAGAAAGTTTTCCTAAATTATGATACAGTGAACATGTAATATTTCCACATAAAATCCTTTTAAAGATCAATCTTCTCTTCCCCTTTCCTCTCCTCTTTGAGCAAGAAGTAGTGTCTGAGGATTTTATTTGTTTTGCAGAGCCAGGCTAATATTTCCCTGGTGACATTTAAACTGGCTGGTGCCTGAAGTAATTTCTGAATGTGACATAGTGTAAAAAACCAGCACAACAAAAAAACTGGATGGGGAATTCACTGCTTGTTTTTAAAGTGCACACTCTGTTTTGTGGGCTGAACTAAAAGTAATTTTTAACCATATTAGTAGATCAGTGGCTGGAGGGGAGAAACAAAACAAACAAACAAAAACCAGCTACAGACATTCCTCTGGGCTGTTATACTGAAAGAGTTCAAAATATATTTTATCAGCTGAAGTGATTTTTATGATCACAGAGAACTGAAAAGTCAGGAATCATGAAACTCCACAATTAACAATTTGCAAGTATAATCCTTGAAAGGGTTTTCTCTTTCAGGACACTTCCTCAACAGGGTTTACTTTGAACTTTGTGGATCATGACTAACTTAATTTTAGTTGAAGGATTAGAATAGATGAGGCAGAGGCACCATTTGGGGCATGTGGCTGGACAGATTCTGTGGGACAGCATCTGACCAGTGGGATTTGAGGGAGAAAGTGGGACAGAGCCCAGAAAGAGTCTGAGGGGGATTTTGGCTGAGTCCAAAAGGGGTCTAAGAAACTAGCAGAAGGGGTATGATGGAAAGACTATGTTCAGAGGGATGACTGTGGTGGTCAGTGTGGTCAGGAGGATTGTGATGTCGGTTAAATACGATGTTTGTGTTTTATGTCTTAATGTTAATTTCAAATTTCTGTCGAACTGAAAATATGTAATGTCTCCCTTCAGTCATTGAATTAATTTTTAATTTGAGGCTGACGACTGCATATTCAGAAAAAGGTAACTATCTCCTTCAAACCCAGAAGTGAGAAATAGAGACCATAGCCATTTGTGGAGGACCGCAGGGTTATATGGGGGGGAGGGAGAGATTAAAACTTGGTGAGACAACCAGGAGGATCATGCTGCAGATGGTGCCCATGTGGGCATCTGAGCTGCACTGGACCTCTGAAGCTCAGGAAGTGCTTCTCTGGCCAAGCACTGTACCACAGATGTTTAAGAGTATGCTTCTGGTTTTGAGCTATCAGAGATAGTTGCAGTAGTTCAAGCAGTAGAGATTCATGCCTTTAGATCTAGAGGTCCTGGGTTCAGTTGCTGCTGCCCAGGATTCACCTACTGGTGTCAAATCGTGCAGCTAATAGTTACCTATTTTTATTGAAACAGTAGGGACACAAAATTAACTACAGCCTAGTATAAAACCAAACCAAACATCTCCTTCCCTTGACACAGAATTGTTCCTGAAACTATCAGGTAGTCTCCATATATCTAAAATAAATTTACAGGAAACAGAATTCAAACACTTCCATGTTACTTTTGGTCCACTTTCCTTCCTTTCCTGTTCTGAGACAGAATTAAGAAATTATGTTAAAGGTACAGAAGCTTGTCACAGGGTAATGTTCTGCCCAGTGCTAAACCTTGAGACAAAACCAAAACATTTATTTTCAAAAGCAGGAGACAATTTGTGACAACTGTATAATAAAAACCCTTTATTTCTGCCCTGCCCTTTTTATTTTTGTATAAAACAATTATTCAAACCTAAAATAAACTGAGAAAGCAAAACAATTAGTTTCCTACATAACTATTATTGGAAAAAAAACCATGCTGATTTGCTAAGAGAACAAATGCATTCTATGCTTCATATAATCAGAACCTCATTTTTCCATAAATGTCATTGCATTAATAAGTTGGTTTCTCATTAAACAAATATTTAAAATAACAGGATGCTCCATAATACAGGTATTTTAGTCCGGTTACATTGTAATTACAATACACAGTGCTAAATTGGTACATCTAGTTACCACTTGTGTGTTACTGATAAGCAGATTGGGGTCAAGATAAACCTTTTATTATGAACAAAAACTATGTACAGAAATGAGGTAACAAACTTTCTACTACTCTGTAACTGCAATCTGTGACTGAACTACTTTGTTTCTGGCCTCAGCAGGAAGTGCATCAAATGTAATCCAAAGACTGCAGGCACAGTGTACAGGAAGTGTGCCATCTCTCCCCTTCCTGAAGGATTTATCGAAGGGTTTTGGTTTCATGGAACATTGGGCAGATGACTATTATATCCATAGAAAAGGGAACCAATTTTTTGAATAGCTGACTAGTTAGAATAGTCAGGAAGGCTTTAAATTATCATTTAAAGAAATGGTATTAAGGGGATTAAAACAGTACACATATTCATACATGTCACTCAGATTCAAAGCAGTGTGAATATAAAGACTTGAGACATCAAGGGACGTAAAGAGAAGAAATCTTCATTTGCATATGTACCAAATGCTACAAGCCTGAGATTAAAGAGAAAACAAAAAACCCTAAAGGAATTAATATATTAATTTATTATAAGGTGTTTGTGGTAGCTGGTGTTACTGAAATCTGGTGGGATGATTCACATGACTGGAATTTAAAAAAAAATAAATAAAAATCACTGAATACATCTAAATTGGAGAAGACAGAGTGGGCATAAGGCGAGGAGGTTGGCACTGTTTATCATAGATACCATTACCTGCTTTAGAGTTCTTGACAATTCAGAAGAACAGGACCAATGTGCTAACTGATAAATCAGAAAATGGGGTAGTGGTTGGGGGTCTGTTATATCAGACAATGGAATAGGCTGCGTAGCACTTCAGATATCTAACCTCTAATGTTTACAAAGAGAAATTGTGTTAAAACATTCTTGGAGAGTCTAAAAATTATAGATGATAACTTTCAAACATAAAATATATTGCAACCAACTCAAGGTAAATCTCCTTCTGATGGATAAAGATGAATTGATCAGTGAAGTAAAAATAAACAGTTATCTAGGTGCAAGTGAAAACAATTTAATTTAATTTCTTATGTGCAAATTTGATTATTTAAAAAGCCCAGATTCTCAAAGATGAAAATAATAATGAGCAAAATCAAATATAAAAATGTGAATAATAATTGGAAGTTGTTTAAGAACCTTTACTGAATTTTCTCATAAACCACAATTCCAGAATCATGCAAGAAACCTTATTTGGTTAAAAATTATGTTGCTTAAAAGGGCAAGTGAAAACTTCAAGAAAAAATTAGGAAAACTATAACAAATAGAAAAATGGGACATTAATAGCAATGAGCACAATCACAGTTATGAAATACAGACAACTGTTAAGGGAGGTTACAGGCATCAGTGGTTTAAGGATAAGTAGGAATTCTTAAATATGTCATAAAAGAAATCCTAGCAATGGTGTAGATCTGATACTAGATACAGATGGTAAAATTGTCAGTCATGATGGAGAAAGGGCAGAAGTAGTTGAAGATTACTGTTCTGTTTTTGGAGAGAAACAGGATGTTACACTCATATTTAAATAAGGGAACAATTTCTATTCCATCAGTAGATAAGGAGGATGTTAAATAGCAACTCTTAGATTTTTAAACCTGCAAGATTAGATAACTTGCATCATGAGTATTAAAAAAATTGGCCAAGGAGCTCTTTAAATCATTAATGTTGACATTACAACATCAACACACAGGCTACACAAGCCTCTGACAAATCTCTCCCTGCGCCCAAAGACACTCCTACTAGAGATAAGCTGTCTGCCAGCAGAACATCATTATTTAGCTCATACTCCTCAGTTCCAGCTCCTACTTTACAGAATCCAGAAGACTAAGAGCTGAAGATTTTGCAGATCCCCTATTATCTTAAGTATCTTATTTTTCCTTTTCCTATTTTTATTAGCTTTTTATTTTCATTATTCATTATTCTGAAGGTGTGAAAGTGGTAGTATGGTATACATATGTATGTGAGCGTCCAAAGTCCACTGAAGGTGCTAAGAAAAAAAATCCCCTGGTTTAAATAGCCGTAAATATTGTCTTATAAAATTATTCATTAAAGGATGTTCTGTGTTTAAAAGTTTATGTTTAAAAGTCCTCAGGGAGCTGAAATTGTCATCTGTAAATAAGAGTTGTTAAACTTTTGTTTATCAAAAATGTTCTGTTAAAGTCTAATTAGAGTATCACTGTTAGGGTGAGGGGACCGAGGTAAGGTTAGCCAGCACACAAAAATTGAAGACTAACAATGAAAATGTATAATTGGCTTAGAGGTTGTGGTCAAGACAGTAGATGATAATTCTGTTTCAGTATTAAGATACTTAATCATTCAAGCTATAGATTTAATTGATTTTACTAAATTCTTTTGTTAGGATTTATAATCAGCCATTTTAGTCTTCTCAGTATTTGTAAGGATTGATTTTTTGTATTAACCTGATAATTTATATCTAATTAATATTGAGCCCAACTTGTTTATTGATTTGATTTTGTTTGATAATTGTAATGCATGGTTTTTTGTTTAATATTAACAGTAGCTTAGCTTTTGTGTTATTTTTTATTGTGTTTTGTTTAAATGTTGTATAAACTTTATAATGTAGATACTGCCACATTTCTTTCAATAAGCAATATGGCTCCAGAAACTTTGAGGAGCTGGGTTCATAAAAACCTGTCAACCTAAAGGCCTTACCATCTCCCCCTAATTTGACTATGGCTTTAACAGCTGACATAATATACTAAGATTTCTGTAAGTCAGGTGAGAGTTAGTCTCGTATGACACTTACAGCCAAATGCAGTGTCATTCACCTAGGAACAAAGAATGTTGATCACAATTATACCATGGGGGACTATTCTGGAATGCAGTGACAAAGAAGATAACATAGTGTAGCTTAGTTCCTGTTCCAGCTCGCCATCTGGTGGCTGGATGTAGCGCTGCAGCAACTTTTGTCTCAATTTCCCCCCATTGTTCTTTGGCCTATTCTGGCTGTAGGAACAATCAGAGCTTCAGACCAAATCACTTTCCATAGTCCAAGCGCCACAGAGTCTTTTACCAAAGTTGAACAAAAATGTGAAAATAACCAAACAGTCAGCCCAGCTGGGCTCAGCAGGCTGCCTCTTCTTTATAGATGCACCTAGACTACTACAGTCTTTTCCAACACTTTGTCACAGATAGATAGAGGACAGAGGATAGATACTGAGGAAGGACGGTCTGGACAGTGAATCCATCTCATCCCACTGAGCTCCTCAGTTATCACAGGGTAAGACTTGCATTGGCTGTTATGGATAGCTAGCTTATAGTCAGGGAACTGATTGTATGATTGCCTTGTGCTGTTAAATCAAGGTTTGAAAGAAGACCTAGATTCTGTGTTGTCAGCCACACCATTACTAAAGGTTAAGCTCCTAGGAAAATCCTGGGTGATTTGGTAACATGAGGGCACTTACTTCAAGTATACAAATTCTGAACAAAAACCAGATAACAATTTACTGGTGGAAAGGCTGAATATTATTCAAGGGCAGCTCGTTGAAGTTAAATATTAATCTGATTTCCTGAGAGGGATATACAGATGAGCACCTGAATAGAATAATAAAAATAATGCTTAAAAACAATCATGTCTCCAGATATATCTCTCCACTTACACTAAACTCGCCCCTTCTTCACCCTGCAATCATAGAGGGGGCATACAAGGGTCTTCAGTCCTCCTCACTCAGTGCAGAGTATAATCTTACTTGCATCCGAGAATAGTCTCTGTATTCACTTGCATTTCCTCTATGGTGCACTATGCATGAACTTGCAGGAGCAAGGCCTCTGGAGTTTTTGTGCAATGAAATCTTGAACTGAACTAGTTCTACTTTTATTATTGATACTATAATGTTGGTTTATTTACATTGATAGGCTTTATGACCGTGTAAAAACATGACCAAAGATATGGTTCAGTAGTGTATGCTTTATGAAAATTTAAAACAGTGTTGTAGGCCTGACTTGATATCATAACTTGACATAAGTAACTTGCCTCATTTCTTAGTGGGCCTGTCTGGGAAGGTGAATGGAAGGCTAAGTTGTCATAACAAGCAATATGCTGGAGTCAGGAGCTAGCTAAAATAAGCAGAAAAATCCTGGTGTTAGTAAACAAGCTAAATGTAGGATAAGGTAGAGGTCAGATTATGCATGAATCAACCCAATCATAAAGCATGTGATGCAATGTATAGAAAAATAATGTGTGTTTAAATGTAAATAAAGATGTTCTCTGTGGAATTTGGGATCTGTGATACCTGCATCCACCCCCAGAGCTTGAATCTCATCAATGTACCTTTGCTATATGCCAAATAAAGGAACCTGAGTGATGAGGCTGGAGCTGAACTGAGTTTCTGGGGAGCCAAGTGGACGAGGTCTCAAGGGAACCCTATCAAGTGTATAATTAACAGATGAAGCTATGACAACTGTGGAAAGACAATATGAAGAAAAATCCACCTCTTCAGTCTCCTATAAAAGTACACTGTCTTTTCTTCCATTGATCCTCACCATGTCTTATCGCTTAAGCTTCTAATTATCCATTTTGGTAGAATGATCTTGACCATTGTATCAGGGTCAGTTTAATTATGAGGGTAAAATTTTTATTAGAAACAGGCAGTTTTCCCTTATGGTACTTTTCCTTTTGGTACAAAAACTCAGTTGTTTTTGCCCATGGTCAGGCAGAAAACTTCCAAGCCTTGTGTTGTGTTGTGTTGACAAGGACAGCAGCGATGTTAATTGGAATATGCCCAAGTTCCTCTCTGGAACCAGGAGTCTAGTGATCTTCTAACGAAGGTATTGGGTACATTCTTCCCCAGCTATAGGGATGGCATCCAACGGAGACAGGTGATCTTTACTGATGATTCTACACTAAAAAGATTGGAAATAATTTTCTACAAGGGCAGTGTATAACAGGACAGTGAACTGTCTTCCTGACGTCAAGACATGATATGTGACTCTGAAATTGGGTAGGGTCCTGAGGTCAGTGGGCAAGGATCCACTGGTTATGGTCCATATTAGCACTAATGACATTGCTTCTTGGCATACCTCACAGGTTACAGACCACTTAAGAGACCACCGAAGTGTGCTGAAGGAAAAGAATGCCCAAGTGATCTTCTCAGAATAATCCTTCCTGGCCAGTGAACGAAGGAAGATAGAAAACAGAATATTTTGGAAGTGAATTGCTGGCTAGATAAGTGGTATAAGGTTCATTGTGGAACACTGGTTCACTTTCTATGGGAAGAAGAGACTGTACAGTATAGATGGCCTACATTTCATAGAATCATAGAATCATAGAATATTAGAGTTGGAAGGGACCTCAGGAGGTCATCTAGTCCAACCCCCTGCTCAAAGCAGGACTAACCTCAGCTATATCATCCCAGCCAGGGCTTTGTCAAGCCTCAGCTTAAAAACCTCTAAAGATGGAGATTCCACCACCTCTCTAGGTAACCCATTCCAGTGCTTCACCACCCTCCTAGTGAAAAACTTTTCCTAATGTCCAACCTAGACCTCCCGCCCTGCAACTTGAGACCATTGCTCCTTGTTCTGTCATCTGCCACCACCGAGAACAGCCTAGCCCCATCCTCCCTGGAACCCCCTTTCAGGTAGTTAAAGGCCACCCTCAAATCCCCCCTCATTCTTCTCTTTTGCAGACAAAACAAGCCCAGTTCCCTCAGCCTCTCCTCATAAGTCCTGTGCTCCAGCCCCCTAATCATTTTTGTTGCCCTCCGCTGGACTCTCTCCAACTTGTCCACATCCTTTTTGTAGTGGGGGGCCCAAAACTGGACACAATACTCTAAATGCGGCCTCACCAATGCCAAATAGAGCAGAATAATCACTTCCCGTGACCTGCTGGCAATGCCCCTTCTAATGCAGCCCAGTATGCTATTAGCCTTCTTGACAACCAGGGCACACTGCTGACTCATATCCAGCTTTTTATCCACTGTTACCCCCAGGTCCTTTTCTGCAGAGCTGCTCCCTAGCTCGTCGGTCCCCAGTCTATAGCTCTGCATGGGATTCTTCCTTCCTAAGTGGAGGACTCTGCACTTTTCTTCGTTGAACCTCATTAGATTTCTTTTGGCCCAATCCTCCAGTTTGTTTAGGTCACTCTGTATCCTATCCCTACCTTGCAGGGTATCTACCACTCCCCCCAGCTTAGTGTCATCCGCAAACTTGCTGAGGGTGCAATCTACCCCATCCTCCAGATCATTAATAAAGATGTTGAACAAAACCGGCCCCAGGACCGACCCCTGGGGAACTCCGCTTTTGACTGGTTGCCAGCTAGACATGGAGCAATTGATCACTACTCATTCAGCCCTATGCTCTAGCCAGTTCTCTATCCATTTTATAGTCCATTCATCCAACCCATACTTTAACTTGCTGATAAGAATACTGTGAGAGACAGTATCAAAAGCTTTGCTAAAGTCAAGGTATATCACATCCACCGCCTTCCCTACATCCACAGAGCCAGTCACCTCATCATAGAAAGCAATCAGGTTGGTCAGGCATGACTTTCCCTTGGTGAATCCGTGTTGACTGTTCCTGATCACCCTCCTCTCTTCCAAGTGCCTTAAAATGGATTTCTTAAGGACCTGCTCCATGATTTTTCCAGGGATTGAAGTGAGGCTGACCGGTCTGTAATTCCCTGGATCCTCTTTCCTTCCTTTTTTGAGGATGGGCACTATATTTGCTTTTTTCCAGTCCTCAGGGACCTCCCCCTGCTGCCATGAGCTTTCAAAGATAATAGCCAATGGCTCTGAAATCACCTCAGCCAACTCCCTCAGCATCCTCGGGTGTATTGCATCTGGCCCCATGGACTTGTGTATGTCTAATCCTTCTAAACAGTCTTGGACCTGTTCCTTCAGCACTGCGGGATGTTCGCCTCCTTCCCATTCTGTGCCACCCAGTACGGCAGTCTGGGAGCTGATCTTGTCTGTGAAGACAGAGGCAAAAAAGGCATTGAGTACCTTAGCTTTCTCCACATCCTCCGTCACTATGTCGCCTCCCTCATTCTCTAAGGGGCCCACACTTTCCCTAATCTTCCTCTTGTTTCAGCAGAAGGGGAACCAATCTTATAAAAGAAAGGCTGCTATACTAGCCAAGAGGGTGTTAAATTAACAAAAAAAGGGAAGGGTGAAAAGGGGGAACAAATGAATGCTCCTTTAGCACAGTAAAATTAATCAAGGTGCCATGGGCTGTGAAGAGAAGAAATTATTTAATTACCTACACACAAATGTTGGCCTAGGCCTTGTCTACACTAGAAAGGTTTGTCAACGCAAGTTACAATGATAAAAAATCACTGTAATTACAATGTTTGTGCCTGTCCACACAGTACTCGTGTCGCCGAAGCGTGTCCACACTTGGTGGTCTAGCATCGACAGGTATCCACTCTGTAACTCATCACCTTGTGCCACTAGGAATTGTGGGAAGGTGAAGAGGATCACAGTGCATCATGGGTGATGCCTCAATGTCCCACGATGCTGTGATTTCCGTTCCATCATTCCATGGGTTTCTATCAGTGCGGGTTGGTCAGGGAAGGTGCATGACACACGCATCTTCAGGAACACTGGCTTGTACAGAAAGATGCAAGCAGGGTCTTTCTTTCAAGACCAAGATTCCAATGGGGGATGTTGAAAAGCCCATAGTGATCCTGGGAGACCCAGCCTACCCCTTACTACCATGGATCATGAAGCCTTATACGGGCAACCTGGATAGCAGCAAGGAGCACTTCAATAACAAGTTGAGCAGGTGCTGAATGACCTTTGAATGTGCATTTTGCAAATTAAAAGATCACTGGGGATGCCTTTATGGCCAGTTAGACCTAAATGCGGAAAATATTCCCATGGTTATAGCCACATGCTGTGTGCTTCATACCCCTGCCGCAGCTCTTTGATTTCCACATGGCACTATAGTGTGTCCCGTTCATAGCCCTTCTCCACCATTAAATGAGAAATTTGACTGTACATATTGCTGGAGTGGAGCTGGGACTGTACAACCTCCTCTCCACAAATGCCAATCAGATCCAGAAACTCCAGTGTGCTCCAAATGGGAGAGTGTTTGGTTCTTAGAACCGCCATGGTCAGCTGGGAAGATGAGATGTGAGCTCTCCACGCTGACCAAGTAGGAAGTAGAATTTCAAAAATTCCCAGGACTTTAAAGAGGGAGAGGTGGTTGACTGCAGGGTAGCGGAGTTCAAACTGATGGCCAGAGTTGTCAGGATGGGCATTATGGGACACTTCCTGGAGGCCATTTACAATGACAGAACCAAGCACGGTGTCTACACTGATGCTTTGTCATTAAAAGTTTGGTGCAAAAAGCTCTATGCTTCTTGTCGAGGTAATTTTATTTTGCTGCAAAATCAGGGGAGTTGGGTCAGCGGTAGGAGTGATTTCAGTGTGTACACCATCACTGTTTTGGCGCAAAAAGCTGACTTTGGTCGACAAAAGTCTCTAGTGTAGACCAGGCCCTAGTAGGTATTACTGAAACCTGGTGGGTGTGGGAGGCCCAGTACCATGTCTCACTGGTATCCACACTGATCACAAAGTGTCCAGAATCAACAACTAGCATCCCTGTTGGGCTTGATCAGCTGTGAGTGAGATGATTTTTGAGGCATACGGTGCAAGAGTTTCTCTCACTGCTTGTCAGCAGGGTATCAACTTGTCTGGCACGGTTCTCTGCAAAGTGGTATTTGTATTTGGCTTCAGGAGGAGGACATGATGTCCTCTACAGGAATGTGTTGTGAGTCAGGAGGTTGAGGCGTTGCCACTCACACTCTCCTTTTGTTAGAACCAGTCTTGGATATGGAAGCTTTTGTGGATAACCTGGGTAAAAACCCATTGTCTGGAGGAGCTTTTAAGGGTAAAACAGCATATGCAGACTTGATGCTCCAGTGGGAACAATTCACAGAGACATAGCCTGATCGTAAGAAAAAATGTTTGGGTACTTTACATGGGCTCGTTTTAGTATCTAAAACACTTACTGACGAGTTAGAGAAGTTAGCCAAAGAAAACAAGGAGCTGCATGAACAATTAATAGCATGCCAAGGTCTAGTACAGAAACTGAAAATACAGTATGAATCTTCAGTGTCCCACTGTCTTACTCAGGCTAATTTGCTCTCTAACTCTCAGCGTGATGCAGAGGGGTACAAAGAGGAAGCTAGACAGTGGGAGGAGACAGCTCATATCTGGGAAGCGAAATGTAAGGACGCGCAAGCTGTAGTACGCGTTGTCCTGGAGGAGAAAAACAGGGAAACTGAGGGCCAGTCCCATGCAATTTGTCGGCAGCAGTTGTCTCAGTGTATAAATCAATTGGCACCTGCTCAGGGAATTATTGCTGCCATGCAAGCAGATGTAGGTTGTGACGGTGCAGAGAGTGATGGTATGCAGGACTTTGATCTGTCAACCCGCTGTTATGCAGAGGCTGTGTGGGATAAGAACAAGTCAGATCAGAGCATAGAATGTCCTTCCCCCTATGCTCCTCTCATGCAGATAGTAAAACAGCTGGCTAAGGGACATGTGCTGCGGGCTACTGCGCCCATGGCTCTTGTGATTGTAGAGACCAAAAAAGAAACTATTGGAGAGGGGGAGGAGGAAACCACCACTCACACTACCACCCAAGTGAATAAGATACTGAGACCTGAGCAAGCACAGGCACTGAAAAAAACTTTAGGAAACATCACCCCTGAGAATGTAGTTGCCTGGTTTGCACAGCTTACTACAGTGCCTCAGTTAAATTATAGTGATTGTGCCTTGCTTTTAAGAGAATGTCTCTGACTAGACACCTTTTGGGGACTTCCCGTGGATATACAGAGAGGAGAGAGAGCACAGAGGGATATCCTTATGAGGGATGTTTTTGATGTAGTAGATCCTGGCAAGCACATTGAGGTACGTTTTCATTTGGAGCGGCAAGCCCTAGGGGAACGCCCTGATGCTTACTTACAACGTAAAAAGATCCTATGGCAAGCTACGGGGCATGAGGAGGAAGGTCAGGACCTTATGAACACAGACTTTCCAACTCATTTCATAGAAGGGCTACGTCCGCAAGTAAAAGTTGCTTTGGGTATTCTGAATTTAACAGCTATGACGTGGGAGACACTGTTACAGAGAGTTCGGCAAGCTCATTTACTAGTGAGCCAAGCCTTCCCTGATAAGCACAAAGGAAAAGCTGTTGCACAGATAGGAGGAAAAGTGGTTGCTCAGATCACCTTTCAGAATCAAACGAGCAAGGAAGGTGATTTAGTCCCTGAGGGAGTCAACAGAGGACGTGGCCGAGGGTGAGGGTGAGGTACCTGTGCTGGGTACTGTGGAATCGAGCTCTCCAATATGCCCCTAAAGCTCTAATTGATGGCAAATCAAATAATCAGCTGTCTGACCTGATTTGTCAGAAGGAAAAGGAGTCTCACACTCCGGAGAAATGTGTTGATGAGGGTCAATGGCCGAACCCACCTCCTATACAAGCATGCTTAGATTGGATGCCCATATGGAAAGAAAGAAACATGCATAGTTTAGATGGTAAACCCATCTGTCATGCTGAAAAAATTGAAGCGTTATGGGAAGCCGGACTGCAATGCCAAGCTCCAATCTGGCTACTGAAAGTACCTGTCCATAAGAAATTGGGAGTAATAGCAGAATGGAATAATAAGGCAGACAAAGCAGCCGAGGAGGGGGCACTACCAGGTGCAAAATGGCAGATGCCAATCACTCCAATAGCTGTTTCTCGGGGAATTCAAAAGGAATCTGTACTCATTATATATTTAACAGTTTTGCAGAAACATGATGCTAGCCTACAACAGTTGCTGCAACAAGATGAGGTGAAGGGGTGGAAAACTGAACAGCATTCAAGTGGTTTGCTTATGGCCAAACAGCAGGATCAAGAATACCAGTATGGATTGTTCCAACAGGACAATGAGATGATTTAATACAAGCAGTGCATGAAAATGGCCATTTTGGTATAGAAAAAACTTTGAGCTGCTTAAAAACAGTAGGATGGTGGCCTGAGGTTAAACGAGATGTGGAATGCTGGGTAAACAATTGCCTAGCCTGTGCAGTAAACAACCCAGATATTTCTAAAAAGAAAGGCCCACTAGGCCACCAAAGGCTTGAAGGACCCTGGAGTCACCTCCAGATGGATTATAGTGAGTTACCCACCAGTAAAACAGGCCATCATTACTGTTTAGTGATTATTGATCCATTTACCAAATGGGTCAAAGCCTTTCCCATTTGAAATAACATTGCTCATACCACAGCTAAGATACTGGTAGATCACATCTTCTCCAGATGGGGGCTCCCAAAGGAGATTGATAGTGATAATGGTCCTCACTATTGGTGAGATTTTGAAATACACCTGGGAAGCCTTAGGCATAAAACAAAGATGGCATATACCATATCATCCTCAAAGTTCAGAAGCAGTAGAACACACAGATCAAACTTTGAAATTGGCTTTGAAAAGAATTATCAATACTCAAGGTAGAGATTGGGATGCCAAATTGCCCTTGATACCCAAGAGTAACAGAAGCAGCCCATGGGTATTCCCCCTTTGAAGTTATGACAGGATGTAAGATGAGATCCTTGGAGCACTGGTGGACAAATGGTCCTCCAGATGAGCTCCAACCTAAATTGTTAGATGATCAGTATGTGTCACAGTTGCTACAAAATATTACGCGCATACATCAGCAAGTGGCCAATGCACTTGGTACAAATATTAGGAAAATGGACCAGCAATTTGGTCCCATATTAAAACCCCAAGAATGGCAAATTGGAGATTGAGTGCTGTACAGAGTTACAAAGAAGTTTGCACATGCTTTGAGCCCACAATGGATGGGACCTGTGTTTATAGTGGATAAAGTCAGCCCCACTATATATGAGGTAGAGATTAAAAATAAAAAGAAGAAAACATTATATTAGTTTCATTCTTCACAGCTCAAGGCATGGAAAGGCAATACCTAAATTATGGGCGAAGACGACAAAGCCTGTGGCCTGTGATGCATCCCTTAAAGTGCCTGTTTCTGATATTTTTGAATCACGTTGTTGATTATGCCATACATAATCACTCTGAATTCGAAAAATCCATTATTATAATATACCAAGCCTTTTGCCGCAGCCAATTTCAATTTATTTGCTTGCAAAGTGACCGCTGAATATCCGAATGGCAAACTGAGTGTGATGAAGGTGAACTCATGTGGTTCTTAGCAGGACCAATAGAGTTTATAGGTGAGGGAAATTATAGAATATCACAGTACAATTCCTCTATTATGCCATATGATTTGGTAGACCACTGGATAACAGCAGATATGGAAATTAAATATATGTGGTAAATAATCGATACTAATGGAGTCTATAGATCCCGCTTTTGTTTTGTGTTTTGTTTGTTGATAGTTATTACACAGATCCACAATGGTACACGGAAATACAAGATCAAGACATGCAATATGAAGAAGAGTTGTATGCTGTTCTTGTTATTGTTTTGCTGTGCTATGTTGATGTGAATGGGAAAGATGGTGTAATTTCAGACAGATGTTGTGGGATGGTACCCCTGCCCACTATTTTGTGGCTGGGGGAAGATGCTTTGGAGCTTAAGCTAATGACTTTTTGTAATTTTAAGGGGCAAATCACAATTAATGTCACCAAAATTAGTACCCCCTGAGAAGAAGCTGGGCCAGATGATTAAACAAAGTGAATTGGACCAGAGAGGAACAGAGCAACACACTGTTATGGTGTCAAAATCGGTCTGAAGTAATTTACGACAAAGCCAATTTTAGCTATTACTACATGGGGATGTTCCACCTAATAAAGTGAAAGACACCTGTTACTGAACTGAAGGTATACTATCCACAATGGGTTTTAGTGAATCCCTCTGCAAGTGTAGTGATGTACATAAACACCTATCTGAGTGTAGCTGTACATTGGAACAAAAGCAATTCTAAACAATAGCATTGGTCCATTACTAACTGGAAATGGTAAAATTGTCAATAATAATGCAGAAAAGGCAGAAGTGTTCAATAAATATTTTTGTTCTGTATTTTGGAAGAAGCAGATGATGTATTTACATGGTGATGCTGAAATACATTCCATTCCTATAGTAACTCAGGAGGCTGTTCAACATCGGCTATCAACAGGCCTGGATAACACACATCGAAGAGTTAAAAAGATCTGGCAAAGAACTTTGTGAACCATTAATATTGATTTTCACTAAGTCTTTGAACACAGAGGACGTTCCATGTGACGCCTCTTAGTTCTAGCACATTGAGGAATCTCTTGTCCCTACTCCCATTCACTTGAGTGGTTTGTATGTGTGTGTGTGTGTGTGGGAAGGAAATCTCAGCAGCTGGCCAAGGGTGCTTGACCTCTTGTTGTGCTTATAATGTGAAGCCACATCCTGTTGCACTGGACCATTGTTTTTACCAGATAGGCTTGATGTACTATTCAACCCAGGGTTTATTCAGTCCAATAAAGTTTCAGCCCACCATTTAAACTCATCTTCTGTATCTTCATCTACATGGGATTCAATTGCACATACAAAATTTGTGTATGTGTGCAAATTATCATGTTTTGGCTCATGGGGGGAGGGGTGTTGGTGGGTTATGTGATGTGTAGAGAAGATGTCTGCCAGACTTCTGGTGTCCTCAACTCCCCTGCACTAATCCTCATCAATTAAGGGCTCCCAGGTATCTAAGCCACAATTTTCTTTCAGAAATGTGCTAATTAGATGAGGGGGACCCTTTTTGTTGTGTTATTATGGGAAACACCAAATGACCCAAGCCTGAGTCTCCAAAAAAAGGAAAGGTATTCCCTAGCAGTCTCTCACACAGGACTTTGCAGGACTTTTTAACTACAAAATTTGATTTTTTATCTGAAGATATACATAAGCTCTCTAAAACTTGTTTGACCTATTTAGATAACAATCTATGAAAAACTGCCACAGAACTGAAGGAGGTTAAAACAGAAACTGCTTCCTTAAGGCAAAGACTAAATAGTCTTGAGGAGAAACAAGAGGATCTTGAAAACAGTTCACACAAGAATACTTTGCAGTTACTGAGCATCCCTAAAGGGACTATGAGCCAGAAAGGACCAAAGGGATAATTGTTCATTCAAGAAGCCAAGTCATCACATCAAGGAATACAAGTCTTTATTTAAGCTGGAACTCAAAACAGTAAACAATGATTGCACAAGTGGATTGCTCAAGATATAACTAAACATCCTAAAGATCTGGGCTGGGTCTGAAAACCGAGAAACTGAAAAGGGAATGTATAACAATGGGTTTATGTTCTATTGTAATGTATTTTGTAATCAAATTTCTGTTATTTCATAAATGTAAATTGTTACCTAAACAGAGAGTTTAATTAAGGTAATACTAGTTAATATACAGTAGATAATAGTAACAGTTTACAGTAGATTAGAATATAAGCCTAAATATTAGTTACTGCTAAAGCAACTAACTCTGATTTACTTGTGATTATTCCCCCCTTAAATGATTTCTACTTTACTTCAACTGATTGAGATAAAACATAATTTGGCCTCTAGATTGCTTCTGCATCTCTTCATTGCTTTGTTTCAGAATACTCCTTCACTGGCCTGTTACACTAGCTCCTGGCATTTCTGGAGGCAGAAGTCAGTAAAATCATCATCTCTAATCATGCTCAAATTTCTCTTCACATAGATACTGGTAATAGTGCTAAAGAATCCTCAAAATGAAAATTAAACACATGTCTACATAGAGACCCTACATTTTTTCAGATGACTAAAACATCCATTACCAACTTCTTGAGGAAAAATACTACAACTTTATGGGAAGCACTAAAGGCTACCTTAAGAGACGAATGCATACAATTTGTGTCTCAAAAGCAGAAGGAAATAAATAAATTACTTAATTCTTTGGCAGAGGAGGTTGCTAAGTTTGAAGAAAAAAAATAAAGAACACCCTCAATAATGAGCGGCTGCACTTTCTCACTACCTCAAAATACAAATACAATGAATGTATGTCCACCCGGATTGAATTTATGCTTAACAGAATTAAAGAATGGCATTATGAATGGAAGGATAAAGTGGGCAAACTCCTAGTGAGGGATATTAAAATGGATTCATCCAATAACACTATATCCTTTTTGCTACAGGACAACAGAACTTTCTGTTCTAGAACCTGATATAATTAACAATTTAAAGACTTTTATGAATTCCTTTACACATTTCATGGTGAATTGAATTCCAATCTATTTGACCATTTCATAGAGGGATTACCCCTGAATACATTGTCATTACATTAAACTGATTATGTGGAGGAAGATAGCTCTCTATTAAAACTTAAGTAGGCCGGTGGTATTGTCCGGCCTGGTCGTTGTGGCCCTTCCTCGGGCCCAGGCTCTGAGGAAGGCCACTGGGCCTTCCTGTAAGGGGAATATTTTAGTGTCTGGGCATGAGTCTTAGCCCTGGCACTCAGGCAGGGCGGGCAGACAAGGAGTCTATAGCCTCCGGCCCTTAGGCAGGGCGAGGCAGGTAAGCAGTGGATCCGCCTGTAGTAGCAGGGGAGAGCACTTTCTCCCGGGGTGGCTAGGGAAGAGGGGAGGGGGATGCAGGCCCACCCATCTCCACTGTATCCCAGCCCAGGGCCCTATCAATGGCTGCCCCTGGGCCACTGCCTCCCCCTGGTCCCCAGGTACCTGTGTCCTCCGTGTCCTCGGGGTCACTGGGGTCCTCAGCCTGCAGCAGGCTCACCAGTCCCTCTTGGTCAACCAGTGGCAAGTCGGGGAGATCCTCTGAGGAGGGCAGGTCCTCCAGGTCACAGGGCTCCGGGGGTTTGGCATCAGGCAGCTCCTCCAGGTCCCAGCCGGCCTCAGGGGGTATCTCCCAGCCCTGGTCCTCCGGGGGCTCGGGCCAGTCCCTGGGGCTTGGCGGCCCAGTCCAGGCCCTGGGGCTTAGTAGCCCCGTCTAGTCCCTGCGGCCTGGAAAGTCAGGCAGTTTCAGGGACCTCCGCTCTGGTAGGTGGTTGCTTGGGGCAGCTGCCTGGCTGGGGTCAGGCCTAAGCTGCAGGCGGCGGAACGGCACGTCTGCCTCCAGCAGCAGCCTGTCTCCTACTGAGAGGCGGGGCCTGCCTTTTATACTTCCTTTTCCTGTGGAAGCTCTGCCCCTCTGTTGCTGGGCAGACTGGCCTGCCGGACCTGTTACTGTCTGTCCTAGTCATTGCGGCCCTTCCTCGGGCCCAGGCTCCGAGGAAGGTCACAGCGCCTTCCTACAGGCTCACTCAACTCGGGCAAAAGCCCCTGGTGTGATGGCTTTCTAGAATAATGTTATATGACATTTCTCAATCAATAAGTACCAATACTATCAGAAGTCTATAATGAGATATTTACAAAATAAATAATATCATGGGACATGAGGATGGTGATAATTACCCTAATTCTAAAAAAAGACAAGGATGGCCTTTATTGTGGTGATTACCACCCCATCTCTCTGTTGAGCACAGATTGTAACATTCTGATAAAGATTCTCACTTCACATTTAAAAAACATCAATGGAGTAATCGTTCATAAGGACCAGATTTTTATTCATAGCAGATTAGTGGTGGACAAAACTCAGAAGATACTCCATTTAATCCATTAGACACAAACAACTGATGCTCCAACTGCTATCCTATCATTAGATGCAGAAAAGGCATTCCATCAAGTAGAATGGCCATACAAACAAGCAATCCTGAGAAAATTAGAGTTTGGACCTAAATTTCTGACTTGGATTGATATTATTTATAAATCACTCCTTCCCTCTATTCTGACAAATGATTTTATCTCATCCACTTTTCAGTTAAATTGAGGAAAATGTCATGAATGCCCTCTATTGCCTTCACAGTTATATATACAGCTAGCAGCATATATCGACACACAACCTCCATTAAATGAATTACCACCTGGGATAAAGAGTACTAATTCTCAAATATCCCTGCTCGTCAATTCCATAGCTACTATCTGCAGTGAACTACTTCAGTTGGATATCTAGATTTTAGATAAGCTGGAACAAGTCTCAAGTGATAGATATTTATGGTAGACCAAATCCATCTCAAACATAATCCTTTTCATTCATTCAAAGAGATAATCTATTTAGGCATCAGCATAGGCTCTGTTTTATCAAAGATAGTATTACCAGAGACATTCTCCAGTCTTCATTTTGCTAATTTAAATCTTTATTCTGAATCAGCAAAAGTCACTGCATCCTGAGATGAATGCTGCAGAACTGAGCATTTTCAGTAAGAATTTAGGATTTTTTTTAAATGGTGCAATGGCAAAGAGCCAAGTGTGTGTGTGTGTAGATCGACAGAATGACAGCTCTCAGGTAAATGACAACAGTGAGCATGTGCAAGATTGGTGGTTACTGAGTATGTGCAGTAAAGGGTAACAAAAAGATCAGTTAACTGAGCAGATAGCTGGTCAGAACAGACTCATACTGGTCACAACTTGTTTTAAAAGTCAGAGCTGTCAATCAGAATCCTGAGGTAATGGTTAAGACTGAGCATATATGAGTGAGTGAGATAATTGCATCTAAGAATTGAAAGGTATATAAAGAGAGAGGTACAATGTTGCATGAAAGGCCAGTTGCCAGCAACAATTTTGGAGTTGGGAGTCTGCATCTGAGAAAGAGAGAGAGACATTTGAAAAGTGCCAAAAAGCCAGCAAGAGAAGACAAAGAAAAACTGTTTCAGAGAAAAAAGAAAACTGGGGCACAACAGACCTCACTGACCAGGAACTGAACAGCAATTGAATAGCAGCAGCAGTGATTTTTTTTTAAAAGGAAACATCAACGGACTTATAGGGTAAACTTAATATTCTTTTAATTATAGTTTAGTATGAGTATAGTATAGAATAGTATATAGGTTTAGTATGTTTGTGTGTGTGTTTATAATAATGCATAAAATTCTGTTATTAATTGCAACATATCTATGTAAACTTTAAAGCACTTTAGAATCTGCTATCAGCAATTTGTTGCAAATTGGCCACTTGCAAAAAACTGCTTTGTTTAGAATCATTTAAATTATATGCTATTGTAGTTTAAGTGCTCTTTAACTTGCCATAAGGGATTATGTGTCATGAATTTTGTGCCTTGTTTAGGATTTTTAGATCATATTGTAGTAGGGATTATTAGTTACATCAATCAAAAGATACTTTGTTTTGAAAAGAATACTGCCTGTGTCAATTACTTTATCAGAAGATTGTATCTCTGTCCTTTACTGTTTCCTTAGCAACCCCAGAAACTCTTACAGTTGGGAAGAATAGACTAAGGGGGCAAGTTATTATAGCAAGTCCAAAAATCATTTTTGGTATAACAATAGTATCTGTAAATATGGATATCAGACTCAGAGAAGTGACAACAGACACGGAGAAATGGCATTCACTACCAATATCTTTGTTGGGAAAGGCAGAAGCTATTAAAATGAACATCAGACCAAAATTAATGTATGTGTTTAGCTTAATTCCACTTAAATTTCAACTTTCACAAGGATTGAGTTGTGCAACAATTCTTATGGAATACAAACACATTATAGATGTCACACAAGATACTTAAGAAATCATGGCCAAATGGTGTGGGGAGGGGCTGGGATCTCCTGATTTGTATTTATATCACCTGGGTTTTCAAGTAAGCATTTTAATAAAATGATTCTGTCCCACCAACTCTTCTCAAAACCTAGAGTGGTTTAAAATTGAAGACAAATTAGTTAACCCCTTTGGCTCTCTCTCTGAACTACCATTTTTAAAATAGTTGCCTGCACCGTTAGGGTACAACAGAATATTAATCTCGTCTTGGAGTGTTCTTCAGAAAGTCAAATCCTTTACCACTTCTAATCTCACCAACTCTCCTTCCATGCCAATCTGGAATAATCCCTGATTTTCTAATAACTCAAAATTCAAATCCATCTGGCTAAATTAGGGCATAGGAACCATAAAAGATATTACCAAATGGACAACTTTAACCTCCTTCATATATCTTCATGATGAATGCCAGCTACCAATAAAGCAAGGTGCTTTCTACAATAGTCTCTAACTCAAAATTATAAAGGAGTGGGGAAATTGTTGGCAGGCCACAAATAAGACTCCATTTGAAGTGCACCTTAGAAAGTATGCTAGCCAAAAACATTTTATGGGATACACATACAAATGGCTGAACTCCTTGATTTATCCTACTGACTATACCATAAAAGGAAAATTGAGGAAATAACTAAACATCTCCATTTCTTCTGATATATGGGATAATATCTGGCACAATATATGCAGAACATCCAGTTCTTTTTTTGTGTTTTTCAGAACAAAATTCCAAATATATATTATTATTATGTGGAGTAATTGAATAAATTTGAACTCACACCACATAGTAAATGTTGGAAATGTGACAGTTCCAGCGCAAACTTGTCTCATATAGTCTTTGAATGTCAAAGTATAGCCACATTTTGGATTGATGTATGTGGTGCTCTATCTAACGTGCCTGGGATAGGGATTTCCTCTACATCAAGCCTCTCTTTGTGAAATTCTAAAACAGCAGTTCTGCAGTTCTAAAACTGAGGTCTGCAGACTCTACGGCATCCTTGGAGACTGCACGGGGGGTCCACAAAATATTATGAATTTTAAAAAAAAATATATAACTGCATCTTCATTGCCTAATGATTAAAATCAACAAATCTACTATTTCTTTTTACACAACATATTCCACGGTGCATGAACAACGCCATAATATTCACATTGTGTAAGTGTCAACATAAAAATTCTCATTGCTTTGCGACAGCAAATCAGAAGTGACATCTGTTGGGTTTTTTATTTTACAGCACTGAGACATCTTTGACGGGTAAAAGTAGAAAATATTTTTACAGTGTGTGAGCACATTACATTGAAAATGGATACATTTTTAAAACATCCTCATACCAGTACTACTCGATGTGCTGAAGCCATGGACAATGTAGAGTCAAGTAGTATGAAACAAATGAAGAACAGAAAGTTTGACAAAAGTTATATTGATTTTTGTTTTATAGAATTTAGTGAAGGATGACTGCAATGTGTTGTATGCTTACAAATCCTATCCAATGAAGCAATGGGATCTGCGAAGTTGAAACGACACCTCATAACAAAGCATCTGGAATATAAATATAAATCCAGAAACTTTTTTCCATGAAAGAAAGAATACAATTGACAGAAAACTCAAATGACAAACATAACATCAGTTCCAGAAAAGGGTCTGAAAGCATCTTTCTTAATTGTGCTTTAGATTGCAAAGAGTAAAAATCCTGTACCATTGGAGAAGAATTGATTCTCCAGCTGCTGTAAAAATGTGCAAAGTGATGGTAAGCAAAGATGCAGAGGAGAAACTTAAGGCCATGTGTAGTGAGGCGGTGTGGCCTCCCTCCGACCCAGAGGAGGAGGAGTGAAACTCCCTACCCAAGGAGGTGGAGCCATGTCATCCTTGCCCCACCCACCAGAAGCAGGTAGGTGGAACAGGAAGTACAAAAATCAGGGCCTCTAACTCAGTTGGAGGAGAGCTGTCGAGGAGAGTGACGTATCACATATATATGTTGTTGGGAAAAGTAGCAACACTTTCGTTGCTTCTGTAAGTAACACTGGTTACTCCACAGCAACAGTTGGCCAAAACTGGCAAGGCGTCTGTTTCTGAAATTTATTTTTAGTGTCATTGTATTTGAATATAATTGTATGGATATGTTAAAACTTCTGAAAAATAAAATTAAAGAAAGAATGAGAGGTTCTCCATGTTTGCGGATCTCCTCAGAGAGAAAAAGCAAAAGACAAAAAATGGCTCTTATTGTTTCTTTGTTATTGCTGAACTACTGATTGCTATCAGTTCATTTGATATGCTTCAGCAGAAACTGGGGAAGGAGATGCTCTGGGGAATAACCATTATGGCTGTAAGATTGATTTCCAACTTTTCTGCTGCTGCTGTTGCTCAGAATGTTGCCTTCCAACATATGCCCTATAACCCTGCCTATACTAGGAAATTGAACCCTGTAGACAAGACAAAAAGTTTCTCAAGAACCTTTTAGAAGCCTGGAAGCCTTGATTCTACTAGGTATTAAGCAGTATTAAGACTTGCTGCCTGTGACTGTCAACACTTTCCAACAAATTTTAATAACAATTTCTGATACAGTGTTGGAAACAATTTTGTCCCATCCATACTAGCACCTGACTGTTTTCAATGTCTGGTAGGCATGGAATTGTATAAGGAAAACATTATTTTTTATTTTAAAATTAATTAACTTTAGAACATAATGTGGTTATGTAAATAATTACTGTGGGATTGACATTTTAAACTCATACCAATTTTAGAGCGTACTTACATTGAATAATACACAGTCCTTCGTTTATTCTGATGGAGTTAATGACGTTTTATTCATTTAAAAGATCCTTTCTCTTATTTAAGAGTGAATATCAGCATGACTGACTATTCTGCACTGAATTAAATATTTTTACTTAGTGAAGTTGGGGATGCTGATTATTTTGTTTTCATTAAGAGCAGCAAATAGGCAAGATTAATTCACCAGAGCTTGTAGCAATGTACTGTGTAGTCTGACAACTTTCCCCTGGTTTTTGAAAACTGATTTTATTTCTGAAAATACAGTGTGCCATTTTACTGTTTCTTCAAAAGGTTAAAAGTTTAATATGAGAATATTTCTGCACCTTAAAAACTGTCATACAAAGTTGCATTCCCAAAGCAAATTCATCTAACAGTTTCTTAAACAGTTTGGTCATTTTTCATTTATTTAATTGTTTCAATTTATTGATTTCATAGAGAACCAGCAAGTGCAACTCCAGCATCACCATAACGAGGATCCAGACTGTCTAGATTCAGTTTGCTGTTTGTGGCTTTATTTTCCCCTGTAGGGTATTCACAGAGTTCATGACAAGAACATAGTAGCATTGCTCCCCATTTATGTGAAATCTGATATTGATGATGTGGAGGTCTTACCAACTACTTCGCCTCACTGTGACATTGTAACAGAGTCAGCCAATTTAAAGCAGTGGTGTGCAAATTTTTCCAGATGCGCCCCCCCCTTACAATTAATGGAATCTGTCCAGGCTCTCCATACATTAATCCACAGCCAAAGTTTCCTCAACAGCAGAGCTTGGGCTGAAGGCTGTAGCCTGATTTCTGGGTGTTTAGTAATTTGAATGGGGTTATAAGCTCACCAATTGTTCTGATCAGAAGATAATGAGGTTCTAGTCCCAGAATCAGGCTCCAGAAGAGTTTTTACAGGGACCCCCAGAGTGCACAACATGAATGCTCACACTGATAACCAAATCTGTATAATTTTATATGCTTTTATTAAGATAATATAAAATGATAGACAAATGACTGATTAAAAAATGAATAATCAAATGGATAATGGGTAGGATTACAGTCTTATTCTAAAGACACATGTGATATATATATTTATATGGTATGCTTTGGATTAATATACTCATAACCTTCCCTGATAACCTGGTTGAGAAAGATGTCCAGTTCCTCTATTCTTGAGTGGAGGGTGAAGAGCTAGGCAATGCTCAAGAGCCAAGAGCTATAAGGTTAAGACTAAGACTACAAATAATACTAAGTATAAACTAAGAACAAAAGATACTAACAAACACTAACTAAAAGAAGCTTAAAGAAGGAGTAGCTGGTGATCACACCCAAATAACATGGTTTTCCCATTTTTATAACTTGAACAATATGGGTCCTCCTTTGAAGTCCAAACATGGCTTCTTTACTCCCAAATGATTAGGGTACACTGATTCTATAAGCCGGCAGGTTCGTGCATATTAATGACATATCCATATCCTTTCCAGACGGTTTGCTCATCTCACCTTTGTTATTTCTGGCCCTTTCTGTGGGTTTTGTGGCATACCTGTGAAGTTTACTTGGAGCATAAACTGAGGCAGCCCCCCTCCCCATCTTGATGCCTCCTGACTTATCTAAGATAAAGGTTATAACCATATATGTCTTATCCTTTAACTCATCATTACTTATCTGGGCCAAAGGTACCAAACATATATATGCTAACTTCCTTAGCATTCATACAGGATGTGACCTGTAAGGTACCTTGCATTACAACTATAATATATTAATACTAAAATACATAATACATTAATATGAATCTATGACTCTGTGACTTTAACAACAATACTTAAATCTATAAGGAAAGGTATATATCTGCAAGCAAGCAGGCTAGTTCTATAGGCTACAAGGCAGATCTAGGAGATGCGGGAGCTGGAGATAGAGGTGGAGCTGCTGGGGGGACAGAGAAGGAATGAGGACAGAGCTGGACTGGGGGCAAAGCAGAGGGCAGAGTGGAGATGGGGCTGGTGGCACAGTGGGTTTGGGGTTGGAGTGGGACTGGGTGCAGATCTTGTCTGGAGGCAGAACTGGCCCTGGAGGCTGAACAGGTTTGGGGGCAGAACAGGACTGGAAGCTTAATGCTCCCTCAGCATCCCCCATGGGAGCTGACCTGGGCCCTGCCACATGCCCCACAAACATTCCTCTGCACCCCTAAGGGTTTGGGGACCACTGATGTAAAGTTATTAATGTTTATAAACCTCCTGATGCAGCCTGAAACATATTATCTTTACCAGCACTTCCATATCCATCCATCTGTGTTGGGGACTTCAATTGCCATCGTATTCATATTACTACAATCAATTTGACAGATGGACTGGATCTCAGACTGGGCTTCTATCCATCATCTATATCTCTTGCATGACCCTAAGCAGCCAGCCATCTTATTCTCTGCATGGTGGAAGCAGGACTACTCTCCTGACCTCAGTTGGGTCACCTCGGCAGGGGACCAACCATTCCAACCCTCCTGCGGAGTTCTTGGTAACTTCCTGCACAGCCAGCACTGCCCCGTTCTTACTCAGATAGGAGGGACAATCCCCATAATAGCCACTATCATCAGATTTCAGTGGAACTATAGAGGAGCACAATGGAAAATATATTCAGAGTTGAAAAATGAGAAAATAGTGTTCAGAATACATTTAATACTTCTGTAGAAAACACTTATAGTTCCTTCTCAAAAGCAATCTTCAAAGAACTACTAAATCATTCCGATATGGCTACCCAAAGAATTATATATCCTGTTTAGATGAGGAACAGGCAGAACTTCTGATGTAGCAGGAAGAATCTGGTGACTCAGAGCTAGCAAACCACCAACAATGTCAGTGCCCATTGCAGGGAATGTTGGGAAGTTACATCAAATATGGAGATGACAAGGTCTAGCAGGAAAATGCCATTACTAATAAGGAAGATTGGAGCAGCACAGAAACCACTACTTGTATATCAAGGGATAGTGCTGATAAAGACTTTGGAGTGAGGAAGATATCTTCCAGCCTTTCCCCTCTGAGGAAGCGAAAAGAGCACTGAATTTTATGAAAGCAGGAAAAGCATGTGGCCTTGACAAGATTTCACCAGAAATGCTCTTAAATCTTTTTAAGAAGAGTATAAAATGGTTATTAATTTTCATATCCCTGGTCAAGAGAACAAGATGCCTAAGACATGGCAGAAAGCTAGGGTGATAACCAGGGATCCGAGAAATTCATTTGCCACAGAAAAATGCGGAATTTGCATTTTTAAAGAGAATCTTTAGTTTTTACATTTTGTAAAAAAATAAGAACATATATTAACTAACTTTTACTGAAAGTACCAGTATAACTTATTCAATGCATATAACCTCCCCCCTCTTCTGGTTGATTTTTGAAAGAGCTTTAAATTTACATAGCTAAACATACTCCAATAAGCTGCTTGCAGTGTATAGAGGTTACTCAATGGTGTATTGAGATTTGTGTTTTAATGCATCTCAAATTTCACTTCAGCCTCCAGACACGAGTAATTAAAGTTATGAAAAGATGCTGAAATCTTTAAAAATCACTTCAGAAGAGCATGTCACTGAGTTTGGCAAGGACAAATTTCATGTTGATGGTAATGTGCTGTTCTGTACTGTATTCAGCAAGGCTGTAGATTACATTCAAAGGCAAACAATTGTAGAACACATGGAAAGCACTATACATAAATTGAATTAAAAGAAATGAAAACAAGAGGTTGAAAAAGTAGGGCCATCAACAACAGTCACGAAACAATGCACTGTGACTGGATCATGTCAGCATTTCACAACTGCCAAAGAACAGCATGAAACTGTCACTTTATATTTTGTTTGAATGTGTGTAAAAGCAGACATTCCTCTGCATAAAATGAATTTACCTGTTGTCCAAGATTTCTTGAGCTAGCACATTAAGGGAGGTGGTGCCATTTCCAAGTCAGATCAGTTGTATTCCCATTACTTACCAACTCTTTTTAAAGAGTAAAAATTGTGCTTTCTCAGTGACCTGAAAGGAAACTCCTTTGCTGTTATCACCGATCAAACAACCAACTTCCAAAATAGACCAGGTTTCAACGTTTTATTTCAGGTGCTCTAGGTAGATTCTCCTAAGCATGCTGACATTACTGTACCAAAGCTTATAAAGATAGTGTACCTTGGAAAAGTTAATCATGCCACTGTTTCACAAACTTGATTTCTTGTATGGTGGAATTTAGCATCCCGCTTGATTGAATATTATCATTTGTAACAGGCAGTTTGTTACATTGCAAAGACTTGGAATGATGTTCTTTGCAGCCTGTGGTCAAACTGTGTACATATTCATTGCTATGCTAACATAGTTGCTCCAATAGAAAATACTTGGCGAAATATCTTTAAGCAAGTGGATCGCTTTCTCACTTTGATGAAGTCACTTTTAGCAAAAGCTCCAGCTCATCATGCACAGTTCTTGAGATACCTGAATGAATAGAGTGTTGATTCACCAACACTTCCATCTGAATCAGTTGTGATCAGGTGGAATACATGGTTCAATTGTGTAAAGTACTATGTACAGTACTACCAGTATTACCATGGGTTCATGGAGAATGAATGAATGGAACATGCACACTGACCTGAAATATATTGCAGAAAACTGCAGACACCTAGTGACAGTAATGGACATTTTACAGTCCCAAAAATGCCAAATGCATAAAGTGTACAACATTATTGTGGATTTAATTTCATGGCTGGAGTATCTTGCATCATCAACTGATAATGCAAATGGATCTGCAGCTGTTCAAAGCACTGCTCATAAACTGAGACAGTACAACTTAAAAAATAAACAACTAGCAATTGATTTTCTATGTGCTGTTCATGCATTGGATCGTTAACAAATAGGTGCTGCTTGTACCGATTATGAAACCGTGAAACTGCAGTTAAACTGTCCGATGAATGCAACATGGAATGGCCAGTGTATTTAGGGATTACCAATACATGTTTGGAGATGTTGAGGATCCCATTTATTCTGGATGGCTGTTGAAGATCACATTCGCAACCTGGGAAAACATGCAGTGGTTCTCCTCCAGCTGACTGTAAATTCAGCTGATGTGGAAAGAAGTTTCAGTAAACTTGGAGTTCTTTTCTGTGCTCAGTGCCAACATCTGAAAGATGAAAATGTAACTTGAATGCTGCTACTCTATTTTAATAATCAGGACTAACTCAGAAAGTGAGTAATGCTAATATAAAACCAATTTTTGCTTTATTATTGTGCATTCTAAAATTTTTTTATGAAAATATAGAATACAGGCATAAAAGTATTTGGTATATGTAAGAAATATAAATTGCAGTTCTATTAATTTTATTTTATTATAATGATTGATGGCACTGCTAGGCTTCGAACTTGCTTAACAATAGTAAATATATCAATAAAACATTGTGTTCAACTGATACCTATATATATTGTGGCTAGGGAAACTAAAGTTCAGCATTTCATTTTAATTGCAAAAACCGGAGATTATTATGTTTTCATCAGATAATTTTGGTTTTTATCACAGAAAACTAGGATCCCTGGTGATAGCTGTACTAAACCCAGGAAAAGACCATTTCCTCACAGCTAACTACCATCCAATATCACTTCTGCATGGTGATTACAAACTTTTGGAACAACCAATTCTACAGAGCATCATGTTCACAGTAGAGCAGGCTCTGTGTGATGACCAGCCAGGTTTCAGATCTAATAGGAGCATTTGTGACCAAGTTGTTGCTCTTATCACCTATATAGAAAATGATTTTCTACAGAAGACAAAGACAGATGCTGTGTTTTTTTATTTGCAGCAGTATATGATACCATCTGGTGCACTGGCCTGGTAGTCAAGATGTCAAAGACTTTACTTTCATGGGTGGTTATTGCTACTAAATGCTTTCAAACAGCCAATTCCAAGCAATGCTATGAAATAAAAAGAGGACATGGAGGATCCAGAACAGATTCCTGAAGGAATCTGTTCTTCCTCCAACTTTTTCAACGTATTTACGAATGATGTGCCTCCAACAATTTCAGGGCTATGTAAGTATGAAGATGACATTTGCCTAGTCTCAAGAGAAAGACTTGAGAAAGATTGAGGACAACCTGAACTACGGTATGGCAGCCATCAGGGGCTATTGCAAGAAGTGTTTTAGGACAGTGTCATCATTCTTTCAACTCAATTATGTTAACATTTTATGAGAACTCAACATCTTCTTGAATAGAGAAAACCTGGCACATGACCAAAGCCTATCTAGAAGTAACTCTAACTTATACATTTACCTATAAGGACCATCTCACCAAGGTAGCTCAGAAAATTCAGAGAAGAAATGGTGTCTCAAAGAAGCCGACAGGCTCAGTTTGGGAAGCTAATACATAAACACCATTCATCTCAGCGCTAGCTCTATCCTACTCAGTTGGAGAATATTGTGCTGCTGTGTGGTTAAACTCTCACCCACACAAAGCTAGTTAATGTACAAGTGAATCAAGCTGTGAACATAATAACAGGGACTATGAGACCAACAAACACCAATGGCTACTAGTCTTTTCCAATATCCCACCTACTAATATCAGGAATTATACTGCACCTTCACAAAATCCAGAAGATATCACAACTGCCATTTTTCAAAGTTATATTGGAGGCCCCTTGCCATTGAGACTTCTATTTACTGGCCACTTCCATGACAGATACTGTCACAGTGCAGCGAGCAATATGGGAATGAGTTGCTCCCTCTGTAAGAAACTCCTTCCTCATCACTCAGCCTGATGAGAGACTGCTGGGCTTTGAGCTGCCTCATTATCTCTGGTGCAAGCTCAACTATTTTAGCTGCAGGGTGGTGCGATGTGCAGCAAATGACCACATCTCAGGACTCAGGAACAGCGCTCTGTGTAGTTGAGGATGCCGCACACCTACTGAATGTCAAGTCATTTTGTGCTGGTCTATCTGGAAGACTTTCCAGATTCAATATTGTTGCCCTCAAAGCTACTGAATTGCTATAATGTGCATGATGTCTACCTAAGCCACTGAGATTTACTTTTGTTTTATTTATATATTTGTTTTATCTCCCTACTGTATATTTTATATTTTGACCTTTTCCCTCATCTTTATTTTACCACTTCTGCAGTCACAAATAAATAAATAAATGATTTCATGCACTTTTTCCACCTGTACGGTATTACATGACCTTACAGTAAGATGAAATAGGCTATACACTGGTTTAATGGGTGTTGGTGTTTCGATGAAAGACTAAGAAAGGAGATATATTGATTTCTGAAAGGGTTTTCTGTATATACAGTATTTACTTTTCATAAGAATTGTCACAAGGCATCATGGTTCCTAACATATGCATGTATGGGTGCGGGGCCATCCCTCCCTGTCAATCACTGAGGGAGGTCATGCCTCCTTGCTGTCATGCACCTGTAAAGGTGATCTCAATAAGCAGGTTCAAATAAAAAGAAAAGGGGGGAACTAGCAATTTCTGAAGCCCTGGCCCTCTAGCCAGGGCAGGGCAATAAAGAGTCGAGAGGCTCAGGCCTTCGGGCAGGGTGAAGCACCAACCATTCTAAGGTTCTGGCCTTCAGGCAAGGAAGAAAAGCAAATAGTTTGGAGCACAGGCCTTCATACAGGGCAGGGCAGGGCAGGGCAGGGCAGGGCACCAAACAGTTAATAGGGCTCTGGACTGCAGTCAGGGCAGAGCTGTAGCAGTCTATGAGCCAAGGCCCTCAAGCAGGGCTGAGCACCAACAGTTCAGGGGCTCAGGCAGGGGTGGGCTGAGCACCAAAGCAGTCTAGGAGTTCAGGGTTTCTGGTGGGGAAGCTGCTACCCAAGGGGTGGGGTGGTAGGGAGTAATGGGACGCATGACCACCCAACTCCATCATGTCCCAGCCCAGTGGGGAGGATATTCTGCCACTGGGTCAAGGGGGAATCCAGCCACAATGTGCCAACCCTGCCTCTGGCAGCATGACAACCTGACTGGAACTGGCTGCACCTGGGCTTCTTCCTACACCTCCTCTGTAGTGTACCTGCAACTCACGATCCTCTTCCGTCTTCCCAGGCTACACTGCGAGTGGCAGTCCTAACTTCTTTGGCTCTCGGATGGCAAGCAGCTCGGTTCAGTCCTCAGGTGGCAGCCCCAGCAACTCCTCTGGGTCCAGCAGCAGGCAGGATGTGTGGGTCTCCCTTGGCGGCTCCTACCCAACTGAGCTGCAAGGCATGCCATTTATACTTCCTGTTCCAGTCCTGCCCCACAGTTTCTGGAGGGGTGGGCGTGGCCCTCCTGGATCCACCCCAGAGGGGTTGGATTATGGTCCCTCCCTGTCAATCGCTGAGGGAGGCCACACTTCCTCGCTACAATGCCCTAACAAATTCCTCAGCTCTGTGCAAAAACGTGAGCTTCAAATATTTTACAATGGTGCTATGTAAAGAATTTATCTTTCTAAATAAACCAGCTAAGTGTGTTTGAGAAATATGCATACTGAGTCAATAAAATTGAACATAAATCCATAGCTGCTGTAGAACCAGTATGGCTAAATTTTCTCTGGAGGAAGAAGCCATTGGTTAAAATTATTTTCAGTGGGATTGTGCCCTACAACCTTTTTCTCAAAGACGTAAATTAGAACTTGCAGTTACTTACTTTCTCAGGCCCCTGTTCTGTGGCTTGCTGGATTGCTTTCTCTCCACAGAGACCCTGATAGCTTGATTTCCCTCCCTGAAGGGGAAAGAGTGTTTATAATTGCTCCTTCATTTCCCCTGTCCCTTTTCAAAAGATTTGTTTTCAGAGTGCTGGATCCTCTTCTGATGTGCCATCCCCAGTGGTTGCTGCCTGCTTGAGAGGGCAAACACTGCTGAAACCAGGACCTGTTGATGCAGCCGTACCGAGGAGGAGCTTGAGGTTTGTGAGCTTCCCATTTTACAGGTCAGGTTCTTATTTTGCGGAATTATGAACTCCAGATTTAACTAGTGTTTTAGGCATCTTTGATAAACAACCTGTAGCAATGGAACATCTCTTCTTTCCCTTTCTTGCTCAGGAATTCACTCCTCTTCCATGTAGCCCTATTTTGCTGATTGTCAGGACATAGTGCACAAGCCATGTGGGCTCTTCAGGACAGCTGAAGACATAAGATTTGGCACGGAGTAGGATGGGATAAATTTTGCTGATGTGCTCATCAACTGACATAGCAACTTCTGTTATTGTATTACCTTGCTAAGTAGTACTCCTATGTGTATTGTTAGTTTAATAATTGTCAGGGGGCCAAGAACTTGTATATAGAATTTTTTATACTTTAAAAGAAAATAAATAAATAACTGTTCTGGGAAGATCGTCCTAATTCTTCCATGGCCAATATAAAAGCATGTCTGTTATTTTAAATCCATTCAGTGTTCGTACTTGAGCTCTCCTTCCAGAAAAAAAAAATGATAACATTTTGTGAAACATTTGAACTTGCCAACAACACTAAAATTTATATTATATATTGCGTACTGAAGTTGAGACAAATATTTTCAAACATTGCACTGTTTAAAAAGCTGTTATTTTTTGAAAAGTGACTCTAAAAAAATGGTCTCACAGCTCTCCAGGTTTGCATATCAAAGAATCCATCTCATTCTCCCAAAGCTCTTTCAACTGTACGGTTCTCTAAGAAAGGAGTAATAGCCTTTCTCCTCTCCACTAAAGTAAGCAGGTATCATGCTGAATTATACACGAGTACGAAGGCACCTTTAAGACACCTTTCAGAACACATTTGCACTTTAAAGATTGCACGTGCATACCCTGCAATTCAGCAGCTGTAATATCCAAACCGTAGCTGCAGTTTTGGCTCCTGCACTGGGTGTCCATGAAATTCCCCTCCCTGATTTGGATCACCTCTTGACCCACATCAATGAGCAGCTCAGAGGAGTGGAACACAGCAAGCTCTTTCAGGGGAGGCAGACACAAAATTCTGCCCTTATACACATCAACCCTCAGTCCATTCATTTATAATTGTCCAGGTATAGTTAATTTCATTGCACAGTAAGTAATTAAATAATTCCTTCACGTTCTGATGCCAGCAAAAACTTCCATTCTTTCTCGATGGTTTGCTGACCACTGGTGATATTTCAGCCAAGAAGGCCCAGGATAATTTCTTAATAAGTACTGTGCATAGCGAGAGATCCTCCATGGACTCAATGAGGCAAACAGAAAGACTGGTGTGCATACGAATCACAGGATGACATAAGTCTTGTCATCTGTACCTGGTTCATGTACGCTCAACATACAAATTCAAGGTGATGTATTCAAAGAAGTAGAAAATCCTGCTTATCTGGGTCAAATGATTTAAAAGGCAGTGACCAAGAAGGAGAAACAGAACAAAAATTAGCTCGGGTTGAGTGACATACAGTAGATTACTGCAATTTTTTACAGGAAGGATGCTAGTTAGCCAGAAGCAGATGTTGTACAAAATCTGCAGGCTTCCAGTTGTCAGTTTTGGCACTGAAACTTGTTCAGTGACAAAACCAAATGGAAAAATCACTTGAAGATCAGCAAAAGAAGAGTGGAGTGAGCAATGCTGAATATCATGCATTCATCACCAGAAAATCACCAGAAAATAGCTGATGTCATCTATGCAAAGAAAAGGGAGTGGGCAGTTCACTGGCCACATCACAAGATGAAAGATGGTCCAAAGTTTTAGAATGGTGTCCAGAAAATTGCAAACATATAAAGGGTAGCCACAAAGTAGATGCAGAGAAAAGCTAACAAAGCAGGTGGGAGTTGCTTGGATTGCAATGGTGTATGATTGAAGAAAATGGTGCTTAATGAGGGAGTCCATTCAGCAGTGAACTGAAACTGGCTAATTAAAAAAGAGAGATGCCAGGCAGCTTGAATTGTATAGAAGCAAAGACATATATAAAATCTGAAGCATGAATAGAGATTAAAAGGGTGAAGAGACATAAATGAAGATGGCAAATCTAAGGTGTGAAAGACTTTTAGAAAGAACATGAGAACACTGTACCACTGCTGTACAAAAGGATGTCAGCAGCATAAGGGAGTTGAGCTCCTTGGATATATTTAAACCTACTATGAATGAGCAAGAAGCTGAGAGTGACTTGGCCACTTCATATATCTTTATAAAGGCTTATTACACAGCTAAAAAGGATTTGTCTTTTAGTGAATACATTGATTTCACTGTTCCAGAGTGTTTGAAAGAGGAAAACTGGTTTAGTACTGTAAGTAATGTGTCACATGCAAGCATACTTAAGTGCATTTCTATAAATATGATTTTAACATTAGCATTGAAAAGAAATCACCCCTGAGTGCGCTCAGTGAAGAAAACTCTAGCATAAAAGCAAAGAGTGATGCTTAATTATTTGAGAGGCAGTTTTTGATGCAGTGAAGCTGGTTGCTTTTCTTCTCAGACTCTCAGATGATAGACCTAAGCAACTGTTAACTATCACACACCTCATGTCCCTGAAGCTGAAGAAATCTTTAGAGAGATTCTATATAAGCACACAATCTACATAGACAGACAATAGATCCCAACAGTCAAATCACTGCAGCATCTGTTCAAACAATAAGCCAAATAGGGCAGGTGCTATGCTATCTGCCACAGTTTACTCTGGATTCTGGAAGTACCATTAGTTCCTGGTCCCCTTCTCATGCTTCCAGGCCAAGGACACTTCCAGGGAGCCCCAACAAGTTGGGTAGGTACAGTGCTAAAACTTGTTCCCAGGTGCTGTATATGATGACCTACCAAAGAAAAGGGGAACACACAGGAATCCTATGGAAGTTAAGGAGACTGTGTGGGGCTTCCATTGCCACTGCCCATAATGGGGGATAATAGAACTGAGGCTCAATGAAATGGCATAAGGGAAAGGCCCCTCTTTCTGGGACACAGTCATGCCATTTCATATCCCTGGGGCCAGAACAGTGGCACATGTTCCTAGGCAACGGGCACAGGGAGTCCCAAATCCTGCCACTCAGTCCACTCCATATCCCCTGCACATACCTTCCAAAGTCCTTACTCAGCATATGTGGCTCTGAGGAACATTACAGCTGTAGCCCATAGAACTAGCTTGCTTTCATTATATTCAACTGTAATGCTAGGAACCTACAGGCCTGTATCCTGTAAGACATTAGTTTCAGCAGTTTTAGCATAAGGCTTGAGGCCTATGAACTTTGGAACAGATAAATGGCCCAACAGAAAACCCCAAGTATCAGGGAGCTGAAAAGAGAGTGTTTAAAGGTAATTTCCAACCACAGGAACATGAGTCCAATCACAAAAGTGTCATGGCGATGAATTGATGTACATAGTAATAACAGGTACATGAGCTACATCCACAGATACCTAGCCACAAGAGGGTTATGACAACGAATCGACATATATGATAATATGTTTAGATCACTGATATACTAACATATATGAGAAGGACACTCCAACATTAGTAAGGTGAGGAGATACAAATAAGGAAGGGGGAAGAACCGCTACTGAATATGTATCAAACATAGTGGAGTCAGCATAACATCTAAAAGTTGCATCCCAGCTGTCGTGTAAGAAAGATCACGCAGCTTCACTTTTAGGGTTAAATCGAGTAGAGCTTTATTCTGACAGACACACAGAGAGCCATGGCCATAGGGAAGTCCATCAGCATGCCCCAGTGCTGATCTCTGGAACTTTGCCTTGCTATCAGATACAAAGGATTTATATGGGTTTGTTTTAGATTCATTTACATATAGATCGTATAGTGGAGTTTGATTAACAGGTTATTACCCACAAGTAAGGTGATTACAGAACACCCATGGGGTGCTCCAGGTGCTAGCCTGTCTAAATGGGTCTTCTGGTGCCAGGAAGTCTTCGATCACGCACAGACACTTACTAACTTATCTGACAGGAGATGTCTGTACTCAGACTTCAAAGGTGGATAAGTTCTGCAACATAGACTAACGATTTGCATGTGTATGGTAGGGCTAAGACATTCCACTTGAACTTAGCATTTCTATCACAGTAATATCACAGCAATATGAAAGCTTACAACACTTCAAAAAAGGAAATATAAAAGTTAACTGTAGAGAACTGGGAAACTTCTGATTTGTTTTTATGAAAGAATTTGTGACTCAATTTCCATTCCTCCTTGTATTGTTATCCACCAGAAGCAACAAGGTTAACTTCTTTCTTGAAACAAAACAAACAATGCATGACTGAGAGGAAGTTACCTAGCATGAATGAGCTATTAGGAACTAACACCACTGGAGAGTAAATAGTGCAAATCTGTAGATGGAAGCTGTTATTACAGCAATAAGAAATTGTGCATGGGTTATGCAGCCATGATGGTTACTGGAAACAGAAGTGTACAAGGGATGGTTAGCCCCCATTCTGTGCAAGCAGCAGAAATAGTGGCAGTTGCAGCTGCCATAGATACCTCAAATCAAGATCGAGACATCCTAATTTGTTCCGATTCAGAATGGGCAGTGAAGGCTCTACTAGATTGGATGCCAATCTGGATTGAAAGGAATATGAGGTCAGTCAACAATAAAATCATCATGCATGCCTGATATTTACTATATGCGTGGAACAAGGCCAAAGAGAGACTGAGCCAGGTGTATTTACTTTAAGTAAAAGCACATAGAAAAGATCCGGAGGAAGTAAGCCAACTGAATAACAAAGTAGATGCTCTGCCCCAGCAAGCAGCTTTACTAAGGTCTGACACTTTATGGCAAGGCAGCAGAAATCATTCAGAAAATTAGTGTGGTATCAAACCTAGAAGCACAACCGGATTTCAGTTCCATGCAGGAACAAGATCCTGAGATCACGAAACTGACTGAGAAAAAGGAACACGGAAAGTTCATAATATTCAAAACAACGGACAAATTAGTAATGGCTCAAAGAAAGGAACAAGAAAGTGAGTGCCCGCCACTATTGGTATTGTCTACTGTTCTCCGAGAAGAGATGATAATGTTGGCTCACAGCCAAGGCCATTTTGGGCTTGAAAATACTGTGGATAGGATACAAAGAGTAGCCTGAGGGCCAGGATGTGCCAAGAATGTGAGAGCACATATAGACAACTGTTTGGTTTGTGCCAGCAACAATCCAGACACCAAGGTAATTAAAGGACCAATACGTCATCCACCATTGAGAGGTCTCTGGGAGTGTTTACAGTTGGACTATATAGGAATATATAGACCCATTCCCAATGGTTTTGAAGGGACGATGTTTGCCACATTCAGCTCAAGCAGCTGAAACAGTAGCTATAATTGTAGCATTAAAGTATGCCCCAGTATATGAAACTGTGGCTATTTTCACATTCTGAATGGATGTTATGAGCTATAGTGGTTTGAATGCCTCAATGGCAAAAGAGGGGAATGAAATATAAACCCATCGCCCATGCTGAAAAATGGTTATATCTATGGGATTTAGCACAGAAAAGAATACAGCCGGTATTAATGGGAAAAGTAAAAGTCATAAGAAAAATACTGAAGAAGCTCAGTGGAATAATAAGGCAGATGAACAGGCTAAACAAGGAGCTAAGGCAGCCGCAGACACAATTCCTACTGTCCCCAATAGCCAAAACAGAAAAAGAAAAGATAGAGCAAACTGATTTGATAGCATTGCAGAGAAGGGACCCTGAGATAAAGAAATTAATATCAAAAGAAAAGTATCAGGGATGGAAAATTTGGCAAAATGAGGAAGGACCGGTATTAGCTACTAAATCGGAGGATAATATATCTGTATGGGTAATTGCAACAGAAATCAGATCTGAAATGTTAGCCTTAGTTCATGATAATGGACACTTAGGGGTAGATAAAACTCTTAATACACTTCAGATGGCAGGATGGTGACCAAGTATTAGAGCAGTTGTAGAGCAGTATGTACATAACTGTTTACCTTGTGCAGCTAATAACTAAGGTTGTAAAGGGACCAATAGAACACCAAAGAATTGAGGGTCCCTGGTCCAGATTGCAAATTGATTACATAGGGCCACTTGTAAAGACTGCCAAAGGGAATCAGTATTGTTTGGTGATGATAGATCCTTTTACTAAATGTGTAGAAGCAATACCTACAAGAAATAATACTGCTTTAACTACTTTTAAGTTTAGTAGATCATGTAATATCAAGATTGAGTATCCCTAAAGAAATAGATACCATGGTACACACGTCATAAATGAAGATGAGTGTGAGATAGGATATTTAGATCAAACTTTGTTTCATTACTGGTGTGAAGGACGGATAAATATAACTAGAAAGCGTGGAAGTGGGACTTGGGAAATTACAGGTCATAATTTCAGTTATCCTTTTTCCATTTTATGAGTATCTAAACCTAAGTCAATGGACATTCGTCCATACGTAGTTAGAAAAGATGTGAAGAAACAATTAGTGATAGATCCCACTTATTCTTTAAGAAAAATAGTGACCAATCTAACTTCAATGAACATCTCCTCCATACGACCACAATGTCAGAAATATATCGAGCCTTTGCTCATAGGATGGAAGAGATGGCTGGAGACCCAACTTTTACCAAAAACTCCAACCAGTAAGGTAAAGAGAAGTTGTATAGATACAGCTTTGGTAGGAACAGGAACAGGTTTGGGAGTGTTAAATAGTATAGATGTGGAGGAGCTAGCTAACAAATTGAATATGATGGGAAAGCATTTGGGAGATTTGTCTAAACCCCTGAAAATATCTTTGAATGAAATGAGTACTAGTCACTATTTAATAGCTAACCTACTTCCTGATTGGGAAAATTCACAAAAAGCAGATCATTTGACCACCTTAAATGTAGTAGAAGTGTTAGAAAATAATGTTTCTATGGCATTGGCATGAGTACAAGCACAAATGTGGACGAATGATGTAATAAAAGATATTATATGAGATGGAATGAGTGGTATCTTACCTCTTGAAATAAGAAGTATAATGTAGAAACAAGCCTCTGATGCTGAGAAGAAGTTATATTCTTGGTGGAATAGGTAAACTTCACATATAATCCTCAGGAAAACCAAGCACTTACATTCATACTTATGATGTCTGATTCTCAAATAAAATGGATATCTCCTATTGTAGCACTTGGATTAAATATTAACACAGGTGTAATGCAAGCAATTGAACACAGACTTTGGGCAATAAAACAGAATCAGACATGGAAAACTGTGGAACTTGAGGCTTGTGTGGAAGAATGAGGAATGGGATATGTTTGCAATAATGATGCTGTTCAACCTTATGATGTGTGTTTAAATAAGGAAAAAGGAAAGTGTCATTATCGATTAGATCCTTATCCATTTAATGGATCAGTTGTTCTGTGTAGGAAACAAGTGTGTTTGTATTAGGAGTTGGTGTAAGTTACTTATGGTTAATCATGTGTTCAACATAACCTACAATGCACATAAAAACCAATGTTTTTGTAATGTAACATTGATGATTGGTTGTGATTTTAATTTAATGATACCTACAATTAAAAAAGAAGAAATTAAGGATCAACTTCAATTGTATAAAAAGATTGATCCAATACCAATCAGGATGAATATAAGCTTAGTTAAGCAACTAATAAACATCCAGACTTACAAAGACAATTTGAAAAGGCGCAAGAAAATGCGAAAAAGGTTACTGTTCACTCACTCAGCTGATAAAATTGAACAAATTATAGAGCGTATAAAAGCAGACACCAAACATAGTTGGTGGAAAATATTCCTGGGATGGTCCCATCCGACAAAAGGATTATTTAATATAATTCTACATCCTGTTGTAGTAGTCCTAGCATTTCAAGGTGTGATGTCACTTATGCTGATTGTCCTGATATGCTGGATCAAACAAAAATTTAGGCAGCTAAAGAATATGAACTCCATAAATATTGAAAGAAATCATGATGGCGTACAAGAAGGTATAGCCTTGGTGAGAATAAAGGATGGTGAGGAATTGTGTCAGTAAGAAGAATTATCTGCTCAGTCTCAAGAGAGAGAGCCTTGAGCCCACATTGGACAAAACCAAACGTCCAATTAACTCATCAAATTTATAGCATTGAATACATAAACAAGTATATCACCCAACAAGGAGAGGATTGATACAAGAGATTATTAAACTGCTCTAATACATACAAGATGCTCAGCACCAAAGACAGCATTTAACCATACAGCCATACAGCTGAAAAATGCAGGTAGAGAGGGGCAAAAGAGTGATGAAGATTTTATCTGATTTAATCAGAAGAACGAAAGTGGTGATGGTATCATAATGATTAGCTATGTATAGTAATATAGCTAGTTTTAAGTTTAAGGTTTCTGATAAGTAGTAATTAATGATAGTTTACAGTAAGTTTTAGAGTGGAGTCAGGTTTGGAGTAAACCAGTGAAGGTCGTTAGCATACCAGTTAGCTGATTGTTTAAAGATAATATTACTAGGTAGGAAGAGCAGGAGGAGGTTCGAGTTTGATTAGCATAGTGGGCAACTGATTGGCTCAACATGATCTCACACCTAAGTGGGAAGGAGGTGTTGACTGACATTAAGAAAACAACCAATCAGCAAGGATCTCTAAAGGTCAGAAAAACTGTATATAAGGCAGAGAGCTGACAGGCTTGGGTGTTGGGTAATCGTGATTCCAGTAAGACCTGAGTATACTGAGAAGCAGAAGCAGCTCTTCAAGAAGAAGGCTTTGGGAGTAGCGGGTCCCTGAGACAGAGCAGAAGGCCCTTAAACGAAGCAGAGGGATTATACCTAGGAGGAGTAAATATGATTTTTTCCTTAATAGTAAGGAATGTATGGGAATGACTGTAAATAAAGCTAAATGTCTCCGGCTTGATTGTTCAGCCCACCCATTCTGTAACTGCCTGATCAATACTCACAGAATGCTAGTTTATAGTAGTAGTAGTAGTATTGTTAAGAATATTATTGTAATGTTACTGTATGAATGTATATTACTTGTCACATTGTAATAAGCTCTGGATATTGCAGTGTGTTAAGGATTTATACACATGTATGCAGGATTTTCTTATGTTATATTGCTGTTACTTTGTATGTATTTTATATGCACCACAATTAAGTATTCATAACATTGTAGCTTATGCTAAAGGAATACTATATTAGGTTGTGAATGCTGTATTGATATTTTAGAAATCTTATACGGTACAGCTTTTAGTATTCTGTACTGTACTAAGCGCTTATTTCTATATGTTTTACTGTATGACTTTTTGTTTAAAAAACTAGCTGTATTAGAATTAGTAGATAAAGAGACATTTGTTTTAGAAGAATTTGATGTTTAATTGTTAATCCTTTGAGCGGAGGGCTGTATCTGTGTGCTCTTAAGGGTAAACTGAGGCAGACAGGTATAGGAAGTTTCTCAAATGATTGTAAACAGGAACCCCTGGTAGAACCTGGTAAATTCCCTAGGGCAGACCACAGTAATTACCCACTTATAGAAGTAAGGCTGGGAATGGTATTGTTAGTACACCCAAGCCAGCGTAGGGCCTCGTGGGTCCCGGAGTTTTAGGGGAACAGTATATTCCTTCATGCTTCAACTACCATTCCAGAGGACATGTTTCTATGCTGATGACAGGTTCTGCTTGATAACGATCCAGAGCAGCATGGAGTGATACACCTTCATTTTCATCATCTGAGTCAGACTACCAAAGGAAGGTTGATTTTTTTTTTTTTTTTGGTGGTTTGGATTCTGTAGTTTCTGCATCAGAGTGTTGTTTTATTAAGATTTCTGACAGCATGTTCCACACCTCATTCCTCTCAGATTTTGTAAGGCACTTCAGATTCTTAAACCTTGAGTGAAGTGCTGTAGCTTTCTTTAGAAATCTCATATTAGTATCTTCTTTGCATTTTGTCAAATCTGCAGTGAAAGTGATCTTAAATTGAACAACATATGCTGGGTCATCATCTAAGACTTCCATAACACGAAATATATGGCAGAATGCAGGTAAAACCATAGAGCAGGAGACATAAAATTCTCTTCCAAGGAGTTCAGTCACAAACCTGCAGGGCTCAACTAGTGTTTCTAGGTGTTGCTCTTTTTCAAAATCACTACTTGTCAACACCTAAAGATTGTGCTTTTGAAGAGCTAATGTGGCTTTGATAACGGCTTTATTTCCAAGCAGGTGCTGAACCATATCCAATGTGGAGTCCCATCTGGTTGAAATATCTTGTACAAGAGACTCTTGTTTCTGTCCATTTGCAACTTGTTGTATTTCTAGCCCTTAGCTGGATTGTGTTTGAAATGACTCACAGGTTTTCTATATTTTGCCAGCAAGTTTCCAAAACCACTGTCACTAGGTGCTATTTTAATGGATCACTGCATCCTGTGAGTGGTCTGCAGTCGATTTTGCAATAGCATTGGTTAAACTGTTGTACTTTGTTTGATCAATGGGCTTGTAGCAATCCTGAAACTCTGTAAATGTACTCTACCATGACTGGCAGAATTCACTTGCTGTTGGTGGATTATCTGTACCACAAGAACTGGAGGCAAAAGCATGTTTAGCGCATATGTGGTACTGCAGACTTGAAGTACTTTCATGGTATTGGAACTGAGCCTTGCAATAGCCACAGATAACCGTCTTTTTATCCAGGGAACCATCTGGAAATTTTTTTAAAAATAAGCTTCCCATTCAAAAGACCTGAACTTTCGTTGCTTTGTTCCATTAACTTTTTCTGATATTTAATCACTCCAGATCAGGAGAACACAGTAGAACTGTGCCAATGTCTGTCTTCACAGTAAGTGAAGAAAGTCACAACAAAGTATGCAATTAACGCTCATTAAAAAATAATGTGTTAATTTTGTATGTATTAGTTGCTTGCATTAATTGTGATTGATTGACAGCCCTAATATTTTTATTTAAACTCATTGGATGTTTATTTAAAAAGTTGTTTATAAATTATGTAATACAAATAATTTATTTATATGTTAACCATTCATATTATATATAATTGTTTCAAGTATACCTAAGGTTAGGCAAAAATAGTTAATATATTATGAGAAGTTTCTGTACAATTTATTTTTCCAGTGTGTATATGTAATAAAAAGTTAACAGAAAACACAAGAATTGGCAAATGTGTGGATTATGCACAGAACAATGTCCTGGAAATCAAGGTATTCCAAACCTGATCAAACAAGAAAGGAGGCCACAGTAGAGCTAAGAGAATACTCAGATGAATGGGTTTGTTCTCTAAAAGACATCAAGCCCTTTTAAGTCATACAGAACCAGAAGCCATGCCCCAATGTGTATGCCCTGTGACCAGATATCAGTTTGTCGCAGTAATGAAGAAGGCCTTTATCCTACCAAGGCATCAATCTGGCAAATTCTGGCACACCGCTTAAGGATTGGATCAGTGATGTTGGCAGGATCAGAAAGTCTGGGAAATTGGGTGCTGGAAATCAGGCTGTTACAAGACCTGTGGTCACCCTATAGATGGGCTCTTGGGGCATGAAAAGCATGTAACTAATCTTGCTGGCTTGTGATTGCAAGACACATTGGAAACAAGATTAATGCCTGGATTTGCAGGGACTCTATAATGCTTTGAACCCAAAAGCAGGCAACCATGCTGGCAGGGGGATGGAAGCTGAGTTTTAGGGCTCAGGCTATCTGCCTTTAAAGGTTTAGTAGACAAGGCATGTTGTGTAATCAGTTCATGCCTCCTCTGCCCTTTGCAGTCTTTCATTAATTTAGCGTGAAAAACTGCACAGTTCACTAATAACAGGTTCTTTTACTGAGGCATCTATATAAATTTATTATAGGAGATGAGATTTGTGAATCACAGACAGATACATGAAGACCTTATTTAGTACTTAAATTTATACAAGCAAAATAAAAATCATAGAAAAATGAGATAAGTACAGAAAATAATCCCCTGCCTTGTTCCTACTCACAACATAATGGAGACTGTTGGAAACAAAGATTGAAGAAAACAGACACTGTACAACATCGTAAGCAGGATGTGAGAATGCTGGCTTCCACCATCCTGTCATCCCAATGTGCCCCCTGAAGGTAGGACATACACTTCATTTTTATACACATTTTCTGTACTCCCATACATGTCCTGGGACCGTATATAGATTGCCCTTCAGCCTGTCTATGTGTGGCTTTCTGGGAAACCATAACTGTGGTTATGATTGCTGACATAAGTTATTTTCATCAATACATTTCCCAATATTTCCAACATATAAATGTGGTTAACCTCATGGTTACACATACCAAAAATACCCTAGAAATCCCTTTTTTTTCTTTTCTTTTGAAGTTTACTTGTTTGTCGCAAGATATTTATTGCTAAGTCTTCTATGACCTTATAACCTAGGTCAAACACTCAGGCTAGCTTCTACTAACAGCCAGGTTTTGCTAGGCCTTCTGCTTATGGAAAAGCATATTCCAAAATGCTTTATATAATCTTTTCCCCTACTTGCATAATTGTTTCCTTAAGCAGCTTAGTTTTTCCTAAAATATAGATTATAGCTGGATCCTAGATATAGATTTCTGAAGAGCAAGGCAGAGGACAAAGCTTAACACCTCACTGACTGGCAAACTACAACTATCTAATGTCCTGGTTATTCACCTTGGTGAAAATGATCTTGTGGCCTGCTCTGGAATAAATCTGAGATTTAGGATTCAGAGGGACATGGGACTGATTAGGCAGTTATAACTTAATAGAAGACTGGTATAGTCAAAAATCCTTTCCTGGTGGGGAGCCATCAAACCAGTTTGCATGGACAGGGACCAGAAGAATATGAACCAGAAGGTTGCTAGAATCTTTCTGAATGCAGCTGGCATGAACATCACATTCAGGAACATCCAGAGCAATGGGCCTAAATTTTTAGTGATAGAGCGCACTTGCTGGATGCAGGGGATGATGTGGCTTCAGGATGTTAGGAACTGGATAAGGCAGGAAACAGAAACACTAGGCAGTGGATGTGGGGTGGTGAGACTATGCTAATTGCTGGCTCCCCTATGTCCAATGCAGATAAAAACCAAAAGGGTCAGCTCCCTGAGGTAAATGAGATCCAAGATTTCCCATGTAGAAGGGGAAACCTGAAGCCTTCGTAGACCAATTCCCTCCCCACCTCTCCCACCCCCCGCTTTGGTATCATCTACTTCTCGCACAGGGGGTTGGCGAGGTGATTCCGAAAATAGCTAGTCCTAGGGGTAGGCTGATGTTGCCTAATAGGCCTAAATTCTCTCAGCATCTCTCAGTTTGGCAAGGAACTTAAGAGTGAACTTGACTTTGAGTATATAAATCTTCTATTGCATATAGAATGGAAATGCATGTCCTTTCTGTAACTTGTCTTTTGCAGCCTGCTTAAGGTTGTTTTGGCTTGTGATTGGCTCTGACGGCTAGAATAACAGTGGCAATGGAAATCACAAGAAAGGGATAAAGTACAAAAAAGTTGTTAAAGGAGAAACAATGTTAATTGATAGTGCACTAATTTTATTATTGGGGGCATGAATCATCTTGCAGAAAATGTTAAACCAGAAAATATATCCAACAGCAAAGGAAAAATTGGTTGAGACTCTTGTTTTGAACCCATGATAAGATCTCTTACGTAGATCAAAGCTGTTTCATATTTTGTCACTGAAAATTTGGAGGAAAATGGAAATGTAACTGTCAAGACTATTTTATTGCAAACTGTAATATGAAATAAACAAGGCGTTATAAAAGACCTATAGATTGTTACCCACCTTTGGAACAGGGTGAGTGAATAACACCCATATCGGTGAATAACACCTTTCTGTTTCTGCTGTTTAACCCAAGATGCCTAATCTTTGATTAATAAACAGTATTGAACTTGTATATCTGATGTCTTGTTAATTAATAATCTAAACAAAACCAGTTATTTACATTGAGGATGGTCTTCCCTGAGTTATTGGTTATATCATGAGAGTCCTGTAATTCGTACTGCACCCAGTTAAATGACTGGTACATGACAATAGGTGAGGGATAGAGTGCCCCTAACCAGTGGTAAAAGATGCAGCCTGGCACTTAAATCCATCCTTGTGTGTCTTTCATTCACCTTTGTGTCCTGAAAAGTGAAGTAAGAACACCTTATTCCAGCCTTGACTGAAATGAAGGCTTAATTTCTTCCAAGATGGCACTCAGATAACCTATTTTAGCCCTATAAAATGGATTCAGTGGTAGGAAACAGAACATAGACATTATGCTTCAGGTTAATGTGTTTCTAGATGGTCGTGTCCTGTACTCTGACAATTAGAATGGCAACACTGATAGGAAGAAAAACCTAACTGAACTGGAGAGATATTGGCACATTGAGAATAGTAAGAGTGATGCCCGTTAGTTAAGACAAGCGGATATGGGCTTTATTTTACCCAAAAGTATATAAACTTGATATGATTGACTGCACCACAGAAATACAGTAGATCATAAACAGAAAAGTAATGATGTATTTCCAACAAACCTGTATAAGAAACTTGAATTTCCTACAATTAACAATTAATATGTCTCTCCATCTTTTGTGGTTACAAAACAGAGAACACAGAATACACAGATTTTCAGGCATATATGATTTTTTTTCAAGAATCAGTCCCATAAGTTACTATTTCTGATTTTCCAGCATTGCAGGTCAAGTTTCCATTTTTTAACATTTTCCTTCTGTATTAAAAGTATTTTCCCCTTTAGCATTAATGCTAGAGAAAGTGCCTTTACTTTCATGTATTCATCACACATGTAAATGATATCTTAGAGTTATTTAATGTTAAATATGTTAAATGTTTAAATTACTACAGTTTGAAATTGGCTGTGAAGTACTTAAGAAAACGAACCACATTGTAACATTACATCTGTCATTAATGGTACATTAAACATTTTTTTTTACATTCTCTAATTTCACTAATTAGGATACACAAGTTATCATTAAGATTGCTTTCAGCTGATATTAATGTGGTGAAACTGCAATCTATCTTACTGCTTATATTTTTGCATACTGCTTTCTAAATCATTTATACCTCTTAGTGGGTTTTTTTGCAATTTCCAAACTAGATTTTATTAGCTGTAAACCCATTATTTTGCCCATTATCTCCTTATTCCCCACACAATATACAGATGTCTTCCATTGTGTTTTCTGCCTCTACAATTTTTTCACAGTGGTATTTTCCCACTCTGTCTATTTCCTCAATATTGTTTTCTGTAAACTAATATAATATTTATAATGTTTGTGTAAGAGGACTTTTTGAATATGGGATGATTAACAGGAATTTTCAAAGGGGATGATTTGGATGCACAACAGGAAATCTGAACACTTTTTTCTGGAATTTACAGCAATTTTTAAAGCTGAGAGTGGGGACCACTGGAATTATAAAAATTTGGCCCCTGCTCTTGATGTTTAAGCTGCCTAAGCCCTACCCTTGCATAGGTAATGAGGAGCACCTCCAACGTGTTAAATGGCAGTGCCAAGTTCTGTCTTTTTAGGGAACAGGCATGTGTCAGTCTGTGGTCTGGCTGTCACTGGAGGCTGTATCTGATGGGCTCCATCTCTTAAATGTGTCTTATCAATATTTTGTGCCTACCCTCTGCCTATGGTAGGAGAATACTAACAGAAGTTTAATATATTAGATAGAGAGTTCAGACTAGCATGTATATGAGACATTGGACCCACTGAAAGAGAAATCACTGCCTGGAAGTTTTTCCCATCAGCACGATTATATTGGCCAATGAAATCACTACTTTTGGCAACAGCAATAAGTACAACCAGCACATCCCTGGAAGATGATAAAATTCTTCATCCCAAGTCCATACAACTTCTGCATCTCACACTCACCACAGAGTAGTGCTTGCTAATTTCCTCATTTGGGTTCCCAGCATGTCGTGCAAACAAACTCGCTTGCCCTATTTGCATTTCCACTCATTCTCTGTCCTTGTCACATATATACATTGTCTTTTTTATTGTATATGACTGTCTAAAACCCCAAGAAATCCAAAGCCAAAAAGCTTTGTAAATAAACAATTAAACCCTAAAAGAAAGCAGATATGAATGGAAATCTGGATTACACATCTGTTTGTAAACCAATTTTGCAACTGCAGTTTAAAAGTGACCACTATTATAGTTTGCAAAATTTACCATAATTGTGTCTTTTCTAACTTTTTAATATTTGTGTCAGATTAATTGTTGGTAAGTTTACAGTTTTGTTTGAAGATATAAACAGGTGGTTACTTGGTGTCAGACTTCAGATAAATATACCAAGTAGAATATAGACTAAAGAAAAAAATTTAAAAAAACCCTCTCTACCCATTGCTAGAGTGAGCAGGCTCAATGGAATTCTCCCAGCCATTGGCAAGACCTTGAACCTTTTATATAACTATCCAGAGTCACACTGAAGTTAGTGGTGCTATGCCCACACCAATCAGCACTGGGGTCTAAATGGCTACTAGTGAGTAATGAAAAGGAGATGTGTAGATAACTGTTGCATAAACCTAAAAGATTGTTTTTATTCGTACTAGCTTGTATGACCACAAAACTTCTGTGAACTCAGTATATCCCTGAAAACATACTGCATGGTCAACAGTGCTCAATAGAAGAGCATGTTCCTGAAAAAATAATGTACTCAAGAAAAACAAAGTAATAGTGCCCTCTACTGTTCTTACTTTGTGTAATAAAAGGTAGGATGTTACTTCATTTTACTTTGCTTTCTGTTGTAAAAAAAGTGTTAATCTTTGCAATTATTTACTTTCTTCTTATGTGCACATAGTAACATTAGCATTAATGAAGAATAGAATGGCACGGTATGCCATTAATAAAGTACTGTAACATGACTAATGTCAAGTCAAAATCAAATATTAAAACAAACATCAGGTAGACTTTAGACATAAGAATGTTCTAGCAAGTATGGCACAATATCTCCTGTACAACATATCTATGGAAAGTCCTCTCAACTTTTCTTGTTTGTGTTATTTTTACAGTTCTAACTAAAACAATAACAAATGTACATTTTTTATTGAAGGACACTATATATTACACCTTTTGGAAACTGAACAAACATGGCTACCTATACACACACACACACACACACACACACATATACGTAGAGCAATGTTCTGTATTGATATTTGACTTTATCAACTTAATTCATTCAGTACTCTTCCTCTGCTTCATTTCTGAGCCATGGTTGGGAGAGTCCTAGGGAGGGGAGAGAAGTAAATCATCCCAGTGCAACACAATTATTTGCGAAAGCAACATTCTCTCCCCCCATCAGAGAGACAAAGAGAAGACAAGGTAAATTCTCAGAATTATCCCAAATATTATCCTTAAGCATAGGCATGCACACGGAGTGTGCCGGGTGTGTCCAGACACACCCTAATGCCAGGAAGTGTAACCTTTTATATCTGTCCCGCAAATCTTTTAGATTTGGTCCGGTGGTACTGCTGCCGAAAGACTGCGGGCGTGCGCAATTTGTCGGCAGATGGGAAGAGAAAGCAAGCTGCCGCCAAAACGGAAGGAGATGTGCTATGCTGCAGCGGAAAGGAAGGCACTGAGCTTTGCTGCCGAAATCCTGTTCTTCAGGAGATTTCTCGGTGGCGGGTGGTACGCGGTGAGAATTCCGCCAGCAGGAAATTCAAATGTGGGCTGCCGGTGAAATTGACATCGATACCCTTGACAAAGATTCCCTGGGTGCACACCCTAATCAAATGTGCTGCGCACGCTAATGTCCTTAAGCTTATATCAATCAATATTTGACAAATTTCAGGACACAGTATTTCCATTGTTTTGCCATTTACTAAAGACAACCAACAAAATGTGTGGCATAAATTAGATGATCAAAAAGGACTACAGATTTATTCTTATAGAATCCAGAGGATTTCAGCAGCTATTGACCTAAACAGGCATCCAAAGCTACAATTTCTAGATGCATAAGACCAATCACTCAAGAGGCTTACACAGCCAATGTTTATTTCTTTCAGCGCAAAGCCAACTAAAATACAGCTGAGGCTATTTCATGGGAGGAAAAATCTTGCAACTATTTATACAGATACCAGCTATTCTAACTAGACCTTCATTCATCATCAAGTCAGGTTTTGGAAGATAGCAAAGACCATAACCCGGAAGCCCGGCCAGATTCAGGGGCAGGCAACTGCCTGGAGTGCTGGGTTTGGGGGCTGCTGGGCTGAGGGTGCTGTTTTTGCTGTTAGCAACAAAAGGGGAAACAGAATGTTTGAAGTAAAATGTTTCAGGTATTCCGCAAGTGAATTCATTTTTCACTAACCTCCTAGAATGTTCTGAGAACTACATTTTTCTTGAACCTCCTAAGAATGTTGTCAGCCATGCCCTCGCAGATATATAAGGGTATATACAGATTTGCAGATCCTAGCAAATGTATCTTCTTATACGACAGGGAATAAATCATGCATGCAAATCATGCATCAAAGTCATGAAATGGGTTACAAATGCAACAAAAAATAAGGTATTTAGAAGTTTAACAAATAGAGGGGGGCACTGAAGATGCTCCTTGCCTGTGGCACCATGTGGTCTAGGGCCGGCCCTGCCTGGAAGACTTAAGGACCCAGTTCTGAAGTCCTCAATTTTATTCAGGCCCAGCCTTTATCAGGAAAATTCATAAGTACCTCAGGGTTTGTGAATTAAATTAATCATAACATTAAAACCCAAAGTCACTTCTTGCCATTTTATTACTAAGGCTAGTGATTCAAAAAAAAAGTGATGTGAACTGTGAGCTGACAACAAGGCAACTGTACATGTTAAAAAAAATTGTTCATTTTCTCTGCCATTCTGTAAAACAACACCAGATGGCACTGCGGAGCTGACAATCAATGTAGCAATTCTCTGAATAAAACTGGTTGGTTAGAAGTTAGCCAGCTATTCCAATGAATAATTCTGGGGCAATACCTAGGAATGTGAGGGAGCCAAAGCTGCTTTTCCATCTGAATTCTGGTCTCCCACCTTTGAAAAGCAGCCCAGAAGAGGTATAAAACAATTGCCTTGCAGTAACACATCAGGTCTGTGAGGAAGGGCTAAAATGTTCTTTCAGTGAGACTGGTAGTGTTTTCTGAATGGTTTCTGTTATTGGAGTGCAGAATTCACCAACACAAGCTGTCAAAGCCTAAGGGTGTCATTTTACAGCTTCTTGTACTGATGTTCATAGCTACAGCAATAAGTTTTCTGGAAGCCATTCAATTTCCCTACTGATTTAGTTAGATTTAGTTGAAAACGTAGATAAAGGTGTCCTGGTGACTGAACTAAAGAATATTTCTTTGCAGTGTTGTTGTAGCCATGTTAGTCCCAGGATGTTAGAAACGAGGTGAGTTGGTAATAAATATATTTCATTTCACCAACAGAAGTTGTTCCAACAAAATATATTACATCACCCATCTTGTCTCTCTAAAGAATATTTGTATTTCAAAGTGTTCCTAAGTGATTTGGAATTTGTGGAAAACGTACTTGTTTGCAAATATTGTGCTGTGAAAAAAATCTTACAAAGAAACAGATTGGATAAAAGAGCAACATCAAGTTCTGTGCACAAAGTATTAATATGGAACCTCCAACTTTAGGACTACTGTAGCTAACTTTAATGGAGATCCATCTGAAATACCTGATTTAGCCCCAATACTGCATCAAAAACAATTCCTGTATTTTTATCAACCAATCTGAAAAAAAATAAACCCCACAAATCATATGTCCTAGACATAGTCCACAGATTGAAGTAGTACCAGTTTTTTACGTTTGATTGAGTAGAAATTTTTAATATATTGCTGCAATTGTTATAGTTGTAGAGTATTTATGTGTGTACATATGCAGATACACACACACACACACATTAAAGCAAACACACTGGGTGACTAAGAAACTTTACCAGCTACTTCTAGAGCAGCACAGGAAAGGTGATAGCACAGCAAGTTTTTATATTATAATGTAGTTCATATAACCTTGACTATTCATTCTGTGACTGCAGAGCTAACAGAAATTAACAGACCGAAGTCACCATTTGATACTATCAAGAAGAAGCTGAAGGATTTTGCAGAGAGGGGTACTAAGACCTAGTTTCCCTAGAGACCAGTGGGCACCATAAGTGGCATGTGAGGTCTGCATGTATTACCAGAGAAATTCTCCTGTCTTCACTGATGGCTATTCTGAATAAGCAAAAGTCACTCCACCCTGAGATGAATGCTGCAGACCATTATCATGCTCAGTAAGATTTTAGAATGTTTTTAAATGGTGCCCTGGCAAAGAGCCAAGTATGTGTGTGTGTAGATCGACAGAATCACAGCTCTCAGATAAATGACAACAGTGAACATGTGCATGATTGGTGGCTACTGAGCATGTACAGTAAAGGGTAACAGAGACATCAGTTAACTGAGCAGATAGCTGGTCAGAACAGACTAATACTGGTCACAACTTGTTTTAAAAGTCAGAGCTGTCAATCAGAATCTTGAGGTAATGGTTAAGACTGAGCATGTGTGAGTGAGGTAATTGCTTCTGAGAATAGCAAGGTGTATATACAGAGCTACAATGTAACATAAAAGGCCAGATGCCAGTAACAGTTTCAGAGTCCAGAGTCTGTATCTGAGAAAGAGAGAGGTGTACAGGGAGCACTGGGAAAGCCAGCAAGAGAAGTCAGAAAGACTGCTGCAGAGAGAGAGAAGAAAACTGGAGCAGAGCAAAGCTGATTGACCAGGAACTGAACACCAGCAATGTGATTTTTTAAAAGAAATCATCAATGGATTTATAAAGTAAGCTTGATATTCTTTTGATTACACTTTAGTAGAAGTATAGTATAGGATAGTATGTAGGGTTAGTGTGTACGTGTTGATAAGAATGTATAAAATTCTGTTATCAATTGCAACATCTCTATGTAAATTTAAAAGCACTTTAAAATCTGCAGTTAGCAATTTGTTTTGCAAACTGGCAAAAAATTGCTTCACTTACAATCATTTAAACTATATGCTATTGTAATTTAAGTGCTCTTTAACTTGCAATAAGGGATTTGTGTGATTTTATACCTCATTTAAGATTTTTTTGATCATATTGATCATGTTGTATTAGTTACTTTCATAAAAAGATACTTCCTTCTGGAAAGAATATGGTCTGTGTCAATTATTTTATCAGAAGGTTACATCTGTGTCCTTCAGTGTTCCTTAACAACTCCGGGAACTTTTACCTCAGAAAGAACAAACTAAGCAGGCAATAGGCAGGTTATTATAGCAACATACCAAATTCATTATTCAGGATAACAAACGGCAACTCCACAGGGACCATGTTAAGAAAAAGGGCAAATTGACACAAAGCAGTAGAAGCTTTCCCAAACTTAATTGTGATAATTTAGTGAAGACCAGGGACTTATTCACTAAAGATCTCAGTATTGTTAGTCGTGAAAAGCAGGGACCAGTTCAAAGGGGCACTGTGTTAGCAAGCACTGAGAGGACTGATAGAAGCAGGGGTCAGTCAAGCGTGGTTCATAAGTATTGGGCGGACCAATAAAGGGGGAGACAGGTAAAGTGTGGTTCTATAATTGTGCAATTGTTGACAGGCAGCTGTTGGGCAGGTCAGCATTCATAGATTTTGCGGATCCTGTATGAACAGGGACTGGTCAGTCACATGAAGATCCTGAATCAGGGAGCAGTCAATCACATTAGATTCCATAAGGATCCAGGAGTGGTTGTAGCTGGACAAACGACCAAGTGTGGTCCAGCCATAATTCTCCAAGAATAAGGATCCAGGAGTCATTGTGTAATGGGGCATTTTTAGCAACCACCCAGGCATCCAAGCCATTGCTAATTATTGAGATAGAATATCAATTATTTTTGCTTATTGCTTTTAGTAGGCCTCAGTAGGAAACTTAGCATAAGTAAGGCAGCTTGGGGGTGGGGTTAGGCAGTGAGCACATGAAGTGAACCTGACTCTACATTCTCTCTCTGATATGCCTGGGATAAACATCTGTGAAAACCAGGAAGTCTGGTTATATTTTAGGATTGTCGTTATGGGGAAATCTAGCTGCCAGACTAATGGCTCAAAATTGCTTGTATAACAATTCTCTTTTAGTGATATATTTCTGTAACACCTGCTTTTTGCCTAAGGATTGATTTTGTTTGGTCATCTATGTAACATGTTTGACTGGCACGTCTCTGTAACTTTTGTACAAAGTAATTTTTGTAATTCTAACTTTTTGAATGTAAATTTGGGGTTCTCTATAATCTACTGTATTTGTATTGTGCTTGAGTCTAAAAGTAGAGACTTTGAGAAATGATATTCCAGTGGGAGTGCTGGAAACCAATGAAGTAAAGCATTGAGTAAAGCACTTTATTTTGACTTGTTTGTGCCAGCCATATAGCAGACGGAGGTGCTGCATCTCTCTTGGTTTATTTCCTGATACAGCCTTGCAAAGATTAAAATTACTGACAGGTTTGGGTTTGAGGAACCCCAGGTAACAGTTGTAACCAAATGGAGACCGTGGGATCATGGTCCTGGCCATAATTTCCCCAAGAGTAGTATGGAGCAGAAGTAAACTCAAATCCTAGTGAGTGAGAGCATAGGAATCAGGGTTTGTAACCTGCATTCTTGAAGTAGTCTTTAAGTTTCAATAAGGAATTTAGGACTCAGGTGTGGCCAGGATTATTATATCCGAGATCATTACCTGGCTAAGCAGAAAATAACATCTAAAATGACAACAAAAGTTAAGCAACAGTAAATTACAAATAATGTCAGAAAAAGGATTAGAGAATTTTGTTTCAAAATGTGGAAAAGGTTCTTGGAATCCTGGTGCTTTCATTGGACCTGATGCATATTGGCAGTTATGTGAGCAATGGGATCAGTGGGTTAAGCCTGAGAAAAATTCCCTTTTCTCTTAAAATCTTTTCAGGAGCCCCAGATAACAAAGCTAAAAAGAAAGTTGCTTTACAGGGTTTGTAAATGGTGACCATGATCTTAAATAAAGAAGTACATAGCTTGAGGTAGTAGGAATCAGAAGAGGAAGAATTAGTAAATGACCTAAGGGCAGAAATACAGAAGTTAATAGAGGAAAAAGAAGAGAAGGGTAAGGAATTAATTAATTTGAAAGCAGAGGCAGATACTTTGAAAGCTGTCAGTTTGACACAGGCTGCTCAATTTGTTACCTTGCAAAAGGAGTTAGAAGGGAAAGGAGTGAGCTGACTCAAAAGCAGCAGCAATTAACTGATAGGCAGAAGCTGCTGACTTAAAAGTAAAATTTAGTATCCTAAAAACAGACTGAGGCTCTAAGAGTAACTACCTTAGTGCAGACAGCTGAAATTATAGTGATGCAGAAAGAGGCAAGTGAGGCACAAAGAGAACAAAATAAGTTGAAACAGAAAGCATTAGATGGATGAGCTGCAGTGAAACTTTTACTCACAGATATGAAAGAGGAAAATAATGTCAGCCACAAAACCCATCAGTGCCAAATAGGTGCTCCAGAAAGTGAAGCAAGTGTAAAGGAGCCAGAAGGGAGAAATCTGAATGGTACAGTAACCTATTAATTGGCTAAAATGTCTCATGTGCCTGGGATAGCAGGAGCAGATATCTCAACCATGGTTAATAGTTTAAAAACACAGAAGTTAGAGGAATCAGAAAGGCTGGGAAATTCCCTAGATCAGATTCAGCAGCTGCAGCAACAACTGGAGTCTAGCATTGGGGAAAAGGCTCAGCCTAAGGTTGAAAATTCTTCACTGCAAGTTGAAATTCTAGCTAATGAGCTACCGAGCAAAGAGTTACAGCACACTCATGACAAGCAGCAATGGGAAAAATTGGGGAAACAAGATTGGTGTTTAAAGGGAACTGCCACCCATGCAACAGTAACTGCCATTCTGAATCTGCAGAACCAGCAGCAAACTGTACTTGACCTTACACATTTCTGGCAAGAAATGGCTTAATTGCAGAAGGAACTGCAGGTGTGCAAGGGATTAACAGCATGGCTCAAAGAAGCAGTGCTGTGGGGAACAATGAAAAGGTTGTGTTCATGAGCTTAAAGAAAAGGAACAGGGTTAACCCTGTAATTAGTCCAGGAGGCTTTTCTGAATTCTCCTATGGAGGTAAAACCAATAGCCAGAAAGAGAAGTGGTGAAATCTTTTTTTCCAAAAGAAGATTCTATTATATGCTCTCCTGAAAAGAAACAGTGGGTAAAGGAAAAACCAGACCACAGATATCTTTGAAGTCAGTGTTTGGAAATTCCAAGTTAGTTCAAAATTTAGAACTAGGCATGACAATAAGAACAGCAAAGAAGTTTAATAACCCGGATACTACTACGAATAAAACTGTATGTGAAGTACAGAGGAAAGGGTGGCCACCCCTGAGAAAAAAACTTGAGAAGGTAGCAGCAGAAACCTTCTTTGATAATAGTGGTCTTAAGGCAAAAGGGGGCCCACAAGGTAGACAGAATGGGATAGAAAGAAAATTAAAGGCAGAGATTTTGTCCCCTACCAAAAAGGACAACAGAAAACCTCAGACTTGTTAAGAAGTTCAATTTGGAAGTGGCTATTGCAATATAAAGTTGCAGAACTGCTTCGAGAGTGAGCGGACTGTGAGGGAGCTGAATTTACAGCTTCTTCCCCCTTTAAGGAGATACCATAAGAAAAATAAGCATCCCTGATGTCTGCAGTATCAGCATAAAATCATGCTGGTTTAGTGGCAATGTAGATCAGGAGAAATCAAACCTTAAAGCAAATGATTACTGTAATGTCCCTCCCCTTTTATGTTTATATATCTTTTAAAATAGGCCACTTACAAATGTATTAATAAAATAAGAGGAATTATGTAAAAAAGGTTATTGAGCACTGAGCTAGTGTGATTTTAGTCCACAAATACTGTGGGTTTTTAGACTGTTAATAATTGCAGTATTGAAACAATTCTATTCTGTTAAGTGACTAAATTTGCTAATTTATAATCTGCTTCTGGTGCTTTTATAAGTTTGCTAAAGAAGCAGAATCTTGCTTAACCGAGACTATACAGAGACTCTTAGATCAGGGAGTCATAATAAAAACAGCAGAGTACAAATAATGCAGCTATCTGACCTGTTCTAAAGGTAGGTCGAAAATCTTAGAGATTAACAGTTGATTTTAAACTACTTAATAAAGTAACGCCCAGGACCGCTCCAGTAGTAGTAAAATACCCAGAGGTATTGTAGCCAAAGATTTCTGTCTCAGTTGTCTGAATCTGTTAAAAAGAATGATCAGCTGAAAAGGTTTGCAGAAAAACCTCAAAAGGGGTTTGAAAATGGAGAATAAGAAAATTAATTAATTAAAGAAACAAAGAGCGGTATCCGTGTCTAGGCATTCTGTAATGATTAAACAGTAATAAGTTTTAGGAAAAGAATTTTTAGGATAGAAAATTAATGGTGAATCTGGTAAGGGCAGTTATCCCTCCCTTCTCTCTTACACAGCTCTTTCCTTACGTGACCCCCTCCCTTCCCTTCTCAACTGCCAAACTGTACATAAGGCCAACGGTCGGTCGGCTGGTTTTGTGTTAGAAGAACTAGAAGGAGGAGCTCAAGAGGAGAACTGAGGAGAAGAACTGAGGGAAAGAAGAACTAAAGAGAAGAAACCAAAGGAGCTCAGCTTGAGCAATGGAGAGCAGTGCTGAAAGCAGAGAAGTACCCCAAAGGTGTATGCATCAGGCTAACACGGACCCTGCGCATCTGACTAAGCTTGTGGGAACCTTTTGCTTGAGGCAACATTGACAGAACAGAAGGATGAGCAGAGGGATAGCAGGAAGTTTTATAAGTTCTGACTCCTTAATACATCCTTGGAATATATGGGTGTGCCTGTCAATAAAGCTAAGTGTTTGTGGAACTCCCGCTCTAGCACCCGTTCAGCAACTGCCTGACCTAACGCTTGCTGGATGATAGATTGTTAAAGATTCTTAGTATAGAATAGTAGATTGTTAGATAAAGTAATGTTGAGTAATATATGTATAGAGTGTTAAGTATAGATAATTTATAGAATTAATGTAGAAGAATAATTAGTGTGAAGTATATTGCGTGTTACATTCTCTCTATTTCTCTTTTAATGTAACCACTCACTTCTAAATGAACATATCTGTTTTCAAAATATCACATCTTGTGTATTCTACCTTGATCGGAGGGCTGTTTCTGTGTCCTTTCAAGGGAAGGCAGGTTGTATCCCTGGAAATTCCAATAGGCTGGACTACCACATCTAACTGGCAGTTTTTAGAGTAACCCCACTCTTTAAATTCTTCTGGTAACAGTATTTTGCATCTATAGCAGAAGAAGCTCTGTGGTTCACAATTCTGAATTTGTCATCTTTCTTTGCCATTCTCTTGCATGGGGATTCCTGGTGTAAGTGTGCATTTATATTTCAGGGAGAGCAGTTAATATTCACTAAAATTCTACAATGTTTAGAGTTCCTGGGTTAAAATGCAACTTGATTATATTGGTCCTTTAGCTAAAATTGCAAAACAAAATCAATATTGTTTGGTAATAGTGGATGCTTTCACAAAACAGGTAGAAGCAATACCCATGAGAAACAATATCGCTCAAACTACGGCCTGTATCTTAGTTCAGCAGGTAATAACATGATGGGGTATTCCCCAAGAAATTAATTCTAATCAGGGACTACATGTCATGGGAGAAATTATTATCAGACTCTGCCACACATTTGATATTATATATATATATATAGGTGAGTTAGGCATGTATTATAATTAAGAAATAGAAAATTGCTGTGTTATTGTAAGTTTAATATGACAGGTGTGTTCTAATTTTAAATATAAATAAGAAAGAAAAAAGGTAGTGAAGGAGGAAAAATATCAGGGGAAGAGATTCAGGAGACTCAGGAACAGAATAAAGAATGGATATTTACTCCTTTAGAACCTTTGCTCCTCGAATCATTTCCTTTGTTGGAACCATATCTTAATTGTGATCCAGTCTCCCCTTTTAACTCTTCATTGTCTGGATTTTCTCCTTGTGAACCCTCACTGATATAAGAGATTTTTCAGCTGCTCTAGTCTGAGTAAGGGAATTTAGCACCAAGGACAGCTCCCTGTCACCACTAACTGAAGCAGGAAGCTTGAGAATTTAACTTGTTCTAATTAGTATAACTACAGAGGTAACAGTGAACCATAATACTAAGATGTGCATAAATATATAATTATTTTAGATTTAAAAAGGTTTTAATAATTAATAATACAAATAGTTTTAAGTGGTTACGGCCAGAAATCCAAGATGGTGGCCACAGGGAATTACAGGTGAGAAAAGCAAAATGTTGGCTTAGAGTGATTTGGCCAATAGCAAGCAAGCAGGCAGGAAGGGGTGAAATAAAGGTCACTCCAAAACCTGAAGGGAGGGATCAATCAAACATAAGCACAGGTTCTGGGGATTCTTAGATCAGGGAGTCACAGTAGATCAGTCACACTTAGATCAGGGAGCCAAGGTCATTTTGGGAGTCATGGTTGATCATAGTAGATCAGTCACTCTTACATCAGGAAGCCAAGGTCATTTTGGCACAGAAAAGACTATAAACAAATTATCTGTGGGTTGGTGGCCCAGCCTGGCCAAAGTTGTGGAGCAGGAGGTAGAGACCCTTCTTGGCCTGGGGGCCGTAGAAGGGGTTCCACCGGACATGAAGGAGAAAGGGTTTTACTTGAGGTACTTCCTCATCCCTAAAGCAAAAGGGGGTTTAAAACCCATAGTAGACCTGCGTCGTCTCAACAAATTTCTCAAGAGGATGAAATTTCGCATGGTCTCCCTTACCTCCATCATTCCCATCCCTGGATCTAGGAGACTGGTATGCTGCCCTCGACCTAAAGGACGCATACTTCCACATTTCTATTTTCCCAAGCCACAGACATTTCCTCCGTTTCATGGTAGCTCGTTCCCACTACCAGTTTACAGCACTCCCCTTTGGCCTTTCCTCAAGGGACTGGTAGTGGCGCACCTGAGGCACAAAGGGGTCCAAATATTCCCCTACCAGTGTAGAAAGCCAGGGCCCATCTTATGATTAGCAAGTGCCACCTCCTCTCCTTCTCTGAACCGTGCGGTTTGAGAAAAAACATGGGGAGAAAAATATCTTGGTTATAATGAAGAATTTTAATACATCTTCCTCTATAATATTCCTATCTCTTTGTCCTCCGCCCTGGATTTAATATGGAAGCCCTGCAAAATCCTCTGCACTCATGCATTTCATTATTAAATCTGAGAGATCTCCACTTACCAACCCAGGGAAATAGAATTAGATGAGGAAGATGTATTAAAATTCTTCTTCCCAGGGGAAGATTGCGTTGTGTGATTCCACAAGGAAAAACAACTACCAGGAGACACATCAGAGCGTTATATAGCTAGGAAGAAACTGGTGTATAAGCACTCTGGACTAATGAATAGGAGTAGAGTGGTGTATGATATAAAGCAGTTTAGAAAAGCTTTGCTGCTTGGATTTAACCGTACGAACAGTTCCTGAGTTCACGCCTCTCCAGTTTATAGAGAAAAGGTAAAAAAAAATTATGAGATTCAGAGGAAATCCCTCCCTGCCCCAAGGAGAAAATTTGATAAGGTGTCAACAGTGACTTTCTCTGAGAAAGGCCCACTGAGAAAATGGGATCAACAAAGTAAACAAAATAAAGGGGGACAAAATAAAGAAAAGGATAAGAGGAATTACAGCCCCCGTCAAAACGGTCCGCAAAAAACACCAGATCTAATAAGAAAATGGATTTGGGAATGATTAATAAGGTATGAGCCTAGGGATAAGATTAGTGGGTTACCTGCTGAAGAATTGCTTCAAAGGTTAACCCAACATGAAAAAAAAAATCCCTACGGCTCCACCCTGCCCGAAAGAACAGGCATAGGGGGCACTCTGCCTTCCTATCTCCCCAGTGTCAGCCGAAGACCATGCTGACTTACTGGCACATTTAGGACAAGATGAATGGGGGAGACCTACAGTATATGTAGCATTTAATAAGGAAGCGTTTGGACAAAATATGTTCATAGATACAGGTGCCACTTTTTCTTTAATTAGTACTAAGAAAAAGAATTTATTTGGATCCCCGGTAGTAATAAGAAAATTGCAGGGATTTAACGAGGCAGAAAATAAGCTATATCATTCAATCCTTCAGTAAGTTTACAATTGGGAAAGAAACATGGAATGGGACGATTTGGCTTAATAGATTTGGATGGCAATGATATATTAGGAATAGATGTGTTATGAAGCCTAAATATAATAATAGATTTAGTAAAGGGAGTGCTTTGGAAAATGCCCTTGGGCTTTCATTATGCTGTCCATAGACCAATCACTATTGAGGCACAATATAGATTGGCTACTCTTAAAACTGCTGAACAAATAGAATAGCCTGATTAGCCAAAAGAAGTACTGGAGATAGCTCAAAGACAAAGAAATTTGGGCAACTAATAAGGTAGAATGTGAGGAAACTGATGCAGAAGTTTTAATTACTGGACCTAATCTCCTACCCCAGAAACAATATAAATATCCTAAGTAAGCAGAAGAGAGTGTAGCTAGAACTATTTGGGTACTACTAGATCAAGGAAATATAGTAAAACAACAGAATACGAATAATGCAGCTATTTGGCCTGTCCTGAAAGCAGATGGTAAAACTTGGAGATTGACCATTGATTTTAGGCCACTTAATAAAGTGACTCCAATGACTGTGCCAGTCATGGCTAAATAGCCTGAAGTAATAGCATCCATAATGGGAGGAGCCCAATGGCTTGTAGTTCTAAATCTCGCAAATGCGTTCTTTGCCATACCGTTAAATCCAAGTTCTTGGTACAAGTTTGCATTCACAATTCAAGGACGTCAATTCATATTCACAAGAACTCCACAGGGTTTTCATAGAAGTTCTACTATATGTCATGTGCATGTGATTAGAATGTGGAGTAACATGCCTAATAAAGAATATCATATCATATCATATGTAGATGACATACTGATTAGTACTAAAACAAAAGAGGAAAATCTGGAAATATTGGATCAAGTGTTACAAGAGATAAAAGAAAAAGGATTTAAGGTTAGCCCTGGAAAGGCTCAGATATGTTTAAAACAGGTAAACTATTTAGGAATAACACTGGGACAGGAAGGTTGGTCACCAGATAAAAAAAGGGTAGAACTACAGCAGAAATTGCCAGCTCCTACAGATGTATCTACTTTAAGATCCTCTTTGAAATCCCTGGAAAAATTAGTCATTCCCATTGAAAATTATGTAGAAAAGGCCTCCCCATTGTATAAATTATTACAGAAAGGTAACAAATGGGAATGGGGACTGGAGCAACCGGAAGCCCTAACCCAATTAAAACAAGCATTAGCAAAAGCTCCAGCCTTAGCGTATCCAAAAAAGTAGGACAACCCTTTGTGCTCAAATTAGCAACTACTAATACTGGAAAAAGTGCAGTTCTTAGTCAGGATCATGGTACAGGCCTATGACCGGTGGCCTATGCCTCTAAAATTCTTAATGGGGTTGACAAGGGTTTACTCCATGTGAAAAGGAGTTTTGGGCTCTGGTATGGGCTCTACAACTTTGGGAATATCTAGTGGGACTATTCCCAATACTTTTAAAAACCTCCCTTTCACCTGTGAAATATGTTCTATCAGGAAAAATAACTGATGGTCATGTGTCTAGTCCTCAATTAGCTAAATGGATGTTAGCCTCATTAAATAAAAATGTAAACATGGAAAAGTTCCCAGCTTTAGCTCCAGTTCCATATGGTGTTTTAACTGACGGAGAACAACATGAGTACCCCCTAACCGAGATCCTTTTGGAAGGGGCCCACATTGTTCCAGAGTGGAGCAATATTTCAGGAAATAGTGGAAAAAGGAGATGAAATTTGGTTTGTAGATAATTCTAGTTATTATCAAGAGGGACAGCCATTTGCCAGATATGCTGCAATCAGGATATCTGATGAAATGGTATTAAAAGAACAATGGTTCCCACACTCAGCTCAGGCAGCTGTGATAGCAGCTATAATTGTAGTACTGGAAAATATCCCAGTACAAGTAACTGTTGCCATTTTCACCGATTCTGACTGGCTGTTGCGAGCCATAGTGGATTGGATGCCTCAATGGCAAAAGAAGGGAATTAAATTGGAAGATGATAAACCCATTGCCCATGCTGAAAAAGTATTATATTTATGGAAATTAGCACAGAAAAGATCACAGCCAGTATTAATGGGAAAAGTAAAAACACACAAGAAAAATACTGAAGAAGCTCAGTGGAATAATAGAGCAGATGAACAGGGTAAACAAGGAGCCAAGGAGGGGACAGTATGGCAACCAAAGATGCAAGCACAGTTAGCCCTTGTGGCCAGTATAGGAAAAGACAGATAGAGCAAATTGATTTGGTAGCATTGCAGAAAAGAGATCCTGAGAGAGAGAAATTAATATCAAAAGGAAAATATCAAGATTGAAAAATTTGGCAGAATAAAACAGGACTAGTGTTAGCTAGTAAATCAGAGGATAATTTCTCTGTGTGGGTAGTTCCAGCAGAAATAAGATCTGAAATGATAGCTTTGATTCATGAAAATGGACATTTAGGAATGGATATAACTCTTGATAGGCTTGAGGTGGCAGGATGGTGGCCACGCATGAGAGCAGACGTAGAGCAGTATGTAAATAATTGTTTACCTTGTGTAGCTAATAATGCAGAGACTAGAGTGGTAAAGGGACTATTAGGACACCAAAGAATTGAAGGTCCCTGGTCTAGATTGCAAATTGATTACATAGGGCCACTTGCACAAATTGCAAAAGGGAATAAATATTGTTTAGTGACAATAGATCCTTCATTAAATGGACAAATGATGTGATAAAAGACATTCTTTTTTGAGTGCTTGCTCATGTCAGTTCCAAGTAGTTGTGAATGCGCCGTGTGCACAGTTCACTGGAAAGTTTTCCCTGAGAAGTACATGCAAGATCGGCTCTAGTGCCGTCTGGAGTCATGCCGCTATGGCGCTCTATATAGGGGCCTACCGACTCTCCACCTCCTCAGTTCCTTCTTATCGCCCATGATGGTCGCTGGAACTTGCTGTTCTTGCCTAGCAACTGTTTCCCTTGTGTTTGCTTTCTTAAGCACCTGTAAATAGTTTCATTAGTTTTTTTTAGATAGTTGTAGTAATTAGTGTAGTATAGTTAAGTGAAGTACCCCGCTTAGCGGCTCATTAGCTTCCCTTCCCTCCGGGGATGGGGCATGCCTGGCTTCAAGTCCTGTTGGTCCTGCTTGAAGCCTATGTCCAGGGACGCCCCGCACTTGGGCTGAGATGCCTTAGGGAGTCTCATTTAAAAGAGAAGTGTAAGATCTGCAGAAGCCTAGGAACCAAAAGGAATGTATCCAACATTTGAAGTTCCTGCTAATGGAGGCTGCCCTTCAACAAGCAGAGCAGAGAGCAGGCTCATCAATGACGGTGAGGAGTGCCCTGGCTGCTACTAAAGAACTGGCAGCAAGATAATAAATGATGCCAAGGGAGCCTCAGCACCGGTAGACGTCCCCAGCTCTGAAGAAGCCACAGCACTGGCAATCCCTGGCACCGAAGGTCCCAGAATGTTCTGAAAAGTGACACAGCTCCCATTCTCTGGTGCAACAGAAGAGGAGAAGGGACAGAGAGTGCTCTCTGACCCCGAAGTCAATGTCTGCAGAGGCTACCAGGGTGCGACCCGTGCCAGGACACCTGACCCCCAGCCCTCAACCTTGGTACTGTTGACTCTGGGCCAAAGAAGAGCCTCATCGAGTCCAGTACCAGTGGACTCCCCACATGGGGAGAGGGAGGAGGAGGATATCCAGCTTCCCTCCCCTCCATAGACATTTGAGGCAGCCAGAGAACTTATTGAGGAGGTGGCTCCGTCACCAACTAGCCACCCTCCGGAGTGTGAGTTGGCGCCAAAGAGACTGTTGGTACCATCTAGGGGCAAGCTGGCCATGATGGCAAGGTCGAGATCTCCCTGGCACCGCTCCTCAGCACTGCACAGCACCGCCCCTCCATGGTCACCGCGGAGCTAACAGCTCTCTTCTCAGAGGCAGAGTCATATGCCTCTAGGAGGTGCCAGCACTATAGCAGGCACCGCGGGCAGGAGATGCAGCCATTTGCAGTACTGTGGGCCCCACAGTGGCAGATGCCATCTCAGTGGTCCTTTTGGACCCCCTGGGCATACCACCAGGCCCAGGGGTCTTTGTCAGCAAGATCCCAATTGCTTGCATCGGGGACGAGACAACAACCTTCCCACTCGGCAAGTGCTGCGTGCGGCACTATGGAGACCTCAGACCCCAGCACAGGTGCAGACATCAATCATGATCCCAACATCAAGGATGAAGAGCCAGCACCGGGCGAGCCGTCGGAAATGCAGGATCTAGGGATCAGAGTGCCATCCTCCTCCTCACCGGATGAGGCAGTGGCGGGAGTCCAACTTGCCCCAGTTCCAGACAACAGCGGAGTGCATCAGGAGCTACTCCACAGGGTCGTTAGGAACATGGGCTTCCCAGCTAAAGAGGTTATCAAGGAGGGAGAGACTATGGTGAACATATTAACACTTGAAGGTCCTTCTAGGGTAGCACTCCCTCTAATTAAGACAATCAAGGACAACACCACGGCCCTGTGGCAGACACCCGCCTCTCTGGCCCTAAGAGCCAAAAGAGTAGAGAAGAAATATTTTCTTTCCTCTAAGGGAAATGAACATTTTTATACACACTTGCCCCCGGGATCACTCATAGTAGCAGCCGCTAATGAAAGAGAATGCTAGGGACAGCAAGGCCCCATCCCGAAGGTGAAAGACGCTAAGAAGTTGACCTCTTCGGGAGGAAAATATATTCCACCAGAGGGCTCCAACTTTGGATAGCTAACCAGCAGGCTATCCCTAAGTAGGTATGCCTTCAACTCATGGCTGTCCCTAGAAAAGTTTACGGACTCGCTACCTTCTGACTCCAAGACAGAGTTTGCAGGGCAAGTCAAAAAACGTAAAGCAGTCTCTAAAGCTCTACTTCAGGTGGCTGTGATAGCAATGTCGTCGTGGCTCGCAATGAGATGAAGGCTTCTGGCTCCAAGCTTCGGATCTCCCACACGAAGTACAGGTCACCATCCAAAACCTTCCATTTGAGGGGCCAACACTTTTTTCCCTCTCAGACTTATGGAAAGCTACACAGCATAAAGGATTCCCGGGCTACTCTAAGATCCTTGGGGCTTCATACACCTGCCCCACAGAAGCGGCCATTTAGGCCGCAACGTATGACCCGCTTTTACCAGGGCTCATCCATATAGGACTCAAATCACCAAAGGGGTAAGAAACAGTAATAGACAGCGGCCCCAAAATCCCCCTTCCAGCAGGACCTCTGGTCAACCCAGACAGTCCTCAGGGGGCAAACAGAACTTTTGAGGATGCACCCGAGGATGGCATAGCGCGCGCGCGCACACACACACACACACACACACACACACACACACGAATCCACCCTTATTGTTTTTGCATCGTTTATCCCAATTTTACAGTGCATGGTCCCAAATTACAATGGACCAGTGGGTCCTTCGCACTGTGAAACTGGGATATTTTCTCCAGTTTCATTCATTTCCCTCTTCCCACCCTCTCTCCCCCTTCCCTTTCCCTCTTTAGGGACCCCTCTCACGAGCAACTCCTTTAGAAGGAGGTGAGGTTGCTCTTAAAAGTTGGAGCGGTAGAAAAGATCGCCAGGGATCTCAGAGGGAAGGGGTTATACTCCCGGTATTTCCTAATCCCGAAAGCCAAGGGAGGGCTCCGTCCTATTCTCGACCTCCGAAACCTCAACAAATACATGAAGAAGTTGAGATTTCGTATGGTTACCCTGGCCTCAATTATCCCATCTCTGGATCCTGGTGATTGGTACACCACCCTCAACCTGAAAGACGCATATTTCCACATGGCCATCTTTCCTGGCCACAAGAAATTCCTTCGGTTTATCATCAGTCAAGTGCACTACCAGTTCTCAGTTCTTCCCTTTGGCCTTTCAGCAGCTCCCCACGTGTTCACCAAGTATATGGCGGTAGTAGTGGCATTCTTGAGGAACAGAGGAGTGCAGGTGTTTCCCTACCTTGATGACTGGTTAATCAAGGGGCGAACCAGGTCTCAAGTAGAGGCAGACATGAGATTCATCAAGACAACATTCGACAGGCTGGGGCTCATCGTCCATGTCCAAGTTGACATTGATCCCCACCAGGTGAATAGAATTTATCAGAGCAGTACTGGATGCAGTTCTAGCCAGAGCCTTCCTCCCAGAATCTCGCTTTTATGCGCTGTGCTCTCTCATAGAGCACATGAAGGCCTGGATCTGTCTGAAATTATTAGGGCACATGGTGGCATGTACTTACATGGTGCCACATGCAACACTATACCTCAGGCCCCTGCAGAGCTGGTTAGCAACAGTGTACCGACCAGGTTATCACAACATAGACAGTGTAGTTTCCCCCCCTCCATCAGTGCTGGAATCTCTGACCTGGTAGTGCAACCCAAACAACGAATGCGTGGGGGTCCCATTTTCAGCACCTCAGCCATCAGTATGCCTGGTGATGGACACCTCAGTGATGGGCTGGGGGGCTCACATGAGGCAGTAAAGCATGCAAGGTCTTTGTTCCCAGTCAGAACTTCTGCTCCATATCAATGTGAGAGAGCTGAGGGCAGTATGTCTGTCCTATCAGGCCTTCTGAGACCATCTGAAAGGCAAGGTGGTATCGGTCCTTACAAACAACACAACAGTGATGTTTTATATCAACAGACAGGGTGGAGCTCACTCCTCTCCCCCGTGTTGGGAAGCCCTCAAGCATTGGGACTTCTGCATCACTCAATCAGTACACCTGGAAGTGTCATACCTGCCAGGGGCCCAGAACACATTGGCAGACAACCTCAGCGGTCTTTTCTCACGTATGAATGGTCCATCCATCCAGACGTGTTGAACATCATCTCCCAGAGGTGGGGAATTCCCCAGGTAGACCTGTTTGCCAGAAGGGCCAACAGGAAGTGCCTTCTATTTTGCTCTTTTTAGAAGCATAGCCCGGAGTCAATAGCAGATGTCTTTCTCATCCACTGGATCAGCCAGCTGTTCCATGCCTTTCTACCTACCCCACTCATTCTCAGGGTTCTGTGGAAGATCAAGCAGGACAGGGCATCAGTGATCCTGATAGCCTCAGCCTGCCCTTGGCAGCACTGGAAAACCTCGCTCCCCTCCCCACTTATTCTAAGGTTCTGACAAGCTATATATAGACAACTGTCAGCAAACAAGCTTTGTAGAGAGCTGAAATCAACAAGAGAGACAGAGGAAGAGAGCTGATCACCATCTAGTGGAAGAAGAACAGACCATCGAGCGAAACCACTGAAGATCACGAAAACACCTTAAACAGCGAGCATCATTGAAGCAAAAGTGTGCCTTAGCCTTTAGACAACCAGGCTAACTGAGTCCCCGCTTTATGTCCAAGCCAGGTAACCCTGCTACTAGGAAAATACACAGGTGATCCTGGCCTTAAAGGCAACCTGGCTAACTGAGTCCCTCCTCTGTGTCTGAGCTTGAGGTAGCTCTCTTAGCAATTCCTGGACAGAACAGAAGGACCTTCCCTGACAAACAGAGGGTGTTTTAAAGGTTGTATAAGTAAGAGACCACCTGACTTTGCATGTCAATAAAGTTGGATGCTTGTGGTCTGAGTGAAATTCTCCCTCTCTACCCATCCAGCAAGTGCCTGATCCATGCTTGCCAGATGATTGATGTTTTAGTATAGATATTTATGATAGAATGTTAATTAATGTATTGTTAAATTAAGTGTTAATTATTATAGAGTTAAGTTATAGTTTTTCTTATACTGTATATGTTCTAGTAGTCTAAGTACTTTTTTTCTGTACCGCATATTTTCCAATAGTGGTATTCTGAGATATGGTTAGATGTCATGTTTGGTTTATCTTTCTACTTAATGTAACCATTCACTTCTAAATAAATTCGATATCTGTTTTCAAAGCATCACAGCTTGTGTGTTCTATCTTGAATGGAGGGCTGTATCTGAGTCCATTCAAGGATGGTATTGTCTTCCTGGAAATTCCAATAGAGCAAACTACCATTACTTCTTGGTAACAAACTGTCGAGGGAATAGTGTGTGGAAGATCACCTACAGCCAGCAACTGTCATTGAAGAACCAGCTGAAGAAGACCAACCAGCTCCAGACCACCACAGCAGCTGAACACATCAGACAGAGCAGAAAAGGAACCCTAGAAGGTTCAGAGGGATTTGTGTTGGAAGAAGAGAGTAAGCATTAATCTTCCTTAAGAAAAATAAGGAATGTATGGGAATGTCTGTAATAAAGCTGGATGCCTGTGATTTGAGTGATCACCCCACCCATTCCATGACTGCCTGATCAGCACTCATGAAATGTTATAAGTTATACTTAACAATTATACAGACAATACTATTATGTCATAAACATGATAAATATTATAGTGTTAGTGAGCATTGACAACATAGATGTAGAAGTAAATAATATCACAATACTATCTCTTTCTACTCAATGTAATCATTCATTTCCAAATAAACTTAACATCTGTTTTTGAAGTATCACAGCTTGTATATTCTACCTTGATCGGAGGGCTGTATCTGTGTCCTTTCAAAGGAAGGCAGGTTGTCTCCCTGGAAATTCCAATGAGGGGATCACCACACCTGACTGGCAGTTTTTAGGGTAACCCCATACTCTAAAATTCTCCCAGTAACACCTTGGTGAGAAGGTGTTGACTGACATTAAGTAAGCAACCAATCAGCAAGGATTTCTAAAGGTCAGAAAAACTGTATATAAGGCAGAAAGCTGACAGGCTTGGTTGCTGGGTGATTGTGTTTCCAATAAGACGACCTAGGTATACCGAGAAGCAGAAGCAGCTCTTCAAGACGACTTTGGCAGTAGCAAGTCCGTTAGACAGAGCAGAAGGGCCTTAGACGAAGCAGAGGGATTAGATCTAGGAGAAGTATGGTCTTTCCTTAATAGTAAGGAATGTATGGGAATGACTGTAAATAAAGCTCGATGCCTGAATGTTAAGTGATCACCCCACCCATTCTATGACTGGCTGATCAACACTCATAGAATATTAACTAGTTTATAGTATTAGTATTGTTAAGAATATTATTGTAATGTTGTTGTATTCATGTCTCACTTACCACATTGTAATAAGCTCTGGATAGTGCAATGTACTAAGGAAATCCTGCATACATATGTATAAATCCTTATGTTGTTACTTTGTATGTATGTTATACTGTGCCACAATTAAGTATTCATAACATTGTAGTTTATGCTAAAGGAATACCATATTGTGTTATGAATGCTGTATTGCCATTTTAGAATTTTTATACCATGTAGTCTATACTATTCTGTACTGTATTAAATGCTTATATCTGTTGGTTCTGGACACTTTGTGATCAGCGTGGATACCAGTGAGACATGGTATGCCCAATTTGCAGATCAATAAGGTTTAATGTGCAAGGTTTTCTATAAATATACTATTTTGATACAAAGCCTAAAATTAACTACAATATATCATACTCACTAAGCCTGGAGAGCTAAGCAATCACTCAGAAGGCTGTATAAAGGAATGGCTTTCTTCAGGGGCCCCACCAGGGAGTCAGTGGATCCTCTGGTCCAACTCCCACAGAGTCAGGTGATGATAGAACACCCCCCCTTTGTCTAAAGTGGTGACCTATTATACCCTTCCATAAGCAACCTTCACCTAATTCTCTCTCTCATTGTATATGCTAATTACCTACATTGGGTTTCCACCCTTAACTACATTCCATTCTCACCATAATTGGGGTCATCAGAACAACATCTGGAGATAGGAGATGTGTTCCCATCACAGTTATCTATGTGAAGCTGCAAGCATACAGTATTTGTATTTTGTCTTATGTGCTGTGGTATGCAGAAACAGACATCTATAAGGTTATGCAATAGTCCTATTTATCTTTGCCAACTGGAAGATGTCATGCTACAGGCATCAGACTAGCCAAGCAAGGAACTGAAACTATGCTAGGCCTTTAGGACAGTGGTCAAGCAACTCAAATTGTACTGAGCCACCAACAATATCTATGTTTTACTATATGACTGTCAATTTAAAAACCAATTGTATTAAAATTAGTATTGAATAAAGAGACGTTTTTTGAAGAATTTACTGTTTGAACGTCAATCCTTTGAGATGAGGGCTGTGTCCAGGTCCTCTAAAGGGTAAACCAAGGCAGGCAGGTCTAAGGAGTTTCAGTGATCTAAATGGAAAGCCCTGGTAAAGCCTTAGAGGTCCCTAGGGGGCAGACAGTTTTTATTTATCTGCTTATAGGAGAAAGGCTTCAAATTGGTTCACTAATATACCCAAGCTAGTATAGAATCTCTTGGGTCCAAAAATTTATGGTAACAAGCCCAATTCCCAGATTAGCTAGTATCAACATCAAGCCTTCTCAAACTGCAGTCAGTCTACTGAGACAGCCAGGAAAGTAGCCAATTATGCAGTTTATCAACAGCATCACCACAATTAGGACACTGAGTAATAGTTTTCCCACAATGCACCACACTTCTAAAGCTAGAGTGTTGTTAACATGGGAGGAAGGGGCTGAGCGAGCACATACCCCTACACTAGGCTCTGGTTACTTATAACTGGGGTCTGTGCACTGCAGTGTGGATATCAGAGCCCAAGGTTCCACCACACATCAGAAAATTCTTAACTTAGGGCTAAAATGAAATGTAGACGCTCAAGCCCAGGGTTCACTGAACACAGGTCAGCAGTAGAGTCCCATTGACCCCAGGCTTCTAGGCTGTAGTTTAAGGACAGCCAGAGGCACTGACTGACTTTAATACTGACGTAGGCATGTTGCTTTTCTGCTTCACCCTCTTCCCTAGTACATTTAATACACACAACACATTGCTATCCTCCGCCCCCCATGGGAACGGAGCCCCGCAGTGGTAGAGCCGGGGCATAACAGGGCACACAGCCACACCCTACTCAAGCGCCATGTCACCAGCGATGTTTAGCCGCACCCCTTGCCCTGAACCCCAGGCCAGAACAGCAGTGAGTGTCTAGAGCACAAGGATAAGTCCGGCTACACAGCCCGGGGATTCAGGCGCGTTCCTTGCAGATGCCCGGCAACTGACTAAGTCACGCGCACGGGGTCAGCCGATCAATTTATACCACACCGCCCGTCCGCCGCCTGCTTTATATAGGCTGCACAGTGCCGCGCGCGCCAACGCCGCTTCCTGTCATGTCTCGCGGGATTTCCCGAGTGATGACGACACTTGATTTCTCGCGAGCAGGAAGGGACTTGGGGGCGGTCCTGTGTCAGGATGGAGCCACCGCAGCGCGTGCCCACGGGGCTCCCCGCGATACTGGCGGTAACGGGAGGAGGCGCGCGTGGGGGATCTTGCTCTAGAGCGGGAGGGGCTGCGGGGGCTCCGCGGCGGGGAAGAGGGGGCGAGGCGAAGGGTGGATGAGGGGTGAGGGGGCTCTCTGGGGCCGCGGTGGGTGGGGGGGGGATGTTGGTCTCTGGTACCTCACCAGGTAGAATAGTGGGAATGAGGCTGCCTTTGGGGAGGTAGTGAGGTGCCTTTGGTGTGTGATGTACAAGGAGTTACGGGGTTTCCCCAGTACTGGGGTGGCAGAAAGGGTTCTCTGGGCATGCAAGTGAAGCTGTCAGACTCCTCACACAGGCCCAGTTATGTCCATCCCAGGGCCTCTGACCGTATCAAAGGTCCTGCTTTGCAAAACGCTGATGATGTGAGGAGTCCCGCTGGTTTGAAGTAAAGTTACTCACATGTGTAAGTGTCTGTAATATGCAGGCCAATGTGTCTGTCTTGATTTCGTTTGTTTCCTTGCTTAAAGGAAGCTTTAAGTTGGGGCTGCTTGCTTTCGTGTTAAATCATTTTCTTACACAATCTTGGAATGCAGATTATTTCTGATGTCTGTGATTTAGAAGAATAAAGTAAAATCCTAGGTTTGCAAGGTACACAGGTAAATAGTTGAAGATTGATGTGCTGTTAATATGTATGCCGAGAGTAATGAGGTTAGCTTTGGTACAGGTAAGGTGAAAGTTTATATTCAACTTCTGTACCACAAAATAAGTTTCCTAATTGATTTCATGTTTTGTCTGCAGCAGACAGACTGGTCTGAACCATGGTTGGTGGGACTTGCAATTTTCCACATCCTCTGCTTCCTGCTCACTTGCTTCTCATTCCAGCGCTACCACTTGCAGATAGGGCATTTTCTCTGCATGGGTGAGTAGAGAATGAAGACCTTGCCTGAGTTGGTGTTTCAGTTTGAAATAGGTATCATAACTTTAAAGTTGTTCATATTATTATACATCTTCTGTATTACACACTATTGATTATAATTTTTGTATTAATTGGCTATTGTATATGATGGCACATGACCTAGTAATATAATATACTGCTCAACAGAATATATACAAATCAACTGCACCTTTTCCTAAAATAAGCCTGATTTATTTATGTATCTTTGCCCTGTCTCCAAAACAGCTTGAACTAGCAAAACAAAAATAATTTACATCTTCTTGTCTTGTTGAAGACTTGTGCTTTGCTTAATTTAGGGTGCTTTTGTGGGTGAGAATTATTTAGCAGTTAAGTGGTTTCCAAGTACTTTGTGTCTGTATTGGCCTCATTGAAGACTGACACAGTTGAATAGCAAAGTAGAAGCCCTCGGAAGAATGGGGACTCTGTTTTTTTTAATCCTTTTACTGTATGGTGGCCTTGTCTGAAGACAGAAACTGTATCGTTTTAACTAAGCACTTTGAGTGGCCACACAAAGGAATTGCTTTGATTTAACTAAATTGGTTTAAAAAAAGATGTAGTTAAATCAGTGCATCTTTTGTGTATAGGAAACACCTGAAAGTCCTGTCACAGTCAAGGAGCAATTCATAAACTTATTTTCAATATAAGGTGCTCTCCAGATAAAAAAAAGCCTTTTAAAATGGAATTAAAGCTGTAAATATCTTTTACTAGCTGATTAAGTGAAAGCAGTGAGGAGTGGAGGGGTAATGCAGTTTTCTCAAAAATCACAAACATTTAGAAGACTGGAAATTAAGGTTTCACTGATCCCTGATCCCCCACCCTCCCAAAAAAAAGAAAAATGGAAGTCTTAGAAGTTAAAGTAAGACATGTGCATCTGCAACTGCAGAAGTTAAGGTGACCTACAAATTGTTAGTATCCTATCTTTTGTGCATGAAGTGGGCCTGGAATTTTTTTTTTTTTTTAAATGGTTCCTTTTAAACTTTTTTCTATTAGAAATTCAGGTCTCAATCCTGGAAGACACTGTGGCCTTGACTACTGTAGACAGACTTCCCCCAAAAATCCCTAAATTCCTAGTGTTGCTAATGCTGATACAGCTGCACCATTGTTAGCATCACTGAGAACCCTAACGTAGACTGGCCATTGTTGGCATTTTAGCCATAGTGTGATGTCAGGTTGCTCTAAACAGGACACAATACTTAAAATGCTGATGGTCCCCTGGTTTACACTTAGAATCATAGAATATTAGAGTTGGAAGAGACCTCAGGAGGTCATCTAGTCCAACCCCCCACTCAAAGCAGGACTAACCTCAGCTAAATCATCCCAGTCAGGGCTTTGTCAAGCCGCAGTTTAAAAACCTATAAAGATGGAGATTCCACCAACTCCCTGTGTAACCCATTCCAGTGTTTCACCACCCTCCTAGTGAAAAACTTTTTCCTAATATCCAGCCTAGACCTCCCCCACTGCAACTTGAGACCATTGCTCCTTGTTCTGTCATCTTCTACCATTGAGAACAGCTTAGCTCCATCCTCCCTGAAACCCCCTTTCATGTAGTTAAAGGCTGCTATCAAATACCCCCTCATTCTTCTCTTTTGCAGATTAAACAAGCCTAGTTCCCTCAGTCTCTCCTCATAAGTCTTGGCTCCAGCCCCCTAATCACTTTTGTTGCCCTCCGCAGGACTCTCTTGAACTTGTCCACATCCTTTTTGTAGTGGGAGGCCCAAAACTGGACACAATATTCCAAATGTGGCCTCACCAGTGCCAAATAGAGGCTCCTAGCCTTGCTAACACACAAGGAATTGCACCAGTGTTAGCCACAATGGGGAATTTTTTTTGAAAAATCCCTCAATGGTGGCTGGAGAAAGAGTGCAATTATCACATTGCAAGAAACTGAAATCTGAGCAACTGAGTGGGAAGAGATTCTTAAACTTTATTTTATGGTTTCTGTAATTAAGAGTAGTTGTTAGAGAAGAGCATTTAATAGGGTTTTAATAAGCAACCTTTAATTAAGGTGAGAGCTGACAATATCCATCTGAGACCACCACAAAGCCTTCCTGCAAAACCAGGGAAGACCAGTCTTTTGGCATTCCTAATATTTCTCAGGTAAAAGGCAAGCAGGACAAACCAAAGCATTTTGGGAAAAGGGTGGGAGAGAAGGAGACTTTTCAGGCCTTCTTTATATTCCATATAGAACCCAAAAGAGCTTAAGCCTACTACTTACAGTGCCTTATGTAGGTCACCTTTAAGGTCATCCAAGCTAGTTTGACTTTCAGCCTGCATCATTTTCCACAAAACAGTGAACCAAGAGGAGAGCCAGTAAATAGACAACACACATCCTCATTGCACCAATGTCTCTGAAAATAAAGTGATTTAACTGGACTATCAAACTGTTGATAGTGTGAGTATACATTAATGTTAGTCCTAAGTGTGCCAGTTTTCACATCACTGCAAGACATTACTTGCATAAATGGTCAACAGAAAAAATAAGATTTTATCTGTCTTCACAAAAAGTGAGTTCAAGACAGTTGGGGTTGGTCCTGCTTTGAGCAGGGTATTGGACTAGAGGATCTCCTGAGGTCCCTTCCAACCCTAATCTTCTGTGATTCTAATTCTCTGAAAGTATACAAAGTTTCAAATGTCTTTGTATAGATGTGCAATTACAATAATTAGAGGAGGCTGCAAACTGCTTAGGGCCAGTCTCTCATTAAGGTATGGCCACAAGTGCGGGACACTTATATGTAAAACCAAAGCCGGGTGTAAACGTTTGATTTCTTAGACAAATTATGTGACTAAAATGAATTTAAGATGTTGCTGTAAATTCCTCATCTTAAAAAACTAACACTATCAAACATCAGGATGTCTCATTTGACAAGTAGAAAGGGAGGAAGGAAGGCAGAGAACACGAGAGAGAGATGATTATTTTGGTCATTTGTAATTAGATATTTTCTAATGTCTGGCATTTTTGTTTTCTATTTTAACCTATCCAGGCTTTCAGGCAATTCTGAGAACTAAAAGGTTCTCAATGTTTTTGCTTCTAAGCAATTTTTGTAGATATTTACAGCCTTAATTCTAAGATAATTACTTATTTTTTGGTGGGCATTTGATTTTACGTTGAATTTTACAACTGCATCACCAGTGAGATTGACTAAAAAGTTGAATTTTGTACAGTAGATTTGATTTTTATTGACCTTTATCTATAAACGTATGCCTATGCGTTTATTATTTTATAATGCTGTATTCATATTGTGTGGTCACATAATGAGATCCTGTTACCATTTATGTGGGAAACACAAAACATTCAAATTAGTTTTGTGCAATTAAAATCTCGCATTTATAATAACTGGCCTTTTTGGGTTGGGAGTAATAGTATATATAATGTGTACAGACTCAGATCTGATCAACCGCTGTCCGTTTTTAAAGAAATATTCAACCTAATACTAGTGTCCTTCTGTGATCCAGTGGTCTTGGTGTATTGTGCTGAATATATCAATGAACTGGCTGCTATGAATTGGAGGTAATTACATTAACTGTTATTTTCATATTTAAATTTTGCATTTATTGGTAATGCTGTCTTTTTCATACAGTCCGCAGAAACAATTTCTAAATGAAATATCACATTCCTCAACGGTAGATAGTGGTATAATGGATGGTTTTGTTAGTTAACAAAACATTTGAACATGAAAAGTGTAATATAATATATGCTAAGTATTATATTTTGTTCAGTACAAAATATTCTTAATGGGAAAAATCATCTAAATTGTTTCTCATATGGATTGTTTTTATGCCTTTCTTGGTTGACCCTATTTAAAAATAACATTACAGAATCAGGTGTGGGGGTGGGCAGTTTGTGTTTTTCATTTTGTTTCAATTCATATTAACCCCAGAAAACGTGAAAACCCTATTAAGGCAAGTGAAAAAAGGGTTAGGTGTTTTTTGAGATGAAAGAAGATATCTTTTGCTTTTGGTGATGAACTGCATCCTTATTTTTACTTGTGCAAGAGCATGAAAATTTTGTGTCATTGGTTTCTACTCGAGACATAATGCTGGAACAGCAAGGAGTGACAATTCTTGCTTGTTTATAAGTCTGCGTCAAGCCAGTGCTAATAATTGTATGTAAGTGGGAGGCATGACTTAGGTCAAACTTGGGTGCCTAAAATTAAGCACTTAGGGCCAGATTTTTAAATGTATTTAGGCACCTAAAGATGCACATAGGCAGCTAGTGGGATTTTCAAAAGTGTATAAGTGCCTAATTCCCACTGAAATTAATGGGAGTTAGGTACCTAATTGTTTTTAAAAATCCCATTGGATGCTTTTCTTTATTTGTTTATTTAGGCACCTAAAAAAATTGGCCAGATTTTTCAGAGGTACTGAATATCCATACCTTCCCATGACTTAAATGAGAGCTATAGGTGTGCATCACCCTGAAAATCAGGTGTTTTTATTTAGACATCTAACTATTGATCTGTGTGCCAAACTTAAGACATGAATGCTTGAAAATTCTGGCCCTAATGCATAAATACTTTATGTATTCAAATATCAGGAGTAATTGAAATCAGTGTCTACAAAAAGAGAACCATTTCATAAATATAAGTGTATGTTTTCTTTCTGATGCACAAGCATAATTTGCTAATATGAATGAAAATTGTGTGTGCACAAAGAAGATAGTATTAGTTACATTGGGTATTTCTACACTGCACTTAGATGCCCACAGCTGGCCCGTGCAAGATGACTTGGAGTCTCAAGGCTTGGGCTAAGGAGTTAATGTGGTAGCCTGTGTCAGCTGGCATAGGCCAGACACAAGTTTTTAATTGCAGTGTACACATACCTTCAATTCTACCATATTAATAAAAAATCATGCAGAAGGAATTTGTTCAGAATATGCATACACAGCAGAACATCCATGTACAGCAGTTACTTTTTATTGAAGTATTATGTATGAAGTATGCTGAGTAACACCTACTTGTTTTATTTATTTCAGGTTATTTTCTAAATACCAATATTTTGACTCAGGAGGGATGTTTATTTCCCTAGTATTTTCAGCACCATTGCTATTGAATGCTATAATAATAGTGGTATGTGCTTTTAATTTAAATTTATTTTATATCACAGATTATAAATTTAATGTGTCCACATCATTTGTAAATCTATTTATTTTTCAGATTACCTGGGTTTATAAAACACTGAATGTAATGACTGAATTGAAGACACTACAGCAGAAAAGAAAAGCAGAAAAAAAGAAAAAGTGAATATGTATTAATATTAATTTATTTTTTAATTTTTTAATAACTCTTTATGTAACTATTCTTTCTGTCTTATTTTTAACTGGGAGCTGCAATATTACTTTGGGTTTTTTGTTTGTTTTGCTTTTTTGGTATCCTCTTGGCTTCTTCTCTCTCACACATATTGTGGGCATGTCAGTTGCAAATGATCCTTGTTTACATGAGATATGAATATGGCCATACAAACAGAAAAAAGCTGATCTTAAAAAACCTTCGTGCTCTTTACCATTTTGTTTTATGCTGAGCCAATGTTGTAGCCTCTGCTATGTCAGACTTTCAGGTATTCTGATTAATAATCACTTGTCCATAAATTACATACTTACTTAATAGGCTGTTAATTAAGGGCCTTCATATGGTATCCAATTTAATTAATTGGAGCTTTGTTACTGATTTCAGTGGGTGAAGGATTATAACCAATCTTTGCTTACAGTGTTTAATTTCATAATAAAAGTGTTGATTCACACCGAAAAACAACTGTAAAAAGCTTATTGAGATCTGATGCATCCTGCAAGGGGTATGTTAAAAAGCAAGTCTTACAGAATCAGTTTACAAATAAAAAGTTTTTTTTCCTAACTCCCAATCCTGTAAATTTAACCTGAGATATGATGATCAAACTGGGTTCTGAAAAAGATTTGGCGATCATGGTAGATAATCAGCTGAACATGAGCTCCCAGTGCAATACTGGCCAAAAGGACTAATGCAATCCTGGAGAATCTTAAGTAAGAGAGGTAAAATAGCCTTCCTACTATCTGGCATTGGTGCGATCGCTGTTGGCATACTGTGTCCAGTTCAGATGTCCACAGTTCAAGAAGGCTGTTGATAAATTGGAAAGGGTTCACAGAAGAGCCGCAAGAATGATTAAAGGATTAAAAAATATGCTTTATAGTGACTGAGCTATTTGAATGGGATCCCCGAAGGGACTTAAGGATCACAACACAGCATCACAATGCCTAACTTCTAGGCAACAGGAACAACAGTATCCACAAAGCTGAATTAGTCACTTAAGTTTCCTATATGATTCAGGGGAGAGCTAAGCGCCTAAGAATGTGATCCTCAAAGCCAGCACTCTAGGCTAGGAGCAGTCTAAGCTATCAATGGCAAATTCTGACCAGAGGGGTGTGTCCTAAGATCCAGCCCTCTGTCTGACATAGGTGCCTATCTTTGCTTAGAGAACCATGACTGGGAACCCATCTGGAATCAAGTGGCTTAGGAGCCTAAGGCATTTCTTGCAAAAATGAGTTAGAGGCCTCCTTTGCTTCATACAAAATGAGGTGCTGCCCTGCCCACGTGTTAATTTTTAGCCCAGTAGAGAGAGCCCTCACATGGGGTGGGGAAAAGCCAGGTTCAGTTCACCTCTCTGTCAGGGGGAAAGGATTTGAACGGAAGGTCTCCAATCTCTCAGGCGGGTGCTATAATCAATGAGTTCTGGGATATTGTGATGTGGATCTCCTCAATCTCATAAGCTGTTCCACTATGGATAAATGATTGATTGGAGCAGAGCGACTGAGTGCAAGTTTTCCCATCTCTCAGGTGGGTGCCCTAATAACAGGGGTACAGTCATATTCTCTCTCGTCCGATGACTGTTTCAGTGGGGCTAAAAACTTAGTCATTGGGCCAGAGACAAATGCAATATGACTGAAAAGGTGAGCTGATACAGACTGTTCCAAAGAACAGATAAACATTAAAGGCTAAATATTAATCTACCTAAGCAGAATAATACTAAGGTCCCAAGTTTACAAACCTATATAAGCTTAACTTTAATCACTTGAGTAGTCCACTTAACTCCAGTGAGACTACTCGTATGAGTAAAGTTAAGCTTTTGCAGAATGCAGGCCCAAATTTGCATCACAAGTGTATTTAGGTTGGGATAAACATGTACAGTGATTTGGCTGCAGATAATTTTCTTGGTCCTCTATACAATAAGACTGACTATTGAGAGATCAAGTATAGCTGTGTTAAAAAAAACAAAACAAAAAACATCTTTTCCCACCAATAGAAAAAGTACGATGATTGTTTGCCATACTATGACTTCATAAGTAAGAATTTGTCATTTGCAACATATGTTCAGTAGTGCAAATGGCTAAAATTCACCCTTAATCAAATTAATACATTCTCACAATCTGTCTTATAATGTGGAAAATGAAAAATAGCTTTTCAAGAGCTATATAAAACTCCCTTATGGAATCATGTTACAAAACTGCTATTTCTGAACTTAGATATACAGGATTATTCTCTAAATGATAAATACATGTAATTGGGGGGAAAAAAGACCCCTTTCTGTGTTTCTGAGCTTCCTGTACTCTTTCTCATTTTAGGCCCTAATCTTGCAAGCTGATCAGTGGGGCCAGTTCTCTCTCTCTTTGTGGTATGTAACTGAAATCAATGAAGCTCGTGCAGACACAAGAGTCCACCCACACAGGTCATGCTGGGCCCTTCAGGGTCAGGTATATGTCTCACTTTCTCTTGTACAGCAAGAGTATAGTGTTGGATCTTAATAAATTACATACTGCAGTTCTTTAACAGAATAACACATCAAGGATTTTGTATTGGCAAGAAAAAATGACAGTTTTATCACTGAGGAAGTTGGATACCAGCATAATGATATAATAGCTTGCATACTTTTAAGTGGATAGAAGCGGGCGTTTTCTTTGATAAAAATCAATTAATACCAAAGCAGTGACTGATTTTTCAAGGTATGGCTGATCTGTGCATGTTGGATGAGAATAGGTGCTGAATACAGAAATAGGTATTTTAAGAAAATTGGAATCTACTTAGCTTTGTTCAGGTCCAGGAAACTCAAAACACAAAATACACTGTAGTATTTAAGTTTAATTGAAACACGCATAGATTTAAGCCTTCTCTATTAAAAAGTTACTTAAAGATACATTTAAGAAAAATAATTTAGTTGTATAAATTTATTACTACAAACAGATAAATGTGATTTCCAAATGTAGTTAAATGTAAATAAAAGTATGCCTGCATTTTTCCCCCATGGGACTATTGAGCCTTACCTGTGTTGATGACTTTTCCTTTAGTTAACATTTTTGTGTAACATTGTGGAGGAAATTTTAAGTTTGAGTGAGGGAAATACATACAAGAATAATAAAATGGTTTTCAACTTATTAAAAAAAATGAAACAGGTGTTTTTAACCCTAAGAGTATCCCTCAGAGAGTTAAGTGGAAAATGACTATTGTGTTGATTATAACAGGCATGGATTTATGAAGTGATAGAACAGTAATGTATCCTAAAAGTCTACTTGCTGACAGACCTAAAATAATTACATCATTAAGCCAGGCAGTTTTTGCTGACTTCAGCTTTCTAGATGTATAAGTAAATTGGGATTAATTTGTATTTGTGGTGGAAGGCCTGAGTCAGTAGGCTTTGCCTGGATGATTTCCATGGAGGTTGTATAAGGAAAAGACTCCTTTCCAGTGAACCTGGAGCGAAGACACAGCAAAGGGATAGCTCCATTAACTACTGCACACTTTGGGCTACAAAGGAAAGTTTGGTCATTGGATTCATGTAGCTTGCAGAGACCAGCTACAACTCCAACATGCCCGGATATTTTCTCAATGCTACAAGGATAGTCACTGTGGAAAAATACTAAAAGGTGCATGAGTAGTGTGATGTCCACCTGTCAGATTCTTGTAGCCCAGCTTTCTCTATTTGAATCACATTCTTAAAGTTATGCATAGATTTAAGTGCTTAGTGGTCATATTCCCAGTGATGTTTTTACTGCAAAACTGGAAGAAGGTTGTACTGACCAGTATGGTACCCCTCCGAAATATTAAAAGTCCTTTACATCCCCTTACACAAGTATTTAGTTTAACTGGGATAAGAGGAAAGAGAGTGTATACCTTTTCAATAGTTTCATTACCTATTTTTTCTTGGAATGATTTTTTTTATATAAAAAAAACCCAAAGAACTGTAGCAATAATTATTATTTGTAGTAGCACCTAGAGGCCCAACCAGAGATTATGGTTCCACTGTGCTAGATACTGTATAAAGTAAGAATTAGTCCCTGCCTTAAAATGTGCTGCTTATCTAGTTTGAAAACATTATAACTAATTTGAAAAGCATTCACTGGAATTGATTAAAACAAAGCAAGTTTCTTAAAATGGACAAACTCCAAGTGCCAATTATAATGTACACAGAAGTTCATCTCAAAATCATATCAGCTCAAAATCCTATCTGGCCATGCAAAGGCCTGGAAAAAGAGGCTTGCACAGTGCCCTGAAGGCCAACAGCATAGGTTAGGTTAGATAAATAAGAGACACAAATTCCAAAGTTGAGGGTCCTTCATGGGAAGCATCCTGCCAAACTCTAGTCATTAAGATCTCGGCTATGCACATCAGAAACCTCAGCTGTCATGGCAGGAAATGTGCAGATAGCCAGTCTTTCAGAAATTAGGACCTAAGTCATGTAGGGCTTTATGAATCAAGGTAAAATATTGGAAGGGAATGTGAAAAAGAATAGAATGCCATTCTAATATAGGCAAAGATATGGATCTTTGATCATACAATAGAAATAATGTTTTAGGAACACCTCAACTGGTCTAAGAATCCATATTATGGTATCTGCATCTATTTGTGGATGCTTATCGTGGCTAAAACAGAACTCCTCCCCACCCCCAATCATTCCCACTACCCTGATTTCTCCATCACTGTTACCACCATCCTGCCTATCACACAAGCCTGTATCTTGGGTGTCATCCTTGACTCAGACCTCTCTCCACATCCAAGTCCTCACATCCAAGGTATGCCTAAGACTGTGTCTACACAGTATGGTGGTGCAGACTACCGGGTATGAATTGTAGAGCACAGCAAAGTGTGCTGTTTGAAAGAGGACTATATTAATGCAAGCTAGCTACCTTTAAGTTTGCACCAGCAGCATCCACATGGGGCAATTAGAATGCAGTGCTTTGGTGCTCTTTGCAGTTCATACTCCCATAGTCCACACTGAAGCACAGCATAGACAAAACTTAAGTCTTGGTCATTCTTTCTCCATATGATCCCCGAGGCTTGGTCTACCAGCAACTTATGTCAGTATAACTACATCACTCAGGAGTGTGGAAAATCAGTTATACCGACCTAACTTCCAGTGTAGACAGTATTATGTTGATGGGAGAGCTTCTCCCATCAACATAGCTACTGCCTCTCGGGGAGGTGGAGTACCTAAATTGACAGGAGAAGCTCCTTTCCTGTCCATCCCCACTGCTAACACTTTCATCCAGGCTATCATGTTGCATCTTGATCACTCCAAAATCCTCTCTGGCCTTACCAAATGCAATCTTTCCCACTTGTATCCATTCAGAATGTTGCTGCAAAGATCATTTTCCTGAGCTGTTGCTTTGAACTTGTCATCCTTTCTTTGCATCCTCCACTGGGTCCCCCTTTTCTAGTGCATCAAACATAAACTGCTTGTCTTCACTTTCAAGGATGTTCACAGTCTATCTCCATCCTATCTCTCATCTCTTATTCAGCATCAAAATATCAACTCCCACCTCCAGTCGGCCCATGATGCCAATCTCCATCACCTACTTGTTAAATTTCCAAACAAGCATCTTTGTGCATTCTCCTTTATGATCCCTCACGCTTGGGAGGAGCTCCCCATAAACAGTCACAAAACTAACTCATTATTCTGCTTCAAACCTGCCTCCCTCAAAACTTTTTTTGCCGGGATTCCTTCAAAAAACTTAACAGTTGGGCTGCCTATCATGCTGATCAATGATGTCTCATTGTTTCCTTGTACTCACCCATTGGTCTGTTTGTACCATCTGTTGTCACTTGTACTTAGCGTGTAAGCTCTTTGGGGCAGGGACTATCTTTTTGTTCTGTGTTTGCATAGCATTTAGCTCAAAAGACCTTGGACCATGACTGGGGCTTTTAGACACTAATACAAATAATAAAAAATAGTGAATATCCCTATATAATTTTGAACAAGACATGAAACTTGTCTTTACACTACTTATTTCTCTTTACTTTCAATTTTCAATAATAATTTGTCATCAGTCAAGAGTGTTCCTTAAAATTGTGTGTGGTAGGGAACTACTCCCCCAGAGTGATCCACTTTAGAACCATTGTTATAGAAATCATATCTGAAATCTTGTTCTACACTGTGATTTAGGGATTACTGAGAATAGTCAGGTTCCTAGCAGTGCAGCTGTCTCTGAGAGAAGGTGACTTATGAGATTTGTACCTGAGAAAAAAACAATAAAAAATAGGCAATCGAACGTCCAAGTAAGTAAATAATAAAACTGAATGCTAAAGTTTTCAGTCCTGCACAGCCAAATACTACTAGGGATCATAGCCCTTCTGGTTTCTTAAGCACGTTGTACCCGCTTCTATGTTGTAAAAGATTTAATGACTCTGTTGGAAGGTGCTGTTTTTATAGGTTAGGTATTGGTAAGGCCATTAGTAAATAATCTTGCAGTTTTGTTTTCTTCTTTAAAATGAAAGATTCAGTGTATTTTTAAAAAAAAAATTCTTATTTTGTTTACTCTCTTGCTTGGCACCAAAACACAAAAAAATCTAATCACTGTACAATAATTATTACAGAAATGCAGTACTCAAAACATCTCAAAGCTCCCACTATTCATAAAAAACTCACCTGAGCTAAAACATCCAGCCATCTAAAACAAAATATGCTCAACCCAAAGCATGACTAAACAAAACAAAGTCAGTCATGGGAACATATTCCAAAAGTGTAGTTCTGTAACTGAGGATGCCCTGCTGGTGACCTGGGAACTAACAGCCAAAAAGCCCAGCAGATTCCATTTGTTATGACAGGATAAATAGAGAAGAAGGTGATCGTTTATATAAATTGCTTTCAAATTGTGTAGTGTTTTAAAGATAGCAATAACCTGAATTGCTCCCAGAATCATACTGCCTGCCACTAATGTGATGGGTGTTTTAGAAATTCTTATAGATAGGTGAATTACATAGACTGTAGTGCACTGAAAGCTACTCGCCCCACATCAAGGGCTGCTCTAATAGAATGCATTATCCAGCTTGTAGGTGACATAAATAAATGTAGTGAAATGCATTGCAGCAGAAAGGATGCAGTCTCCTAGAAAAAGACATTAAGAATCACCACAACTTTATGCATAATTCAGAAGCAGCATATAATGTGACAGAAAATTGTGACATTCAGGCTATCTTGGCAGCATATGTCTATGTCAGATGACATAGATGTCAGGACACCAGTTTTGTGTTGCTCCCCAAACTCACCAAAAAGCCATGGAGTTCACTATTTGCAGAATCTCAATGAATAGAGCTGCAGAGAAATCATGTCAGAGAAGAGCCTACGGTTGTGATCTGTGCATTTGAGCCTTTAGAAATGTCCAGGAAACTAAGAGTTCAAGCCAAATCCCACTTAAATAAATAACAGACTTTCAGCTGCACGTTGGATTGGGTCCTAACTGTCTAAACAAAATAAAAATATCTTTTAAAAAGTGAATAGTAGAATTAATTAATTGAAAGATAATTTAGTGTTGTTACATAGAAATTTTAACTTGATTACTGATTACTGACCAATAAAAAAAATGCATGAAAAATTAAAATAGCAACACATCATTGTTATTAATTTTTACAGTTTAATCTTCCTCTGAGCAATACCAGTGCCTCCGCTTAATTCTTGACTGGATACCACATGTCTCCTGGCTCACTGATTAATACACAGCAGGACTGCCAGAGTCATCTGCTTTTTTCTAGATTATAAAAATTTGTTTAAAATATTTTATCTGGATGGATCCTTTAAATTAGAACTTTGAAGAACAGCTTGTCATCTCAATTAAAAGAAAACACCACTTTAAAAATCCCAAATAAGAGCTAAAAATAAAATACGGTGCTGAATAAAACTACCAGAACAAAAATTATACTAGTTGCATTTCTTTTATACTTGATCCTAATTTTTTCATCTTTTAATCTTTATTTGTCAACTTCTGGGTTAAAAGACTAGATAGAGGTCAGAATTTTAAACTCAAGTAAGCAACACGGAACCCCTTAATGCTGGCTCAATGTATCCCTTTTAAGCAGATTTATGTTAATTATATCCCAATTAAGCAACAGTCATTACCATACACCATGATTAGGCTAAACTGGTCTCTTGGGAGATGTCATTATAGAGTGGTCGTTTAATTTAAGTTTAACCCAATGAAGTGTAGTACTCTGTATCAACTCATTAAAAGCAAGATAAACTAGGAAACATGCATGATTGTGTCAATTAAATATGTAATTGGCAATATTATATCTGGCTATGAAACAGATTGCACTAATAGCCTGTAGAGGGCTCCATTGGTATGTTGTATTGGAACTATTTGATATTTTCTGGCATCTACTGTAATTTACTCAAGATTTGATATTAACTCATTTTACATGGTTTTAACTAAGTGAAGAACATTGAAAACTTACTGAAATGGGGGTAAAAGTATTGAAAAGACAGATTTAGGGTAGTACAATGCCCACAAAAACTCTCTCTATTTATAGTGTGTCTGCATTAATATAACTATGACAGCATTGCCAACCCAAAAGTTCAAAAATTATGAATCAGACCCAAAAGAATCATAAGATTTACAAAAAGATAATGTTTTTTGTCCATCTTCAGTATTTTAAACTTGCCCGCCCCTAATTTATGTGTGACAGTTACAGTGTTGCAAATTTATCACAAGTGACATAGTGTTGAGCCCTCTGGTTGTCATTTTCCCTAGGGTGCTAGGCCCTGTAAAAGCATCTGATAATTGTTGTGCTCTGAAAAGTTGACAGTCTAATGCAAAGCTTAGAGGTTTCTAACATGGGAGCTGCAATTTCTTCCCACCAAACTGCTCTCGTGTAGGGCCTCTAAACATCCATGTGATGGGAACAACTTCTAATTTACTGAACTGAGCTGAATTCAAACTGATGAGAGTCTCTGGAGCTCATTGTTTACACCCTGAGGCATGCAGTCCTCATTAATTGCTAAGGTTACACCTTTGGGAATGCTGCTTGCATTCTGGAAAGATAAGTTTATTAAATCAAGTTCTTACCCCTCTGTAATGTTCATAGAGTCTTCCATTCTCTGGACTCACAGGCAAAATCTCCCACATCTTGCTCTCAGTCTCAAGTACGTTCTTCACTACAATAAAGTGCCACATCCTGTTCTTAAAGGGCCAGCTTCTATTAATCAAAATACAAACACTAACATGCAACAGTAAAACAAATATTTTTACAAGAACTACATTTGCTTCTAAATACAAAGTTTTCCAATATAAAGTAATTCCAAATTTACAAAATCTCCTTTTCTGTGATAGCTGCAAAAAACTTCATAAAAATTAGACTGCTGATGAGCTGAAACCACTGTCTTTCAAGCTGACCAATAGTGTCTCATTGTTTCCTACTACTCCCTCACCTGTCATCTCTTGTGGTATACTTGCATGATAAGGTCATTGGGGCAGGGACTATCTTTGTGTTCTTTGTTGGTATAGTACCTAGCACAATGGTCCTGGTTCATAACTGGGGTTTCTAGTTGCTATGGTATTACAAATAATAAATCATATTAAAAGTGTAAGGACTCTGGAGTTATTGTTTGAAATTATTTCCTTTACTTGGAGTCATCAGGAGGCTTTGAACTCACCAGCTTCAAATACACAACACAAACCTCCTCTGCTTCAGCAGTAAGTGGTAGGTAAAAATGTAGATATCTTCAACCAATAGGGGGAATCTCAAAATGCACTGGGTTACACAACTATTTGTTAAAAAGCAATGGGACAATTGATATAAGCGTTTTTGGTTCTGGGGGGAAGTGTGTTCTAATGACTACACACAGCACAGCTAGAAACATCTTTTTGGGTGTTATCTATGGTGACTGAATCCAGGCTTTCTAGATGCAACACCATGAATCTATGTCTCTTGGGCTAAAGAACCAGGTCTGCTAATATGGAATCAACAGGAGACTCATAAATTGCTATATGTGATTTAGTCAGATAGAAACGTGTCTACGGTGTGTGTTATATAAGCATGTAATTTTGGGTGTTCTTTTTGAGAGGCAGTGTGGCAAAGTGGCTAAGAGGTGTACACTTTGAGCTGGCGGTATAAATTCCAGCCGAAGGAGACATACCTGTGTTTGCTCTGTTTGAGTGAGCATGCTAAAAATAGAGAGTGGCTGCAGCATCTTGAGTAGGAGAAGAAGAGTTGTCAATTTTGATTGGATGTAATCCTGGATCTTTCATCACAGGATATAATCTTTAATTAAAAATTAATCTTTAATCTCTGAAGACTCCAGGACAATCCTGGAGGATGGGAGACCCTAGGCAGAAAGGGCTAGCCACTCCGATTATGTGGCTAGTGTCACGGATAGGTATGTACTCAGGGCGGCTTCCTGCTGCTGCACCTACACTCTATTTTTAATATACCAGCCTAATCACAGCTAACCCAAGTGTGTTTACCCAAATTGTATACCCCCTGTGCCTTGCTCAAAGTGTAGACACACTCAAGACTTGGGTCTGCTATTTTATAGACATGGCTTCTGTTCCCAGCTCCACTGGAAGTAACCTTGAATACACTCTCAGTTATCTTATCTGTAGAATGGGAGAATGATCATTACCTCCCCTGCAATAGAAGTTTGAGGTTATGAAGGACACAGAATTATGAACAACAATCATTGGAAGAACCAGGGCTAGAACTCAGTCTTCTAAATTACAGTTTTATTGAATTTTCCCCTAGACTGCTGGACATTATGGGAAGGAGGGAATCCCCCATCCTTTCTTCTGCTTCTCTCCCCCCCCTAAAAATCACATTAAGGTGGGAATTTATCATGTTTTCACAAGAGCTTCTGCAGTAGAGGTCAAAAACCATGTTGTTCATGTGAGTTGTTAGCACTGCTATTACCACAACAAAATATGTTGTGAATTTTTTCTTCAAGAAAACAAAATTACTAAATATGTCAAATCAAACTGTTAAAGTCCATTCAGCCTCACAGATGCTTCTGGATCTCTCCTGAGCCTGATCCCCTCTGACCTCAGGATATTACTTCCTTTTCCTGTACCCTAGGGATTATGGAGCACTCTACTAGGTAGACATTGAACTGATTAACACAGTGTTCTGCACTGGCTAGATTCTTTCCATCCAGCTCAGCCCAGCCAGGATGGAGGGGAAACTAGCCAGTAATGAGCCAGCAGGTTCAATACAGTATTGTATTTTTATTAATTATATGCAGTGAAAGGTGCTTCATGTGAGGCAGGCACATGAAAGGGCCTCTGAAAGGATACAGGCTGCTACTCCAGCTACACAACTTTGAGAGTAAGGAGAAACAACCTGTCATGATTTGAGGAGTTGCTCTGAGCTGGAACCACCATCAATAGCAGCTTGTATTGTTCCCCATAGATACCTCTGGTGGGTTCATTTAAAAGGAATCATGCTCTAGCTATTACAGTAAGGGACTGAAAATCAGGATGTCTTGTCCTGAATGTCATTGACTCACTGTATGTCTTTGAGCATGTTAAATAACCTTTCCTATTGAAAAAAGGGAAATATGTTTTTAAGGAGCTTTGAGAGCCTTAGATAAAAGGAATTATTAAGAACTGAGTTTATTTAGTTAGTTAGTTAGTCGTTAGTTGGAGGAGGAGTTCATTCATAAAGGGTAGAGACAGTGAAAAAGGAATGGGTACTTTGGCAAGATTAGATGTTTAGAATAAGAGAATGGACTTTTACATATCTTCATTGAGGGTTTTTTTCATTGGTAAATGTGTTATGTAAAGGTAAGAAAGGAAAGATTTAGGAATGGAATGAATTACTGCAGTGTGTTAGGAAGAATGCTTTAAGGTGAAAAATATGTAAAGGATATTTCACTGTTCCGGCAAGTAAAAAAAAGAAAAAGAAAAGGAAGGAAGATTATTGCATGAATCATACTCCCCAAGGTAACAGTGTCAGCAGACTTGGAATCATCCCTCATACTTCAAAAAAATTGGGTTGCATAGGACAAACAGATGAGCAAATGGATGAGTAATTGATGAGAACTATGATTTCCAAACATGAAACTAGCAAAGAGCTGAGATTTTTTTTGAAATGGTAAAGGTGAGGTAATCATTAACATCCTCCTGAGAGTCAAGAGTTGCAATAGTACACTAGAATAGTGGCCCCCAAACATAAACAGTTGTGTTGGTGCTGCAATTCAAGGTTTAGTAGGTTGCATTCATGAGCCAGTGGATAAGTTACTGCACTGGGAAGCAACAGTCTCAGTTATGCCACTGACCTGCATATGCTTGGGCAAGTTAGTTCAACACTCACTTTTACCATCTTTTAAATTGGGATAAGTTGACCCTCCTTTCCTAAATGTTTTGAAATCTATGAATGAAAAGCATTATACAAGAACTAAGCTAAGCACAGTTATATTGGCCAAATTATGATACATCCCTACTGCTGTTAAATAATACCTTAATCATGGAACAGTCCTACTGATTTCAGTGGGACTGTTTGAGGAGTAAGGTGATACTCAATGTGAGAAAAGATGGCAGAATCTGGCCCTTATTATTTTATGTCTGGTCCCTCTTCATAGCTTAGAGCCCAATTCTTTAAACCTTATTTTGAGGGACACTTATTCATGCAGCTACATAAGAATGGCCATACTAGGTCAGACCAATGGTCCATCTAGCCCAGTATCCTATCTTCTGACCATGCCCAATGCCAGATGCTTCAGAAGAAATGAACAGAACAGAGCAATTTCAACTGATCTATCCCCTGCCATCTAGTCCCAGCTTCTGGTTGTTGGAGTTTTAGAGACACCCAGCTGCATCCCTGACAGTCTTCATGAATAGTCATTAATGGGCCTATCCTTAGTGAACTTATCTACTTCTTTTTTGAATCCAGTCATACTTTTGGTCTTCACAACATCTCATGGCAACAAGTTCCACAGGTTGACTGTGCATTGTGTGAAGAAGTACTTTCTTTTGTTTCTTTTAAACCTGCTGCCTATTAATTTCATCACGTGACCCCTAGTTTTGTGTTATATGAAGGAGTAAATAACACTTTCCGAGTCACTTTCTCCATACCATTCATAATTTTGTAAGTAGACTCTGTTGCGGTTGGCTGTGTGATCTGGGCTGGCAGTACCATCTAATGGCAAGAGTCCCCAGGCCTCTTCACCTAGCAGCTATAGTTCAGGAAGTGTTTCCCTGTGGCAAGAGTCCCAAGGCCGCTTCACCTTGCAGCTACAGTTCAGGACATGTCAGTGGGGGAAGGTGGTAGGCCCATCCTACTCCACTGGATTCCAACCCAGGGCCCTTCAAAACAGTAGCCCCAGTGTAGGGCCTAGTGTCTGGTACCCTTAAGCACGTTCCCTGGGTCACTCCCTATCCTTGTTCTGGTCTTTGGGTTGTGCTGGGGGGTCCTTCCTGTGTTCCTCTCTGGTTGTCTCTGGAGTCTCTTCCACTGGCGATAGCAAGTCATCATCCTCGGCTCCCATGGTCAAAGGGCCTCCTGTGGTGAGGCTACAAGGCTTGGTCCTGGCAGCATGGAGTCTTGGCAGCTTCTGGCAGAAGGCTGCTGCAACCAACTGCTCTCCTCCTCGGTCAGCCCAGACTGAGCTGAGCTGCTCCCTTTTGAATCCTCTTGCCACTGAAAGCATACCCACCGGAGGTGAGGGGGCCCGGCTTCCTGCATCCTGGAATCATTAGGAAAGGGATAGATAATAAGACAGAAAATATCATATTGCCTCTTTATTAATCCATGGTACGTCCACTTCTTGAATACTGCATGCAGATCTAGTCATCCCATCTCTAAAAAGATATATTGGCATTGGAAAAGGTACCAAAAAGTACAACAAAAATGATTAGAGGTATGGAACAGCTTCCATATGAAGAGAGATTAATAAGAATGGGACTTTTCAGCTTGGAAAAGAGACAACTGGGGGGGGATATGATAGAGGTCTATACAATCATGACTGGTGTGGAGAAAGTAAGGAAGGAAGTGTTATTTACTACATCTCATAACACAAGAACTAGGGGTCAACAAATGAAATTAATAGGCAGCAGGTTTAAAATGGAAAAAAAAAGGATTTCATCACACAACGCACAATCAACCTGTGGAACTCTTTTCCAGAGGATGTTGCAAAGGCCAAGACTATAACGGTTAAAAAAAGAACAAGATACATTCATGGAGGATAGGCCATCAACGGCTATTAGCCAGGATAGGCAGGGATTGAGCGACAGGATGGATCACTTGATGATTACTTGTTTTATTCATTACCTCTGAAGCACCTGGCATTGGCCACTGTCAGAGGACAGGATTCTGGGCTAGATGGACCATTGGTCTGACACAGTATGGCCGTTCTAATGTTCTTATTTCTAGAGTAGTTCCTTAACCCGCACCGGTGCGGGGTTGATACATCTCGTCACAGTCACTTACACAATGTGAATAGGGGTTGCAGGATCAGATCGTTATGACAAGCCTATGTGCTGGACCCTGCTGCTTCTATTTCCCATTCAGCTGCACACACTCTGCCCTATACTAGAACCCTGGTTGTTCCTTCCACATGAAAGTCTATGAATATCTTGTGATTGTGGTCTAGTTAGAATGTGGGCTAGAATATGCACAACTCGGAGGCTGGTACATCTAAGTTTTTATTCTGACTAGTAAATTACTCAGAAATGTTAGCGACAACTGTCTTACAACATGACTTTCAGCACAGTACTTACTGTTGTAAAATGGAGGAGTAAGATAAATCACCGGTTTCTTGTTTGCTATAACATTACTCAGGAATATAATAACTTTTCTGGCAAAGTGATTTTTCTATGATTATTTTCTTCACTTAAATATATTGTTCTATTTATCATGAGGACCCTGTCTCAAAATGCTAAATATATTAAATAAATTTAACTGATCATACAAGTAAGAGACTGATGGCCCATCTCAGATTTTATGCACAGGTTCTGTGTGAGCATTGGCTCACAGCTTTGTTGATGTATCGCAGTCCTGAGCTGCATCCTCTCTGCTATTCTAGCCATGACAATTTCATAAGCAAGACTGCCATTCCATTCAATTATATAAATATGTATTGTGTTTTATGCAAAATATCTTAAAACACTTTACAGTGAAAGATAAAATACGTTATAAGGCTTTATTGAATCAGGTACAGCAAATTTCATACAAAGAGATATGCAAAACAATGGAGAGAAAGACCAGAGGAAAAGAAAAGTTGTAACTTTGAGAGGTACTATTATACATAAATATTGTTGTCACTCATGCAAGTATAGGATGGAAACAGAGATTTAGTGAGAATCTAGATAATAAAGTGAAAAGGAAGGCTTTTAAGTGAGATTGGAACAGAAGAGGACTTTCAATGGCCTTGCAGTTGAAAAAGAGAAAGAATTCCAGGTACAGTAGACAGGGAAGTACTGACCTTGAACTATGGAGAACATTTCAAAAAACCACTGCAAAGCAATGAAAGACACTCTTCAGGGCTCAGTAGTTTCAGCTCTGCCATTCAGAAAGTGAAAGGTCAAAAATGAAATTTGAACTTGGATGTGTTGCATAGTAACACATTGCACTAGAACAGTTTTTCCCATCTGGTGGGTTGCAACCCCTGAGGAGTACGTTCATATAAGGCAATCAGTGGGGTCATGAGTCATTGAAAATGATTACAACCCTAAAACCAAGAAAATTAAATTTCCAAAATAATAATAACATGGACAAAGTTTGGGTGCAGGGGGACATGGGGACATACAGGGGGATGTAAGGGGCATGGGCATTGTTATTTTTTATAAATTTTCTACTCTCACTTTTACAATAAATGTAATAAGGTGGTGAAAATTTTTGCCTCTGAATAAGGGGTCACCAATTTGAAAACGTTGAGAAGCACTGCACTGGAACAAGATTCCAGTACAGATTACATCTCCCCTAATCCTGACATTGTCTGCAGTTCAAAAATATCTTGCCACTGGAATGATACTTTCTAAATACTTCATATCTGTTACATTAATATAATGAAGTCTAGGCTCCTCTCTGAGGATGTGACTATTAAACAGAATCTATCTCAATATTCAACTGAAACCATTATGGTATTCTTAATGTATTCATTTTAATGAAACTCCTGTCTCAACTGAATCTCCTTTACCCATGGATACTTTATATATATATATATATACTGTGAATTGTCCAAATTTAATTTACCTTCACTGATATTTGCTACAAAACCATTTATTGTAGCAAAGTAGAAAAATAAGGCCAAAGTCAAAGCAATCTGTTAGCATACATTTATCCATGTACATTTCTAACACAAATTTGAAGGCTAAAAGGTAAATATCAAAAGGGAAGTTCTACTCCTGGTGTGGATGACAGCATATACATTGGAAATAAGACGGTTGCACTGTGTAAAAGAAAGCAGGAATTGGGGAAGGTTCTGATAAAACTTGTGAAAGTGCAGAAACGGCAAACACTGTATCAACCTCCATTTTAAGTCTTACTACTTCTGCATGTAAAGAAATCTGAATGACACTTTGTCTATTGTCTTCATAGTAAAGAGTAGTTACAACATTCTCCGTGGAATCCCTGTTGCCATTTGCAGGCTGATGAATTTGAAATCCTTTGGTATTGTTTTTATGAGGTAGTGGTTGTGCTTTATGCACTAGTCTGCATATGGTGCCCTAATTTGTTGCAAGTTCCATAGGGCTTATCATTGATCCAACAGTCATTTGCTCTGTGAGACTCTGTCACAGGGCAAGCATGCCTGTCTCCCATTTGAGGTGGGTAGCAGTCGCTATAGCCCCTCAGCTGTGGGTCCCAACCCCCTTAGGCTCAGGGGGTGCAGCTTAATGGCCAAAGTCAATCTGACTGTTCTCTATCTCAGAACTGTATGGCCTAATGGCCAGAGTCAATGTGTCTGCCCTTTCCCTCAGGGCTGTGTGACCCACTGGACAGAATCAATGTGGCTGCCCTTTCCCTCAGTATGGTACGACCCAGTGGCCAGAGTTCATAGGATGGCCCTGGTGCGTAGAGTGACCAAATGTCCCAATTTTATAGGGACAGTCCTGATATTTGGGGCTTTGTCTTATATAGGCACCTATTGCCCTCCCCCCATCCCGATTTTCCACACTTACTAACTGGTCACCCTATTGGTGCGCAAGGCACCCAGGTCTAGTGGCCAGAGTTGATAGGATGGCCCCAGTTCACAGGGCAGCAAGGCCCAGTGGCTGGAGTTAGTAGGGTAGTGGGCTACTGCTAGGGGCAGGTGGCAGCCAGGGTAGTGAGACCTGGGCCTTCCTGACTCCATGGGGTCCCAGCCCAATGGCCTGACCATGGTGGGGTGTTCTGCCGCTGGGTCATCAGGGATCCAACCGCAATACACTGACCCTATCTTACTTCCTACTCTGTCTCCTCATTGGCCATCTGCTCATTCTTGGGGCACTGTGCTCCCTCGGGTAGGGTGACTTCCACTAGGTCCAGCTGGTCCTGGGCATCCTGCATAGGCCTGAGGCCTGCTGAGTTCTCAGAACTATTGGCTTCCGCAGCCCAGAGATTCTACATCCTCCCTTTTCACTGGTCAGCCCCAGCTGAGCTGCTTGGCTCCCTTTTATACCCAGTCTCCAGCTAGAGCTTACCCAGCAAGGTTGTGGGGTGGGGCCTTGGTGAATCAGTGTGGGGTAAGTGTGCCCCGTCACACCCTGAGTGCAGTCCACTTAGTGCTTTATGCTTGAACCTGTGTTTACTTGGTGTAGCTCACCTTAATAGCTGTCTCCATTGATGCAGCAATTTCTACTACACGTTTTGAGAGTCAAACCAGCTTTAGTCAATAACCATTTTTGCACTGCTTCATTTTGCATATGCACTAACTGGTCCTTTAATTCATCATTTAAACTATCTTCAAATTGGCAATGCTTTATTAATTTCCTTAATTCAGCCACATGTTCAGAAATTATGTCATTGTCTTTTGATATTGTTTATAAAAGCAAAACGCTTTGTAATTCCCAGTGGCTTTGGGGATAGATGATTGTGTAGAATTTCCATTACAGTTCTCTTATCAGGTTGGAGGTTCAGAGAGAAAGCTCATTGTCATGGTCCAGGACATAGGCAGTGAGATCTAGTGGTCAGAATAGTAAAGGTCAGAGCAAGAGTCAGGAGCCAAAGCCTGGGCTCAGAGCTGGAGATAAGTGTAAGGAGTCAAACCAAAGGTTGGAGCCAGAGTCAGTAGCCAGGATGGCTGTAGAAGCATGGATCTGGAACAAGGCAGGGTCCAATCTAGCAGCCAGCCAGGGATCCACCTAGTTGCTCAGACAACTTGTGCCTCCTTCTGGCTTAAATAGTGAGCCTGAGCCAATCAGCAAGGCCAGACATCCCCTCCAATCAGGAGCTTTGTGGGGTAGATTCCGCCACTCCAGACTCCTTGCTGGTACCAAAGAGCTACTGGGTGGTGGCTGCAGTCTGGGAACCTGTAGATCTGGTTTTGAGACCTATGATCCCTCACACTCAGCAGCTCCCACACAGAGAAACACAGAGACTGGACCCAAAAGTGAGTCTGTCTGCCTTACCTGAGCTTGAGGGAAACACAGAGACTGTGGAGGTTGGACCGAAAGCCTAAATTGAGAAGCAGCACAAATAACTGGAGTGCCTGCACATGGCTGTAACATGTGAGTTGAGTGTGAGAAAGACTCTGTGACTTGCTGTCTGCCAGAGAGGACTAAAGACTCCACTTTCTTCTTCATGCTAAGGTCAATGGATCTGTTACAATGGTACTTCAGTGTGTCTGCAGCTTGGCTCCCAAATCTATTGGGTAAAATAGCCACACTTATAGTCAATAGCAACACCAGCTTGAATTTTGACTGGTGCACACCAAGGAACCATTTGGCCTTATAAAATGGAGGTCAGCATAAAAATAAATAAATGGCTCTTTACTGCCTGGAAATAAATAAATGCCTCCTTACTGTCCTGGAATCTACAAGAGGAGAGGGACTTGATTTAATCCTCAGTGGAGCAGAGCGTCTGGTCCAAGAGCTGAATATAGCTGAACCGCTTGGTATTAATGACCATAACATAATAAAATTTAACAACCCTGTGTGGGGAAAACACCAAAGCAGCCCACCATAGTAGCATTTAATTTCAGAAAGGGGAAATACACAAAAATGAGGAAGTTAGTTAAACAGAAATTAAAAGGTACAGTGCCAAAAGTGAAATCCCTGCAAGCTGCATGGAATCTTTTTAAAGACACCATAATGGAGGCTCTATTTAAATGTATACCCCAAATTAAAAAATACAGTAAGAGGACCAAAAAACGGCCACCATGGCTAAACAACCAAATAAAAGAAGCAGTTAGAGGCAATAAGGCATCCTTTAAAAAGTGGAAGTTAAATCCTATTGAGGAAAATAGAAAGGAGCATAAACTCTGGCAAGTGAAGTGTAAAAATACAATTAGGAAGGCCAAAAAATAATTTAAAGAACAGCTAGCCAAAGACTCAAAAAGTAACAGCAAAACATTTTTTTAACTACATCAGAGGCAGGAAGCCTGTTAAACAACCACTAGGGCCACTGGACAATCGAAATGAAAAGGATCATTCAAGGAAGATAAGGCTATTGCAGAGAAACTAAATGAATACTTTGGATCAGTCTCCATGATTGAGGATGTGAGGGAGATTCCCAAACCAGAGCCATTCTTTTTAGGTGACAAATCTGAGGAACTGTCCCAGATTGAGGTGTCATTAGAGGAGGCTTTGGAAAAATTGATACATTAAACAGTAATAAGTCACCAGGACCTGATGGTATTCATCCAAGAGTTCTGAAGGAATTCAAATGTGAAATTACAGAACTATTAACTGTGGAATATAACCTATCATTTAAATCAGCTTCTGAATCAGATGACAGGAGGATAGCTAATGTGATGCCAATTTTTAGAAAAGGCTCCAGAGGCGATCCCAGCAATTACAGGTCAGTAAGCCTAACTTCAGTACCAGGCAAATTGCTTGAAACTATAATAAAGAACAGAATTACCAGACACCCCGGTAAACACAATTTGTTGGAAGAGAGTCAACATATTTTTTGTAAAAGGAAGTCATGCCTCACCAATTTACAAGAATTCTTTGAGGGGGTCAACAAGCATATGAACAAGAATGATCCAGGGGATATAAAGTACTTAGATTTTCAGAATGCCTTTGACAAGATTCCTCACCAAAAGCTCTTAAGCAAAGCAAGCTGTCATGAGATAAGAGGGAAGGTCCTCTCCTGGATCAGTAACCAGTTAAAAGATAGGAAACAAAGGGTAGGAATAATGGTCAGCTTTCAGAATGGAAAGAAGTAAATAATGGTGTCCCCCAGGGGTCTGTACTGGGACCAGTACTGTTCAACATATTCAGAAATGATCTGGGAAAGGGTAAACAGTCAGGTGGCAAAATTTGCAGATGATACAAAACTACTCAGGATAGTTAAATTCAAAGCAGATTGCAAAGTTACAAAGGGATCTCACAAAACTAGGTAATGATTGGGTAACACAATGGCAGATAATTCAGTGCTGATAAATGCTAAGCAATACACATTGGAAAACATAATCCCAATTATACATATAAAATGATGGGGTCTGAACTAACCATTGCCACTCAAGAATAGAGCTTGGAGTTGTGGATAGTTCTCTAAAAATATCCACTCAATGTGCAGTCAAAAAAGCTAACAGAATGTTGGGAATCATTAGGAAAGGGATAGATAATAAGACAGAAAATATCATATTGCCTCTTTATAAATCCATGATACTCCCACATCTTGAATACTGCATGCAGATCTGGTCACCCCATCTCAAAAAAGATATATTGGAATTTGAAAATATACAGAAATGGGCAACAAAAATGATTAGGGTATGGAACAACTTTCATATGAAGAGAGATTAATAAGACTGGGACTTTCAGCTTGGAAAAGAGGCAACTAAAAAGGGTTAAGACAGAGGTCTATAAAATCATGACTATGTGGAGAAAGTAAATAAGGAAGAGTTATTTACTCCTTCTCATAACACAAAAACTAGGGGGTCACCAAATGAAATTAATAGGCAACAGATTTAAAACAAACACAAGGAAGTATTTCTTCACACAACGCACAGTCAACCTGTGAAACTCTTTTCCAGAGAATGTTGTGAAGACCAAGACTATAACAGAGTTCAAAAAAGAACTAGATAAGTTCATGGAGGATAGGTCCATCAAAGGCTATTATCCAGGATGGGAAGTGCTACAAAACCATGCTCTGAAGTGTCCCTAGCCTCTGTTTTCCAGAAGCTGGGAATGGGCAATAGGGGATAGATCACTTCATGATTACCTGTTCTGGTCTTTCCCTCTGAAGCACCTGGAGTTGGCCACTGTCAGAAGACAGGATACTGGGCTAGATGGACCATTGTTATGATCAGTGTGTCTTTGTTATCTTTGGGGAGTGTGTTTATACCATGCTTGGTATCAGGGTGTTCTGATACTTCCCTTTTGGAATGTGTTTGTGTGAATACCTAGTGCCTAAGAGTGTTTGTGTCTTATAATTAGTTACTATGCAGTACTGTCCATCCATGTTATCGGTTACCCTTACTGCTAGTTGTCACCCTTTGGTAAGCTTTGCTGGACAGGAAACAGGAACAATTAGCTTCTTTGTTCCATTGGTTGCATTGCTATGTGATACACCAATAGTTGGCTTAGGTCTAGTTGTTTCTTCTATATGCTGTTTTCCAGATAACCTACTGAATGGACAATAATAAATTTATCAAATTTTGCTGTGTCAGGATTCAATATTGTTAACCAGACACTAAAAAAGATTGTTTTGAATAACTATGACCCCAAACTATGACTGGTACTAACAGGAAATTTGTCTATACGAGTTGACATATTGCCAATTTACCACTGTTTGTTTTTTTTTACACTGAGGGCAATGCCAGTTAGGTGTTTATTACTAATAATGTTAGGTGATTTTCCTTTTTTAATGTTCTCTAATAAGTTGGTTATGGTAGTTACTATGTTTCTATGCCTTGTTGTTTGCTGCCATTAGTTTGTTAATTATTTCTTGTGTCTTGGTTAAGCAGTTTAGCAATGTTATTCACATTGTAAATAGTGTACAGCAATGCAGCAATAATACAGTTGCTTTTAAATGGTAGCCAAATTCAAATTTAATAATAGTTCAACCTTTTCCAGCTAGTGGTTTTTAGCTGATTGTCAATTTAAATGACCATATATGGTAGACTGAGGTGTGTTGACTAGTGTTTGTTTATAAAGCACTTAATTTTTCTTTTCTTGATGCCTCGGAGTTTCTTCACTGTGTACTGATTTTATGGTGTCTCTGGGGTGTGATATCTTCTGGTGCCTTTGGTCTGTGATGCAACCTTAAACAGCTGAAGTTAGTTAACAAAATAAAATTTGTGCATGTTTGTTTTACATTTTCTTGTTTTCAATAACCAAAACTTAAGACACAGATTAACTTAGTTTGTTACAATGTAATAGGGACCAAGTCTTTTATAATACAAGCTATACTTTTGCAATTGTTGTATAAACATTCATTTTCACTTGTGCTGCATTATTAAATATACTAAATATAGTGCTTAACTGCTAAAATAGGTGCTCACAATTTTTTATGAGAAGGTGTATTGCTTTTCCCTATTGAGCATTCTTTTTGTTTGCAGTTGCATTATTTGTTGAGGCTAAATATACATGTGTTAATAAATGAGGTCTTTTTGAAGTTTGCAAAAAAATTAATTGATATTATGATGGTTATACCCCAACTATAATATTAAAGTAGTGTGTTGCCACTTACATTTTAAAAAAAAGTATAAAATTGACTTTTGTTGCAACAAAATAAAAATAAAAAAAAACCCAGTCACATGACACACACAATATACAACACAGGACAAACATACTTGACATACAGGATAAGCTTACAATTAAAGATGAATGGAGAGAGAATTATACAAGAGAAGACATTAAGAGCTTAGTTATTAAGCAATGCAGTTTAAAAACAGACAGGTAAACTTTAAAAGAGTTAAAAATTTAAATAAGCAAGTTATTACCTTTTTATTTAAAACTTTTAATAAGAATTGATAAAAATCATATGTTATTTGCCCCTTTTGTTGCATTGGCTTAGGAACTTAAGGCATTTTTCATTACCTAATATTACTTTATTTTAAAATTCTGCTATATGGAAATGAGGAAAGCCCATGTTTCAAATATTAGTCAGTGGTTAAGATTAGAAGCAGAGTCTGCATTCTGTTGCTTGGCAATCATATCTTTAAGAAAGTTAGGAGTAATTACAACTATTGCATTCCTGAAGGGTTAAAATGATTAATTTACTAGGCTTATTTAAAGTTTTACCTTCTTTGTTCTTTGTTTTGTTTTCAGTTACTTCGTCTTTTCCACTGATGGAGGTTTTTGAAATAACTATAACTTTTAAAACTGAGAGAGAGAGAGTAGAAGTGAGGAGAGGCAGAAGAAAAGGGGCCAAGAGCAACCTAGGAAGGGAGAGAGACCTGAGCTGAGAGAGATTAATTAACTTTGTCATGATATCTTAAAGTACAGGCAGAGGCAATGAGTTTAGCAAATAAAGAGAATATAAAGGAAAATGTAACCGGTATGTAAACATATTTGAGAAAGAAGGTTATATTATTAGCTGTGAGTGAGGAATGTGTTTCTGTGGGGTTAGAGCACTTAGGAACCCATACCCCAGTTTTTATCCTGATTCTGAGAGGAGAGTGGAAGTTGTTACCTGCTCTTGCAAAACCTGAATTTGTCCCCCCAGTATCGGTCCCTTTTGTCTGCATGCCAAATGGATTACAGGGATGCCCTTGCCTGCTGCAATTAACTGTTTCTGGGCCATTCCATGTGTTAATGCATCAAATGTAGGTGTTAAATTACTTGGAATTCTTTTTGATCCACTCCCCTGTGATCAAGTCGCAGCTCCTGTCTCCTAATGTGCTCTGTGAACTGTTCCATTTTTTTTGTTCATCTGATTTACCAATCCAGTGAAAGTATTGTTTGCTACTTCTCCCTCCTGTGCACTTACTTTTCCCGTTCTGACAGGCACCAGTCTCGGTCTTGATTTAAGTTTTACCAGAACCTGGCTCTTATTGTATGGTGGTGGTTGAAATGCAGGGGCTCCGGTTTCATTTTTAATTTTGCTAGGGCCATCTTTTTCCATTTCTGCCCCCATTCTTCAGGCACAGGGTAGCTACTTGAAGCTTGCTGTTGACCACAAATATTTATAACAAGGGGTGGCACTTTTCTTTTTTGCAGGTTCTCTATAGCTGTTCCCAATGTTTTATTTTGTTCCTGTGCTTGCTGTAACATATAATGTCTCTGGACTGCTTGCCATCCTGCTAGGAGAGTGGGAGCATTCCAGGGCTTTGTGGCTTCCCCTGCTTCTTTTAACTCTTTTTTTGTTTGTTTTTGTTTTCAAGGCTACAGTCTCTGCCCTTTATAGATTTCATTCCATATTTCCTCACTTTATTTTTTACACTCATATGGACCGCTTTTACTTGTTACCCAGCATGTCCAGTTATCATTAGCCTCGGTGAAGATTTGGAGGGAGGAGTTAATAGAGTTCTGATAGCTTTCTGCCATGTTAGAATGCAATTCCTGCAGAAGACAACTCACTTACTTACCAGATCAGCGGTCAGGGTCATCAGTGTTGTCAGTTGTTGGCTGTGTGTATGTGTTCTCTCTGTGTGCTGTCCCAGCTCTGCGCAGATAGCTGACTCAGCAAACCTTGATTGAACTGCCTAAAAAGACCACAGACTCGGTTCCATAGTGAAGGCACTTAGCCAGGTTTATTGTCAATGAAGCAGACTCTACGGGGATACTAAGACATGTATGCCAATGACAATGTTTTCAGCTCAGTGAATGGCAGAACTTTCCATTAAGAGGGGTCAGTGTGTCTTTGTATCATCTTTGTGGAGTAGGATGACCAGATAGCAAGTGTGAAAACTCGGGACGGGGGTGGGGAGTAATAGGCACCTATATAAGACAAAGCCCCTATAAAATCAGGACATCTGGTCATCCTATTGGGGAGTGTGTTTACACCATAACCTTGTATTGGGGTGTTCTGTTACTACCGTTCTGGAATGTGTTTATGTGAATGCTTAGTGCCTAGGAGTGTTTGTGTTCTGCAATGCCAGCCCTGTTCCTGCCAAGTTCATGTATTGACAGCAAACCTAAAAGCAGGGATTTTCTTTGTAACAGGGCAGGGCCTGACTTGGCCTGACTCTTGCTAACTCTGCCTGATATGAGCAGGGCTTGATTCTTCTGGGGCTTTTTTGTGGGGGAGGGAGATTTAAAAGGGATCTCCCTGATTCAGTTTAGTCCCACTGCTCCCCAGGATAATGTAAAGGACATCATAAAAGTCAGGAATGAGGTTGGCACATGATACTGTTTATGCCTTTCTATTTGAAGAGGATATGGCTCTCAGGCCTGATTAACCTGACATTGGATCTTCGTCTGTCTCTATATCTCAAGAGAGGTCTGTTGTTGCAAGACCAGTTGTCCATCTAGGGCCAAACATGTTTAAAATGAATACTTGGATGAAGTGATTATTTCTTTCATGGACCCCCAAAAAAGAAGTCAACAAATAGAATGTAAGCTATGGACTTTGCACCAACCAATAGAATAACTACTGTGTTATACCAGTGCAATAGAGCCGTGAGTAGCCATAACCCAGTAGGTCTTTATTATGTGTGTATGTGTCCAAGTAAAAATGGTCACGTCTTTGTAGTATAATGTTCCCAGCACATTCAAAAAAGCGTGCAAATCCCTCCGTTAAATGTTTCTTTGGAACATCAAATGTCTTACACCCACACAAAAGTTATAGAGCGCAACCTTAGAACCTCACTGAGCCCCTTACAGTACTATCCAGATTAAACCCCTACAGAAAGTGTTGTTATGCTCCAATCGATAGGCAGTACATCTCCCAATGTCTACTATCTTCAGTCAGATGAGTTTTTATTTTAAGTTGGGAGCTATCTAGTCTGATCTGGATGATGGAGTGGATTGAACTCTCAGCAAGTTCACAGATGACACTAAACTGGGGGAAGTGGAAGATACACTGGAGAGTATGGATAGGATACAAAGTGAACTAGACAAATTAGGAGGATTGGGCCAAAACAAATCTGATGAGATTCAACAAGGACAAGTGCAGAATCCTGCACTTAGGATGGAAGAATCCCATGCACTTCTACAGACTGGGGACCAACTGGCTAAGCAACAGTTCTGCAAAAACAGACCAGGGGGTTATAGTGGACAAGAAGCTGGATATGAGTCAACAGCGTGCCCTTATTGCTAAGAAGGCTAGTAGCATATTGAGTTGCATTAGTCAGAGCATTACCAGCAGATTGAGGGAAGTGATCATTCCCCTCTATTTGGCACTGGTGTGGACACATCTGGAGTATCGTGTCCAGTTTTGGGCCCCCCATTACAGAAAGGATGTGGACAAATTGGAGAGAGTCCAGCGGAGAGCAACAATGATGATTGGGGGCTGGAGCACATGACTTATGAGGAAAGGCTGAGGAAACTGAGCTTATTTAGTCTGCAGAAGAGAAGAGTGAAGGGGGATTTTATAGTAGCCTTCAACTACCTGAAGAGGGACTTCAAAGGGGATGAAGCTAAGCTGTTCTCAGTGGTAACAGATGACAGAACTAGGAGCAATGGTCTCAAGTTGCAGTGGGGGATGTGATGAAGCACCAGAATGGGTTACCTAGGGAGATGGTAGAATCTCCATCCTTAGAGGTTTTTTAGACCTGGCTGGACAAAGCCCTGGGTGGAATGATTTAGTTGGGGTTGGTCTTGCTTTGAGCAGGGTTTGGAGTAGATGACCTCCTGGGGTGCTTTCCTACCCTAATATTCTATGATTCTATCTTTAAGGAGAGCCAATATTTTACTTTTAATTCAGATAGGGAATCCTTACAATTCTCATAATATTCACTCCCTAAGCAAATTCTAGAAATATTCCTCCTTCAATTAAGCATCAAAATCCAGTCCTTAGGAGCACTGACAATTGCAGGGTAGGTAGTCATGTCTCCTGCACTGAGATCTGCTAGAATAGAAAACGTTAGTTCACCAAATTCTACATATTTGTTATCCAATCTTAGCTAATGCCATTTCCCCTTTTTTGGCATAAGACTTCTCCATGCCTTAGTGCCCAGAGGGAGGAGATATTTATATATAATCTACCTCATTTAAGATGTCCACATTTAAGGATGATCCTGCTTTTCACCCTGGAAGCACAAGCTATGAAAATCCCATTGTAATAGGTGTGTGGATCTTAGCATGAAGAAGAATAGGAAAATTTAACTGTGCATACCTGAATTTTTCCTTTCTTCAAGTAATAATTTCCATAGATCTGGCCCACCCTGAAGACAAGTGGATCATACAGAATGGAGATGGAAAATGACATACATGGATTTCAGTTTTCCAAATATATTTAATACAATCTGTAATTTAAGAAAATAGATTTGAATTATCCTGGATATGAAAGTTATCTCAACTGGAGGGAACTTCAGAAGATGAGGCATTTCCTTGCTTTCAATGAGTGACAGGTCTGGTTCTTCCCACAAGCTGCAAGCAGGCTAAGTACTCATTGTAATATATCTTGTGGACCTTATTACTCGAAGAAAGGAAACTTTCAGGTAACCATGGATACATTTTCCCTATCGATTCTCTTGACCAGAGACAATTAACTGACTTTCCACAGAGCCCGGTAGGCCTCCCTTGCACCAGGAGCCAGTGGACAGCCAGTGCTTACCGCCACCAGGAACTTACTTGAGTCAAAAGGGAGAGCTGTTGATTTCCTAATGAGAGACACAAGCCCTCTGCACTGAGCTCCAGTGCCACCTCCCAGGTGAGACGTGTGGTTTCTAAAACAAAGCACCACTAGAGGGCTCATAGATTATTCAAAGGGGTGCTAATCAGTTCCTGTAAACTACATGCTGAACACTTGCAGCTCCTACAGCCAGAATCCAAGCAGGTGTATCTGAGCAGTTCTTTGCCAGTGTATCAAGTTACTATTGTAATCAGTGCTCAGCACTTCTCAGGATCAGCTTGGGCCCTGCCTCTGTGAATCTTTAGGGAAATTTACCTTTTCTGTAATCACAGTTTTATGACTACTTCCTCCCTTATAACTTAGTTCCAAAGCTGTAATTCACAGTACAGTGTGTGATTTTTGAGATTTACACCAATGTGTGCAGTCCCTATGAAGAGCAGATAGTATTAGAACACTGCCGCTTTTATTGAAATTGTTTCATTAAGCTTGCCTTTATTACATGTGAATTACATTTCCTCCCTTTTTAAAGTTTGAAATAAGAATAATGAATATCTTATCAAATATGGTGTACAAATATGGTATTACATCAGGAACTGTGTCAACCTAGAGCTGTGTGAAATATTACACACTCAAAATTTGACTACCAAGTTTGTGAAGGTTCCGTGAAAATAAACAATTTAGTGTGAACAATTCTGTCAGCAAAAATGTAGCCAAAGTTAAGACACTAATTTTGAAGCAGCTTTTTGCAGTGCATTTCAGATTTTTTAACTGTGCTTAGTCACATAGTGGAAGCCAAAAGAGTCAAACTCGTCACCATGGTATCTGATTATGGTATTCTGGTAACTAGATTGGGTGACCTACCCCTACGTTCAGAAAGGTCAGCAGAGGCCATTCTGACATTGTATACTTTCACTAATCCAATGAGAAAAAATAGAATATCTGCTTTCACAGTCCTGAGCCAAGTAGCTTCCCTAGTAATTGCTTGAAAACTGATGACAAAGGGTTATATCTCTACTCCAGAACCCTGGCAGCTGATGACAGCAGTAAGGAATAATTATGTGCCTCTTCCTATAGCACTGTGGAGAATTCCATCACACCTATGTCTTTTCATTCTTGATTAATACAAAATACTCGAATTTGAAACTTCTTTAGAGACTAAAATAAGAAGTTAAAAATGAAAATCTGGAAGAAGGGTAAAGGAAAGAATTAAAGCACAGTATGTGGTTTCAAATAGGTTGTTCAACTAATATCTCTGATACAATTAAAAAAATAATAAAGAGAAGTAAGCATATTTTGGAAATTTAAATTTTTTCTGTACTATACCAGAAAATGTGGTAAACTTTGTGTTTTCTAGTATCTAAAAGAAATGGTAAGAGAACTCACATTACAAAATATAAAAAGTAAGTAGTATCGTTTATAACAAATATTCAGAACAAGTGGATTAATAACAAAAAATATTTTTAAAAGAAAGATGTCAAAAGACACAGTGGTAATCATTCCAGTTTTTTCAATATACCATCTATGCTAACTAATTATCGTTAAAGCTGCATTAACTATAAAGTGATTGTTGCCATTTCAGAACTCTATGTTTGTAGTAAAGAATGTTATTAGATTGATAAAAATCTTACTAAATAGGTCTCCAATGCTGCGAACACTTATGCATGTGAGTAATTTTGGTATTCCCATACATAAAGTTACTCATGAATAAATGTTTGCAGGATCATGAACTTAAATATGTACAATAACATTAACTTTTAATCACATACACATGTCACAGCTGGGCTATTGCTAATCAGTTTGTTACAGTTTAAATGACTATTAGTCTTATCATTATTGACAGCTTTTTCCTGTGAAACCACAGAGAATATTTCAGTGGTATATAATTGCTTTTCTGTAACTTCCCTCTGCCTCTCCAAATTGTCCTCAAGTTGTAATAGGGAAAACTTACAATAACATTCATGTAAGATATTTGACATTTATATTGCAACTGGGATTGATTAGTTTCACACACCAGGGAAACTACTGGCTTGAAATATGCAGAATATGAAACATCAATGCCACCATATACCAGTGCATTCTTTACTTTGCATGTTAAAAAAATGTTTAATTGCTGGACAAGTTTGTAATTCTGGAAATATCAAACTTGTACGATGAAAACAGAGTATGATTAAAATTAAAGACATTCTTAATGTCCGGCAATGTTGTATGAAGATTTTGTGCGATATATTTATAGGTAATTATCTTTCTCTCTTTCCATCTCAATGTCTGTCCCATAGTTTAGACTTTAATACACTGCTAATAATCTCTAATGACTATTATGACATTATTGGGTAAAAAAATGGGTGAATTTCAAAAGTTTTTGAAGTTTGGTTTGGAGAACAGTTTGAGTCCTAACCTTCTGAACTTCTTCCTATAGTGAAATATTTCATCATGTGTTCTGATGCTAGCCTGATTATTTCTCTGGAAAGAAGATTTTTTCCTGCATTAACTTTAGCTAACATTTTTACCTCAGATAAACAACATATACTGGTGTTATTGCCAAAGAAACAAAAGAGCAACATTATGTTTTATATATATATATATATATATATATATATAATTGGATGAGAATTTTCTGACTGTCCAAACCTTGCTTTTTCCATATAGCTATAGAAATATAAAATCACCAATTGTAGAAACAGGAATTTTATTTTATTTACAGAACAAACATGAAAACCTTTATTTGAATCACTTTAGAAGTTCTCATTGCCATTAACTGTGCAATAGCTTAGTATTTTTACATCACAACTTTTATATCCATTTAGTTTGAGGGTAAAATCTGACATGGCTTTTAGCTGTGATTCTCACAAGGAAAATTCCTTAGGTATTGAAGTCTGCAGTAGGGTCAGGGGAGCATAAGGCTTCCCTGGTCTGTCCACTTACTTTAGTGTAATTGGAAAAAAAATGAGTTAACTTTTTTCTCTTATAAACATTGTAAATAAAATCCAGGTAGTGTTTGAATTCTTCTCCTGAATCAACTCTAGCAACAATAACTCTAATCTCTCTTCTGCATCTAAGAGGGCTCCTAACATAATCCATGCCTTTGGAGGATGATAAAGAAAGAAAAAGTTTAGAGTAAGTCATGCTAAAAATAAATATGACGTCTTTGGCTTTACAGAAAAGAAAAGATGGAGTCACATATCTTGGTGTGATATGATCAGCAACATAGATTATAAAGCCAGAAGAGACCACATCCAAGTGACACATAAAACACATAAAGCAGTCCGCCAAAGACAGTGAACTGAAAATACTTCAGAGGGGATTGCATAGAGAATATAACTAGGTCAATCAACTATCTTCCTGTTATAAACCTGTAATAATATTTTTCTTTTATATGCCATCTTTCATCCAGAGATATTAAAGTGCTTTACACAGGTGAGTAAGCATTAGCCCAATTTTACAGATGGGGAGATTGAAGTACAAAGAGCTTAAGTGACATATCCAGTTTCACAGAAAGTCACTGGCAGAACTGGGAACAGAACTTTGTTCTTCCAATGCCAAGAGAGTCACTATCTGCTTCCTAGTTCCCTTCCTGGTATAACTGGCTTAAATTATTTCCTTTGGCATGCTGATGCAACTATCCTGGCCGGCATGCTGATGGGGGTAGATCCAACTCTCTTCCCACTTTCTGCCTGCCCACTTGCCACTGATCCGTATTGGTGGAGGAGCAGTGGTTCTATAGATTCTGCTTCCCATCCCAGGTTATTACCTTTGATGTTGCTAATCAGTGCCAGGGACCAAAAGGGCACTTAGCTCTGAATGAGAACATTAACTGGCATTAACCTTTCTTGGAGCAGAAGAAGACTCAAAATTGAGATTTCTAATTCATTACACAGATTTGTACAAAGATGTCAACCATGGCTGCAGAAAAATTTGTCTGGATTTTTTTCTCCTTAGCGAGTTATGCATTTACTTATAACTATAATATGAAATGTACATGTTTAAAATACATATCACATTCTGTACTTTCAAATTTAATTTGAATCTAATATTGAATTTTATTGACATGTTTGAATCTAAAACTATACAAAGCAATTAAAAGATGCAATTTGGTCTAGAATTTCCAACGGCTTATTCTATAAAATTAATTAGCATTATAATGTAACAGTTTTTCATTTTATTTAATTTCATTCATACAGTTATTAAAGAATGATATAAATATACTCATTTTCATTGCATGGACTCACCCTGATTACAATGCTGTGAGAAATATCTTAGTTATGTTCAAAATTTTCAGTATTACTTTTCTGCCAAAATCAACCTTAACTATAAAAGAAGACGACTCCCTGCATGTAACACTTACACTGGGTTATTAGTGGTTTGTAGTATGAACACTGTTAGTGTCTCAGCTAACACCTTTAAACAATTTACAGCTTACTGTGTTTCCATTTTATGTAGGTTTTTGGTCACAGGGTCCCAGGGTTTTCTAGGTATATTGAAAAATTAATAACTAGCTAAAAGTTAAGAACTATAGATCTTATTTTCTCCAGAGGGAATCTAGCTGCTATCTTGAGCTTTACTAGCAAATGGAGAAAGAGAATGAATAGCTCTGGAGGTGACTGATACACGTTTTAAGAGTTTGAAAGTTATTAGCACTCTCCATCTTTCATCTGTGTTCTCTATTAACATCCACAAAATGTATTGTCTTGTTCCATTGTTGTGCATTCTTTAAAAAGTTGTCATCTGTGCTACATATCATTGTTAAACTTGGAAAAATATATCAGTCTTGGTAACTTCAACATGTCAAATCCTTTTAAAAACAGCTCCAGGTAAAATGGCATGAGCACAGTGTCATATGTTATTAATTACATTATAATTGCTTAATCTTTTTACTACTAGAGATCATTCAGACTAGTCTGTACCAGATTTAGGAATCATTTGATTTTTTAAAAAACATTTTATTTTGATTAAATACCAGTTCCCTATTAGTACCAGTTCCCTATTATAATTCTACCAATGTATCGTTTTGTTTCTTTTAGTAACGAAAATGAACCTTGACTGTATTGTGTTTGCCCAGGTAGGAGGGTAAAACTCTGACATATAAGACATGTACTAGGTTTTTGGAACTTGGAATTGCATACCACTGAGGGTCATACAGTAAATGGGAAATGAAAAATTGGGTAATTACTAAAAATAGTAAGAAAGCCTTATTGAAAAGTAGAGCTGGTCAAATACCAAAATTACATGTTTGTGAATAATTCATAAATACAAAAGTTCCCATCTGATATGACCATAGTAGAGCCTATTTGTGTGCATTTGACAATGCTACTTTAAAGGCTGTTTAGATTATTTATCTAAAAAACATATATACAGGATCAAATGTATATCCATATGATAGAGATTTTGCAAACTCTGCATTATTAATGATTATTATTATTATTATTTAAATCTTATATAATCTCTAATAGAAGTGCAGGAGAGATTACATAACAGACCATAATGACTCCTTCAAATAAAGAATTGAATCAAAAAGGATAAACTGGTCACAAAGGGAAGAGAAAATAAGTCTCCTACTAACTAATCATGTCTTTCCTTTCTAGAGCCAATGCGGTTGGTAGATCCTTCTCCCACTAAGTACATATCTCATAGCTTATGGGGTCAGTCCACCTCCTTTTCTTCCTACATTGAGTCTCTGATCTGTGCTGAATAGCTCCACAGAATAATTCAAGGGAGTAAACTGGACAACAGCTGTGCTACAGCCTATATGGATGAGGAACAGAGTAAACATTTAGAAGATAAATGTTGTGAAACCAAAACTGGACTTTACCTATTTAATTCTTTCTTCTTTTAATGAAACCTTATTTTTACATTGTGTTGGTAATGGCACTTGCTAATTATAAAGCATTCTGTGTATTCAGTTAAAGACGTTCACTCCTTTTGTAATGTTTCCTATCCATATAATTTGATCAGTCAACTCCTGATTGTGTCTCCTAAAAGGTTATGATTCTGTTTCTATTTCCCTGTCAAGCACTGCCTGCTATTCCAGTAATCTTCTGCTCCTGACCTTTTAAAGAAGCTATTACCGTACCATAATTGTAACCAGCATATTATTACTTCTCATATATAGTAATCTAATTGGGAAGCATATATAGCTGATAGAGCTGCAGCTGATAATGATCTTGTAAGAAAGCAAAAATTACTAACCTCACAGAGGAAAGTGAAAACAAAAATGTTGTGGTTAGTCTCATGACTCTGTCTTCTATATACCCGTATTTTTTACCATTGTGGTATGTAGTCCTTATTCCTTGCTATCTCTTCACTTGTTCTGTTTGTTGGAAGTCCTACAGTGATAGGCAGATGGTGATGGGAACAGAAAGAGGATGGTGCTGTGGGTCCCTAGTCACAAATCTGCACACTGGCAGTGTGAGAGTGATGGTCATTCAGCATTGACTCTGAGTGATATTAGCATCTATATCCTTCTTGTGCAACAGAGCAGTGCTCTTTAGGGATAGCATTGCTCTTCCCAGTTCAGGGAAGGGGGAGAAAAGGATTCCTAAACATTGTTCATTCCATGATTGATGTGCTAGTGTCCCACAACTAGCTGGTAATCCAATTGTTTGGTAGAAATCAAGATCACACACAAAGAACACTGAACTCTCCATCCTGGAATGTCCACACTCTTTTTGATGATGCTGGTGGGCTCAAAAGGTGCACTGCACTCATCAGAAGAGAACTTGCCCAATACCACATCGATATAGCTGCACTGAATGAAACATGTCTCTCAGGCGAATTCCATCTTGAAGAGGTTGGTGCTGGATAGATGTTCTACTGGATAGGCAAGTCCACAGAGAGAGCCATCTACTGGGGTGAGCTTTGCTATTTGGACATCTATCTCACCAGCTTGCAAAGAAAAATGTATGAAAACAATTATTTGTGAATTATTGTTCACTAATTGTGCTCTATTGGCCCATAACCTCAGGACATGCAGTTGCTCACTGATTGCTTTGCATATTCAACAAAACATTTTGACTTACCGATCAACCTAAAGAAGACAGAAGTCATGGTCCAGCCTCAACCAGTACATACAGCAACTACTCCAGTTGTATCTATTGTCGATGTACCACTCAAAGTTGTTGACCATCATTGCTACCTAGGCAGTATCATTTCATGAGATGCAATGACTGACAATGACATTACAAAACACATTAACCCAGCCAGCAATACCTTCGCAATTTCAGTGTCATCTCTGGAATGAAAACTATCATACTGAAGAAAACTGTGTCATATTGTGCCATTGTCATCACCATAAGCTAAAAATAGAGCACATTTGCCTACAACTGTCTTCACCTATGGCACTTGCAGATAGGGCTGCAGTTCCAGAATTGGTTTTTGGCCTCATCTCAGGACCCACATAAGTGACTGTAGCTCATCCTTGAACTCCATGGGAAACGTCATCATCAATATAAAAAAAAGTGTAATGAAATCCTGCTTATTCCAGATACAGTTTCTTGTTTTCTTATGATCATCTGCTTATTTATTTCTTCATTAAAATGACATATTTATATTTTCTTGGTGTTAAGACAACCTTGTCACCTTTGCTGTTTAATTTTGGGTCAACACCTGAAGTTTATATGTATAGCCCAAACAATCAGAGAGGTCCACAAGTTCTTATCACAATTTCTCCTCCTCATTCATGGCCCTGGCAAAAGAATTTAGTTCCCTTCCTACATCTACCAGGTCTCATCTATGGAGAGTATCCAGGGGGTCTGTTCCCCTCCTCGGACAGCTAGCCTCCTCTGCACTGAATGACTCAAAGGCTTACTGATCCTCAAGGGATATGATTATCAGAGGTCACATGAAAGAAAGGGGAAATATTATTAATTCTGTGATTTTTGTAATCCATGTATTGTGGGACAAAATTATTAATTTGTAATATTATTGGGTGAGTTCCTGGCCTCACTGAAGGCAATGGCAAAACTCCCATTGATTTCAGTAGGACTAGGATTTCAGTATAGAGACCCCAAATGTGCAGGGTGTTTTAAATAAATATAATCACATAGGGACAACTTCCTGAATGCCTGTAAATCATATTAGATACTACAGCAGAGCCCAATGGGGTCCAGTAGCTTGGAAGACGAGAGCAGCTGTCCTCAGAGGACTGAAGAGGACTTGTGCTGATGAACATTCATTGCTGTTATCAAGGCCAGGTAGCAAGCAGGATTTGAGAATACAGCTAGCGTTTGCAGCACCTGGAGGAGAGTAAGAGGTAGTTAAGTACTTACTATAAATTATATGCAAACTATACTTGCCATACTGCAATAGAACTTGTACTCCCAATATTTATCCAGAGATTTTCCTTCTCACTGACTGCAAGGAAATTTCAGATAAAAAATACTCAGTGTGATTGTTGTTTATAAGGTTGTTCAATCTGTGGATCATGTCTCAATGGCTGCTGCTTCTGTGCTGAAATAGAAAGAAGCTCAGGCCTGGTCTACACTGGCAACAGAGGTCGACGTAACATCACTTACATTGATCTCCTAAAGCCTGCGTCTACACTGGCAAGGTAGTTCCATCGACTTAAAGCACGGCAAAAGTCGACATAATAAAACCACCACCGCAAGTGGCATAGCGCGTCATTCAAATTTCATGGGTTGATTTTGCATCAGTGTAGACAGGGTGTAATGTAATCTGATGTTAATGGCCTCCGGGAGGTATCCCAGAATGCCCCGTTGTGACCGCTTTGGACATTCATGCTCTATTGTTACATGGACACGCAAACTGGAAATGGCCCCTCCCCTCATGCCCCGGGAAAATTTGAATTTTCATTTCCTGTGCAGCCAGCATGGAGAGAGCTTTGTAGCTGAACTCATCATGGCTACTGCAAAGCCCAAACACGCTCCAGCATGGAGTCGAACAGAGGTCTTAGATCTCATTGGTCTGTGGGGCGAGGGGCCCATTATGGCTCAGTTCAGAGCTTGCAAAAGAAATTTGGACATTTATGAGAAGATATCCCACGGCATGTTGGAGAAGGGGCACAACAGGGATGTGCAGCAGTGCCGCGTGAAAATCAGAGAGCTACGGCATCATATCAAAAAGCCAGGGAAGCTAACAGCCGTTCTGGCTCCTCACTCACAACATGCCACTTCTACAAGGAGCTGCATGCAATTCTTGGTGGCGACCCCACCACGGTGCCGCCACGCAGCATCGATACCTCCACTGCATCCCAGTCCAGGGAGAATGATGAGGATTCTGTGGACGAGGAGGAGGAGAGCAGGGTTCAGGAGAACAGGGTGTCCATTCTTCTAGACAGTCAGGACCTATTCCTGACCCCAGAGCAGTCCAGCAACACACAGAACAGCAATAATGATTCTGGGGAAGGCACATCTGGTGATTTTTTTTCTTCTTAGCAGTTATGTCCTTTTAAATGGGGGGAAGGAGATTTCAGGGGATTAGCGGACTTTACTGGGGGGTTACTCTCGGAACAGGTTATTTATGTGCAGAGGTAGGCTCCAAGAATCATCCCTTGATATCTCAAGAAACTTTCATGTAGGTAATCTGTTATCCTTTGCACAAGGTTTCGAGGGAGGGCAGCCTTGTTTCTTCCTCCAAGGTAGGATACTTTGCCACGCCACGCTGCAATCAAGGGAGCCGGAATCATTGCGGAACACAGCATAGCAGCATAATGGCCAGGCTGGTACCCTGCTGCATGCAACAAATCTCCCCTTTCCTCATGCATTACCCCCAGGAGACTGATATCGCTCATGGTCACCTAGGGAAGACAGTGCATGTTTAAAGAACCCGAGCAACATAGCCGATACCCTGTACCACTCAAGTCCCCTTTTTATTGGGCTCCTGGGTCACTTAAATAATTTTGCAAAGGTATCTGACAAGACTATTAACCCGCCCTCGCTGTCCTCAGCTACACTGTGGCCACCTCGTCCCAAAACAGTTATCTTAATTAAATCGTGGTGCCTGGTCAGCCCTCTCATACAGGACATTTGAAATGAGCTTTTTAGAGATAATTAATCCTCTCTATAGCAGAGTAAAGTGACCCTGGCTTATCATCTCTGTAACGGCACAGCAAGCCGACCTTTCTGAGATGCTCGTAATGGAGCCTTGTGCACAGTAAGAGGAGTATTTTATACATTTTATACAAATACAATGTATTTTATACTTTGTTGAATTTGCTTCAGTTTTCTGTGTCTTCTAACAACGGCAACGTTGTGCATGTCTTTTCTTTCTGTAGACACCTCGGTCTTGGCACCCCCCTCTAGAACTTCTGCAGAAAGAAAGACTAACGCAAATCAGAAAGAGGGGGAAAAAAATCGAGGAACAACATGTTTAGCGAGCTCATGAACGCCTCCGCGGCCGCTGAGATAGAGCTCCGACCATGGAGGCTGACCTTGTCCCAGAACATGGACAGGGAGAATCGTAGAGCAGTGCAGGAGCATAAACACAGTACCACACAGGAGATGCTGTGAATCATGCGCGATCAGGCAGACATGCTCAGGCAGCTTGTGGAGCTTCAGGAGGAGCGGTGGCCAGATAGAGTCCCGCTGCAGCCCCTCCAGAATGCTCCTCCATCTATGGCTTTGCTGCCCTCCCCCACCTCCACCCCCAAGTGGTCTTGGAGGAGAATGGCCAGGCTGCAGTAAGTGGTGCACTCCACCACGGTGGAGGCAAGCAGAAAGCAGTGACGGCCACGCTGACAGCTGTCCTGCAAGCAACCATGCTACCCCATGAGACTGTGAATGAACACTCGCCCCCCACCCCCACCGAATTGAATGTTCATAAATAAAAGTTTTGCATAATTTAAGTACATGTCTCTTTATTAATTCATAGCTTGTTTGGGGAGGGCTTTGGAGGGTACTGATATCGATGGTGGGGGGATGGTAAGCAAAGGCACAAAACATACAGAAATAGAAATCATTACTGCATCTCATTGCAAAACCTGGTTTTCAATGCTTCCCAAAGGCAAAGCGCTCCACAGTTGTCTCTGAGCATATTGTTGCCATCTGGCTGCTCAAAATTGGTGACCAGTCTTTCTGCCTCCACAGCCCAACTCTGGGGGAACCTTTCCCCCTTCACTTCACACACATTATGAAGAACACAGCACGCAGATATAACTGATGGGATGTTCTTTTCACTCATGTCCAGCCTAGTAAGGAGACTTCTCCATCTGGCCTTTAAACACCCAAATGCACATTCCACCACCATTCTGCAAGTTATTAGCCTGTTATTAAAATGCTCCTTGTTGCTGTCAAGGTGCCCAGTGTATGGCTTCATCAGCCAAGGGATCAAGGGATAAGCAGGATCCCCACGGATCACTATTGGCATTTCCACACCCCCAATGTGAATTTTTTGGTCTGGGAAGAAAGTGCCCGCCTGCATGTTAGAAAACAGCCCTGAGTTCCTAAATATGAGTGCATCATGCACCTTTCCAGACCACCCAACATAGATGTCGATGAAACGACCCCTGTGATCCACAAGGGCCTGCAGCACCATGGAAAAGTACCCCTTGTGGTTTATGTACTCTGTTGCTAGGTGTGCAGGCGCTAAGATAGGGATGTGTGTGTCATCAATGCCCCCCCCCCCCGCAGTTTGGGAACCCCATCGTGGCAAACCCATCCACTATGTTCTGCATGTTTCCCAAAGTCACTAACCTTTGAAGCAGAAGTCTATTGATCGCCCTGCACACTTGAATCATGGCAACTCCCAATATACATTTACCGACTCCGAACTGATTCCCAACCGAGCGGTAACAGTTGGGGGTTGCCAGCTTCCACAGAACGATGGCCACTCGCTTCTCCATCATCAGAGCTTGTCTCAAGCGAGTATTCATGTGCTTCAGGGACAGGACCAGCTCAGTGCAAAGTTCAAGGAAAGTAGCCTTTTGCATACAAAAGTTCTGCAGCCACTGGTCATCATCCCACAGCTGCATAATGATGCAGTCCCACCAATCTGTGCATGTTTCCCAGAACCAGAACCGGCACTCCATGGACTGCAGATGATGCGTTACGGCCTGCAGCAATCGGGAATTGTTCCGCTCAATGTCTTGTAGCAGGGCAGCCTCAGTAACATCACTTTCGTCTGTGCTTCAGGTTCTCACTCTTCTTTGAAAATACTCAAGGATAAGCCAAAATGTATTTGTGATGCTCACAATAATAGTATAGAGTTGAGCTGGCTCCATGTCTCTGCAGCAATGGCAAGCACGCGGCATAAACAAACAGTGCGAAAACCGGTTTTCTGTTTCTTTGGGGCAAGAAGGGAGGGGGAAGGAGAGTTGCATCATGCAACAATAAAACTCGTCCCAACAGTCCCCGCGGCTAGTTGCACTGTGGGATAGCAACTCACAGTGCACTGCTTTGAATGTCAGCACAAGCGTGGCAAGTGTGGATGCACAAGCCCAGCGCAAGGAGCATGGTGTGGACATGCTCTAGCGACTTCTAAAAATTGGTGGGTGAAAGTCGATTTTAAGTAAGTCGACTTCACTCTGCAGTGTAGACATAACCTTCAAAATGTTTATATTAGAGACTCCAATGTTCCAAAGTTTCATATTCTGGGATTGACATTTCTCCTAAAGTTGATCTAAATGAATTACAAGAGATTCTTAGAATGATTTATTCCCAGAAAACATACTATAATCTTGCAATGCTGTATTATACAGGTAAGGCTGGAAAATAAGAAAGTTTCCTTTATCTTCTCGCTGTCAACACATTAAAATGATAGATAGCAGTTATTGTTTGTGCCATTTCTGATGTAAGAGACAATGTAGGGAAATTCTTCCTATGCATATGATTTAAAGTTTAATAGGTATGTGGGTGAAAACTTACTTACCTGATTCTTTATTGCTTTGGATTCTGTGTAAATATATGTATATAAAGTGTGTTGTAGGCATGCGAATAACAAAGATGAAGATAAGGTATCCAAATGTGAAATCTGCAATTAAAACAGAAAATAGCATCAAAAGAACGACTGAACCACATGAGATTGACTTTGGTCCAACATTAGTGCAATTCAACTTAGTTAAATAGGAAAGGGTTATCACTCATTAACAAACTGCTATTCATTGTATAAAATAATATTGAACCATTCTACAACATGTTGAGGAATAATGTAATAATATCTTGCAAATGGAAGGACTAGTTGAAATGAGTCACTTATTATACATCAGTGAGGATCAGTACTATAGGAGGAACACAAAACATCTAAACAAAATCAAGAACACTAGAATTCTGTTTTTTTGAAAACATCCTGCTCATTAGAACACAAACACACACACCAGTTGCTGACAATGGAAAACTTCAGGTGGTGATTCCAACCTAGTGGCAAGTTATAGTTTAGAAACCAAGAAGTGGCTATGTCATCAAAGAGCCACTGAGTTCAGAGATAGTAGTTACTGAGAGTTTTCCAGCAAGAAGCAAAATAATCCTCTCAACTTTTAGGTGGTTAAAGTCATGTACCCTGACTTCTCCCTAACTAATATGTCTCTATTTGTGTGTTTTTTAATTGGCTGCATCAGTATGTGATTATTATTTTTAGTTGGCATGATGCTTGCATATAATTTTCCAAAACACCCACACAATCACTAAAAGAATACTAAAGGCATGAGTCAGATACTGGCCCTTGCTATGTGACCAAGGTATTAACATTTTGTAACCTTAGTCTACCTCCTAAAATTTGGACTAGGAAATAAAGACTTCTCCTGTTAGCACTCCACGGCATCACACTCTCTTTACAGGAGGTATAATAATCACAGAAAGATTGTATATACTTCCTATAATAGTTGATTCAAACCTTTTGATCTCTTTTGATACATTTGTATTGATAATAGCATATCACTTGAAAAATAAAGTTTGTTATATCCAATTTTTATAAGATTAAGAACATCTAATTCTCCTCCTCCACCCACAAGTATCCTCATTTACTGAACTGTCCCAGGACCAGGATAGTAGGATAAGCTTGTCTTAATGATTTTGAAGTAGCCAGAAATATACTTAGCGTATCAGACACTTTGGAAAAATTACAGCTAAAATAATGAGAAACAGCTAGTCCATGAACTTCAACATGTGTTTTCAGCAGATCAGTTAGATCCAATAGCTTCACTAGGCCCATTCCCTTAGTCTTTTACCTTATATTTTCTATCTTGCATTTTACTGTATAATAAAATATTTCATATTCTTCTCCCATTGTTGTAATTGATGCCATTGGGGTGGACATGTTGGTTACCACCAGCAGCAGTTTAGTCTTCCAATTGCTACTTACAGAACTTAGTTCAGATGCATCAGTATTTCAGTTCCTGTGATAAAATAATGTCCTGATTACTTTGTGTTTATCAGGTCAACTAACTTGAATAGACATATCATATCACTCCTGAGATGTTTGTGGACATTATTATTTCACTAAACTTTCTAGCAGTACTTATGTCCTGTGAGACTATTATCTACTTAAGTGGATTCATAGTTCTTTATTCTGGGCAGACAATCTGAATTACAATTTACTAGAATTTCAGAATTCTAGATAATAAAAACTCCTCTATCTGACTTTGAAATATTATTGACTTCTGATTTATTCCAATATGTTATTAAGATTCAGATTTCTGAGTCTTCTGTTCTGTCATTGGTCAGAAATAATTTGAATAAATGTCTCATCTGTTTATATTTGGTGTTTTACATTCACATGAATGAATTTGAAGTTCACTGACATGTCTGATATATTCATCTTTTCTAAAATTTGCAATCCTGCAAACCTAAACACAATCAGGACATGGTTTAAGCTTGTATTATTAGTGCATCTACAATTTCTACACATTTTTTTAAAACTGCAGCAATAACCAATGCATCATCCAATGAAAGGGAGGTAGAATTTATCATGAGAGTTGTCAGATAGAAGCAAATATCTTACAGAGATTTATTAAAGGACATGATAATGACAACCTTACCATCTATCCTGGAAGGCTTCCTTGTCCTATTAGTTGGTACTGTTATGTGACATGTCTAAGCAAGCAATGAGTCAGTGCCTTTAAGTTTGTGGAATGTATCTCTCAGAAATTATGACTAAAATTTCATTTCTCAATCAGAGCATGACTCATGATTTCCAGTGAATGTGGTGACTTATAATCTTCTGATTTATTTGTTCTTCAAACATGTCAGTTAAACTTGTCAGACTTGTCATTTTTGTTGGTAGATCATACCAGAAGCCTTGGTTTCTAAGTATAAAATGCCATGGGGACATGTTGAAGACCTAGTATATCTGAACAGGAAGGAGGGCAGCATGAAATGCAGTGGACTCCACACATGAGAGCTCTTCGAAAAACGAAACAGTTGCCAACATGATCCTTGGGGTTGTCTCTGACTCTGAAAGAAACAATGCAGCGCTCTCAGTGTATTCTATCCACCTCTGCCTTGCCCTGTTACAGGGCTAACAGACAACACCTTGTGATTGATGGTATCCAAGTTTTGCTGAGAAATCTAATGAAAACAACATAAACACCCAACCTCTACTCTTTGCCCAGAGCGATAATCAGGCAACTTGTAAAATACAGTGATAGCTGTCATGGAAATACTAAATTATAATACACTGAAATGAGATCAGGATCTAGGCCTCAGTATATCAGAAAATTTATAAAATTTGGTCATTATTTGTAATGTGTTAGCACTGGGATTTTTTGGGGGGCAGTGGGGTTGTAGTTGTTTTAAGGACACTACCAAATTGAAATCGATGCTATATAAAACTGAGTTTAAAAGCAGTTTCAGTAAATAAAAGTAATTTCTGCACCTAAAATTGGGGAAATTTACTAACTAATTCATTGTATAGGGAAAATTGTGAAACTGACAATATAGAAAGTGCTATCAAATGTGCACAGAGTGCAGAGACTAAAAATAGAACATGTTTTTCCCCTCCAATTTTTTCAGTTATAATAATTTTGTAGATTTCATGTAAGAACAGTAGACAAAGTAACTTCAGAGAGAAGTAGGATTTTTAAGTTGCTGGTTGTCATGGGGCAGGGTTCTCTCACCCTCGATTCTTAATGCAAATGGTTCCCTCACACACATCGGTGACAAGTTCAACATTAAGTGCTTTATGAATGTTTGTTCCCCACAGCATAAGGCTTTTCCCCAAGCCTTTACCTGCTACCAAGGCATAGGTCAGGAATGGGGAGGGAGGAGGGGAGTGAAGGTGAAGGGAAAGAGAGAACTCTCACCTCTATGAGATCTTTCACTTTTTCTGGTCCTTCCTTCCAGCCTTCCCCGCCCATCCTCCTGTTTCTTCCTGTCTCTCTTTTAACCAGCCTCAGCTGATGAGCTGAATCTCCTTGTTGATTGGTTAGTCACCTGGTACTTAATCAATTGTCTTATCACATTGGCTCATGTGGGGATGCTTACCAAGTGCACAAAGTGGTGAGTCAGTTTTAAGCTATTCACACTGTGTCACGCTGGTATTTAAATATGTGTACACAGGGGTAGATTGCCCCTTTACATCTCACCCTGGGTAAATACGTATTGCCCCAAAAAGAGCCCACTGAAGGAACTCAATTCCTTTCCTGCTCCCCTTTTGCCCTGGGAGAAGAGGATCTGCTACTGGTACTAGCTGTGCTGCCTGGTACATTGTAGGGTTTGAGCCAAGCTCTTTCCTTTCATAGATCCTTGTTGCCCTCTCCATCCACCTAAGCAGAAAAATAAGTACTGGGTGAACAGCCACTGCTCTACCCTATGCCTGCAGAGAAGGCTATACAAGAGAATGTGTTTGGCCTTACAGGGATTTGACCTGCTGTGGACAGGGACAAAGAGCCATGCTGTATCAGTGTGGGTTATGCACTTCACCTGGTCAGGGTAAGTCTACACTGGAGTTGGGGGTATAATTTCTGCTCAGACCAACATACACATGCTAGCTCTGATTGAGTATATACCAAGAGTTTCAGATGAGTTCATACGTGAGGCACCTAGCTCCGCCCGCTGCTTGTGCTGCAGCAACAAGATGGCTATTTTTAGTGCACTAGCTCAATCAGAGTTAGTACAGATATGTCTACCCAAGCTGGAAATTATACCATCCTGCCCCGGTGTAGACATACCGTTATGCCCCTCTGTGGCTATGGGGGGCTGGACCACAATCTGGCACACAGTAAGGGTACTTGTCAGACTCCCATCCCAGTTAACGTATTGTTTGCTGGAGCTCTATACTAGGAATCATAGTAAACAGAATCATAGAAAATAAATATCATATCAATAAAATCATAGAAAATAGAATGCTAGCTTTCATGTGGTTGGAGGATTAGTACCTGACATCAGTGCCCCATGTGAGGCAAAACCCATTTGTAAACAGTGAGTCATTGCCATTACTAGAGGAATAGGATTATTTCAATGATAGCATAGTAATCTCCATTTTAATAATTATGCACTTGTTTCAAAATGTAACAATTGGGTATATAATTGTCTTGTGTAAAGAAAAAATCTTTAAAGAAATGCAGTGACGTAGAATCAATCTCTCTAATTTCTCCAATGGCTACATCAATGCAATCAGAAGAAATTGTTTAATCAAGGAGCTACTTTCAATAAAGAGTATCAATAAAGCATGTATATACTCATAAAATAGTATGAAGTGCACAAACAAAAGTATATACAGTAATTTTGTTGCTTGTTACAGCTATCTAGAGAGAAGGCAGGGACAAGTGGGGCCGAACTCCAAGCTCTAAGTGATAAGCTATACAAAGTCATGGAAAAACAGAGCATTTTGGATAAGATATTGTGAAAAGTAAACACATCCACTTCCTATTACACTCATTTAGACTCCGACTTGAGAAAGCAATTATGCACATGCTTAAGTCCCTCTGAAGTCAATGGATGGGATCCTGGCCCTATTGAAGTCAATGGGACTTGTGCCTTTGACTTCAGTATAGCCTGGATTTCACCCACTGACATTTAACCATGTGCTTAGGTGTTTTCCTGAATCAAGGATTTATTGAGGATTTCAAGTGATTGTTAATGTGACTTACCTTTTTTTGTATGACTTGACCACTGAACTATAGCAATATTCCTATCATATGCTATCTCAGTACACTTATAAATATATGTGAAGACGTATTACAAGGCCAGATACTGCTACCATTCAAGTCAAAGGCATTTTTACCATTAATGTCATTGGAAATAGGATGGGCTCTGTGTTGCATCCTGTTGTCTCTTTGGTATTTTTAATAAATAAAAATAATAACCTCTTTAGTCTAAAGATCTCATAGTGCATTACAATGTATGTATTATTAGGACCAAGGTATATTTGTAACCACAATTTTCTTCATCACTTCATTTCTTCATTTCTTTTTAACCACTTTCCTTTATTTCCATCATTCTATTCCAGTTTTTCTTTTCTTATATAAATAACGTTACCTATTTCACCACTGTCAAGAGAGAAGTGATAAGTTTTATATTTGGCAAATGATAGGAGTGGGGATGCTGAACACAGCTGGAGTGTGTATAATAAGGCTGCAATCTTGTTACTGATGTTGGAAAACAACAACATGGTGTATATTTATATCAGTTTAATGAGGCCCTAGTCAAAATCCAGCTGTGAAAATGTGATTAATCCCCACACATTCTAAACACCAGAAAGTAAGATTATCCTGGATTAATCCTGATTTTCACATGCCTTCTTCTGTATCTTGTTGCTTTTCATTTCCAGCAAGCGACCACCAAAATATGTCAGATGAAGACTTTGGTTTTTCCAATGGTTACATTGAAAACAACTTCGGGAGAAAATGATTGAATTCCCACATAGTTCTTAAAAACAAATAACTTCATGAGTATTATGGATTTCTTTTCTTAAAAAAAAAAAAAAAAAAAAAAAGCCATAAAACCTGATACTGAATTACTGCTGTAGGTGGTGCTAGAGATATATTCATGTGTTTGCTTGCTCACAAATAGGTGTGGTTTTAACTACCTAAAAAGCATGCTTCACTTGCTTTCATACATTCATATTTTCAATTTCTCTTTTGATTAGGTACGATTTTAGAGTAGATCACGAATCCAGTCTGTAAAACAGAATAATGCCATTTTCCATTATTTAAGCTGGTTGTGTGAGAGGCATACCCTATTTTCAAATGGAAAAGTGGAATGTTCCATAGTTATTTAAAGTACAGAAAAAAGTACAGACGATCCTTTAATCCAAGCTTTTGCTAGTTTGGCCACTGAAACAAGTGGAAACTTTGCCTTTTCAGTAAGAGCTGTGCAAGGGCTTCCTTTATGACTATATCAATGACATTTGTGAAAACAGACTGTTGTCATTGACCTATTAAATTAATGAAAAAAGAAAATACTTTCCTTAAGATCACATTTTACTTATTGTTTGGGTATTAAAGAAAACAACTATTTTTGTTAAAGGGTCTCAAAATGTAATTGTAAACAGGGAATCATCATTAAGCTGGCGTATTTCCTGTGGGATCAGTTCTTGGTCCTACACTTGTTAACATTTTTATCAATGACCTGTAAGAAACATAAAATCATCACCGATAAAGTTTGCAGATGACACAAAATTAAGGGAGTGCTAAATAATGAAAAGAACAGATTGCTGATACAGAGTAATCTGGATCGTTTGATAAATTAGGCACAAGCAAACAAGTTGTATACATCTAGGAACAAAGAACATAGGCCATACTTACAGAATAGGGGACTTTATGCTGGGAAGCAGTGACTCTGAAAAAGTTTTGGGTGTTGTGGTGGATAAGCAGCTGGACATGAGCTCCCAGGGGATGCTGTTGCCAAAAGGGCTAATGTGACCTTGGATGCATAAACAGGGAAATCTCAGATAGGAATAGAGAGTTTATTTTACCTCTGTATTTGGCACTGATGTGGCTACTGTGTCAAGTTCTAGTGTCCACAATTCAAGAAGAATATTGATAAACTGGAGAGCATTCACTGAAGATTCATAAGAATGATTAAAGAATTAGAAAACATGCTGGTGTAGTGATTGAGCTCTTTGAATCTGTCTATTTAGCTTAAAAAGAAGGTTAAGGGGAGACTTGATCACAGCCTATAAGTACCTACATGGGGAACAAATATTTGATAATGGGTCTTCAGTTTAGCAGAGAAAGGTATAACACAATCCAATGGCTGGAAGTTAAAGCTAGACAAATTCAGACTGGAAATATTTTAAACAGTGGGAGTAATTAATCCTTGGAACAATTTATCAAATGTTACGGTGGATTCTTCATCACTGGTGATTTTTAAATCAAGATTGGTTGTTTTTCTAAAAGACATGATCTAAGAATTATTTTTGGGAAGTTTTATGGCTTGTGTTATAGAGGAGGTCATGCTAAATGATCACAATGGTCCTTTCTGTAATCTATGCCTTTAGATTTGAATAGGATTGTAGGCTCCAGCACAGTGATGTAGGCCTGAACCAAAGCAGGCCCAAACCATGGATACGTATTTGAAGCTTAAGGGTTAATCCTCACACTGAGAGAGAACAAAACTAGGCATTATAGATAGGGATGTTCCGGACACATTGATTGTTTGTTCATGCCACCCCAGGCTCCACTATGATAATTGACTGCTTGAACATATGAGTGGGATTATCCTGCCTAAACATTTTGTGATTTAACATTTATGACACATTGGGGCCCTGTTTGTGAACATCTACGTATGAATGTTTGGGAACATCCTGAAATCTAATTGTGATCATTTACAAGTGAAGAAAAGTGCCCACTGTCTATGAAGAATGTGGTTGATGTGTAAATCATGGGGCAATGAGAGGACAAATAAGATTTCTTTTATTTCCTTTTAGTAAAATTGGTATTAATAGAATTGGTGTAGGTATAAGGATTTTATTATGTTAGTAAGTAAGTATAAGATAATGCACCAATGTAATGGGATAATTCTGAATACCTAGTGGGGATATCTGCATTCCATAATCAGAAGATGGGGTCTGAGGTGGAGTAAAGATGGTCAGGACCGGCACAGAAACAGCTGATCAAAATTTATTTTATTATTAATGGTATTATGGAAGTGCATAAGGGCCTCAGTCATGGACCAGACTCCATTGTGCTAGACACTGTGCAACCATGTAATAAAGAGCCAGTCTCTGTTCCAAAGAGCTTACTATCTAAAGAGAAGGGAAGACAAAAACATGTGAGCACAAGAAACAGACATATGGAACACAAGGAAAGAATAAGACAACGCTGGCTACTGACAATAGAGAGACACATAGCAGCAGGAGGTGAGGAACAAATTACTAGAACTCTAGGACGAAGCAGAAGCAGCAGGACCTATAGTCCTGAGTAGATGAGGTGAAGCTAGAAAACTAGGGGTGCCAAAATAAACAGGAGAAAAGTGGGGAGAAAAAGTTTGGGGGAAAGAGATGGAGGTCTTTTGTGTGGGGAGGAGGAGGAAAGCACGGCACATGCAAATGAGATCCTTAGAGGGCAGAAAGATGAATAGATGTCCCTGAAATGATGGCTGGGGGCTTAGAGAGGGAGGGGAAAAAGCAATGGGATGGCTAGGTCAAGAAAGGAAGAAGGGAAAAGAGAAGCCGATGGGACGCAGAAGCCCTAGCAAAGGCTGGTAATAGTGCCATACCTTTAAGTTTACAGAGTAGAACGATGGTACAGCTATTAGTGTGCCGGTTTGTTAACTGAGAGACCTCAGTCCAATTCCCTGCTCTCCCACAGACTTGGTCAACTCATTTAGTTTCTTTGTGCCTCCATTCCCCATCTATAAAATAGGGCTAATAATAGTTCCTTACCTCACAGGGGTGTTGTAAAGGTAAATACATTAAAGATTGTCGGTGATCAGACAGTAAAGTAAGGGGCACCATATAAGTACCATCGATGGAATGGAGCCAAGAGGTGAGGAGCATCAGAGAACTGGGAATGGTGAAGTACAGAAAGAATGAGAGGGGAAGAAAAGAGGAGAGTCCACTCATCAAAGAAAAAAGAGCCAAAGAAAGGATCAAAACGAGATGAAGGAAACACATATATTTAACTTCTTATTTCTGGGAACACAAGCCCAGTATGTTAAGTATTAATACATGCTTTTTAAATTTTCTCTTTTAAGATAATGTGGAAAGTGATTACCTTCTTTCCAGCTGAACATTTCAAAGGGGAAAAAACTCAATCATTGTGTAAAACTGAAGTCTAGAATTTTTGTCAGCCAGTGATATGCTAAATGCTAAGTTTTGTGTCATGGAATATATTCTCTCTGTGAATTCAAGGAGTGAAGATTGTGGGTAGCATTTAATGTTCATGCTTGTTGCATTTTAAAAAATATTTTAAACTTTGACTGAACTTGACAGGATATCCATTTAACTGGTTTTTCTGTGGAGACGGTGTGGAACACATTTTCCCTAATCATATCCACTCGTTGCCTGTAATAGGGTGATGAGAGGGCCATAAATAGTAAATAACCACAGCATTGCTTCACATCATCTAGCAAGCTGTATGTTCCACAATGGAGCTTTGTTGCTTATTCCCCTAAAGCATGTAAGTATATTACCAGTGTTTTCTAAGATACATCAGGGGGACAAGGTCTAAGTGAAATGAAAGAATTACAGCAGCAGCTGAGCAAGGCTAAGGAAACAGCCTCCACACAGTGAGCTGCAGTGCCATTGAAATTACAGCCTCTGAGTGCAATTGTCTCCAAAGGAATAATGTGAAGTCTAGGGAATTGGGGAAAAAAACTAGTTAGAATCAGAGAAATGTAGAACTGGAAGGGACCTCGACTCGACTAGGTCATCTAATCCAATCCCCTGCACTGAGGCAGGACTAAGTATTATCTGGACCATCCCTAGATAATACTTAGTATGTATATGTAAATATAGAGTATATTCCTTCCCTTCTACTACTATGTTTTTGAGAACAGGGAGGCTATTACAGTCCTGAATATACTAGTGAATAGGGAAAATTTTGAAAACTCTTAAGTCAGATTCGAATCTCAGTTGCAACGATGTAAGTCTGGAATAATTCCATTTAAGTCATGGTTCACACTAACTGGGTAAGATCCTGCTTTGCATTGCTCCAGTGGCAGAAAGGAATCTTCATGCTAGGAGAGCCAGCTCCTTGAGAATTCCCTTGGTGAGTGGGAATCCAAGATATCATAGAGATTCTGTATCAGCCCCTGCAGTGCATATTACTCTTCTGCCTAACTCCCAGTATAAGGCGAATTGGCAAGGGTGCACCAGGACCACCCCTATGCACCCCATCCCCTTCAGGCCATGGGCAACTGGCTGAAAGTCAGAGTAGCCCTGAGGTTGCTGGGTGGCACTAGATATGGCTCTGGATAAAAGATTCAGCATCATTTCTAGATGAATGGGAAATGGGAATGAATTTATTAATTTCATCTCCTTTAGTACACACGACAAATAGGCTTTCAGAGTATCCACTTATTTTTCAAGTGGTTTGGATTTCTTATATACACCCCAGTCCAGAAAATGGATCGATATGGGCAGACTCTTATAATGGCATGGATCCTTTTATAGGGTTGACCATTAAAGTGTGGAAAATATTTAGAAAATATTTCTTGTAAACGTAGTTACTGCTTCATTGACTTCAGTGAGACCACTGGCCTAAGTAAGGAAAGGAGGATTGGCCCATTGCTATTTAATAATAGTTTATATTTTATTTCTGTGTATTTTTGCTTTGTTGTATTTATAAATAAGAACATACAGATATAATTTTAAAAGATAAAAGCTCCATGACAAGACAGTAACTTTTGTTCAAAGCCTTACTTGTGTAATCCTTAGATGTATAGATTATAAGATCAGAAGGGGCCACTGTGATCATTTAGGCCATGGATACACTACAGAGCTCACAGCAGCACAGCTGCACAAATGCAGCTGCGCTGCTGTAGTGCTACTAGTGCAGACTCTCTAAGCCAATGGGAGAGAGCTCTCCTGTCGACTTAATTACTCCAGCCCCCGCGAGCATCAGTAGCGCTGTCCACACTGGTGCGTAGGTTGGTGTAAATTACGTTGCGCAGGGGGTGGCTTATTCCCACCGCTGAGCAACATAATTTATACCAACATAAGCTGTGGTGTGTACATCGCCTTAGACTGACCTGCTACATAACATAGGATGTGATATACCTTGACTTTAGCAAAGCTTTTGATACTGTCTCTCACAGTATTCTTATCAGCAAGTTAAAGAAGTATGGGCTGGATGAATGGACTATAAAATGGATAGAGAACTGGCTAGAGCATAGGGATCAACGAGTAGTGATCAATGGCTCCATGTCTAGCTGGCAACCAGTCACAAGCAGAGTGCCCCAGGGGTCAGTCCTGGGGCCGGTTTTGGTCAACATCTTCATTAATGATCTGGAGGATGGGGTGGATTGCACCCTCAGCAAGTTTGCAGATGACACTAAGCTGGGGGGAGTGGTAGATACCCTGGAAGGTAGGGATAGGATACAGAAGGATCTAAACAAACTGGAGCATTGGGCCAAGAGAAATCTAATGAGGTTCAAGGAAAAGTGCAGAGTCCTCCACTTAGGAAGGAAGAATCCCATGCACAGCTATAGACTGGGGACTGACGAGCTAGGCAGCAGCTCTGCAGAAAAGGACCTGGGGGTAACAGTGGATAAAAAGCTGGATATGAGTCAGCAGTGTGCCCTGGTTGTCAAGAAGGCTAATAGCATATTGGGCTGCATTAGGAGGGGCATTGCCAGCAGGTAATGGGAAGTGATTATTCCCCTCTATTCGGCATTGGTGAGGCCGCATTTAGAATATTGTGTCCAGTTTTGGGCCCCCCACTACAAAAAGGATGTGGACAAGCTGCAGAGAGTCCAGCGGAGGGCAACAAAAATGATTAGGGGGCTGGGGCACAGGACTTATGAGGAGAGGCTGAGGGAACTGGGCTTGTTTAGTCTGCAAAAGAGAAGAATGAGGGGGGATTTGATAGCGGCCTTTAACTACCTGAAAGGAGGTTCCAGGGAGGATGGGGCTAGGCTGTTCTCGGTGGTGGCAGATGACAGAACAAGGAGCAATGGTCTCAAGTTGCAGGGGGGGAGGTCTAGGTTGGACATTAGGAAAAAGTTTTTCACTAGGAGGGTGGTGAAGCACTGGAATGGGTTACCTAGAGAGGTGGTGGAGTCTCCATCTTTAGAGGTTTTTAAGCTGAGGCTTGACAAAGCCCTGGTTGGGATGATATAGCTGAGGTTAGTCCTGCTTTGAGCAGGGGTTGGACTAGATGACCTCCTGAGGTCCCTTCCAACTCTAATATTCTATGATTCTATGATTCTATAGGCCATAGACCTTCCCTGAAATACTTCCCATTTAAAATAGAGCATACCTTTTAGAAAAAAACAACCAATCTTCATTTTAGAGTTGCCAGGGATTGTGAACCATCACAACCCCTGGTAAATTGTCCCAATGATTAATTTCCCTTGCTGTTAAAAATGTATACCTTATTTCCAGTCTGAATTTGTCATACTTTTGCATGTAGTCTCATTAGCTTCAATGGGATTGCTTACGTGAGTTAGTCTTACTCACATAAGGATCTGGTTTATAAGGTGCACATACAATGCTATGAATTCAGTATTATTTTCCATAAGTTTAAATTCAGAGTTAAAACATCTAGCAACAATATCAATGGCAGCTTTAAATTATTAAGAGACATAGGATCAGCATGAAATGTCATTACAAGTGTTTAATTTCAGAAGAAAACTGAAATATGTAATTGATAATCAGCATACTCAGATCGTTTGTTTACTACATTACAAACATTTTGAATACACTACATGTATCAAACAGCATGCTACTGCTTTATTACTTTGGGTTCCAATTTGTAATACTGTAACATCGTAAGCCATTGTAATGGGAACAGTTTGCAGAAAGCAGAAAAAGCTATGTTAATTACGTGGGTTGTACAATATGCATGTTATATCCTGGGTGGCTGCAAGGGGTGCAAAGCAATATTGTTCACACAGTTCCCTGTTTTATTCTCTATTGTGACCAGCTGACAGAACTAGAAGGGTGCATTACTTGATAGAATAAACATCAAGAAGCCTCCAGGGGTTCTTTCACTTCATTCATTTTATTTTAGCCCATTTAGCAATAGTAGTTACAGCTCTACAGCCCTAATAAATGTTCAAGTGAAGTAATGTTATAGTTCTAAAAGAAGTAAACCTGCTGCGCCAAACACAATCATATTCATGTTCCATTGATGGGGACACACAATAAAATGTACATAACAGCATAGAGAAAACTACTTACCAAATGATCAAAATGAAGCAAAGTTGAATCTCTTCCTGAAACAGCTAATACTTCTTGTTTCCATTTTGTGTGTTGTATTTAATTCTAAGTAATTCATTAATATAATCATATGAATATAACCATAAAAGGAAGTTTTTCTGGCATATCACAATGCACGTTTTCCTTTAAGAAAACACTATTCTATCTTTCTATCTTCTTATCTTGCCCCGATTACCGTCTGAAAGGTTTTTTTTATTTGCTTTATTTGCTTCATCCAGTAGAAAAGCAATGATGGATTCATATTTGACATGATTTGGAATAGTTGAAGAAGTTTAACATCCTGGTAAGAGCTTCAAAGTGTTCTCTTCTTCCTACTAGCATCAGCTAAATCTTCCCTTAATTTTGAACCAGTTGCTTTTCCTCCATATCCCTAGCTCTTTCAGATAATGTAATATTTAGCTGATGGTGGCCTGTTGGCTGTTAGCCAATACATGTGTGTTATATATATTGCACACCATATTAATATGTATAGCACATTGTATATATGTTAGAAAAAAGTTTTGTATTTGATTGGTTTTATGCCTACTCTTGTTCACTAATACTAAGTATCCCATAAATAACACTTCACATAGCTGAAGTCAGCTTTGCCATTAGCAAATATTAAATCAATCAAAATCAAGTACAGGTGCCTTCACAGGCAACTGGCTTGGAATGTAGTAACCAAATCAGAGATAAGAAAAAGTTCAGAACAAAACAAGTTAAGGAACTGTTATTAAGTGGTGGATTGGACTTTAGTGAGGTACAGAGAGTTTTGTAACTTGTAAAACCATATGATAAATAATAATTTTAAATTTCAAAGCACACCTTATGTGTAAAGTGAACATGCTGAGAGGCACAAATTGCTTGCCATAAGGAGAGTAAGTATGTCTCATTTTTATATTGTACTGCTTTGTCCTTAGATAATAAACTTGGCTAAGTTTGGTTATTTTGTCTCAAACATTTTTAAGAACAAATCGCAAGTGTAGTCAAACTATTGGCTTACAATTAAGCAACAGTGCCATCAATAAACTGGTCACATTAGAGTCTCTGTGTTCTCATGAACTCTCCTAGTGGTCCCATATATAGTATGGACCAGGATAAAGCATTGTCTACTCACATGGTGTTGGAACCATCATAAGAATGGTTCATATATTGTGAATAAGTTCGGAAAGGCCAGGATATTTATCCTAGGCTCTCTGTTTTTGGAATAGTCTTTGCTTGGCATGGATGCTGCCTTGCTGACTTGTTCTTTTGTAAGTTTTCTCAAGGAAATTTTCAGCTGCTGTGTAGACAAAGGTGGTGTTTTGAACACAGAATGTTTCTAAATTGGAAAATATTGCATAACAAAAGGAAGTTATATATACAGAATGTATTGCCTAAAGGCATTTACGGAACAACAGCAAAGTCCCTAAATTAAGTAAGTGGTAGATGGCTTCGTCAGCACACAGGATCAATACATGATCAATGGAAATAAGCCAATTAGAAAAGAGGTATGATAATATAGAAATACCATAGACAGCAAAAGTTATGTAAATTGAAGCTTGCACATGTGTATTATATGAGTTATATAAGATACATGTTTAATGTTGATTGGAGGAAAATTTTGATTATATAATTTGGATAGATATAAATATGCTAGAATATAAAGGAGTAAATGATGCATTGTAGGAGAAATCCATCATGGTCTACCTATGCACCAGGAAAAGGTATCTGGCCTTTGTCTTATTTCTGCCTATCTGTCCATTGCTTCTATAGTAATTGTAACCAAAATATGTGATTTTTCTTCAAATAAAAGTTTGAATTAATCAACGTGAGGGCCTTGGCCTGAATGTGTTATACCACAATAAACAATGGTGTGCACTTCATGAGTAGTCCAAGGACTGCAATATCAGGCCCTCTGTGTTTAAAAAGAGAGGGGAGAGGCTGGATCTGTGAAGGAGTCCATGTCTGAAGACTTTTGGGAATAACAAGGAATTACCCATTATAACTTCATATGAACCGCCCATAAAATATAAGAGAAGCTGGTTTAGTGACGTACCATTTACTTCTGCTAGTTGTTTCATGTTAGGCTGGATCTTCTTCCCCCCCCAAAAATGAAAAATATGGGGCTTGATTGGTTTTTTATTTACATAGGTGTATCATAGAATCATAGAATCATAGAATATTAGAGTTGGAAGGGACCTCAGGAGGTCATCTAGTCCAACCCCCTGTAAATTGTAAGTAACTCTTATGATGTCTCTCTAACTGTCTGATAGGAATCTATGGAAGTTAAAATCTGTTAAAACATAGTAGAAAAACACTTAAAATTAATTAGAAAATATTTTGAGACATTAAATACATTTACAGCCCTATTGAAGATGGATGGGTGAACCCCAAGGAAAACATTCCTACTGTAATTTATCTCAAGATGAATCACAGTAGACTTTGTCCTTCAATCTCACCCACAACTGATCTGGGGGTGAAGCCATAGATAAATTCATACAAAGGGGACAAATATGGCAACATGTATTGTCTAGCCCTCAGGATTTTTTTCTGTCATACACATTCCATTTGCAACCATTTTTCGTCAGATAACCCACAACTCTAGATTTTTGCCCTGTATTGAAGATAAAAGGGAGGAAGAGGAGATTCGGAATATTTGTCCATTAGTAATACTCTGAGTTTATAATACCAGTGCTTTTAACCTATTAGATAAATGAAGATATTTTTGTATTATTGTACACTACCTGATTCTGCTCTCACTTACATCTGTGTCTATCTGCAGTAACTCCATGGAATTCACTCTAGCTGTTCCAGATTTACATGGATGTAAATTAGATCAGAATCTGACCTACCATCTGCATTTTGTCTTGATTGTTCTGATTAAAGCCTCTTTATCTCTTGTCCTCTCACAAAAATAAAATAAACCCATACTAAAAGTATATAATTTAAAACGTACACCCACAGGTCTCTTTGTGCAGTCTTTATTTCTATCCAAATATTCATCCATCCATTTATAGAAATATATTGTTTGTAAATCCCAAAAAGAGTTTAGCTAGAAAGAAAATAACCTAACTGTGTTTGTTCAGGCAAAAATATCCTTTCAGAACTGCACAGACAATCTTGGCTTTGATATTTGGCTCTTCCTAAGACCTTATCCACAATGGAACAACTCTAGTTGATTTCAGTGGGATCTTGATCAAGCCTTAAATGCATAGATATCTTCTTGCAATCACTGTAAATATCACATATATAGGGGAAGCAGATATCTGGCAGTGACATCTGCCATGCAGTTCTGAGAATTATGCCTTTCTATAATGTTATTTAGTAAGGCCTTTTCTAGTACCACTGAGGTCAGAGGGAGTTTTGCCTTGATACCATTATAACTTTAGTGAGTGCAGGATCAAGTCAATACTGAACATCACCATCTTGTTAAAATGGAGCTCTGCATAGTTCAAAACACTTATAGCAAGATAAGTCGGGGAAGGAATATTGTGGGGTTTATTGTATTCAGTGTCTTCTGAAAGCTAACATCATAAGCCAACACAAGACTAAAGTACAGAATAGAACATAGCGTTTAGCATAAAATCAATTCCACCTTTATACAATTCTATTTCTCATATGCTTTATATATTTTGTTCACTAGGCTAAACAATATTTCATTGCAAGCTAATACTGATAATTCACAAGAAAAATGTACTGTGGTCTTGTTCTCCTACCACAGGATGCAAAGAAATCCCTGAAGTCAAAAAGAGTTACTACTTTCTACAGCAGGAAAATAGGGTCCCAGTTATTCTTACTATTTCTGTTATGATTTATATTGCTGTAGGACCCCAAAGCACCTATACTTGCAAAATATGTTCAGGACTGAGGCCCCATTTTTCTAGGTGTTGTATCTGTATACAGGAAGACACAGGATATAACCCAAAGTGCTTACAATCTAAGGTTAGGTCTACACTGCAAAGAAAAACCTGCAGCACTGAACCTCAGAGTCTGTGTCGATTATCTCAGGCTCATGGGGCACAGGTTGCGGGTCTCAAAATAGCAGTGTACACATTCACATTTGGGCTTGAGCCTGGGCTCTGAGGCTGGGTTTTAGCGCCTGGGCTGCAGCCTCAGCCCAAACATCTACACGGTTATTTTGAGCCCCACAAACCTGAGTCAACTGAGCTGGGCTCTGAGACTCAGCACTGCTGTTCTTTTATTGGAGAGTAGACTTACCCTAAGGAGAAAAAAGAAAGACAAATATGGAAGGAGAACTTTGTAGCACACACAAGCAATGTGATTGAGGTGATGATGGGCATACATCTTACTAGTTCCCTTTTTCTAAAATTTACTCATTCATGTTTAATTATGGAGAGATAAGGGAGAGAGTGAACAGGAGCAAAAGAGTGGTGAAAAAGGAAGATGGTGATTCCTGAGGTAATTTCAAAATATTGCCATGAAAAACTTTATGTCCAAGTGGAGAAAGTGTATACATAAATAAAATGTATTGCAGTATTTCAAAGTATTCCGGAAAATCCTTCCAACCCATTGGGAAGTGTAGGCATACTTGGCACAGATTCCATACAGCTGAATAAATGAGCTACTATATATGTTAGGATAATTTGCTTAGATTAAAACCCCATTTTGTGTTTTTTGCAGGAAATGCCATAAATAGTTAAACTAGTCAATATCTCACTACACCTGGAATATTATAGCCTGCTCCAATATTTCCTCATTTCATGTTTTAAAAACTATGAGCAACTATGAGTCACGTGCTTTAGTGGAGCTATATCTATTGCAACAGTTAAGGATTTGTCCCTATACACATTAGCAATTTAGAGTCATTGTACATTTCTTGTGAGCTGTATCAGGTTTACTATTTTAAAATTTCTGATCAGAAGCTCTGAATTCTGTATCTATTTTTGGGGGGCACTGCTGTTCTTCTGAGAAATAACAGATCATAAATGAAATTAAATGGCATGAGACTGTTTAAGTCATGACAGTAATTTTAATGGGTTGAAACAAATCTGTACATTTAAATGAAGTCTCTCATGGTGGGATTTCATAGTGTCTGCTATCTGCTGTCAAGCCAATACCACTCTGTTGCTCAAAAAATATATATTTTTCCTTTCTTTCCTAGGCTTTGTTAAAGCCCTTCAGGAAAATGATGTCTAATGTATCAGAATTTTTTCTGGCAGGAATAAAAACAAATTAGAAGGTAATTCAGGGTACTTTCATTCAAAATCAAAGCTATCCTGCTTCCTGATATGGTACATTTCAGAGGCTGACTCAGTAAACATAAAAATAATTTACTGTGGCAGTTTAACAAAGTGTTAGTACAATGGACTATCCTCCTGTGTGTGGGAAAGATAGGAATCATAAAACGCTGAAATACATTCTGCAGCTAAACCATCAAAATCTAGAAACATCAGCTTTATAAAAACAATAATAAATATCTTTTTATATATGTGCTCAAGTGTTTTGACAAAGCCTCTAGATCTGCTGGTTTGATATAAATAAATAGCAGTAAGCAAAATGCGTATTTAGAAGGATGAAAGGTGATCACTGAGAATACTTAAATAAAAGTGAAGTCCTCTGACATTGTGAGTTAATTAAGCAATGATTTTATATACTTTCATAATATCTCCCTTTCTCTTTCTTTTTTGAATATTACTGGTATCGAGTGCAAATTTATTTTCTTTTAATTAAGTAATGTACTGAGGCTACTTAACTTTTTATCAATATTGAAATATATCTAATTTAGTCAACTATTCCATAGCTGTCCAGCATCTTGATAGATGAAAGGAGATGTGACACAGTCTGTCCATCAGTGGTGCTTAGCAATGGTATGGGAAAAGAGCCCAATGCACGAACGGCAAACCTTCTCACAGTTGCTAGAGGTCCACTCGCCAGATGGAAGTTGAAGCATACTCTACTTTCTGGCTCACCTGAGGGCCTCAGCCTGGGCTCTCTGATGGTTCTCCATGGTGACTGCACCAATCATAACCCGACTTCTCCAAACTGAACAACCATGGGCAGGATTTTCCCAGTGATCAGTGGGAATGCTGAATTTCTTGAGGCCTTGCTTGACCTTTTCGCTGTATCAGAGCTTTGGCGTTCCTCTGTGTCATGGTCAGTTCTTAAGTTGGCCATAGAGCACAGCCTTCAGCAAACGATCTTGAGGCATGCGCTCCACATGCCCCAGTCAGCAAAGCCAGTGAATATCCAGAATAGTCTACATACACTAAAGACCAGTTTTCTTCAGGATCTCGTTATTGGTGATCGTTGGTCCCAAATAACTCCAAGGATTTTTCTAAGACAGTGGAGGTGGAAACTGTTCAAATGTTTGATCATTTCCAAAGGTGTACTTAAGAAAAATAGAGAAGAAGATGCCAAAGCCACTGGATGCTAAGAGGCAACCTTGCTTCATACCAGTATCAATATTAAACTCAGATGATATTTCATTTTCATACTGGTTGGTTGCCTTCATTCCCTCATGGAATTTCTTGAATAGGGCTAACACCTTTTGTGGACAGCCAATTTTCAACAGGATTTTATAGATGTTATTCCTATTAACTGTGTTGAAGGCCTTTTGTAGGTTACCAAATGCTACATACAGAGGTGTTTTTGTTCACAGCAACAAGCACAATGTTTTGTTTTTCTTGCAACAAGCACAATGTGAAGGACTTCAGTCATGGAGAGTCCAGCTCTCAACCCACACTAGCTCTTAGGTTAGACTCTCTCAGCAAGGACTTGGAGTCTTTTCAACAGAACCCTGGCAAGCACTTTGATGACCTCGCTGAGCAAAGATATCCCTTGATATTGTTGTTGCAGTCTGCTCTGTCCCCTTTATTCTATATAGAGTAATTAGCTTTGCATCTTTCAAATCCTGAGGTATATGGCTTTCTTCCCATCAGGTGCAGAGAAGTGCATAGATGTCACTCACAAGCTTTCTCCCCACTGCCTTAAGGAGCTCCGGATGTAACTGGTTGATGCCTGATGCTTTCACAGGCACAATCTCTTTTATGGCCTTTTCTACATCTTCAAGAGTTGGTATTTGGTCCAGCTCCTGTATTGTTGGAAGCTTGAGAATGACAGCTAAGACGGTATCACAGATAATGGCATCCTTTGAATAGAGTTCTATGTAAAGCTCAGTTCATTGGTCAAGATGTTTTTGCCTGTCAGTCAATATGATACCATCTTTTGCTTTCAGGCTTATGGTCTTTTTACTAGGTGGACCATGTGCCTCTTTAATTCCATTATAGGTACCACGAAGGTCCCCTCTTTGAAAGCAAATCTAAATCTTTTTGCACAGGTCTTGCCAATACTACTGGACATATTCTCTGGTGGCTTTCTGAACTGCAGTCTTAGCCTATTTAAACTTTGAGAGTTCTGAGCTTGGTTGGTTGTTGAAGTAGACTTAGGCAAGTTTGCTTTTTCTTTTCTATAAGCGCGAGCAACAGATGTTCAGATGTGAACCAGTCCGAATATTTTTTCTTTGTTTTTCCAAAGACATCCTTGGCAGTAGCCAGTATCTTATTCTTAAAATTTTCCCATGAGATGTCAGAATCAGATAGATCATTTTCCAAAACAAGCTCAAGCCAATTATAGTACAAAGGAACATGATTAGAGATAGATGTTCATGAAAATGCTTGCTTCTTGCATCCAAATAGTTAGAAAATATCCAATGGCTGTCACGACTGCTAACATTTTTGAAATACGATATTCTATGATTACCAGAGAAGCCTCCTGGGAACTCTTCCTATCTTTTGGATACTTTGGTGTTGGAAATTTGTTTGTACTCACTTATTTGAATAAAGAAAACATACTCTCTTGATCTGAATAAGGAACTGGGAGTCAGTGATCTGAGTTTAGAAGATGACTCTGAAATGGATTTGCTGTGTGACCTCTGACAACTCTCTTAAGCTCCCTAATTATTAATTTCCCCAGCTGTACAATGGGTATAAATAATACAGAACCTATTACTACCAATGATAATTTATTTACCAAACTCAAAAGGATATAGCAAAGTTTCTTAACTACTTAGAAGATGTAGAGTGCTTTTTATTAATTATTATTATGAAAGACAAAGACAAACTGATCTTACACTGGTATCAGGCATAACTCCACCAGCATCAACAGAAGGCCATTCAATGATTACGTGGGTATGTAACTCGTGTAATTCATGTAACTCATATTATTTCTAGTCAGGATGGCCTGAAAGCACATTACAGAATCCTTTACCCCTTGGTAAAACCCCATTGATAAAATAATATAGTATAATAAGTAGAGGGAGAAGATCAGAAAGTGCTCAGATAATATGGGATAAAGTTGATACAATGAAGTCTAATAAAATAGAATAGAAAGGCACAGGGAATTTCTCCTGTTAAATATCTGTTGTCATTCAGGCATGTGTGCTGGTATGATTTCCCTTCTGGCTGCCATTTCAGTTTCTGTTGCTACCTGAATCAGCAGATCTCAATAGCACTCCCTGAGAATAACCACAGACTCAGTTCAATGGTGAAGGCATTTGGCCATTTTTATTGTAAGCGAAGCATGCTGCTAGTGCCCCATAGGAGCTACAAGTAAACTAGGACATGTATGCTTGTTACAGTGGTCCAGCTTAGTTAATGGTGGGAGTTTCCATTATCCCCAGGCCAGACAAAGATGTCCCTGCTGAGACCCTTTTCTTATACCCTGATACAAGCAAGTTTCACCTTGCGTCTCTGACATCAGATATTCTTCCATATCTTGCCTCCAAATCAAGCACAACATCTTCATTCATCTTAACATCTCTACTATTTTATGGTCAGGGGTCTCTGTACTGTCTTTCAGGATTGTGTTCATGCACAACTGCATCTTGGGGAGAGCTTGCACTGCCTCCCTGTATTGTATTGCTGTTTGGGGAGTACTTGGACTGTCTCCCAGGATTATGTTTCTATAGTTACCATGTATCAGGGAAGTTGTGGAATGCTAGTACTTTAACACTACTGTATTTCTGCTACTGCTTCTTAACAATGCCAATGCGTTAACAATGCTGTTTCTGTCAAATTCCTGTATCATTCAGTGAACTTGTAAGCTGACTTGCAGTTTCCTAAAGCCTGATTTTGGTTCAGCCTTCAGACCTTGCACCAAGCCTAATGTTATTTTCTCTTACTACTACAATATCTTCCATTCAAACCCTGCCTTCAGGCAATGTTGCTCAGATGCAGTCTTACATGTTCCATTTTCTTTAATGTCCACTGGCTAATATTTATGCATCTCTGTGACAGGGTCAGACTAAATGGCTACCAGAGAGTGCTAGAAGGCCAATATATCACCAAAGGCTCAGCAAGTCCCTTTTTCCCTGGTAGCTGAGCAGGGGTTACTCCAGGTTAATTAACACACCTGGAGCCAATCAAGGCCTTGCCCAGGACTTGTTAAAAGACTCCCCTCTAGAGAAAGGGTGTGGCTAGAGTTGTGAGAGTAAAGTGAGCTACCAGAGAATATGTGAGTAGGCAAGATGCTGTCAGAAACCAGAAGGGTTTAGGTGAAGGAGCAGAATGCTGGCAGAAGAGAACCCAGCAGGTACAAAGACTGGGGTAGGGAAAAACCTGGCCTGAACAGGTCAAAGGACCTTTCCCAGGCCTGGAGGCCTGAGGGAAAAGACACTGCCAGAAGGGAAAGATAGAACTAGACATTTGGTTCGGCACTACCATGCCCAGTGGGGCTGTCAAAAATCAAAATCCTCCCCTGGTAAGAAGGCCAGGAAGGGCCCCTGTCTGAGTGGGGTCCAAACAGTAAGTCAAGGGGCACAGGGAAGTAACCCAGGGAAGCTAGCAGTGTTCCTGAAGCCACAGCACAAGGCTGCTGCTTGTAGGGTCCCTGGGATGGGGTCTGGAGTCAAGGGTGGGACTGGGCCCTTCCCCCACAGCCATTCACTGGAGGAGCAAGAGCCCCAGCAAAGAGACAAAGGCATGTGAGAACCAGAAAGAGGACTGGGATCCAGCAGGGAGCAGCCATCTTAGAGAGGCTGTATTACCCTCCCCGACAACTAGAGGGTGAAAGAACACTAAAGGGTTAAGCAGTTCCCTGACCTACCACTAGAAGGAAGCGCTGGACCCACTGAGGTGGCGGAAGAGCTGTCACAATTTCATAAAAATCATCAGAGAAAACACAGATTCAATATAACTAATCACTGAAATTTATATTCCTCTTGGGCCTTCAATGTGGTCCAGTTAAATTAAGAGAAACTAGTCTTCAGGATTTTTCCTTTAATTCTTATAATTGTACAATGCTGTACAATTTAAAGGTTTCTGCATCTATTATAAATATTTTCCCTCTTAAAATATATTAATTGTACTTACTAAATTTATATTTTAAGTAGAAGAAAATTTTATTCTTTGTCATAAATATCACAAAATCATATCAGATGCAGAGAGATGCCCACAAGGGCTGAGCCTCGTGGCAGACAACACTGCTGCAAAGTGCAGTCCCTGCCAGCACCATTCCATGATTCCCCAAGGCTTGCCGTTTGGGAGGGCAACACCGCCCCCTGCCCTCCAGACTATGACAATGTTAAAAAGTGGGATTGTAGCCCACTGGTCCTGGCGCTGGTGACCCCCCACGTCTACCAGGGTTCTGGCACCCTTGCTCCTAATAGGGCTTGTGGGTGCAAACAATTTAATTAGTTTTAAGAGAGAGATGGACACATTTATGAGTGGGATTGTATGGCTGGGTTGCTTGTGACGGTCAGGGACAGGGCTCAGCAGTCCTGAATATCACTTCTGGTTCACTTCTTATGTTCCTAAAGCTCATCCTCCAGGGCTTCAGTCAGTCACCTGGTGGGATCCAGAGGGGATTTCCTTGCTCCTTCCCCTCTCAGCCCCATGTATTTGTGGCTTTCCTCTGAAACATCAGAGATGGCCACGGCTGGCGATGGGACACTGGACAGGGTGGGTCAGTGCTCAGGGGTGGCACAGAGCATTCAATCTGTCATATGCTTAGCTGGCTGGCTCTTGCTCACGTGCTCTGGGTCTAACTGATCATCACAGGTGGAGTCAGGAAGGAATTTTCTCCTATGTCAGTTTGGCAGTGACAATCGGGGTGGGGAATGTTCGCCTTTCTCTGACACATGGAATATGGGTCACTTATTGGGATCATCTGGGTGTATGTCCCACTTAATCAGTTTCCTGCCATTGCAGGGGCCTTGGACATTGGTGCACCTCAGTCCCTCCTATTCTCTGACTGTCACATAATATTTTAGTCTCCTGTGAGCTGTAATACTCTGGTCTAATTTCAATTGTAGGTTTAGTGTGCAGGCATTGAGTGATGTCGATGGCCTGTGGTATACAGGAGATCAGACTAGATGATCTTTTGATCCCTGAAGCTCCACGACTGTAAAACTGGGAGGGCCTCTGCATCCCAGAAGGATTCATCCTCTGGGGAAGGCACGTAGTGTTTGCACTAATGGGTTCCACTAATGGAAGGAAAATTTGAACTACAATAGAGACTCCATAGGATCCCTGTCAGCAGAGACTGACCATGGAAATAAATGAATCTCCCAGGTGCCCTGGGCACACACCCTTCCTAGCTTGTCGTAACTACTTTCTGAGGCTATGTCTACACTGCAGCACTAATTCAAATTAGCTTAATTCGAATTACAGAAAGCGATTTATAGAAAGCGCTGCAGACTGTCCACACTACAGTGTTTGTGCTGGTTTCTTGCGTCCACACTGGCCAGCCTTAATTCAAATTAGAAAGCAGTGCAATGTGGGAAGCTATCCCACAGTGCAACTAACCATAGAGGCTGTTGTGACGAGTGTCATCATCCCAAGATGCAGTGCTGCTTCCACCACCCCCAAACAAACAGGAAAAGGATTTTCATGCTGTTTTTTTACTCCCCCAGATCGCCATTGCTGCAGGCACATGGAGCCAGCTGAACTATGCTCTCATTTTGACCGTGACAAATAAATCGCAGCTTATCCTGGATTACTTTAGAACTGTATGCTGTTTGCCTTTTATGCTCCCCCCACCACCCCATGTATATTGCTTGCCTTTGATTTTTCCCTTCACCAAACGAACCCCCCCACCTATATGCTGTTTGCCTTTTATGCTCCCCCTACCACTCCCTGTATATTGCTTGCCTTTGATTTTGATTCTACAGGTGTCTGTAGAATGTAAGATAAATAACAACAGAGTCAGTTAGTATATTAATACAGTGATACCAATGTTTCCATTTCACTGATGGAAAGCATGATATAATGTATCCACATGTAGCACTGAATAAACTCTTAAGAAAGTATCAATTTCCATGATTGGCCACTGAAACAATGTAGCAAATAATTTCCTCTCACTGCTGGCATTTAAAACGCATTCACCACACGGGGAGTGGGGTGGGTGGTGAAATCTTTCAAAAGGACAACCATTAAAGGGACAAACTGCGAAGGGCTTGCTGGGCAGTTAAAACGCATTCACCATGCGGGGAGAGGGGGTGTGAAATTTTCAAACCCTTAAAGAGACAAACTGCAAAGGGTTTGTTGTGTGTGTGGGGAGGGTGATCGCAGCTTGGATTTTAAACCCATTCACCACAGGAAATGAAGATTTAAATCTTCCCAGGGCTGCTTTGGGGGAGGATACTGAAATGGGGCAACATGGGATACAGTCTGGAGGCCAATTAATTTGAATTAAGTCCCATTGCATCCACACTCACACTAATGCGAATTAACTGATGTGCTTCAGGCGCTAATCCACTTGCAGAGATGGTTTTATTAATTCAATTTTAAAGGCTCCTTAATTTGAATTAACAATGCACAAGTGTAGATGCAGGAGTAATTAATTCGAATTAAGGGACTTTAATTCGAATTAAGCCACCAGTGTAGACCAGGCCTGAGATGCACTGCCTAGTTCCATGCTCTGTGACAGAGCAGAGACTGACAATATCTTGTACCCCTTTGACAACCTTATACATAAACTTTCTGCCATGGGGAGGTCAGCCCAACTTGCAACAGTAAAGTAAATTAGAGCTCATAGTTCATACATGTTAAACCAACAATATGGATGTATGATACAGCTAGTCATCTTAAGGCTGGATGAAGAGACCTGATATGATCCACCGGTTTCAATTGTTGCCCTTCTGAACCCATTGACTTTATTCTATGCACCCAGGTATCTGATCTGATTTCTGTCCTTTTTTGTTCCCTACCATACTCAAAGCAATGGGAGAGTTTTTGCAGTTTCAAGAAGTTTATTTTGAGTAAACATCCCACTTCTATGCAAATCAAGCTGAATCTATTTACCCTTGAAAGTTATTGAGAAGTGGTTTTCATGCCAAATTTCCAAGTCCTTATTGAGGCCTTAGAGAGGAACTACTGTGAGAATATTCTTTCCAGTTATAATTCTTCTACTGATCCTGGCCAAAACCATAAAATGAAGAGACACATGAACATTAATAAATATGTTCAAATATCAATTAAACTAATAATAGATTCAGGTTAAAGTTTACATTTTGGTAAAATATCTATTGTTAATTTACTCAGTTTACATGTTCTGCTTTGTCTAAGCCCCAGTTCCTCTTGCTTTCAATGTTTTTCAGATGCAGATCTGATCCTATCTTTGGCATGTCTCTCATTTTACCTTCATAGCACTGCAAAGTTACTACAGCATGTTTTAAGGCATTCCGTTAAATAATCTTTCTAGCTGTTATTGTCTTCTACATATAATGTTAAAATGCTTTTGTGTGGTTCATGAAACCATCACAAAAACATTCTAGAATATTGATACTGTTACCTCTTTTGGCTTGAGCCACTCAAGTGTACAGAACTATGCTGGAACAGGTCCAATAGAAGCTCTGGGAACTCAACTTTCCCCCCTAGTAGTTTTGTTGTATACCAGTATTTACTGTCCACCTGTTCACATTTTACAGCATCAGTTCCCTTTTTCACTTGCTACTGCTTCTCAGAAACATTCAGCAAATGAACAGGGGTCAGTTCTTGTTTCAGATCCAAAAGAGCAAAACTGGTTTCCACCCAAGACTCCCCATCTTTCCCTTCCTAGAAAGCTACTGCATCATGTAGCATCCACTGTGTCAGCCACCCAGACTTCTTGATTAAATTCCAGAGGTACAATCTTCAAACCCAATTTTTTGATAGGTACCCTTGTTCCAGTTACTGTCTCCATTTGAGACCAATTAGGTGGTTTAGTTTTGGATCCCCTCTTCCCTAGCCTTGATAGCATGTCAGGTCTAATAGCATATGTTTGAGCCTCTGTCAACCATCCCTACACACATCACAGATCCTATAATACATGCAATTGACAAACTCTCATTACGGTTGTTTTACTGTCATAACCTAAATAAAAAATCTGGGGCTAACCCTGTACCTCCAAGCTTTGTGTCTTGTGTACCCTTTAGCTTGGTGTCCCCTCTTTTCTGAGGCTGGGAGAGAGTCTTTCATCAATAGCTATTAGCCAGGATGGGCAGGGATTGCTGTTTGCCAGAAGCTGGGAATGGGCAATGGATGATCACTTGATTACCTGTTTTGTTCATTCTCTCTGAAGCACCTGGCTTTGGCTACTGTCAGAAGATAGGATACTGGGTTAAATGGACCATTGGTTTGACCCAGTATGGCAGTTCTTATGTTCTTACTAGACACTTGTAACAGTCTGTCTTGGTCATGGGTGGTGGGTGAAACTTCCCTGGGAGAGGCTAGCTCCCTGTCCCACCTCTTCCACCCATGGCCCCACACACACTCCACCCCCACTCTGCTCCAGAGCGTGCCCTCTCCCCTACTTTGTCCCCTCTCCCAGTGGAGGGACATAACGAGTGGCGGGCAGGCAGTCTCATGGAGCTAGGGGTAAAAAGGGACACTGAGTGTTGGGTGGGGAGTCTCAAAGTGGAGGGAGGTGGAGGAGACCTTCATGTCTGCCGCTCACCATGTCCCTCCTCTCCTCTCTCAGTGTACCTCAAATGTGTAACAATCCTTCTTTTTGTGGCCAATTTTCTCATAGTAGGAGCATTTAACTGAATTATTCCCTTCCATTTTTGCATTATTGACAATTTCCCTTGTTTTACAAACCAAATGGATTATAATGTAAGTTACATGAATACTAATGTGATCATTAGCCAGATTATAACCCTTCTTTCATCATACATATTAGACACAGAGCTGTACTTACAGGGCCCATGATGATCAGCTTCTATCTTCCTTCCTAACAACTATTTCCTCTTCTGGTGCACAGCTGCAAGAAAAGATTCAAGTTCTGCGGCTTCTTGGAGTGTCTTTTGGCCTTCTTTCACTGATCTTGATCTGCAAGTCCAAGTCCAGTTGATTGTCAAGAAATTGGTCCATCACCAGTTTATCCTGAAGGCCTTTGTGGAGTCTGGGTTTTTTGCATTATTTGAGGTAGGACAGCCTGACCTTTCCCTCTGCTCCTCTATGGGTTCCAAACCAGGTAGAAAACTTGTAAATGTCCTGCTTTCCACTGTGGTCAGTGATCCTATGATTTCCTTCTGTAGCTGAATTTTTAGTTCCATAAATCCTAGCTGCGGGTCATCTTGATTGGCAAATTCCAGATTGGCTCCACTATTTCATGGAGAAACTTCTGGTCTATGATAAACAGATTGCTGATCACCTCAGCAATCTGCTTTACCACTCCAACATGGGTGTGTTGCAGCTGGGTTTCTTAGTCTGTTCAGGCATTTTGCAGTTGCTGCTCCCTCAAGGAACTCAGCTACAAGTCATCTCTGAGCCCTTTCTGGGAAACCTCCAACTCCTGTTTTAGGTCTTGTTTTTTATTTCTGCAAGCACCTCCATGATCTATGCCATCTTGGTCAACATGAAGCTCACAGTCTCTCTATCTCTCTCTCTCCAGGAAACCAGATCCCACCCTTGACACCAGTGTTTACACTTGTCACTTCTGCTATTTTAAGATAAAATTCCAGATCTTCAAAGGTATTTAGATGCCTTATTCTAGATGCCTAATGCCCAGGATTTAGGAGTCTAAACATATTTGAGGAGCTGGGTATAAGGACCTGATCCTGCACCCATTAACAGAGAGTGACCCTTGTATTGGTGTAGGGTCCCATTTAAGCCAAATGGACTCTGCAGAATGAAGGGGTCGGTGTTAGCAGATTCCATTGATGGCTCATGGCCCATATTTAGATTTTAAGAAACATCATAAAGTTTAATGTGAAGCGTTGTACTCCAAATCCCACAACTCTAATTCAGGCAAAACATCCTGAGTTCAATGAGGGCTGTGCCAGAGTAAGATCTAGAGATCAGATTATCTCTTTATTGTATTTTACAGCTGTTCAACAATTAAAAAAATTAATCGTGCTTAATCACAAGATTAAACAACCCCATTTGTGATTAATGGCAGTTTTAATCACACTGTTAAAAGAATACCATTTATTTAAATATTTTTGGATATTGGGGGAGGAGTATGTGTGTGTTGGGGGGAAGTGTGTGAGGCAGAATGTGTGTTCAGCGCTCTTTCTCTTTAAGCAGAGCACTCACCAGCCTGAATGCTTGTCCAGACAGCAGCAGCCACCACCAGTAGCAGCATAGACAAGTTTCCTGTCCCCACATCCCAGCTCAGTGAAAACCGGGTACATGGCACACCCCGACATCAGTTCCCCCACCCTGGTCTCAAGCAGGTTGGTTAGGGGAGGCTCTGGTGTATAAATAACATGTTAAAAATAATGTGTTAATTTGTTTTGAGTTAGTTGCATGCATTAACTCTGATTGACAGCCCTATTGTATTTATTTTTACTTTCAGATATGGGATGAAAAGAGCAGAAACCCCAGTTTGTTGGCCTAGATTTTGTCAGAAAGATGTCATCCTCCTTTTCCTCTGGCTCCTGCAAGTCCCTATGTGTGACCTTTGCATAAAATCATAGAAGATTAGGGTTGGAATGGACCTTAGGAGGTCATCTACTTCAACCCTCTGCTCAATGCAAGACCAACCCCAACTAAATCATCCCAGTTAGGGCTTTGTCAAGCCGCACCTTAAAAACCTTTAAGGATGGAGATTCCACCACCTCCATGAGTAACCCATTCCAGTGCTTCACTACTCTCCTAGTGAAACATTTTTCCTAATATCCAACCTAAACTTCCCCCACAGCAACTTGAGACCATTGTTTCTTGTTCCGTCATCTGCCATCACTGAGAACGGCCTAGCTCCATCCTCCCTGGAATCCCCCTGCAGGTAGTTGATGGCTGCTATCCAATCCCCCCTCACTCTTCTCTTTTGCAGACTAAATAAGACCAGTTCCCTCAGCATCTCCTCATAAATCATATGTCCTAACCCCCTAATCATTTTTGTTGCCTTCCTCTGGACTCTCTCCAATTTGTCCACATCTTTTTTGTAGAGGGGGGGCCAAAACGACACAATACTCCAAATGTGGCCACACCAGTGCCAAATAGAGAGGAATAATCACTTCCCTTGATCTGCTGGCAATGTTCCTAGTAATGCAGCTCAATATGCTGTTAGCCTTCTTGTCAATGAGGGCATATTGTTGATTCATATCCAGCTTCTTGTCCACTGTAACCCCCAGGTCTTCTTCTGCAGAACTGCTGCTTAGCCAATTGATTCCCAGTCTATATCAGTGCATGGGATTCTTCCAAACAAAGTACAGGACTCCACACTTGTCCTTGTTGAACCTCATCAGATTCATTTTGGCCCAATCCTCCTATTTTTCTCGGTCACTCTGTATTCTATCCCTACCCTCCAGTGTATCTACCCCTCCTCCCAGCTTAGTGTACTTTGCAAACTTACTGAGGGTGAAATCCATCCCGTCCTCCAGATAATTAATGAAGATATTGAATAAAACTGACCCCTGGGCACAGCTGAACAAAACTGACCCACTAGGGCACCCTGGGGCATTCTTTTAAAGTGACAAATCTAAGGAACTGTCCCAGATTGAGATGTCAATAGAGGAGGTTTGGGAACAAACTGATAAATTAAAAAGTAGTATGTCATCAGGACCAGATGACCAGGACCAGATGGTATTCACCTAAGAGTTCTGAAGGAACTCTGATATGAAACTGCAGAACCACTATCTTGTGGTATATAATTTATCACTTAAATCAGCCTCTGTAATCAGATGATTGGAAGATAGCTAATGTAACACCCATTTTTAGAAAAGGCTCCAGAGGTGATCCTGGCAATAATAGGCTGATATGCCTAACTCCAGGCACCAGACTGTGAGCGTAGAGATTGGAGGTTGAACACTGCAGACAGCGTGGAGGAGGAAAGAGCAGATGGGAGAAAGGCCCAAGAGTTCCAGCAGGAAAAGGAGAGGAAGATGTGACAAGACATAACGGGACTTCTCTGGCAGCAAACACAGATGCTGAGACTCTTGTGAACCTAAAGGTTCAACAATCACAGGCTCACCTCCTTTGCAGAACTCCATGATAGCACCTCTCTACACTGCCCCCCCACACTCAACATGCCACATGGCATCAAGAGCCACCTCCCTTTGAGTACAGTCCACAACAGGGGACATTAAGGACAATGACAGCTTCACATACAATGACCTATAAAAGCCACAGTTGCTGTATTTGTAGCTGAAATGGACATGAATATACTTTCCCCTTGTTAAGTTCTGTTCCTTTAATTTATTAAGTTTTTAATGTGTTTACTTTCAAATTGCATTGATTTTTTTCCTTGCACTTCCTTTGTTACTCAATAAAATTCTATTATTTGGAAAATAATTCATCTTTATTAGTTCACAACATATGCTGCACAGTGTCTAGCAGTATTGAGAGCACTGCACTATAGAGTAGTGATTGTTATTGTATGTGTGACAACTCATAGAATCAGTGACAACCACAGAGTAATATTCTTAAATGTACAGCAAGCACCACAAAATTAATAGGTGCATTGACAGTGTTTTATTCATAGATCTACACCAGTGGCTCTCAACCCTTCCCAACTACTGTGCCCCTTTCAGGAGTCTGATTTGTCTTCCATATCCCCAAGTTTCACCTCACTTAAAAACTACTTGCTTACAAAATCAGACATGGAAATAGAAAAGTGTCTCAGCACACTGTTACTGAAAAATTGCCTACTTTTTCATTTTTACCATATGATTTTAAAATAGATCAATTGGAATATAAATACTGTACTTACATTCCAGTGTATAGTATATAAAGCAGTATGAACAAGTCATTGTCTGTATGAAATTTTAATTTGTACTGACTTTGCTAGTGCTTTTTATGTAGCCTGTTGTAAAACCAGGCAAATATCTAGATGAGTTGATGTGCCTCCTTGAAGACCTCTGCGTACCCCCAGGAGTAAATGTATCCCTGGTTGAAAACCACCAATCTACACCAAGCCCCACATAATTCCTAACAGGCCCCATAACAGCAGAGCTAGGTAGAGCATAGTACACCATAATTCATTACTGTGGCTCACTGTTAAAGCCATATAACTCCAAGTTGAGCTCTTCTAATAGCTCTTGTATCTGGCTGTTTAAGCTCAGTATACAGCCACTCCACCTCAGCCCTCCACCCCAGTGGCAACTTTTCCCTCTTTGCTTCAAAGATATTATACAGGACGCAGCAGGCAGCTATAACAACTTGGGGTTTTGGTTTTTTTTTACTTAGGTCAAATCTTGTGAGTATCCAATGTCAGCATCCGTTCATGCTACCAAAATCACATTAAACTGTCATTCTACACTTGCTGAGATGATAATTGTATCTTGCTTGGTGCTGTCAAGGTGGCTGATGTATGGCTTCATGAGCAAGGGGCAAGCTGGGTCCCCCAGGATTACTATTGGCATTTCAACATTGTCAGCAATAATCCACCAGTCGGGAAAGAGAGTCCCTACTTATAGCTTTCTGAATAGTCTTGTTCTACTTCGAGTGATTGCTCATATCCATTCCCATATAGGTGTGTGCGTGCCCTGTGCACTGGTTCCCGGAACTTTTTTGCCCATAGCAATTCCCATAGGGCTGGCTCCAGTGCCCCCTGGAGTGCCACACTCATGCCGCAATATATCAGGTGCCGCCGGCCCTGAGGGCCCTCAGTTCCTTCTTTCCGCCCGTGACGGTTGTTGGAACGTTTGCCTCTTGCTAACAGCAAGTAGCTTCCCCGTTCTTCATTGTTGTAATTAGTTTATAGTCAGTTAAGTTTCCATAGTTAAGTGTTAGATAATAGATAGATAGCCCTCAGGGGCTTAAGGTTGGGCCATGCCTGGCTCAACCAGTTTTAAGGCTTTCCCAGTGAGTGACCCTCACGACTGCTGCCTCCGTTATCTTGGGGAGCAGCACCGAAAGGACAAATGTAAAATTTGCAAGGCCTTCAAGCCGGGGACCAAGAAGGAGAGGGACACCCGCTTGAAGGCCGTCCTGATGGAGTCTGTGCTTTGGCCGGACTCCAAACCAGTGTGATCCCCGGAGGCACCGAGTGTCTCCTCGGTGCACAGCGTCCCACCGGCACCGGAGTGCCAGCAACCTTCGGTGCTGAGGAAGAAGAAGCAGCAGGCGGCCGCTCCCAAGGACTCCCCCACGCCACTGGTCGGGGCGGGGGCTAGTCAGGAGATGCCCCAGCCACGTGCCGTGGAGAGTACTCCGGAGAAGCGACACCACTACAGTTCCGCCTCGTGTGGGGATCGCACCTTGGGGTCTCATACCCTGGCACTGAGTCCAGCATGGCACTGGTCTCGATCCCCGGCAGATAGCCCGGCGTGGATCCTGGAACCCGACTAGACCCAACATGCCCGACGCTGGTCTCGTTCCCCGGCATGCAGCCCGGCGCGGAGCCTGGCGACAGAGGAGGCTCGACGGCACCGGTCCCGACGCCGGACCCGCAGTCTGCCATGGCTCCCATCGCCTGGGGAGACCAAACGAGCTCGGCACTGGTACAGATCCCCGGCTCACAGCCCAGTATGGATCCTGGTACCTGAGGATAAGGACAGGCGACGCCGTTCCCGATCCCTGGCACGCCTGCCGGCACCAGCAGACACAACATAGGCACCGGTCCTGACCCAGAGTCGTAGCCCGGCGCGGATCCTGGTACCGAAAGACTAGGCACCGACGGCACCAACGGCACCTCGCCATCGCTCGGGATTTTCGGAGCCGGGGCGGACAAGTCACGGCCTGCACCACTCCCAATCCCCTAGGGGCAAGCGCCAGTACAAGACCTTGGTGCGCAGCCGGAGATCATGCTCCAGCTCCTCTAGCCGCTCGCCCCCTGTCGGCATCGCAGGCATCGGCACCGACGCTCCTCTTCATCATCTTGGAGCAGGTCATCGACCCGGGTGGGCAGGGGCCACAAGTCTCGTCGGCACCTCTCCAACAGCTCGGGGTCCCGCGCCCGCCAGGACGCTTCCCAGTCGGCACCGGGACCGGCACCAGCGTGGCCTCAAGGACCATGGCAGTGGCCATACTGGGGGCAATGGGGGCTCAGATGGGCCAGAGTATGGTTTCGGTCCAGTCATCGGTGGTCCAACCAGCACCCTCTCCTCCAAGCCAGCCGGGCAAGGGCCATTCCTTGGAGGAGGAATCGGACCCTCAGGAGGATCCCTCCATGGGGCCCCTCCCACATTCCTCCTCGTCCTCCCCTGATGATGCAGCCGCCAGGGACCGTAGGGCGCCAGTTCCTGACTTTAAAGCATACCAGGAACCGTTTAAAAGGATGGCAAGCAACTTGAACCTAGAGCTCAAGGAGCTCTCTGAGGAGGAGGACTGCCTCTTTGGTGTGTCTGGGGCGGCAGGGCCATCCAGAGTCACCCTGCTGGTGCACAAGAGGGTCTTGAAGCTGGCCAAAGCCCTCTGGCAAACCCCAGCCTCGGTCACCTCTACGTCCAAGGGCGCCAAGAGGAAATATTATGTTCCCGCAGAGCGGTTTGACTTCCTATACAACCACCCTGCTCCGGGATCACTCGTGGTTGATGCCGCCAACCAACGAGACAGGCAGGGGGCCCGTGCCAACACCCCCAAAAATAAAGATAACAAAAAGTTGGACCTTTTCGGCTGCAAGGTCTATTCTACAGGGGGCCCTCCAGCTTAGGATTGCCAACCACCAGGCGCTCCTCGGCCGTTATAACGTGAATCTTTGGTCCTCCTTGCAGAGGTTCGCACAGGCATTGCCCCAAGACCAGGCGGCAGATTTCACCACGGTCATCGAGGAGGGCGTCGCAGTGGCAGGGGCGGCCCTACAGTCAACCAGCGACGCAGCAGATGCCGCTAGCAGAGCGATGGCGTCGGGCATCGTGATGCAGAGGTGTGCTTGGCTGCAGTCTTCGGGGCTGTCACAAGAGGTCCAGCAATCCTTCCAGGACCTGCCATCGAACGGTGCTGGCCTCTTCCCTGAAAGGACAGATGACAAACTGCACACCCTCAAAGACTACAGGGCTATATTGAAGTCGCTAGGGCTTTACACCCCGCAGGCCTCGAGGTATCAGTTTTGGCTGCAAGCCCAGCGCCAGCCGCAACTTGCCCCTAGGCTGCCTCTCAGACCTGCTCAAACCCGGAGGGGCCGGGACAGATATAGGCCACCTAACCGCCATGACCGCCAGGGATCCTTGGTGGGCCCCCAACAAGGCCCAGCCAAGGGGAATAATAACAAGCGGTTTTGATTGATGGTGGCACTCTTCCCGTCCCACTGGATCTGACCCTACCGTTTACCCACAGGCTCAGGCCGTACTACACCAAATGACAAAACATCACCTCAGACCGCTGGGTCCTCGGTGTAGTCTGCAGGGGCTACGCCCTGCAATTTACGGCCTTCGCCCCGGACTCTCCCGCTACCCTGTCCCTCTTCAGGAACCCCTCTCATGAGCAACTCCTCATTCAGGAGATGAATTCTCTCCTCCGCCTGGGAGCTGTGGAACAGGTTCCTCCACGGGAAATGGGAAAGGGTTTTTACTCACGTTACTTCCTCATTCCCAAGGTAAAGGGGGGCCTGAGACCCATATTAGACCTCCGCCGTCTGAACAAATTTATCAGACGCCTCAGGTTCTGTATGGTTTCCCTAGCTTCCATTATTCCCACTCTAGATCCAGGGGACTGGTACACTGCCCTCTACTTAAAGGATGCTTATTTTCATATTACTATCCTTCCCGGTCACAGATGGTTCCTCCGGTTTGTGGTAGCTGGTTGCCACTACCAGTTCTTGGCCCTACCCTTCGGCCTCTCGTCTGCCCCAGGGTGTTTACAAAATACATGGTGGTGGTGGTGGCACACCTGCGCCACAGAGGGGTTCAGAACTTTCCCTACCTGGATGACTGGCTGATTCGGGGCAAGTCCAGGGCTCACATGAGAAACAGCCTGGCGCTCACCTGTGCGACGTGCACCAGACTGCGGATGCTCGTCAATGAGCAGAAGTCTACTCTCACCCCAGTGCAGTGCAAAGACTTCATCTGGGCCACCCTGGATGCCACCCAAGCTAGAGTCTTCCTCCCACAACCTCGCTTTTCAGGCGATGGCTGCCATAATAGAGAATCTCCACAGGTCCTCCACGACGACAGCCAGGCATTGCCTTCAGCTGTTGGGACACATGGCAGCTTGTACGTATGTGGTAAGGCTGGCTCGCCTCAAACTCAGGCCGCTCCAGGCATGGCGAGCCTCCGTGTACGCACCAGCCAGGCACTCGTTGAATAGAGTGGTCACGGTTCCCACTCAGGTACTGACCTCCCTGGATTGGTGGAGGGACCCAGGGGAGGTGCTGAGGGATGTCCCCTTCAGAGATTTGGCACCATCGATAACTCTGATCACGGATGCCTCGGATGCAGGCTGGGGGACACACATCAGCAGCGACCTCAGCACCCAGGGGCTCTGGTCGGCTCAGGAGAGGTGTCTCCACATAAACATCCGGGAGCTCAGGGCACTCCAAGGGGCGCCGGAGCCGGCCCTACGGGGCTTGCTAAGGGCAAAAAAGTTCTGGGAACCAGTGCACGGGGCGCGCGCACACCTATTTGGGAATGGATATGAGCAACACATCTTGAAGAACAACAGTTACTGGTAAGTAACCCTGTTTTTCTTAAACATGCAAGCGTCATGCACTTTCCCTGAACAGCCACACTGATGTTGGTGAAGCATCCCTGGTGACCCACCAATGCTTGCATAACCATAGAAAAGTAGCCCTTTCTGATGATGTACTCTGTAGCAAGGAGGTCTGGTGCCAAAATAGGAATAAGCATGCTGTCTATTGGTCCACCACAACTCAGGAACCCCAGTGCTGCAAATCCATCCACTCTGTCCTGCACATTACCGAGAGTCATAGTCCTGTGTAGCAGATGATTAATGGCTCTGGACACTTGCATGACAGTTGCCCTTAAACTGCAAAATGATTTCACACTGCCTAGTAGCAATCCAGTGTTGCAAGGTTCCACAGTGCGATTGCCACTCACTTCTCCACTGTCATTGCAGCTCTCATTCTGTGTCCCTGGGGTGGAGCAAGCTCAGCACACAGATCCAAGAATGTGGCCTTGCACATCTGAAAGTTCTGCAGCCACTGCTTGTCCTGCCAAACCTACATTACTTTGCAATCCCACCAGTCACTGCTCATTTCTTGAGCCCAGAAACTGCACTCCACCATTTCCAGATGCTCCGTGAATGCAACCAGCAACCTTGAATAGGTTCTTACTAGGTCCCACAGCAATCTGTCCTCTAAGAAACTGTCATGTTCCCTGCTGATTCAGTTCTTCTCGTGGCACTGCAAATACTGGAGGATTGTGAGTTCTGTGCTTGCCATGCTTAAGACAATAGCACAGAGCTGTGCAGGTTCCATGTGTCTGTCAGAGATGGCGACAGTGAGAAGGGCTGCATGGATCTTTTTTTGGGGGGATTTTTTTTTAAAAGTGCAAAAATTATGGGCTATAGATGAGATTATGAGATGAAGACTATTGCATGCTGGGAAATTGACCCCTTGCTCCCACTTATCCCTATATGACTCATTTTGGTGCCACCATGCTTTACCAAAACTTCCCAAAAATCAGTGTGCTGGATGATGGAGGTTTGCACAGTGAGTTGCTTGCCCACGGTGCACCTCACTGTGCATCAATATAAGCACTGCTGGGGAGTACGCACAGCACTGATGCAAGGTGCCAAGTGTGTATGTACACAAGCAATAACTGTGGCGGCATTATGCCAACGTAACCGGTGTCAGCAAAAGTTAACAGTGTAAATATAGCCCTAGAAAAAGGGTGTAGAGCTAAATCCTATCTACGTTCTGTACCAGTGCAACCCCACTGAAGTTAAGGTTGTAAATCAGTACATCTTTGGCCTCTGATTCTTACAAATCGTCTTATTTAAAGTGCTGTATTACGGCATCTTCTTAGCAACTAATTTTCTGAGACCAACATAACAATTTTCATTATTCCCTGATTTTAACTGACTTCCAGAATAGTATATTATCTTTGCAATAAATTAATGCATTTCAGTAGGTTTGTCAAATCCAAGCTGCCCCTTATCTCTTGCAAGAGCATTACAAAACAAGAAAGCAGATGCACTGAGCTGTTTGGAAAATTGGGTGGGATTTTTGGTTTGGGGTTTTTTTTGTTTGCTTGTTTTTTTCCCCTGTGGAAAATTACAATAAAAATGAAAAGATTTCAGCCAAAAAATTCAGCTTTGTATAGAAAATCCAAAAACTGGGGGGGGGGGGACTTTTCAGTAATACCCCCCACTCCAAAAAAGAAGTTTCTACTGAAAATCACAGAAAAATGATAATTTTTCAATCAAAAACATTTATTTTTATATTTGTGGTTTTCTGACAAAAATATATTTTTAAACCATCATTTTCTACAAAAATTTTAATTTAGTTAAAAACCTATTTTCTGTCAAAAAAAAAAAAAAAGTACTGATGGAAATTTTTAAGCAGCCCTACAGGAACAGTTGTAAAGAGCTTATGCAATTATCTCTGGCTGCTCAATACTCACTACAAGACAACTCATCTTTATATATAACCAGTATACTTGGAAATAGGAATAAAAAATCCTAATTTTATAGTAGGGAAAATACGTATTGAGTAACAAATGATTTTAGAAATCAAAATACATTAAAAATAGGTGACAGGATTATATTAACAAATAAATTCCTTGTAAATAACAGATATGCTTTAGTGTATAAAACATTTTTTTGCCTTAGTGGTTTTACATATACTAGTGAATTACTGAAAAACTGGTTTGCAGTGTTGTTGTGCATGTTGGTCCCAGGATATGAGAGAGAAAAGGTGGGTGAGGTCATATCTTTCATTTGACCAATTTCTGTTGGTGGAGGGGGCTAGCTTTCAAACTTCACAGAGCTCTTTTTCAGCTCTGTGAAGCTCAAAAAAAATTTATCTGAGGATGGCATATTTACTCCTCAGGAGTTTTGTTTTAGGGCATCAGTAAACTCTGTTGGGGTATGAATGAATAGAATTTGTATTTATATTGCAGTTTTCATCCACCAAGGAGCTTAACTCAATTTACAAACACTTTGGAGAAGAATCGCTCCTCAATTACTGAAGTACAACAGCCACTTCTTGGGCAAAGAATGGGCATTATTTTGTGTCAGCATGCTGCAGAGCAGTTTGTGTAGGATGGGAAATTTTTAGGCATTGCCATCCATAATGAGATGTACATAACAAAATATGGCATATGTTAGGAATGTACAAATACATTGGAACACAGCTGACAATTAAGTAAATGGTTACTAACTTTGATGTATCAGTTACCAATCTGGTTGGATTAGCCATTATACATACATACATTCACCTATTTTTGAACAAGCAAAACTTGGAGATTTTTCCTCATGTTTTTATTTATCTTTTGCTGTTCACTACAACACAATTTGCTTTAAAAATAACATTTTTGCAGAAAAGTCAAAGGTTTTATATATCAGGTGTGAAGTAGGTAAAGCTGAGCCAGCCCAAGGAGAGAGCATGCTACACGTGATAAAGGACAGAAGCAGATAATTTCCTTCCTAGAGCACAAAGGGAGCAAGGGACAAATTGTCACAATTCCTCCACTTCTTCTGATGGCAATGGAGCCATGTATGACCTCTTACACAGAGGGATGCCTAAAGGCATAGTCTAGCTCTTTGAGAAGTTCCAGTCAACCACGGCAGAAAGAACTAGAGTAGGGCAGCTCTGTGAAAGTGATACCATTGCAAAACAGCTGCCTAAAGGGAATTGTTTGGAGACTTGTTCTTTCAGAAAGACTGACTCCAAGATAATACCTTCTGTGATGACTATCCTGATTAGAAATGGGAAACAACTGTTAAATTAGACTCCTTTTGCTTTAAGACTGAGGCCAGGTTTTCAAAACCAGAAGCCCAAAATTAGGCTCCTAAATTCATACTGTGGTAGCAATATATGATTTTCAAAAGTGGTAAACACCCAGCTTGAAATTGTAAATTGAATATTTCTCAGAAACTTTGCATTGAAACCTCAGAGAGTGAAATTAACCAAAATTCCATTAGTAGAGATTTTGATTTTTTTCTTCTCTGGACAGTTTTGCCCCCTCCTCCTCTGCCCCACGGAAAGTATCCAACATACCCAAATCTGATTAGTTAATTTTAGCTGCAAATTAGGCAGAAAAGGTCCTACCAGCCTGAGAACTCTGACTCCATTTTCAGGCAGAAGAAATAAGGATTCATCAATTCACCATTTAGGAGAATGAAATAGAATTGTATATGTAAATTATTGTCTATCTGCATGGATTTACAGTTTACTTATAATAATAATCTTACAAACTACAGATTAAACCAGGAAAAATAACAAGACAACAAAAATCATACTGTACATATGTTCATATAAGGTTATCAAATATTTCAGCACTTTATTAAATACATATAAGAAAATGCATGGCTCATAGTTATTAGTAATAAGTTATAGAGCCATTCACTTTCAGATCATCAATATGAAACAGCTAAGGTTAATAATGGCTCAAAATTGTTTCCTCTGATGGCTGTTTGGTGATCTATATGAAATTAGTTAGTGGCTCTGTCAGCTTCCTAACAGACACATGATCACATCTCAAAAAACAGTCATCAAAGTCGGTAAAAATTATTATGCCTTCTCGCTGTTTATCTCAGCAAAGAGGTCAAGAATTGAGTGTTCATGGGAACTGAACTATCCTCTCCCTTTTAAAGGTGTTTTCTCTAAAACAAGGTTGAGGCAGATTGGCAGAATTATATAGAAAGGGATGTTATTCTGTATTTAAACTCAGGACTGTATTCTGGAAGAATGTCAAATTTCACCAATACTAAAATCAATTTTAAAAAAGAAGTATCAAAGTAAATATATTTACAGACTGAGTGTCTGCTTGAATGACTCAGTAGACATTCAGTGGGATCAGATAATATATTCATCCTATTCAAAGATAATTCTAACAGACAGAAAGAAGAAACTGTTATGACTACATGCTCAATACACATTTAGTCAATATATAGGAGTAATATTTAGTTCTTTATTTCCAAAACTCTAAGCAAGAACTCATGTTGCCATTTAGGAGTCCATATTTTTGTGAAGTTTACCAAGAACCATTTCAACTGATTCCTATAGTATCTGCAACACATACCATATGCTACAGAGTCCATCAGGAGTCTTTTGAATGATGAATGTGTTTCTTTCACTACGTGATGAGCACAGTGATTTGTTTGCTTTGTGCATCTCAGAGGTACTAGAAAGTTTAATTTATTAAAACAAAATAGAAGCTAGTCAAACAAAGAAGTACTATAAATGTTTAAGAGCCTGAAGCCAGATTATAATTTACCAGAGAAGATTCTGAATGGTATTACTATTAGTTAAAATAAAAGGTTTTCATGGAATGCAAGCAGAAATAACTTTCCTTTGGCTAAACATGTAGCCCATACATTTAATCTTTTTTTCACATGAGAATGAATAATATGACACAATCACATTTGTTAACTATCAATGCAATCATATAATTGCTACTATAAAAGACAAAATAATTCTTCTGATTATCAGAAAATTTGTCTCTAATCTTAATTAATTTTGATCAGTGTTTCGTGACCTGTACTGCAACAGTTTATCTTACCTGAAAATTGGTTTTGTTTTCATGAAAGTTTCCATAGCATGTCATCTGAGTCTAATGTATTGGACTTCAGCTGTAGGAAGTGAAAATAGGGGAGGTGTATCTCATCAATTCCCAAGGCAAAAGGCAACAAAGTGTGATTTATTAACAGCCAATCCTGTGAATCACCTGCATACCCACAGCAGCATAGATTAGATGTTTGCTACTCCAGGACCTTGCTTAGAATGTAATGAAACAGGATTTTGAGAGATGTGACCTCTTTACAAATATTTTTTCTTTTAAAATTAAAACTGATAGCTGCATTTATGAAAACAAAGAGGTTTCTTTCCAGTTCTGACCCTTGCTATTTTTCTTTCTAATGTTTTAGATGTTAAAAAGTAGGAAGAGACTGAAAGTAAAAGGCTGAAAACATATGGCAATGCTGATGTGTGAAAAATAAATTTATAAACATTTTAGTCTTTAGAAGCAGCTGTGACCAATTTGTATAGAAACTACAGATAAACTTTGTTTCCATTTGTTGAGTTTTGATGGAACCATTGCTATACACACTGAAAATTGAAGTTTATGTATTTTTACTTTTTTATGTGTTCAATTGTGTTTCATAATATGCTATTTTTTCACATTCAGCGTGTCCCATAATTATATTATAAATTTGCCACATTATTTGTGGTATTTCAGTATTTCTATATTTGTAACATAATAACCCTTTGAAAATTGCAGTGATAAACCCTTATCCAAAGCACTTTGAAGTCAATGGAACGACTGTAGTACTGCTATAGTAGGCTTTCAATTGACTAGCAATCTGGAGACTGCCAGAGTTCTCAGTGTTAAAACTAAAGAAAGAGAAAGACCTTCAAAATACCTCTGTTACTTATGAGCTAGCTGTATATTTGACAAAGCCCTGGCTGGGATGGTTTAGTTGGGGTTGGTCCTGCCTTGAGCAAAGGGTTGGACTAAATGACCTTCTGAGGTCCCTTCCAACCTTAATCTTCTAAGATTCTATGATTCTCTTCTGCCCTCCGCGTCCTTAATTTTGAAAATGTCCAGGTGGATTTCATGTAGTTTGCTGCAACTTTAGTATTAGATGCTGTATTATGAGCTGGGTGAAACCATGTTATGGGTTGAGTTAAAACTTCGTTCAAACTGATGTATTAACAAGTCTTCCATTTAAGGTAGCTGTAAGAGACAAGTAAGGGGTCATACCTACAACAAAACCTAATATAATCTCCACAGAAACTAGCACCATTTCGGCGGAGGGTACAATGGCATGTTGTGACCAGGTGTCTCTGTGCGTGAGTGGGTGTGAGAGAGAACACACAGAAACTGAGGATAGACAAAAACAAAGAGAGGCAGATGCAAAAGACAAGAAAGGCTAGCAGTAGTCTGGGAGCAGAATGTGACCCTGGGAAAAATTACAAAGCTTTTTGGTCTGTTGGCTAAAGAAGCTGCAGGCTGTAAGCTAAGAAACTATTCCTTTTGTTCTTGGTTCCTTCTGTATTCAGAGACACAGGGCTTTGGATACTTTTTGTAAATAAATAAAGTTGCATCAAAGACATACCTGATGATCATCAACAGTTTCTACTCCCAACTGGAACAACCTACTAGGCCTCAAATTTTTAGGTAGCCACGTGGGCCAAAGAAAGTGTCACAAATGCCCTAATCTTGGTTAACACTGGTATAAATAAAGACTGATGAAACTGTTTATGTAGATCTCATCTTATTTGTACACACCTCTGAACATTTCAAAGTAACCTCCTAATTCTTTCTAATTATATGTGGTATATAAAAGTTACAGTACTTTTGAGTTGGTACAGGAAATTAAAAATTCATAATGACATTCATTCATCCTATCATTTACACCTCAATGAAATGTTTAAAAATGAATGAAGAATTTAACCTTAAATTTAAATACCTGCCTTCTCCAACCATGTCCCAGAGCTTAGTTAAACAATTGGAAATACTTCATTTTAATTCGGTGCATTGATTTCAGATGGCATTAATAAATTATTTCATTTCACTATAAATAATTAATGGGATTTGCAAACATTAACATGCATCTGAAGCTTCCCAAACCCTTTGGTGTGCCATCTAGCCAACTAATCGACAAAACGTGTATTTCTGTGATGTGCTTAGCACAGGCATTTTTGTTAAAAGTCAGTATTTTTACTGGCATGTCATATAACAAAAAAGCAAGTAAAGCAAAGAGAAAGCTCCCTCAGACTGCTCTTTCCCCCCCCCCCCCCAGAACCAACCTTCCCCTTTAAATGTGTTAGTTTGACAAATAGTGTCTATGATTTTCATTGGATTAAATAATGCTTGCATGAAGGAACACTGAACAAAGACAAGAGCAAGGAATGTGTTTTTACACAGCCTGCAACACATTCATTCATAAATATTAAAATAGAATTGCCAGTATTAACCGAGGGCTGACTGGAAAGATTTATATGCTTCCTGTCCTCAAGGGGCCAATCTGATCACATCCCTTTGAAATGTCACTTGACCCACATCATCAGTTACTGAAGTCAGAGTATTTCACTCTTCCTGATTGTACCAGCTAAATATGATTCTTTTTATTTATGTGCTGATTGGGCTGGTCAAAAGAGTTTATGTAAGCTCCCTGCCTTTATAACTGTTAAAAAGCCCACTTTTATTGCACTTTATAAGCCATGTATAGCCTCTGGAAAATGTCAACAATGAGGCAATTACATTATGCTACACTTGTTAATAGTAGACTAAGCGAGTAGTTGAGAGATCTTCAAATATAATTGTTACAGCTGAGAAACTCCAGAAGTCCTGAAAATTGTCATCTTTCCAAGTTCCCTATTTAAAAATGAAAAAAACCTAAGTAAAATGAATTTGTAATCTGTAAAGCAGCCATTTTGTTTCTGAGACTTTGAATATACATTTTCTAGTAAGATAAATGGGTGTTTTGCACTGCATATGTACTTCTTTCTGTGTTAGTGAGGTATGTTACTTAAAATTCTTTTCATGTACTGGTTTTTCCCTGATGAATTTTAAAATGCAATTGAAATTGAAAAGTGAAAGGTGCTTTACACATGCAGATTAGATAGAATGAAAATGACAAAATGTAAAGAATACTTCAGATAATTAACTAAATAATTCAGATAATATTCAGATAAATAAAAAAAATCCAATCTATTTGGGGGAAACATCACTCATGAAGAAACTGCAGCAAATAAAAACCAAAATTTGGTTTAATTGGGCAATTAAAAATAATGCAGTAATAATAAAAAACAATAGAAAACAAATAGAAAAATGGGAAAGTTGATGCAGCAATTAGTATAAATTGGCAGTTAAATACTGTTGTTAGGAGAAGCTAATGGTATCAATTAAAAATCTATGTCTAATAGAATCATAGAATCATAGAGTTGGAAGGGACCTCAGGAGGTCATCTAGTCCAACCCCCTGCTCAAAGCAGGACTAACCTCAGCTAAATAATCCCAGCCAGGGCTTTGTCAAGCCGCAGCTTAAAAACCTCTAAAGATGGAGATTCCACCACCTGTCTAGGTAACCCATTCCAGTGCTTCACCACCCTCCTAGTGAAAAACGTTTTCCTAATAGTGTTAAGAACATTAAGTTTTTTAAATATATCAGGAACAAATGAAATCCTAGCAATAATAGAGGTCCAATACTAGACAAGAATGATAAAATTGTCAATTATGATGCAAAAAAGGCAGAAGTATTTAACTGATATTTCTATGATGTATTTGGAAAGAAACAGGATGATATATCTTAGGAAGGAAATACTTTCTGTATCATCAGGAAGTAGGGAGGATGACCTATTAAAGTTAAACATTTTTAAATTGGCAAGATGAGATAACTTGCACCCCTCAGCATATTAAAATAATTGGCTGGGTCATGGTGGATAAACGACTGAACATGAGATCCTACTATGATGCTGAAGCTAAGAATGTTTATGCAATCCTTGGATGGATAAGCAGGGGAATATTAAGTAAGACTAGGGAGGTGGTAGTACATCTATATACAGAATTAGTGAGAGCATTCCAGGAATACTGTGTACAGTTCTGGTGTTCATACTCAAAAAGTGGAAAGGAGTTTAAAAAAATTGGAAAGGATTCAGAACAGAGGTACAAGAATGATCTGAGGTGTGCAAAACATTTCTTATGGTGAGAGACATAAAAAATTCACTCCATGTAGTTAATCTAAGAGACAATTAAGAGATTATTTAATCTTCATCTGCAAATACCTACATGGGTAGGAGATTTTTAATAACAGATAGCTCTTTAATCTAACAGAAACAGACATAATGAGATGCAGTGGTTGTAAGCTGAAGCTAGACAAATTCAGTCTAGAAATAAGGCACCATTTTTAACATTGAGGTTACTAAAACATTGGAACAATTTACCTAGAAATGTGGTGATTCTCCATCACTTGCAATCTTTAAGACAAGCCTGGATACATTCCTAGAGTATGTGTTCTATCTTAAACACAAGTTATGGGCTTGCTGCACATATTTCTAGGTCAGGTTCTGTGGCTTGTGTTATGCAGGAGGTCAAACTCGATCATCATCAATGATCAATTGTGGCCTTAAAAATCAATTAGTCTAAATATAAAGTCTCCACACTGTTGTAATAATGTATTAGAAATAAACATTGAATGATTTATTACATTTTAATCATTAATATATTCTTAATAGAAGTATTTAGAAATGTTACCTTAATTCATTTAAAATGTTACCCGTTTTTCCAGGGTCAGCCTTATAGAAGCTTAAAACCTTTTTACAGCGATTGGATGAAAAGTTCAGCTGTTCTAATTCATCTGTAGACCCTATCAGCTTCCAATGAAGTGAAATAATTGATGCATTTTGGCTGATCCAAATCTTAATACACAGGAGGAATTCTAATTTGCAAACAAGCAACTCAAATCAATATCTACTTATGCTATACAAAGTCAGCCTGTCTTCAGAGACCTACTGAAACAAACACAACCCTGAGCGTGTGACTGTCATTACTAGTAATTCTTACTAATATGGAATTAAAAATAGATAATTTCATTGAAATGTGGTAACCATTTCTATGGTATACTGAGAGAAAAAGGTAGCTACAGAGGTAAAATAGATCAAGAAATACTGATACAAAGGCATGAGGCCAGATTCACAAAAAGACATAGATGCCCAACTCCCACTTTAGGCACCGAAAGCCAGCAGTTAGGTGGACTGGTATTCACAAAATCCCTATTCTGGTGGTGCCTAACTTTGGAGACACCTACATTCCCTAAGCACCTAAAGTTTTGCTGTGAAAGTCGCCTGGGCCACTGACTTTCTGCTGCTGAGCCTGCACCCTAATGGCTAAGGCAGGCACCCTGGAGCCTACCTCTCATATAAGCCCTAGAGGGATCCTCAAACCAGATGAGAATAGGCAGTTCCCTGTCCATCTTGCCTATAGGGCCAGATCTGTTAGGTGTGTGCTGAACACTCCTACCTCCACAACAAAACAGTGAGGATGGCTTCTCTTATAACCCTGAGCCCAGTGATTATGGCACTCACCTAGGAGGTGGGAGACCCCATTTCAATCACCTCCTCTGGACTGGTCTACACTGGGAAGTTAGGTCGACGGAAGTCGCCCTCCATCAACCACATAATGTATATGTCTCCACTGCATGGTCCGTTCCGCCGACGTAAGTCACCAGAAACATTGACTTAATAAAACCACCTCCATGAGAGACATAGGGCTAAAATCAAAGTGGATGGATCAAATGAACAGCAGTGTAGGCGGAGTGTTGCGTAAATCGACATCATTGGCCTCCGGGAAGTGTCCCACAATTCTCTGTTGTGACCAGTGTGGACATTGTTTGCACTCTGCTGAATCATGGCCACTTACACAGGAAACAGCCCCTCTCCTGCTCAAGCCCCAGTAAATTTTGAATTCTCATTACCTGTTTGGTCAGCATGGAGAGCTCGCCAGCACAAGTGATCATAGTGACTGCACTCCCCAAATGTGGTTCAGTCTGAAGTACACCTGAGGTGTTGGATCTCATCAGTCTGTGGGGAGAAGAGTCTGGTTAATCTCAGCTCCAATCCAGCAAAAGAAACCTTGATATCTATTACAAGATATCTCGTAGCATGTTGGAGAAGGGGTACCACAGGGACCGCAGCAGTGCTGCATTAAAATCAAAGAGCTGAGGCAGGCATATCAAAAAACAAGGGAGGCAAACAGTCTTTTTGGCTTGTCACTGAAGACATGTCGCTTCTGCAAGGAGCTGCGTGCACTTCTTGGTGGCAACTCCCCCACTGCCCACAGATGCAGCATTGATACCTTGGGGGAATCTGAGTCCCGACTCAATGACAATGAGACTGTGGATGAGGAAAAGGAGAAGAACGGGATGCAGGCAAGTGCGGTATCCATTCTCCCCAAAAGGCAGGAGCTGTTTGTAACCCCAGGGCAGCCCAGCCAGATGCAGGACAGCATCTTGACCGACTGAGATGCCGGGGAAGGCATACCTGGTGAGTATGTAATGTAAATCACAGTGCTGGGGTTACATCCTCTGTTGGGTTCTGGTTAATACAAAAAAATTATTAGGTGTGGTGGGGATGGTCTTCCTCGTTTGTGTGCCAGTTATGCAGAGGGTTGCCCCCAGAAAAGATTACTTATGTACACAGAGATGGCCCGAGAATCCTCCATGGATATCTCTAGGAAACTTTCCTGGAGGTTCTCTTCAATCCTTTGAAGAAGGTTTCTTGTGACCACAGCCTTATTTCTTCCACTGCAATAAGATACTTTCCCCCACCACTCTCTTATTAAATGTTCAGGCATCATTGCAGAACACAGCATAGCAGCATAAGGGGCAGGCCTGTACCCAGATGTTTGCAGCAACTCCTCCCTTTCCGCCTGTGTTAACCTCAGGAGACTAATATCACACAGGGCCACCTAGGGAAGATGGTGCAAGTTTACAATACCCGTACCCATACCGAAAAAAACAGTGTTTATTCCCTTGCCTGGGCCAGTTTCTTTGGTCAACTACATGTTCTTTGACATGAAGTTATTCTAGGTGTTAGGGAATGGGAGTGCCCTAACCACTGGGATGAAGGTTTTAAGGGAGGTCTTCCACTCCATTTTGCGTGGAGTTAGACGTGTGCCACTGCCATTCTTGAAAGAAGTAGCTTAGGTTCCTAAATCCAGGAGACTGTTTCCTGTTGTAAACCACAACAGGGATAGGTGCCTAAGTCCCTTTGAGGGTTAGGCCTTAGGACACACCCGTCTTTTCAGCATCCACTATTGGTCAGTTTAGGCAACTCCCTGCTCAGCATTCTGGCTTTTGCGAATCACATTCTTAGGTGCCTATCTCTCCCCAAGCACTGTATAAGGAGCCTAGGCATCTAACTCGGGGTTGTTGACTCCATGAGCTGGATTCCACTAAGTGCACTTTCTGAATGTAGCCCAAAGTTACAAATCAAAGGGCCTGATCCCATAAGTCAGAAGGGAAAATCCCACTGACTGCAATTGTTATAATTCTGGCCAGTCCACATGGGCTACCCGAGCATATATAGTGGGAGGCTAATAAAGGCAGTATCTCTCATTACCATTCCTTTGAGTCTTCTTTATCATCATTAACTACCGTTATAGTTGCTTTAGCTTTTTGGGGACCCGATTCTGCAAATGTATTCTACCTCGTAGACCCATATCCCTGTATAGTTCTCCCTGCACCGAAATGAGCTGTTGCTTGATTATACCTTATAATGGTATGTGTAATCCAAAACTCACATGATGTCAAAACACTTGTCCTAATGTCATGTATCTGATTACAATTTAAAACATCAGCTATTCCTGTACCCCAGATATTTTACAACAATGCTTGCTTGTTAACTCATTCACTGACATCCTATAACAAAGTGTTACCTATAAAGGTTATGTTATAAAATGAGGAGGAAAAAACAATAATGAAAAGCAAAGAAATGTTACAAAATATTTTGAACATTTTTTTTCTCCAGTGCTAAGATCTCAGATTAACATTTGGTGCGAAGGGACCAGTCTTTCATTAACAAGATGAAACATGTAGGCTGTGTAATGAGACAGACAGAAAAGCCTTCACAGAAAATTGTGGAGGAAAGAAAAATATAACTGATCAGACCTTTTTTACCTTTTAAATATAGCATTATTGATTTAGCCAACTGGTAAACAGTCATTTTCCTGTAGAACAAAATTAGAGAGGGTGCATGGAGACGAATGAAAATGAATGATTGCTTCACAAAATGTTATGGAGAATAATGAGTCTATGTTGCTCCGAGATGAGATGGTAAAAAAAAATACTAGGTGTCACAGTTCACAGCTTCACCTTAGACTTCTCCTAGTCTCTCTGAGACCACTCCCTGAGAAGTTAGGCCTGTTGCCTTCACCAGTTGTGGGGTAGAGTCCCATGATTTTTCCCTGTTTTTAGATCAGCCCCGCCCAAATGCAGCACCCTGTTTACCAACCATGATTGCGCAGCAGGCCTATCTGGATTCAGCTGCCCTGCACAACTTCTCTTTGGGAGCTATGACCAGTGCATGAATATAGTGGGCCAAAACAACCTTTTCAAAACAAAGTATTGTTTAATCCCAACGGCAGGAACAAGCATAATAGGAAAAAGATTTCCAGCACAGCAGTCTACACACATTTGTCTTATCTACGGCTTAGGTAAATTATCTCAGGTACCTCCAACTGTGAGGCTAGGAACTCATTCTGCACCTCTGCAGCCTCTGCTTCTCCTGTTTTTCAGAAGCTTTGGTTTTTATCCACTGAAAATACCTTTCTTTCAGTTTCCGAACTGAAGACCCTCTAAGGTTACAAGCTGGGACTTTTCCCTGGTGGGACCAGCCAGACAGTTAATCTTCAAAGAGCCAAAAGTAAACTTTGAAGAGAATGATACTTGTATTGCCCTGTTAAATATTAGTGAATGGCTGGCTATCAGAAGTATTTATCTGGTTGTCTACCTACCTGCCTGTCAGCTCCTGCTGAATTAACCCTTGATAATCATATAGCAAATAACACAGCAACAATTAAACAGACATAACATTCATAAAACATTGGAGGCAGCTTCCACATCCTCCACTCTAGCTTAAAGAATATACAAGCTTGGGAAATTAACTTGAATACTGAGAGAATCTTTCATAACAGAAACAGACATTACAATTATGTACAGTTGCTATTTCTGTATAGTTTATATTTTTAATGACTATGAATACAAGAGAACCTATTAAGTAGCATTTGTAAGATTTACAGGATGGAGTGCTGATCCGGGACATGCTCCATGTTGCTCTCCTTTGAATTTTGCTAATACTTGTATAAATTGTCATGCCAATAAAGATCTTTGAATATGAATCTGGGAGTGGAAGGTTGTCCTGTGTCTCGCTGAATGTTTCAGTGTTCTAGTTCAACTTACATGACAATTCCTTTAGTGAAACTGCTGAGTTCTCTTCTGTAATGTGAAACAAACCAATGCCATTTTTGTGTGTACTTAGTTCTGAGTAAATATTTTATTTTATTGATCCTAATCATCCAGTAGAAGGAAATTTCCCAACAAATAAAAAGAAGGGTCATTTGGAAGTGTGTTTCCAGGCACTAGACAATCAACATTATTATTTGTAGAGTATTTTACAAACTTAAATGACAATCTGCCAAAATCTTGCCTCACTTATAACCTATAGAACCCAACTGAATATGAGAAGTTTACAAACAGTACCAGGTAACAATGCAAACACTAAAGAGTCTAGGCATGATTAGTGAGGAGATCAAGCCTTGAAAGCATCATGAAATAATTGCATTCCCTGCTCCAAAAATATATATAATCTGATTTTATACAGGATGTAAGGAGAAGTAGCAATAGACAACAAAGCAATTGAGGGAGTGGAGAAGAAAGAAAGGTGCAGAAATAAGATGACAATTATTGAACTAAGGTATATGAACATCAAAAAGGTTCCAAAGAAATTTTATGTTTATTTGTTGGGCTGGTAAATAAAGTTACTTTTTAAAATGAAAATGGAAGTGGGGCTTTAGGAGAGATTTGAATAAGAAGAGTGCAGTGGCTTGGCAAACAGAGATTGGGAGGACATTCCATGCATAGGGTTCTGGCACAGTGTCATCTTATGGACACTGCAGGTAGCTCATAGGATGTAGGCTAGAAAGAGACATGGAGATAGACAAATTTCAGGGGTTCTTCGAATCCAGATACTCAATCCATTCATCCAGTGAATTGATTCCATTCATAATCCAGCCATTATGTTAATAGTTTAATAGTTAAATATAAGCATCTTACTGAGATACCTTGCTTCCTCAAGAATTCTACAGGAGTGACTTGGAGAAAGGAAATGAGGGGGGATTATTTGAAGTTATAGATGAGGAAGCAACAGGATTTAGTGAGAACCTTAATTTGAGGTGAGACTCACAGAGAGGAGTTGAAAATTACCTCAGTTTTTTGATTTTGAGAGACATGGAGAATAGTGGAGTTTTGTCACCTTCAGCTACTAAAACTCTGTTCTCACCAGTAGTCACTAGATGTTTCTCTTGAGTTCATTAGATCACAGCTCTGCAAGTGACAGAATTTATGGAACAGGAATTCCTTGCCCTTTTGACCAAGAATCCAAGTGCAAGTGAGCTCCAAACATCTCTACTTCAATGCCTCTTTTTAGAAGTTTTATTAAGTTAAATAAAATAAGATTTAAACAAAAGAAATGGTCTACATAACATATCTAGTCTTATACCTGGGCAAAGCTAAATTAAACAGGCACATTTAGATTCAGTTATAGTAAAGAAATGCAATCTTACACTTATAAAGAGTGCAATCTCTTCTCTCGGCTTGTCTTGTTTTTTCCTCCATCCTGTTGGCAGAAGACAAGTCACCCTCCCCCCCCCTGGATTCAGGTATCTCTTTTTTCCATTCCCTGACTCCCAGCTTGCCCCATTATACTTTTCAAGATCTTTGAATGTGTCTGTCTTACCATGCCGATCTCACCTTCAGGGACTTTTGTACCATGTACATTGCCTATATCCCAAATTCCTTCATTGCTTTGAATAATTATTTTGGTTCATGTTCTTCCTGAACAACTTAAAGAGTACTTTTGAAGGTGGATACACCTCACATGTCTCAATCCTTCTGCACATCTCATCACCTAGATAAACTTCACTCTTCAAGGGATGTCTGCCCTTGATTATCTCTAGATATTTTGCTTTTCTATGCTATTTATCTTGGATAAAGAGATCAACCTCAGACCAGCTCTTTCAGTTTTTTGAAGTTGCAAGTATTATGGAATTCTCATAATACATTCTTAACATTAATTTGACTCTATCAAATATGAATCATGGATGGATTAAACTAATCTGTCACAAGTTCTTAATGATGACAGAGAAGGGAGGGAGAGGAGAGGGTTTTAGAGGGAAGGTGGGAAGTTCCACTGTTGATGATACAGAGTTGTGAGACTAAGATAGGAGTCGGATGGTAGATTTGACAATCATCATCACAGAGGTGGTAACAGAACTTTTGGGACCAGAAATATACAAGAACGAATATTGAGAAAAAAGAGGAGAAAACTCAGGACAGAAATTGAGGGATGACAACAAAGAGGAGGAGGAAGAAGAAAAACACATATAAGATGAGATGCTGAAGGTATGGTCAGTATGGCAGGACAAGAACCAATAAAACACAGAGTCCTGGAAGTGCAGAAGTTATAGTGAGTGAAGGAGGAAGTGATCAATGAGGTCAAAGGCAGCAGAAAGGCTTAGGACATTTACACAGAAAAGACCCTTCTAATTCTGATGAACATGGTTTAAAAATATAGACAGATTGACCAATGAGGGCTCATAAGACCTAAATGAGATGGAGACAAAGGAAGCCAGAAAGGAGAGGACCAAAGAGAGCTAAAGGAGAGGAAAAAAGCTGGCAACAGAAATAGTAGATTCAAGGAATTTATAGCAAAGGAGAAGAATAATATGAAGCAGTCGTTGGTGAGATAGGTAAGGTCATGGAATACTAGTGTGTGCATTTGCAGGCTGATGGAGAGAGACAATGGGAATGGAGTAAGGGAAATCTTTGTAAGATTTCTTCTAAACAGCTTTTATTCTATATACTAATTTAGAATTTCTCTCTGCCATTTCTAACACCTATTTGTCCTTTTGATACCAGCTGTTATCCTGGTTTCCTCTTGGTATTAAAAATTATTCTGTGATCTTGCCTATAGAAATAAATCAAGATTAGATTTCACAGTGTTAGACTAGATGCTACTGTATTGTCTGTGATTTGATCAAGGTTAGGTTTTGGGATAGCAGTTGCTGTTCAGGCCCTTTCCTTTACTAAAGGGTCATGGTCTAGCAGTATATGCTCAAAATTTAGATCTTATATACAACGTTTTACAAATCTATGATTAATAATAAAAATTATTTATTTTGGCTTGGATTTATTTAAAAAATGCTCCACAGTGTTTGCAACTAATAGATTCAAAAGAGTCTAAGGTATGTTATTCCTTTCTAACTGAAGAGTCATTCACTTTGTGATTAGAAGCATTAAATATAACACTTTTATATGACTCAACAGATGAATTTCATACAATATATGGATTACTCTGAGCATTCCTCCTGGGGATAATGATATGCAAATTACAAGACTTTTAAAAGCCTACAACCTGGTTTTAAATGCAATAATAAAAAATCATATCCATGTGTATGATCATTAAACATTTTAATACCCATATTCTTAAAAAAGGGTTATTGGCATCATAATATTTTCAATCCATTTGTAATACTTTACATAGTTTTTATGCCACCTGGTGGTCACATAGCTTATAGACTCATAAAGGGCGAAATACACCCATGGTAATAGCAACTATAGATGGTGTCTAATACAATAGAGACACTGCTATTCTGTTGTGTGAAGGGGGGTGGCCATGGAGAAACGACATAGTGACATTCCATTTCATCTGTTATGCTGGAACTGGACTGTGTACCATTCTGTGCAGGCCAATTATATGAGAGTTGGCAAGATTGGGGGAGGGGTCAGATTGTGGCCTCTGGGTTCATGAATCCCAGCATTGATAAGGGTTGCACAGACTAGTGCCTCCTATTCCAGTCTAGGGGAGCTAACCTTCATCTTGTACCCTGTTTACTGTTGGGATTTCACTCTGAGCCGTATACCACCTACAGATGATTTCTTCTTCAGAGGAAGAGCCCTGTGTAGCTCAAAAGCTTGTTCCTTCCACCAACAGAAGGTGATCCAATAAAAGATATTATCTCACCCACCTTATCTCTTCAATCGGACTGTTATCCTTAATTATTTAGACCAGGGAATTCAGGCTAACTCAATCCAATTTGTCTTTGAGCAGTCTCTTTCTTTACCAGAAAGATAAAATTGGATAACAGGTCATAGCTCTGAGTGTACCATGTCTTCCTCTGTGTTTGGAAAGCTCCTAGCATGTTTTGGGCACTATTACAAGAAGAAGAAAAGAAGAAGAAGAAGAAGAAGAAGAAGAAAGTCTACTTTTGGGCAGGATCAGCATTAAATGTATTGCATTCTGTTTATAGATTGCCATGTAGATTGGAGGAATAGCCACAGTTCATGAGTTTGGTGAATGGTTTAAGACTTGTTCCACACTCTTTATTAAGTGTTCTTATGTGGTCATATAACTACATCTTAGATCACCCAGCTTCTGCCATGCATGTATCAGATTCACTATTTATTGGGGAAAGCAGATGCCTCTCTAATAGACATCTCATCATGTCCTAGTGGACACAGTTACAACCTATGATGGAACGGAATATGTAAGCAATAGATGTAGTATTTAAGGAAAAATAGTAGTATTTTGCACTTCTATATTGCTATCCATCCAAAAGAATCAACATAATTTACAAATATTAACTAATTTAGCCTCACAACAGCCCTGTAAGGTATGCATTATCCCCATTCTACTGATGGGGAGACAGACACAAAGATTAAGAGACTTACCCAATATGACAAACAAACTAGCCAACCAACCATATGGTGGAGACAGGAATAGATCCCATTTCTGAGTCCCAGTCTTTTGGCTTAACTATAACCATTCCATCATGGGAAATTTATATTTCATCAGGATCTGCATCTGACACTAGAACAACTGTAAGAAACATTAATAATAGTAAATAATCCCAACACCTGAAACAGTTGTTGCAGTTATGAGGATCATTGTCCAATGATGACTAACTCATGCAATGTCTATCATAGGATAATGCACATACTACAGTCTTCATGCATATATGGCTTCAGCTAACAAACTGCAGACACCATCTTCCTTTCTTTACATTTGCAAAGTTGGTTACTTTCTTTGGCACAAATATTTCAATGTAGTTTTGCAGTAGTTCTGCTGTGCTATCTGGCCACATGATTAGCTGCAGCAATAACTAACAAAATAGTTACAGAATTGTCTTCCAGGCATATTGGGAGGTTTGACTTGTTGATATAGGATTCCATCTGTCTGGAGACTGTCTCTCTGACAGGCTTGATTCTCAATATGTGCATCCCATATCATGGATGGTATGGTATGTTTTCATAGTCTGAATCACAAGCACATCTGTGATACAGTGTGTCAGACAAACTGAACAGGAATCGGCAATGACAAACTGAACAGGAATTTCTTCTTTGACTGGGTTTCCTAAATATTTCAGAGTACAATCAAGAAAGTTAATAGTGGGGAGTCATAGAATCATAGAATCATAGAATATTAGAGTTGGAAGGGACCTCAGGAGGTCATCTAGTCCAACCCCCTGCTCAAAGCAGGACTAACCTCAGCTATATCATCCCAACCAGGGCTTTGTCAAGCCTCAGCTTAAAAACCTCTAAGGATGGAGATTCCACCACCTCCCTAGGTAACCCATTCCAGTGCTTCACCACCCTCCTAGTGAAAAACTTTTTCCTAATGTCCAACCTAGACCTCCCGCCCTGCAACTTGAGACCGTTGCTCCTTGTTCTGTCATCTGCCACCACTGAGAACAGCCTAGCCCCATCCTCCCTGGAACCCCCTTTCAGGTAGTTAAAGGCCGCTATCAAATCCCCCCTCATTCTTCTCTTTTGCAGACTAAACAAGCCCAGTTCCCTCAGCCTCTCCTCATAAGTCCTGTGCCCCAGCCCCCTAATCATTTTGGTTGCCCTCCGCTGCACTCTCTCTAACTTGTCCACATCCTTTTTGTAGTGGGGGGCCCAAAACTGGACACAATATTCTAAATGCGGCCTCACCAATGACGAATAGAGGGGAATAATCACTTCCCGTGACCTGCTGGCAATGCCCCTCCTAATGCAGCCCAATATGCCATTAGCCTTCTTGACAACCAGGGCACACTGCTGACTCATATCCAGCTTTTTATCCACCGTTACCCCCCAGGTCCTTTTCTGCAGAGCTGCTGCCCAGCTCGTCGGTCCCCAGTCTATACCTGTGCATGGGATTCTTCCTTCCTAAGTGGAGGACTCTGCACTTGTCCTTGTTGAACCTCATTAGGTTTCTTTTGGCCCAATCCTCCAGTTTGTTTAGGTCACTCTGTATCCTATCCCTACCCTCCAGGGTATCTACCACTCCCCCCAGCTTAGTGTCGTCCGCAAACTTGCTGTGGGTACAATCTACCCCATCCTCCAGATCATTAATAAAGATGTTGAACAAAACCGGCCCCAGGACCGACCCCTGGGGAACTCTGCTTGTGACTGGTTGCCAGCTAGACATGGAGCCATTGATCACTACTCGTTGAGCCCTATGCTCTAGCCAGTTCTCTATCCATTTTATAGTCCATTCATCCAACCCATACTTCTTTAACTTGCTGATAAGAATACCATGTGAGACAGTATCAAAAGCTTTGCTAAAGTCAAGGTATATCACATCCACTGCCTTCCCTACATCCACAGAGCCAGTCACCTCATCATAGAAAGCAATCAGGTTGGTCAGGCATGACTTTCCCTTAGTGAATCCGTGTTGACTGTTCCTGAGCACCTTCCTCTCCTCCAAGTGCCTTAAAATGGATTCCTTAAGGACCTGCTCCATGATTTTTCCAGGGATTGAGGTGAGGCTGACCGGTCTGTAGTTCCCTGGATCCTCTTTCCTCCCTTTTTTGAAGATGGGCACTATATTTGCTTTTTTCCAGTCCTCAGGGACCTCCCCCTGTTCCCACGAGCTTTCAAAGATAATAGCCAATGGCTCTGAAATCACCTCAGCCAACTCCCTCAGCACCCTCGGGTGCATCGCATCCGGCCCCATGGACTTGTGAATGTCCAATCCTTCTAAATAGTCTTGGACCCGTTCCTTCAGCACTGCGGGATGTTCGCCTCCTTCCCATTCTGTGCCACCCAGTGCAGCAGTCTGAGAGCTGATCTTGTCTTGTCTCAGCTTTCTCCACATCCTCCGTCACTAGGTCGCCTCCCTCATTCTCTAAGGGGCCCACACTTTCTCTAATCTTCCTCTTGTTGGCAACATGACTGTAGAAATCCTTCTTGTTCCCCTTCACGTCCCTTGCTAGCTGCAACTCCAATTGTGCTTTGGCCTTCCTGATTTCATTCCTGCACGTTCGAGCAGTGTTTATATAATCCTCCCTAGTCATCTGACCAAGCTTCCACTTCTTGTAAGCTTCTTTTTTGTGTTTAAGTTCGCCAAGGACATCTTTGTTAAGCCAAGCTGGACGCCTACCATATTTGCTATTCTTTCTGCACATCGGGATGGTTTGCTCTTGTGCCGTCAATAAGGTCTCTTTAAAATACAGCCAGCTCTCTTGGGTTCCTTTCCCCCTCATATTAGCCTCCCAGGGAATCCTGCACATCAGTTCCCTGAGGGAGTCAAAGTCCGCTTTTCTGAAGTCCATGGTCCGTATCCTGCTGCTCTCCTTTCTTCCTTTCGTCAGGATCCTGAGCTCGACCATCTCATGGTCACTGCTGTCTAGGTTGCCACCCACTTCTACTTCCCCTACCAAATCTTCCCTGTTTGTGAGCAGCAGGTCAAGAAAAGCACGGCCCCTAGTTGGTTGCTCCAGCACTTGCACCAGGAAATTGTCTGCAACACTCTCCAAAAACTTCCTGGATTGTTTGTGCTCTGCTGTATTGCTCTTCCAGCGGATGTCAGGGTGATTGAAGTCTCCCATGAGAATCAGGCCCTGTGAACTGGAAACTTTCCCTAGTTGAGTAAAGAAAGCCTCATCTACCTCATCCTCTTGGTCTGGTGGTCTGTAACAGACACCCACCAGGACATCACTCTTATTGTTCTTGCTTCTAAGCTTAACCCAGAGACACTCAACTGACTTATCTCCAGTTTCATACTGGAGCTCAGAGCAGTCATAGTGCTCTCTTACATACAGTGCAACTCCTCCCCCCTGTCGCCCCTGCCTGTCCTTCCTGAACAGTTTATATCCATCCATGACAGCGCTCCAATCATGAGAGTTATTCCACCAAGTCTCAGTTATTCCAATCATGTCGTAGTTTCTTGACTGTGCCAGGACTTCCAGTTCTTCCTGCTTGTTTCCCAGGCTTCTTGCATTTGTGTACAGGCACTTGAGATAAGTAGCCGAGTGGCCTACTTTCACAGTATGAATCGGGAGGCTTCCCCTGCTGCACCCTCCTCCTTCTGCTTCCTTGCGGTGTCCCTCTTCCCCACTAACCTTCAGGCTTAGGTCCCCATCCCCCGTCGAAACTAGTTTAAAGCCCTCCTCACTAGGTTAGCCAGCCTGTCTGCGAAGATACTCTTCCCTGTCTTCGTTAGATGAATCCCGTCCCTTCCTAGTAATCCTTCTTCCTGGAACAGCATTCCATGATCGAAGAATCCAAAGCCCTCCCTTCGACACCACCTGCGTAACCACGCATTTACTTCCCCAATGCGACTGTCCCTACCTGGGCCTTTTCCCTGAACAGGGAGGATGGACGAGAACACCACTATCGCTTCAAACTCCTTAATCTCTTTTCCCAGAGCCACATAGTCCGCAGTGATCTGCTCAAGATCATTCTTGGCAGTGTCATTGGTGCCCACATGGAGGAGCAGGAAGAGGTAGCGGTCTGAGGACTTGCTAAGTTTTGGCAGTCTCTCCGTCACATCCCTAATCCTAGCTCCAGGCAAGCAGCACACTTCTCTAGTTTCCCGGTCATTTCCATTAACTCTATTATCTTTGGCCCAGTAGTTATCTTGTTCTGCAGAGAATTCAGAATTCATGCCTCACAAAAAACAAACAAACCAAACCTCTGATGTGCTCCAATATCCTGCTAAGAAACTCTTGTGAACATACTGCTATAGTGAAAGTTCTTATATTCTTGTCTAGGAAGAAATTCAGAATGTTTTGCAGTGATGCTACTTGTAGAATTGCAGGGACATATTCCTTTATAGAATTAGGAAACTCAGAATATATTTTTGACTAGATTAATGCTGGAGTACTGCAAAGGACTATAACTTCTGGGGCATCTATGAGTTATAGCTCTTTGGGAGATTAGGTGTTATGTTATCATTTGCTTAGATTTTGGAGAGGGCCTGGGGCAGCCAATACCACCATGTTCGTGTGCTATCTCTTTATGTGTCTAGTGCAAAGAGAACAGTAGGATGCCTGCTTCTGTCTCTACACCTAGGAGAAAAACAGGGTTTGAGTACAACTTGAAGGCCAGCTATGAAAGGAAACCAATCATCTATACCATCTATTTATCCCAATAAAAGAGAAGCTAAAATATTGGGAGATGAGTGGTTCAGAAGCTGAAAAGATGATTAAACCAACAGGGAGAACTTTATTCCAGGGGTGCTATCACTTCCCTGCTCCAAAACATCATATATCTAGTATTGAGGTATCTAGCTGAATCCAATATTGCAGCTATACTGTTGCCCAAGCTGTTAGAGATCAATAAAAATACTTGGTAGTGACATACTCTGTGGTTGTATTTCTTTATCCAGACTTTTACATACTGACCAAATTCACATGAGCTCTTTCTATCATATACACATGTAACCCCCGTTTCTTCCTTGGGTTACTTGGAAGCAGGCAACACCGATCTGTGTGCCTGGGTGCCTGATGCTGTTGACAGTAGAAGAGATCCTGAGTATCTCATTGGTGAGGTTAGATAGGTGGGAATCCTCTATCCACCCCTCTGCTGCAGTCCTTTTACTTGTAAAGGAAATTAAAATTGGTGGTGCCTCCATCTGTTTGGGCCCTGTACACACTCAGTGGCATGCCTTGGGAGTCTCCAGGAATAAACCTACACTATTCTGTGCATAAGATCTAACTAAAAATACCACTTATAAACAATATACACCCTATATACATTTAGATTAAAGTTAACAATTTCAGGAAACATGATATAGCAGACAGAGATTGAATATCACCACTAATTTAAATCAGCAGGGGGCAGTTCAATAAATCAATTAACAAATACAGTTTACAGTAGTCAATGAAATTTATCTAACTTGCATTTACACTGCCACCATTTACCCCACCCCCGAGCGTACATGCCTCTGGACTTCAGAGTTCTACGCACTTGCTTTTATGGGCATGCTTGAATATCTTGAAGCTGGGGACAGCACTTTGTTGGTCCATTGAATCAATCCAGCCAAGGCAAAAGGGAGCAGAACAATTCTAATTTGGGATCATTCCAAGCTGCACACCCCCTCGGAAGATTGGAGTTGTTTTAATTAAATGTTAGCAGCCCAGGCTCCTGGCTCAATCAGAAGACCACTCTTCTTCTCAGACTCAGACAACTCCTTAAAGCGTCTTTGCTGTGCCTCTCCTCTTGCAAGTACTTCCCCAAACAAGGGTGGCGGTTACTCACACTGCCTTCACTGTAGGCCCACTTCGGCCAGCCCTAGGCACAGCAGTCGTCTCTGCCACCAACCACCGCTGAGGTTCCGTGCTCAATAAAGGCCCAGCAGGCTCTCAGCAGCAGCTTGTGGCTTCCTAGCAGCAGTTTAGCAGCAGCTCCTGGTATGGACAGAGCTCCATAAAAGCAATCCCAGCTCCTCTCCAAAATGGAACTCAACACTGCATGCTCTCCTTGCACTCCCTGGGAAAGGAAGTCTCTCTCTCTTCCCCAAGGCATCATGGGATTCATAGTCTCCAGTGCTGGATTGCAGCATTTAGGACTTTCTCAACTGGAATATGCTCAATTAAGTTCAGAGGCTCCCCTCGTAAAGGGTGTCTACACACATGAACCTTCATGTGGGATGTGCCATGGAGCAGATGACTTTTATATTTTGTCCCAGGCCCTGTGAATATTGCTGTGGTCCTGACAAATAAGCCAATACAATGGAAAAGATCAGGGATACTATATCTTTTTACATTAGCATGCAGCACAAATTAAGGTTAAATGGCCAATGTGGTAAAAAAGCCCAAGGAACAGTTACAGACAAAAGTAGGACATTTAGGTGGGAGAAGAAAGGGAGAAGAAAGGTGGGAGAGACCCTGGATATATAAAGCTTTTAAAGGGGGAAGGAAATGGATTGACCTGAACAATTAACTTGTACTTACATCCAGATCTTGTTCCTACCTCCTCCATCACATCCACAACCATTTAGTCCAAGACAATGAGCTTACAAGTGAAATTTGCTAATAAGTGTTACTAGCACAAATGTTCACTAGCCTGCTTTAACTTCACAGAGTAACAACATAGTATCTCTTTACCTCATTTCCTCCTCACTAACAAAATTGACCTTTTGTTACCCCACCCCAAATGCTACTGACTGGCTGGAGGAACATTTGTTTTGGCCACAAATATTCAGTTTGGTTGGTTCCCCACTTTTCTACCAACCTATAGAACAATGACCTTATATTTAGCAGATCATCCCAAAGTTTGCACTAAAAAATAATTGAAGAACTATAGTTCAAATCCACTGCTGATTTTGTGTGGGAAGACAAGGAATTAGCTATCCAGACTGATCACTGGCAAAGTGATATGATTTTTCCCTATAACTTCTGCAAGAAAGATTATTTGTCTCTAACATCAATAGATTTGCAACAACTAATTTATGTGACACTGAAATTCTAAATCTACAAAATATGAAGGGGAGTGTGTTACTTAAGATATTTGGCACATCCAGTATTGCAAAAGGCCCCAACTAAAATGAGAGGATTTTCACAACTCTCAGATGATTAAAGCCAAACATTTGTATTCATATTTATAAATATGAATATTTATATGTATATTTGATCCTTGTTGACCTACAATGACCACCATGCAAATTTCCTTAACAAAAGGATGACGCAAAGCTGCCAGGCCTTTGGAATTTGGAGAATTTGAACTCTAGCTGCTGTTGGCACCCAAACACTTCTCACTCTCCCAAATCCCAGTTATCACAGAGATGATGAATGGAATGCCACAGAATAACCCTATAGCTAGAGGGTGAACTATTCCCATCAGCATGCTCCTCAGTCAAAACAGCAACAAACAGAGATACAGGCATCAAATCCTGTTACACTGATGAATGCAAGTGTCACCCTTCTGCCAGGTGAAATCAGCAGCAACAAGAGCTGATTTCAATACAAAACAGAACTGGTCCCCCGCCTCCAAGTAATCTGGGAACACTAAATGCCATACCTGGGTACTTCTAAAAGGCAACTTCCCCTTTTGTAAGCACTGAATCTGTATATAACAAAATAAAACTGTTATTCAAAGGGAAAAGAGAACCAAGCATTAATTTGGGAAAACACCACAGCCACGATTCAAAAGCATGCCGAAAGCAAACTGCCAGCCTCTCGTATGTTGGGCAATGTCCTTTACCTCAGTTTCCCATTTTGTGGTACAAAAGTCCAATGAATGAATGTTCCTTTAATACATCTTTAATTCATGTTCCCCCACTGCACCCTACTCACAGTTGGCTGCCCTTGGTTAGCAAAGACCCAGAGTTCAGAACTGCATTCAGCTGGGTTCATTTCCTCTGCTGAAGGGGGGCAAAGGAAGCAATTGAGCAATGCTTCCGCTGCTGCTGCTGCTTCTGCATCTGGCTCACAACTGCTGCTGTTAATTCTGCTGCTGCTGGCCACCACCTGCCACTCGCTGCCACCTCTGCTGCTGCTGCTGCTGTTCACTGCAACACCCTATTCTGAGGTTCCCTCACTTACCAGAGCCCATGGAAATCTCAGTGGGCCGTGGGGAAACTCACAACTAGAGCAGTCTCTGTATTATCTTTCACAGCAACGCTACCCCCACACTAGATTTAAGACAGCCCCTAGACAAACTGATCACTGGCATCAGCGCTAATAATCACTGAACGGTTGAATCTAATCAGCTCTAACACTGAAGGGAAAAGAAGCAAATGCTGGCTCAGGCAATTTCAGCAAACCCCACACCACCATATAGAAATACCTACCCCCACCGCCTCTCATTTTCATTGGGATTTGGCATCCCTATTCCCTGCTTAGCAGGTGAGGTTCAGTTTAGGGTGACACCCTCAGTCAGAGCAGGCTAAGTACAGTTCTGCTGTCCTTTACTCATATAATAAGGATAACGACATTCCATTACCCCTGCATTCAAATGTAAACATTTTTTATTAAAGCTAATGGTATAAAATGATCAAATACAAAGGTTTTGAAGGGAAGAGTTTCAGTACATGTGGGAATAATGTATAGACTATCCAAAAGGTATAAGGTTTGGTTTGAAAGTCCTACAATACAAAGAGTACATAATCTGCAATATCCCAGATTAAGGGTTATCAATTTAGTGATACAGCTGAGATAGAAGCATTAAAACAGTCGGGTACATCACTCATACAAAAGAAATACTGAGTTCAGTTAGCGGACAGCAAGTATAACGATGAGTGATGGTTGCGCCTCATTGAATGTTACGTTCAGGATAGTTAGTCCTTCAGAAAATACGATTCACAAAACAAAGGTCTTTCTGCATCGCTCTTCCATTGTGTTCTGGCTCATTCCTCATGGTATTGCCTATGCCCAGTGACGTGTTCTGTGTAGATGTCCCTGGACCACCTGATGGTGTCTGACACCATGAGATGCTGCATCAGCCCAGTGATTTATAAAGTGATTTATAGCCCAAAACCAGCCAAAATTGATCATTTTGGCAAAGCAGCTCCATCAGCTGAAACCTAAGTAGAGTAGGTGTGTCTATGCAAATACAGTCTGCTTCTGAAGTCTTTTCCCCTAGTTCATCTCTAGATGTCAGGATCTCCTGCTGACACATGTTTGGGGATCAACAAAATCAGCACCATTCATGACCTAATTTTAGGTGAACCCTCAATTTTCCTTCATTACTGAGACATGATCCAATAAAATCTCCTGTTCTGGTCCAGCAAGTCCCTATAGGCTACACAGTATAGCACAAACCTATAAGTGTTCCAAAATGAGCTAACAAGTAGAAAAAGAGAGATGTAGAGGTAGTCCTCTTCTCAGATGAATAAGATGTTCCACTCAGAAATAAAACACAAATGTTGAATGCACTGAAGAATCTATGAGGTGAAGGACAAAATGGACAATCTATAGTTCTTCAACTGAAAATCTTACCAGTTTCTTAGAAGATATAATGTACCAGCTGCCTAACCTAGTGTTATAATTCCTCAAACTCATTGTTCTTGACAACTTTAACTTTGTTTGCAGTGTTGTTGTAGCCAAGTTGGTCCCAGGACATGAAAGAAACAAGGTAAATTAGGTAATATATTTTATTGGACCAACTTTTGTTGGTGAAAGATATCACTCCATATCTGATATTTAAATGCTTGTTCCTAAAGAAAAACTGCACAACACCTTCAAAAGGTGAGAATGGGATTCATAACTCTGCTAGATATCAAAAGCCATGGATTTAACAGATACACTGGTTTTACAGCTCATTACAACAATTTGTAATACACAACCATTCTTTCTATCCTTAATTGCTCGCTTCAAAACCTTTATGAGTAACAATCTAATTCCATATTGCCCACTTCATTTCAAGTGATTGCCTTCAACATGAGTTACCCCTACTGCTTAACAAACTGTCCCAACTTGTATTTAGCTCACACACTCTGCTTCCTTCCCAAGACCTGAAGGAGAACTCTCTGTAACTCAAAAGCTTGTATCTTCTACCAACAGAAGTTGGTCCAATAAAAGATATTACCTCACCTACCTTGCCAACCTCGCTTTTGACATAGACAGTACCAAGACTACATGTGTTGTCACAAAGCCACTGTCTTTCTCTGAACTGACTAAGACGATTATTGTTCAAAATATGGCAAATGCAGCATCTAGGCTAGGTGACTAGATTGCCAATAGTGAAAAAATCAAAATCAAATTCCATCGGGACAAAACTTCTTGCAGGATTGCACCACTGCAGTGAAGGGAGAAAATACTCTTTTTTTCTTCTGCTATAGCAGGTACAAAAATCACAACAGAAGCAGCTAATCAATCTGGACTGCATGATCCACACTATTTTATCCCATTGTGGGACCACATGGGGAGGCAATGAGATGACAGGGATCTACTTGGATATTGCATCTTATGCTCCAGATAGACCCATTCAATGAGTTTCTTCACTTACAGACTTGTAGTTGTTGGGGAGTAGTGAGTGGTTGAGAACTGAGCAGTGTATTCCAAATAACTTAAATTGCTACCTATTGCTGGCCTTCAAAATTCTCATATTAAGAATTAAGTGAAAGGACTGTATTATCTCATCTTTATTGGTTGAATAAAATTTGATGTGTTTATTATATATTGAAAATGTATAGGAATGCTTCCTATAAAGAGAGAGAGATACCACTTTTATACATAAAACAATAGTCTCAATACTGTTATAAAAATAAGCCATACTAGTTCACCATTGACTAGTATCATTATGATTTTTTTTTTTAAAAGCACTACTATTGTGTTGTCATTGAAGCATACTTTTCTTCCCAAATTTTTTAAACTTTTTTTTTTATCAAAAGCTATGTTAAACAAACTGTTATTGATGCTACCCACATTTTCCAGTAGACAGAGCTGGGAGTGGATGAGTCATTCTTATGATTCATCACTGCTCATTATTTGCACACAATGTTATAGCATATACTGGATGAATTAATGTAAGCAGGTGGAGTTCTTGCCCTGCTCCCACAGAGTCTACATGCTGTCTTTAGTGCAAAATGTATCCCCTTCCTTGGGTTCGGATTTAATGGTAAAGAAACAGCAGTGAAAATATAAAAACTTTTATCCCAAGTTTGGCTGTTCTATCTGGATAAAGAGCCACTCCCTTCTTCCTTATATTCAGCCATCAGGAGTTAGTAAGACATCTGCAGCTATGAGATGGCGGAGTTAATGAGCATTTTCTCAAAGCCAGGGCATGGGCTGCCAGCCTGGTAGCCAGAGCCAGGGCCAGACATCAGGAATTGGAGTCATTTGTTGATCCAGAGTCAGGAACCAGAAGTCAGAAGTAGAAAACAAGGCCAAGTCAGAAACTGGGTATCAGAGCCAGGAGATAAAGCCAGGGTCAGGAACCAGGAATAAGGATCAGTACAAGGAAGTAGGGCCTCTAGCAGCTGCTTACTGGGGTTCAAGCTTGTTGCACTTGCACAAACTTCCTGTATCCTTCCCAGGTCTAAGGAGGATATATGGAGCAATCAGGAATTAGAAGTGTCCTGTCAATCGGGCACTCCGTGGTGTCACATCCTCTGGGGTGTGTGAGCCACAGACACTCATGACTTGCTGAATGTTTCTGCTGTCAAAGCTGTTCAGTGGTAGTGTGGAGGTAGTTGACACCCAAAGAAACTGTAAACCAGTGGTAGTGTGGAGGTAGTTGACACCCAAAGAAACTGTAAATCCAGGTCCTAGATGTACACATTATCCTGCCAAGTTCTGACATCTGCTAGCAGGGTGGAGCAATAAAAGAACCATGCGGCCATGTAATATACCTGCACCAAGAGCAATAGTTCCGCTGGGAATTTGGTCCATTCATGCAGCAAGAAATACTAGAGCAATGAAGTAAATCCAAGCCACCACATGCAATCAGACACGTGCCCTTTCCGCCTGGTGAAAGACAATAAGGAGCACATGGAATCCCTACTAGCAGCAGGATAAATTGTATCACTCTCTTCTACCACTACTCGGGAGAGCAAGGAGAAGTTAGCTCCACTCTCCTAACCCCCTCCAAAGCTATATAAGACCTGCCCAGAGTTTGTCTGGATCCTGCACTACAAATACCCTCTCCATGAATAAGTAGGTGGAGTAGAGGACAGAGTTTTGTCTCAACTCACATACTCCTTCAAGCATAAGTTGCTGTCTGGAAAGAGGCATTGGAACTTAATTCCTACCCTGAGTAAGAGGGGCAGCTGGAACTGTGACTTGCTGCACAACCTCACACTCAGGGATGAGACTAAAAATGCAGTCTACCCCAGAGATTGCTAATACTATCTTTGAGGAAGGCAATCTGACACTCACCATGAAGCACACTGCTGTCTGAGCGGTACTGCAAGAAGCCGTCACTTGATGCAATGGACTTGGACAACTACAACTAAGTTTCTAACTCCCCATTTCTTAGTAATGTAATAAAAGAGCTTGCCAACGATTGCCTCCAGAGACACTTGTCCACTTAGATAGAGTGGTGCGAATAATAGATTTGTTGATCAATTCAAAAAGTTAGGGTAAAAAATCATTTCAGGTCTGACCAAAAATGAAAAATTTCAAAAGTCTCTGAAAATTGAAAATATAATATAACATAATATTATTTTATTTTAACTTTTCAATTTTCAGAAACTTTTGAATATTTTCATTTTGACAAAATAAAAGTTTTGTTTTGATTTTGACCATTTTTAAACATTTTTGCATTTTTTAAATAAATGAAAGGAAATATTGAAACAAAAACTAACTTCAAACCAAAAAAATCTACATCTTGCCTTTAGAAAATGTCAAATTAAATGGTCTGACTTTTGGGGTTTGGTTTTCTTTGTTTTTTCAAAATGAACAATTCAGTGAAACCAATGTGAATTTAGAAACACACTGAGGTCATCAAATCTGCGTTTTTCACTGAGAAGAAGTTGCAGCCCCAAAATTTTATCCAGTTCTAAGCCTGGACCTGTTCCAAACAGGCTTCAGACAAGGAGATGGACTGAGGCAACACTGTTCACCTAGAGTTTTCTAAGCAGCTGGCCCGTGACTCAGGAACTCACATCCGAAGTAGATAGCTGAATAGCCACAAATCTCAATGCTTTCTGAATAAAATGCAAAGCTTACTTTAACCTAGCTTTCCCAGAGTAATGACACAAAGGCGATGAAAAAGGAGGAGAAGAAAATAACTGCGTTGGGGAAAAGAGGGAAGCACCTAGACTACATTGGCTATTATAAAATGAATTTTATACCATTTTGTTAGGTACTCTGATAACAGAATGATGAGAATGATAAAGTACAAATGATTAGAGAGAGGGAGAGGAGAAAGAGATCGATAATACCTATCTAATCATTATTATGTGACCCAAAAGTAAAATAACCATATGGTCACAAATAGTGTGGGAGATCTACAAGAGTGAATGGTTCAATACTGGGAATACTGGGTTATATTATGTGAATAAAACTACAAAATCAGACACAATTCCTAGTAAATGTGAGATGCACAAAAGGTAACAAAGTGTGGCACACAGACTAAGCTACTTATCCTGTTCTAAGTCAAATGGCAGACTCAGGATCTGGGAGGAATTTTTTTTCTGACTTTTCCAGATGGATTAGCTCTAAGGCAACCTCCCTCTCTGAGATATCAAGTGAAAATGGCTTCTGATAAATGGGGTTAATACTCATGATCACTTGAAGTAGGTTCAGCCAATGAAGGACACAGAAGAAATACCATGTGACTCCAGCAGGTAACCTATCCCAACAAACAATATACCATGAATGTAAACCTGATAGATATCCAGAGAGAGAAGCATTTTCACAAATCTCTTCTACAAAGAATAAATGGACACAAATAAAATTGGAATGAACCATTAGTCGTTCACAGACTGGATGAAATATGAACTAAATGGAACAATTTAACATTTCTAATGCACACCAAGACAGCTCAGTCAACACAACATCCACAGTTAGGAGTTTTTTTTTTTTTGAGGAGCAGGTGCATGATGTGGGGTATAGAATGTCTGAAGATTATTTGGGCAGCATTAAATTATGGGGTAAGTTAGGGCATAAAATGAATGGAAAGGCTGGGAGGGAAACAGAAGGGGAAAATAAGACAATGGGAGCTGGTGGAATGAGTTAATTCTTTTTCTCTAAGTTAAAAAATTATGTATGCCATCCAACTCAAGAAATCCAGCCACTTGCGCAGACACCCCGGGGTACTCTGTGAGCATGCTCAGTGGAGTCTACCAAACAGAATCCAAAATCATCTAATTGCAGCATGTGGTAATCAGGAAAAGCAGAACATGGACTCCATGCTGTGGAGGCGGTGGATCACACAACTCTTAATAAATTCTGTGACTGCCAAAGTGGGTCTATTTTTAAAACCTTATCTTCTAAATTGTAGACATGCAGCTGTGGCACCTATTTTTGCATAATAGGGACCTTAAAGATAGCAACCAGAGCAGAACTTACAATGGCTATTTTTAAAAAGTAATTTACCCTGATTTAATAGCTGTTTATAAAAACACAGTTACTTGAAACCTTTATAAGCTGATTTTCATAGCATGTTTCATCAGTTTCAAACAGTTTGCATGAGCCAGAGCTGTTTGTCAATGGGATTATACCCATGTGAGAAAGCAATACAAACCATGAGTAAGGATTGTAGAATAGATCTAATATTGCAATGTATTTATTATGATGTAGATGTATATGAACCACAACTATTCTACTTATTGCACAGAAATCGTTATTCAGCGATATACACAAAATGAAAGAAATGTAGACCAGTTTAATTGCCTGATCTGAAGCCCACTGAAGTTAGTTGGACTCTTTCTATTCAATAAACTTTGAATTGGGACATGTACAACAGGCTGTTTACTGCCTTATCTCCCATCAAAGTATTTGAGATGAGCTGGGTTGGACCTCTTAACTCCTCCGTATTACAGCTTTGTGAGGATGGGGGCTAGATCCTTTTCTATTTAGGTCCATTTTGCAAATGTAAAGCTTTATTAAAATGAAACAATAAAGAGAATCTACAGTAAAAAAAGGAACTAATCTATTAATATAATAAAAATCAATAGCCAAATCAAAGGTATAAACAAAATCAAATATTGTTTTGTGGTTGAAAGTAAGCAAAGTTGCAATGCAGTTTGCTTTTGAGACAGTAATTGTTCCATTGTACTTTCTTATTATTAAAAACATCTCAATATGTAAGAGTGCTTTTAACTTTGTTCTGGCAGGATTTTTCAGCTGAAGGAAAAGGTAACTTCAGAGCACTTTAAGAGGCAGTGTGGTGCAATCGATAAAGCATTGGATTAAAAGTCCAGAGAGTGAGGTAATATTCTTGGATCTGTCACTAATCTGCTATGTGATCTTGGGCAAATCACTTTACAGCTCTGTGCCTCAGTTTCCCTTCCTGCCCTTTGTCTGCCTTTTCATATTATGTTTGTAACAGCAGCTAATACAAACTGAGCTCAGTTAGAGCCCTAGTGTTACTGTAATACCAATAATCAGGATTATTCCCTGTAATTTATTTACATTTGTTGGTTAATGCTGTTAGCATGAGATAATCTAGATGGCTCTATGGTTGCTCATTGTCAAATATTATGGATTTTAAATGATGTCAGGCTGCCCAGAATATTCTGCGCATGCACTCACAATTTATTTTAATTCATTATAAAAGGAACAAACCTTTATTTTATTAATTATACCTCCTTTTAACTAATGTGAAGTTAAGAATCTGCTCCTGTCTTACAGCTGGGAAAACTGTGTGAATACTATTTTTTGAAGGTTTTTAGACAACATTAGTGTGGATTTTCCCTTTTCTGATCTGGAATTCTGAATGCACTTCTAGCAACTTTAAAGTTACAAGGTTTTATGGATGGTTTAGACTTCTTAGACATTCTTGGCACTGAACTGAAGAGTCACCACATGATTAAGTAATTCTGTTCAAGACAATGTAAACTTTAATCTGGCTGGAGTCTAGGACCTTTGAGGTTGGCTGACCTGGAGAAGAGAATCTCTGCAAGAACTAGGGGAGGATAGAAGATATGCATCCCTCTACCTGCTGCTAGGAGACTGAAGTAGCTAATTTTGCATGAGATCTCTTAGTTTACACTTTATGTATTACCTTATAATATTGTTATACTGCAGAGAATGTATGATGTCGGTTACAAGACCAAAGAACTGAGTGATTTCCTTTATTTCCCATAACTTCCATGGAGAGGTTGTCGGGGTCACCGTTGCTTGAAACTATAGTATAGTTCAAAGGCATATTTTGACTGTGTTGCCTGAACAAGCATATTAAGAGAAAAAAAGGGCCCTGCTCTTTTATTTTAAAGCAACCAATTTTTTCTGTATGTTACGCAATACATGAATTATGCACTAGCCATAACAATAACACTCAGAATTACCCCTCCTCGATTATCACCAAACAATATGAAAATGTGCAGTCAGTCTCAAAAACTTGGATCTCATTTACAATTAATAAAATATAAACATATAGACATCAGCATAATTCAGAGCATTTCACTTTTAAAGTTGTTAGCACTTTTTTTCTGTATTACTGCATCTGAAGAAGAAAGCTGAAGTCTCTCGAAAGCTTATGTCTGCAAATATTAAATGTGTTAGTCTTTAAAGTGCCACAGAACTCTCGTTGTTTTTGCTGTATACAGACTAACACGGCTACCCCTCTGGAAGCATCCATCTTGCATTAGTTACTTACATAGGCATATATAGATAAGACATAATTGGCTCACTTTTCAGCAAGGGAGACTTAGGTTAGATATAAGAAAAACTGTTTAACTACAAGGCTAGTTAAACACTGGAATAGGTTACCTAGGGAGACTGTGAAATCCCTGATATTGGTGGTTTTTAAGAGCAGGTTAGACAAAAACCTGCCGAGGATGGTCTAGATATACTTATTCCTGCCTCCGCACAGGAGGATAGACTAAATGACTCTTGAGGTCCCTTCCAGCCTACGTTTCCATGACTCTGATTTCTCAGGTTCTGTAATATATTCAGAGGGTTCTTAAACAAATATCTGACAATACTAAGAAAATTTTTCTGACAGTGATATAGGCCCAACCTGTTTCTTCTGTAATCATGAGTGAGACACCACCAGGTAGTGCAAATGCAGGAGGTATTACCTTCTCTGCTTCCCGTAAGCCTCATAGTAACTCTTTCATTTGGTTGGGGAACTTTGCTGTAAGAGGTCAGATAGGTGCTCTTTGCTCACTAGGTTGTGAAACAATCCAGCAGGGATTCCCTGCCTAAATGCCAGATTCTGCTGCCTTTACAGGGAATATTACCTTATTCCACAAATAGTCCCACTAGATGTTAGATATTAACCCCCCTATATAGAAATGGATAACTTACCATATCTGAGGTGAAAACAAGACTCGGAAAGCTTAATGTACTGAAGCCAGGGTCCCAGATCTCAATCTCCATCCCAGAATCTTGAAAGAACTGATTCATGAAATTGCTAGTCTGGTAGCAAAAGATTCTTTTAAATCAATCAATTTGGGGGTGTCAGCATCTGACAGAAAAATTGCAAACATCGTACCTATATTTCAGAAAGGAGAAATGTGTTTGGGGCAACTACAGCCTGATCTCAATAGTCCACAAGGTCTTCAAACAAATTGTAAAAAAGAATAATTAGAGATGTGGTGGTAAATGAAAAAAGGGAGAAAATGCAACACAGGTTTACCAAAGGGAGAGCCTGCCAGATTAACCTGATATCTCTTTGATAAGATAATTGATTTTTTCAACAAGGAAATGCAGTAGATCTAATCTATCTGGGCTTCAGTAAAATACTTGACATGGTATCACAAGAGAAATTATGAATTAAGATGGAGAAGATGGGGATTCGCAGACGAATTCTAAGTTGGGTAGCGAACTGGTTGGAGGGGAGAAGACAATTGGCTGTGCTGAAAATAAAACTATCAAGCATGGAGGGAGAATCCTAGCTCCTCAAGGTTCAGTCTTGGGTCCGATCTGATTTCATGTTTTCACTAATGGCTTTGACACAAGAAGTAGGGATGTACTAATTAATCCTGCTAATGGCAGAGAGTGGGGAGGCACTGGAACAGTTGAGAGGAGGATCAGAATGTTTTACAGGAAGAACTGGATGACCTAGAGCAGGGGTTCTGAACCTTTTTCTCTCTGAGTCCCACCCCCCAACATGCTACAAAAACTCCAGGGCCTAGCAGGAGTGCAGGGGGGGCTCCGGGATTCAGCCACATTGGGGGCACTCCAGGATTCAGCTGCCGGGTGCGAGGAGGTAACTCGGGGCTTTAGCCCGACTGGATGGTGGGGCTTTAGCTCCGTGAGGCAAGGGGGCTCCGGGCTCCTGTCCCACAGGGCACTGCGGCTCGGGCCCCTGGGCTTTCGCCCCACGTAGGAGGATGCGCGAGGCTTCTGCCATGATGGGCAGCAGGGCTTGGGGCTCCAAGCTTCAGCCACAGGGCACCAGAGATCATGACTCCGAGCTTTCTGCCCTGGGTCCCAGCTAGTCTAATGCTTCGCGGACCCCCTGAAACTGGCTTGCAGCCCCCCAGGGGGTCTCCCCCAGTTGAGAGACACTGACCTAGAGGTCTAGAGTAGTAGAAACGGGAATAAATTGAACAGTAAAAAGTGTACTTTGGGACTAGCAAGAATTTCTCCTATAAGCTCATCAGCTGGAAATGACAGTGGAGGGGAAAGACCTGAGTGTGGGGCCAATTACAGGATGACAATGAGCCACCAATGTTCTGCAGCTGTAAAAGAGGCAAATGTGATCCTACAATGTATCAATGTGCCATAGAAATAGAAAAGTATTAAGGCTATTGTGCCAGACTCTGGTAAGACCTCTTCGAGAATACTGTGTGCGGTTCTTGTCATCCATGTTCAAGAAAGATGAATTCAGCTGGAACAAGTTGAGAGAAGGCTACTAGGACGATCCGGGGAATGGAGGGGTTATTTTACAAGAGGAGATTAATTGAGCTTGGCTTGTTTAGCCTAACAGTGCAAAGGTTAAGGGAGGATATGATGACATTCTAGAAATATATAAAGTGGGAACACCAGGGAGGGAGAGGATCTATGTAAGTTAAAGGACTATGCTGGCACAAGAACAAATGGGTATGAACTGGCCAGGAATAAATTTAGGCTGAAAATTAAAAAACAGTTTCTAACCATAAGAGCAAAGAAGTTCTGGAACAACATGAAGTAGTGGAGGCAAACAATCTACCTAGTTTTAAGATGGAATTTGATAGGTTTATGAATGGGATCATATGATGGGGTGCCTGTGATAACAAGGGACTGGACACAAAGGCCCCAGACGTCCTTTTGAGTCCAATTTCCTATGTCCTCCTCAGTCCTGTGGTACCCCCAGTTAAAGTCCCACCCCATGGGAACAAATCTGATAGAAACGCCATGACTGGAATCTGACATAGTTCCCAGCTTATCCATTTTTCCACAGGGAGGGAATGACTTGGGCTATACATTTTAAATTATATTCTCCTCCTCCCCCATTCATTTTATAAGTCCTAATTTTCTGTTGAAATGAAAACAAGGAGAAGGATTAGATTAGGAAAGGAGGGATAAGTAATATCTGAAGAGTGGGTGTGTGAGGTAGCTGTGCTACTTGGATATCTGAATAATTATACTTGATACTGAGGACTTGCAATACTTACTGGGAAGTGTAGAAGGGCTATTGGTAATAGCCTAGGGCCGGTTTTGTTCAACATCTTCATTAATGATCTGGAAGATGGGGTAGATTGCACCCTCAGCAAGTTTGCGGATGACACTAAGCTGGGGGGAGTGGTAGATACCCTGGAAGGTAGGGATAGGATACAGAAGGATCTAAACAAACTGGAGGATTGGGCCAAAAGAAATCTAATGAGGTTCAACAAAGAAAAGTGCAGAGTTCTCCACTTAGGAAGGAAGAATCCCATGCACAGCTATAGACTGGGGATCAACGAGCTGGGCAGCAGTTCTGCAGAAAAGGACCTGGGGGTAACGGTGGATAAAAAGCTGGATATGAGTCAGCAGTGTGCCCTGGTTGTCAAGAAGGCTAATAGCATATTGGGCTGCATTAGGAGGAGCATTGCCAGCAGATCACGGGAAGTGATTATTCCCCTCTATTCGGCATTGGTGAGGCCGCATTTAGAGTATTGTGTCCAGTTTTGGGCCCCCACTACAAAAAGGATGTAGACAAGTTGGAGAGAGTCCAGCGGAGGGCAACAAAAATGATTAGGGAGCTGGAGCACAGGACTTATGAGGAGCGGCTAAGGAAACTGGGTTTGTTTAGTCTGCAAAAGAGAAGAATGATGGGGGATTTGATAGCAGCCTTTAACTACCTGAAAGGAGGTTCCAGGGAGGATGGGGCTAGGCTGTTCTTGGTGGTGGCAGATGACAGAACAAGGAACAATGGTCTCAAGTTGCAGTTGGGGAGGTCTAGGTTGGACATTAGGAAAAAGTTTTTCACTAGGAGGGTGGTGAAGCACTGGAATGGGTTACCTAGGGAGGTGGTGGAATCTCCATCTTTAGAGATTTTTAAGCTGAGGTTTGACAAAGCCCTGGCTGGGATGATATAGAGGAGGTTAGTCCTGCGTTGAGCAGGGGGTTGGACTAGATGACCTCCTGAGGTCCCTTCCAACTCTAATATTCTATGATTCTATTCTATGATTCTATAATAAAGCAATGACAAAATGTCAAAGTCCTTCCCAGTAGGTGCTGTTATAATTCATTTAGTGCCATGCCAATTAGATCAGCTCAGATCACACAGTTGGAATGTTTGAGTTATTTAATTAACCTCAGCATTTTATGTTCTTAAAGCAGAATCTTTTCCTTGTTTAAATGGATTTATTTTTCATAGTACAGTGCATAGCCCCTTGTGTCACCAAAGCAAAATAAAATGGCCACTCTTAAGCATTAAATAAGTGTACAGGAAAACTGACTCACAGAACAAAAAGCTACTTTGAGATTTAGTTAGTTTCACTCAGGAGGACAGAGTTGTGGTGATCATACTGAAGGCTAACTGAGTTAAAGAGCAGCAGTGGTGCATCGGGTAATTTGTATATAAAACATAAAGTTTGTAGAGTAATACAGGAGACAAAGAGCTCTGAATCTGAAAAAAGAACAAAAAATCCCCCTAAAGATAGTTGTTCCCCTAAAAGAAAAAAGGGGGGAGGAAGAAAGGAATGCTTCAGGCAGACTCTATTAAACCCCAAATCCAGAAAAAAATGCAGCAGCATTATTTATTTCTGACTTTTTACTGAATTGGAGGAATTGTGCCACCCCTTATTTCAATAAGATTAGTCTCATATTTAGGTCTGACTCCAGATCTTGGAAATTAAACCAGATTTCTTTGTAATAAGAAAAGTTGATGTGGCCAGAAGTAAGCATAAAGCTGCTACTACAACAATGGCAGAAGTAGCAAGATTGCATAGCTTTTAGGGCCAGAAGAGATCATTATGATCATCTAGTCCACCTTCGTACATAACATAATAAGGAAGGATTTCCCCCAGAGTGGTAGAATTCTGCCTCACTTTAGGCCTTTACTTGACAATGTATAAGAAGAAGGAAAGACTAATGAAGACCATGGGGCCAGGTCCAGTCCTGGGGTTTTGGCAGCTGATGGATAAACTCCAAGGAACATGATACAAGACAGTTATCATTAGCTTCTAACTTGTCAAATGATGAGGCATCGGTCTTTGGGGGCAAATCTAACAATATTGTAGCCAATGTAAAAATAGAATTTACTTAGTGACATTGATATATGATACTGAGATGGACTCTGATACTATCTGCCAACAGTAGCACACAAAGACAATGACTCATATCCAGAGGGAACACATGCAAAGGATTTAGCATGTCTCTGCAGGGGGCATAAATAATGTCCATTGCCTATTGCTCTTCAGTCTTCTGAGCTATTGCTTCTGTGGCTGAAGTTACACAGTGAGTTTAGATGGCTGCTCTTAAAAATATAAATAAAACTGGGTAAAGCTTGTGAATACAGCACAAGTGACATCTGAATATCAAACTGTATTAATTTAAGTTACATACAGGAGATTGAGAAGGAGCCAGATTTCCCACCGTCCCTAACTTTTAATTTTAGTTTCAGTTGCCAAAGTTGTCTTCATGATCACCATCAGTACATGTGAGTATACAGGAGTGTAGCTCTCAAGCAGGACGGCCATGTTTTAAAAAGTTCTATCAGTTGATAATGTGCCTTCTCTCATCAATTTATACTTTCCATTTCATAGAAATAATGGGCCTGATCCCACACCTTTCAAGTCAATGAGAGTCTTTCCATTGACTTCAACAGGTCCCAGATCAGATCCAGCAGAATGCAATAGAGCAAGATTAGACTGACCCAGTTTGCCGTCCTGTACACTATAGCTAATCTCCCAGCACAGGTTTGCTTCAGCTTGCCTTCCTCTTGCCTGTGAATTTCAGAACACTCATAAGTATTATTTTTATTGTCCTAGTCATGCTGTAATGCTTCTGGCTTGGTTCTCTGGGCTCCTCAAAGGCCAAACGCTGAAGTTCCTCTTCTATCTCTATTCAGGCCTTACACCATTCCTTGGGCTTCAGTAGGAACTGAGTAGGGACCTTTGGATTTGGCTTTAAAGGAGGAGTGAAAAGATGGCTGTGCATTCTTTACTTGCAGTCCTGTGAGAATTTGGTGGATTTCTCACTGTGGAATTTCTTTCTTTTCAGAGACTAAGTGGTTTAGCTTCAGACCCAGATTTTTGAACACCTCCAAACAATATTTTCTTTCTGTGTTTCTTCTCTGAAGTAAAGACCAGGAATTACAGTACCACAATTCCCTGGGGCTCAGTGATTAACAGGCAGGAAAATGTCATGACCAATCTTTAAAACTGATAGGGGAGAGGATAAATGTAGACTTTGAGTTTTTAGTCCCTTCCACAAAGATTGCACTGGCATCAAATCACCGAAAAACAAAGAGATAATCACAGCACAGTTTTATTTTTCCCTTTTTATATCTTTCTTGTGAGCTTTTGTGGCACAGAGATTGCAAAACATGTTTTTTCTTATAGAGAATATGAAAAATTACCCAAAACAGCACATACTGCACAAGAAAATTAAATTAATGCATGAAACAAAAACAAGTAAAATAAACAAATAACCCTACCTCTGTGCCTGGCCCCATTTTTCGATGGGCAAAGAAAACACTTCTCAGGTAACATTTTCCTTCATTTTACTCCACTAGTATCACACATACTCAAATACATATATACACACAAACAGAGGAGAATTTAGGTTTGTTTGTCTTGGGTGTTATTTATTTGGCCATGTTTGAGTTTTTAAGTCATATTAGCACAGTTCAACCTTAATTTTATAAGAAACAAAAACTAACACTGAAAAATACATAAATCATCACATAATGATACCTGTCATAATACGTAATATGTCACTAGACCTGATTTCTGACTGTGATCTCATACCAGTATAAATCGCAAGTAATTAATGTCTGCACCATTAGAGAGTTACTTCAGATCTATATTGTGGTGGTGGAGCTTTAAGAGCTGTGGTGACTGTGTGTCTTTATTATAGGAACATCTGGATACAGAGTTCAACTTGATTCATCTTTAGACACTGTCTCATCTGACGTTGGCTAGAGACTGAACCTGAGAATGAAATGGGACTGGAGGTAACTTGCTAACAAGGACTATGACTTAATTATTTTGTTACTTTATTTCCTTGTTCTTCACATCTAACGAGTCATTTGAGCTAAATTAAAAGATATGAATGGCTGTCTGGAATTTGGGGGGCATAACAAAACCACAAGGGGTGTTACAGAGGCAGAACAGACCCAACTGAGCCCATTCTCTGGGTAGGTATGGGTCCTCCCTGGGCCAGAGGCATTCCTTGGGGGCTCCTTACACCTTCCCTTGACCCCTTTGCACCAACTCAACTCATACCATCATATCATCTGATTTCTTTCTCTATTTTTTAAAATGAAGTGCCTATATGAAAGACTCATAACACTGGAAACTCAGATCTTTCTCCATTTACACGAGGAAGAGATATTGTGTATTTCCTAACAAAGTTGCACAAGCAGACCTCAGTCCTGTCCTGGAGGGGCCCACATTGTCATGGACTGAAAGGACAGTTTAATCTCAAGGGGTGATGAAGGATGCAAGAAGCATCCTTCATCCTGAGTATCTCCCACAAGGGCCTGTCAAAAATTAAAATCCTTACATTGGGAGGAGGGGGAGGTACGTAGGTACCAGGCCTGGAAGGAAGTTCAAGTTCACTTCCCTTGCTATCACAAGCAACCCCATTATATAATCCTGTTAATACATGTATCAAACTCCATCTTAATGGTCTTAAGTACCGGACTCCACCTCCCCCATTGTTCTCAATGCACCTGGATATCTATAAGATGCCTCTGTGTTTCCTATTTTCTGTATTACTGCACCTGAAGAAGAGAGCTGAAATCTATTGAAAGCTTATGTCTACAAATATTAAATTTGTTAGTCTTTAAAGTGCCACACAACTCTCGTTGTTTTTGCATCTTAAAACTAGTTAAGTTGTTTGCTTCCACCACTCCTATTGGAAGACTGTTCCAGAACCGCCCTCTTCTTATGGTTAGAAACCTTTTATTTTCCAGACTAAATTTATTCCTGACGAGTTTATACCCATTTGTTCTTGGGCCAACATTATCCTTTAGTTTAAATAGTTCTGCTCCCTCTGGTGTCTTCCCGTCCTCCCACTCCTCTGATGTATTTATAGAAAATAATATCTCCTCTCAGCTTCACTTTGCTTGGCTATACATCCCAAGCTCATTCATGGTATGGCTGTACAGCAGCTGGGAGGGTGCTTCTCAGTGTGGGCAGACATACAAGGGCTAGCTCTCCTCATAAAGTGTGCTAAAAATAGCAGAGTGGCCATGATGACAAGGACAGCCACTTGATTGCTGCTGGGAGGGTGTACATGGGAGGCTCACCCAAGCTGCCATGCCACACTGCTATTTTTAGCACTCTAGCTCAAGCAGAGTTAGCCTGTGCCAGTCTGCCCACTCTGGGAAGCACTCGTCCTGCTGCTGTGCAGACATACCCTTAGGGTCTCCATGCTGCTGATTATCCCAGTAGCCTTTCTCTGCACCTAGCCCAGTTTGAATTCTTTCCTGATGAAAAATGTTCCCTCCATATGTTCCTAGGGCAGTGGTCCCCAAACTGTGGGGTGGGCCTCTCTAGGAGGTGCACAGGAACATCCAGGAGGGTGCAGTGAGGCCTGGGCCAGATCCCATGAGGGGGTGGGAAAGGAGCATCACTGAGCCCCGCTTTGCCCCCAGCTCCACTCCACCAGCCCCAGCCCCTGACTCGGCTGCGGCCCCAGCTCCACTCCAGGCTCCTGGCCGCATCCCTGGCCGTTCTCAGCACCCGGCCCCACTCTCAGCTCCCAGGCGTGGCTTCGCTCCCAGCCTCTGCCACAGACCATGACCTGGCCGTGACTCTGCTCCTGTCCCGGGAAGCGCGGACACATTCTATTACTGTAAGGGGGAGCACGAAAAGAAAAGACTGGGGACCACTGTTCTAGGGTCACACATGGACCCAACCTGAGAGGGTGGGGCCAATCCCTCCACTAATTCCTCCTAGGGATGGTGTAGGTCTGTGCTGCCCCCAGCATGAACCATTGCCTTTAAAGGCACAATTAGATCTATAGAAAAGGCCTTGAAACTTATCCTTTGATTTAACAAGAAATTGTTGATTTAACATTGCTCTGACGCTATAGATTCTCCTAAATTGGGGAAACAAAGGGAAGGTCCCAAAAGCTTCTACAATCACAAAAAATCTGTGGAAGCACTAGAGCAATGAAATTGTAGTGTCTGTTTTTAAATGTGATTGTTTTAAGCAGATGATTTCTGTTTTTATTTTAAGCATTTGGATAGAAATGATCTGAGAAGAGAATGATATTAAAGGCAGCCAGACCTAGCCACTGTGTAGGCAGACTATCTTGACCAAACATATTTCAAAGTGTTTCTTTAAAAAAAAAAAAAAAAAAAAAAAGCTTGCAAATTTTAATCACAGTTTAAGAGGATCTAAGGATTGGAATGCAGCCACTCTGCTCCGGTTGACCTTATTGGAACTGCTTATGTGAATAAGGTGAGCAGGATTTGGTCAGACAATAGCAGGGCCTTGGGCCCTGTTCTTATTGCCAAATGTATTTAAATTGATGTTGCATGTGCATTTTCCCCTGCTTCTAATACAAAGTATAATAGATGCTATCCAAACCCATAGAAAATTTTCTTTGAGTCATATTTTTATTTGTACTGCACACAGTTTGCAACATACCTGTACTCCACAGGGAATGAAAATAGCTTTATGAAGCAACACTGGCTGTAACCTTAGTTATCACTCCCCTAGGATTGCTGGATGGCTTGTCCACTTTGCTACACTCAGTATTCCCCCAGGCCAGAATGCAGTCTTGCAAATATCAGCTGGTTTCAAAGATTAGTTACTTTACTGGACCCATACTAACTGGGTGTGGCCCCTTGAAAAATACCCAACTAGCAAAGTCAGAATGCACTGGAGAGGATGTGCTCGAGGGCTGGGGAACCCAGAACACAGTGAAGCATGGGGGATGCATGCAGGTTCACTTGCTAACCACCTCCCCCCCAGTTTGTGTCTTGGCATGAAATGAGCATGATCACAGGGAGTGGGCATGCTCAGTAACACCGTCAAAGCCAGTTGCCCTCACTCTGCCCCCGACTATCAGCAGGCATGAGTCATCTCTGCATTGAAGAGAAATGCTGACCAGTCTTGGACAAGCCAGCTAGCCCTGGAAAGTCTTAGTGAAAACTGGGGAAGGGAATAACCTAACTTCAGTTTACGGGGTGTTTTGTGTAACCACTTTGCTAAATGGGGTTGCTCTGAAGAGTATTAAAGGCTCATCCAAGTGACATGCTTCAGTTTTATTACATAATGGAACTAAAGAACCTTTAGGGTTTTTCATTATCCAAAGTCTATGACACTAAGCTGTTCTGAGATCAGCCTCTGTTGCTCATGCCAATACAATTACAGTAGCCTGTTTTTTCTGACAGTATTTTTATACGTTACAGGGTTGATTATATAAATAGAATTGGACGGGCAACCTAATATTTCACTGAGATCCCAGAGGCTGCCCATATCACATCTCAACTGTCTGATTAGAAAAGGTGCTCTCATAATTGACTGTATGTTTATCTGTTCAGGTTTCTAGACAACAGCAACACTACTGCAGAAATTTATGGTTGTAAACATAGACAACCCACCACTTGTAGAAGGAGTTCAACTGTTAAACTTTTTCTCCCTTGCACCTCTCTGCTACTATTTAGTCTTCTAACTGTATTATTTAACAGCATTCAACATTTGGAAATAGCTTATATTAGATTTGCTAGAAAATATAAAGCTTCATTCTGCTTTAAGAGGAATTCTTCTTATTTGCCCCTAAAATCAGTTAGGATAAATAAGTGGGGAGCAATTACTCCCAAGAGTAACCTGATTGACTTCAGTGACTATTCGCCATTGGGACTAAGGGGTTCATTCTCTCTGTCTCATATACACATACCCCCGCAAAATCATATATATATCAATATCTTTAAATGTGTGTATTGCTTGTGTGTGTTTATAAACAAGCAATGCACATGCTCTTTTTTATTTATATGATTTTGTGTGGTGGATTTAAAGATTGTTAGCAGTAGTGTGTGCTTAAAATCTGTCTGACTGCAAAGATCCTCTGACAAGCTGAGTCTGCTAAAGACTACATTGATTTCCACACTTTGTTTCTGTTGTCTCTCCCAATTTTAGATGAATAGTGGAAACACGGTGAACCAATCATGTTATAGTTCCAGTGGCCTATAGTCTGAATCACAAAACTCTGCCAAGAGGCAGTGTTCTTGGGTCTTCGGATTTTTCACATGGGTGATCTAACGCTATCGTTGAAATTAAACAGCTGCACGTTCATTTGTAAAGAGCTATAAAGATTAAAAGTGCCACAAATGTTAATGATTTTTAATATGTTTGTACTTTTCATATGGTTTGTTGTAGCTGAACTTCCTAAGAATGAAACTAGGAGAATCCCTTCAAGCTCTGATATCATATTCTTTAAGTCTTTTAATAATGCTTTCTCCCTTAAATTGTCACTGTGTGAATACATTGCATAATTGCATAAGTATAGAGATTACTGAAGTACATTCAATTTCTACTTTCTGATGTTTTCCCTACTTTCAGGCCTTTTTCTGGCATTTCTCATGCAACAAGCTCTGTGCAGAGTGTGTGCTCTTCTTGAAAATAGGAAATGCAAAATCAGAATTCTATTATTACCTTTTCTATTAACAGATTTCTTTTAATTTTTTTCAGCAAACAGGTTAATTCTAGTGAGAAAGTCCAGAACTCCCTTTATACAGTGTGTGGTAAAGTCAGGCCCGATGGCTACAAAAGGGTACACCAAGGCAGGGGTGTGAGCCCAAGAATGCCAAAAGCCCTTTTTCCTACAAGCAGAGGAGAGATTTCTGCAGGGCAATTAGAGACACCTGGACCCAATGAATGGCTACTCCAGGTGTACTTAAACCCTGCCTTCCCTAAAGTGGAGGGAGGTAGCAAAGGAGAAGGAAGTTGTTAGAAGGTTTGTAGCAGCTGGTGAAGATACTCCCCTGGGCTAGGAGATGGTACTTCTCTGCAGCCAAAGGAACAGAGAAAGGGAGAACTCTTGTCCCCAGCTGGCAGGAGGGAGCCACAGCAAGGTACCTCCCTGGGGAGATGGGGTAACCAGTGACTCCCTGGCCCACTACAAGGGGCAGAAGCGTGAGACCCACTAGTTAAATGAATTAAGAACTGGTTAATTGAGAAATCTCAAAAAGTAGTTGTCAATAGAGAATAATCATTGAACAAGGCTATTTCCACTGGGGGTTTTCAGAAATCTATATTAGGGTGATATTATTCAATACTTTAATCAATGAAGATTAGCAGAATGGTAAATGATGAGGAGAAGACAGCCACTCAGAGCAATCTGGATTGCTTGGTAAACTGGGCCCTTTCAAACAAATGTGTTTTAATACAGCCAAATGCAAAATTATATATCTAGGAACAAGAAATGCAGGTCAGACCTACAGAATGGGGTGAGGTGGGGGTTTATCCTGGTAAACAGTGACTTTGAAAAGGATTAAAGTGGTTATAGTAGGCAAACAACTCAACATGTGCTCCCAGTGCAATGCTGTGGCAAAAAGGGCTAAATGTGACTTTTGGATTTATTAACAAGTGATTTGTGAGTAGGCATAGAGAGATAACTTTACCTCTGTGAGACCTAGAATTGAATACTGCATTCAGTTCTAGTGTTGCATTTTAACAAGAACATTGAAGAACTTTGAGAGGGTGCAGAAGAGAACCATAAAAAGGATTCCAAGACTGCAGAAAATTCCTTACAGTGAGAGATTTAGAGAGCTCCATACATTCAGGTTATCAAAAAGAAGACTGAGAGGTGATTTGATTACAAATATAAGTACCTTCCTGGGGAGAAACTACTGGGCACTAAGGGGTCTTCAATGTAGTGGAGAAAGGCATAGCAAGAACCAAAAGCTGAAACCAGAGAGATTCAAATGAGAAATTTGTCGCACCTCTTTCACAGAGAGAGTGATTAGCTATTGGAATAAACTACCAAGGGAAGTGGGGGATTCACATCTCATGAGGTCTTTAAATCAAAACTGGATGCCTTTCTGGAAGACATGCTTTAGCCAAATGCAATTTATGCTTTAGTCAAACAGAAGTAATTGGGCTCAATACAGAGGTAATGGGGTGAAATTTAACTGCCTGCAATATACACGAGGTCAGTTTAAATGATCTAATGGTCCCTTTTGGTCTTAAACTCTGATTCTATGAAGGCTCACCAGCTGCATGATCTATTAAATCTATGTGTCAATGATGCCATATAGAACCTGTTCAATATGAATCGAGATCAACCTCTATTTTGTTGAAGCTTCAATTTTCAGAAGTGGCCTCTAGTTTTGGGCGTCCAACTTCAGCCAATTAGAACTTCAGTGTCAATGGTGCTGAATCTCCACAATTCCAGTTTTGTTCATGAGTGTTATGAGTGCTCTGCACCCCTGAAGATTAGGCCCTTGTGTGTAAAGCAGAGCACTCATAATCAGTGGACACTTGAAAATTCTGTTCCATGACCACACCTTTGGAGGTGAAGTAGAAGAGGTTAGTGCCCTGATAAATTAAAGACCTCCTTGCATTTTGCTGGAGAAGTGTCATTCTTTATAAAACTGAAATACAGTCTAAAAATATTCTGAACATGCAGTAATTTACTTAATATAACAAGGAATGCCTTAGGTCACAATGATACACCATTTTATTACATCATGACACTGAGCAGAAGAAGGAAATACCGTCATCAAAAAAAACCGATAAAAAGTGGTTATATTTTAAATGAAATTTGAGTGCAAAAGCAATTTTTCTGAGAATTCAATTATTCTGAACCTTACAAGCAGAGACGTTGTATATGTCTGATGTTCTGAGATTGAATAATGAATGGATGTACAGAAATGTTTTTGGACTCTACAATATAAAGCAACAGCAACATGGAATTTTCAGATAAAAAATATTCCATGTTCTTTACTTGAGCATCTCCTGATAAAGACAGACTTTCAACAGGCTAAGTCCCTTATTAGAGTATACTGCATGATTTTGCAAAGAGTTTATTTAAAAAGTGTATTAAAAGGTACAATATTGGGGCAAATCCTGCCTTTCTGCAGAAGGGGTTATTGTAATCCTCTGATATCTATAATCCTATCACATTTTATCTAATTTTATATAGGATATTCTAAACATTTAGGAATACATAGCACTATTGTGGGAAAAGGAGATAATAGGTGTATTGAGAGTTGTATCAAAAGTAGATCAGAGAGGAACTGAAGACAATTAGGTCAGATACGGAGAAGGAGACTATAATTAAAGCACAGACACAAAGTGAATTGGATGTGCAGCGCAAATGGGAATTTAGTGATATGGGCTAAATCAGAGAAAGGAGATTATTTTGGTAACATCCTTTTGGTTGGACTGGAATGGGGCAAGGATGATATCAAAAAGTTATCAAGTTCATTGTTAGCCTAGCCAATAGGGCTTTTCAGCACATACTGCTGTATGATTTGCAAGGCATCTTCAAGTACATATTGATAGAGGGAAGTAATTTATCTAGCATCTATGGGACCTGATTCAGAAACTCTGTTTTAAGAAAAATACATTTCCCTTCCAAAGGGCTCAGTGCTTGATGTAATGCTTTATACTGGATAGATTTTAATGTTATAAAAAGTATTCGAGCCTGATACCAATTTGAGCATTTTGTAATTGTTGTAAATATTGGCTGTCTTACCCTGAATCCCTGATTGTGACTGATATATTTATAAACTTCTTCTTCTGAGACACAATGAATGTTATTTTCCAATAGTCCACTTACTCATCCATCAAAAATATTATCATTATTTTATACCAAAAAGACTTTGAATTGCTGAAAAGAGTAATTATAAAACAACCTGGGCAATTAAATGTAGTGAGACTGATAAAGTAGTGATTTTACTGAATCCTCTACCAAAAGGGGTTTTTTTTTTTTTTAAAAAAAAAAAAAAAAAAAAGAGTCCAGAGATCACAGCAGAAATAACTCCTCATAACACTATGCAACATGTATTGCTTGACTGATCATGGAAAGGAAAACTTTCATTATATCTAGCCCATCTCCCACAGATTACTGTTCTGTTTGCACCTCAGGATATTTGATATTGCTTTAATTCTGTACATTATCCAGAACAGGGTAGATCCTGAACTGGCATAAACAGATGCAGTTCCACTGAAATCAGTGGAATTCTGCCAAGATACATCAGCTGAGATTCTATCCCAGTGTACCAATTCACAGAGTGTCAGCTGTCTCTGACACCTCTTCTTGGATGTCTAGCCATCAGCTCATACTCAACATGGCTAAAACAGAGCTCTTAATCTTTCCCCACCCCTAAGCCCTTCCCACTACTTCCCTTCTTGATCACTGCGGACGTCACCACCATTCTGCCTGTCACTCCGGCCTATACCCCGGCCATGATTTTCAACTTGGACCTCTCTCTAGGTCCTCAAATCCAGGCTATGTCTAAATCTTGCCAATTCTTTCTGCATAACATTTCTGAGATAAGTTCTCTATTAATCCATAGCTAAAACTCTCATCAGCTTGCATCTCAATTAGTGCAACATCCTTTTCTCTGGCCTTGACAAACACAATCTTGCCCTGCTCATATCCATTCAGAATGCTGCTGCAAAGATCATATTCCTAGCCCATTGCTTTGATCATGTCTCTCTCTTTTCATTCATCCATGCAGTTGTTTTTGCATCCATAAGTTATTTCTGCTGTGGTCTCTGGTGGAGTCTTATAGTTTTAAAAAAAAACAAAAAAAAAAGCCTCCTTTTTGCAGGTGATTCAGTAAAATCACAGTTTCCCTACATTTAATTGCCCAGGTTATTTTATAATTACTCTTTTTGGCAATTCACTGTCTTACTTTTGGCATACAGTAGTGATGAGATTTTTGAAGAATGAGTAAATGGACTATTGGAAAATAACATTCCTTGTCTAGAAAAGATATCTATAAATATATCAGTCACAATCAGGGATTCAGGGTAAGATGGCCAATGTTAACAACAATTACAAAATACTATAAAACTGGTATCAGGCTCTAATACTTTTTATAACATAAAATCTATCCAGGATAAATGGAGAGTTTTAGCTTGGGCTTCCCCTTCTTTATCACATCAAGTATAAGCTGCTATAATTCATTTTCACCAGAAAAATAATGGAGGAGGTCCTCAAGGAATCCATTTTGTGGCGCTTGGAAAAGAGGAAGGTGATCAGGAACAGTCAGCATGGACTCACCAAGAGCAAGTCATGCCTGACCAATCTGACTGCCTTCTATGATGAGATGACAAGCTTTGTGAATGTGGGGAAAGCAATGGACGTGATATACCTTGACTTTAGCAAAGCTTTTTAATACCGTCTCCCACAGTATTCTTGCCAGCAACTTAAAGAAGTATGGGTTGTATGAATGGACTATAAGGTGGATAGAAAGCTGGCTGGATCACTGGGCTCAATGGGTAGTGATCAACAGTTCAATGTCTAGTTGGCAGCCAGTAACAAACTGAGTGCTCCAGGAGTCAGTGCTGGGGCCGGTTTTGTTCAACATCTTCCTTAATGATCAGGAGGATGGGGTGGATTGCAACCTCAGAAAGCTTGCAGATGACAGTAAGCTGGGGGGAGTGGTAGAGTGACCTGGCAAATTGGAGAATTGGGCAAAAAAAATCTGAGGTTCAACAAGAACAAGTGTAGAGTCCTGTACTTAGGACGGAAGAATCCCATGCACTGCTACAAAAAGAGACCTGGGGATTATAGTGGACAAGAAGCTGGATATGAGTAGTGCCCTTCTTGCCAAGAAGGCTAATAGCATATTGGGCTGCATTAGTAGGAGCATTTCCAGCAGACCGAGGGAAGTGATCATTCCCTTCTATTCGGCACTGGTGAGGCCACATTTGGAGTTGGGTCCAGTTTTGGGCCCCCCCACTATAGAAAGGATCTGAACAAACTGGAGAGAGTCCAGCGGAGGGCAACAAAAATGATTAGAGGGCTGGAGCAGAAGACTTATGAGGAGAGGCTGAGGGAACTAAACTTTCTTAGTCTGAAAAACAGAAGAATGAGGGGGGATTTGATAGCAACTTTTAACTACCTGAAAGGGGGTTCCAGGGAGGATGGAGCTAGGCATTCTCAATGGTGGTAGATGACAGAACTAGTAGCAATGGTCTCAAGTTGCAGTGGGGGAGGTCTAGGTTGCATATTAGGGAAAAAAAATTCACTAGAAGGGTGGTGAAGCACTGAAATGAGTTACCTAGGGAGATGGTGGAGTCTCCATCTTTAGAGGTTTTTAAGGCCTGGCTTAAAAACAAGCACCTTTATGCATTTTCCTAACCTGCCCCTCACGCTTTGAGGAGCTCCCTATAAATATCTGCATAGCTATCTCATTATCCACCTTCAAAACTCTCTCTGCCATGTCTACAAAAATTTGACAATGGTTTGTCTGTGATGTGCAGAGACCACTGCCTATCATATGATCAATGCTATCCTCATTTTTGTCTTGTATTCCTTGTCTGTCTGTCTCCACCTGTTGTCTCTTCTGGTGTCACCAGAAGGAACCATTCTCAGAGAGGTACAATTGTTTCTCCCTGGCTCCATGGGGAGAATACTTTGCTACAGTCTTTTTCAAGGCACAGCATGCTCCCTGAAATGTGCCCAACTAGCTACAATTTCTAGTACATGTAGGGATGCACTATGGTTTCGTCTGGTAGTAGCAGCCTCTGCTTTCCTTCCTATCCTGGATCCACAGTCGGAGAAGGGGCTAATGTGACTGACTGGGACTGGCGGGGTGGGAGGCAGAGTTTATTCAGCCTTACTTATATGCATGGAAGCATTAGATCTAGCCACAATCGATCCCAAAGTACTTTTTCCAGAACACGTTTAGTTCTCATTACCATGTAATACAATAAAGACAATTGCCTTCAAGCCTCTTTTAGTGGTTTTCTCCTGGAAGAGAAAATGCAGTCTCTAGTTCTTTCATTGCTGTAAAAGTGATTTATACTGGAAGACACCATTGGACTAGTCTTTTCTGTTGTGAGGAGGTGACTTTCTAAAATCGGGATCATAGACAAGTTCACAGAAGTTCCTAGTGTATTTTTAAATGAAAAGTCAGTGACACTTCATGTCCTACTAAGTAAATTAATGATACAAAGGAACTTATAATTAAAGCTGAAACAATAGTTGATTTTTTCCACTTTGGGGGACCCAGCTCTACTTGCAATAAACCTGAAGTAAAATGTTAATGAAGATCATTTTGCACATTTCCAGGTATCATTACCTCTATTTCAAAGTATATCCAGTCCTTTATGGAATAGGAACTCTGTTCTCAACTTCTCCTCTGAAATAATAAAACTGCTTACCAGAGAGAAAATAACCCAAGCAATCCGTTTCTCAGGTCTCACAGACATGATCATTTCACAATTTAGTTAGGATAAATGTTTCTGAAATAGATGAATCTTGAAGCATGTGTTTCAAGACAGGTTCAGCAATATCTTTAGATCCACACTGAAGGATTGGCATTAAAAAAATTACAATTTTCCCCATAACATTTCACCTGCTCTGGGGGTATATGACCCACAGTGCACTGCACCTGCAGGGCATGAGAAATATGAAATAAATGGCTAACGGCTTACACTGCATCTGCATAGCACAGGCAAACAGCAGTATCTTCCCCACTACTGAGGCTAAATGGCACCTTTAATACTTTAGATATAAATGTGTAACTGGCCACTGCTCAAAAGAAGGCAGGTGCAAAAGTAACGAACTACTGAATCTGGACCATACATTCTGCATTAGCTGCTCTGCTTTACAGTAAACCTGGAAAACAATTGCAAAATACACTGAAGAATTTTGTTGACTAACATTTGTACCTATGTAGAATTAGTAATTAGACTTATAACACTGTGAAGTACAGGGGAAAGGGGGATGACAGTTATTTTGAATTGAAAGATAATGCCTCTGGATTCTGAACTTTGGAAAAATATGGAAGAAAAATTGTCTGATTCTAACTGGAAGCAGATTGATTTACTCAATAGAGCAGAGGGAAAGCCATAACTACTTCAGTGCAGCAGACATTGTTTTTAAAAACATTACAAGGTTTCTTCTTACTGAATTCTTGATTACATAAACAAAGTAGTTGCAATTAAATTTAATATCTCTATCAAAATATATTTACAAAGATGTTCTTGAAAGGGATTCAAGCTTTTAACGAAAACATTATTTCTACTTTATTTAAATTACTGTCATTTGCCTTCCTGAAAGTATGATGACCACACAACCTCACTATGTACAGATTTCTATTTGTTGTATTGTTAGTCTAGTCCTGCAGTCCTTGCTCAGGCAAAATGCTCATTGAAGCCAATAAGGAGTGTATTGATCAAGCCACTCCCGGATTTATAATACTTCAAATAAAGAAATATTAACCCAATCCCCCAAATACCACCAACAAATGGGAAATCAGTGAAAAGCCTGAATCAATCTGTTACAGCTGAAGAATGTTAATGATCAAATGTAAGGAAATTTACAGTATAAATGTGAAACTCAGTCCTGTTTTACTTATGTATGAGCTAGGTATTACAATTATATGGCCCTTCTTCATTGCCTACCACCTTGTATTCTAAATTAAAGCTGTGCAAAGTGAGTTTCAAATGCTACTATTCTGCTTTGATAGCATTTTACATCTTACTTTCTACCTATGTAAATGACTACATAAATTGCAAAGCTGTGGAGAATGAAGCTATATATATATATATATATATATATATATATATATATATATATATATATATACACAAGTGTGCAGGAGGATAGCATAACGTAGCTATATTAAAAATACTGCAGATACAGTAGGAGACAAGTGAAGGTGGAAAGTGTACCTTGGACTTTCCTAATTTTTGTTTCTGTTAAAAATTTCAGCAATACTGTTGTATAAACACGGAAGGATGGTGGATTGCACTGACTTTTATAGAAAAATATATTATTTCTTTAAGAACTGCTCCATTGGATCTTGTGTGCTGCAACATTGTTCCCTATTTGAGTAACTGTTGTTTTGAAATTCATGATATACTGGTACCTAGCACATGGAGTGACATTGTGATAAGTGTCACTTACGAAGTCAAGGCAGTCTGCCAGAACTACTAGGCAATGAAAGCTTCCCACCCAGGTAGCAACACTGAACAGACTAGAGAGACTGCTTCCCTTAAGAGCCTATATGCCTGCCTTGGAATTACCTGGTTGGGTCCTTGCCTATGGATGATTGAAGCCTGGTTGAATAGCATGGGGCCTATCAAAGACCTGCAGGTAATTTCCTCTGATGATTGATCACACTCTCTGGCTCCAGGGTGATTCATCAGGCTTAAACAAGCTCAGAGGCAGAGGTAACACAGGCTCAGAGGTAACTCAGAGATGACTCAACATACACACGTTTATGTGATGTCCTTGTAGAACAGAAAAAAATTTAAAAAGACAAGAGCTTATTGTTTCTGCTGTATTGCAATATCCTTGGTTAAATATTTAATTATTTAGTGGCACCCAACAGTAGTGGACAGGTTTTATTTGAAAATTCAATGGAAAATAGTCAGCAGAGTTCTGGTGACATTAACATGTTGCTTTAGTTGCAGAACATTTTTACCTTTGTGGGGTGCTGTATGTTTGTTTTATTTGGCACATATAATCTGGTCAAGTCAAGCCCCAAGGTTTTATCAATGATGTTCAAGGCACAAAGACCTCCAGGAAGTTGTCATTTGGCAATCCTCAACAACGTGTCATGGTTTGTGGCTGCTCACATCAGCATAATGGACTATCTCTAGAATGCCACTGAAATTCTGCTGCAACACAAATTCTATGTCCTGTATGAAATTGGTTCAGAAGACTCTATTGCCTTTGCGGTAAATGAAACCTGGGTTGACATTGAATGATGATTATCTGTCACTTTCTCTGAGGATCAGGAAGATCACCACACATCATCTACCATAAATCCCTCACCCAGTAAATTTATCCATAATGGGAGCTGTTAGGGCAGATGACAATGTGGAGGATTAAACGTCTTTAATGGTAGATGTGGCATCTCATGCAGTTGTAATATAATGTATTAACTGGTATGGGTTTTTCACATCCATCTTTCCTGATTCTCAAAAAATGTGAGGATTAAAGAACGTTAAATGCAGTAAATATTGCTTCCTTTCCCACACACTAAAATTTGTGTTGTTTAAATAAATGTATGTGTGTTAATCCCATCTCAATAATCAACAACATTTATGTATTTTGGGACAGATTTTCACTGTAGGCTGAGCCAGATAACTTCATATCTAAATAGGATCAACCGGGTCCATAAATAATTGGAAATGAGTCCACACTGGGAGTGGAATGAAAATCAGGCCCTTTACTTACATTTCACATCTGATGTGTGATGCAGATGGCAAGTGTTTGATGACTGATGAGCACAGTGTAAGAACAAATAGAAGAGACTAGAAGGAAAAAGTCCTTTTCCAGAAAGAGGAATCAACTCACATGCAAGGCATTAAAACAGACAACATTGTGTAGACAGCAATAATTGTTTGTTTAAGCTATTGCATAGACTCCATGTCTATATAGACTGCATGTAATTGCTTTGCTTTGTTTGCCACTCGTCTTCTGTCTCCTCTTAGAAGTCCCTTCATACATGTATCTAACATCAAATGGTTGGGGAATGAGCTCTCCATAAATCTGTGTAAGATGAGAATTGTATAGAATTTAATGCCTCACTTCTTGGAAATGCTTCAGTAGTCATCTAAAAACATTAAGAAGTTTGGCTTTAAATACTCCTTTAGATTGGTAGAAGAGAAATGATGGAATGGAGGAAAGGTGTGAGTAGGTAAAATCTGAGGGACAGAGGATGGAGGAGGACATGGAGAGAAAAAACAGGGCTCCAGGTATCTTTCTTTCCCATTCAGCTCTTCCCCTCATCCTCCCACTCTTCTCATTCTTTCTTTTATAGTGCTGTGTCCCATCTCCCCCTTCTATTCTCTCTCTGACCCTTCCTTCCTCCTTATTGTCTCCTGTCATTGTGATGCATTCAGGAAGTTCATGGGTAGGTGGATCCAGTTCTTTAAATGAATGGATGATTCTTGTTACTGAAGTCTCAAGCAGGAGATTGAAGAGGAACACTGCATGTCAAGCTGTAAATCATTGTCAGTGACTCATGTGTCTGTTATTTAGCACAAAACTTTAGCAGACTTGGGCCTGACACCATTGTTTCCGTTACAAAAGTGCATACAGCAAGAGAGCACCACCTCTGCCTCCACTAGCACCAACAATGTTTCCTCAAACCCTCTGACATAGATAATGATCTTTCAAATTATACCCAGCATGCAGTTAAAGACAGGAAGGCAGGTGAGAGTTGATACTGTTCCATGTTTCGTCGTTGTTGTGGTCGGGCTTTATTTCAATTTGAGATCTGCTGTGACCCGTGACAACTCTTCAGTTAAAGTCATTATAATCATTCCACAGCTGTCAGTGTCAACGTATTTATTTTGAGTTGGAATAATTGGTGTCTGAAAACTTGGAATCGGTGACCTCCCATGTTTTCTTGAATGCTGTGGGCCCTATCCTGTGAAGTGTCACCCAGCCTCCGCTCCTATTGCCGCCAATGGAGTTGAAAGTGCTCAGCACCAGACAGAATTGGGGCCCAGCTCATGTCAACAAAGAAGTTTTCTCTTGTCACTACTGTAAATTTCTTCCGAACTACATTAAAAAAGCCAAATAATTAACATTTTGCTCTTGCAAATATGAAATGTGGACTCTTTTTTTTTAAGCCAAAAAAGAGAAACCAGTCAGGCTGATGAAAATCAAAGTAGCATGTCACAATGGAGAGGGATGAAGCGAAGTCATCACAAAAAATCTATGAGTAAACACTCTTAAAATCTCATGTTTCAGTCGTACATCCCCCAAAAGGATGCTTAATTCTCAAGGTCCCACTGCAATATTTTATCCACTATCAGGTGAGAAATTTATTATAGATCTTTGCAGTATGCAGTGGAAGTGTTCTTGTGAATCAGTGTTTCAGCATGTATCAGATGCACATATCATGAATGACCATGAAAATAATCTTCTCACAGAGACATCTGAATTCAACAAAATTTCCATTAAGCTACTAATTTCCTCCTTGACAGGGTCACAGTGCCTCCACTGGTTGGCCACTGTGTCTCTCTCAGTCCAATGTAGTCGTTCTTTGGCCTTCTGTCCAAGGCACAGTTCAGTCCCACCACTTCCAAGTTGTTAAAGTCCCAAAAGTCAGGAAAAACGACATCTGAAATCAGGGTCATCCAACAAACCTTCAGCGGGATCCTGCCCTTCTGTTCAGGGCCTGTCTACAGATAACTAGTACTTTGGTCAGTCTTTCAGGGTCTGTCATCCCTTTCACTGGGAAGCTTATTCAACCAGTGAGCTACCTCAGTCTCAGCTACAACCATGTTTCTCTCACATCAGGAAAAGCAGAGTTTTGCTCTCCTGCCTAGTCAACTCTGAACTGGGCTAGGTCTGCACTTTTAACTCTACTTTCAGTACCTGACTTCCGCTTCAGGTGTAGCAGGGAGGAGTGTACTAGGACCACAGGCTCTCATTAACCCTCTTCTTGCCTATGTGGGACCTGTCTACCCCATCACAATTCCACTGCGTATGAACCAATGGGGTTTGGATGTGTAGGGATAGCATTTCTGCTGTTTTTCTAAGATTGGTGGCTGCAAGATAACAAATTCTGAAGGTGTATTGGAATCAATGTGGCAAGCAAGCTGTGGTATATTTTACAGAAGAAATACCTGGTCCTATGGTACTTAATGATGAAGTTGAAGAGCACATGTAAAAGAGATGATCTTCATGTTAGCTTGAGGTTATTTAGGAAAGTCAAAATTCAGGGCTACTTATACAGACTTTTCAGGGAACAACTTGTTCCTCAAGAAGTATCTTTACAGCACACTCCTTTTCCTCCAGCCTCCTACGTGATTGTTCCAGGAAGCTGCTGTATTGCCGTATTCCTGAAATCTAAACCCTCCCCACGTCTCAGTTAAAGTTTACAATTGTGCTATATGAACAAGCTAGTGAACTTTCACTTGCAAACATATCATACTAAAAATACATATATATTGTAGTCTTTTTCACAGCAGGTCTGTGAGGTATAATGTGACCAATTTATAACTGTGGCAGGGCCAGAGAGTTCTGCCACAACAGCTGAAGGTCACTGTATTAATGGTCTAGATCAAAGGAGTGCTGGCAAGAATCTGAAATTTGATTGCCTGGTCCCATTCACATGATCTTGGTCAGCATTCTGGAGGTAAATATATGTTAGAATCCATTTGTTTTATACATATTCCATTTTACAGTAATTCGGAATAGCAAAAAAGGAATATACATGTGTAACAGCTTTTTTAAAAAAAAGTTTCCTTTTTCTCTTGAAGTATCTTACTGAGAGAGAATGATATGAAATATACATTTCTGTTATGTAAAGCTAATATTTTGTTTTTGGTTTCCCCCTCTTCTCTTTTGCCAGGGCACTTCCTTCCCAATATGGAGGACTAATCTAGCACAAAAAGGAGGTGTATTCCACAGAGATTTACACTGAGAGTAAGAATAATCAAGAAAAGCTCAGTTGTCGTCAGATGCAACAGTATTATGAGGCAATCACTGCAAAATACTGATTTTATAGCTTCTATAAACATTTTATTTCAATAACCTTTAAAAAAGTCACTAAATTGGACAGCTGCTATGTCAATCCTTTCATAAAAGTTGTCAATATAAAAAACATATGTTCCACTTTTAAGTAAAATGATTGTAATTTTCAAAAGTAAACAAAGAACAATAGCCTGGGAATTAAAATCTGAGGGTGTGTCTATATAAACAATTTGTTTGCAGCAAGCTGGAGTGTGAATATACCCTGCACCAGCCTGCCATTCACTAACTGTTCACATGGACTCTGCTGACATGCATTAATAGCTCGTTAGAGCACTTTGATCTAGTCCTGATTCAGAGAGGACCAAATTAAAGAGAATTAGTGAATTGTTAAATTGTGCTAGCGGGTCCACAATGACAGCTAACCTGCACCAGGCTAGTGCGGGGTAGATTAATACCCCCTCTTGCTGTGAACTAAATGTTTGTGTAAACATGTTCTTTGACACAGGAAACAATGTCATCTGCTTTAGTGATGGGCTAGACTTCAAAAGGTTTAGAGAAGAGCCAGCAGAATAGTAAAAGCCAAACAAACACAAAACCCTGGTACCTAAAACATGAATAAAATTACCAGATAAATTGGACTTAGGCACCAAACCTACTTAGAATCTTTTGAAAATCCCACTGAAAAACCTTTGAAAATCTGGCCCTTGGGCACTTGTGAAAGTTTTATTCTTAGGGCTTGTCTCCAGGGCAAGCTAGTGAGCAGTAAGCTAACATGTGGATTAAAAGGGCACTAGCTACTTTGCACTAACTCCCTGTGTGGACACTCTTACTATGCAGTAAGAGGGCCTGCAGGTGGTTTAGTTTAATGCACTTCTAAAGTGCATTAAGGGAATGATCACAAAGGCACTCTTATAGCTTATCTACATGGTGCATTAGTCCACACAAAAAGGGGATAAATTCTAGTCAACAGTAGCATGCCAGGTACTAATTGGCCAATGTAGAATGTGGAACCTTCCGTTGCGCACTAAAAGTTCCCTAGTATGCATCAATATAGTCCTGTTTCAAACAATGCTACGTTATCGTGCACTAGTGTGCACCAAGCATGTCCACAAGAGCCAGTTGGTGCATGACACGCTAGTTGGCTTTAGAATTTGCACCCCCCTAGAGCAGACTAAAGCACCATGTAGACAAGCCCTTAGTGATCAACTACACAAAACTAATAACTGACACTCAACAGTCCAGGCAAAGCTAGAGAATTTTTTGTTGAAAGCAAATACTTCTGAATAAAGAAAGGGTAAACTTAAAATAAATATCAATCAGACTGTATGATCTGACCCTGCTATAGTTCAGAGACTGCCTTCCTCTGAAATAAATATCCCAAAATGAAGATGATTATTTGTGTTTCATTCCATTGTCCAAACTGCAAAAATTGAGTGGAAATCTCCTAACAGAGATGTTGAGCATTTTCCAGTACTTCTTGCTTCTACCTGGTTTGGTTCATGTTTGGAGCATACTCGTGTGTTGGTCCTTATTTTTTTCACTGAATTGCTTCTCTCCTTCCTGATTTGAACTTCTCTCTCAGCCTCCCAGAGTTACAGGTACAGCATGCAACACTGAAATATGGCACCTCATTTCTCCCAGTTTTTATTAGTCTCTTCCTCCCTTTGCCCCCTTCTTCCTTCACTCTGACTATTTCTTTTCTGATGGCTCTTCTTCTTTCCCACTGTCATCGGTGCTGTGCCTTGCCTTAGATTTTTAATCCCTTGCCCCCACAAACTTCTTTTGTTTTCTTGCCCATGTTTGTCTTCTATCTCCTTTCCCCATTTCCCTTTCCTTTCCTCCTGCTGTTCAAGCATCTCTCATGCTGCCAGATTCCTTCTGATTCTTTTAACTGGTTTTCTACTCTTTCCGTGGCTTGCTTTTGCATCACTGAATTCAGTCAGTTTGTTTGCCATTGATTTCCACAGGTGTAGGAATGGACCCTGTGTCTGTGATAGTTGGACAATGCAGGAAGTATGTCCCCTTTCCTTGATAGTTTCTTAATAGATTGCAAAGGAGAAAATCCTGTGTGGTGAGAGGGAGAACTAAAATCAGGGGAACATTTGTACGAAACACTGAAGAATGCTTTTCATTTTCACATTTTCTAAGCTTATCAGAGGGAATACACCAGACCCAGCAGTATAGGAACTGTGTCGGGTAGCATTCTCACACCATTGGAGTTTTTAGTCATATAGATATATAGTTGGGGGACCCTAAAGCAGGATGTCCTGCTGAATGTGCGTTATAGGAATTATTCTCCAGACAACTCTCCACTGAGCAATTTGGTGTCATTGCAGAAGTAGGGTAGTGGCTGGGACTAGTTGCCAAATGGCTCCCAGTTATGCAATTAAATGGGTGATTTGTTGGAATTCCCTTATGTGATCCAGGCTGTTGTCATTCTCAGTCTGAACTGTTAGATGTTCTGGCAGTCACTGCTTTAATTTCCTGCTTAATTTCGCATCCAAATTTAAAATGATCTGAATTTCTGAAGTAAAACTGATGTGCCAAAACATGACACAATCAATTCAGATTGGGCCAAATTCTACAGTCCCATTTTGGTTTGTTCAAAAACTACAGAATGTGGACCACTGACCATTGTTCCTTAGGACGGGTCTACCATTTTAACCTGCCCACAATGTAAGTAACTTCCATCACTACTGTTCTTTCTACTGTAGTTTTTAGTCTTCTGTAACATGGGATGGGGCATTAAAAGTCCAAAAGTTGCATTCTATCGTATTCTGCCTCTGATATTAGGCCATAGTACAATTAGAGCAAACTGGTCATTAATATCTGTGAAGTACAGAACCTTCCACATAAACAACCCATATAAAAGAGAAGGCCTACATTATCTGTTTAATAAATTTTAGTTTGATGAAGAAAAAGTTCTCCTTTGCCTTACAAATCTTAGTATTTGGTTTATATTAAACACAATCTGATCCTGACCACCTTCAGCCAGTTACATTGAAATAGCCACAACAGGAAACAGTGAGCTTCATTGGTAATCAGAGGCCTTGATGAGCTCTGAGAAAGTCTATGTTTCATTTCCAAATTAAAGAAGGTTAATATATTTATTTTCCTTTGCCTTCCTTTCTCCCAGGCTGTTGAAAACAAATTGGGAAGGAAGAGGTCAAAAAGTTAAATGAAAGCTGCAAAAATTCCATAGAATGATTTCTTTCCATTAGGAAACTCATCCACAAGGTCATACACAGAAGATCAAATGCCAGAATGTTTCCTTGATCTAGCTGTCCAGACAGAAAGAACTCTGTCTCCATCTTGCTGAGGAAAATAAATAGAAATATTTCAAACCTAAACTGTGTCTGATTGGCTACTGCTGTTAATGGTTGGCATGGAAGCCAGACTCAGGGAAGTGGGCAATACATTTCCAAAGACAGCAAGAATGGTGAAAAGAGCCAAACACAGCATAGGTGTCTGACTGGTGGTGTCTTTAAAATAAATAAGACCATGCTGTGCTATGACTGAGTCATTAGAAAGTAATTTAATGGCTGTGTCATAGTTACAGGGCTAGCTGCACCTCTGTCCCTTCCTAGTGTTTCTGAGTTCACATTTCTCAGATGCAAGGCCTGTTCCATTACCTCACCAGGAGTGGAATTCTGCAATTCTTCTACTCATAGAGCAGGTCCTGGGCTACAGTATCCAGTACAGTACCACGTGAATCAACAAGGCCCACCCCACAGGTCCAGCTGAGTTCAGACACCTATGGTTCTTCCCTTTTGAAGCTGGTGACTAGTAGTGCACAGTGACAAAATAGCCTTCTTAAAACAAGAAAGTGTGTTTTTTTTAGCAATAAAAAAAAGCATTAGAGAAAAAGAGATTAAAACAACAGTCTACATGCATTCTATTTTACCTAGAGTCCTGCCATCCCATGGCCTTGTTTCTCCAGGCACCCCCAGTCTTGTCTGAGTCTTGTTTCCTTTCTTTGTTCTTCCAGCCCCCCTTCCCGTCCCCCGCCCCCCACAGATTCATAGATTCCATGGCCAGAAGGGAGCACTATGACCATCTATTCTAACCTCCTGTTTACCACAGGCTATAGACCTTCCCCAAAATAATCTTTTAGACCTTGTTAAGATTATTTGGTCTCCTGTGTTTATGAGCTTTGGACTTTCCTGATCAAACCAGTTTCATAGGCAGGCTGGAGACTCAGAGACAAAATCATCAAGCTAATAGTTGTAGCATTGTCCCTTAACAATTCTTCAGTGTTTACTGATAGGTGGCTATCTTGAGCTCTTCTTCTCCTTCCTGCCTGTATTTCAGACAGGACTATACTGAGTCAAATCAATATAGTCATACAATAATCACCTAATAACCAGGATAAGATACAGTATTCATAAGTTATCAAAGGGCAGATCCAAATTTGTCACATATATCTCCCATTTAGTTAAAAGTGAATATTCATGCTTGCAGGCATACATTTTTCACGCCTCTCTGTGTGAAAGGGATTCGTGATAGCATTTTCATTCCTTTGATGTGGACGACTCCATGTCATACTCCTGAAGTAACGCCAGACTCCAGCGTAACATTTTGGTATGCAGCCCTTCATTTGAAGTAACCATGTGAGAGGAAAGGAGTTGGGGTATACTGTAAACCTACAGCCATACAGATAGGGCTGCAGTTTCTTGAGACCACGCAATGAAGGCATTCTTTCCCAAAGGTTGCATAGTTTTTGTTTTTCTTCTGGGAAGCAACTTTGTACTGATGTAAACTATAAAGTCCTTTTCCCTTGAGCATCAGCAAAGCACCCAGCCCTGTGTCAGAGGCACCTGCATGTATCCTGAGGGATTTTCAAAGTCCCAGTTAGCCAGGAGTGGATGTGTAGTCAGTGCATCTTTCAAATTACAGAAGGCATTCTGGCATTTTTCCATCCATAGCACCTCCTCAGGCATCTCTTTATACAGGTCAGTGATGGGAGCAGTGAAGATATTAAAATGGAGCAAAATCCTCCTGTAGTACCCTAGCATCCCAATAAAAGATTTAGCTTGTTTCTTAGTTTTGGGAACAGGCCAATTCTTTATGGAGTTCACCTTCAGCTCTGGTCAGATGTAGCCACTCCCCACCTGATGTCCTAAATAGGGACAACTCCATTTTTCCACCTTCACTATTAACCCAGCCTAGTAAATTTTACTGAGTACTGCCCCCACTTGAGTGAGATGCTCCTCCCAGGTCTAAGGGCTTGTTTACAAATGGAGTTTTTCCTGATTAACTCTTCGTGATTAACTCTATGTGTGGACACTCGCATACTGGAATAAATTGGAGTTAATCAAGAACAAATCATCAGGAACAGCTCCATGTGTGGACAAACCTTAAGGGTCCCCTCCCCACAATGTCTGTGAAGAGAGGGGAAACTCTAAAAACACATGGAGAGAGTTTGACACAACAAGGGTCTCTGATTAGCAGTGTCCTTAAAAAAAAAAATTTAAGATCAGGCAAACAATCGTCCAAGATAGCAGTACTCCCCTATCTCCACCAAACCACATCAGACTTCATCTGATCACCCAGCCCAAAATCACACTCCAACATTTTCCCAATCTCAACCGCCTCAGCCCTGTATACAGAACCTTGCATTACCAAACTAAGAACAATATAGATTTTCTTCAAAGTCTAAAAATTTGCTTGCTTTTTAAGAAATACTCTTCCAAAATTTGTTGTGAGAACCCCTGTAATTTAAGGGACCATTAAAGGAATTTCACCAATTGTAGGCATGATTTAAATCAACAAGCATAAAAAATTATTTAAATGATCAATTTTAATCTTGTTTTGTGTTTGTACTTTTATTTCCTAAAAAAAAGATTGATTTGCATTGGTTGGGAACCATTAAAACGTTGATTTGCCACTAAACATAGTTATTACATTACATTTGGTGCACTTTTTTATTATTATTATGTTGCTAACCAAGAGGATACACTATATTTATACACATTTAAGTAATAATATAGCTTAACACACCTTTATTGTGATTCTTTATGTTTACATTTTTAATTATGTTAGAAAATGATAAGTGATGTATTTCTTATTTATTAGATGATGATTAATTTTTTACTTGTTTTGTGTGAGTTTGGATGGAAATCCAAACTAAATTAAAAATGCACCAAAAACAGCATTTATTTTTTTATTCGTTAAATAAAACCCTTAAATGTGCTGGGTACATAAGAAAAAATATCAGAACATTTATTACAACATTTTTTGCATTTAAAATTTAACTGATTCATTAAACAAAGGAAGTATTATCTGTAATGAATTGACCTGATTGTTGCTGTTTACCATGTCCTTCAAGATTTTAGAACTAGTAGATCACCTCATGCCTACTTTTAACTTACAGATTGGAACAGGAAAACAAGCTTTCCTGACTTTTCAACTCCCAACTGGTTTCTTAACTTTGAATCAACTAGTTATTAAACAAGTTGAATAAACTAAAATGAAGAAAGTATTCTCTTTGCACCTGCATAAGAGGCTGCTGTTGTGAAAAACTGGTTTAGCATTTCTATAAACCATGATTCAAGGTGCTTAGACAGTGACTTCCACCAGTTCAGTGGTGTGCCTTTCTTTAAAACTTGGCAGCAAACATCTATGGCTTAATTATTTTTTTAATTTAATTTAAATGATTTTAAAGATTGTAAGAAGTTTAGGTCATGACATAGGTTGTTATAATTTAAATTTAATTTTAAATAGGTTTATTTTTTAAAATAAGCACATATTTAGCTTTTGAAAAATCAGATTGAAATAAAAACCTGATGTTTAAAATACATTTATTTTAAATAATAGATTGTTAGCCACCTTGGCTCACACCAACACTTTCTCACCTCCATAGAAAGAGCTTGAGTGAAAAGTAATCACGTCTTTTACACACATGTTATCTCTAACAATATTAATTGAACTAACCTCCAAGATTTGCTGGCAGATAGAACACAAAGTTCACTTCCATTTTTCTAAACTGCTATCAGATTAAGAAATTCTGGTCATACATATAGAAAAAAATTGCCCCCTCTCCCCCCAAAAGGCTTTGCATGATATAAAAGATCCACAATTTTCTATATGGTGGTAAGTATCTTTGTGGTTTATTATAGGAAATACCCATATGACTACTGACAGACAGACAGACAGAAATAACCAATTAGCTTTCAGAAACAATAAAGAATGACACCTTGTTAGCTGATAGGAAATACACCACTATGTTAGGTTCACAAAAGAAAACCCTACTGTTAGCTGCAGCTAAACAAAATGCAAGAAATATGAGATACGAGACAAATCACAGCCCAAATGAGACGACCCTAGGATTGTTCAGTTGCTACCTATGTTACATACAAAATTAACAAAGGAGTAGGCATCTTTGGTCCTGAACTGAAACACCAACACACAAAAATTTCAGTTTATAAAAAGGACACTCTGTATCCTAAGGCCTGATTTTCATTTACCATAAGGCCCCTTTACTCATCTCTGGCAGTGTAAAGGGCCCTTTAATTGGGTATAAGGTGCATTTACTCCCACTTTAAGGACTCTTTAAACAGCCAGAGTAATGTAAAGTACCTCTAGTATAAATGAGAATCAGCCCCTACACCGCTTCTGAACCTACTCATAAAATAATCTTTGGTCCTGAACTAAAACATCCACACAAAACATTTTGAATATATAGAAAGCATACTCTATTCACTAAGCCACTTCGCTACCTACTCATGTCATCCCTATTTGGGTAGGTCCCAACTGCCTGCTGTTTGTGTACCAAGTGAATTAAAGTAATAATGCTATGTTATTTCCTGTTTAGTGTATTCCGTGTTTAGTGTACATCCATGTACTTAACTGCATATAACTTAACTACCTGTAGCTATGGTATATCTGAGACATCCAAACATTTCTTTAAAAAATTATTGAATCCGTAGTTACAAATCTGGCTTGATGTTTATTTGATTATACTATTCTGACTCTTAGTTACTTGTTTGTTTACACTTCAGAAGATTTTGTTATTCACTGCTATTGAGGAATTCATTGCACCATGGTAAAGGTAATATCACCAGCTTGTTAATTAAACAAGATATTGGGATCTGCATTCAAACTGCAATTGAATAGTTGATTATTTTTACCCTCCACCAAGCAATGGATGGTTTAAAGAGACTTGATGGATACAGCAACAGTGAAATCAAATCAAACATTTGATCAAACCAAACTTTTGATTAATTGCTCTATGTTTAATACACTGATAAGAAAATCACTGTAATGGTACTGAAATAATGTAGTCTATATGGTAGACATTTGTTTCCTCAGCTCTATAATCCTGAATATTGAGCTCAGTGATTTTTTTTTATCTCACTGCAGGAATGTGCTAATTCCTAAAGCCAACCAATCATATTCTGATGCATAACATTGGGCCTATTATTGCAAAACTCCCATTGACGTAGGTGGAAGCAGAAATAGGTCCACTGTGAGCTCATATTTATTAACTAGCTTTCTGCTAGTTAGATTCTTCCAGTCATAAAAATTCCAAGTGTTTTTTATACAGTCAGAAATATCCATACATTGACATACCAGATAGATGGCCAAAGAATAATCATTCTCCATCAGATATTTTCACATTTTAAAAATACTCTTGTGTAGTAAAACAGCTGTCTGGAGTATATCCACCATGAATGGTACTCATGCTGCTAGTAAAATGGCTTGTCCTCAAACCCTCATTATTTAATTGGCAGTATGGAACTATTTATTCTTTCGTATGCTTCCACCAATGGAATGTCACTGCTTATGAAAGTCTTTGTTTCTTTATTTTAGCTTTCTGCTTACCTGGTCACTTTAAAAAAAATTCTTAACCACATACAAAGGTGAGACTAATCAATATTTAATACTAGCCTAAAGACCAGTTAATCAAGAGGTTCTTTCTTCATAGAAAAAAAATAGTGAGAGAAAGAAAAGGGGAAAGAATTACATTAAATTAATAATGAGGAAAAGAGGTCTCAGAATGGAAATATTAGTAGAATTGGTGTATTAATAGGGAGAAAAATCAATGCCAAGCATTGATTAATTCATCAACAATATATAATCTGTGTGTATAGTGACAAATATTCTCAAACAGAGGAAATATTTATTTTTAAATCAAGCTGTCCATAATTTCTAAGAGGTAAAAATTCCTTTTTTCTGAAGCAGGAGAACACTTTACAAAGCAAGGCAGTGTAAATTCACAGTCGTAGTTGGATCAGCAGGTGATTGTCAAAACTGCACAAGTTATGGAAAAAACAAAATAAAAATAGAAGAAATTTGGAACAGCTTTTCAAGGCAAAATAGAAGCTTGTGAGAAAACAGTGCCTCTATCTCCAAATACCACCATGTAATTCAATAAAACAAAATATTGCAGCACAAGCTATTCTTACTATATCTGGAAGCGGCTGCCCAGCATCTGTACCAATGACGTCCATTTGAGTACATTCCTTCCTCGGGGACAAAAAAAACAAAGAATCATGCAATACAGAGAGAACTACAACATCTTCCTCAATTCAAGTGCAAAGTTTGTTTTTCTAAATAAAACTGCAGTCATCTCCTTTGTTTCTTAGGTGATCTCATCCTCACTTAGCCACAGATCTAATATTAATTCATGAGCAATCTTGACCTTCATGTCTAGGTTTGAGCAAGAACTTTGTTGAGCTATATACATGGAAGAGAGATTCTTAAGAGTGATATATTTACAGATAAATGGACAAATTCATTAATGAGGATACTCCAAGGAGGAATTTTTCCCAGGGTTTGTTCTAGTGACATCTGATTTAACTTAACTTTTCACTTGTTTATGCAAACATCATCCAGTGTGGAATTTGGGATATTTGTTGGTTCATGTGTGAAATAAAGACTTCCAATACTCACTTGAAAAAGTCTGAGCCAGTATTCAACTCTCTTTCTAAAAGTCTTATCCAAAGTCTGCTGAATGGAAGTTTTGCCATTGACGTCAATGGGTCTTGTATCAGGCCCTAAGAACTAAAGTGAAAATAGACAGGAGAGAAAGACTCTTCTGAGTGTTTTCATGTTGTTCCAGTATCCAGAAAACTACTTATTCAATGATCTTAGTCTTTTTTCTAACCCAAAATGTGAATGCATGTGAATTTTTAAACTGAAACTTTGATCTTTGCATTTAAATTACAGTGGCTGATTTTCTAAGATATGCAAAAAAAATCTGAAGGATAGGCCAATTCCCTAATACTGGAGAAGATCAATTTTGTATATTCTTGTAAGCCTTGTGTACGCTAGCAAAATTGTTCTTTCCTGATAACAAATGTCAGCAAAGAGATGCAGATGAACCAGTGCTGAATTGTTTCTTCACCAACTTTCCTTAAATGGGCTGAGCACACTTAGCTTCACTTGCAGTTAAACATGTTCTGCATAGGTTTGGCTGCACACATTGCTGACAAGGGGTTTTAGCAAAGGGTAATTTTGCTAGTGTACATAAGGCTATGGAAACACTTAGGCCAAGTTCTGCTCTCAGTTATATACCCTGGCCTCCTATGCTTGTACAACTTAGGGAACAACTTTGCTTTTTATCTTTGCTTTTTTCTGAGGAAATTTTCAGTTTTAAAAAACTAACTGAAATGTTTTTTTTTTTTAAATATACAAATACATAAATTTAGTGCTTGTACAAAGGTGCTTGGCTGACACCTTTGGAGAAGGAAGTCCTCAGTTCACCCGCCGCACTGGTAGAGCATAGGCAATTGTAGTTGAAGTTTATTCAATCTACACCACCGTTGTGCCTCAACCTAACCTGGAGGGATCATCAATAAATGTGAGAGAAGAGTTTAGCCTCCATAGTTCATGCAACCTTTGGTATATAAGTTAAGATGGCCAGTGAGAATGCCAAGTACCAACTGTGTCTGTCTAGGATATGTAATGCAGATACCTACCCACTAAGAACTAGAATGAAACTTCCAGGTGATTCCTGAGAGGCCCACAGACAGTAATGAGAAACCAATGAGATTCATTCACTACCAACTTGCCTTGATTTCAGTGACCCAGAGACTGAGTTTCCTTGTGTGTGTTACCAATCCACTGAGCCATCCTGTGAATCCAATTTGGTTATTTTAGAACACAGTTGTGTATATTATGTGGATATAAATAGAAACACATCGGAACAGAAATAAATACAAAGTAAATGTCTCATACTGGCTTCTTTCAAAGAGATGGAAATAATTTTCCTTCTAACATGAGAGTCAAGTCAGCTTTTGGCATTTTCTGTTGGCAGTTTGTCAGTCTCCTTTAAAGAAAGAAACATTTCTGCTCGTGAAAAGCTAAGTGTGTTTTATAAATTAAATTCTCCTTTGTATTTCTACAGTTTCTTAATAAATATTTTCTCCCTCTTTATTGATCTTCATCTTTTTCTTCCAAGGTGAAAGTTTTGTCCAGGTGATTGTTTTCAAGTTCTCTGTCTCTGGAAAAGGATAATTAGCTTCATTGGTCTCTGGTGGCAGGATGTTTGTGAGCAAATGGTAAAGAACACTGTCAATGACCACTGTCACCTGCATCTACTTGTTTGGGGTTTCGATTTCTGTTTATTTCTGAGCTGCTCTAATCTATGCCAGTGAAAGCCGCTAAAGATATATGGCCCTGGCAAAAGATTACTGGGGGACATTAACACATGAGCCATGCCTCAAATGCACTGGGGACTTTGCCACATAGGAATCTCCTGTTTCGCTGAAAGTCAATGGAACTCATACTCCTACATACCTAAGTCACTTCTGAAAATGAGATTTAGGAGCCTAAGACTATGTCTACACTTGCTGCCAAATTCTCCACTTTTGCTCAATCGATCCGGATAAATCAATCTGATGGGAGAGAATTTGCCACTGTCCGTCTAGACATAGCCTAAGTCTACATGGGTATAATTCAAAATGTTACCAGTACTCATAGCTTGCCCCAACTTCTCATCTTAATAATATAAAAGGTTTTACAAGATTAGTAAAAGGGCCAGATTGCAGGTGCTCAAGTGAAACCAATACAAAGCAGCATAAAATGTGGTAGATACAATATAAAATAGAAATTATGAGGGCTGGGGGAATTTGAAGGGCAAATAGCAAAAGACATAAGAACAAGTACTAAGAAATGTTTTAAGTATATCAGAAGCAGGAAGGGTGCACAAGAATCTGTACATCTGCTGGACTATCAGGTAGTAAACAGAGTGATTAAGGAGCATAACGACACAGAGACAAAATAATTGCCACTAGATATTGAGGCCAAAAATGCAGTAGGTTTCAAAAATTTATTTAAAACGTGTAAATATGAATTAAAAGAGCTACCGTTACCTTAGGTAGTCTAAAATAATTTATAAGGGAAATAAGTACCATGCTTCAGGGAATAATCTACCCATAAATCAATGGGAGTTGAAAGAAAATTCCTGTTATCCAGGGACTCCTTGGTGCCCACAGACAGAGGGTATAAGAGATACATAGAGATTTACAGGGATCACCTGGGTCAGATATCTACATAATAGTTTGCCAGAGTGTGACATGTATGGTCTCTACTGACAGCCAGTATCTTACAGATCATTATAATCATTGTGAAATGTCTGTATAGGTGATTTAACAAGTTATCTATCCATACTGAAGACTATGGGTATGTCTACACAGCAAAGAAAAACCAATGGCTGGTCTGTACCAGTCAACTTCGGCTCATGGAGCTTGGGCTGCAGGGCTGTTTCATTGCTGTGTAGACTTCTGGGCTCAGAATGGAGCCTGAGATCTGGGACTCTCCCACCCCACAAAGCCCTAGAGCCTGGGCTCCTGCCTGAGCTTGGAAGTCTACACAGCAATGAAACAGCCCCGCAGCCCACGCCTGCATGCCTGAGTCAGCTGGCACGGGCCAGCTGTAGGTTTTTATTTGCTGTGTAGTAGACATATCCAATGTTCTTAAACACAGGCCACCAGAAGATGATAAACAGATTCTATTCAGTCAAAGGGTAGTACACTTTTATCCCTCTGGCTGATCATTATGTATTGACCATTTCACAGTGGAGGCCTATTTGCATTACTGAGCCTGACGCTAATGAAGAGATTATCATAGAATCATAGAAGATTAGGGTTGGAAGGGATGTCAGAAGATCATCTAGTCCAAACCTTTGCTCAAAGCAGGACCAACCCCAACTAAATCATCCCTGCCAGGATTTTGTCAAGATGGGCCTTAAAAACCTCTAAGTATGGAGATTACAGCAGCTCCCCAAGTAACACATTGTGAAATCACATGAGAGAAAAACTACAGAAAAACAAAAACAGCAGAGGGGAGTCCTTTTCATGAGTAAAGACAATGAATTTTTGAGGTGTAACTGGGGGGTACTGAGGTATACCCTGGATGCTTCACTGAGGAGACAACTGTCAGCATGTTCTATCTTTGAAAAGAGGGTCACAGCCAATGTGGCTGGAAAACACCACAAAGACTTTGGGTGAGCTAAACTTCATACAAGACAATATATTGTTAATTAAGTCTAGCCTCTAGAAGGCATATTATCATTTTATTTTACAGGTAACCGTTTGTTTCCAAAACTTTTACTTGCTACTTCTAGAATCTCTATACTTGTTAAATAAACTTTTCCTTGTTTTCACTATAAACATACTGAAGGGCCGAGAGTTAAACAGAGCAGTAATTTGCTTTATACTGTTTCTTTAGGAGGAATGAATCTGAATTCAGGGATTGTTCAGTGGACCAGGGACTGAACACTCCAGGGGGATGCTTGGAAGGCTCAAGGATTGCAGTGTGTCCATCGCTAACTTGTAGAGAGAGAGGGAGTGGGGCCTGCGGAGGCCTGGACAGGAGTGCTTTGTGTTGCCTATGGCCGGTGGAGTTGGGGAGCTGATCCCTGGTAGGCAAAGACAAGGCTTCCTCATGCTAAGGGTAGGTGGTAGCAAAGTCCCTCACAACCTGGGGTATCCCCAGAAAGCATCACAATTCCCTTGGACATTTAATCCAAAAGTTTTCATGATAAGGTTTCTTGCATCTATCTTCAGTGTCTAGCGCTGGCCTCTCGCTGTTGGAGAAAGGATATATTTTATTAATATTCCCAAACTATTGGATAAAATGTTCAAAATCATATAGATGACTTAGGAACCTAAATCCTGTTGGAGGCCCAGTACAATTTGAGTTGCTTGACCACTGTCCTACAGGCCTAGCATAGCTTCAGTTGCTTTCTTTGCTATTCTGACCCCTGTAGCATGACATCTTCCAGTTGGCAAAGTCTGAATAACCTTATAGATGTCTCAGTTTCTGCATACCACGGCACATAATGAGACAAAATACAGCTGCACATAGATAATGGTGATGGGAACAAGAAGTTATCCTTGAACGTCTGGGGGTACACTGTTTTATTGCCAAGGGGCATACTTTTACTCCGCCCCTCCTATCACCAGATGTTGTTTTGACGACCACAATTATGGTGAGAATGGAATGTAGTTAAGGTTCGAAACCTAATGTGAGTAATTAGCATATACGATAATGAGAAAGAGATAATTAGGTGAAGGTTGTTTATGGAAGGGTATAAGGAGTCACTCTTTAGACAAAGGGGGGCGCTCCATCAACACTTGACTCCGCGGGAGGTGCTGCCGGTTGGACCAGAGGATCCACTGTCTCCCTGGTGGGGCCTCTGAAGAAAACCGTATATAGCCTTCTGAGTAACTGCTTAGCGCTCCAGGCTTAGTGAGTATGATATATTGTAGTTAATTGTAGGCTTTGTATCTAACTAGTATATTTATAGAAAACCTTGCACATTAAACCTTATTGACCTGCAAATCGGGAGTACCGCGTCTCACTGGTATCCACACTGATCACAAAGTGTCCCGAATAAAACAAATCCCATTCTCAAAATTTACTTAGCCACATACAAGTGTCATATCTTACTGAAAATTAATGGAACCTAAGCTCATAAACCTACACAGGTGCATAATTTGCCCTGACTTTTTAGCTTAATGTAAAAGATTTAATAGAAATTAGAATGTGCCAAAGTGTGTGACTTATTCAAGTTAAAAGCAGAGCTCTTTTACCTGCCAGCTTTCATGGATGACCAATGTGAGTGGAACATTTAGCAAGTCTCTCCAAGGTAACGTCTATTTAGATTTCTTCACTCTCACTCACAGCCATCATTTACTTATTTGTTTTTCTAGTGGCCTATAATTCTTGTCATCTGTTAATGCTTTTAGGGAACAGTACCCTACATGGGTAATCTGAAACTATGCCTGGAACATGTAACTAATCTCATGTTATATTAGGTATGTATTGTGTTGTTTTGTTGTTGTAGAGAGTGCCTTTAACAAATAAACAGTGAAATCTTGTCTCCACTGAAGTCAGTGCAAAATCCCATTGACTGCAATGAGGTTAGGATTTCACCCAAAATGTTTTCCTGTTCGTTGGGAGTGGAAAAGGAATATTTTAAAACATGCAGTTGAGAAAAGAAGAGCAGCATAAAGACATACATTCAGTATGTGAGTTACAGTGTGCTTATCTAACAAAACTGTCTTCAAACCATGTGCTTGTCCTTCAAAACAGAGAGAATTAATATGCCAAATTACTGACAGATCTGGACTGGTGGGGAGCTGATTTATCACTTATGAAGGCTTTCCAACTTTCTGAATTGTACACAGTGACTGAGTCATTTGAACTGTATTGTTGCTGCTTCAAAAGCTTCAAGTGCGGGCGCACAAAACATATATTAAGCATCGGCAGCAACCTGTGTTATGCCCTTACCAAAAATGTTGGACAAATCCACAAAAATGAGAAGAGATTTTTAAAAAATATCTCTCATGCCTAAAATTTGAGAGAGGAATCCAGAAGTAATTTGCTAAGCAAAGAAAGTTGTTTGATTTTCTAGCCCCTTTTCAGCCATTGGAGTAGTGCTAGTTTTGGGATGTGTCTGCTGCTGATTTGTCCAGTGACAACAATGTGCTCAGGGCCATTCAATATATAGATGCTAAGAACTAGACTTGTCCTACAGAGTTTACAGCCTAGAAAACAGTTACAGAAAGACAAGATCTGTGGACAGTACCAAAGGAAAAAACTTAACTTAGATATTTCTAATCTCTCCTAATACACTCAGAGGTCATTTATATTATTTGTCTGAAAATAATAAATGTGATAAAAAGGTACCTGACATAGTTCTGTATTCCACTGGGTATTCTACTTTACTGAAACTCTCGACACTACTGTATTGTTATTCCCGTATGTATACCGCTGCTATTTGCACTTTTGTTGTCCTCCATAGACATGATACAGATCAATTGTTAGTAAGTTGTTCAGTAAAATGGTTCCTGTTTCTCTTCTCACCTTCTGTTTGCATTCAAAATCATTGCACTGTCTACTGTCTCCACCTAGCGTTCCTCTTATCCAGCTCTCTCAGATCTCTCTAATTTGGCTTTCTCTCCTTCATGTACCAAAGCTGCCATTGCAAGGTCGCTACCTTCCTGTTATAATCTAAGGATCACTCCTCTTTCTTGGCCACATGATTCACTTTCACACTTTTGATCACTCCTACTTTTTCCAATATTTTTCCCTTTTTGGTTTCCATGCTGTCCTGTCTCTCCTCCTCTCTTACTGATCACTCCTTCACCAAATCCTCTGGTGCCCCCACATTTAGGATTCTCTCATGAGTCAACTTCTTGTTGATCCCAGGGTTGGTCTGTTTTTGATTCTTTTGTTAGGAGAGACAAGTCAATAAGTGATTAAAAGACAGGAAACAAAGAGTAGGACTAAATGGTCAGTTTTCAGAATGGAGAGAAGTAAAAAGTGAGGTACCCGAGCAGTCTGTATGAGGACCAGTTTTGTTCAACATATTCATAAATATTCTGAAAAAAGGGGTAAACAGGGAGGTGGCAAAATTTGTAGATGATACAAAACTACTCAAGATAGTTAAGTACAAAGCAGACTGCGAAGAGTTACAACCTGATCTCACAAAACTGAGTAGCAAGGCAACAAAATGGCAGATTAAATTCAGTGTTGATAAATTCAAAGTAACGCACATTTGAAAACATAGCCCCATTTATATATACAAAATGATGGGATCTAAACTAGCTATTACCATTCAAGAAAGAGATCTTGGAGTCCCTGTGGATAGTTCTCTGAAAACATCCACTCAATGTGCACCGGCATTCAAAAAAGCTAACAGAATGTTGGGAACCATTAGGAAAGGGGTAGATAATAAGACAGAAAATATCATACTGTCACTATATTTATCCATGGCATGCCCACACCGTGAATACTGCGTGTGGTTCTGGTCACCCCGTCTCAAAAAAAGATATATTAGAATTGGAAAAGGTACAGAGAAAGGCAACAAAAATGATTAATGGTATGGAACAGCTTCCATATGAAGAGAGATTTAAAAAACGGGGACTTTTCAGCTTGGAAAAGAAGCAACTAAGAGGGGGTATGATGGAGATTTATAAAATCGTTAATAGTGTGGAGAAAGTGAACAAGGAAGAATTATTTACTTCTTTACATAATACAAGAACCAGGGGCCATCCAGTGAAATGAGTAAGCAGCAGGTTTAAAACAAACCAAAGGAAGCACTTCTTCACACAATGCACAATATACCTATGGAACTGGTTGCCAGGGGATGTCGTGAAGGCCAGAATTACAACTGGGGTTCAAAAAGAATTTTATAAATTCATGGAGGATAGGTTCATCAATAGTTATTAGCCAAGATGGTCAGGAATGCAACCCCATGCTCTGGGTGTCCCTAGCCTCTGATTGCCAGAAGCTGGGAGTGAACGACATGGGGATGGACCACTTGAAAATTGCCATGTTCTGTTCATTCCCTCTGAAGCACCTGGCATTGGCCACTGTCAGAAGAGATTATACTGGTCTAGATGACCATTGGTCTGACCCAGTATGACTGTTTTTATTTTCTCTTTCTGCCTACAAACATATACTGTTAATTCTTCCTATGCACCATCATCCCAAATCCACCCTTTCCTCACAATCTCTACTACTAAAGTCCTTTGTCACACCACTTGTTCGTCTTCTCTTCAGCTCCCCACTTCTCCCCTCTCTCTCTCTCTAGTCTTCTGAAAACACAACAGCTTTTACAAACATGTTATCCCTCCTCTACAGACACAACAGACATCACTTCATCAAATTCAAGCTCCAGGAATTTCCATCTAAGCCCCTAAATAATCTCACCCTCATCTCTTTCTGCTCTGACTTCCTCCTACTCCACCTCCCACTCCTTATTTGACGTCAGATCTTCTTCATTCAATTGCTCCCTTTATCTCCTTCTCCCAGGCTCAGCATTGTGCCTTCATTTATGATTCTCCTCTGCTTTGAACAGTCTCCCATTTCCTACCTGCCCCTCCTGCACTTGGTTTCTTTTTTCTTCTCTAAAATCTCCTTAAAACTCACTACTGGAAGAAGTAACAGTTCTTCCAGTAACCCATCTGGCATTGCTCACTACTCAGTAATCTCTCCCAGCCGTTACCTAAACTATTATGCTGTACTTTTGTTCTCTGTTGGTCTTGCCTATCTTAGATTTTATGCTCTTCTGTGTATGGAATGTGTCAGCACCTCTCAGGCTCTGGCCCTTTGCTTGTGAAATGCCATGTCAATTTATTTCATACATTCATAGATTATAAAAACAGAAATGGCCACTCTGAACTTCTAGTCTGAACTCCTGTATAACATAGGCCATAGGGCTTCCCTGAATTAATTCCTGTATGAACTAGGGCATATTTCATAGAAAAAGATCCACTCCAGCTTTAAAAATTGCTAGTGATGGAGAATCCACCAAAATATTTGGTAAAAAAGCTAATGATGACACTACCCACAGAGTGCATCCTACTCAAACCCTAAACACTAAAACAACAAACACTCAGATTTGCTTCCATAATATACTTTTTTCCCTTGAACTGGTGATTTCAGCAAACATCTGAACAGCTGTTTTTAACTTCTATTGTGTTCTCAGTGATTTCCTCCTTTCCTGCTGGCCGTATGGCAAAGTGCTCACATTGATGGGCGGGGGAGCAGTCAGATTGGTTAATCTGAAACAGTTTGCAAATTCCTTCGATACATCTAAAATGCACTTAGATGTAGCAAGAAGATGGCTGTTGATCTCTGATTCAGGGCTGCTCAGTGTTAGGGTACATTAGAGCAGGAGAGGCCCTGGGCTATTCTATAATTCTGGCATATAATTAAGTTTGGAAAGATTAGAATTTTACTGGTATATGTCAATAACTGTTGATTTCACCATATACACACAAACTGACCAAAATATTTCTAGCAAAAATTATTTAGATTTACAGATAGGCAAAGTAAAATAAATAAATAAACAAGTAAATAAATCCGCTTCAAAACTCAATTTGATTTATGCATGTTTACTTTGTATATTTTGACATGGGATATTGGCTGTTTTGTGTTTTAATGGTTATAAAACACTTTTTGAATCTGAATGTCTACTGTCATTAAATAATTATTGTCTGAGACGCACCATTGTCTGATGCCCCCAAAATTTCCCGCATCTGTGAAAATTTAAATCGATAGAAACTTTAATAAATGATTAAAAATAAACATTTATATTATCTATTAAATTTTTTTTAAAAGTAATAATCAAATTCTGCCAAGCCTGCTCATGGAAGATCAGGCGTCACAGAGTTCAGCTCTGCCCAGACACCCTCCTGCCATCAACGTGCCCTCAGCTTTCTCCCAACAATCCCCCCTCTCTCTTATATAGAGGATGATGGGGGACAACTGTCATAGGAGGCGGTCGCACCTAGCAAAGCAAAGTGGCCTTTGCAAAGTGCTGAACCTGTCCCTCTGTTTTCACTTTGCTACTGAAACGTATGTGTAGGGGCAGATTTCCAAAAGATCTCAGCATCCAACAGCTCTCAGGTAGGCACCTAAATGAAGTGACAAGGTTTTCAATGTGTTCAGCACTCAGCATCTTTCAGGAGAACAATAGGAGCTTTTGGGTGCTCAACCCTTTTGAAAAATCTAGCCCCAACTGTGGGTACTGAGCACATTGCAAAATCTGACCTATAAGTTTTGTTGCAAAGCTTGTGGAAATTCAGATATCTGCATAAACCCAACCCGTATCGAAGCAACACATTGTCCTGCTTAATCTAATTGTTTGCTCAGTAATCGATATGATGAACACGTATGGCAGCAGTAACACAAGTTACCAGTGATAGAACCATGCTGTTGCATTTATAAATAACTTATGTCACCACTGTAAGTAAAAGAGAGATCAAAATCGAGTCATTCACATATGCAGTTGCTCCTTTAGCATAATCTGGAACAACATAGTAAATCTAAACTAGATAGAGAAGATTTGCTTCTTTAACAGCTCTTTTACTGTAAGAGGCCAAATCAGAGCTGTTATGCTACTTATTGCAAATGTGCCATCTACTTTTTTGGAACATCCTCCAGGAAACTGATTCAGTATAATGATAGCAAATGGGAAAAACTGCTGCTTAATCTGGACTGCATTAACATAGCAGTTTGACATGGGAGACAGCATGGTCCAGCAGACAGGGTACTGGAAGGGAATTCGGGAGACCTGAGTTCTCTATTCAAAGCTCTGCCACCAACTATCTCTATCTCCTTATGCAAGTCACTTCACCTCCCTGTGGCAAAATGTCATGATGTCTAAAATAATAATGATGATTACTCTCCTTTGTAGCATAGTTTGAGAACCTTGTATGAAAAAATACTTAGAAGAACTACCATGATGATCCTCCCATACGTACTGCTGCTGTGAGATGAGAGGGATGTGTTCCTCCTCACCTTTCTTAACTTTTTACTGTGCTGCTAATGTCCTCTCTACTGTGACTGTCGACTCTTCTAGGTATGTATCTGACCCCTGTTACCAAAGTATCTGAGCACCTCCATATCTTCAATTCAGTTATCCACACAATACCTGTTAAGGTAGGGCTGTGCTATTCCTATTTTACAAATGGAAATAGCCACCCAGAGAGCCCAGGTCATACAAAAAAAACCTGTGGTGGAGCAGGGAATTGACCCCGGTCTCTTACTTCCTGACTCATACCCCAACCACCAAGTCAGCCATATTGCCTCATTAGTTTTGTTCTCATTGTATTCCTGATTCCTTTCTGTTGTATCCGCTCCCCGCCCCCCAACTGCCATTTCCCTATCTATTGATCTATGTATTTTACTGCGTCAATCATAATATACAGGCACAAGATACAATAATTATAAGCTTCAGTGTGATTCAGGAGAGTATTTGCAGTTGCACCATGGGTGAGGCTAACGGCCATTGACTGTTCCCTGTTGAGTGGAGTATTAATGAAGGAAACTGGACTAAATAGCCAGATTGTTAATACCTTCATGTGGGAATTTTGGGGTGGGGCTAATCTGAGAGGGGAATTTTGTTTAACCACTTATTGTCCCAAAGTGGAATTAAAGCATTTTTATTTCTCTCCATATTGTGTAGCTGAATACAGGAGAAGTTAAAGCAAGGTCATTAGAGAGTCCATTGCATTTTTCCAAAGAGTAGGAGTGTTGGATGAAATTCCTACTGGCTTCAGTGATGCCAGGATTTCATCCATTGTGTTCTAGCCAAACTGTAGCTCAGTTGATTATATTTTCCTTATTTTAATTCCCCTTTCAGTTTCAAATGGCTGTAGTATTATTTATTTCCTATACCCAAATGTTGTGCAATGTTGCTGTGAGCTGTTAATATCTGCTGTGTTCCAACCCAGAGGTAGATGGCTGCATTCCAATGGTGAGTGACGTGATCCCTATATATCTTTTATTTACCTCACAGAGCTAGAATGGGACTTAAATTGTTGATGTTTATAAAGTGCTTAGAGTTCCTTGGATAATACGTGCTACATAAATGCAAAAGTATGGCATCATTATTGCACACTTTTCTCGGCCCACCAAAAATAAAGGTGTTACCTTATTTTTAGAAACTTTACTTTAAAGAGTTGCTGAATAGGGAGGGTTATTTTCTAGTAGCAATTTTTCCAATAAATAATCGTAACAAGCAATATATTCTTGCTATGAGAATATTAACTTTTCTAAGATTGAGTATCCTCCATATTGCTTTTTAATATATATTTTAAATAGAAGGCGCCCATGGCAAAAAAAGATATTAAAAATGATCAGGACTCCATTAATAACTATAAAGGAGTTATTGAATGTCTTTGTAAGAGGGTGAGCACAGATCCAGTGAATACTACAGCCTTACGCACACAAAGAAAACAAAGAATATCTACAGGAGGGCCACACCATGAGTTATACATGAAGCATGACAGCAGGATGGTGTGTGCCTCAACATACAGCACTGCAATCATCCCACCTACTGAAACCCAAGGTTCGCTATCTACATTGTCTATGACAATGGTTCCCAACCTAGGGTGCAGGACCCCCTTGGGGGAGGGGAGCCAAAGATTACAGGGGGTCCATGAGGCTTCAATAATATTGAAGTCATTTAGCCCCTTTGAGCTCCACGCCAGCCAGAGTGAAGCAGCAGCCCCGAACTCTGCTCCAGCCGGAGCGGAGGAGCAACTTTCCCAGCCCTGCATTGGCTGGGTACCTGGCTGGAGAAGAGCAGCCGTGCACCAGTGGGGGCCTGGAGCAGCCCCGGCCAACCCACCAGAGCCTGCCTCCATTATCCTCAGTCCATGGGGCATGGTGGTGGCTGCGCCAGGGAAGGCTTATCTTTGTACTCAGGTAAGAGTAATTTATTATTATTATTGTGTAATTTAGTGTTATTATCATTATATGTGTTTATTGAGGTTATATGTGTTTATGGCTAGTGGCAGAGGATTGGGGGGGCATGTGTTTTACCTAGTGTTTGTTAGTGGGGCTTTCACTCAAAAAGGTTGGGAACCACTGGTCTATGACACATTAAAATTACACCCTTTTTAAATGTAAAGATATTATTGAAATCCATGATCTGAATTATTGCAATCCATGTGTGATGGGGTGTCCAATGCACCCTTGACCTGAAGGGATTTATGTAGGCCTGGTGAGCTAGTTAACCTATTAAGTGGCAAAGGAGGGAGATACAGGCTGAGCAGAGAATCTTGATTAGAAGGAAACTGAGCAGAGGCGGGCTGGGCTAGTATAAACCCAGGAAGCTGGCAGCAACAAGGATGGCTGGAAGAAAGTTTGTGATCCGCCTCTGCTTAGTAGAGTAGGAAGGAGGGACCCCAGGGAAGAACCTCTGGGGGCTGGCCCTGAGGCAGGGTGTACTCTGAAGAGAACAGGGTGGAGAAGAGAGTCTGTGGGATGCAGGGTAGGAAGCAGCCCGATTGAAGACTGAACAGACCTTGGCGGTGTGATGTAGGGTGTCTGCGCTGGAACCCAGAGCAGAGGATGGTCTGGGGTTCCCCTACCTGGCACTGGCGGGGCAATGAACTGGATCACTTCTTGGGTCACTGTGGGAGTGAAAGTGGCTTTGCTGTACACTGCACCCTGCGAGCTCATTTACATCTGCCCGTCAATTTATCAAAGAAATTGATATGCACCAACTCTGTATCTCTAAGTGAAGTCTCTACAGACACCTAATCCACATGCGCAGTTTTAGATTAAACAAACAAATAAGTTTAATGATTACAGCAGGATTTTAAGTGAATTCAAGCCAGTTTAGCATAAATCAAGGAATTAGTCACAATCAACTAAACGATGCCCCGTCTCCTAAACTACGATTAATATTTCAGTCTCTTTCAGTCTATGATGTTGGCTTACCACACAATGTGTCTTACAACCAGGACCCCCTCTCCCTGTGCATAGGTGCCAGTTTCTGATGTTGCTTGGGAAATGGATTCCAGGGGAAAGCCCTGAGACAAAGTTGCCTCTTTCTCTTTAACAAGTTTCCTCAACACACCATGGGGTCAGGTGATTGTCCAGGTCTGGCAATGGGCGTGATTTTTCCCTCTTGAGCCAAAGTTCTCAAAGGTGCTTAGGCCAGTCCATTGTTCCTGTATGCATACCTCTGTGGGGTGTGGAAACACAACCTTGTGCTTGTCTGAATCTATTCAAACCATACACAGTTATGTTGGAAGGGTGAACATGAATGATACACAAATCACACCATGAGGGTGTAGGATGGAGTACAGTGTGTCACATTGGGTAATCATTTCCCAACAGCAAATAACAACACACCCATGCTCCCTCTGCCTATTCCCCATCCAGCTGCTCCTGTGTGGGCACAACGTCCACTAACTGTGGCACGCCTGGTGCTAAGGATCAGGTGGCTCGTACAGGCAAGAGGGCCAAATGACAGTTTAGCCTTAAAGATGTTCTAGGCCTCATCTTTCTTTCACCTTGTGTATTCATTTACACTTGTGCAAGGCAAGGGGGAATCGGGTCCAGAGTCTAGAATGAAAGTGCTATTCTTCCACCTTATACTCCAGTATTGTCAAACGTGTGTTCCTAGACAAAGCCTTTTTAGACTATACTACTAATGAGAAATAATGAAATGCTGAAATTTCTTCCTTCCGCAGTTTCTTATTGGAGGCACCAAACCCCCAGCATTAACTTATTCCCTTCAGAGTCATAGGACAGAGTCTGGCTTACTAACTTCCTGCCTAATGGCTCTTTGTACACAAATTAGGCTTATAGGGTTTTATTTTTCCCCAGGGAGAATATTGCTGGATTATGTGTGGTTTTTCTCTTTCCCTGCCCCTCCTTATCTATTATTTATATAACAAAACATTCCTGTTTCTTCCTTCTGAAAACATAGTTATTCCTGGCATCAGTAAAAGGCTTTTGTCAGTGTAATAAATGACCAATTACTGTATGTTTCCCAAGCCAATATGTTACAGAAATACATGTTGGATGTACGGCAAATCATGTTTTAGGATCTAATTTTGTTTGGCACAATTGATTCAGGATATTAGATTCATAAAGCATACAATTTGTGCTGGTGCACCCAAGAAATGTTTGGAAACAGCATCAAAACTCAATACATTTTGTTCCTGATCTACCAAGACTACTTCATCCATCACCGTGTTATTTACTCTCTGTCAGCATTAGGACCTGCTTTGTAAATCATAATAAAATGCCAACTTCTTGTAATATTTTATTAAAAATGATAACTATTTGGATTTAGCATCTTTTACCAGAGGAACTCAAAATTCAATTAAGCTTCATATCCCTCCTATTAGATAGGTAAGAATTTAGTATCCAGTTTACAAAAGGGCAAACTGAGGCACAAAGTTGTGATGACTTATTAAAGATGACACAAAGAATGAGATGGAGTTACCATTACTGACCACAGGATGAAATCTTGCTGCAGTTAATGTCAATATTCCTATTGACTTCATCCAAGCCAGGATTAAATCCCATGAGAGCCCCTGCTCAAAACACAAGAGTGCATTCCATCCCTTGTAGTATTACATTTATTGGGTGGGTGATAGTGGTAGCATATTTTCTATGAGGTAAAAGGTGATGGAGAGCTTAAACTGCATTATAATGTTTAGTCACTCGCTAGTGATGTATGAAGAATACTGCAGCACATCTTTACTGAGTGCTGGAGACAGTCTATATATATATATATATATATATATATATATATATATTACAGTAAAGTTGTTACTAGCATCTATCTTGCCTTTGCTGCAGTGTGACTAACCTGACATGGTGTCGTCAGAAAAACAATAGAAACTGCAGAATATCATCAAAGTATGACAGTTTCATTTCCCAGAGAGCTTCATCTTTGACAGGCCATCAGACTGGCCTTATTGGAAGGAGTGGTTTGCACGTTTTCGCATCACAAGTAAACTCCATGAGAAGAGTGGGAAGTGACAGGTTCCTTCCCTAGTTTATGCCATGGGCTGGGGAGCTGAATTTATCTTTAAATCCTTTGCCTTTGGGGAGGAGAACCACAGGAACAATTACACTGTGGTGCTGGCTAAGTTTGATGAACATTTTATACCTCAGCATTCTGGTTTATGAATGAGTGTGTTTCTACCCATATATCCAAAATCGTGGGGTGTCTATGGAATCTTTCATAAGAGGCTTGTATAATATGTTATAAAACTGATTTTGAAGACAACAAGAAAGAGGACATTAGGCACAGAGTAGAGACTGGCATTTTAGACAGCGTACGGTCAGCGAAACCGTAAATGAAGAGAGATTTAACCCTTCACACAGCAACAGAAATGGCAAAACAACTGGAGATGATTAAAAATCAAAACAGAAACTAGTGGTCACCAGAAAGAAATCTAGAGGAAGTGACTTACAAAGTCATGTTAGGAGATATAGCACAGCCAAAAAAAACCAATTATGGTCCTCAAAGGCAATGTGGGGTTAAACCCAGGCAAAATAACACTTTTCAGACTAGATGCACAAGATGTGGGATAGATCACAGTCAAAGAGGTGATTGCCCAGCTAAAAGCCAAATATCAGCTAAAGAAGTACAAAAAATTGGACATTTTGCTACTGTATGCCACACAGAGGCAGTATTGGAAGTGGTCTAGAACCACTTCTGTGGGATTAATCATGTATGATGACACAGACCCAGCCTGGAGAGTGGAACTGAATATCTGTGGAAAGACTGTTGATTTTAAAATAGATTCTGCTGTAGATGTAATAGTCATATCAGAAGGGACTTATAATCACCTTCAGCTCCTTCCAGAGCTGAAATAGCAGATACTGTCCTAAATAGCACCAGTGGTATTTTGAACTGCATTGGATAATTTCTCACAGAAACAACCTACAAAGACAAAAGCTTTCATTTTAATGTGTATGTGATTAGAGAATTGGAAGCTGGCAATCTCCTCAGGCATAGTGTGGTTGCCATAATGGGTCTGGTGAGAAAGGTGGAAGAAGTTGAATGAATATTTGGTGCTATTGGACTTTTGAAAGGAGATCCAATAGGAATAATCTTAAGAGACAATGCTGAACCATATAGTGTACATACACCCCACAGAATTCCTATTCCATTACTTCATAAAGTAGAAACTGAGTTAAGGAGAATGGGGAAGAATGGCATAGTTGAGAAAATCTCTGAGCCAGCTGCATGGTGCACACTGTTGGTACCTGTTATAAAGAAAAATGGGAAAATATGAATCTGCAGATTTTAAAAGACTTAATGAAGCAGTAGTGAGGGAAAAATATGTCCTCCCAACACTAGATGACTTTCTCCCTAAAGTTTCAGAAGCTACTGTATTCTCCAAGCTAGATGTCCCAAGTGGTTTCTTGCAAACTCCTTTAGCCAAACTGACTATATTTGTTACATTGTTTGGGAGATTTTGCTTTCAAAGTTACCTTTCAAGATTACTAATGCTCCTGAATTTTTCCCAAGAAAGAGGACTGAGCTGCTAAAGAATATAAATGGCGTTGTTTTTACAGATTACATTTTAATATACATGTCATCAATGGAAGAACATAAAAACTTTCAGTGAAGTTCCAAGCTTAATCAGTGAGTCTGGACTCAAGCTAAATAAAGAAAAGTGTGTTTTCCCTCAACACCAAATTGAATTTTTGGGACAGATAATAAACAAAGATGGAATTAGTCCTAGTCCTAAGAAAGTAAAAACAATTAGAGAATTGACTGCACCAACACATGTACCAGAACTGAGATGCATACTAGGGATGGTAAATTATCTTGGCCATTACCTGCAAGACCTTTCTACAGTGACAAAACCAATGAATGAGCTATTAAGGTCCAATACATCCTGGCTATAGGGGCCTGTAGGAAGGTGCAGTGGCCTTCCTCCGAGCCTGGGCCCGAGGAAGGTCCACAACGACCCGAACAGACAGTAAAAGGGCCAGAAGTCCAGTCTGCCCAGCAACCGGGGAGCCGGACAGGGATAGGTCCAACCGACCGGCCAATCCGGCCACAGAGGGGTGGAGCCTCAGCCAGGGCTGACAGTATAAGAAGCAGGCCCAGCAGCTGAGTAGGAGGCTGCCACTGGAGGCAGATGTGCTGTCCTGCTGGCTGCAGCAAAGGTCTGCACCCCAGGCCGCTGCCCCAAGCAAGCGCCTCCCGGAGCATAGGCCCCGGGAACGGCCCAAGTGACCAAGCCCTAAAGACTGGATCGGGCTTCCGGGCCCCCTAGACTGGCCTGGGCCACCAGGCCCCAAGGACTGGACAGGACCTCTGAACCCCAGCGACTGGTCTGAGCCCCCTGAGCCGGAGGGCTGGGGGATACCCTCAGAGGCCGGTCCTGACCTAGAGGAGCTGCCTGACGCTGAGATCCCGGAGCCTTGTGACCTAGAACAGCTGCCTTCCACTGAGGAGCTCCCTGCCTTGCCGCCGGTCGATGAAGAGGGACTGACGAGCCTACTGCGGGCTGTGTAACCCAGTGACACCGAGGATCCGGTGGATACAGGTGCCTGGGGATATGGGGAGGAAGTGGCCCAGGGACAGCCATAGCTGTGGCTGAGACAGAGGCGAGATCCCGTCGGCATGTTGCGGCGGGAGATCCGCTGACTCAGTGGCAACACCTTTGCCACTGCTAGGGCCCTGGGCTGGGATGCAGTGGAAATGGGTTGGCCTGTGTCCCCCTCCCCCTTCCCTAGCCATCCTGGGAGAAAGTGATCTCCCTGGCCATTGCAACCAGCAGAGCCACTGCTGACTTCCCGACCTGCCTAAGGGCCGGGGCACTAGACTGCTTGGCCGTCCTCCCAGCCTGGGAGCCGGAACGAACTGAGTACGGAGTGATTAACTTTCCCCTTTTTGGAAGGTGCAGTGGCCTTTCTCCGAGCCTGGGCCCGAGGAAGGGCCACAACGAAGGGGCTAGACAAGACCCCGTGCTACAGGGCCAAATCAGGAGACCACCTTCATAAGGGTAAAATAAATGATCTCATCTGCTCCAGTTTTAAAGTTCTATGATCTAAAGAAACTCACAATGGTCAGTGCTAATGCCAGTAGCTATGGTCCTGGTGGTGTATTTTTGCAGTTACATGGATCTGAGTGGAAGCCAGTTGCATTCTGCTCTCATACACTTAAAGAAGCAGAAAAACAATATGCATAGATTGAAAAGGAGTGCCTGGGAAGTTTGGTATGTGAAAACATCTACAGATATCTGTGTGGGTTGGGTTCCTTTAAACTGAAAAGGTATACAAGAGGCTTATGGTTAGTTATCAAAAGAAAAAACCTGGATCAAGTACCGCTGAAACATCCTTGTCTCTTGATTAGGCTAATGTATTTTAACTCAATTGCTGAATATATTCCTGGTAATAATCTTGGTAATAGCAGATAGCATGGAGCCCAGCATCACACTCAAACTTTTGTGCACTAAAGAAAGATGTAAAGGCTCACATGGATGCTGTGGAAGCTTACAGGCCAACGGCAGATAGGAGACTATACCTGCCACCACAGCAAATTTGGCAGATAAGCAACTCAAGAAGTTTTTAGCTATGTTTGGGCAGGATGGCCCAAGTATCTGAAAAATAATATGGCCATGGCAAGAGAATACTTTACTTTGTGCAGACAATTAAACGAGTCTAATAGACTAATGATTAAAGGTGATCGTATTGTCATCCCAAGCACTTTGAGAGGAGAAAATTTAGACCTAATCCATGAAGGACATCAAGGACTAACTAAATGCCATGAATCAGACAATCGGTGAATGTGGTGGCCTGGAATCAGCAGAAATATAAAGAATAAAATACCTTCATGCAAACATTGCAAAACTAACAGACTGACACAAAATCATCTCTAATAACAACACCTCGACCAGACAGACCCTGGAAGAAGGTAGCAACAGATTTATGCTAATTCAAGAGATGTCATACCTAGTCATAGTGGATTATTTTTCTAGTTATATTAAAATAATATATTTGAAAGATACAATATGTCAGTGTAATCTAGAAATTAAAGAGCACATTCACCCATTTTAGTATTCCAGAACAAGTAGTGACAGACAATGTACCACAATTCACCAGAGCTAAATTTTAGTAATTCCAAACAAAATAAGATGAATAGATCACTAGCAGCCTGCATTACCCGTAAGCAAATGGAAATATTGAAGCAGGAAGATCCATTCCTTTTATAACCCACATGCCTAATAGGGAGATCTCTCTTTAAGAGATCTAGAGTGGAGAAGTAGGGGAGGAATGAGTTGAATTGTGTTTAGGTTGTTACTAGGCAGATGCACAATAATCAGTATTCCATGTGTGGTAGTTTGGGGTATGCTCAATAGATTCCCTGTAACTAGACTAATGGACTCCATTGAGGGCAAGTAGTCAGGGCAGCTGTCAGGGACATGTGACCTGAATGGGTTGGGAGCAGCTCAGCCACAGGTGCAGAAAGTGGGCTATTATTCCCAACTGAAGCATTTTGCAGCACATTAGTGATATTAACTTTCCATCACAGGGAGGCACTGGCAGTGTTAGTTATAGAAAGAGGAAACTGGGAGCAAAAACTAATTTCTTTCATTTTAATTGTATACCTTGAATGTTGTTTGATTTTAGCTGAACTGTTGTAGTCAAATTGTCTTAAGAGATTTGCCACCTCTTTTCTTATTTATATGTGATGATAGGGAAAGAGTCATCTATACTTGCAATTTTCAGTTTTATATTTTTCTTGTAACTCAGTTATTAATTTGTGTACTTAATATTGATTAGTTGGTTAATTAAACTGACTAGCTAATTGAGTGATTCCAGCAGTTCAGCAGAGAAGGAGAAAAAATGTGCATGGATTCCAACTGGAAATTACTGCAAACAAGAGGAGGGAAGATATTACTGCAGTGCTTTTGACTCAGCAGATCATATAGAGTTAATGAACAAAGACTCTGAGACCCAGGTGAATGCAACCTAAGCTTTTGAAACTCTGAGTTACTTCTCACTGTGTTTCTGGGGGGACTGACCTGTTAAGATTTAATTTTCTAAATTTATATTTACGTTTAACTGTGAATACAATGCATATACATTATGAACTAGCCTTGTTTTGTAGTAGAGATTAAGCTATTAATTATTATTATTATTATTATTACGTTTATCATTAGATTTTATAAAGCTGGTACTTAAAGATTAAGTTCATTCCTTTGTTATTTTGAACTTGACTGTGAGGAGGTTGATCCTGTGTAATGTTTGCTGAAAATCCTCAGTGACTGAGTTCTGGCTTTCCGTGTGCTTTTCTATAGGAGACATGTTGAAGCTGCAGGAGAAGGGTGGTGAAGTAATTTCTAGCCCGCACTTACTCAGTTCATTAGTAGCCACTGGCTGTAGCCCAGCCCAGCTCCTAATGGGAAGGCAAGTCAGGACTACTGTTCTAACCCTGGAAAAGAATCTCTAGGCCTAAAGTGGCCAGACCTGAGAAGAGTAGCCAAATTGGATCAAACAGGGCATATGAACACTTCTATGAAGGTGTCACTCTGTTAGAGAATTACCTGATCTGGAATCTTGTGACCATGTTTGTGACAAACTGGGTGGAAAAGAAGAACAGAGAACTCCTGCTCTTGTAAAGAAAAATAATGTATTGCCTCGATCATACAGTATTGAGACGGATGGTGGGGAGCTAAATAGAAACCATCAACATCTTTAGTTCTTTCCAGAGACTGATCAATCAGCTGAGGAAACTCTATGAAGTGCAGATGAACAATCAGGAAAGAAGATCAACCTGTTCCAAACCTGCCAGAGACAGCCATTGCAAATAAGACCGCTTGGTCACCAAGTTGTTACCCATTCAGGCCCTGCAATTAAAACATTAGTCTGACTTAGGGATAAGTAACAGACGGACATGGATTGAAATTGAAATTTAGTGTTAAAACCATAAAACTATTTTTTAATTTGTTAAAATGCAGAAAAAGAAAAATGTAAAGGGGGAGATGTAATGGAAAGCTTAAACTTCATTGTAATGTTAAGTCATTAGGTGGCATTGTGTAAAGCAGTGGTTCCCAACCCACAAGCGGCCCGCAGGGTCTTTCAGAATGGCCTGTGAATCCCCTCCCACTGGCTGCAAAAGGGAGCCGCTGCCTAAATACCCATGCAGAGCGCGTTGCCGGTGCAGGCTCCTTGCTGCAGCCAAGGGGATGGGAGATCAGTACTCCCCTTCTTCTGGCTGTAGCAGGGAGCAGAGTAAAGCGCTCCACCTGGGTCCCTAGTTTCTGGGGACCCTGCTGGAGCCAGAGGGAGGGGAGCACTGATCTTCCGTCCCACTGGCTGCAGAAGGGAGTCACTACCTAGGGACCCAGGTGAAGCACATAGTTTCGCTGCTGCATCCAGGGGACGGGAGAGCCTCCTCACTGAACTCCTTCCCTCTGGCTGCAGTGGGAGGCAGGGGAGCTGCTGGGGGAGACTAGTGGCCCTTCAGGATTGTAAAAGTCATATTTGTAGGCCTCAGGTCAAAAAGGTTGGGAACCACTGGTGTAAAGAATACTGCTGCACATCTTTAGGGAGCGCTGGAGACCCTACATTCTTTTTTATTTATTTTTTTCAATAAAGTTGTTGTTGCTGGCATCCATTTGACCTCTGTATTACCAGATAGTAATACTATTGTTTTTGTTCTGTGTTTGTACAGCACAATGGAGTCCAGGTCCAAGACTCTCCGAGGTGCTAAGGCAATGCAAACAAATATAGCTCCTTTGTATTTTAGAATATTTGTTGTCTGGCATCTGACATTTCAATGAGTGGGTAATACACATTTTATACATAAATACTTAAATAAGTTACGTGTGTTTTACATACGTTGCCAGTTGTATGTGTGAAACACATCTGAGTTCTCAAGGAGTTGTTTTCATGTAAGCGGATACAGATACCAACTCTCTCACACTCATCAGATGCATGAAAGATTTTCTTAACAGAATACAATGGACATTGTTTAAAAAAAAATCTTTTCATTTACCCTCTGTGCTATTTGAATTTACAGTGGCAGCACTGAGGAGCTAATCCCTTGTTGTGTGTGATATCAGCAGTGGGAGCTGCAAGGAGGGAGAACCAGGATCATCCCCTCTCGTTGGTTAGAGTAGCTCAGCTTTTGGGACAAACTAATACCGCATCTCATCCAATACAATCAAATTTCAAATGAAAACCTTCCGCTCTCCTCAGGTCTTTACCCTATCTCTGTGCGGGAGAGACTCTCTGCCACTTTGGGAACACCAAGACCACGGTGACAACTCCCCTCTTCCTCGCATGGTCTTGGGAGAAAGCTACAGAAGAGAGTCATCCAGGGAGTGTGGCTGGTGGGGGCAGAACCAGCCAGCGCAGGGACCTTTGGTCCTTTGGACATTCAGAGAGCTTTCTGCAGCTTTGACTGGGCTTTCTCTGCCCGTGCTGATTGTCTCTTGGCTCCAGCCCTCTTCTCCGGTCTCAGTCTCTTCACCTCAACTGCAAACGACACCTGCCTCTCCTACTCTCCTCTCATCCCCCCCCTTCCCTTTAGCTGATCCCCCTCTAATGAAATCCACCCATTAAAAAAATTGTGGAATTACCATGATGTTTGCTCCCCTCACTCATCTTGTGTGTTCTACCCCTTCCCTCAGTCTGTGTCTGTCTTGTCTCTTTAGATCTTAAAGCTTGTTGGGGGCATGGGCTGTCTGTTACTCTTTGTACAGTGCCTAGCACAATGGGGCCTCAATCTTGGTTGGCCCTTAGGCACTACAATAATAAACATTAATAATAAAACACCTCCCCCTGTCCAGGGTTCTGTACCCTCTTTGTGTGGCTTTGGTTCCTCTTCAAGCAGTCACTCACTCTAACCCTGGAAATTCATACTGTAACTTCAGTAATTCGGTTCTCTTGCCTCAGCAAATGATATTGTCTAAATTATAATGAACAGCTTGTTAGATTTCTTGTTTGATTATTCTCTGATGTCATTTACATTTTTTTAAAATTGGATCTTTAGAATACAAAGGGACTATTTTTTTCAATTATTTTTTAAGTTATAAAATAAAACAATATTTTATATTCTCAACTTCTAGCTCTTTGAAAGTCCACTGACATTAAGATTTCATAAGGAGTTTCCAAGAAAGTGTTTTAGGAATATATATCACTAACCTGACAGTTCAGGTTAATTCTTTATGCTAAATGGCTAAGTGCTGAATTTAGCAAGGCAAAAAAGTAGGCTGATTTCAGGTCTATGGAAATGTAACAGAAACTCAATGTTCTCAGAACATTTTATCATACCAAAGAACCACTGATTATTCCATTTTTAGAAAAGTAATGTATTTTACTGATAATGTATTATCTAATGCTTCTCCTGTTTTGATTATTAACCGCATAAAATATTGATAAACATGCAGTATCCCTTGACCTTTTATATATTCTCCCTACACTTACCAATCTATCTGTGGAAAGAACTATATCAATTTCATTTAAAAAGACTAAAGAAGGAACAACTATATTTTGGTATTGAATGTGTGCTCCTTTTCACAAGGATATATAAATTCCTGTAATGAGTCGACTCTGATCATTATCATTTATATAGTCATTGCCTTTTGACTCTGTTGATACCGCAGTTCACAAAGAAACCGGAAACAATACAGTTGTTTGCCTTCCAATAACAGTTGAGTTATTTAGGTAAATAGGCCATTACTATATTTTCCCTTTTGAATTTTCTGTCCAAGTTTTGAAAATATTGATCAGCTGTCACTGAAGACTAATCCTTCAGTCCAAGTTTCATTGTGTGCTATATTTTAAAGCTCAAACAAACAGGCTGTGACCTCTCCATATTGATTTAACTCCACATCATCTCTCAGAACACTCAGCAATGGCTAAATGGTTATTGTACATTTTAAAACTGCTAAAATCCTTACACAGTGTACCTGCTTGTCTATGGGCAATGAAGATAGTAAATGTACTCTTACCACCAATAGTTAGGGCAGGGATTAGACAGCCATCTTCACCACCCAGGCAAAGTAATTTTCATTAGAACTCACATCTTCATCAGAAACAATTCTAATACTTCTCAAATAATGACACATTAAGCCTTCTACGTGAGTCAATACATTGGGTTCTTGTGCATCACTGCTATGCTATGCATTTTACATGGATTGGAAGTTCTAAATAATGTAATTAGATCCAGTTCTGCTCTTTTTTAAACTGTTGGAGCATTTTTTATTTTTATCTATTTAAATTTTCACTGGTGCACAAAATTATGGTGGGTGGGGTCAACCATGGAAGGGGTCAGACAATAATTATATAATGACAGTAGGTGCTGAGAGTCACAATGTTAGAGTTTTATACCTGGTAAACCATAAATTGTCAACATCACATGTCAAAATATACAAAGTAAATATCCTTAAATCAAACTCTAGTTCTCAAGCAGCCTTTTTCTTATATATTTTCTTTGCCGATCTGTAAGTTTTGATTATTAATGATGGAAATATTTTTTCATCAGTATATGTGATTGTATGGTGAAATCAACATCGACCGATAAAAAAATTAAATTCTTCCAAGCCTAGTTATTTGTAATAAAAAGAGGAGAAAATGCAAGATCTTTACAAAGGTGGAAAACTATTAAAATATAAAAACAACTGTATTAAAATAAGATACATGACTTTATTCCACCATCATTTACACAGCTGGGAAGAGCTGGATTTTTGTGTAACATACAGTAGTGAGAAATTTAATGTGATTTTCTAGCTTTACTCTGAATTGTTTAAAATGAATTGCCATGAATCTTTCTTTCCCACCATAGGTAAGGTTTCTGTTCACAGAACACCTACAAGGACTTAAAAAATGAGTTTTGCTGGTGTCTTTCTAAACTGCTGGAATCAACTCAAAGACTCCATGGAGGTCTTCAGATCTCTGGCTATTTGGAATCTTTCTCCATTCTAATTTAGAACCAGTTTGGGAAAATTGCTTTTTCCTTGTGAAACAGTTGTTGAATGGAACATTCTTCCTTTGACCTGTGGTACGGACCCTTTGAGCCACAAAATGGTGTCCTCCTGTCATGATTTATCAATTTCCGGTTTCCATATCAAAATGAGATAACATCTGTCTGGGAATTGGTAGGTCAGGGCCCAGAGGAATTCCCTCAGGAGCACAAGGATAGAAAACAGGACAGCTGCACCCAGTATTCAGAAGCACATATAATGAGGGTAATCTCCTAAAAAGGAGACTGTTGGTATGTGGAGAAAACTCCCTGAAAGAGTAATTTTGTTTCCTATATTGTGTGGCCCAAAGAAGTGAAATCCTTTATGGAGAGACTTTATTTATTTTAAACAGGCAACACAAAATAACTAGACCCTATTTCCCAAAAGAGGCTTCTCTTCCCTGCCAGAAAATGCACTCCTGTTGTTCACAGGAAGGACTGTGGAACTGGGCTTTGCTATACTCTGAATTCATATTAAAGAATCCATGAACCTGTTGCTATTTCAAAGAAAACTGTGATTTTTCTAATTTTCCCTTTGTCCCACAAGGAAAATATCTTTATGAACACCTGGTAAGCTCTCATTAATGAGACTTTGTGCCTGCCAAGAGTGTTTCTACCATTCCTAGCACTGTAGTATCTAGGTTCTCTGAAACACAAGCTAGGTTGGTCTTGAATCACAAGAGACGATACTCATAACAACAAATAGGTGACAAATATCTGAGATTGGGGAAGAAGGATAAAAGGGTGTTTAATAAACTAGCAAGTATTTTGTTAGTAGGGGAATGAAATATGTCACAAGTAATTTATCTATTGGAGTTTAAAAATGTTTTTTAAAATGGGATGTTTAAACAGGCATTCTTAAAATGCCTTTTGACTTCTTAGTGGCATGGGACAAAACTCCTGCTGTCCGAATTGCAAGGGAATATCTCTTTCCTAGGCCAACAGAGTATGTCCAAAGTTGTAGGGGAGCTAAATGGTACATAACTTTAAACCATATCTGAGCCACTCAAAGGGCTATTGGAGTTTAGATGGAACATGCTTCCAAATGAATAAGTAATTGGATTCTCTGTACCTTAAAGTCTTCAGAACTATGATTTGAGAACTTTAATAACTTGGTCATGGGTTTATTACAGAAGTGGGTGGGTCAGGTTCTGTGGCCTGCATTGTGCAGGAGGTCAGACTAGATGATCATATTGGTCCCTTCTGATCTTGGAGTCTATAAATAATATGATATTTGACTGTCAGAATTTACAAGAATAAATCTAGAAATGCTATATATAAAGCAGTACATATCTATATCTATATCTATATCTATATATATATAAAGAAGTACATACTTCAAACACTAGAGGCAGCTTAGACAAGGAGAGAGGAGGAACGGACTCTATGGTGGGGAGCTGTTACACTTTGAGTTACCTTGGATAAAGAATCTGGTTTAATCCTACTAACTTTGTAGATTCCAAAGCCAGTAGGGACCATTGTGATCATCTCATTTGACCTCCAGTAAAACACAGGCAATAGAACTTCCCCAAAATAATTCCTAGCTCATATCTTTAGAAAAAGATGCAATCTCAATTTAAAAATTGTCAGTTATGGAAAATCCACCACAGTCCTTGGTAAATTGTTCTAATGGTTAATTACTTGCACTGTTAAAAATTTATGCCTTATTTCCACTTTGAATTGGTCTAGCTTCAACTTCCAGCCATTGGATTGTGTGATACCATTCTCTGCTAGCCCGAAGAGACTATTATTAAATATTTGTTCCCCATGTAGGTACTTACAGGCTGTAGTGAAGTCCTCCCTTAAACTTCTTTTTGTTAAGTTAAATAGATTGAGCTCCTTTAGTCTATCACTATCATGTTTTCCAATCCTTTAATTATTCTCATAGCTCTTCTCTGAACCCTCTCCACTTTATCAACATCCTTGTTGAATTGTGGACACCAGAACTAGGAGTGAAAGAACCTTATTTTAGCAGGGGTAAAATAACCCCACTATCTAAGGTCTTCCTGTCATCCAAGGATTGTATTAGCCCTTTTGGCCGTGGTGTCAAACTGGGAGCTCATGTTTAACTGATTAACCACCATGACTCCCAAATCCTTTTTAGTCACTGCTTCTCAGGATAGAGTCCCCCACTCTGTAAGTATGACCTACATTCGTTCTTCCTAGATTATACATTTGTATTTAGCCATATTAAATACATATTGTTTGCTGGGTCCAGCTTTCCAAGCTATCCAGATTGCTCTGTATCTGTGATCAGACCTCTTCATTACCACTTCCCCAAGTTTTGTCTCATCTGCAAACTTTGTCATTTTGTGATTTTATGTTCTGTTACAAGTCATCAATAAAAATATTAAATAGCGTAGAGCCAATTACCTATCCCTGTGGGACCTCACTTGAAAAACACCCACTTGATGATGATTCCTCATTTATAATATTTTGAGACCTATCAGTTAGCCAGCTTTTAATCCACCTAATGCGTCATGTTGATTTTATACCATTCTAGTTTTTTAAACAAAATGTCATGTCATACCAAGTCAAATGCCTTACGGAATTTTAAGTATATTATATCCACATGATTATTTTTATCAACCAAACTTGTAATCTCATCAAAAAGATATCAGGGTAGTTTGACAGGATCTATTTTCCATAAACACTTGTTGATTGGCATTGATTATATTATTCTCCTTGCTTATTATATTACTACTTTTTACTTGCTTCTGACAAAATACAACATTGCTGCTGATGAGGATTGCTTCTGCCTTTGTCTAGCCCATTTTGAAGTCTTTATATTGAAAAAATGATTCAGATATCAGCACCTTTTTATTTTTGGATTCATTCTGGACAGTCACCTATTCAATGGCAGTAGAGGATTGCTTGACAGATTTTAACAATGAAATTTTGCTAAAGAAAAAGTCATTCTTTTGTCATGTTTAAGAGCTGAAGGGCAAACAAAATGCTATATCTAACTTGTTTTCCTTGATCCTCTACCTGATTCTATGGACCATAGGTGAGACTTTTGTACGCGCCCAAGGGAGTTCGGTCTCCAGCTCCCTTTGAAAGTCAGTGGGACTTGGATGCCTAAATCTCTGAAGCACTTATGAAAATCTGACTCTTTGATAAGTAGTTTATTGGCCATTCATCCCCTAGTGATAACTAAAAACTTCCCTGATTTGCCAGGTACTGGGAAACATGGATTTCCTTTCAGAGGGTTGGTTAAAAGGATTTTCCTGTGGCCAAAAAGTTAAGCCATAAGCAGAAAGCAGCAAAACTGCACACTGCTCTAATACCACACTGTACATAGACAGCAGAAACCTGATAACGTAGGCATTTTTCTCAGTTTCAACTCTGTCCTCAGGGGTTACTTGTGTACACACTAGAGGGAGGCTAAGCTCCACTTGCCTGGAAAGAAAAAAGGAAAAGATTTTATAGAGCAAGTACACAGCCAAACTAATTATTCAGTCCCTGGCTTCTCTGTGGAGACTGCCAACATGAACTAGACTGAGGCCACCAAGCTATCTCATAATGAAATACAAGCATTTTTATGGTAACTGGATTTAAAACTTAAGTTGAACATTTCCATAGCCCCTTATGAAGCCTTGAACTATACAGTCCCATAAAAAAGAAATCTACATTCTTAGAAAAATGTGAGTGATGTAAAAATGGGAAAGCATGGAATTCATGGCTGAACTGTGAGAAGTGTTTATTACTCCTAGTAAAGCACTCAAATAAACCTGTGGCAAAAATGCTAAATTCCATATGTGAAGAGGTGGGCAATTATTTATTACTTACACCTGGGAAGCCATATGTTTGTATTGTGCCTTGCAGACAAACAAAAGCAGCAAGACCCTTCCTCAAAGAGCCAACAATCCAGATTGACTAAATTATCATTTATCAAAGAAAATTAAACAAATTCTGAAAATGTTGTTCCAGCAGAACAGTGAACAGCTGAACATTATACTCATATTGGGCCTGTTCCAAAGCCCACTGAAGCCATTAGCAATCTTCTTCCTGCTGTAGAATGAGAAACATGGATTTGCAAGGACGTTGTGTACAGTTGGTTCCCACAACATACACAAGAAAAAAGATTTTATCACAGCTGATTAAATACTCTGCTCCCTGTAAGAGAAAACTCTGTTACCCATCCAATCCAAGTAGCGTTTTCTATATTCTGTAGTAAATAATAGCTCCCCAAAATGTCTAACCAATTCTAGAAGCAGCAAAAAAAAATGAATTGATGAATGTCTGTAGTGGAATGATACAATTTGCCACTGTATTGGATGTCAAGGGACAAAAATCAGTCAATCACCATAACTTTGTAAGTAGCTAAATTACAGAAGAAACAAGTTTCCCAGTTGCATGTGGACTTCCTTTCTGGTTTCTTTGTCAGCTAAGCCTTTATTTGTCAATAATATTAAAATAAAATAAAATAATAAGATAATTCATTCTGTACCTGGCCCAGTGTTTGTATAAACATTTAAGATGGAAAAGGGACGGGATGGCAGTAACAGCCAAAAATAAATGATGGGGATAGAGTAGGGAATTATTATTATTATGAAAAAAATTATATCTAACTACACACACACACACACACACACGTATTTTGGAGCTCTTTCCATTCTCTCAAATACATTCAGCCTTCCCCCACTTGGGCCCCTTATATTGTTCCAGAGGTGAGGATGGAGCTCTGCACGTAAAACTGATAGAGGAACTTCATTCCATAACATGTGCTTTTGTCCCATGATCTGTGTTGGCTGATGAAGACCACTGGGGTGAAAATATAGACCACTTCTGATTAAAGATTGTCAGTGCCTCCTTTAAGGAGGGTGCCTTCTCTTATGTAAGCTTTTGCATGGCCTTTGCTTAAGAAGCCATCACTGGATGCAGATGATCTGGCCACTATCAGCCTGTATCTAATTTTCCTTTTGGTTAAGATTATTGGAAAGGCAAACAGGTCTCAGAGACTTTAGATGGCTCAGACCTCCTTGAACATTATCAGGCAGGGTACTCACAAAGGCGTGGCACAGAAACTGCATAGTTCACGTTAGTAGATGATCTCTTCCTGGTGATGAACAAAGATCAGGTGTCCATGCTAATATTATTAGATATATTAGCTGCCTTAGACTATGAGATGGTCTCGACTCACCTGCTGCCTCTAGCAGATGTGCATGGGGCTGCTTTTGATGGTTCTCTTCCTTTCTGGTAAGGTATTCAGAGTGATTTTGGACAATAGCTCTTCTTTCTCAAGAGCAGGGTTCTACTGCATTCCACCGAGTCACTGTGTATATGCACTGATGACATCACAGCTCTGCTTCTTCTTCTGATTCAGCCAGTGCAGTCAAGGTTGTACTCAGTGTCCGGTTGAGACTGAGAGCTAGCTCTCTTTAGCACTATTCAGACAAGACAGAAGTAATGGCAGCAAACTGAAGAATACAACCATTTATCACCAGAGTGCACAGTTTCAGTTGCTGAGGTTCTCAGCTGATGCTAGAAATAGGGCTGGTAGAAAAAAAATATGTATTTTTCAAAATAGTCTTTTCCCATCTTTGTTTGGCCAGGAGGTTATAAATGTTTTGGGGTTTTTCTGGATGTGGACTTTGCAATTGCCCTATAGGCTGCAGAAGAATGGGTGATGAGAATTAAGAGATTGAATTAAATAGTTACTACTGACACTATATTTGTGATCAGTTTAAAAGCATTTGTTTCAGAGGTATGTTTAGTACATCATTATCCATTAAGCTTTGCTTGGACAACTAGAAACAATGGCTTTCTTGAACAACTGATGTCTTACCTGATAAGATTTTTGCTAGTTATTTTAACTAAAATAGACAATATAGCAAGAAGACTTTGTTAAGATTGTGTAATATCATTATTAAAAATGTTAACAAAAGTTAAAAACTAAAGTGATCTTACTTTGTGCACACTAGACTGGCCAAATTAAAGCTTAGGGTTTGGATTTCTGAATAAACTATTCACTGATTAATAGGGAAAAAATGGAAGTGATCAATTTGAGGAATGTTGCACAACTACCTATAGAGTTGGTTGAATAGTGGAAACAAATTATTTGTGAAAACTATTTGATAATTGATGGAGAAAAAATTAGTTGTGATTATTATTCAACCAGCTCAATAATAATTGAGAGAACAGCATGTTGAAGTAAGGAGATGACAATGGTTTTGTATTTGTTTATTGGACGGTGGAGTATTAGAGAAGATTTGGCTACAACACATATGTAATTAGCACTATATAAATCATGCTACCTCTAAACAGTGATCTACCGATCTCAGCATAATATTCCAAAGGATAATATATGCCAAACCTAGCCCCAGTGTAAGTGGGTACCGCTTCATTTAAATCAATGGACTCCCACTGTGGCTGGATTTGACCCTGTGCCTCTGGATGACTTTGCCTGTGTCCACTTTTGCTTGTGAGGACAGAGAAGGGACAAAAGGAATGGTCAAATAGATATTAGATATCTAACTGCTCCTGGGTTCCAAGAACAATGAAATTCAATATACCTGAGGTCTAGCATCTACAAAGGAGAAAACGTGGAAATATGAAATTAATTAAGCTTGCCATATCTTCACTGAATTCTGGATGTGACCCAAATAAGTATAAACACATTTAAACATATCAAATAAATGTCTGGGTCACTAATATATTTCAGATACAATCAAAGATTAAAACAGTTGCCCTGACCCAGTCCACCTCCCGAGACACTTGAAACCCAAACAAGCAAGCCCCAGTTGTATGGGTCAACATATGCTAGACATTATGGCATCACAGAACCATTTAACGCACTGATTTCAAATCGCCTTTTAACAAACGATTGTTGAAAGCAAAAGGTTTAGTGTCTATTATTATCCCTGCTTCAACATCCAGATCAGGTACAATGTATTTTTTGGATTACCTTAGCAGATTTACCAACCTACAATATTCCTAGAACAAAGAAGCCTAAAATTGCAGTTAGTACTCAGGCAATATGCCCCAGACTATCCATACAATAAAGGGGTGGATAAATCCCTGGCACAGAGCTTCTTAAGGAGGAAAGTCTGGAAGAATGAAGGCTGTCTTGGTACAACCTCCCTTCTGATAGTGGGCCCACAAAAGGTCAGCATAGCCTGAAAAGTGGGGAGAGGGCATGGCTTGAATGGCAGGTAGTTACCTGATTCATGACGTCCATTAGCAGCCGTCACCAATACAACTACTATGGAACTCATGGCAGAAACAAAACCTCGTCTTTTCTCCACATAACCTCCAAATAGGGGGTAATAGAAAGACAATTTGCCTTCCTCAGGCTGAAACCTCTCTACAGTGCAATGTGTCTTCACAGACACAGGAACATGCTAATAACATCCTGGGCCACACGCCTTTAAAAAGAGTATTGAACAGAATTAGATTTTGAAAATTTTCATGAAGATTTTTGGATTTTGATTAAAACTTTTGCAATGACATTTTTAAATTTAAAAAAAAGTGAAAAAATATTGAAAATCTTTATTTTGGTAGGGGAAAAAAAACCTTTCATTTTCTTAAACCCTTTCCCCTAATTTCTTCTTCCCTGTGGGAAAAAAGAGATATCAGGAAAAAAGTAACAAAGGTTCATAATGGTATTTGCCATTTCATTTAGACTTTTTCTTAGCATACTTAGGAATGCTAATAATCCATAAAACCACCTCTGTTGTAATGCCTACAGAATTCTGCCACGTGAGCCTTTGTAGGTAGGTGATGATCTGCAACTACTTCTTTCTGTGCAAAATTTGCTCATTTCTATGCTATCTCTTTCTCCCCCCTCTTTTTTGTTTCATCCAACTGTTGCATCTCGTCATATACCTAAATGGTAATTTATTTGGGACAGGAACTGTCTCTATATTTGATGTCTGCACAACACCTTGCACAATGAATCGCTGACCAAGACCTCTACAAGTAATTACATTTACTCCAGGGCAATTACATCATATTTAAATTAATCCAAAGAGATCAGAATCCTGTATTTAGGATTAAAAAGGTGCAAAGAGCCTGAACGGTTTCCCTCATCATTTATATATATTTCCTAAATCTCTCTCAAAGTCAATCAAAGTTGTTTTCAATTAGGGAGAAAAAATATTACTCAGCTCTATGCATTGTCACTCTTATTCAAGTTGTGTAGCACTTTACCTGAAATCAATATAATGATCCACATAGAAATGGAAATTAGATGATCTTTAAAAATGTGCCATTTTGAAAAAGTCTGCTATTGCTAGTGGAACTTCCCATTCTTTAGATAAAGAATATTGCTGAAAATGAAAAAAAAAAAAAAGAAAACCTTACTAAACTGTAGAACTTTTCAGTGTGCTTACTTTATAATTCAAAATAAAGGTGGCGGAAGTGTGGATTCAATAAGGAAATCCATTCATATGCTTCACATTATATGTAGCCAGCAGCGGCTGCTAAGCCACAGCTCTCTTCTTCCAAGGACATGAACATGATTTTACCAAGGGATAAGAGTCTGTTTTGTTTACTCAGCTGTTTAGATTTGTGGGTTTTTTTGGTCTGTTCTGCCCAATTGAGAGAACAGGACGTGTGGTTTTCAATGTTTCTTCTTGTGTTCCTGCAAATCAAATTGGTATGGCTACAGCCAAAATAAAAGTCTTTAGGTAGTCAAGGGACTGCGATGACAGGGAAACATACATAAGATTCATGACTTTTAGGTTTGGAATGGAAGTGGCATTAGAATGCTGTTTCCAAAGATGTGAAGAAAGCTATTGATGTGGAAAGTTTGTGTGTGTGTTCAGCTTTAGTTGAAATCTTTTAAACAGGTAAGTTTATACCCCCAGAGATGTTTAGATAGAAAACAGAAGTGTATTCTTCCAACTTGTCTAACAATGCTGTTTTATGAAATATATTCTGTTATAGTACAGTGGTCACCACCAAAAAGTAAGAATTTACAGAGGGTTACAACAGAGTGGTACATGAGATATCTTTGGTGACAGTGAACAGACACTCTCATGCTTCCTAGGCTCAAAAATGGCCCCTAAAATGTTTACAAATGCCATGCACTATATTCCTCACACACTCAAAATAAATGCTTCAATGCTCTTTTCTGAAAAACTGTTTCAAAGGAACTATTTCAAAAGACCACCTATTGATGTTCTGGTCAGTAAATGAAAAAAATGGGACTTAATAAAATAAATTCCTGTATTTGTCTTTTCATTTGTAAAAGAAGCTGAAGAACAACTTAAGCTTAAAACTGCATGCATTTTCCTAATGAGTGAGAGTTCTGGCATCATGCGAAAGCCTTAAAGGACAGAAGTGGCTAGAATCATAAAAAGTTCATGAGGAGTTTGAACCATAGGCAATGAATATTGCCAAATATTATCATGAAAGTAGCAAAGATAAACAGTGAAAGAACTCAGGATACAACAGGTACTAAAGGACTGGAAGATGGCAAATGCTGATCCCATATATACAGTAGGAAACTGATTGAATGAATTAAGTGTGGCTCATACCTGATGAATATTCCTGACAGTACTGAAATAATGCAGCAGAGATGAAACAACGCACCACATAAATCTTGATTTCAGAAAAGCTTCCTATACTATACCAAACAACATCATAGTCTTAGTGCTGAAATAATGGCATACATCTGTCAACAGTGGACTGCCAAGAAAATATTTTAAATGAAGCTGGGTAGACTAAATGCTTAACTCAAAGAGGCCAAATATTAATATTTTCAAATCTAGATGTGGAGTGTGGGTAATCATTTGAAGGACGTGGTTTAATGTTGAACCAAACCAAAATGAGTGGTTTTGATCTGGAAATGTTGAAACATTTTGTTTTAATTCAAATATCAAAGCAAAATGTTTAATCATTTCCAAATTGAACGTTGGGGTTTCAGGTGCTCAATTTTTAGACAGAGGCAAAATTTTCTATAGATGCTGGTCAGGGAAAAAGCATTGTTTAGTCAAAAGTTTCAATGGAAAATGTTTTGGCCAGCCTGTCTTGGGTACCTAGATATAGGTGTCTAAATACATATTTAGGCATCTAAATAAGCCTGACTTTCAAGGTGCTGAGCACTTATTTTGGAAAAATCAATCCCTAAATAAGTAAGTATGTAGAAGTCTATCTCTAGGCACCCAAATCTGAAAATAATGACCTTAACTCCATAGTATTATTACCTTACTGCAAAGCAACATGGAAGTCCACACAAAAATATTAAATTCACATCTTTCTGTGCTCTAACATGGATTTCTTTCAAAAACATTTCCATGTTTAGAGCCAAAGACCAAGACAACCTGCATATTTCAAAGCAAAGGAGCTCTGCTGATTAGGTGGTTAACAGGAATATCAGTTTTGTGGGATTTAAAAAGGTGACGCAAACTTAACTTTCGATGCCAACACAATTCTTGATCTAAGGCTTGTCACCATTTTCTCCTTCGTCTTCAGCCTCAGGACCTCTTGCTGCCATGACATGGGCAAGAAGGCAGCCAATTGTACTGGGAAGATCAATATGTATTTGTTTATGGAATTAAAAAAAATTATCCATGTCTTTATTCATTGAGTAATTTCATGCCCCTTGCTATACCAAATATACTACCTCCAATGATGAGCTGGTGTTTGAAATTTCATTAGTCAAAAATTAGAAAGACAAGGTGGATGAGGTAATATCTTTTATCAGAGCAGCTTCTGTTAATGAAAGAGATAACTTTTTGGAGCTTAGAGAGAGCTCTTCCTCAGGTCTGGGAAAGGTACTGTGATCATCATAGCTAAATAAAAGGTGGAACAGATTGTTTAGCATAAGTAGTTAACAATATTATAATAGACCATTCAAAGTGAAGTGGCCAGTTAACACCATTGTAGTCACGGAACAAAAAGGGGGGTACGTGGGTTATAGATTGTTGTGATAAGCCATCAGTCCAGTGTCTTTATTAAGTCCGTGAGTTTTAGTGCCAAGCAAAGTTATAAATTTAAGTTCCAGACTCAACGTTTGAAGGCGTTGTGTAGGTGTCTGTTGAGGACAGGTACTGAGAGGTCAGATATGGTGTGATCTCTTGGTCAAAAGTGTTCATTGTTGATAAATTATATAGCCAATTGCTTGACCGCACTTCAGTTTGTTATGAAATATATTCAAGAGACCAAATAACCTATGTCAGTCATGTTCATTAATATGATATAGGAAAAAGATTCTATACAATACCAGTCTCCAAAGAGCAGCCCCATGCAGCAATTTTATATTCACCATATGCAAACAGTGTGCTCTGCTAAGTTACATCCCTAAAGCCATCTTCTTATACCCTACTTGTTTACTAGTAAAAGGTACTATATAAGTCACCTTGAATAGATTTAATTAATCAGCTTTTTACCTTGTTTGTTTCTGGTACCATGATGTACCCTTTCGTCTTTTGTTCTGAACCCATGCATTCCAGGTCAAGAAGCACCCTTATCTTTGTTCTGAACAAATGCATTTTAGATTCTAAGGGGCATGAAGACAGGTCCTAGGCTTGTACCAGTATTATTAGGTTGTGAGGATAACTCCCTTTCTGTTACTATAAGGAAACAATTATATGTCCTGATATTCACAGTTTTCCTATCTACTTAAGCCAAAGCATACCTCAACTACTACTCAGTGTAATGGGATACTTAGCATAAGTGAACAGGATTATAACAAAGGTTCAAGCTAATTTGGGCTATAGATCTGTTATATTAATACTTAATATGTGTACTTAATGTGTAATATATATGCATGTTAGCCAGAGTATATTAGTCAACATCACCCACAGATAATAAGGTGTTTCTGTCTTTTATCATTTTTCTGTGCGTGTTCATTTGAGAGCATAGCGATTGTCTCGTTTCACTCCTGTAGCTGTTAGTAGGGATTTAATATACTTGGTGAGATACACCACAGGTTGGGACAGGCATGTGTAGGACCTATGGATCTTGAAAGTTGTGTTATGAGGGATACTGACCATGACTGCAGAGGTGTTAACTGGCAACTTCATCTTGAATGGTCTTTTACAATATGTATTAATGACTTATGTTAAACAATCTGTTCCATCTTGTATTCAGCTGCAAGACTCAGTCCTGTTCCCAGGCCTGAATAAGAGTTTTATGATGTTTGAAAGCTTCTCTCTTTCACCAAAGTAAGTTGGTTCAACAAAAGATATTACCTCACCCTCTTTGTCTCTCTGACGTCTTGGGGCCAACACACCTAGAACAACAAACTTTAGACAAAAATAGCAGGTATTGTTTTATTTTATTCCCATAATGAATACTCATATTATAAATGAATATCAACTTCTCTTCAGTTAGTAACTTGGCTCACTGTTTCTGCTGCCACATGAGCCTGGTCCCAAACAACCGGGGGACTCATACTCTTTTTAAGTCTCTGGTCAGAATGCTGCTAAGAATTTCCAGCCAGTATTTGTGCAGCTAGTTCTACCATAATTACTGGGATATGTGCTTTTATGTAATCGTGTGTATTCAGCCCCACATGTTCACCACAGAAGTCTTCAGCAAAATGTAGATAGTTGTACAATTGTGTTAAAGGATTCTCAGATAGTATGGGGATAAGTGCTATGGAAATGTCTATACATACAATTATAATCAATGCATTTTGATCTGACCTAGTATTCTAATGGCACTGCAAAGCAATATCTAAGTAAATGTGTATGTCTGTGTGCTTGTCTTCATGTTTATTTAGGCAACCAAGCTGAAGATCTGTGGAAATTAAAATTCCCAAAGCTCTTTGTCACATGCCTCTGGAGATTTCCACATTCTGTACTCGTTCTTTAATTTCTTCGTTTGCCATCTGTGTTAGCCTACCTGTGTGTTGATTTTGTTCTGCTAGCTATTGCTGCAATGCCAGAATCTATGTAGTGAGCTAAATAATTTAGTAAACTTGACCCAAAACTAACAGCGATGTTAAGAAGTCTAATGCAGCCAGAAATGTCTACAATTATTTAATCCACCCACCTGCAAATACAGAATAAGTAAAAGAGCCACTGTTCAAACACGCCTCTAGATTATATTTGTTTTAATTTAAAATGTTTTGCCAGCATGCAATATTAAATGTGGCATATTAAACACAGCTACTTATATCCTGGCAATCTGCTTCCTTTGCTAGCACTGTTTAAATATTTATCTAAGTGTCTTTCCCAACTGATATAAAGAAATGGTTTCTTACATAAAAGCTGGTTGCTCTGCTTTGAACTTCAACATTCATACAAAATAACATGGTTGTCATGAGGATCTTACACATGCCAAGAATGCATGCTAGGAAGAGAATATGGCACAGATCTTTCCTACATTAGGGCAATTTTGCCACCACTCCATCAGTGAAAGCAACCCTGATGCCAGCAGAACATGCCACAAGTGAATCTCCCCAATGTTGGGGTCCTTAGTTTGTGCAGGGTCATCACAGTGATACTTACGCCACACCCCCTAATGGGAGCTGTTGTAGGGGGGATTGCCTGGGAAAATGGGGTATGCCTGGGGCTCCTCTGCACCTGGTGCCATTGACTCACAGTATCAACTTGATTAGCCCTCAGGTGAGCATAAAGGCTGTGAGGACTATGACGATGACTTAAAGCTATCTTTTCATCCCCCACTCTGGTGCTTGCTACACACTCCTTCAGCACAGCCAAGAATTTAGGCCAAACTGTTTATCATGTTTATAACCCAGGGTAGCAGATATTTTCAGTAATAGGCAGCGCTGCTTTATCTGAGGTACTTGTATGGCCCCCATCACCATAATATCTGAGTACCTCTCAGTCTTTAATGTCTATATCCTCGCAACCTCCAGTGAAGTAGGGAAATACTATTACCTCCTTGCTACAGTTGGGGAACTGAGGCACAGAAAGAGTAAGTGACTTGCACAAGGTCACACAGGAAGTCTGTGGAAGCAGGGAGTTGAACCCAAGTGTCCTGAGTCCCAGACTAGTATCCTAAGCACCAGACCAGTCCGTGGAGATCATAAAGCATTAGTTAGGAGGTATAAGAAATGGAATGGAAGATAAAATGGAAAATATTATGCCATTTCAAAAATCAATGGTGCTGACTCCTCTGGAATACTGTGTTTAGTACATGTTGCCTAATCTCAATGAGGATATTGCAGAACCACAGTGGGTTCAGTAAAGCTCAATGATCTTCAGAATGATCAAAGGCCTGGAAAAGCTCTTATACAAAGAGAAATTGAAGACTGGGATTGTTTACCTTAGAAAGGAGACAAATAAGAAGGAACATGATAAGAGTAGATAGAATAATAAAGAGGTAGATCAGGAACTTCTGTCCTCCCTGTCTCAGAACACAAGAACCAGGGGACATTGAATAAAATTAAAAGTTGGCATATTCAGAATTGAAATAAGCACATACGTTTTCACAAAAGTAATTAAACTGTAGAACTCATTTCCACATGAAGTCATTGAGGCCAAGAACATAGCAGAATTCAGAAAGGGATTGGACAATTGCATGGATAACAAAAATACTCAGTTATAATAGTTATTGCAAGCAAAAATTTTGGATGGGATATTAAACCTCATGTTTCAAGTCTTAAGCCAATCTCTAACCAGCAGAGGTTGTAGTGAGAACTAATGTAAAGACAAATCTGCTTCCTGTGGGGTGCTTACTCCTTCCTCTGAAGCATCTGGTATTGTCCACTGTTGGAGATAAGATACTGGACTAGATGGGTCATAAGTCTGATCCAGTCTGGCGGTTCCTGAGTTCCTGTATGATGTAACATGATTACAGCAAGATATATCACTTAATAAGCAGGTGGCTGAATTCTGCAACAGCTTTTACCGTTGGGAAAGATGTAGCCCTGTGTAGAGAGTATTGTTGTAATCTAGTCTTGACGTAACAAAGGCATGGATGACAGTAGCAAAGTCTTCATCTTAAAGATGTTTAGACAGCCTCTTGACCATCTGTAAATTGGGAGAGGAAAAAAAAGATATCCTGGCCAGTGCTGCTACTTGATCATCTAGTAGTAACTCGGCATCTAAGCAGACCCATATATTTGAAATTCAAACAGCCAGGAATCCCAATAAAGTCAATGAGAGCTGTGTTTCCTTGGATTTCAACACTTCAAATTGGCTTTCATTTTGCAAGGTTCTAAACAGACAATTTTTCATGTTGCAGAAATGTTTGTGATATTTTTATTATATTTTTGTAAAAATGGCTATAGAAATTTCTTTTTACCAAAAAGTAAAAAAAAAAAAAAAGTATTCAAACTTTTCAATCAAAAATACTCTACCACATCTAAAACTCAGACTATATCTGATAACACACAGCCTTGGAACACTGGCCCTTTTTGGCCAAGGCTCATGCACATGCACACATGCACGCATGGACACACACACTCCACTTTGATATCAGTATGTGTCCCAGCTCATAACTTGAATCAGTTACATTTTGGACAGACGCAAGAAAGAAGTAACTTACCAAGAAATACACATAAGAAAATCAGTAACTTTATATAAAATCATTATATACTAAGCACACATGATGAATCTCAATGATAAATATCATACTGAAAAACAGGAAAGTTGAGCATTTAAAATGACAGAAAGAATTATTTCTGCTCCCCTATTATCAGAATGCTACCTTTCACGTCACATCTTAGAAGAAGCTAGCAAGCTATTGCATGTGAACTATGTATTAAACCTAAATACAGTTTATATTAAAAGAATAATAGAGATCATAGTAACATAAAAGCTGCCCTCTGGGTCATAGTTAAAAGGACAAGAGTCATAAGGAAGGAAGATATAAGTTAATTATTCGTTGGTGTTCAGAATAATAAGACTGTAATCATAAATACTCGTCAGTTCATGGGTTTGAATTTCTAAACACTGATTTATTACAATTGGTTCAAATCCTTCTGATAGTTTCTTTGAAAAGTTACGCAATGATGACTAGACTCCTTGCTACAGTTTACATTGCTATGGCACTTCCCAACATGTCCCCTTTCCTATGGTTTTACTTACCAGTAGCAAAGATTTCAGGCACTGACGTTGTCTGAAAGCTTACAGTAATTCTAATGGGTAATGTACTGTAGAGATGTTTTACAGTCAATGATACCACATTACGAAGAAGTGACAGTGCTGTTGTGAGGCATTTCTTTAGTAGAAACAAAAACCTCAAGGGATGATTTTCATTCTAGAGGACTGGTTTTATTAGACTGTTAAAATTATTTATTGATAATGCTATATTTGAAAACAAATATCTGTATTTTGCATAAAAATTATTTCCAGCAGAAGTTTCAATGGTTATTTTTTGAGTTTCTGTTTAATCTTTTATGGTTCTAGAATATAAATGACCTACTCTAATCAGCTTACTCTAGATCAATTTAGCACCATTGGAGTTTTCCAAATCAAGGATCTAAGGCCTCAAGAAATATGGAAGACTGTAAAGTTTTCAAAAAGGACCCTTGATGTGTTAGTTTCTTCAAGTCCTGTTGTGAATGACTGAGTTACAAGTATATTATTATCCTGACATGATTGAAACATAATTCTTTTTTATGCTGTAGCTGGAACCTAGTCATGTTTTAACCATGTCCCTAGGCTTTGATTGGACAGAGAAGGGCACTTTGTTTTGGGGAGACAATTAAAACACAGCTAGGTCCTGACTTACTGCAAGAAAAAAACTATGTTTAACTGTGATAAGGCTGAAGTGTGTGTCTAGAAGGGGTGGTTTTTGTACTAAGACTGGCCTAAATTATATTCTTATGCGGAGTGGGCGAATTTTCATTACCATTCAAATAATATTCCTCAATTTATTTTTCTAGGGTTGTCAAAAGTCAATAGTGGGATAATGTTTTGCATTACTAAATTTACAGGACAAAGTTTCATGTGAAACATACATATGACCATGATATTTCTAAATATTGGTGCTTAACGATTCTGATATCACATATGTAAAATCATAAATTAGTATAAAAGCACATCTCTTTCTCTCTTATGCCTCTCTATTCCATGCAGAACATAGGGTCCTCACCGCTACCTTCCATCTTTGCCAGTCTCCTGCTGCAGTCCTAACTTCTCCCCGGTCATTTTGACAGCCTTTAATTCTACCTCTGTTGTGCGTTTCCATGTTATCCTTGGTCTGTCTTATCGCCTTGTACCCTGGGGGTTCCAATGCAAATCTTGTCTTGTTATGTTATCTGTGTCTTTGTGTATGTCCTAGCCATCTCCATTATTGTGCTGTAATTTCTTGTCCCATTAGTTTCTATTTTGTCCTACTACACAGTTCTGCATTTGTGATTTTTTTTCTGGCTACCTGACATTGAGGATTTGATTGAGGCAGTTGTTTATGAAAACTTGGAATTTAGATAGTAAGGTTTTAATAAGTCTCTGAGTTTCAGTGCCATATGGTAAGACGGACTATACAATGGTGATAAATACCATCAAAGTTTAGTTTGAAGGGCAAGATTTCTGTTTTTCCAGATCAGCTTTAGAGTTACAAATGCGTGTCTGACTTCTGCTATTCTGTCTTTAATGTCTTAGTTGGTTCCACCTATTGTATTTACAATGTTGTCAAAATATGTGAAATATCAATCCTCTTCTATGTCAGTCCCAGAAAGCGTTGTTGGTATTTCTCTGATTATCATGATTTTAGATCGCTCTATGTTGATTTTCAACTCTGATAATTGTGCATAGACCTGTAAATAATTTGTTTTGGCTTGCATGTCTCTCTGGCTATGGGATAGCAAGCTGATGTCACCTGCAAAATCAAGACCCTGTAACTTCGCTGTGAAAGGCCATCATATGCCCCTTGATTGTTTCATGGTCTCTCATTACCCGGTCCACCACCAGTAAAAAGAAAATGGGTGGTATAGAACATCCTTGTCTGCTGCCCATAGAACCTCGAATGAATTTATCAGTTCGCTGTTTTGTATTACTTGACATGTCATATTTTCATGGAAGCACTGAATGATATTCATAAATTTCAGAGGGATATCATAGTGGTGTAATAATATCCATAAAATTATTCTATCTACTGTATCCAAGGCTTTTTGGAAATCTATCAGATTCATACAAAGCAATGACTGCCATTCCATAGACAGTTCTATGATGATTCATAGTATTACTATTTGACTGATTCTTGATTTTTCCTGTCTGAACCTTGCCTGCTCTTGTCACGTCCTTGAATCTACTGCTTTCTTTATTCTACCTCTGCGTTGTGCAGGAGGTCAGACTAGATGATCAGAATTGTCCCTTCTGATGTTAAAGTTTATGAGTCTACCTATAATAACACATGTAAATACCTTATTTGGGATAGACAATAATTGAATGCCCCTTCAATTTTTACATTGACTGAAGACTCCTTTCTTTGGCAGCTTCGCTAAATGACCCCTTTTCCACTCATTTGGTATGTTTTCTTCTTCTTATATCTTTTGTAAGAGGTCTATCAAAATGTCTGCTGTGTTCAAGTTTGCCTTAAGAAACTCTGTTGGAATTTTATCCAGATTTGGTGCCTTTCCACTTTTTAACTGATTGACTGCCCTCTCTCTTTCTGCTTAGGTAAAAGGTCCTAGTTTGACTTCCAAGTCTTCTCCTTCCTCTGTATCTGGGGGAATGGTCATTGGCTCACCATGCAGTAGTTGACTAAAGTACTGCCTCCATATCTTTAATTGTTCTGATGTCTTTGTTGTTAAATTGCCCTCATCTTGAACTGGTCAGTTGTTATTTTTCTACTTGACAACTTTTTAATGATGTTATGAAGTGTCTTCATTTTGTGCTGCAGCAGTCTGTGCATCTGTTGCCATGTTGTCTATAAAGTTTTGTTTGTCTTTCCTAGCACACTGTTTGGCCTCTTTGTTTTTCTATGGTATATTTCTCCTGGATTTGATGTATCTGTGTTCGTGCTCTTGCTTGATTTAGTTTCAGTTTAATTTTGCAACTTTCTTCCATTTTCTACCATGTTTTTCTTAAGATAACCATTCATTGTGATGTTGCTTACTGAAGCCCAGCACTTCTTAGCAAATTTTAATCAAAACTTCCTTTACCAATTTCCATTTGCCTTCTGCTATTCCATCATTTTCATTTTCAAGCACCTGGTATCTATTTGGTAACACAGTTCTAAACTCTTGTTGTGTTGTCATCTGTTTTACCATAGTGATGTTAAAAAGGCTTTCTTTGTTGTTCAGATCTCTTCTTTGTTTTTGCTTTTATTCTCTATTTAGAATAATTTCTATTTATTACTGGGGCATGGTCCATTCCCACCTCTTCCCCATTTCTGCTACATACATCTTCGAAAGTTCTTCTCCATTTGAGCCTCACTGTAATGTGCTACATTTGGTCCCTGTTCTGTGACCTGGTGACCTCCAAGTTATTTTATGAATAGTACGGTGAGGGAAGATAGTTTATCCAAAGACCAAGTCTTTCATCCTACAAAAGTCAGCAAACATTTCATAATTTTCATTAATTTCACTGAGGCCTTGTTTCCCCATAATTACTTCCTGACAGTGTTGTTGGGTCTACTTTAGCAATCATATCCCCAGTTAATAGGACATCTCTTTTCAAGATCTTGTTTATTATGTTCTGTAGCTGCTCATAGAAGTTCTCTTTTTCCTTTTGGCTACCTTGATTTGTTGGATCATAACATTAAATAATGGACACTTTCTGAATTTTGATGTAAATTTTACTGTTATACTTTTTGAAACTGGTACCCATTCTACCAATCTTTTGGCTGCCCTCCTTGATCATATGAGACCCATACCATCTCTGTGTACATCACTGGCATTTGGTGGCCCAGAATATAGTAGGATGAGACCTCTTTAAGAAGTTATTTGTCCTTAAGTTACCCATCTCATTTTACTTAGGCCTAGTATATATAGTTTATATCTGTCCATTTCTTTTATTACTTGAGTCATCTTACCAGGCTCATATGTCCACACATTCCATGTACCAATTTTGGTTATAGATTTAGGAGAGAGCAAATTCATCAGTCGAGTAGCTTACTTGTGAGTTTGGCTACTTCACATCATCATCTCTCATCTTGCTCTATTTGAATAGAATAGAATCTGAATTGAATTTGAATGTGAATGTGAATTGAATCTATTGTGTTGCAGTGAGTTTGTTGAACTGAGCAGTAGCATAGGTTTCCATAATTACTTTGATGGGAAGTTGTTTGTTTGTTTGTTTATTACAGGACTTAGTCATTAGCTCACTCCCAATGCCCAGCCAGGAGGACTGATGGACTGTCTTGTCAGGGGCACCATTGGGGGGGGGGGTCAAGGGGTCTCCTGCCCCCCTGAATTTTGTACAGAATTTTGTACTGATCGCAGCGCATGACCTAGCCCATGTGAGTGTGGAATGAATGTGTGTTCCGCAGCAGACAGGTGCTGCTCCCAGTTTGTGCCCCTGGGGCAGGGAGTCAGTATTTTGTTTACCAACAGATTAAATTGAGGATCTGGATGTCCTTATATAAGCCTGTAAAACAGGAATCCCTCTGCAAGGGTAGTGGGGGGGAGTGTTGAAGATCAGGGAACTCAGAAGAAATACAGCCAAGCCCACTGAGCCAAGAATACATTCAGAAAAGAGGGAGATGTGAGGAGAGTAAGTGAAAAGAAGCAGCCAAAACCAAGGCAAGGGAAAGCAGTGGTATAAGTTCCCACTCTACCTATGGTACTTATGTGGCCTTTTCACTGTTGTATCTGAGCATCTCACAATGTCTAACCTATTTCCCCTTACAGCCCCTCTGTGAGGTGGAGATGTGCTGTTATCCCACTTGTACAGATTGTAAACTGAGGCACAGAGAGACTAAGGGCCAGATTTTCAAAGGTATTTAGGCACCTAGTGGTATTTTCAAAAGTGTTTAGATGGTTAGGTGCTTTGTATACTGCACTAGGTGCCTACTTGCATCTTTGGGTGCCTAAAAGTCTTTGAAACTCTGTCCCTAAGGCACTGGCCTGAGGACACAGAGAAAGTCCATGGGGGAAGTAGAGCCCAGGTCTTTGAGGGCTAGCTCCTTATCCACTGGACCAGCCTTTCTCTCTGCTGCAGGCTGCAAAAAAAAGGATTCTGATAGATGAGATCAAAACCCAGAAGGCCAGTTCTCTGAGACTCCAGCAGATGGTCCCAGGTGATTGGGAAGGATGTCATGGTCGACAGCATGAAAAGCAGCACAGCAGTCAGGAAGGATAAAGAGAGAGGGAGAGTCAGATGAGAGGAAATCACTTAACCCCCAAATTGTGGCAGGTTCTCTCCCATGCTATGTAATTTAAATTTTAAATGCAAATCATTTTGATTTGCCATTTTTTGCTCTGCGTTTGAGAAAAGGAAGGTATGAGATAGTGTTGTCTGAGTACCAGATTGTTTATGCTTCTAATTCTTAGGGTTTCAGCTGTATACAGGCTGTATTCAGGAACAAAGATCAGAAATTGCATCCACAGAGTACATAAAGTTGACAATTATTATCATGATTTGTATTATTCACTGGGCACCATCTATGTGCTCAGCACTGTTCAGAATATGTCAGAAAATGTAGTCCCTGAGCCAATGCATATAAAATGTGTATTTTAAGATGGCTCAGATATTTAACAATGAAGCATATAGCTATTGAGAGCAAGTTAATATCTGTGAGTAGAGGTGCTGATTGCAATAGAAGTTTTACCGGATTAAGGACTGGAAGAGTTGACCCTCCAACTTTTTTTCAAGAGGAAGAGCTGCCCAGAGCTACTGTGCCTATTTATTTTCCTTTCCTGCCTGCAGTGGCCCTGATTATAGAAGACTCAATTTTTTTCTCAATTTTAAAATGTGGAATTTTCTTGGTGTTTGGTTTTAAATATTCTCTTGTGAGAACTGCAACTCAATCACTGTAGTGATGTGTTTAAAAGCCTTCTGGAAAATAACTAGCCTTTAAACAGAATTGAAAGCAGTGTTGTCTACTCTCATGATTTTGTCATGAGTCTCATAATAATTATTGTTTTCCTTAAAGCACCAGCTCCTGGAGTTAAGGGGATATGTGATGATTTCAGCCTTTATTCTTAAAGGAAAAGTAAGTTTCTAGTCCTTGTGGCTGTGGAGAAAGCTTCAAAATGGGACACCAGTGCTGACCCTAAAGGCTCAAAAAGCAGAAAGGAAATAAAAAGAACACCAAATCAATTATTTTTACATAATCTCATGATTTTTAAGACAACCTAATGATTTTTGGTGAGCCTGACTCATGATTTTTTAACATTTGGGATTGGCAATACTGTGAAAGTATTTTCATTCCTATTTAAAGTCAGTTTCTAGTCTATTCTTTATAGTATGACAACATCCTTAGAGCCACAGGCAGGTGCAGTATAAACTCACCGAGCCTTGCTCTAGTAGGATGTTTCCAAAAGTTATATGGTCTATTCCAAGCTTAGTGAACTGCAAAAAGTAAGTAGCCTAATGATAGAAAGTACTCTTGATTTTTCTACAATTGTTTCAATTGTTGTATTCAGGAGTTTGTAACAAAGTAAGAATATACATTAAAATTTTAAACCTAACCAGTGTCCCTGAAGTGATTTAACATAATATGTCAGAATAAGCTTGTGTTAGAGATGAGTGGGTCTAATATTTATTTAGTTTTCTTTCTTTGTATAGGAATTAGATACAATGTTCCTCTCAGTTAATTGCTAAGTTATTATTTGCAAAAAAAAAAAAAAAAAAAAAAAAACCTAGAGTTTTCAGGTGCCTAAATAGCCTCTGGAATCACTGTTAAAGCTGACCCACCAAAATTTGAAATGGTACCCCTGTGACTTTAGTGGGGCTAAAACCCTTCTTCTCTTCTGGGATGGCTGACACTTCCTGGAGTAATGATTCCGCTAGCATAGCTTTTAGGGTAATGGAGGCATGCGAGAGTTCCCACCACAAGGCACAGTCCATGGGGAAAAATAAATGACACATACTATTATCAGAAAAAGTTTATAAACGTGTTTTGGGCAAAAAGTCCATTATGATGAAATTCTATTGTTCTGTGGTTATTTGAGTCCTGTTCCATTAATTATATATTAATGAATTTATTGGCTTCTTCCCTCTTGCTTCTTCTTTAATCTGCTATCCCCCAGGAATATAAGGTTTAAAAATAAACATACCTTGCTTATTCAGAGTATTTATATAGTTTTATCCTAACAGCTGTCATATTTTTTAAAATGTACATTTTATTAATCTCTGCTCATATAACTGGCTAAGGATAAATCTTGTGCTACCATTTATTATGTATTTCTAATACTAATTAGATGGTTGTCTGGGCCCCTTTAAAATCAAGAGTTGCTATGGCATATAGTTCTATACACTAAAATGTTAAAACAACTACATGTATTTAGTATATTGGAATAAAACCAAATGATAGCAAAACACAATCATTTAATCATTTCCCTCAATTGATCTAGCACTTTGAGTGATTTGGACATTATACAGTCTGACGATGTTTAGTCATAATTACAGGGTGTGTGATGTATCATATTCAGTAATTTACTGGAGGGTATGATTGGAAAACTAAAATTATTGGAATAATATTTCTTTCTTCCTGGAACATACTAAGGTAAAAGTTGTTGCATTTACTTTTGATAAACGCGTTGACAAGTTTAGACTCCAGCCCCAAAAACATGCACATGCTAAATTGTAAGCATATGAATAACATTTTTAAGTCACTAGGACTACTCACTTTCATAAACTTGTGCATATGCCCAAGTGTTTGCAAGACTGGGGTCTGCCTTTGTTTCATAAAATGAATATACTACTGAAGATTCTGAAGCATTACAAGGGATTCCATTTCAGTTCAGTAGATATATAACCTCAGACTACTGCAACAAAATTCTTGGTCATGGTTTATATTAAGGTTACTGTGGCAAAGTGACTCACCAGCAGGTGCACTTCCTTGTGGCTATATGTGGTACTGCAGGTTTTTTATCTATGGTCCTTCTGACCAACCATCCACGTCTGCTGGTCATCCCTTTTGCCTTGTGGCTCAATCCTCCATCGGGGTCACATTTGGTTTAATTCTTTTGGGGTTAAACCAGGGTTTTCATCCAGTAGTCCCAGGACCTCATAGCAGGTCAACAGCCCAGGTTCATGCCCAGTAGTTCTTCTGGCGCCTTATGTCTGGGATCTTCCTGCTAGTTTTTCCAGTGAGGCTGTAGGGGAACCCAGTCCTTCCCTATCCTAGGTTCCAAACCAAGAACCCTGGAAGCAAGTAGTTAAGGTCTATTTAGTCAGATTTCTTGCTTCTCCCCTCGGCTGCTTCCTACACTTGCCCATCTTTTCCACAGGGGGCTTTCCTTGCCCCTGGGTCAAGCTCCTAGTCCCAATTCTCAAGGTAACAAATGAAAGAAAACTAAATTAATAGAAATAAATAGCAGCACCAGAGCTTGAATTACAGTGAGGGGGAGACTGGGAGGTCAGGCCCCTTATTACTTTTAAGGGCTATCCCACTTCTGATTATTCAAATGAACCAAGGGGGCATGTTTTGGCCTACTTATTTCTCTCTGCACAGCCAGCAGCATGGCCAGGATCTGCTAGGAGAACCGCGGCTGTAGGTGCCACCACATGGTGGGGAGAGCTGGGGGTCAGTGAAGGGATGGCCCACAAAGAGAAGGGGGGGCTGCCAGATCAATCAGGGGCCCAGCACTGATACCCCATGTGAGGTGTCCCCAACCATAGCAGGTACCATTGCCCAGGCTCAGCATTTCACTGGCAGATCCCAGGCTCTAATACTCCACTCTGGAGAAACCCCTTCATCCTGGCAACAAGCAAGCTGAGGTGAAAAGTAGGTTGGAGACAAGGTGAACTGTTGTTCAGGGATTGGGCGAGCTGTGGGGTTTGGGTGAGCTGCGGGTAGAGAGGGAGCTGGAGAGGGAAGGTCAGCAAGCTGAGGTCAGAGGGGAAATTAGGGATACGGACTGGGTGAACTGGGGGTAGGAGGCTGAGAGGGAGATGGGGTGGTGTTGGGCAAACTGGAGAAGAGGCCTGGCGAGCCAGGGCCTGAGGTGGTTGGTTAGCGGCAGTAATGGGACAGGGATCAGGGGAGCCAAGGCAAGGAAGGGCCAGAGAACAAAGGTACAGGAGGACCTACAAAGGGGTTAGAAGGAAGAGAACAGAAGTTACCACCACAGGGAACCTGAAGGATGGGTGTGGGTGGGTAAAGACCCTACCGTAGGCCCTTCTAGGAGCTTTGTACTGGGGAGAGGGGTCAGCAGGATGGGCGGGTGGGTGAATCAGAAAGGAAGAGGGGCAGAGATGGGGCAGGACTAAGGTAGGTCAATGGGGTGTTAGATGCAGAAGTGCAGCAGAGGAGCTAGGGGAAGTGGCATAGTTTGGACAGTGGAGCATAAGACTGCCTGAGGCAATTGTCCAGTGAGACTTTGGTATCCCCAGAAGGGAAAAACTATAGTGACTATAGTGGCTGGAGGACCAAACCACAAAGAGGAAGCACCCTGAGTTATGAAGAGGAAGCTCTGCAACTGCTGGAGCATGAAAGAGGCTGCAGTGTGAAAAAGAGACAGAAAGGGACGTCACACTGGGCCAAGCTATTCTGCAGCCACAGCCACATGGAGGTGCCCCAGTGGTGAATAGAGAACCCTGTTACACCCTTGGATAAAGATAGAGAAATAGCTGCTATTTGGAAACAGAAAGAATATATTTTTTGCAAAATAAGAGAATAGCTTTACAAATTTGCTCACATTAACTTGGCATTCAGTATTCCAAAGAGCATGCTGGATACTGGATAAACGCTTACGTTCAGCACTTCTGACCTAACCTGCTCACCATCCACTGCCCAAAAATCACTTTAATACATATCTTAGGGGAGATTGTCTATCAGTGCATTTGGCTAGTATCTAAGTCCTGCAGTGATCCCACCCATTCCTTCAGTGGTAAATTAGAGACAATTCCACTCACATTTTCCCACCTTTCAGTGGAATGGTCTCATCCTCTGGCTTGGTCCTAGTGGTGATCTCAGCTGGGCTAATGCCTATCAGCAGTAGTGTAGGTGGGTGTGAACCACATTATATTGCTCTGTCTTTCATGCAACTGGTGCGGTTCTTCATCATCTAACCATCCCAGGATAAACCTGGGAGCAGAGTCTATTACACAGAGCACCACGTAATTGTGTTGGGGATAACAGAGAGCTCTATTACATGGGTTGTATTTTGTAATGAAAATCATAAAGATATTTGTGGTACATCTTCAAAAATATGCTTTCTTCTTGAGATGTTAATGTATGATTTGTTGGACAATGTCACTGGATATGAAGCTGGATTAGTTTGTTTAGCAGGAGTGATGGATTCAAGATGCAAAGTTTGGCTCTGAATCCATATTTCAAACATTCTGAAGTAAGAGGATGTTTGGATTTAGGGTTTTAGTTTGGCCCTTTGTAAAGGTAACAACCAGTTGCAAAATTGTAATTGAGATTCAGGTTCAGATCTGGAAAGCTCTCACATTTTGAGGTTGGTCAGATCTAAGATATTGGTTCAGGCACATCCTTAGTTAGATACTAGCATAGCTCACCGGAAGCAGATTATTTTTAGATGCAGATGGCCATTATTTTCAGCATCTCTTCACTGGGTTTTGTAGTTTAAAACATTCAAGGCTAAATTCATCCTTCAGGTATATGTGCTTAACTTGTACAAAAGCTGGGAGAGTTGGGTATGCAAAGGCAAGAGCAGAAATTGTCCCAAGTAATGTATATCATTAATATATAATTAATAGTGGAGTATAACAGCTTTTATATTTCATCTTCTCTTTACCGTGTAAGCTTGGGTGCTAGTACGAAAGACAAATACAAATGTTTGCAGTTGAAGATTGGGAGAGGCACTTATTTTAGGGATCCAATAAAAAGTTATGCACAGTTGCTTGCTTTCCCATGACCAGTGATATGCAATAATGGAGATGGATTATAATGGATCTGGTTTATCCAGTGAAAATACTCTACTAAGCTATGCATTTCCCTTCAGCTAACAAGAATTCGCTAATTATTGGCACGAAAGATTAAGTGTTTTGAAAAGAATACTGTAAGGAAATTGCAGAGAAGACATCATATTACGAAGAAGAAACAGTTACAGCATCACTTATTCCCATTAAAAGTGAATCATTTATTAAGAAGAGTGACTGTAAAATGATATGTGTACATTCACAGATAACTCATCACTAGACTTATGAAATTAATGGGAAATAGCGCAATCCTTGAAATGTCCTTGTTTGTGGCTGGCCACTTATAATGTAACATGCAACACTTGGAAGGATCACAGAGCCATAGTCTCAGCTAACTTCAGGTTCTTGTACATTGGGCTGTGTAACAGGGCATTTAGAAGACATAACCCTAAGGGCTTGTGCCCTGGCCTTGATTAGATAAATTCAGTTGCACAAAAATGTCAAATGGGGTTAATAAGGAAGGAGCCAAGGAAAAGTAATCAATAAATACTATCCATAAATTAATTATAAAAGCCAGTGACTAAGCAACTGAGTCAGGAGAAGGAAAGTAATTCCCTAAATAGTCTGGTATATTTCTATTAATAAAAACAATACACACACTATCAGGACAATGGAAACCTAGAGATTTTAAAATATTGTAGTAGGGCAAGATTATTTTATTACTTTATCTGTTTCAAGGAGTGTTAAGGGGACTTATGTATCTATTACCACAAATGAACAATTAGAGATGAGTGAGATATTTTGCACCAGCTTTGGGCCAGGAAACTTTAGCTGTTTCTTTATTTTAAAAAATTGTAAGAAAGCTTATTTTCTTCTGCATAGGTTTGGAAGCTTTTGCAATAGAAGAAGGGAAGTTTTCATGGGTCAAGACTAATTGAGTGTTGCAAAACTAAAATTGCAGTTGCTGAACTCTTGTATGTTGGTGAGTGATGGCATATGAATGCTGAAAGCTAGAAATATATACTGTCCCACTGCTGCAAAGACTTACACCACATAACTTTACACACTGTGTAATCTCATAGACGTCAATCTGATTGCTTGCAGGATGCAAGGTTAAGCAGATGTGCAAGTCTTTGTATAATAATGAGCAGCAGGGTAGATTTATCTTTTGTAATAGAATACAGAACCTTTCACCTTTAGATCACTGTAAGTAGTGGATGTAAGTCATTGCCATGTATTGATTCTTTGGTAGCAAACTTTCCCTGCCTTGAATTTCCCATTTCAGGGTAATTATTAAGTAGGCTATTGTGATTATTTGCCTCCAGCTACTCAGATAGCTTCTCATTAAATATTTTAATGTGAATTTATGAATTATAATATTTTAAAAGGCATTTGGGGCTTTTTCTACAGGCTGCTAAAGAATTTTCAGCCAGAAGGCTAAAATAGCTTGGTAAATAGATACATTTGTGATAAGACTATGTAAGTCTTTATGAAATCTTAAGGTTCAGTTGATTCAGTCTTAAAAAAGTGAACAGCAATTCAATTGAAAATCTGTCCATCAAAATTTCCCTATAAAGCATTTGATGAGAGGATTTCTCCTCTTACTGAGAAGGCAAACTTTCCATGTTCAATTGGGTGGCCCCCTCACAATCCCAGACCTCACACTTGACTTCACCTAAACCCTATAAATAAATTAATTATATAATTAGCTGAAATGTTAGATTCAGGAATGTGATATTTAGCTTTGGACTGACAAACTAAGTACCAAACTGAAACAAGTTCGAACTAATAATGTCTAGAAAGCATCTTATAAATAGTTTATATCATAGTGTATCAAGATGGAACACCATGAAAGATGGAAACACAGTGAAATGTTTCCAAAACTAAATAAGAGTTTACAAAATATTAAAAATAAGTACAAAATTAAGACTAAAATACTACACATAAATTTAGACCATCCATAATATTTTGGTTAGTTCAATTACAAACTATGTATTTGGCAAGATGATGAAGGAATTAGCCTGGTCTTTCTTCTGTCACAAAGATGAAATTAATGTATAAACAAGTCTGAAAATCTTAGAAATTTTTATACTGTGTTGCATTCATTTTAGACCTGAGCTTTATCACGTTATTGCTAATATTAAACATTTCTTCAAATAATCTTCCCAACTCTGCAATTTTTAAGTTTTACTGAATCAGTTGCACCTGTCTGAGAAGACTTAAAATAATGCGATATAAAGAAATGTGTAATCACAAACAATTTTGAACTTGATTTTAAAAAACACTATTAATAATGTGTTGCTATTTGTAAATGGAAATAGGCTCAGTTGAAGTCTTATGTGCTTAAAGTTAAGCACATCTTTAACTGCTTTGTGAGTTTGGGGCCTAAGTTTATTGTAACTCAATTGTAAACAAATGTAGACAACATACAGCTTGATTCAGCTGAAAATATTTACAACATTGTGCCATAAAACTCCTCCAGAAGGATATAAATTCTGAACTTATAGCAGTTTGACCTACACAGGAGAAAGATCTCTGCTGCCACACAAGGCCAAAAAAATAGGGAAAAAGTCAACAATGAGAGAGCTGTAAGAATGTTAAGAGTTGCAAGCAACCTATGCTGAGACACTTTTGATTCTGAGTCAGTAAGATTTAGATGTAACATTTTCAGTTCCTCTGTGTAAAACATGTGCAGCCTTCTTCACGTTTATAGCTGAGACCTTTTAAATGAAGATTTCTGTATGACATGAGAGTATGGGGAAGGCTATGCGTTCCGATGATGTGTGTACAAACAGTTATTTAATGGGTACTGTCGTGTCATGGTACCTATTGGTGGTATAGTGGATGGTTGGGTATATCCAGCTTTTAAAGATTTACTAGGAGTAGAACTGCCATACCATAACAGACCAGTGAACTATGTAGTCCAGGATCTTGTCTTTGACACTAGTCTATAGTGAATTCTTCAGAGGAATGTGAATAAACCATAGTGTACCTTACGAACTGGGTAACAATATCATCCAGGTGAGAAGTCGTCCTGATCATGATCAAATTATGTCCTGCATAAGCATTGACTGTTCTTGTCATTCTTATTCTAGAACTGCAAATTCTATTCTCAGAACCAATTCAAACAAATTTTGGGGCCCACTTTGAAGCCATTCATCAGATAACTCCCAAGCTGTAATAGTATAAGCTCCATCCTCTCTGTCCCATTCCATGTGTGCCAAGTTTGAGCGTCATGTCAGCTGCAGGGGGTTCAGTCCAGACAGAAGGAGTAGATGAAGTATCTAGAATTGGTTTGGGCATTTGTGGAGGGAGTAGAATTAGTAAGAATGTGGTGATCCTATTAAACATGAAAGAAGAAAAAAAGATGAAGATTGTGCCTTGCTCCATAGATAAGAATACGAGAAGGAAACCAAGGGACCAGTGAGGCTAGCATCATTGGCAGAGCATAGAGGCAAGACTGGACATGATAAGAGTTGGAAGTGGAGGTCAACAGGGATGTAGTGATGCAGGCATTTTTGTCTCACCTTGCATACAGATGACTTTCATAGAGTCTGTGTGGCATAAAGAGAGAATTACACTTACAGGCTACTACTTGTGTGTAAGATTGTACAAAAATGGTATGATGTTATATTGGATATTTGAGAAATAGTATGTGATTGTGTAATTAAAGACTGTATTGTAATGCATATGCACAAAGGGACAGAGATAAGGTTACAGAGGAAGCCTTACCTGTGGCATTCCTGACTTTTGAGTGTTTAAATTTACCTTTACAGTCTTTTAGCATAGGTTATTTTAATGGAATATAAATACCACATCTGTTTTAATATGTAATTTTATATTTTCAGAAGCAACATTCTATACCATCTTGTTCTTTTTGGATTTGATTCTCATTTACACTGAGGCCCCTTTACACCACTCTGGCAGTGCAAAGGAGACTCGTAGTGCGTGTAAACAGCCATTAGTGAAAGGAAGACTCATATCCATTGTTTTAGGGCTTACTCAATACTTCTAAAGTTTCCAGCCTGAAACTCTCTCCATGTCTGAAAGAAAATAAATTGAAGTTATTCTACTGAAATCATCATCATTCAAGTAGAACTATCATATGGAGTTCCTAAAATTTTGGATTTTATTATATCCTCTCCCCTTCTCTATCCCACTAGTTTCATATGTGTTTTCAGAGCTTGGGTTATTATCTTTTATTTTCCTAGTATGACAAATTTATTTCCATTTCCTCCCTCTTACCTCTAAATAACATTTATTTTGCTTTCTCTACTTCTGATACTATGCTCTATTTTTTTCCATCCTTCACTCTACAGAGCATATGACAGGGCAACTACTTCTGTTAAAAACTAAAATAGCCATACCTTCTGACAGTATTTTGTCACAAATGAAGTATAGCAACTGAAGTTGCCTGTCTTTATTAAAGCAAAACTAGCAGTCTAATTTGCACTACCTTTCTTGGTTGAAAGAAAATGACTGTACTCTCTTTGCAATTACTTGCTTCTACCTTCTTTCATATAAAAGAAGTACTGTGTCTCTTTAAGTCTGTGACACACCATTATTATGAGTCATTCTTTGTCAGGTCATAACAAGTACATCACATCACAAGCAGAGTCACAGCTTGATGTTACATTTCTGTGTTCTACCACAATACAAAAAGTGCTTTCCATCAAGTACAGCACATTTGAAAAGTCTGATTTTTCATTTACTACTGTACTATCTAGAATTTATTTGGGTGATGGAGAGGGGAGCTATTGCCCGTAGTTTATTGTATAATATCAGAGAATGTCTCAGCACAAAGTCTTCTGTACAGGAATAAATTAAGCCAGATCTCCAGCCAGTTTAAATTGGCATAATGCCATTGAAGTCAATTGAACTATGCCAGTTTGTATCTGCTGAGGATCTGGCCCATAAATTTCTGTACAAGACTAAGGTGGTAATAGTAGGTTGGGGGAATCAACCAGAAGATGTCATCCTTTCTAATATTTACCCCTATTATTTCAGGTGTATGCTCACCATTTGTTACAAGAATGTGCAGCCTAGAGGTCCTGCTGGGTCACCACCTGATCATGTAGCAGTAATGGCTTGGAATGCATTTTCTTCAAGGTGGAAAAAATCCATTATTTAAAACCAAAACCAGATTTTTTAAAAACTTAAATCTGTTTTTTTATTTAAATGCATTTTTCTTTTTAAAAATGAGTTATTTAATTTTAAGTTTGAAATTGAAACCTTATTTTAAAGCTTAAACTTACTATCATCTATTAAAATCATTTAATTAAATTAAAAAATATATATACTGCATCAATGAGCCCTCCTGAAACATTTAATGAGTTAAAGTGTGCAGATTTTATAATTATATACAGAATCAGGAGAAAAACATTGTTAACATTTGAGTGCAGTTCAAGAATCATAAATACAGTTATGAGCTGGGTTAAACCTTATTATGGATTGAGTTAAAAACTCATTGAAATTGATGTGTGATCATGCCCTTCACTTAAGACAGTAGTTAGACAGTTAAGAGGCCAGGTGGGAGAGGCTGAGATGTACAAATTCTAAAAATCGGAAAGTCATGGTGTCAGATTTTCAAATGTATATAGGCACCTGTGATGGGGAACGCTTGCCCCTCACTGGTTCTCCAATGGTTAATTCTACCTTGTGGGCCGAGGAGGCCACATCCGTTCAACACTGCTGGGCATGCTCCAACTGGAGACTGGGTATAAGAGGGAGCCAAGCAGCACAATCTGGGCTGGCTGCTAAAGGCAGAGGACACGGACTGCCAGCTCTCTCCTGGGAGCTGCGACAGGCTCCAAACCCAGAACGAAGGCACCCAGAACACCAGGAGGATTCCAGGCTCTTGGATGAACTCATAGTAGGGACCAAGCTGCCAGGAGCTGCACTGGTTGAGGACCCTGGAGGCCCTGGGGAATTGTGGATCATCACCACAGAAGACAGGGTAGGAAGTAGCCCAGGTTGCTACAGTGAGAGAATCAGCCAACCAGTCAGTGTGTTTTGGGAGGATCCCAGCTGACTTGGTGGCAAGTACCCTCACCACTGCCTGGGCTAGGGCTCATAGGAGCAGGTAGGGCCCAAGCCCCACTACCCCAGGTGCCACACAACTTCCCCAATGTGCCAATAGGCCATATTATCCCACAGAGGTGGGTGACTTTATTGACTCCAGCCATTAGGCAACGCTGCCCTGACTGAAAGGGCTGCTTTAGTGACACCTCAACATAAATCCCAAGTAAAAAAAAATCACCTTATCCACACTTGGTGTACAGCAAGCTGGTGTATAAATCTATAGTGCACTTGCCTGCTGCATACTAAGTTACTGTTCAAAGAGCAGTACATCAAAGCACACCAGCATACTTTTAGTGTGTGATGGCAGAGGCCACACAGCCAGTTAGTGCAAGGCAGGTTAGGAAGACTTGTACCCAGCTTGCCACACACTAACTTTTCAAGTGGAGAAGCCCTTAGTCAATAATGTCATTTACATTTTCTAACAAACTAAAGAATCTGAATAAATGTATGTTAAGGTATAGAATTGCTTAAATAAATGTGTCTAGATATAGTGTATCCTTATGGTTAGCACAAAGTAATACCAAATTTAGTGTAAAGGTTATTTTTAGTTGCCAATCAACATGCTTTAATGGCTGTACCAATTAATGAGGATGATTCTTTAGGAAAATAACTAAAAAGTACAAATTGAAAAATAATATAATTGTTGTTTAAATCAAGGTTTCCTGCTTGCTGATTTAAATCTCTTCGATTCAGAGCTGTCCATCCTGATTTCCATGCTTATCTCTGTAGGAGACTGCATGCAGTTTGGTTGTAGCTGTGTCAATTCCAGGATATGAGAGATGCAAGGGGGGTGAGGTAATCAGAAGTTGGGCCAATAAAAGATATTACCTCACCCCCCCCCCCTTGTCTCTTTAGGAGACTGTACGTATTTCTTTGGAATGAAGACTTTACCAATGTTAGCCATGTCTCTGTCACCTCAGGATTTGACTTTGCAATATGCTCTCCATGGGGCTACACTTTACAATAAAGCTGGCACAGAATACAGTAGTCCACTTATTAAGTAATTTAGCTCAGCAGGAGTGTGTCTCTGAAATCTGAACTGGCTACCTGCTGGAATATAAAGTATTGGTCTTGACATATGTATGGTTTGGGATCTGTTTATTTGACAAACCACCTCCCTCATACTCCCACAGGGCATTCAGCAGAGGAACATGGGCCAGAGCCCCCTTGATAGAAAAGGGCTTCTGGAGGGACATCCTCTGTGAAGGCCCTCAAGCTTTTGCACCTGCTTTCTACTCGGTCCAAAACAGCTTGAATATGTTGACCTTCAGAGTATACTGTATTTACCTAGGCCCTGAGGTTGAAGGATGGGGCAGGATAGAGGGGTTGATGTTTGTATGAGGTTGGGGGGAGTATTTGTTCAGCCTGAATTTTACTGTATATGCTGTTACCAGCATGTGAGTGCACAGTAGCTGCTGCTTTTACTTTTATCTGATTGTATTTTTCTAATTAGGGGAAGATACTTAGAGCCAGAGATCAGCACCTTTTTGTGTATTGCTATCAATCTAAATAAGAATATAAGTCAAATAAAATAGTGGGTGTTTCTTATCTTTCATTTCTACTACACCCTTGCTGAGAAGTCCAGAGTTTCTAAGGAGGCCAAAGGAGAGATCCACAACAGACTAATATTATGATAATAAAAATAAGCAAAGTGCCCCACATAGATAGAAATAAGCAGCCCTGGGAGAGATTTTAAAAGTAAAACAAGGCACTTCTTGATTAGAGCTTTTCATACCTCAACTGAAAAAGCATTATATAACAATTACAAATGTCTAAAAATCTGTACCTGTCGAATTCACTGGAACCAGATTAGAACAGACAACCTTGTTGCAATTGGTGAAGGAATGCTACACAATCTTGGACATTTGTAACTTCCTGGTAAAACAAGGTGACCACAATAAAAGATTTAAAAGAACATGAAAAAAGACTATGAACAATACTGGATCCCCAAAAGGCTGAGGAAAGATACTCCAAAGTGTACTGAAATGCTCCACGGACTGTGCTGTGCAAGTGTCAGCCAACTCCACTAAATTTACAGGACTCCTAACAGACAGGTGTCCCTGAGACTGACAGATATTCACATGGATCCAAAATGAACGTATCTTTATGCAGTTGAACTCTTTCTGCAAAAATATCCCTTGTAGAATTAATTGATCCTGGGCAATTTTGTAGCTGAAATATAAGTATACAAAACTATACAAGTACTTTCCATGCATCTAAATATTTGCAGAATGCTTCCATGGCAGTTAAGCTGATTTTTAATGCCCTAAAAAGCAGGGCCAGGTTCCCTATTAAACCACAAAGGCAAAGCAAAGAGGTTGGATACTTGCCAGAACTTACCTGCCAAAATTATTTCCTGCTGTGTGAGACAACTTGTCCAATAAAAGATATTACCTCACCCACCTTGACTCATTAGTATCCTGGGACCAACTTGGCTACAACACTGCCTACAAAATTTCTTCATAGTAGGTGGGAACTCTTAGCTAGCACATATCTAGGAAAGATGGCTCCTTTACCAACCACCCTCTCCCCACATCAGTTCAGGTGGAGTGCTGGAGGAGGGAGAGAGTGCGGTGGAGTTCTGCTTCATTAGGCTTCTCTAACTCATGTCAAGGCTACGGCCGACTCTCCGAATCAGAGAGTCAGACCCAACTCCCTGGTGCTTTCCACCACCCCTATCACTCACTTTTGAAGGTTGAGCACAGCTCAGATGTGAAAAGTGAATGTCATCCTTTACACTTTCCATTGGAATGATAGTCTTTTAGAAATTGGAACACTCAAAAAGCTCTCTTACAAAATGGCAGGCAAGCAAAACTATAATGGTTACATCTACAATATCAGCCATTTACCATCAGATACCATACTGGAGAATCTGAGATGCCCAAGTTATTTCCTAGTCTGATGTAGTATCTGAGACATCACAGAGTGGTAACTGTTGGCGAGTGTTGACTCTCCAGTGGGTCCCACTGTATACAATCATACATAGTGAAATCCTTGGAAAAGAACATTTGCTATTACTATTTATTATAAAAGGAAGGGAAAGGAATCAAGAAGTATTAATTCATTACAAGCTGCTAAAAATTTCATTTTTAAGAAAATTGGTGACTTTAAATTAGATCTATCTGCAGTGTTTTTCATAATTTGTTAAAACAGTAAGAAGTTAATATATAAGAGACAAATATAATATGAAATAGCTATCTGTTCTATGGCTATGAAGTTGGTTAACTATTGATATGAGTTCTTGATACTGACAAAATAATCAAATATAATAAATGTAACTGCATCATTTATAGCTTTATCAACTAAACTGCTGCTTATTTGATTTGATTAAGTACCATTTCCAATTATTTGGTTTTCTGTCAATACTAAAATTCGATATTGGGTACAGTTTCCTGTATTAACTCTACGACAAAAAGATGAAAAGGAAGAAGCAGACACTTTCATTAGAAGTTCAAAGCAAAAATGGGATCAACCTATCTTGACATTGCCAATTAAGAATAGCCATCACCACCCTTAGGCTGTCTCTTCTCTCATGATTTCCATTCCAAGGATTCCAAAACCTATTTTAATCTATATCCTTCCCACACAACACTTCAAAGATGTTTCCTGAACACAGTCACACAAATAGCAGCACATGATGTTGTCCTAAAGGCAATAATAATGAGTAGATTAAATATGCACAGTTATGGAATCAGTGTTAAACAGCCCTGCCGGCAGAATTTGTATCAGTGCCTAGCATAAAACTCCCATTGTGTATCAGTTACTACTGAAAGGCATAGTTGTCAAGGGGTGGGATCCACGTGTCATACGAGAAACGTGTTTTATCTAATAAGCCTGCAACATGCTCCTTTGGGTATCTTATTGTTGTCCTTTCCTTAACTTACTTCTGTGCTTGATATCAAGCATGATTTTTTTAATGTTATAAGTGGTCCCTTAAAGGCTGATTTACAAAGGTATTTAAGGCACCTAAAGTGTAGATATGGATTTACGAAAATGTTTAAGGAAGTTACTTTCACTTTCAATGAGAGTTAGGATCCTAACTCACTTAGGTGCTGAGTGTGATTTACCAAAGCACCTATCTGCATTTTTAGGTGCCTAAACACCTTTGTAAATCTGACCTTTGATGGTTAATCTTTTGGTCATCCAACCAACCCCACACTTTTGCAACTTTTTGCTGTCCTTAGTGGTACCATATTTTAAATAATTAGAACTAAGTCTGGAAACTCTGGTCTAAAATTTCCAAAAGTGACTAGTGATTTTGCCTGCTTCAACTATTGGACATCCAACCTGAGACATCTGAAAAAAGTCTATTTTTCAGAAATCTTTGAATACTTCCTTTACTTTCTGAAAAATCAGATTGTTTAAAGGCTCTCAAGTTGCAAACACAAAAACTGAATCACTCAAAATCACTGGGGTCATATTAGAAAATATAGGCCACTCTGTACTTTTTAAATGAAACAAGTTGTTGTGCATACAAAATGAGTCACAATGGCAGCACTGGATATCTTTCAGTTTCTGCAGAACATGTATTGCACAGACATTTTTTTTAACCTTGACACCAATGTGTTGCTTTGTTGCAACCTTCTGTTGAAGGAACCAAAACTCTGAGTGACAGGGTAGTTTAGTTCCTATGCCCATTCATTCCTTATTTCCTTGGTGAGATTCCTTTGTTCTAGAGATGAAAAGTATTGTGAAGATAGGTGTACAGCTTCTTTAAAATGGCAGCAGGAAGCCAAGTAGCAGTGATGCTGGCTAGAGCTAATTTTTCAACAAAACATTTTTTTCCATCAGAAAATACTAATTCATGATAACCAAAGCTGCTTACAGGAAAGGATTGGGTTCAACTAATTTCTCATTTTGAAAAAGTAGGCTTAGAATTAGTCAAAATGCTTGATTTTGGGGGTGGAGGAATTGGTTTTTCAGTTCAAAATGAATTTTCAATTCTAAATGTAAGCTAATTATGGCAACAAAAAAAATTGTTTTACTAAAATGGTCCAAATCTAAACAATTTTTTTTGAAATTATCAAATCATTATAAAATTATCAAAAAAAAGTTCAATTGACTGAACCTGAATTTAATTTAATTTAAAAATTTAATTTTAATTTAAATTTATTAAAAGTTAAAATTTAATTTAAAAATTTAAATTTTAAATTTTAAATTCAGTTGGCAATTTTCAATATTTTGACTTTTCATCCTGATTTGAGATGGGAAAACATTATGAGAGATTGATAATTTTCACAGGATGAGGAAAAACGGTTTTCTGCACAGCCCTAGTACTGCTGAAAGTTGTGGTAATTAGCCTTTGGCACACATTGGGGGTAGTGCGGAGCCATCCCATCCTACAGAAGATTTGGGGAAAGGATCGTGCCTCTGCCCCATAGGCAGAATGCATGCTGTACTAGCCCTTCATATGGTGTCACCTCATAGACTCAGAGACTATAAGGTCAGAAGGGACCATTATGATAATCTAGTCTGACCTCCTGCACAACACAAACCACAGAACTTCACCCACCCACTTCTGTAATAGACCCCTAACCTAAGACTGAGTTACTGAAGTCCTCAAATAATCATTTAAAGACTTCAAGGTACAGAGAATCCACCAGCAAGTGACCCGTGTCCCACCTGCTCCTATCTCTGTGGCTGATCATTTCTGCAGGCCAATGGAAGGAAGAGCATGGCCTCACCACCTCCCTATCCCCTTTTGGAAGATCTGCACCATCAAGGGTGCACACAGGGAGCAGTCTCTGCAGTCCACTAATCTCAGAGACTACAATTGTCCATGGCCTTTGCACTCATGGGTAAATAGCTCCAGTGGATATGGAGTGCCAAAGTTGCTCTTTGTTGAAAATATTGAAAATATTGTTTCCTCTGAAATAGTGTTGATGGAAAGAAGTGTATATTCCACTACTGGGGGTTTCATCACTTTGCTGTCATTTCAATCTGATTATTTACTTTTTTCATGACAAAAGCTATAAATAGTTTAAAACTTTCTTCACTGATCACATATTTTCAAATACTCTTATTTTACAGCAGATTTTATCGGTATATATTAGCATGAAATCCAATATCGTGACTGAAATAATAGTAGCATTTATGAGATAATCCACACTGAAAATAGGATTCTTCTCATATTGGATCATGTACTGAGTAAAAATATTCCATTTCCATATTCAGTATATGACTATGAAGATACTTCCAGTGAAGATCAAAGAGAATTTTGTTTTCATCCTAGCTATATCTAAACAGTTTATGTGAAGTTGTGATTAACTGAAGCACTGCTTTTTCAAAGTTGAATACTATTAAGATGAAGCAGCTGACAGACACAAAAATTAATCTATAACTCAAAATCTAAACCACAGCTTGACTTCAGAACCTGGTCAAAAAGTTATTCAGCTACTTAATGAGAAACTTTAAACTGACTGTAGTGCAAGCAATGGCTATATAAGATTCTCCATACAACTCTAGTAAACATTTCAGTCCTGATCTGCAGTGCCAAGCTTTTCCCAGTCATGGGAGCTTTTTGATCAGAGACTGCTAATAGTTCAAGTTATGAGCCTGATCTTATAAGAGGACTGTGTGACCTCAATTTACAATATCTTCAGTGGGAATTGAGGTCTCACTGCCTTACCAGATTAAACTACCTTTTTCACTTTTGAACTAATACCAGGAACTGCAACTATGCCACCAAGACACCTAAGTGCTAAAGAATAGGTTGTGCACTGACCTTTCTATGGCCTATTTCCATTATAATCACTTAAATAGGATCCACCTATAATTTTCAAAAAATATAATAGAAATTTTACTTTTACATAGTCATTTTAAGATGATAGGGATGACAAAGAAAAGACGAACTGTTGGAAAACACCACCCATTAAAATAGCAAATAAAAGTTTTGTCATATCTAGAGTACAGCCTGTTGTGCTTTTCAACTTTAGTTTGAAATTGTCCCAGACATATTTTCTGTAAACCATTTTTATACCTTTTTCCATACTACAGTCATCCAGGGTTTATTTTTGTTCCATTTAGATCTATTAAAGAAGCAGTTTAGACTCTATCCAATAATATAGGCTCCTCTAAAATATCACACACTATTCTGCTGTCAAAATACAAAGTATGAACAAATTCATTTTGTTTATCCATTTGTTTAGAACATTCTATGACCTATGCCTTTTAGGGCAATTACGAAAATCACTGTTTTGTAACCATGTGTAAATAATACAAGTTTTTCTATTTTTATTTTTTGTATCCTGATTTATATTAAGGCTGTCCAGTTAATTGTTTACACATCCGTGAGAGAATGTTGGGATTATTCTGAAGAAAAATAAGTATATTTTTTACATTAACAAAAATGTTCATCCAAATCCCTGAAATTACATACATCCTAAAAGTCAATTAATTCATGCCAGGACTGAAAGTACTCAGGGACTTTCTGTTAAAAGACATCTGAAGATACAATAACAATACATTTCATGAAGTGAAGTTATTGCAGTCCATGTGTATGTGTATATAATATAAAAAAAAACTATGCTAAAAAGTTGCCAAGTCAAGCAACCAAAAGTTAGGGATTGCTTAAATTAAGGTTGCCCAAGAAACTTTAAGAAGAGGGAGAAACTAATTGGATGAGGAACCAAGAGGAGGGGACTGTGATTCAGTGAGGTGGGAGAAATGGGGACAGGAAACAGGAACTGGGGCTGGCGGGGCACAGACTAGGACAGGGAACAAGGAGCAACTGGTGGTGTGGAGAGTTGGACTTGGATGGGGAGCGTGGATGGGAAGACTGGGACAGGGATAAGAAGTCTCAGGAGTGGAGACTAGGATTGGCTAAGTGAGGAGACTGGGACAGGGAGCGAGGGTGGGGAAAAGACTGGACTGGGATAGAGACAGATTGGGGCAGAAGAGAGCCATTGTGGGTAATGGATAGAAAGGTCATCTTTTGCAAAGTCCTCTGTGGCAGTTCCTAGAGAAATCCTCCAATCCATTAAATTCAGAGGAAGTCTTTACTCATCAGAGCTGCGTACCTAGAAAAACACCACCAGCAGTAAGCCTTTCGAGTTAGTATGCATTGATTTCCTGTTTTTAGAAGTGGATGGGAAGAATGTGGGACACTTTTTAGTAGGCACTGATCATTTCAACCCATATGCCCAGGCATACCTAGCAACAGAACTACAATTGCTTGAAGGAGAAAAACTTTTCAGTATATGGATTTCTAGTTTCAATATAATCAGACCAAGGAAGAAACTTTGGGAGTTGTTGTGGACACTGAACCAAAAAAGTTACCTTAAGCTCAACTTTTAAAAGCATGTGAACATTCATAAAATATCAAAATAATCTATGACTTTTTTGCCTGCCTGAGAATTAACCATGGAAAATGGGTCAAGTAATTTTCACTAAATGAATGTTATAAACAGGTGAAAGAAAACTAGACAGAAAAATTGAATTAATCCAGACAAAAATGGCCTACTGATATAAGTAAAGGACTATAGTGGGCATATCTGGTCAACAAAAAAACGTGGGAACAAAGCAACCCATGCCAACTTTGGCCTTACAGAAATAGATTTAATTGTTGGACAAGATAATAAGGATAAAATTTGCCATCCACTTTTACTCTTTTCTGGGGTTCTTAAAAAGAGACTTTGAAAAAAATAAGAAGAATTTACCCCCCACCTTTTCCCATGACCTGTCAACATTGCAACTCATCCCAACTCTCTTGACTTCAAGACAGAAGGAGCAGACCAGATTAAGGGACTTTCTTCCCAAGAGGAAGACCAGTTACTCTTGATTTTGTTTAAGAAACTTTGTTTTCACCTGTGAGTGCTGAAAGTCATCATTTCATCATGACATCCACTCCTCAGCCCATCAGTAAGTATATCTAATTGCCTGCACTGCAAAAGCATGTAAGATCCTCTATTGTTTTCCCTTCCCTTGTGTTACTTTCTATCCTCCCCCACTTTTCCTCCTTTCCTATCTCTCATTCTCTTGGCTTTTCATTGAATCCTGAAATCAGCTATGCTTCATTTATCCAAGCCTGCCTTGTCTAAGGAGAAAGAATCAAGCAGATGATGTCCCTGACCAGAACGTGAACCAGGTCCAAACAGCAGGTGTCATGGTTGACTTGCCAGCCAAAGCATCCACTCGTAACTAACCAGCTGTCCAGTGTTCCAAAAACATCAACAAAAGACTCATTTCACCTATCTTTATATCCTGTCTTTCCTCCACTGTGTCTGTCTATTTGTTAAGAGGATAAATGAATCTCTTTCTTACATTAAGACTCAAGAAAAATTAACCCTTTTCTTTTCATCAAAGAAAGGTTATTAGTAAAAATAAGAGATGCTGATATTTTAACCCCAAAAGGAGAGAGACTTTCTTAGGGCCTAAGTTTTTTTGGCATAATCACTCAATCACAGTTTTAGTATAAAGGCTTGTTTTAATTCCTTGTTCTGTGTGTGTATATATGTGTTTAAATTCATGAACTTTCAGCTTGAACGAATGCTTTTGAGTGTTTGCAGGTCATCTAGTAAAACCCAGGCCTCTGCAGAAAACAACCCCACACCTATCACTTTAGGCCTTAGTGATCAATATCAATACAATATTTCCAGCTTTTGAAAGATGTACCCAATATAGTGTGTATTAAAGTCCTTATCCCTTATCCTCAGCCAGAAGAATTTAATTGGACTCTTGACTGTGTTGGACTTTATGTCCAGAACAGAAGTCAAACTGGAGACGCATATTGAATTTTTGGTACATATTTGCAATACCACAAAGAATGATGCTACAGTCATCCCATATTTCTATAGGTGAGAACCCCAAATACTCACAGATTTATTCTTTGGAATGTCAACAGATGGAGACAACCATGAAACTCATCTTTGTTATGTTGCCAAATTGAGAAAAATTGGGACATGTTTATTACCTTGTCATGGCTTCAGTCATAAGAACAGTGAGAGAAATAAGCAGTGATATGATGCTGGAGTGTGCTTTTGGGAATTCCAGTCAGAGTTCTGTCATGAAAGCTGGGTATTACTGGCAATCACAAAATAGCTGATGGGGAGAAGGCACAACCTTACTCAATAGTAGAAGGACAAGGAACTCTGCCAGATTATAAGATAAAGCCCAAGACTGGGCCTGTTTAAATAAAAACTACCTAGGACTTCCTATAGATAAATTGATAGGTACTCCTCAGGAGCTGCTCTTTGCCTCTGGACCAGAGAAGAAAAGGGGTGCTGGAGAGGAACAGCCACAAGACTCAAAAAAATCTATCAGAGGACAGTCAATTAATTCCTGCAGACAGCTGTGACAGTGAATCTGAAAAGGACAATGACAGAGTGGTGTATCCTGTATTGAGACTGAAGTCTTTAGCACTGTGTGCCCCCAACCATGGCATCAGCTACCAATTTTGGTCACCAGAACCGATGAAAAGTAGTGAGTCAATTTCCTTCTGTTTTAAAATCCAAGGTGGAAGTATTTACACCCAATGATATCTTGCCAATATATCTGACAAGGCCTGCCACAACTAGGGAGTTGGATCCTGAAACAGTTTCAGATCTACCTGAAGAAAGGAAGGATTCTGACAATGCTCCTTTGATGTTGGACAATTTAGACCCCCAGAGCCTTCATCACTAGGACATGGCAGGGAAAGGGCCAGTGTTAGTGGCTGAGGGGCTACTAAGGACGCTGTCACAAGAAATAGGCCTCATAGCCTCTGAACATGCACTGGTAAAGCCCAGACTAAATAGATGTGACAGAGTCATTAGGTTGCTTAAATGATTAATTTATGCGTCAAGAGTTAGCATGAAGAATCTGTACAGATAGCCCACTGGTTTGTGGCAACTTTAGTAGGGATCTTGAGATCTCAAGAAAAAATGAGGGGAAATAATAAAGTTAGAGTACTAAAGTGCATGTGATTTGCTGGGACAACATTTTTTAGCTGGGGGAAAAGTGTAAGCCCTATGGTCAGAAGCTCCAAAGGAGAAAATGTTCTGTATTCCCTCTATCAGTGAGGAGTGTTGCCAGAGAGATCTTCATTTGCATAGGATATTCACAGTTAAATTAGTAACACTTGGGAGGGTCAATATAACTACATGGACTTGGATTTTGTGGAGTAGTGGACTCCTGGAGAGGCTTGAAAGGGGAGAAAGAGCTCTTATCTTGTAGCAACGAGCTCTTTTCCATCTTCCAGGAACTCTGCTCAAGGGTCCTAAGTACTCTTGGCTCTACTCCTATTGGGATTTTGCTGCAGTGGACAATGCAGAGGATTTCACAGTCGGATACAAAACAGATTGAGGATTTGCTGTAAAAGATGATACAGAGAACAGCAGCAGACCTGAGTGGACTCTGGTGAGTACGTGCTTACACAGCATCTTAATAAATATGAATCACGTGCTGAATTAGGTGGTGACACCTCCAGGTGGGACCAGGAAAGCAGCTTCCTTGGGACTGGAGATAGACTGGCAAAGAGACATTTGGACTATACTGCTACTTGCTGATCCAAATCGTGATTGGGGTTTGGTGGCTGAGGGGAGGTGATGTTGTCAGATGACTAACATCCGTGGGACAGTCTCACTGACAGGTGGGAAGGGAGTTAGATGGACTTCTGCTAAAGTTGTTGAAAGGGGAGGGGTATTTTACTCATATTTGCATATATATTCTGTTGCTGAAGTTTTCCCAAGTTTACACTCTTTCCCAAGTTTTGTGTTCCCCTTTCTTTAAAAAGGATTTCCTTGCTTGTATATAGTCTCATAGTACTTGTGAGAGGGGAAGTTTTGCCTGTTAAGGGCATTCAGCAGGGATGTGTTTTTTCAGGTTCCTGGGCAAAGACTCAAGCCAATTTATCATATGAGGGACTATATATATATATGATTTGTTGATATCATTAAGATAGATAATATCAATGTTTAAGCCTTTTTTTCATTTTTGTCTATTTAAATTTTCACAGTTGCATGAAATTTTGGGGGAGAACAGAGTGGGGTCAAACAATTATTTAATGACAGTAGATGTTGATTTCAAATATTGATTTAAAAAACTTAAAGCTTTATAACCATGAAAACACAAATAGTCAACACCACATGTCAAAATATACAAAGGTAATATCTTTAAATCAAATGCTAATAAATTCTCAAGAAGCATTTTTCTTACTTTGCCTGTCTGTAAATTTTGATTATTATCAGTGAAGATGTTTTATGGTTTGCATATGTACAGTGAAATTGGCATTTACTGATATTTAGTCATAAAAATACATTCCTTCCAAGTCTAGCCATATTGAACCTGGCTCATTTTGCTGCCATTACTCATGTGGCAGAAGGGTTACAATATAGCAATGTATGTATCTTTATGGCATCTTTCAGACAAACTATGGGACTGATCTCATGCTCATAAAGTCAACAGATTTTACTGATTTCAGAGGTGCAGGATCAGCTCCATTATCTCCAAACATTGTAGAGAATTTCATAAGGGAATTACATAGTTAGCTAATAGCAATGTGGGAAAGAAAGTAAAAGGTATAAGCAAGGTAGAAAATATATGTTCTCACCTAAGACTTGAAGTGAAATGGAGTTGATAAAATTAAGAGGTACTAAAAGGTTGTTCAAGATACTGCCACTTTTTGGGGTGCAATCCAACCAGTGAGAGGTTTTGTCACCAACTTCTGTGTGACCCTGGGTGCCTTAATTGCTCTGTTGTGGTGTCTCACAGCCTGGATACCAATAGCCAGCAAACAAGCCTAACTGTCTGTGTGCTGTGCTGGCAGCCCTGGTTTAGCACTCTGACCCCAACAGCCTGACTATAACATAACAACCCCACCCTGGTCTTCACCAGCCTTGGTTACTACCTGCAGGGTGGCCCCCAATGCACCCCAGTCCCAAATTTCCCCAAAATAGTTTATCCTGGAGTGTCTGGCCCTCTCCTGGAACAAACAGAGAATGAATAAGTTTTGTTGCTCCTTTAAAGAGACAAAAGCACAGCTGATTACTTCAGCTGGAGTCAAGAATCACTCCAAACACAGGGTTGGTTTAGAATAAAAGTAAAAGAAGTTTAACAACAAAGACATAGGTTTTAAGTGAGTTCAGATACAAGGGACAAAGACAAAACAGTTACAAGTAAAAATATGCTTCTAATGGCTAAGACTTAACAACCTACAGCCTTGATTCAAGGTAGATTGCTCACCAATCTTTTTCCTTCCAGCCATGGCTAACTTTCTTTTAGTCAAGACCTTCCACAGAAGTACAAGGTGCTGGTTTCCCTTGTCTTTCTAGGTGAATGATCTTTGCCTAAGCACGATCCTCACCCATATTTACTTCCCAGAGATTTCAATCCCTTGGGTGAAGGACTCATGTTTCTCAGCTTGCAAGAGCTCAGACCCCTTATGTCTGTCCAGCAATGGATGCCAAGATGGCTTCTTCTCTCTCTTTATATCTTCCCAAACTCACTGTTTTGTCTCCAGATTCTGGATGATCTCGTGCTTTTCTTCCCTTATTGTGGACTTCCCACCCCCTGCTGATTCATATGTAAATGGGACTTCCATTGTTTTGATTACACAGTGCTACCTTCCCTCCTGTCTGGGGGAAAACCTGTTTCTCCATGTGTTTGGTCACACACTTTAAAGCATAATATTACAAAGTAACTCCTCATATAATATTAATACATACATTTCACAATTATATTAATCATCTGTGTGTCAGAGAAGACTTCACTCTATACACTTTTTAATACAGTAATATTGTATTCAATCAGTTGATTCAATTACTTATTATTTAAAATTCAGACCCCCTATCTTTCAGGTGGGCATCCAGTAAACCACTGAAATAAAGTTGAAGTCAGATAAAGTTTCTTTTCTCCTTCTGGGAAGAGATGTCATGTGGTCTGGTGAAGATTTCATGCTGGTTCCAGCCCCACTGATGATAGTTGAGTCATTAACTCTCCCCCTTGTTAGCTTGATGGTTTTGTGTAGTTTTTATGTAAATCCACCTTCAATATCTCTGCCTGAAGACCAGGTTGGTCAGACAAGTAAATAGACATTTCTTTTTCTAGGGCAGACTGGGCTTGTGCATTGCTTGCCAAACACATTTTAAGAATATAGTTCTAACACATATCCATAACTTTTTTCACACCCCATACATACATCACCCAATAATATTAATGATGAGTGAGGTATTAGTCGTCCAATGATATATTACATGTCACCATCTGAGTATATATCATGACAACAGAGTGTTAGGTGTAGTGAGTATGTCAGGCCTAACAAGAGTTGCTGACACAGAGTACAAAACCAAAATGGGCCGCTATGTCACATATATCAAGAGTTACAGAGACAAAGCTTTCAGACTAACAATGGCTAAATTGTGGTACAGAAATAGAAAAGAGGTCAGTCAGAGATAAGTGGAAAGGAAGGGAAGCAGAGAAACAAGAGAAGGTATTCAGAAATTGGGTTGCATAGGGTGTACATCAATGTAGAATCTAGCCCAAGATCCATGACACAGGCAACAACAAGGAGGATTTCAAAAAAAGGAAGGTCAAATTTGACCTTGCTCATGAAATGAAAGTGAAGCCTGTGGAGTTGGCTGAGGAAGGAGATGCAGTGGTTTGGCTTCCTTGTGTGTGGAAGAAGGTGAAGAGAGATATTCAGCCGACCCTGCAGTCTGAAAATCAGGGATTTAGTGAAACTTTAGAGAAGAGGCAATAATTAACACAAAAGTAAAAGAAGGCAGGGAGAGGCAATGGTATGCATAGGCAATACTGCTGAGGTGGTTATAGGCAGATTTCAAGACCTAGAAGGTTTAAGAAGAGAAAGAACTTCGACTCAAGGATGAAGCCAACGTTAAAGAGGAGTGAAACAAATGGAAGGCCCTAAGGTCCACTTGCCTAGGAGAGGCACTTCAATCTTTGACTGTTAGCTGAAGGAAGCCACTACTTTACATAGCCAAAGCCAGTCAATAGGGTGGACCAAGACATATAATTAAAAGGTGTCAAAAGATAAGCATATCATCATAAAAGAAGAACAGTAGAAATAGGTGACCTTAGGAAGAAGATAGAGACAAAAAAGCAGAGATGTGAGATATAAACTTTGTGATGTGCCATGGAGGACTAGGCTTGGCACAATATAAAGATATCTGTGTATCTTTGGAGAAAACACCTATCCTTAACTGTAGGTTGTAATTCCATATCACAAAACTGACAACTACACAAACCACTCATCAAATTAATTGACTTCCGGACTGTATCCCAAAATGCCCCACTTTGACCACTCTGCACAGTCGCGCTGTGCTGTTCTATGGTCATGGAAACAGGAAAACTCTCCTCCCCTCAAGCCCTGGGAACATTTGAATTTCCATTTCCTGTGCTTATTGCCAGCATTGGGAGAGCTTTGCCACTGTTCTCAGCATGTCTACTGCAAAGCCCAAATGTGCTCCAGCACGGAGTCAACCAGAGGTCTTAGACCTCATTGGGCTGTGAGGAGAGGAGTCCATTCTGGCTCAGCTCAGAGCCAGGAAAGGGAATCTGGACATATATGGGAAGATATCCCAGGGCATGCTGGAGAAGGGACACCAGAGGGACACTCAGCAGTGCCGAGTGATGATCAAGGAGCTGCACCAGTCATATCAGAAAGCCAGGGAAGCTAACAGCTGCTTGGGCTCCTCTCCAAAAACATGCAGGTTCTATGATGAGGTGCATGCTATTCTGAGGGCGATACCACCATGATGCCTCCCCACAGCATCGATACCTCCCCTAGTTCACAGTCCATGAACAATGAGGAGGACTCCGTGGATGAGGAGGAGGAGGAGGAAGCTGTGGAGAGCAGGGTGCAGGAGAGTGAGGTGTCCATTCTCCCACAAAGTCAGGACTTATTCCTGACCCACCAGCACACAGGACAGCACAAATGTTCCCGGGGAAGGCACTTCTGGTGAGTTTTCTTTCTTCTTAGCATTTCTGTCCTTGAACATTGGGTGTGGGGAGCACAAAGGGGATCTCAGGCGTTTTGTTGACTCTACTGGGTGGTTACCCAGGGATCCTGTTTTTTATGTGATGAGAAATGCTACTTTTATCATCAGTTGATATTTAATTTAAAATTTAATATATGTAATCTGTTATCCCTCGAAAAAATTTTCAGGAGACGGCTGCCTTGTTCCTCCCTCCATGGTAGGATTCTTCTCTGCATTCAAGGTAGCCAGCATCATGGCTTCATGTGTTTTAAGAATATCCTTCTCCCTCCCCCCACCCCGTCCGCAGTTTCTCTCTGTAAGGGTTTGCAATACAAACAGATACCCCACCACCACCACCACCACCATGCCGTCCGCAGTTTCTCTCTGTAAGGGTTTAAAATAAAAGCAGATTCCCTCCCACCTCCCCCGACCACACCGTCTGCAGTTCCTCTCTGTAAGTGTTTGGAATACAAACAGATTCCCCCCACCCACCACACCCTCCGCAATTGCTCTCTGTAAGGGTTTGGAATAAAAGCAGATCCCCCCCTGCAACGCCCCTCCCACCACGCCATCCACCGTTCCTCTCTGTAAGGGTTTTAAATACAAGCACAGAGAGAAAATCATTAGCTACATTTTATCATGGCATCATTATTGAAATTGTTACATATGTATCTTGTTCTTCACTTTGCTAACTGTGGCTATCTTGTTATTTTGATTTCATTCTGTGGACACCTCATCAGTGGGCTGACCATTAGGCAGTGCTGCGGACAGACTGTCTCAGATTAGAAAAAGGAAGAAAAAAAGCAGAGATGATATCTTTGCAGAGCTCATGAACGCCTGGGTAGCCGCAGAGACAGAGAAAAGAGCATGGAGGCTGACCTTGTCCCAGAACATCGGACAAATGCACGGACATGATCGCAGCACCATGCAGGAGATGCTGCAATTACTGCAGGACCAGGCAGATTTGCTCCGGTTTATTGTGGACAGAGTTCTGCTGCAGGCCCTCCATAATGCTCCTCGATGGAGTGCTATGCTGCCCTCCCCCTCCCTTGTCACAAACAGATCTCGGAGGAGATTGGCCAGGATGCAGTACTTGCTCTCCTCCACCCCGGTGGAAGGGAGCAGAAAGCTGCAGTGGCCATGCAGACTGCTGGCCACCAAGCTACCACCCTACCCCTGGAGACAGTGAATGAACCCTTTCCCCCCATCCCCCATGACTTGAATGTTAAAAAATACATTTTTGCATCTTTTGAAAACGTTTCTTTATTAAATCATATCTTGTTCATGAGGGATTTTTCAGGCACAGATATCGAAGGGCGGTGGGGAGTGTGGGTATCATCAAAGGCAAACAACGTACATGAACAGAAATCAGTCCTGCATTAAAGGCAAACAACATACAGGGCGCTGGGGGGTGGGAGGATCTTAAAAGGCAAGCAACATACAGGGAGGTTGGTGGTTGGCGGGGGGTTGGGGGATCATCAAAAGGCAAACAACATACAGGAACAGAAATCATTCCTGCATCTCATTGTAGAACCTGGTTTTCAAAGCTTCCCTAATGCAAAGCGCTCCACAGTTAACTCTCACCGTAGTGCTGGCACCTGGCTGCTCATAATTGGCGGCCAGTCTTTCTGCCTCCACAGCCCAACCCCGGGGGAACCTTTCCCCCTTCGCTTCACACACATTATGAAGAATACAGCAAGCAGATATCACAGAGGAGAGGTACTTCTCACTCATGTCCATCCTAGTGAGAGACTCCTCCATCTACCTTTTAAATGCCCAAAGGAACATTCTACAACCATTCTGCAACAGCTTAACCTCTTATTTAAACATGCCTTGTCACTGTCAAAGTGACCGGTGTATGGCTTCATTAGCCAAGGGAGCAAGGGGTAAGCAGGATGCCCCAGGATCACTATGGGCATTTCCACACCCCTGATGTGAATTTTTTGGTCAGGGAAGAAAGTTCCTGCCTGCATCTTACAGAACAACCCCGAGTTACGAAATATACAAGTGACATGCACCTTCCCAGACCACCCCACATGGATATCAGTGAAACGACCCCTGTGATCCACAAGCCCCTGCAGGACCATTGAAAAGTACCCCTTGTGGTTTATGTACTCGGTCATTAGGTGGGCAGGTGCTAAGATGGGGATGTGCATCCCATCAGTGCCCCCCCCCCCCACGCACACACAGTTTGGGAAGCCCATCGTGGCAAAACCATCCACTATGTCCTGCACATTTCCCAAAGTCACTAGCCTTCGTAGCAGAAGTCTATTTATGGCACTGCACACTTGGTGCACAGCTATGCCCACTGTGGATTTACCAACTCCAAATTGATTCCCAACCGAGTGGTAACAGTTGGGGGTTGCCAGCTTCCACAGAGTGATGGCCGCTCTCTTCTCCACCATCAAAGCTTGTCTCAAGCAAATGTTCACGTGCTTCAGGGATGGGGCCAGCTCCGAGCACAGTTCGAGGAAAGTTGCCTTTCGCATCCGAAAGTTTTGCAGCCACTGATCATCATCCCACAGCTGCATAACTATGCGCTCCCACCAGTCTGTGCTTGTTTCCCTGCACCAGAACTTGCGCTCCATGGACTGCAGGTGATACATTACAGCCTGCAGAAATCGGGAATTGTTCTGCTGTATGTCTTGTAGCAGGGCAGCCTCGGTGGCATAGGTGTAGTATCTGCTTCGCTTTCTTGCTCTATTTCTAAAGTACTCCATGATAAGCCGCAATGTATTTGTCATGCTCAGAATTAGAGAGCAGAGTTGAGCTGGCTCCATGTCTCTGCAGCAATGGCGATCGCAGGGAGTAAAAAAATGGCACGAAAATCCTTTTCCTGTTTGTTTGGGGGGGGGGGGGGAAAGGAGGGGAAAGCAGCGCTGCATCCTAGGACGATGACCCTCATCACAACAGACACCTTGACTAGTTGCACTGTGGGACAGCTACCCACGTTGCACTGCTTTCTAATTCAACTTAAGGCTGGCCAGTGTGAACGCAAGAGAACAGTGCAAACAGCGTAGTGTGTACAGTCTGCTACAATTTATATAAATCGGCTGCTGAAAGTCGAATTAAGCTCATTCGAATTAGCACTGTAGTGTAGACATAGCCTAGATTTGTCCTCGTGGTTTGACAACAACAGAGTTACTCAGTTAATTATAGAGCTACAGTCCACAGCTTTTGTTACTAGAAGAATGAAACTTTTTAAAAATGGATGATTTTTAGCTACACAGAGGTCATAAGTTCTCAAATTTGAGATTTTATTGCCAAGCTAGGGAAGTTACCTTTTCTGGACTTTAGGAGCTTATGTCAATGCACGAGTTCACCGATCTATCTGTATGTGTTGGGCATTTAGAATTCCTAAGTCATACTATGGGGTATAATGACTAGGCAGTAGAATACGGTCACTGTTTAATTATTAGGGGAAAAACTCTTGTTATTCTTGCAGCTAAGGTCATGTGCATCACAAACATTGACACTCTGAATCACATCCAAGTATAATAAATTCTCCACTGAAAGCTGAGCATCCACAAACAATTTATTTTTCTTGAAGTGGTGATTTCCCTTCCCTTTCCCACCCCACCCTTTGACTGGGAAGTTCAATAATGCTAACAGCTGCAACCCAAAATGTGTTTGGCTGAGCCTATGATGCCTTACAGTCATCTTGATGGAATTTCCCTCTTTGGAGCTCTCCATAAACATTGGCCAAACTAATTCACGAGCCTCCTTCAAATCTCTCCTTAAAATTCTTCTCTACTGTGATGCCTACAAAAAACTTGACAGCAGTTATGCTGTGGTCTCAGCACACCAGCAGCCTATCATATTAATCATTATTACCTTATTAGTTCTTTGTGTCCATGTGTCTGTATACATCTGTTATCTCTTGTCTTATGCTTAGATTGTAAATTCTTTGGGACAGGACTGTGTTTTAGTTTTGTGTTTGTACCTAGTACAATGGGGTCCTGGTCCATGTCTGTGGCCTCTTGCTACAATAATACAAATAAAAAATAAATGGGTGTTTGAATGTAACACAATAACTTTTGAACACTGCATTTAATCAAGTCTAAGATTTTTGGGAAAGATATGAGCATGACTGGGCAGAACCCTATTGATTTTGGGGAAAAATTAGAAGGGGGAAAATGGGAGACATATGGAGTCCATGGTCTCTGGTTATCAGAGCTACCCTCTGTAACCATCTCATTAATTGTCTGTAGATCAAAAAACCATTGATGGTAACCATTAACATATTCCAGCATAACAATACCCCCATCTCAGCTCTCTCCATGCTCCCAATACAGTTTAAAATGTTAACAACATGAAAGAAGGAGAAAAAGAAAGCAAAAAGGAGAATAAGTACAGTGGGGAGGTAGGGGTACACAGAATCCCCTGGCATCCCTTGGCACTCACTCCACAGCACCTCTGTGACCAAAAGCTCCCCTGTATTCACATCCTGCACATTATTGTAATAATCTTTGTGCAAAATATGCCTTGTGTGGTATCACTTGAAAACTAACAACTCGCTAATCAATAATACCATGGTAAAATGTAAGTAGCAACATTATGTGTAAAGTTATGAAATCTCCCTATATGATGTTGTTAACACATGTTCGAAACCACACAGCTCTGCCCAGGCAAAAGTATCCTGAACAAAGGAATGGGAGTTTACCTCACTTTACATGTAAGTAGTAAACAAGGTCCTTGAGACAGCAGGAGAAGGAGATGGCAGGAGACAAAGCAATTTGCATTTCAGCAAGCATGTGAGAAGAAAGAGCATGGAGCCTCCTTTACCACCAGACTCCATGTTGCCTTCTTTACTGTAAGACTAAACTTTGCTTTGAGGGGTAACTCTCAGAAGAATTCATTTCAAAGGTTAATCAGACTATAAAAGAAAGGGGCAGAAAATCTCAAGAATTAGGTCAGCCATGTTGCTGGGAATATGGGGGAAGGATTTTACCTTGAACCAAGTCTAGCTTGTTAAGTTTTAGAAATTGTTTTATCTTTATTTCTCTTGTAACCATTTCTGACTTTAATACCAGATACTGAAATTAACTTAAAATACGATCTTCTTTCGTTAATAAACTTGTTTTATTTTTAAATCTAAACCAATCTAGTGATGTATTTAAACTGAAATATTTTGGTAACTCCAGTTAAAGTAGCAAACTGTTGAATATTGACCCTTACGGGGCAGTGGACCTTTAATAGCTGAAATGTCCAGGAGAGCGTTGGACAGTGCAGAACGCAGGTTTTTGGGAAAAATTGAGACTGGGAGTGTGGTGAGGTCACCCTGCAAGCAGTAACCAAGGCTGGTAGAAGCCAGAGTGTGACTGGAGTGTTGCTGACAGGCTGCTGGCATCAGAGCAGCTGGACCAAGGCTACAGCTATACCCAGACACTCAGGGTGTAACCTACATGCTGGTAGGCTCTTTGTGAGCATGCCAGGTTGGAAGTTACAACAGCAAAGCATTGTGAGGCACCTAAGGTTGCAGGGCAGGTGGTGACAACCCTTCACTGGTCTGGTTTGCATCCCAGAATCACGCTCCAGGCACAAACCATTCAATAGAGTCCTATTCTCCAGCCAAGCCCCCTCTAGTGTCCAGTCCCATTTGGAATTACAGCATCTTTTAAGTTTTTCACAGAACCATGGCCCTCCAATCAGGCTTTCTCAAATATCCAGTCCCTTTTTGGGTTACAGTATCTTTAAAATCATGCATCAGCTCACTCATATCTTGCCCAGCCATCGTCAGTCGAGTGTCTAAAGCAGTGTTTCTCAACCTGGGGGTTTAGAGGGGTCGCAAGTGCGGAGCTGGTATTGGGGGTGGCAAGAAAGGCAATTGTCTGGAGCCACAGGGGCGCCATGAAACTAAGTTACATGCCTCAGCCCCGTGGGGGTGGGACTCAGGCTTCAGGGGTACAGTAGTTTGGAAAGGTTAAGAACCACTGGTCTAAAGTCACCTTTTCTTCCCATAAGCTTCCTCTTAGCCCTGACCCTTCTGTCAGGACACAACTTCTTTTACTACAGGCCTTCTTCCAGCACCCAGCTTTATTTTAGTATTGCTCTTCTTTTAGGTTCCACTGCAGAATGGTGTTCTTTTCCTCTACAGCCCAGCTTTCTCTCATAAACCTAGGACTTTGTCTCACTGCCATTTCCCCCATGTAATTCCAGCACTTCCTCTTCTCAATTGCTACGTACGGTGGCACACAGGCAGCTTGGGGAGGAGATTGGTGGGATGCAAGGAGTCCCTGGGAGTGTGCAACACTCTAGTATTGGCCTAAAGAAGATATAGAGTATGCAACACTCTAGTTTATCACAAAAACTGAAAATGGAACTTTGAAAAATAAACATAGAAAATTAAAAGGTAGCCACGACATATTTTAATGATTTTATATTCCAAAACATAGGTAGAAAGTGTGTTTATTCACTTTAGTTTGCTCCAGGTGCTGTCATGAATTAATAAAGAGGCAGGAGACAGGACCAGGACATATCAGATATAAAGCATTTCATCTTCAGAAAAGAGTGAAAATGGACAAACAAGTGAGGAGTCAGCTGATGGAAATGACGGTGTCACAGTGGAATGAGCAGTCCTGGAACATTAAGTGCCAGAGTCTAACCACTGTAGTTCATCATTTGGCTAAAGGCTTTGGACATTTGTGTTGTTTGTCCATTTAATGATGTAATTTTAGACTAGACATGGAAATTGTCATATCTCGTGATTCTGCCACAAACTGGTTCTTTTACTTCTTGTTTATTGGTTAAATATATACTGCTAATATGCCATTCACCAATCAGTGGCAGAACAATGTACGTACAACAATGCCCTTTTCTAGTATTTTACTGTTCCCGTATTAGTAAATACACTTTCCCTCTCCTTCCATCCAGTATTAAGAATACTGAATAAGAAATTCTTAGTTCTTACAATATTAGTATGAACAAGTAACAATAACTATAAATTGAAGAAGGAACCTTTAGTTTTAGCAATTCAGAATGGGCTTTCCCTTAACTCTTGATCTGTGGGCAGATCAGGAGACTATTCTGCCTAACGTCAGATTTGCCTTTCCCTGATACACATTTCTGGGGAAGTAACATTGTCACTTAGTATTCATTGGCTACCACAATGTGCTATCTTCTCCAAAGAGGTTATAATCAAGGTAGATGATATAATTTTCCTCAGGATGCCTAATTTGTCGTAAATAAAAATAATTAATTACTAGCAAATAATTCTCTATGAGAAGACAACAAAACTCTTCTACTATGGCCCAGTTGGCATCTCAGTCCATACTGTTGGTTCACATCATTTCCTGTAATTGCAAATGTTTATAGATTCATAAGGCCAGAAGGGCCCTTTTTATCATCTAGTTTTTCTCTTGCATAGTACAGACCATAGGACTTCCCTAAATTAATTCTTGTTTGAACAAGTTTTTCTTTTAAAAAAACATCCAGCTTGGTTTAAAGATTTCCAGTAATGGAGAATTCACCACAACCCTCAGTAAAATGTTCCAATGGTTAATTATCCTCACTATTAAAAATTTGCACCCTGTTTGTACTCTCAACTTCAATTTCCAGCCATTGAATCTTGTCAGATTGAAGAGCATTCTATTATTAAATATCTGTTCTTCATGTAGCAACTCATAAACCATAATCAAGTTACCCCTTAATCTTACCTTTGATAAACTAAGCAGATTGAGCTCTTTTAGTATCACTCTAATCTAAGGCATTTTTTCCAATAATTTAATCATTCTCATGGTTCTTCTCCGAAACCTCTTCAATTTATCAACCTCCTTGAATTTGTGGACACCAGAATTGGACATGGCCACCAGCAGAGGTTGCATCACTGCCAAATACAGAGATAAAAAAAACTCTTAAAAAAGCTATTTTTTTTCTAAAGATTGTAAAATTTGGATGTTTTTTCACAAACCCATTTCACTTTTTTCATTTTCATTGTGAAACTTTCTGCACAGCCTCTCTTCTTCCATCCCATTATCCTCCTCCCCCCACCCCAAAAAAAGTTGTGCTACATTTATTCTTCCTTTGAATACAAGTAATATATATAGAGAGATTCATTTTCTTTGCTTAAGAATCTGCATTATGGGCCTGATCCAAAACTCATTAAAGTCAATGGAAAGGCTACCTTTGCCTACAGTGAACTTTAGATCAGGCCCCAAGTACTATTTGGAAATAAAGGCACCTCTAAAACAGTACAGTTTTATGTTAGAGTATGGATTAGACATGTAAATGTTTCCAGTACTAGGTACAGCCAATTATGTTGCTATCCTCAAGCTATATTCTCAAGTGTTTTTACTTAATTTTAATGTAACTCCCCCACTTGGAGTTTGCCAGCCCCTAGAGTTCTAGACTGAGCTGTTAGGGGGCCTACTCTATGGAGTACAACAATAATAGTGACTGGAGCCTTCTGATGCCATTTGACAGCATGCTTGGTCAGAGGTGGGAACAGACTGTCTAGAAACTCCTGCTAAGGTCAATAGGGAGGCTTCTGCAAGGGATGATATGGACCAGTGATGGGCCAGGGCTGCTCAGACCCTCCATGGGAGGGGACAGCCAAAATTAGAGACAAAGGAACTAGTTTTAGCTCAGTTTTGAGCTCTGACCTTGGGGGTTCCAAGAGAAGACAAACGGAGTCTTTGAACTGCTGGGAGATTTACTACATGGATCAGCTATTTCCAGTTCTGCAGAAATCAGCAATCAGAATGGCAAATATACGACCCAATGCCAGTTACCAAGAGCCAGATGAGACCCCCATAGGGGTTGTCCAGACCAGGGACACCTGCCCTACCTAGGGGTGAAGACACACTAAGAGGGCCTTTTTGTTTAAGCCTGCCAACATTCACAGTGCTCCAGCACTCGTCTCTGGACATATCCCCAGTGTACCACCTGCCTCGGACGGTGCCAGGGTGGGAGCTGGGAGCTGGGAAGAGTTGTGAGTGTTGGGAGATAGGGATTTTGTTGGTTTATTAATGTTCAGTACTTATTAGTTAACCCTAACATTTTCCTTCCCTGGCTCCTATTTTCCTGCTTCCAGTAAATCCCCTTTGTTGTACTGTTATTTTGGGGTGTTTCATTTCTTTGCTGGGCTTTGTATTGATGTAGTTAATTGTTTCTTTTGTAATGGGTTTTATAGTACTTGCCAGCAGTAGTAGCATTATTCCTTTTCCTAAGGGACAGCACCCTTGTGTCTCAGGTGCAGTGAGGGGTCACCTGGGATGGAAGCACTGGGTGTCACAGAAAAGAACCCAGAACCCAACCCATGTGAGGAGAGGGGAGGAGCCATTCCAAAAAGCAAGCACCAGGGAGGAGGTTTGAACCACACTTCATGGGAGGAGCTATAGATGGAGGCACCACTGGGATGTTCTGGTGTCCTATCACTCTACCTGTAAGGTAGGGATATTATTATACCCATTTAAATAGCCTTTAAGGTTCTTCACTGGTAAAATGTGGGAGCCCTTGAACTGAAGAATCATAGCATGACTGTTGTGCACATTTCCTCATGGACATCTTTGTGGAGCTGGAAGGCAGGAAAATAGGAAAGAGTCAAGTTCAAGGTCCTGGTCTTCATCTTCTAGGTGTACGATGGCCCGGGTGCAAAATATCCAAAAGATCATCTAAAGCTCTGGGCTGGAGACCATGGTCAACCTCTCTGCTCATCTGGCACAATGGAACTTTCCCTCACATGGGTAAAGCCCATGAGCACAGGAGACAGAACTTTCCCTATGGCTGATCTGAAGCTGTGGAATGAACCCCCACCTCCGCACCCTCCCCAAGAACTAAGTACAATCACAAACCTCATCATATTGCACTCCAAGTGCAGGCATACTTCTTCCAACCTCCCTTCTCTAACATACACCTAGCAGTGTGTGCAAAGAAAAAACCAACAACAAAAGAAAACCCTGCCAAAATAAACTGCATGCACAATTCCTCCTAGTGAGATCATGAGAGAACAACCATCAAGTGACAGATGTTAGTCACATTGCTTAATGCATGACTGGAAGAAGCTCAGATACTACAATGATGAGGACAGTATAAGAACCTAGGTAGAATAGAATAGGGAAAGAGGCTTTTCTAGTGTTCTGGAAATGTATGAGAAAGAGCCAGTTTGAGAACTTTGACATTAGGTGGCATCTACTTTTGAAGTGTTGACTTTAGAAAATCCCTGCTCTTAAATGCCTTTAAAATGAGGCAACAGTGCTTTATAAAAGTGTGAAATTTCACAAATCTATTTGACTAGAGAATGTCCTGTTGCTTGTTTAGGCCCTAATCTTACAATTGACTGTATGTTTGTCTACACAGAGTCACTTTAACTTCATTGTTCAGAATCCAGCCCCATTTATCATTATTATTATTATTATTATTATTGTACCATTTAGGACCCCTAGTCAAGGATCAGGACCCCATTGTGCTAGGTGCTGTACAAGCAGAAGAAAAAGACAGTCCCTTTTCATTAAAAAAAAAAAGAAACTTAATGACACCATTTTAATTCATTTCAAAGGGAGGAAGCATAGGAAAATAAAAGTGCTTTACTGTTCTCAGTGATTTGATAGTTCATCTCTGTGTAATAAAATGGAAACGTGATAATATATCTGATACTGTCAATCACTTATACTACATTCAGTGCTCTTACTTTTCCCCTTTTATAAGTTAACTGTTTTACATAATAAATGGTCTGTAGAAACTGCTTAACAAGCAGAGACACAGAAAGGATAAATGCCTTTCTATATTTATCCTGTCTATCTTTTAGAGAGTTGATATGGAATTAATAAATCAAGTGTCTTATTTTCAAAGCGCGTTTTTGTTTAGGCCTAGATTAGTCATCTGCAGACTGGAGAAGCCACAGTAAAATTTATTTGTTGAGTTTCTGTGACTTTGCATAGCCTTTCAAGGTATAGAGGAGAGACATTTATCCCACACACTTAGCTCTTAATATTGTCATTTAAAAAAAATAAATAAATAAGCTTTAAAAAAAGAGAATTTTCAAAAAGTAGATGGTCTGTGATGGTTGGCACTAGTTGGAAGCATCACTTAGTGGTTAGGGGGTCAGTCCCTTCTTAATGCAGAGGGGGGTTGGCAGGGGAGCCCAGGCCCTCCCACTCCACCAGGCTCTAGCCCAGGGCCCTATGAGAGCTACAAAAGTTCCGGCACCCAGAAGCCCCTTAAGGCTGCCCTCTCTGGGCCACTTTGTACCACTCACTCTATTGTCCAAGTTTAGGAATCTGTAGCAAAAAGGTAACAAAAAAGGATACTAACTGCACCTTCAGTCTATCATCCCCCAGCAAGTAGGCTCCTCTTTTTCAAGAAAGGCTTCTTCAGCAGCCCTTCTCAGGAGCTCCCAGGGCAGGTTCCATCTCCCTGACTTATCATCCCCCTTCAGAGCTGTCTGGCTTCCTTTTAAGATCCATCTCCTTCTGTAGCATGCTCTGCAGGTGCGGCTGGGTGGGATCATCTCTTTAACCCCTTCAATTCTAGTGCGGGGTTTATATATCCCATTGCATGGTCCAATGCCCATAAAACTTTTTTCAAGAGTTCAATTAGCAAAGTCCACATTTCTTCCCCAGTAACTCTACTAGAGTAAGGTAATTCCTCAGGAAGCAGAGGGTCCATGTGGCATGGACACAGAGTCATTCTCCTGCTGGAACTGGAACATAAGGACTGGAGTAGCCTCCATAGCCATATTGTCCATCTCCCATCTTGAGTGGAAGGACCAGGGAAGCTGCATAGTAACAGCACGTCTATGTCTATTTTCTCCCTCCTCCAAAGAGCTACTGCATATGGCCTCACCTAAACTTTTCAGACAGGTGGGATTTGTGGTGAGCAGCGGCTGGATTCCCTGCACAGACTCCTGACATCCTGTACCTCACGCTCTGGGTAGCAAACCACAGTGGTTTCATGGAGTCAGTGTCCTTCTGCACCTTCAGATTGGGGAGCAGAATTTCGGCAATAGTCAATTAATATTAATAGGTGTCTCTTTTTAAAATAATAGGCTTCTGAAAAATTCCTGAAAAGTTCCACTCTTCTACCACCACTCAGATATTATGATGAGAGCCATATAAGTACCTAGACAGATCTTTGTAATAGGCACCTTAAAAATCAGTACACATTCCGGCTACTAAAAATGATAAGTACCTGTGAGAGCTAAATAGATGCTGATTACAATATCCTTATGCCTTTCAGCATAATATTGTGCAGTACTAATAGTCAGTCATGTATTCTCTTTTATCTTCATTTTCTGAAAAGTAGCCTTTGGGACCACAAATAGTCCATTTGAATGTGCAGTTAACTCTATATTCTGCATCTGACGATGTTGCATCTGACAAAGTGGGTTGCAGCCCATGAAAGCTTATGCCCAAAGAAATTTGTTAGTCTTTAAGGTGCTACAGGACTCTCGTTGTTTTTGACATTCACTTAGTTTTGCTAACACTGGAGCTGGTAGAAAAAATGTAGATGGAACCGTTTTTTCCATAAGAAAATGAAGTCTCATCAAAGTTGAAACTTCTTGCAGGAACATGTTGATTTTAATGAAATTTTCAGCTGAAAAAAATTTGAAACCACTCAAATCAAAATGGAGTATTTTATTTTGACTTCCTCATTTCATTCTCTTTTATTTCAATAGTTTAGGGTTTTTTAAATAAACTTTTAAAATAATTAATATTTATATATGATATTTATATTATAATTTTTTCAGCAATAACAAACCAAAATGTTTACATTACCTAAACAAAACATTTCAATAAGGTCATTTTGATATTTCTGAAAATAAATATTTTGCAAATTTGTTCAACAGTAAATGTTGAAATTTCAGCTTTTTGTTTCAGTTCAGTTTCTGACCAGCTCTACTACATACTTTTCTTCTTCACTGTGGGCCTGATCCAAAGTCTAATGAAGTCAGTGGAAATACTTCCATTAAGTTCATTGGGCTTTGGCCCTATTCTAGTCTCCACTGTTTATCTTAAAATTTCTTTTGTCCCTTTGTACACCCTTCTTTCTAGTCCACCTTTTTTGTGCACTTACCACTGCACATATCTCTAGAAGGTTTCCACTTGTGTGTTTTTCAAGGCTTTGTCAATCCTGTCAGTGCAGTAATTCAGTAAAGATGATAGCATTCCTAATGCAGCAACAGAACAAGTAAATGAACCTTAGCTTAGAAAGTTTGATGGAGGTGGAATAATGAAAGCGCTCAATGACACTGCCCAATTTTAACACAATGTACTTTTAGTCACTACAGAGAAGTCAGCAATATACCAAATAAATTATTTGTCCAATTGTCCAAACTTAACACAACCCACACAAATGTCATAGATGAAATTACATCCGAGACACACTAATGTTATCATTTGTTTGTATTCCTAAGGAATAGATGTTGTACATTCTCAAGGAATGCAGAAATTGCAGACTCAATCTTTATTGTAGATAAAACAAAAAAGTCTATCTTATTACAGTAGCAGAACAATTGTGCATAGCTGCTCTGGCTCAGATTTGAATCCACAGTTAACAAGATAAGAGATGTGGCAGCAGGTTTTTCTGATCTTAAAACATTCATGTTATGAAGCTGCTTGTAGCTTCTGGATAAGAGAAGGTGATAGGTGCTTAAGACATACATTAGATAATGATAGATAACAAATGTAAAGCACTATTAATCTAAAAGGAGCCATAGAGAAATTATCAGCAGCAGCTTGGAGGAAATGTGACTCTTGTGCTGATGAAAGTATGAATCAATAAAATGTATGGAGTCTTTTGTGGCTTTTCTACAGCTGTGCCTGGGTTTCCAGTGTGTGGAAGCGGAATGTTTATTTCATCGAGTCCTAACTTTGAACTTAATAACACGAAATCTTAACCACAGTTACTTGCAGTAATATACTTCCTGCATTAAATTGCATATTTAATTTAATATTTCATATACCCTACCATTTCAGGTTGATTGTTTTTTCTATAACAATGTATTATTTTTACTCAAGACCTCAGTTGTTCTTCATAGGCATTGGCCTACACTGAGGAAAGTGTCAAGTCACATTGCCCCAGCAGGTGCTCAAAGAAGCGCTATACAGGTGTCTGGGGGAGCCACACCCACTGCTGCACACACGTGGAGACAAAGCAAGTTACTCTGTAACTGGCAGATTTTGGAAGTTACTGTTGCCACCAGGCAGGGGCAGTCCTCGTGTTCAGGAGAGCAAGGACTTGCCATGTGATTATCAGCCTCATAGGAAGACTCCTTTTTGTCACCTGGACTTTGGAAAAAGGGTTTTTTATCTGCAATACTTCCCAGAAAGGATTCTTTTGTGGAGGTTAGTAGCTAACAATGTCTTCATTCAGAATGTATCCCTTGAGATTCCTTTTGCTCTATTTAAAAAAATAACTTTATATACTTATATGGGAGTGGGGAGTGGCGGGGAGAAGGAATCTCTTCATATAGGCAGTGTCTGACATTAGACTGTATCCAACAGGAGGAATAATAGTTACAGCTATTTTAAGAATTCATGACATGTTCTTGGCAATCCTAAAAAGATATCATTTTCCTTCCCTTTACCCCTCACTCACTGTTTTTACTGTAAGTTTTTAGCTATATTCCCCCTCTACTTTCACTATGTCTTTTCCAACTTTCTCTGGTAGCTAATTGTTTTTTATTTAAGCAACAGGTTCTTTAAAAAAAAAAAAAATGAAGGGCCACATCTTGCTTGTCCTGTGTTTGTGAGAAGACCTTTAGAAGCTACTCCTAAAAGGGGTAAAGCAAGCAGAATTTGGACCTTCATTGTAAAATGATCTGATTGAAGACTGTTCTCCTAAAGACTGTACTTTTGGTGCCTGAGGTTGAGAAGAGGCAGGAAAGAGTGTCTCCCAAAGCAAAATGACCTTTGGAAAGATGAATCATAGCTGAGGAGGGGGAGGCACCAGCTCACCTTCTTGATTGTATGGATTACAGTATGCAAAGAGCTCAATCTCTGATGTAATGGGAAGAAACAGTTCATGGCACTCCTCCAAGGATTAGGAGGCTTTGTGTTATTATATGAGTCTTTTCTAAATGAGGATGAAGATTCATTTTCAAAACTCTTTGAAAAATAAGCTAAGATGAAGCTGATTTCGCCCACCCACTTGATTATTTTGCCTAATAACTTCAGTACTTCCCCCTCCAAATCCCAGCAAATTGGCTGCTGGCATTTTCTGAGTTATCCTTATGGCACACAACCCCAAAAGGAATTCTTGATATCTTTTATAATATTTTTTTAAATGAAAATTCAGTTTATCATGCCAATTACAAACGACCTAAGCAATAATATGTTCAGACATTGAGCTTTTTGCATACTGTAATCCATACAATCAAGAAGGTGAGCTGGTGCCTCCCCCTCCTCAGCAACAACTATGTTTTTCCTCTCAGCAGACAAGAGATGATCTTGTTTCAGGATGACAAAGACATATTATAATATTTAATTGAGATAGGTATGGGATCCAGATAACCTTTTCCCTGTTCGTGCAGTTTGGGTTCTTCAGAGAGCAGATCAATAATATACTACACAGTCCTGGCTTGAATTCTCTGTATGCATGAGAGACAGGATTGTTCTGTTTCTCAAGGTCTGAGGGATGTAAAAGAACAAGTACCGCACCATAGGCCCAATTCAGTCCTAAAGTCCTAAAGTCAGAAGTTACCCTAACTTTTATACCACATACCAAATCCAGACACAATGTGTCATGTGGATGTAATAAAATGTCCCATTTTTCACACTTGTGTTTACCTTAGGAACCATAACAGATTAAGTCAATGTACAAATGAGGCCCATGCAGAAAGCAGCAAAGGAAGGCACCACATTTACTCCATTGTGGAAAGAAATAAAGCCAAGAGAGGGAGGTAAACTATATCAGCTTGTCATCATGAAGTTGCTGCCACATGCTCACTTTACTGTGCTGTTTTTTCATGCTGCAAAAAAGTCTTCCTGTCTTGTTTTGTATGTGAATGTTTTCATATAACTACGTCTTGAGGAGTACGCAGTTAGTTGGTCCCATTGCCCTAATACATGTTGACAGCAAAATGGAGATTGGACAACGGTTATAAAAAGTTCCAAGGCATTTTTCATGGGTGGGAATGTTGGCTAGTGAAAAAGGTTGAGGTTTGGTCTGGAAAAGCACCTGAACAGTCCGATATTTTCCCTGCCAAGTTTTTCCCAAATATTCAGATTCTGAATCATTTAAAAAAGAAGTAGCTTGAGATTTCCCTATAAACAGCTTCCATGTAAGATTTACAATACTACCTGCTTTCAATCCTTGCAGCCATTCCATGGCACTAATTTGTGATATATAAGCATTTCTGCTTTCAATCCCCAATCAGAATCCAGAAGTGCAGAGATGAGTGAAAATAGAAATAATTGTAGTCAAATTTGTAGGCAAATATAAGCAATGAAATTTGACAACTCCTTTTGAACCTAAAAATAAAGGAGATTTGGATTTTGTTCTTATGAAAGGTGGCATGTAACTTTAAGATATGGTTTATATTAGTACTTTATTACAGAAATAATACTTGAAGGGGATTTAGAGCAAAGCTTTGCTTGCAAGACTTCCTGCTGAAGTTAATGAATGCGGTGACATAGTTTCATCAAACTAAACATCCACAATAAAGCTCAGACGCAGTGGCAAAGACACTGAGAACACCTACAGCACATCTGCACCAGTGAATAAACATGAAAACAGAAATACATGGGCAGTGTTGCATGATGAATTTTGTGGTTAGCTCAATGGCCATCCAAAAATATCAGAGTGGGGCTATAAGGATCTCTGAATAAGGAGGAACATAGCTGCGTGTGTGATAACCATTTGGTAGGGTGTATAATAGTATTTTGCATTCTATATCACCCTCCATCCAGATATCAGAGTGCTTTAGAACCAACAGTGTTAGCATGGTCTTGTGGACTGAGCATGGGAAATGGAACTAGTCTCTCCCACGTTCTAATCCTGCTTCTGAGAATGATTTGCTATACAGACTGGGGAAAATCGCTTAGAGCTATACTATAGCTTTGGTTTTCCCATCTGCAGATTAACACTCTTTGGAGTGTTGGGAGGTTTGGTTAAAACCCGGTGTGCATCAAAGATGTTATCTAATGCTAAGAATTACTAATTTACTAAGCAGTGTGATGTTGTTGTGAGATATTGTTCTGGGTAAACTGAATCACAGTGCTTAAGGGCCAAATCTAGCTCAGGATTACATCTAACCGTCACTGATTAAGGCAATAAAGTAACACAACATTGAGTCTGTGCTGTACTTACATGAGGAAAATCTGATATTCATCCATCTCTATTGATGACTCATTGAGTTGCTACAGGGTGAGTACTTCTGAAAAAGGGGAGCAGAGTTAGTATAGAGTCAGGCCTTATGTCATATTCTGCTCTTTAGATCATCATGAAGAACAGCCATGGGAGTGGGGAGAAGAAAAAGGAGATACTCCTTCCTCAATGATGAAGTAAAGGGAGTACATCATGTGCCTGTTTTGTGTTTTCCCCAGGCACTACCTCCATTCAGTATCTCTTGAGGGTTGTTTGGCTGTATGAGTTGGTTGCAGCTGTGATTACACTGCTCTTAATCATGTAGTGTAGTCCTTCCACCCATGAGCCAGTGGTGGCCTGGCCAGTGCTTCTATTTTCACCATTGGAGATAAGTGCAGGCATATTTCCAATTTTCCACTGAGCTGAAAGTGGAATCAGTAGCTGACTTAACCGTGTGATTGAGTTTGATTGCTGCATATATTTGGCTACTGCCTGCTCCACGCTAAACTGGATCTGCACCTATGTAAATTGCTTATGGTGATACATTAAATCTATGGAAAATCTAGAAGCAAAAATATGTACCATTCTATACCAGCATATCCATACATAAAATCATTCATATAAAATGTGTATCATGTCAGATTGAAAATGATGTAAACGTCACATTAAAATACTAGATAGCCAGCACAAAGGGTGATTGATAGAAGAGGCTCTGTATGTCAGACATAACGGCTGAAGGTTTCTTCAAGACACATCTGTTATCTAATCTCTGCAGAATCCTCAGACAAAGTACATGAATCTGAAATATGAAATCATGAAATCAATTTTAAAAGGGACTTTCTAGCATGTCTGCTTTAAGGCTCTGTATAAGAACAAAATCTATTTTGATCATGACTATTCTCCTGAGGTACAGGAGATAATTGAGAGACCCTTTGGAGCAATATGAAACCAGCTCAGATACCTCACTCAGCTAACATTGCATTGGTTTGCAGCTGTTCTACTGCATCAATTACTGAACTATGGGCCACAGACCTCTAGTGATCCACGGAGCAGTTACTGATTGTGGATAGCTGGAAGGTCACATGATACAGGCTCTTCCTCCTTATTTTCGAGTGGAAACCCGGAGGATGATCCAGCACTGTAGCTTGAACTAGTTACATAAGAGACAACAAGGAGATACTACCCTACTTGCCAGCGCCATCATTAGGATGGCAGCCACCTGCAGGCAATCAGCCAGGAGTTGTCAGAGGGAGAGGAATGTTCAGGAGAGAAGAGCACCAAGCAGCATTTCAGGAGAAAGGAGGGCTAGGCAGCAGATGGACATATGAAGAGTACCAGTGGGAGGAAAGAACAGAATGGAAAGGAAGAGGGACAGGAAAATGAAATGCAAAAAGGGCACCATATTTACTGCATTAAAGACAATTAGATACAAGGAAAGTAATATTTATGTGTAAGAAATTACTGCTGTTGCCTATCAATGTAGCACAATTGCTGATGGACTCATGACAAGGAGGGAACTGGGTTTGTGACCGCAAATTGGAATATGTGCATGAGAATTTCCCTATGTTATGGTCCACACTAGGAACAATTCTGAAAACTACTGCTCTGCTTGAATGTGGGAAACTTACTTATAGATAGTGGTCCCTTTTACAGGCTGAAAGAGAGGAGCGCCAGAGTGCTTATGTTCAAATGTACTTTACCAACAGAAAGAAGTGGAGTTTTCCTCAGAAGTGTTCCTTCTGGGAACAAGTTCCCCACCAGAGCGGTTTATACTGTTTGTTTTCCACTCGAAACCCACAGAGCAATTGAAATGTTTGTTAAAAAGAAAATTAAGCTCAAACTATGTTTCATAGACTCCTAGACTTTAAGGCCAGAAGGGACCATCGTGATTATCTCATCTGACCTTCTGCTCATCGCAGACCATAGACACTCATCCGCCCACTCCTGCAATAGACCCATAACCTCTGGCTGTGTTACTGAAGTCTTCAAATCATGATTTAAAGATTTCAAGTCACAGAGAACGCACCATTTACTCTAGTTTAAACCTGCAAATGACCCATGCTGCAGAGGAAGGTGAAAAATCCCCAGGATCTCTGCCAATCTGACCAGGGGGAACTTCCTTCCTGACCCCAAATATGGCAATCAGTTGACTCTTGAGCATATTGGCAAGACTCTCCAGCCAGACACCTAGGAAATAATTATTTGTAGTAACTCAGAGTCTTCCCCATTTAGTGGCCATTGGGGATGTTTGCTATTAGCAGTCACAGATGGGCCACATGTCATTGTAGGCAACTTCATCATACCATCCTTTCCATACACTTACCAAGCTCAGTCATGAAACAAGTTAGGTTTTTTTTGCCCCCACTACTTCCCTCGGAATGCTGTTGTAGAACTTCACTCCCCTGAAGGTAGAGCCCTTTGTCTAATATGAAGCCTAAATTTGTTGATGGCCAGGTTATATCCATTTGTTCTTGTGTCAGCATTGGCTTTTAACTTAAACAACTCCTCTCCCTCTTTAGTAGTTATCCCTCTGGTGTTTTTATAGAGAGAAATCATCTTCCTCAGCCTTTGTTTGGTTAGGCTAAACAAACCAGGCTCCTCAAGTCTACTCTTGTGAAGTAGGTTTTCCATTCCCTGGATCATCCTAGTAGCCCTTCTCTGCACCTGTTCCAGTTTGAATACATCTTTCTTGAATGTGGGAGACCAGAACTGCACACATTATTCCAAATGAGGTCTCAGCAGTGCCTTGTATAATGGCAATAAAAACTTCCCTATTGCTATTGGAAATACCTCACCTGATGCATCCTAGAATTATATTAGCTTTTTTCACAGCTGCATTATATTGGCAACTCACAATCATCCTGTGATCGACCATTGACCAATACACCCGGATCTTTCTCCTCCTCCTGTCGCTTCCACCTGATACATCCCCAGCTTATAGGAAAAATTTCTTGTTAGTCCTTAAGTGTCTTACCTTGCACTATTAAATTTTATCCCATTTCCACTACTCCAGTTTTCAAGGTCCTCCAGGTCTTGTAAGATATGCCAGTCCTCCTCCATATTGGCAATACCTCCCAACTTTGTGTCTTCTGCAAATTTTATTAGCACCCTCACTTTTTGTGCCAAGGTCATGAATTAAAATGTTAATTAAGACTGATTCCAAAACCAATTCCTGAGACGCTCCACTAGTAACTTCCCTACAGTCTGACATTTCATCTTTCATTATGACCTATTGTAGTCTCTCCTTTAATCTGTGTCCTCAAGCTCTAGCTGAGCAAATGACTAATTTCAAAATGAAATCCACGACTGAAACTGCAGCAGTTGGATTCTTTGAAAAGTGTTTCATTTAAACAATTTATAAACTATTTGAACATAGGCCTGTGTTTCATTCTGAGAACAAAATACCCTTTTAAATGCTTCCATTCTGCCCGCTTGATAGCTTTGGCAACTATCATCTTGAGAGTGATGCTATGGCCAGACTTCACAGCTCGCATGATGGGGATCACCAATTAAAATCATTGATGGCAAGCTATTTTATTATGCATTAAGACATTACAAATGAAGTCCTTACCAGCACCTAGTGCGTTAGAAGGGCAAAGGCATTGTCCTGCCTTCAGTGGAATTTCTGTTCTTCAATTTTAGCAGACAGTTTTTTTCAGAACCATATGTGCTGCAACCATATAGTTGTCAGTTCCTGTAGGGAGACTTAAAGTACACTGCTGAAAATGTTTTCATGAGTACATAGATCTGAAGGACGAAAAACAAAATCTGGCTAGTATTTTCATAAAAGCCAAGGCTGAGATTTTCACAAGTGACTGGTGATTTTGGGGTGCCTTCATTTTTGGTTGCTCAATTTGTCACACTTTAAAAGGACCCAATCTTCAGAAGGCAGATGCTCAGCACTTTAAAAAAAAAAAAGAGAGAAATTAAATGCACAAGCTGGTGTTTCAAGCTGTACACCAAAACAGGAGCACATAAAACCCATAATAACTTTAGAAAGTCTTTGCCAAACAAATCAGGAAGTATTTCCATGCTCATAAGATTTTAATGATGGAGGTGGAGTGAGCATTGATTGATGAAGATAATCTTGCCATGCTCAGTATTTTCCAGATGGGAACTCCACTGTTTCCTTCCCAAAGCTACCAATATCAACCCGCCTGAGAGCTTTGGCACTGCATGGTTGCCTGGTGAAATGTGAACATTTTCTGAAAGTCAAAACTTATAAAAACTCATTTTAAAGGATTTTTCACAACCTCACCATTATGATTGGTGTTCCGCAACCTCCCTGACTATATTTGCACATTGGTATTACCAGAATTGTCCATGAAAGTAGCTGGATTATCCAGGTGCTTCTTCAGTGAAGTAGTATTTTAGTTTTCTAGTTCGCAGTCTTTTGATTATTTCCAGCTTCTTTGCTTAAACCCTGAGGCTATAAAAACAATATTTCAACGTTGAAAAATGATGGAAAATATTATGGTTAGCTTTTTGAAGTGCTGAGTGAAGTCAGCAAACAAACAAAAATCACTATTCAGCCACTGCAAGTTTATTAGTTCTGATTAAACTTGTCCTTTCTGAACTAACAACAATGCCAATCCTCATGACTTCAAAAATGAGACAAACCAAAGAAAAACTAGAAGTTTAGTTGAGATTTAAAAGAAAATTCACAGTTTGGGGTGGTTGAGACTTGATTCCCAACTCTTCCAAGAAGACTTTCTTTCTTCCTATTTGTGAATAAAAATTCAGCCTGAAATAAGCATACACACACGCATGCTTTGAGAGCCGGTGAAAGGAATACCTTTGCTTCCTCCTGCCAGGTACTCCACCTTTCTCTGAGGTGAGCTCTTGTCCCATTCTTACCCTGTGTGACAGGGGTTCTGAGTCAGGAGCTGACTCAGGAACCTGTCACTCTAATCCCCACCAATACAGATTAATTGGGATCTAAGGGGAAGACCAATTAACAAGTAGGGCCACAGCTGAAGGGTTACTTAGAGGGAAAAGCAATCCCAGCAGCTAGGAGCAGATAAATAGAGAGGAAGGAAGCCCTGAAAAGGGGTGCAGAGCCTAAAAGAAAGCAGAGCTTCTTGCAATGCCCCCTTTCCCCCCAGAAGTAAGAGGGGAGCTGACTGGGACTTGTATAGGTGTAAATAGTACTACAGGTGGTAGCCTTATAGATACAGGCCATGCTCCCTCCAGGCCACAGTAACCACCACTGTGTTTTATTATAGTGCTTTAAGGCAAGAAAGACTCACAGGAGACCACTCATTTCATCTTTCTAAGACACTTTCCAATGCCCTCCCCCAGTTGTGCTATTCTTCTCCTGTATGCAGAACACTGCTCTCTTCAGCAGACTCAGTGCCCATCCATCAGTGTCCGGCTGACACCAAGCCACCACACCTCATTGACAATGACAAGACAGAGTAACTTTAAGATCCAATATTTGTCCCTGTAGGCTGGTGGCACAGTCCAGCTGGGGCATCATGACCCTTCCTCAGGCCCAGGCTACGAGGAAGGCCACAGTGCCTTGGTCTACAGGAATAAACTCACGGATTACGAGTGTTTAGCTCCGGCCCCAGATAGGGCAGGCTAGCAATGCAGTCTGTAGCCCTCGGCCCTCAAGCGAGCAGGGCAAGCAAAGTAGTCTATAGCCCCCGGCTCTCAAACAGGGCAGGCAAGCAGTCTGTAGCCCCCGAAACTCAGGCAGGACAGGGAAGCCCAAGCGATCTATATCCCCTGGCCCCCAAGTGGCCCTCAAGCCAGCAGTGCTGGTGCAGTAGTCAATAGCCCTCAGGCTCCCAAACAGGCGGGGCAGGTAAAATAGTCTAGAGCTCCCCGGCCTTGCAGGCAGGTGTGGCTAGTAAAGCTCAGTATCCTCTGCTAGGCAAGTTCAGAGGAAGCCAATCACTCCTGGGGTGGTGGTGGGGGGACACAGGCTCACCCAACTCCACTGCATCCCAGCCCAGGGCCTTATCAATGGCAAAGTGGTTTGCCACTGAGTCAGCGGGGATCCAGCCACAATACACTGACTGGTTTAGCCACTGCCTCAGCCACTCTCTAGTCGGCTGTCCCTGGGCTAGTTACTCCTACCCTGTCCCTGGGTACCTGCAGCCAGGTGTCTCTCTCCAGGTTGCTGGGGTAGACAGCAAGCGGGACCCCCACGAGTCCCTCACCCTCGACTAGCAGCAGGTCCAGAAACTCCTCAGGATCATCAGCAGAGGTCAGCTCCTCCAGATCACAGGGGGTCCTCTGGTACACTAAGATGGATTATAGACAGTCATTCCCTGGTGGACGTCTGGCGTGACCACCATCCGGATGACGTCATCACCTTCACCTATGTCCGGGTGGGGATGATCAGTCATGCCACTCCCGGTTGGACTGCATCTACCTCTCCCGATACCATCTTTCACAGGCCCATTCCTCCAGCATCCAGCCATCCCCATTCTCGGATCACCACTTGGTGACCGTGATGGCCTCTCTCACTGCGGAGAGGCCGGGGCCGGCCTACTGGCACTTTAACAACAGCGTGCTGGAGGACGTGGGCTTCATGGCGTCCTTCTGGGAGTTCTGGCTGGCCTGGTGGGGACAAAGGGCACCTTTCCCTCGGCATGATGCTGGTGGGATGTGAGGTAGGTGCGCGTACCTGGCTCTTCTGCCGCGACTACGCTCAGGGGTCCAGCCGGCAAAGGGATGCAGGGATAGGGCAGCTGGAGCGGGAGGTCTTAGAGCTGGAGAGGTGTCTGGCCACCAGCCCTGAGGATCCATCCCTCTGCGGAACGTGCTGGGAGAAGCAGAAGGAGCTCCAGGCCCTCAAAGACCTTCAGGCTCGGGGTACCTTCATTCGATCCCACATCCATCTCCTTTGGGAAATGGATCACGGCTCCCACTTCATCTACACCTTGGAGAAAAAAAGGGGGGCCTGAAAGCATGTCACTTGCCTTCTGGCGGAGGACGGCACCCTTCTCACACATCCGGCAGAGATGCGCGGAAGGGCCAGGGCCTTCTACATTAGCCTCTTCTCCCTGGATCTGACCAAAGCTGCTGCCTGCAGGATGCTCTGAAATGAACTTCCTGTGATCAGCGCGGGCGACCAGAATTGGCTGGAGCTGCCTCTCACTCTAGCTGAGTTCTCGGAAGCCTTACGCCTCATGCCCACAAACAAATCCCCAGGCATGGATGGGCTGACCATGGAGTTCTACCATATGTTCTGGACGTCCTCAGCCCGGACCTGGCCGCCATCTGGGCCGAGTCATAGGCCAGAAGAGAGCTCCCCCTCTCGTGCAGGTGGGCCATGCTCACCCTGCTGCCCAAGAAGGGGGACCTCCAGACCTTCGGAACTGGCATCCCATCTCGCTCCTCGTCACGGACTATAAAATTGTGGCCAAGGACATCTCGCTGAGGCTGGGGTCCGTGCTGCAGGACGTGGTCCATCCCGACTAGACCTACACTGTCTCGGGCCATACCATCTTCGATAATCTCTACCTGGTCCGGGACCTCTTGGAGCTCAGGTGTAGGGATGGTCTGTCCTTTGCCCTCCTGTCCCTGGACCTCGAGAAGGCATTCGACAGGATGGACCATGGGTATCTCCTGGGCACCCTGCGGACATTCAGCTTCAGGCCCCATTTCGTGGGTTTTCTCCGGGTGCTGTACGCCTCCGCAGAGTGCCTGGTCAAACTTAACTGGACCCTGACCGAACTGGTCAGCTTTGGGTGAGGAGTGCGTCAAGGCTGCCCACTGTCGGGCCAGCTGTACACTTTGGTCATCAAGCCCTTCCTCTGTCTCCTCCAATGGAGTCTGGTATGGTTGGTGCTCTGTGAGCCAGAGCTGAGGCTGGTCCTGTCTGCATATGCCAATGAAGTACTCCTTGTGGTCCAGGACGCGGGTGACCTGACGCGGTTGGAGGCCTGCCTGGCCATCTACTTGGCAGCCTCCTCTGCCTGGGTCATCTGGGTCAAGAGCTCTGGCCTGATGGTAGGGGTCGGGTGGTGGGCGAGCTCCCTCCCACCCGTGCTTCAAGCCATCCGGTGGAGCGTAGGTCCGCTGCTCTGTCTGGGCATTTACTTCTCCGACACCCATCCCACTCCACTGGAGAACTGGCAAGATTTGGTGGGCAGGGTGTCTGAGCGGCTGTGGAGATGGACGGGACTAATCCAGTGCCTGTCCCTTTGGGGGAGTGCACTGGTGCTCAACCAGCTAGTCCTGTCCATGCTCTGGCACCAGCTCAACACCCTGGTCCCTCTCCCGAGACTCCTTGCCCACCTCCAGCATTCAGTACTGGAGTTCTTTTGGCCAGGACTGCACTGGGTCTCTGCGGGGATCCTGAGTTTCCCCCTGGAGGAAGGAGGGCAGGGTCTGTGCTGCCTCCACAGCCAGGTCCACACCTTCCGCCTCCAGGCCCTGCAGAGACTCCTTTATAGTGCAGGTAGTCCGTCGTGGACCCATTTGGCGCACGCCTTCTTCCACCGCCTCCGAGGGCTCCGATGAGACCGGCAGCTCCTTTATCCCCATCCGAGAGATCTTCCACGAGACCTTTCCAAGCTGCCGATCTTCTACCAGGACCTCCTTTGGGCTTGGAGCCTCCAGGCCCCTTGCGGCCACCAAGAGGGGGACCTCCTCATGGAGCCCCTGCTACACAACCCCCAACTCAGTGTGCAGGTGGCAGGCCATGGAGGTTGGTCCTGGCAGGAGTCACCAGGATCAAAGATCTCCTGGACTACGCCCGCGTGGACTGGGTGGGCTGCCTCAGCGCATGGGTCTCTCTACCCTTCGAACCCCTCGGCATGTACTCCAGAAGGTGAGGGCAGCCTTGCCCCCCGCTGCGCCCACCCTCTTCCCGGGTTACAAATAGTACAGTCCCATTGAAGAAAATGGTAAATCTCCCTTTGTCTATAATGGCAGCAGGATTGGACCCTTGCTATATAATTTTAAAAGTGTGTACAATTCCCTTAAAATTATTTTGATCCTGGTCATTTGACAAAAATGTGATATAAATATGGATTTGTGACTAAAGCAGTGGCCTAGAACTCAGATGGTTTGGATTCCAGTCCCAACTCTACCACAGATGTCCTGTGTGACCTTGGGCAAGTCACTTTCTCTGTGCCTCAGGTCCCCATTGTAAAATAAGGACAATACTTTCTTACCTCACAGAGGTATTGTGAGCATAAATTCTTTAATGTATGAAAGATGCTCAAGTTCTACAATGATGGGGGCCTTAGAAGTATCTAGACAGACAAAATGTGGGTGAAATTAAGGGTCTAATTCAGCTAGATTCTTCAGCACATATGTAATCCCATTGATTTCAGTGGGACTATTCACATATTTATACACAGTCCTAAGTATCTTAGTGAACTGAGGCCTAAGAATATATTCAGGTAGGATCATGTGAGTTTGGGTTTTCCCCTCTTTGTTTAAGAAAAGTATAGTGGGTTATCTGTATTATTCCAAGTTTTGAAAAACTAATACATTCTTATTATGTTGTACTTTAGGAATTATAGAAAATGGATTGAAAAATCTAAATTATGTTGTGGACATTTTAAGCTTTGTAAGTTGTACTGTGAAGATGTTCAGAGCAATTTACAATGCAGTCAACCACACAAGTCAAAGTCTTATAGTTAGTCATCCAGGTTAACTGTAGCCACTTACCCTTCACATACCAATCAAATGTGTTATCTCAGCACTCATTCATTCTTACTGCATGAAGCTTAACCTTTTCCATACTTAGTGATGGAAGCAGTTTGGTGTCTGTCCCACATGAATCAGAATTATAGACAGTCTATTGTGCACCCAAAAGATAGATAAAGGTCTAGGATTTCTTTTGGTTATTTTCTGCTGATCAGCGTCATCACTCTGGGAACCTTTTGCTGTCAAGCCAACATTCCTTTTGTTCTTCTATAAATAAGTCTATTCTCAAGTCTACAGTTCCTCTTAGATTTTTGAAGAAGATATTTTTAATATTCAGGGTGAGTTACTATTCACTAGGATTCCTTTGCGTTACCACGTGAAAATCTAATGCTGTACAATTTTTTAATCAACTCTAACTCTTTTAGCTCTTGGTTCACAGAAACTTAAGATAGTTATGTCTCACTTGTGACTTATATAGCTGAGGTTCAGAGGACAGTGGCTGGAAGCCCTAGGCATTACATTTGTCTAAGGCAGAGACAGGAACAGTGCCTCTGTGGGATTGGAGGAAGTACACTCAGAAATAGTTTTTAGTACCATTTTTCAACATTTGTCTACTTTATTGTAGATGTTAGGTGAGGGCTTGGTCCTAAAGATTGCCAACACTAGTAACTGGTTCAGCTGAGCCAAGAGACTACAATTAACAGGATAGCGGGTGTAGTGAGCTAATTAGGAGCTCCCTTGTACCTTCTACAATCTCTCTTCCCTCTCATGCTTGTTTGAGAGCATTATTTCAATTGAATATGTCTGGAGTTCATAAAGATTTTTTTTCTTCCATTTAAGTGTCATGGTAACTCTATATCGTCAACCTTAACACTTGGATGTACATGTTACAACGCTAGTGTTTTCACTATATGATTCCCCCAGCTCTGGAGATTGTAACATAGTATTTTGCAAGTAATACAATAGATTAGTTTGGAAAGAAATTGTGCATGGCTTTCTACATGGCTCTTGCAGTAAGACTGTAAATTAGCTGAGTTGTATACTGTGCGTTTTAAAACTACCTTTTCTATGCATGTGTTGATTTTCATCATGATGGTCAATGTGCTAGTTCCTACAGTAAACCATCATTTAAACTAGTGGAACTTAACTGGTGTTGCAGGTGAGTATATGTTGTAATGAAAGTCTCTGCCGTTTTACACGTGCACAGAAGAAGGTGGTCTAAAAAACGGTGAAGCCCATTTAAGTCAATGGGAGTCTTTCCTTTGAATTCAGTGGGTTTTGGATCAGGCCTGTATAGCATCCTTCATCAGTGGAGCTCAAAGCAGTTGACAAACATTATTTCAGTGTGGTTTGCAGTGTCCCTGTGAGGTAGGAAAATGGATAGAGATTGCTTCATCCTGTATTGAAATCATCTTAGGGCAAAGGAACAGAACACAGTGATTGTAGAATGGAATGACACTATACAACAGTCTGTCCGGGAATTAAGAATGCTGCAGACCACTGAAAATTCAGGAGGGCTTAGATAGGTAGAATGTTATTCCTTGAGTATCCTTTGACTCCCCCACTGTGATTCTTCACTAAATCTTCCTACCCTGTTCCCACCCCATCCAAAAGTGGATAAAGTGGACTTTGAAGCGTCAATGACTTCGGGCAGGTCTACACTGCCGGCAAAATTCGATAGCAGTCGACAGGAGTTATGCAAGCTATACAGAGTAGCTCGCGTAACACCCATCAACTTCATAACTTCCCTTTAGCACGCCATCTCCACTGTGCTGCACTGACAGGAAATGCGTTCCTTTTCTTGGTTTTATTAGATCAACTTCTGAATCGATTGAACATGTCTTCACTGCTGCTCATTCAAACCGGAAAAGTTGATATGATGGTGGCAAATTTGCCACCGTCAGTGTGTACATAGCTTTCAATTGTAGTCATAGACTTTAAAGCCAGAAGAGACCATCATCATCATCTAGTCTGACCTCCTGTGTATTGCAGGCCACAGAACATCACCCATCCACTCCCATAATAAACCCATAACCACTAGCTTCCCCCAGAGGAAGTTTTGCAGTTGATAGGTAGCTGCACGACCCCAACCCGCTGAGTCTTATGCTGTCCACAGGCCTTTAAAGGCAACATAAGGAGACTTTGTGAATTCACAGAACCTCCTGAATTTTATGAGTGGAAAACCACATTGGTGAACTTAAACTGGAGAGTAGTAATAACTGATGGCTTTGAAATAGAGCTGGCTGTCAAGAGGACGATAGGCTACTGGGCCAAAAGCTGACCTCAAGTGTAATTGGAGAGGGAAAGCAGGGAGGACAAAGTGAAAGCACATAAGAAAATCAGTTGCATGCTGAATAGAGGTGTCTGAAAGAAACATAAGACTCATTAATTTATTTTTAAAAATGAATATTGGAGAGAGATATCAGATTCAATAGGCAACCTGGAAGCAGATACTAACTTCATCCAGAACCAACATTAGCTTTGATGTAAATAATCTTAGAGGATTAGTCTACATTACTTTGCAGGCTTCTGCATGTTCCATTGGCATGTGCCAAGATGTTGTATATTTCACAAGGAACTGGAAATCCCCATGCTATCCCACACTGAAAGATCAGCTTGAGGACATTTTATACTGTCGAATTAAAACGTTCTTTGTAAAAATAGAAAAGTGTCATGACACATTAACTTTTGTGACCCCTGGAAATCATTTACTAATATAAAAGGAAAGAACTCTTGAGAAAATACAAAAATCTTCAGAAGGCTACAACAACATGAAATATTGTTGATATAAAACCCAGCCTTGTTTGCTTGATTATGTTTAAATTTTCAAACAAAAATAGTGTAATATTATTTGTACAATCTCTGCTTAAAATTTTGAAAAGATCAACAATAAATTGTTTTGTTACACAACTGCAAGAAGTCTTATTTCAATACAGAAGTAACTGCATAAATTCTCTGGCTTGTAATACAGGAGGTCAGATTAGATGATCTCATGTTCCTTTCTGGCCTTAACCACGATGACGCTATTCAATTCCACATTTTGGAGTTAGATAGAATACAACAGCCTTTCATCTCTGGAATTGTTTTGTTCATAAGTGAAAATGAGTTTACAAATTTCAACATAGACTTTAGCTTAGTTAGCATCTGTGTACATCAAAAAACTTAGCACTAATGGCAATATACAGCCTGGAGTTACTATTAATAGTATTAGTAAATTGATAGAACTGCATGAGGAATCCTGAGAGTATTTATCAGGTTCCAACCCAATGCTGTTAGTTCCTTGTTTTCTTGAGAACAAAATGTATCCATATGGGTAAAATTCTAGCCCCACTGAAGTCAATAGCAAAACTCTCATTGATTTCAGTAGGATCAGGATTTCACCCTGGTTGTTTAATACACACACACATATCCATCAAATAATGAGTTAGATCATCACTTGGTGCTAACTGAGGAAGTTCCATTTAACTTTGAATGGAACTTTGATTTGGACCAATGGGGATCTGGAATATTCATATTTGAAATTCTTATAGATTTCCATATAGGTAAAAATTAAAGCTTCCGTGTGGCTAACATATCCTATGCATTGTTATAGATAATGAAGTGCAAAGCAGACATAGTCACTGTATTATACTCTAACTTTTCCATCATATCATTCTAACATCAACTGTTTTGCATGATATACTGCGTATATTTAGATCTAATGTCATTAGTGCTGCTCACTTGAAAGGAAATAGAGGGTATCAACTTACAATCTGAGATCATGTGCATGAAAGTTAGGAACCATGCATTTTGAGATTTTAAAAGTCCCTCAATCTATGTTTGAAAAATTGGTTTGAGCTGATGAACTTTTCTTCCTCTAATGTTAAACTCATGTTCACTGCTCATCAGTCATGATTAAATTAAAAGGGGAAATTATCTACTATGTAAAGACTTAGAAGAGCCCTCCCCACAAAATCAGGAAGTGCAAAAGTGTTTGCCTTATTGTAAACATGGGGTGAATATTTAGTGCATTTATTTTTCATTTTAATTTCTCTCTCCCCTTCTCTGCTGTTTTCCACAATCTCTCCATGTGTTTTTCTACCCTGTCCACTTGTTACTCCAGTTTTGCATAATGTTTCTCTCTGCCACCCACTCAGCTCCCTTTTCCTCTCATAATCTTTCCTAAACAGAATGTGAACCCTTTAACTGTTCAGTTCAAGATGAATTTTCTAACCTGTACTCTCCAAGTGTGTTCAGAATTCTCCATCCCTACTGGTAACAGGTACCAAGTCACTAAATGTCCTGCTTCTTCTGCAATAGAACTTAAATTGATTTCCTATATTTGCTTTTTGTGCTTCTGGAAATTGTTTGTCACTTTGAATAACAAATAAGGTGGATCAATCCCCATTGCTAAAATTGATATGTACATATCTTTTATACATTTTTGAACCTCACTGGTGGCATGCCAGGAGAAGCATGAAATAAAATTGCACCCTGGAGCTATAATTTCACTGAAAAGTTATCCTGTATCTAACTGCAGTCCAAGTCCCTGAACACATCACACAAAACCAGCTAAATATAATCTCCTAGAGAATTTCCTATCTAGGTTTGCACCACAAGGCTATTTTGAGGTCCATGAATGATGTGTTTGTGTAGTAAAGTGTCTGCTCAGTTGGTTTATCTAAAACAGAATCCACATGCCAAGCATCTTCAGGTCCTCTGAATCCTGCACATGGCTCTTGGATTGATCTGTGCTCTTCTTGAATAGTGGAGGGGTCAGAACAAATGTCCCTGGCAGAGTGAGAACATTTGGAATTTATTTTCCAACCCACCTGACCAAAACATATGCACACGATCCTCATTCAGGATATGGTGAGTGAGCTATCTGGAATGGCTACCTCTCACAGAAACCAGGGCACAGAGGATGCTTCTGCACTAAGCCTATGACCCTTCACTGTGTCCACACCTCCTATAATAAGGGCTGTAAGAGAGGTAATGTCAAGCCATTTTACTGGTTCTGAACCACCAATGGAATCATCCTACATCTTCCCACCCTTTTCTGCATCAGGCAGCTGAGCTCTCCAGATAGAGACCGATATGTACTCTGCAGTGACCCAATCACCTCCCTGAGATCCCTTTAGTAAGGAGTATGATTCTGCACTGCTTCCAGTGGAAAACTGTGGTTTAATTGCAATTTCATTCTTAATATATTTGAACCGTGCTTTAAAAAGGATTTTTCATATTCTGCACTACACAGACTAAATAGAAAGTTGTGAGGGAACAAAAGAGTTTGAAAAGAGGCTTCAGAAAAGCGAACTGATGGGCAGGATTCCCTGGGAGGCTAATATGAGGGGGAAAGGAACCCAAGAGAGCTGGCTGTATTTTAAAGAGACCTTATTCAGGGCACAGGAGCAAACCATCCCGATGTGCAGAAAGAATAGCAAATATGGTAGGCGTCCAGCTTGGCTTAACAAAGATGTCCTTGGCGAACTTAAACGCAAAAAAGAAGCTTACAAGAAGTGGAAGCTTGGTCAGATGACTAGGGAGGAGTATAAAAACACTGCTCAAACATGCAGGAATGAAATCAGGAAGGCCAAAGCGTAATTGGAGTTGCAGCTAGCAAGGGACGTGAAGGGGAACAAGAAAGGTTTCTACAGGCATGTTGCCAACAAGAGAAAGATTAGGGAAAGTGTGGGCCCCTTAGAGAATGAGGGAGGCAACCTAGTGACGGAGGATGTGGAGAAAGCTGAGGTACTCAATGCCTTTTTTGCCTCTGTCTTCACAGACAAGATTAGCTCCCAGACTACTGTACTGGGTGGCACAGAATGGGAAGGAGGCGAACATCCTGCAGTGCTGAAGGAACGGGTCCAAGACTATTTAGAAGGATTAGACATACACAAGTCCATGGGGCCGGATGCAATGCACCCGAGGGTGCTGAGGGAGTTGGCTGAGGTGATTTCAGAGCCATTGGCTATTGTCTTTGAAAGCTCGTGGCAACAGGGGGAGGTCTCTGAGGACTGGAAAAAAGCAAATATAGTGCCCATCTTCAAAAAAGGGAGGAAAGAGGATCCAGGGAACTACAGACCGGTCAGCCTCACTTCAATCCCTGGAAAAATCATGGAGCAGGTCCTTAAGGAATCCATTTTAAGGCACTCGGAAGAGAGGAAGGTGATCAGGAACAGTCAACACGGATTCACCAAGGGAAAGTCATGCCTGACCAACCTGATTGCTTTCTATGATGAGGTGACTGGCTCTGTGGATGTAGGGAAGGCAGTGGATGTGATATACCATATCTCCCCATGTATAAGACGCACCTCTTTTCGAAAAATTTGGGGTCTAAAAACTGGGTGCGTCTTATACAGTGGTAGTTACCGGTGATGTACCGTAATACATTTATTTTCAAATTTCAGGCCCCAAAATTAAGGTGCGTCTCATACATGGGAGCATCTTATACATGGGGAAATACGGTACCTTGACTTTCGCAAAGCTTTTGATACTGTCTCTCACAGTATTCTTATCAGCAAGTTAAAGAAATATGGGTTGGATGAATGGACTATAAAATGGATAGAGAACTGGCTAGAGCATAGGGCTCAACAAGTAGTGATCAATGGCTCCATGTCTAGCTGGCAACCGGTCACAAGCGGAGTTCCCCAGGGGTCGGTCCTGGGGCCGGTTTTGTTCAACATCTTCATTAATGATCTGGAGGATGGGGTAGATTGCACCCTTAGCAAGTTTGCGGATGACACTAAGCTGGGGGGAGTGGTACATACCCTGGAAGGTAGGAATAGGATACAGAGTGACCTAAACAAACTGGAGGATTGGGCCAAAAGAAATCTAATGAGGTTCAACAAAGAAAAGTGCAGAGTCCTGCACTTAGGAAGGAAGAATCCCATGCACAGGTATAGACTGGGTACCGACGAGCTAGGCAGCAGCTCTGCAGAAAAGGACCTGGGGGTAACAGTGGATAAAAAGCTGGATATGAGTCAGCAGTGTGCCCTGGTTGTCAAGAAGGCTAATGGCATATTGGGCTGCATTAGGAGGGGCATTGCCAGCAGGACGCGGAAAGTAATTATTCCCCTCTATTCGGCATTGGTGAGGCCGCATTTAGAATATTGTGTCCAGTTTTGGGCCCCCCACTACAAAAAGGATGTGGACAAGTTGGAGAGAGTACAGCGAGGGCAACAAAAATGATTAGGGGGCTGGAGCACAGGACTTATGAGGAGAGGCTGAGGGAACTGGGCTTGTTTAGTCTGCAAAAGAGAAGAATGAGGGGGGATTTGATAGCGGCCTTTAACTACCTGAAAGGGGGTTCCAGGGAGGATGGGGCTAGGCTGTTCTCGGTGGTGGCAGATGACAGAAAAAGGAGCAACGGTCTCAAGTTGCAGGGTGGGAAGTCTAGGTTGGACATTAGGAAAAAGTTTTTCACTAGGAGAGTGGTGAAGCACTGGAATGGGTTACCTAGAGAGGTGGTGGAATCTCCATCTTTAGAAATTTTTAAGCTGAGGCTTGACAAAGCCCTGGCTGGGATGATATAGCTGAGGTTAGTCCTGCTTTGAGCAGGGGGTTGGACTAGATGACCTCCTGAGGTCCCTTCCAACTCTAATATTCTATGATTCTATTCTATGATTCTATTCTATGATTCTACTCATACAAAAAGTGCACACCTCCACCTTCCATCCAGACAGGATTAAATAGTCTCTAATACATCCTGTTGCCCTTTCTACCACTCTTACTAATTCAGAACACCAGAAGTGATACCTGTTTTGGGAGCACAGGCAACATGATTACAAAGAAATCTTAGGGTGCTAACTGAAGCAGTGCTTTCACAGCTGTATTGTGTTTCCTTTTATTAAAACAATCTAAGGCCAGTTAAAACTGATTTTTAAAAGTTAAGTGTAACTGGAAAAGACTATTTCCTAAAGAAAGTTAGATCATATACTATGGTGCATATGGAAAAGGGACTGAATTTATTTTGGTGTTTTGGGTTGCTCAAAAAGGAACAATTCCCGTTAGCCTTATGGAGTCCTGATCCCCGTAACACATTTAACAGATGTCTTATATTAGAAACAGAATGCCCTTGTCATGCTGTCTGGAGTGGCTCATGATCACGAGTTCCTGCCTCAGGACAGACTGTCAAAAACAGGGCAGACACCTGAAATTGGTGGCATGTTCTATAATTAGATTTCACCAAGCCAGCAACAAATGTGAACTCCTGCATCACTGTAACAGTCTTACCATGTAGTCACAGACAGTCCCCTTAGACTCTGCTGTCAATCTTGCCACCCAGGCAAGCTGGACTTAGTGATAATGGCCACTTACATCAAAAATCACAAAATATTCAGGTTGCTTCTAGTCCCAAGAGACCAGTCACTTAGTACAGATCAATTTGTATCTTAGATCCCATATCAAAGATAACACCTGCAGCCAGTCCTGAATAAACTAACTTAAAGGTTTATTAACTAGGAAAAAGAAATGAGTTATTTACAGGTTAAAGCAAGCAAACGTGTACACACAAATTAGTTGTAATCTAAATCCAAAGAGTGACAGTTATAGTGATCTGTCCATTGAAAATGTCTTTCAGGGCAGACCCAGGGATAACCGCTGGGGATCTCTGTTTCAGTTTAGTGTGTCTGACTCTTTGAGAGTTTAACCAGCAAAGAGATGGATAATTCTCCAGTGTCTTTGTTTAATTTCCTTCATCTGGCCTCTAAGTCCATAGTATGAGCTTTCTTGCACATAGCATTTCCAAGGTGTGAGACAGCCTTCACAATCCTTTCTATTGTGATGTTCCTCGATGGTCCATCTGATTTTGATAGTTCTTCTGGATGGGCAGCAGGGGGGAACACTCTTCCCATATGAGTTCACAAGTTTAGAGCAAATGTTTGCAAAGTTATAAAGCAAAATTTACATATTCCTTATAGCATATTCCATAGAGACATTACAAATAAGATTAACGTACAAACCTTCTACAGAGTCTAAACACCAGATACATTCTTATAAGACTAATCCCTATTTTGAGCAACACTAACACATAAGTGAACTGGTCTGGTCTCCAGCTATGAGTTTGTCAGTTCTTAGCTAATGCCTGCAGCGTTGGCAAGAGCTGGCACTTGGCCTGCCAAGCTTCACAGAACCTCGATGGTGCAAGTCCTTTCTAAGTCAGCAAAGATGAACGTGTAAAGGGTGCAGATGCTTTTGCTAGGAGTTCACCTGCTATCTTACTATAGACATGTATTAAGAATTTGCACTAGAAACACGTGAAGAAAATAAACTTAAATAAAAAATTCTTCCTCTAAGATGACATTTACTTTGAAAGAAGTAAATGCATTATTTAATATGGCTATTTTGTGGTGTTGGTAAACATGTTCATTTAGTAAACTGAAAATGTAATCTAACAGAAAAATTCCATGAAAAGGTCATTTTTGTTTTGTTTCGTTTCACTTTTAGATAAATGGAAGTTTGGGTTTTTTAATAGGTTTAGGCTCTGATTCAGCAAGGTATCTAACTTGAAGAATGGGAGTACTTCACAACAATTGGCTTCAGCTGGACTACTTCCATATTTGAAGTTACGCACATGCTTCAGTACATTGCTCTTTTAGGCCCCTATTCCATAGGTGTGAGCATGCAGCTAGATAGTATAAAAGAATGCACTCACCATTGATATACTCCATTGCAACTATATATAGCACGGCAGAATTTCCTGGTGTAGTGCCACATCAGCACCCACTCCAGTGGTCTGCCTCTTCTTGGGACTCAGTCCTCTGGCCAATCACTTTAAAGTCTCACCCGTTCCAGGATAACCAAAGATCCAACAAACAGTAGCCCAAAACCTCAAGCACAAGTCCCAGCTCAACAGTTCTTCCACCCCTGATCTCTGGAGTCTTTGCACCATTTTCCCAATGATCAGCAAGGGAACCCAGGCCGTCCCTCTTCTCTGGGTTCCAGCAGTGGATCACTGTAATAACCATGCAAAGTTTGTATATTCCGGCCCCCTGCTTCCTTCCTGGGCTTCTCTGTACCTCAGCCTGTCTGCAGGCCTTTTCCTGGGCTCACTGTGTATCTGCATTCCTCTCAGGCTTTACCCTTCCTTTATTGCCATGGCTTACAAGATTTCTCCCTGGAGTTCTCCAACAAATCCCAAAGCAGAAGTACAAACTTAAAACCACTTCCACCCTTCCCAGGCTCAAACATTAGCCACTCACAAGTCCTCCCCATTTCACTGCTTCTCAGCTGAAGACTTCCAAGCTGCCTCTCTGGAGTCTTGCCCTTATTTTGAAACCCACCACAGGAGCTAACAGCTCTCCTGTTGCTTTTTCCAGTTTTTTTTCCTGACATCTATCATGCTATTTCCAGAGACCAGGCCATCCCCACTATCTCTTTTCTCAATCTTTCTCTAACTGAGGTTTCTCAGTCCTCAAGGAAACCTGATTCCTTTCCAGGGGATCACCTAATTTAGATCCTTACAGAATCATAGAAATGTAGAGCTGGAACCTCAATAGGTCATCAAGTCCAACCCCCTGCAACGAGGCAGGACCAAGTAATCCTAGAACATCCCTCACAGGTATTTGTCTAACCTGTACTTAAAAACCTCCAGTGATAGGAATTCCACAGCTTTCCTTGGAAGCCTATTCTAGAGCTTAATTATCCTATTGTTAGAGAGATTTTCCTTATATCTAACTTAAATCTCTCTTGCTGCAGATTAAGCCCATTACTTCTTCTCTTGCCTTCAGTAAACAGAGAACAATTGATCCCCATCCTCTTTATAAAAGCTTTGTGAAGCCTGTGATCAGGTCCCCCAGTCCGTCTTCTTTTTTCAAAACTGAACATGCCCAGTTTATTTAACCTTTCCTCATAGGTTAGATTTTCTAAACCTTTTATCATTTTTATTGCTCTCCTCTGAACTCTTCAATTTATCCACATCTCTCCTAAAGTGAGGCACCCAGAATTGGGCATCATACTCCAGCCTCACCAGTTCGGTGTAAAGTGGGACAATTACCTCCTGTGTCTTACATATGACACTCCTGTTGATCCAGAATGATTTTATCATTATAATATCCAGAATGATATTAGCTTTTTTTTCAACTGCATCACATTGTTGACTCATATTCAATTTGTGATCCACTATAATCCCCAGAATCTTTTTCAGCTGTACTACCACCCAGTAATAACCATGTTATTATCCATTTACAAATTCCGTTTGTAGTTATACATTTGATTTTTCCTTCATAAGTATAGTACTTTGCACTTTTCTTCATTAAATTTCATCTTGTTGATTTCAGACCAGTTCTCTAATTTGTCAAGGTTGTTTTAAATTCTAATCCTGTCCACCAAAGTGCTTGCAGGTTGGTGTGATCTGCAGATTTTATAAGCAAACTCTCCACTCCATTATCCAAGTCATTATTGAAAATATTGAATAGTACTGGACCCAAGGCTGACCCCTGCAGGTCCCACTAAATACACATGAACCATTGACAACTACTCTTTGAATATGGGCTTTCAACTCATTGTGCCCCACTTTATAGTAATTTCATCTAGACCACATGTTCCTAGTTTGTTTATGAGAATGTCATGTGGGACTGTAACAAGGCGCTGTGGCCTTCCTCAGAGCCTGGGCCCAAGGAAGGGTCGCAACGCCCCTACTGGACAGAACCAGGCCCTGCAGTCAAGGGGAAGCTGGTGCTGGAGATAGATGTGACTCCCCAGAAGCTGTGGCCTAGACCTGACCCAGCCTCAGAGGCTGTTTAGAGCTACTGCCTCACCGACCAGGGTTCCAAAGCCTGCCCAGATTGCTGGGCCTGAGTGACTGGAGAGGGCCGCCTGACCTTAGTAGCTGGGAGCAGCTACCCGAGCCTGCTGGGTGAGAGAACCCCCTGAGGCCGGCCCTGACCTGGAGGAGCTGCCTGATGTGGAGGACCCACTGGAGTGGACTGAACCTTGTGGACCGGAGAAACCCCTGGGGCCCTGTGACCTGGAGGAGCTACCTTCTGCAGATGACCCTGAGGAGTTTCCAGACCTGCTGCCGGTCGACGGTGAGGGACTCGCAGGAAGCCTGCTTGTTGTCTCCCCGAGTGACCTGGAAGGAGATACGTGGATGCGGGTGGATTGGGTGGGACAAAGTAGCCCAGGGACAGCCAACTGTGGCTGAGCGTGACTGAGTCAGTCAGCGTGTTGTGGCTGGATCCCCGCTGACTCTGTGGCAAACCACTTTGCCACTGATAGGGCCCTGGGCTGGGACACAGTGGAGTCGGGTGGGCCTGCGTCCCCCTCCCCCCTTCCCTCACCCTCCCAGGAGTGCTTTGCATCCTCTGCACGGCTGGCCAGAGGACCCCGAGCTTTGTCAGCCCGACTGACTGTAAGGGCGGGGGCGATAGACCACTGTACCTGCCCTGCCCACTTGAGGGCTGGAGGCTGTTGCTTGCTGGTCAGCCCTGCCTGGTTTGAGGGCTGGGATCTGTACACTGTGCATCTTTGCCCGCCATGCCCTGTCTGCGGCCTGGGGGCACCAGACTACTCACCCTCCCCGCCCTGTTTGAGGGCCGGGGGCCATAGGACCTTTGTACTCTCCAGCCCCGCTTGCAAGCCGGGGGCAATAAACTGCTGGCCTACCCCACCTGTTGGAAGGCCGGGGGTCGTGGACCCCTTACTAGCCCTGCCCTACGTGAGGGCCAGGGGGCTACAGACTGCCAGGGAAACCCACCCCGCCTGGGAGCTGGGGCTACAGACTCATGAACAGGGAGCTTATTCCTCTCAACAAAGATGCTGTGGCCTTCCTCAGAGTCTGGGTCCGAGGAAGGGTTGCAATGGCCCCGCCTAGACCATGCCACCAGCCTACAAGGACTATATCAAAACCCTACTAAAACAAGATATATCCTGTCTACTGCTTCCACCCCCATTAGGCCAGTAAATCTGTCAAAGAAAGAAATTCGGTTTGGTTTATCATGATTTGTTTTTATCAAATCTATGCTAGCTATTCTTTATAATCCTGCTGTCCTCTAGGTGCTGACAAATTGATTGTTTAATTATTTTTCCAATATCTTTCCACATATTGAAGTTAGTTGGCTGGTTTATAATTCCTTGGGTCCTCTTTGTTCCCCTTTTTAAAGATAGCACTAAGTTTGCCATTGTCCAATCCTCTAGGACCTCACCTGTCCTCCATGAGTTCTCAAAGGTAATTGCTAATGGTTCCAAGATTGCTTCAGCTAGTTCCTTAAGTACCCTAGGATGAATTTCATCAGGGCCTGCTGACTTCAATACACCTAGCTTATCTAAATATTCTTTAACCTATTATTTCCCTATTTTGGCTTATGTTCCTTCCCCTTTGTTAATATTAATTGTGTTGAGTATCTGTCACCATTAACCTTTTAAGTGAAAACTGAAGCAAAATAGGCAGCCTTCTTGATGTCATCGGTTATTAGCTTTCCTTTCCCACTGAGTAGAGGACCTACACTTTCCTTCATCATTGTCTTGCTCTTAATGTATTTATAGAAATTCTTCTTATTGCCTGTTAATTCCATTGCGAGGTGTAACTCATTTTGTGCCTTAGCCTTTCTAATATTGTCCCTACATGCTTGTGCTCTTCTTTTATACTCCTCGTTAGCAATTAATCCATGTAGGATTTCTTTTTGCTTTTCAAGTCTTTAAAGAGCTCATGATGGAGTCATAATGGTCTCTTACTCTTCTCTCCTATCTTTGCTGTGCAGTTTGCAGTTGTGCCTTTCATATTGTCCCTTTGACAAACTGCCAGCCCTCCTAAACTCCTTTTTCCCTTAATTTTTCTTCCCATGGAACCTTATCTGCCAGTTCTCAGTCTGATAAATTCTGCGGTTTTTCCATTGCTCGGATTCTGCTATTCTCACTCCCTCCTTTTCTTACATACATGAAATCTATCATTTCACAGTCACTTTCACAAATTGCTTTCCACCTTTGGATTCACTACCAGTTCCCCCCTGTTGGTCAGAATCAAATTTAAAATGGCTGCCTCCAAGGCTACTTCCTTCTAAAACAAAAAGTTGTCCTTAATACATTCCAAGACGTAATTGGAAATTTTGTGGTTGCCATATTTCTTTACCAACAGACATCAGGGTAGTTAAAGTTTCCCCATTACTACCAGGTCTTGAGTTTTGGATATTTCTGTTATTTGTTCAAGATATGCCTCATCCACCTCCTTTTCCTGATTTGGTGGTCTCTAGCAGACCCCTACCATTGTGTCACCCCTATTTTTTTACCACATTTATCTTTACCCAGAGATTTTCAACTGGTCTGCCTCTCACCTTCTTTTGGACCTCATAACAAATGTATATATTCTGTGTGTATAGTACAACCCTTCCTCCCTTTTTCATGAAGGATAGGCAAGAAAAAAAGCTATACCCCTCTAGACGAATATTCCAGTCATGAGATTTATGTCACTGTCTCTGTGATGTCAATTAAGTCATACTTTAGCTTCTGTACTTAATACCTCTTCAGGTTCCAGCAGATATGTTAATTGGCCTCTCAGGCCCCTGACTTCCTGTGGCTGAGAGGAAGTTGATAATGGAGGAATCTGTGGGCTCTACAGCTTCTACTGAACCTCCTGCTCTGCAGGTGACGTCAGTGTTACAGCATAGCCCAAGTGCTGCACAGAAGGAGCTGAGAGACCATTGAGACAAAGGGGCTGGAGGAGGCCCAAGGGAATTGGAGGATGAGGGAGAGAGAATGGTGTTCCTTTTAGGGGGGGTCTACAGTGGTTTGGAGCAAGAGGATACAGTGAGGACCCTGGAGTGCCTGATGGTTTTGGAGGACTCTCTGGATCCCCACCGGGGATGTAGTAGCTGTGGGGGAGGAGTCTGGAGAGTAAAGGAAAGCAAGATACTAGCAGAGTGGTGGCTGGAATTGGGGCATGGCAGATAAAGCCTTGAGCAGGGGAGAGGGAGTGTCCCTAGCATAGACCTGATAGCGGGTAAGGGCCACTGAGCAGCCAAAGGGAGCTGTTGCTAATATGGGGCAATCAAAACTCACTCTATTGGAGGGAAATGGTACGGTGGTGTTCCTATGGGGACTTCCAGTATGTGTTCTTGGGGCTGTTGAGTGTGAAATCTCAGGAATAGTGAAAGGAGAGATTGGTGCGGTAACATTGGTGGGCATGAGGAGCAAGGGAGGGCTATAGTGGCTTTTCCTTTGAGCCTTGGAGCTGGAGACACCAGCAGAGGAAAGTGGCAGCATGGCAGCGGGGTACTGGAGATTGAATAGGGAACTGCACTGCGTCATCCTTTCTCTCTTTTTCTCCTCAAAGGGACGTGATTATGATAAAGAGGTGGAAAGCATGGCAGGTGTCTTGAGAAGTTCAATGGAAAATCAGATAAGGAAGGAGAGGAAAGGAGACATGGAGGGAGCAGTCAGACTCTGCTGTCCTGCTCTGCGTTCCAAAATTCCCCAAAAAGATGGGCCAAACAACTGCAGACATTGACAGGGCCATTGCCCATGCCAACTGGCACTCAGCAGTCTTTGCCAAACTGGAACCCCAGAAGCAGCAAATAGAGCAGAATCGATGGCTGCACAGCCACCTAGGGGAAAAAAGCCAATGCTTTAAGGTTTACAGACTGGTGCAATGATGGCTGGCAGACAACCCTTTGATTCTGATGCTGCCACTACACATGGCAATGTAAAGGAAAGAGGTGGGCTAAAGTTGGGTTTGGGGGTGTGAGAGGTTAGGGGAGTGGGTTGGGGTGAATGAGTGGGAGCCACAAGGTGGAAATGGGCAGAGAAATACATAGTGTGGTTACAGAACACAGCTGTGGATCACTCTATGCCAGAAAGCACTTTGATATTGAAGGGTATGTGATTCTCTCCAGTGGACCTTTAACCAGTAATCCAGCCAGGGAAATTGATTTGTGTCTCTGGTCAAATGAGCTAATAAAAGAGGTTTTGGAGGGCAAATGCAAAGGAGCAGGGTAAGAGGGAATAGCAACGGGTGGTGGAGGGTCCCCTGATGACACTGGAGATTAAAAAGGCCACTATCCTATTTTGTAACCATCTATAGTTCCCTATGAGTTGATAATAGACTGGCTGAGCAGAGAGGCAACTCTGAGCCGAGAGAGAGAATCCTGAGTCGACTGAGGATTTGGATGGGGAAATGTATGCTTATGGTGCATTTGTCCAGATCCTGGTACAACAATCACATTCTGCATTTGCCCTGCACTTTCATGATAGCAGAAGAATGGGACTATATCAGTTGTGGTTCTGTCCCACACCTGTCACAAGTGGAGGGGCTTCTGATCATTTTGCTGTGTCTTGCCATCTGCTGCAACGTAACCACTGTGGGCAGTTGGGCCATTTGGCAGCTGTTTGCCCATGTTATACCAGATGTGCATGGTGTGGGAACTGGGGGCACAGAGAGGAGGCATTTGCCAAGAGAGCACACCAAGGTGAGTAGTATGCTGCTAGGGGGAAACAGGTGGATGGTGGTGCATGGACAAAGATGGTAGGAGTTAGGCTCAGGAAACTGCAGAAAACAACAGCAGCAGCCACAACCGCAGAGGGGGAGAAAGCGAAAGCAAAAGGGTATCCCTGGCATGGGAGTGGAGAAGTCCCAGAGCATCACAGCTGACGAAGGATGATGAAGGGAAAAGATTTGTAACCTCTGAGTTGGCTATGGTGAGCAAGGGCAACAGTCCTAACCTCTCATGTCCTTTGATAAGGGAGGTGGGGACTGAGGGAGAAACGATGGAGCCCTCTCCATGTCCAATGCCTGGCGAGAGTAGGTCAGTGACGGGGGGGTCACTATGCAGGACTCTGGGCTGGCATAGGATTTGCAACTGGCCTTCCTTCCCTGTAGCTTCTACCATTTCATTGCTCTAACTTTAGGAAGTAGGCTTGCTCCAATCCGTTAGGCAGAGGAAATGGAGGCCCAGGAGGCAGCTAAGGTATTTATGGATGCCAATTCTGCAAAAACTCATAGAATACATCTACACAGCATTTTGTAACATGAAAAATCGAGCCTCCCAGCCTGGGTCAATAGACTTGGGGTAAGGAGGCTTGTGCTAGTGCTCTAAAACTAGTTGTTTAGACAGTGCTTTGAAGTTGCAGCCCAGGGTGGAGCTCAGGCACTGAAGTGTAGGGAGCAGGATGGGCTTCAAATGCCGAGCTCTAGCCGAAACCTCAACTTCAAAGCGCTCTCTTCATGGCTATTTTCAAAGTGCTTGAATGTGCCCTGCAGGCCCAAGTCTGCCAACCTGGGCTGAGAGGCTCACTGTTGCTTCCTCCAAAAATCTTGTGTAGACATACCCTTACCCTTACTGAGGTGATGAATCAGAGGCCAAATCCAGACTTCATGGGTATGAACTGGAGGGTGAGAAGAGCATTCAGAGCCCTCAAGCTGAGCTAGCTCCAGACAAGGTTTTGCCACATGGAGAAGTGAGCATGGTTCCCCGAGCCCTTCCTGGCCCTCTGCTTACACTTGGAATGGGAAATGGATTGGAAGTATTAGTCCCCTCAGACCCAATGCAGTTCTTGTTAAAGGATTTATTGATGTCTCCTGAATCAAAAGCCACTGACCATTTTCCTGAGGCCGATGGGAAGGACTTAGGGGGCAATGGCAAGGCTGGGACTTCAAAAGAGAGGGGTGGTATTGCAGTTGCTAGCTCCAATGGGCAAAGGACTTAAGTATGGGAGTTTCCAGAGGAAAGGTGATCTGCCCTGGACACTGATTGCAAACATGTGTGCAAAGAATGACTGTTTCCCCAAGGCTGTGGCCCTGGCTGCTGTGGGTATGCCAGAGGCGGAAGGAAGAAGGAGTGAGAAGATTTTTTTCCCCTCTCATTAGTGGCTTCAAATTTTAATGAGTATGTTAGCCATCAGGCCACAGACTCTTGGGCCTCAGTTTCCCAGATATATAGTCAAACTTGCCTAAGAGAACAACAAGTTCCTTTTGATATCAACAACCCTAACCAGACTCATCACTTCATTTCTCATAGGGCATTGATATTTTATTGCTTCTGGAGATGATGGTCCAAACAGTGGAGGACTGAAAATACGTCATCAGTGTTGAGGAAAGGCTAGTCTTCCAATTTTTTTGGCAAAGACATTACTGACAGCATGTGAGTTGTTATCTTCACCGTTAAGATGGCTAAGGCCAAGGTACAGGAGATTCATCCTGGAAGATTGATGATGGTGGGATTTTTGAAAGAGGGTACCTCTTACAGATTAATAACTATCTACAGGAATCCTCATTGCCCAAAAGAAAGGATCCTGTGTTTAAGGATGTGAATCCCTATTTGTTAACATGTAAGTTGGTGATTCTGGTGGGGTGGGGATGGATTTTAACTACCAGGTGGAGAGTGGAACCAAAGGAGAAGGGTGGAGGATGTAGGTATCCAAGGATAGGAGATAAAAATAATGCAGCAAGCAAGTCTGAATGATGTGTTCCAGTCCTAGATAGGGAGTGAGAATGGGGTCTTCCAAGCAAGACTGGTTCACAGATGGGATTCACCTTTTTTCAAGGGAGTTGAGGGTCCCAAATTGAGGGGATCTATACAGTGCCTAGGCTATTTTGTCAAGCCAACAGACATAAAGGACCATTTTGGTATGCATTTGGGCTCATTCATTACCTTTGGGAGAGGTATATGAACCCATGACTATTGGAGGGAGGTCAGGATAGTGACCTGGACATGTGCCTTTCTGTCTGAGTTTATGGATGCTGACCCCATTGTGGGGCTTTATCCTTTGTTGGCAGCCTGGTGGGAGCAAAGGAAGACCAATATTAAGGTGCTATGTTTTTTAGATGCTCCAGGCAGATTCAAGGGGACAAGGAAGCCACCTAAAAAAAATCATCAGAAAAGATTGTAGACTCTCTCCAAGCAATGGCTGCAGCACAGCGATGGAAGCAAGAGTGTAGAACAAGAGATCCATGCCTTGAAAGATGCTGTGATGCTCCCCAGGAGTATCCAAGGTTGAGGCAATTCACCGCCACCTGTCTTGAACATGAAGCAGTTTTGTCTGATGCCTGCTGTAGTCCCTGAAATCAACAACTTCTGACCGCACACAAGCACTGACTTCCAGGTCTCTGCAGACATTGCCCCTCTCTGAAGACTAGTAAAAGATACACATCAACCCCCCGAGTACCAGTCCCCCTGAACAATCCCTGAAATATCCAGCTCCTGACACTGGACGCTCACAGAAATTACCAGGTAAGCTGTCCCTGAAGGAACAGTGTACACAGAGATTGACTGGCACTGTGCAGGATCAAGTCCTTTACAACATTATAGCACTGAAATATATTTATAAGGAAACAATCACAAGTTCCTTTTCAAAGGATAAGTCTTATGAGATAGTGAGTAAGATAATAAGTGGAAACAAATTGTTCCACATATAAAACAAAATATAAAATGCAATCCTGGGTGTACACTTATTAATGGTTACCTTTCCTATGTATCTGTCCTTCCTTCATGAGAAGCTTTTTCCACTCCAACCTCTGGACTTCTCACCATTTCTGCTGCCTCTGCTGGATCACCTGGGGAGCCATCTACCTGGTCTCCTGCATGCCCTGGAGAAGAAAAAGGGACCTCTTCTATGAGAGAATTCCACAGGCAGAGGTTGAAAGCCTTAAGGGATATAATGAATTACTGGAACATCTGAGAGAGAAGGGAGAAGAGACTCCAGTGTGGAAGGGAATGATCAGACTCTTCGTTACAAGAGTGGGTGCTGTCAATACAGTAAATCCACTGCTATGAAAGTGGAGGGCCACTTGGTGTGACCTTTGTCTGCACTAAGGAAAGATGGGTAGCCTGAGATGTACACTGCTTGAGAAATTTGAAGGGGCACCTAAGGACAGACCCTAGAAGGATGCTTGAAATCATTTTAATGTAGTATTCAGATCTTTTCCAGGGCAGGAAATAAGGAGGTCATCAAGGGACAGCAGGAAGGGTGGTCCCAGGAATTGAACACCAAAAAAAGCAGGCAAAAGAGATTAGAAACCCTAAAATAAAGTTGATCTTCTAGTACTATCAAGGAACACTCCAGACTAGAAGGACAGTCCACGGACCCCCATTACCTGTGGAGAAGTGGAAGAGGCAATTTCAGCTTGAATAGTTTGACAAGTAAACTATACCACTTCTTTCCAAACCTGTTTGCTAAAACGATATTCAATCAAGCCCTAAATAGAGGGGAACCTGACGGAATCCTTTAAAGGAGTTCTTATCTGGTTGGGCAAGGTGAGAGACAGGATGTCACCTTACTCAATACAGACTGTAAAATTCTGTCCAGGGTGCTGCTTTGAAGGCTTGCTTAAGTAGCACACTTTCTCATCCATCCTGCTTAATCAAGTGCAGTGACAAGCAGGCTGATTGAACTTATTCTCAGATCTTCGTGAGGTGTTTAAAGCCAGAGCTAGAGGTTGGTGGGAAGGGTTTCTGCATTCCTGGACCAAAGTAAAGCCTTTGACCGAGCTGTGCATGATTATTTATGGGCGGTGGTACACTACTATGGATTCCACAGGCTTTTATTTAAATGGCTGCAAATTCTGTATTCGAACAGAACTAGTGATCCACTGGTCAACAGATGGCAGGGGTCAAAGTCAATTTATCTAAACTCAGGGGTGAGACACGGGTGCCTGCTGAGTCCTCTGTTATCTTCACTGCTGATCCCCCTGATTACATTCTGGGCAGGAAGGGAAAGCAGCAAGTCCTTCCACACTAAAAGAGCTCCATCTTCAGGCCAACAGTAACAGGGCTCTCTTTCCCCTTGCAGTGGCATTTGCAGATGACGTTTCAGAGATGATTACGACTGCAGAGGACAATGAGAGACTTTATTTCTGTTTACAGAATTATGAGAGAGCATGGGGTCCGACTCAGCCTTCATAAGAGCAAGGCTGAGTGGGTGAGGATGACAGGCCAAGGACTGCAGAAGGTGCAGGGTGAGGGGAAGGTTAAAATATGAGGGTTGGACTTCTGTAAGAGGGTGTTTGACATGGAGCTGGAACTGGAAAAAGGCCCTCAGGAAGGGAGAGCAGGTTGTGGAAAGGGGGAAAAGATGGTGACCTCCCACCATCTTCCAAAAGGTAGAGTTTTACATCAGTGCTTGTTTCCCCTCTTCTCAAACTTGAGGTGGGTATATCTTCCACCCTCAGACAAAATTATGAGGAAGTTGGCGGGACTCTTTTTTTCTGGGTTCATGGGAGAAGACCAATTACCCTCTAGTGAAAATACATAGGGCCAAGGAAAGCGGAGTGACATGGGTTTTTAAAAAGGACATAAGAATGCTGGTCTTAGTGTTGGCCCCAGATATTTAAATTTGCTCTTCTCTGCACCAGTTTAATATTCTGATCTAAGTTTGCCATTTTCTTAACATCACTGCCAGTCTGTGCAATTAACTTAAACTGAAGAAAAAAAAGTGACTTCTACAGATTTGTACTGATTGATTACCATGAAAGTATTGTATGGTGCTAAATCAGAAAAGAGTAAATGATGAGAGAGGGGAAAGAGTCCACAGATGTCCCAGGCTAAGCTAAAACCAAAACAAAACTTCTTTTCTGGGACTGCTGGTTATTGGCAGGGGCTCTTGCTTGACAAAAATAACACAAACCAGCAAAGCTTTTGGCCATATTCCTTTTATGGAGTTTCAATTTGAAAGCTGCAGCACCAAACAGATTTATATAAACACAGAGCAGCTCCGTCACAAACACCCCTAATTGTTCATGACTGACTGTCTCTCAACCTCCCTCCCCTCCCCCATCTCTCCCCTTTTTAAAGTTCTGAGCTCAGCTGGCCTCAACTGAACCTGCTTGCTTCAGTGCAAGCAGACCCTCCAAGCAGGGACCCTGAAAACCTTACTGGAGTTTAACTCAAAACTACTGATGCTGCAGTCTGGCTCATTGAAGCTGCCTCCTAAAGGGGCCTACCACAAGAGGCTCTAAATGATCTATATATCTCATTACATGTGTACAGGAGCAACCTTTTATCACTTAGGTACCAATGCTAAATCAGCACAAAACAGCTGGATTATGTACTGAGTTTTAAACAGCTGCTAATTATTTAGCCTTCTTAATGACTAAATCTATGTGTCAATCTTGCTTTCCCCATGGCAAGCTCATAAATTATCATTCCCCCAGTCATGCTACTGTCCCAGTGCATGGAAGGGTAGGATACCGGAAGCATGGGCAATAGATTCTTCATCCTCTTTGTACTACGTGCTAGAGTGTGCTCTTCAGGGGCTTTCTCAGACACAAAGGCACACGGGGACAGATAGAGCCAAGATGGACCTCACAGAATCAGGGCATGGCAAAGCCATTGCTTCTAGCAGTATGGACTGTCTTGAGCTGAGCTTTTTCCATGCTAACCTAAGGACTTTCTCATGTTGTAGTCCAGTTGACTAATACATGCTACCTTGTTTTGAAAAGGTTGCCCTGCCTCTCTGTAGATACTCTGCTGGTTTTGTTGCTCCCTAAGAAAGTAAAGCCTCTCTCAGGACTCTGATCTCAGTCGCACTAGCTCTTGCGAGCCACAGTGGAAACAGGGGGCATTGGAGCCTGAAGGCTCATCTAGGAGTTGCAGAAGCTGTGCGGCCTTGTCCTGATGGAAAAGTATGGACTCTTGAGTACTGGCACACTAAAGTGGCTACTCCTAGGAGAACGTTTAAAAGCTGGGGCATAGCACAGCACCTGTGAATCTGTTTGGTGTAAGAGGAGGTTGGGCCATGTTAACGGGGAGGATTAGACCCACTGAAAATATTAACCAGAGTGAGATTTGTAACCTTAAAGTAAATGATAGCTTGCAGGTAGAACTCTGTGCCTGTGTAGAGGCCCACTCAAGACTACCCAGCAGCCTGTCTTAGTGCTATCAATAGCAAGGCTGGAGTCTTGGACTGCATAAACACTTGTTTTTATGAAGGTGACTCCAACAGAAATATCCTTTTGAAATTAAAAAAAAAAAAGTAAATAGATTATTTTACAGACAAACTTTCCTCTGCAATGTTATTTGCTCAACTATTGAGCTAGTGCATGAGAACCTGAAACTGAATATGACAACTGGACAAGGTGAAACAGATTAGCCTATTTTTTTATTGTCCAAGCTGAGATAACTGTAAAATCTAAATAAACAACATAAATAATAAATGGTATATTAAACTTTTTAAAAGCTCTCATTTTTAATAATATAAAGTGTTAGTACAGCAGCATAAGGAATTTTTTTTAAATACATGTTTTAACCAATTATCTTTTTTCAAAATAAAATTAGTAGCAGCCTATTAGGGAGCTAAAGCTTGTAGATAAGACCTATAAAAATGTGGTGATATACCATTTTAACAAACTATTGAAAACATAAAAATCAAAGATTGGTTCTATTTTTGTAATGAATGTAAAATCCAAGTCAATGATCTGTTTCAATTTAACCATGCATTAAACTTCCATGAGAAAAGCCTAGGCAAATTTGACCTTTTAGCCTAGAATGAGACAGAAACATGTAAAGTGATCATAATACTTTCAAAGAATCATAAGTGCAACTAAAATATATAAAAAGTTTCTAACTGGGACCAAAACATGACCCATTCTATACACTGTAGTGCGTGAGAGTCCCTCTGCCGAAGAATGGTAAGAATTTGAAGTTGGGAGATCATGTCATAGCAGAGTCTGCAGAAACAGATCATGATAATGAAAACGTACAACAAACAGATTATGCCTTGTTAGAAATAATACAATGTGATGCCTGCAGCCTCAAGAGAGAAAAGATCAGATTATTAAATTTATACCAATTGATGGATTAACCCTTTCTGATTCCCTGGACTGAAACTTAAAATATTGACAACTGGCTAAATGTGCATCATGTCCCCATTAGTGGCAATACACAGAAACAAACTGCAGTTACTGCTTTAGCTCAAGTGGTAAATAGCTAGCTGTGCTAAAGGTTCAAGCATCAAATCCTGCTAATAACCCCTGTGGCAGATGTTTGCAAAGAATAGAATTTGTTTTTCAATGTTTCTGTTTAGAAAGCTGGTTCATTTAATTCACACAATGAGAAAACATCCTTATAAAAAGGTTTTTATCATTACAAGGTGTTATAATGTGTCAATTACAGCACTATGTTCCACAAAAACACAGGTGTGCCCCACTTTGTTCATTTGTCACATATTTTGATTGCAAGTGTCACGCAGGGGCAAGTGTGCAAGTTGAGAGCTATGTGTAGGTGATGGAGGAGCCACCTACATTGTCTCTATAAGCACTGGGGAGTCTCCTTACATGAGGGGAATCCTCAGCTGGGGAGTTGCAGTCAGTCTTCATTCCTTTTTCATTCCATGAGAGCAGAGCAGAGAGATCAGTGCAGGCCAGGGAATGTATCCCATTCTGTCCAGATGATGAGAGAACATTCACTAAGGACTTCACTAATAATATTGATTAGCAAATTGGATGCGGTTCAGATACTATGGTGATGGGCAGAAGTATAAATTTCTAAGATAGATAGATACTGGACCATAACAAAACACACACAACTGAATCAAATCAATCCATGAGTGGAAACACTTTATGAAAAATAATGTCGATCTTTTCCCTCTCTTATCTATAATTATCATTTATAATATAAATTGTTTTTTGTTTTATTCCAGTGCTGTACAATACACAAAAATAGACAGTCCCTGCCCTGAAGTGCTTACAGCTTAAAAGACAAACACATACTGTAGAAGACAGGAGGCACTTGGAAATCCAAAGGGTGGATTAATTTGGAGCTTTTTCTCCCCTTAGACATAGAGAAATTCCCCTTATACTTCTCATGGGACATAATGAAAGAACTGAGTTTTTCAGGGGGAGGTGAGATCAGTAGTTTAGTGAACTAGGATTGGGGGGGAAATCATTCCATGCATGGGAACAGTGGGGCAAAATTCATGGAGGTTTGAATGGAGAAGGAAACAAATGTAGTGTAAAAGCTGTCTTAATAGAGCACCATTGGTTAGACTGACCAATATACTTTGGCTGGGTAAGCAGAAGCTGGGTTTTCGTTTGCTATGCATTGATGCAGCTGTACAAAGCAGCTGGAGCATATGGTGTATCAGCCCAAGGGCTGCGATGTAGGCTGGTGTGGAGTTGTGTATGGCCTTAAATTCACAGGCTGAGGCAGAGGAAAGAGACAGAAAGAAAATTATTTTGTAAACTTTCCATGAAACATTAGACCGGCTGAGTCTGTGACATTGTGTGATGCTTAGGAAGTAGATTGAAGTTTTTTGGTTCCATTGCTGATTGATGGGATTTTAATCTTCTTGGCATTTGCACCAGGTAGGAAATGAGGAGATCCCTTAATGTGTTCCATTGACTTAAAAATCACTAACATCTGTTGAAGTTATATATGTTCTCTGGCTGACTTCAGGAGGAATTTTTAGTTCATCCTCTCTGCCCATCCCAGCAACTGTCGCTGCAGTGGGCATTAACTTTGAAAGTTGAAAACTCATGGAGATGAGTGAGCCAGGCACACACATACTATTTTACATGTATGCACAATGCCTCATATTAAAAAAAGCATTTTTGCCATTTGGTAAGTTTGAATGGGGAGCCTAGAATAATGTTTTGTTGGATGCAACACATTTTTTCTATTTATTGGGAATTTAATAGTCGTTACCATAATTGCTTATATTATTTGAATGCTTGCTAGAATAGATTACTCACATAAACTGACACACAGAAATATATATAGTTAAACTTACAATGATCAGAAAAGAAAAAGTATGTGTCACCTACCTGAGTTTTCTTTATTAATCAGTTAGGATGTTTTCTGTTTAAAGAACTATTAACTTTTATATCTAATGAAAGACTGAGCTATAAACAATATTTCTGGTTGTCAATTCTGCATTTTTAATTATGAATGTGGCCAGTGCTTTGGAAGTCCAATTGTTATGTCAGCCAATTGATATCCATTCAATGACCCATTCAATGAAGGCACCTCCTCCTTCAGTCAGCTTCATCTACAGCTTCAGCAGGCATGTAATCTGAGCAGGACAAATATTGCTTCTTATTTGCTAGTGCTGCAAAGTCTGTCTGTTTGTTTGACTTATTTAAAAATGGAAATATGCACTATTTGATTTAAAAACAATCTCAAGCAAATGTAAAATTTTAGGAAAAATAGATTTAAAAACATTTTGAGGATTTGAGCTCAGTAGAGAACAGTTGACACCAGAATGTATTTTTATATTCTAGTCATGGGAATTTTCTTCTAAGCACACACAGAGTTCACATGTTGGATTTGACTTTGACTCAGACAATCAGCACTGTTCTGCAATTGTTTCAGAAAATACAGTGCTTGCTTTTATTAAATATAGATAGGAATCCTTATGTCTGCTATCAGCTGGAACAACAGCATGGTTGAAATGCTAAGCCTCTTAGCATGAAAATTTCACCAGTTTTACAAGGAAAAAGACCAAAAAACATATTTTCTCATTTTTTTATGTAGGCCAAGTAAGTCAAAATTCAAGATACTTCCTCTTACATTCTAGCATGGTATGGTATTATCAGACTCAGTGTTTTTTAGTGATGTTGATACCCAGAAAAGTGTGACTAAAAAAGTGTTATTTCACAAGACTATAAATCCTGCATGTTGTTTTTGAAAACAAGCAACCCCAAATACCAAATTTTGTTTCTGCTTTAAGTACTGCTTTGTTAGGGAGTGGAGAACAATTTGCCAATTAAATTACTGTACCAAACAGAGTGTGTGTTTGTTATTTTATATGCTTACAACAGAAGGTGGTCATTCAGAGGACTTGGGACTTTCTTTTAAAGACGGGGTGTCATTTTTTAATATTATAGATTTGTAGATTCCTAAAGACCAGAAGGGACCATTGTGATTATCTAGTCCAACCTCCTGTATAACACAGGCCACAGAACATCAACTAGTAATTTCCCACTTTCTATTCAAATCCCATAGGGCTGAATTATGTCACCTTTATTCATATTGAACAATACCTTGCTTCTTGAATAGTTACATTGAAATCAATTAGACTATTTGCATCAGAAGGTACTACTCAACATGAGACAGGATAACTCAATCTGGCCCTTAAATTCTTATCTCATTTATACTGGTGTACATCTGGAATAACACCACAGAAGTCAGTGGAGCTATTCCAGTTTTGTTTTGAATACACCAATGTAAACAAAGCAGAATCTGGCCCTTAATCTCAAATTGCCTCAGTTTTTATTTCTGTAAAACGTATAATTTTATTTATTTACCCAACTCACTTTTTTTTGGTTCTTTTAATATTTGTAAATCACTGTGCTATATGGATGCAGATTATTTCTTGTTTGCGTGATATTCACTTAAAAAAAGACTACTACAAATCAGAAAGAACAAGTTCTCATAAAATAGGATAATATCTATCCAGGTACTATTTTTTTTTTTAATTCCATGCTCTGCAATTACATATATCTGCTTCCAAAAGTATTTATTTGTATGAAGGCTTGCTTAAATGCTAAAGTAATGTTCATGTAGTTAAGCAACCCCACTACTACATCCTTGTAAAGAAGAGCAAATGGAACTTCTGGAACTAGAGGCCATGGTGCAGTGTCAAACCCTGCATTTTGAACAGCATTCTGTATATGATACCTAAGTAATGCACACTTCCCTAGATGATCCCAGTGCCTATAGATCAGTGTTTGATATGAATGCACAGTGAATAATAATTATATTATTTATATATTATACCAAGTGTCGTACTTTTGTAAAGCTGGGCTAATCTCTTAAAATTTCCCTGGATTTCAAACTGACTGAAAATAAATAAAGTAGAAAAGAAGGTATATTCTGGATACCTGTCTAAATTGATTTTGCTCTGGTTGGCTTTCTTAATTATGCGGTATTGTGTATTTTCCATTGGTTTCCAATAACAACCAAGCATAGACTGAGAGTGTGTGGCAGAGAGAAGCTGTTTATAATACATAAACTACTTGTAGGGATGTGTGAAAAGAGAACCCCTTTCTTCCCCCCTCCCCTCCTGTGTAAAGGGCTTTGAGTTCTACTGATGAAAAGTGCTATATAAAAGTTAGGTATTATTTCATACAGGATGTGTGCACATTTCATATTCACTCTTTATTATTTACCAGGATAAAACTCCCAATTTGTGCTTCGAAATGCAGCCGGTATGTTCTCCCATGCAGAGACAGATGTGTGTGTGAGAGAGCACCTAACAAAGACAGGATTTCAGGTTAACAGTATGTATAGATGTCTTCTTTTGCCAGCTCGGAGAAGTCTGACAGGCACCTACACAAATATGGAAGTTTCTCTTGCTCACATACACTCTCTCTCACACACACCATACGGATACAAAGAAATGACCTGGAGTCAGGCATAGAAAAGCACGTCCATAGGGCTTCAGCAGAGCAATACTCTAGCCCCTGTAACAATTTTATTTTAAAGTTTCGCTCTTGCCCTGCAGCAGTTGACACACGCGAGCTGAAATTTACACCCGGGAGCAATGAAGGCGTGTTTGGGGAACAGCTTCTGGAGGAAGGGCTCGGATTCATTACAGCCCCTGATTGTGCTCCCGTTCCTTTCTCCAAGTCACTTTCACTTTGCAGCGGGACACCACCCCACGGGCTCCCCGGGGCTTCATTCCATTCGCTGCCGCTACAAGTCGCTGTTCGCAACGCCCGGCTAGGAGGCGGCAGGGACTAGCCTCGCACCGACCTGACTTACAAACTGCAGCAGAAAGAGGGGAGCGGGCGGACGGGCGTGGGGATCGCTCTGGGGTTACGGCTCAGATCGCAGTAAACAGGGCGCTGGGGCTCTTCCCCTGCCTAGCTCTAGCCTCTCCCTGAAACAAAGCCTCCCCCGCCCCACACCCGTCTCGTGGGCTGGGGAGCCTATTCCCACCGCGCGAGCCAACTTCATGTTTGTCTCCGAGCCACGCAATCGAGTTCAGCCGCGCCACAGCGCTTCCCGCCCGCCGCGCCGGCGTGTTCTCAGGGAGGTGTGAACGCGGCCGGAGCCCGGCCGCCTCGCTCGCCTTGGGGGAAGGGTCGGTGCTGGGGTCTCTCCGCCCCGCGCCCGGTGCCTGGGGCTGGCCCCGCTTGCCTTGATCGCTGGCCCTGCTGCGGCGCCTCTCGCCCGGGGCTAGCCCGGAGCGGCGGGCGGGGGGCAGCATTTCCAGGCAGGGCTGGAGATTTTCCCTTTACAAGAATAACGGCGAGAGGCCAATGCCGGCTCTTCCCGGCCACCCCGCCCGACAGACAAACAGCCGGACAGGGGGACGGCAAGTTCCGAGACGCCTTAGCGCCTTGCCCGTCAAAGGCTGGGCTGGGGGCTCTGCCCCCGCTCGGGACTGGCTGCCTACGAGCCTGAGGAGCGAGCGCGCCCCTGTCGCGCCAGCCGGGGGGAGGAACGGGGGGGAGGGCAGGGGAGGGAACCTCCCGCAGCAGCGACGCTCCCGGGGTTGCCAAGTGGACTCTTGTTGCTTTCCTCCCACTTGCCAGTCGATCCCATCTGCCGTAGCCGCCATGTATGTCCCGTGTCGCCTATATAAGCCGCGGCGCCGACCGCCATGGAGTTGCTTGTGGCTGCAGCCGGTGCACCGGGTCGGGAAGGGAAGTGGAGGGAGGGAGGCGGCGGCGGCAGCAGCAGCAGCAGCAGCAGCAGCAGCAGCAGGGAAACGCCGGCTCCCCGGGAGTCCAGGACCGCGGGCTGCTCTTGCGTGGGGGAGAGCGAGCGAGCGAGCGCGCGAGGGCAGCAGCTGGCCGGCGCTGGGGGCAGGAGACAGGTAACGGGCTAGCCCCACTGAGGTGCCGGCTCGCCCCGCTGCAGCCCCGCCAAGTGGAAGCCAGGCGGGCGGAGAGCTGGAGGCGCGCGCGGCTGCCCGGGGAGCAGCGGGGGCTGCTGCCGGCGCTGACCCCTGCACCCCTGCCAACGGGATGGCTCGCCAGAGGCCAGCCAGGTGCGGCGCTCAGGCCCCCTACCTGGCTCCCAGCGTGGGGTGACTTTAGGAGCTAGGGCGGGCGCCTGAGCGCCGCTGGGCTCCCACGTGGGAGACTCGGGGCACACCCTGGGACAAGGTCGTTGTGGCTAAGCCGCCTGTGGTGCAGGAGCGTCTCAGCGGGGCGGGACGAGGAACGGACTCCGGGTCCCCAGGCTCCGCCATACCCGGCAGAGTAGCGGGCGCAGCCCTTCCAGGGGGTCTGGGCTGGGGGCCGCTCGTCTGCACAGCACCGCACTGGAAAGCCGGCTGCCTTCCGGCCCCGCCACCCCCGCCGCTGGGTGCGCGGGTCCCGCCGCGCTGCTGTGTGGCTTACTAGAGCAGCGCGGGGCAAAGGAGTGACTGCGCATGCCAGGGCTTTGAACCTCAGTCGCTCCATGAAGGGCTGGGCACTAAGTGATCTGCCCGCAGCGCCCGGGCCGTTCGCTCCGCGAGCCTTCGCTTTTGCTCTAGAAATCAGAGTGGGGCCTAAGGTGCAAGTTTTCGAAAAGTTTCTGCAGCGCAGCCGGCTGGACAAGGGCTGTTCCCTGCCTCTCGCTTGGCAGCCAGACGCCTCTGTTTACTTTACACCATTGCCCGCCGTCGGGTCCTCGTGCGCTGGGATTTACTCTGCCGGGTTTCAGCAGGGGGGGATTGCCCTCGGCTGCCACGCTGGAGATGAGAAATGGGGGGCCAAAGGGCAGGTTAGGAAGGGCCACGGGAGCCCTAAGAGTGCGCTCCTCCATGCAGCAGCCTTGCTCTCTCCTTGGGTGTAGGTGACAGTGACTTTTAAGGATGCCCTTCCTTTGGATCTGAGCGAGAAGCGTGAGTCTCCCTTGGCTGGACACAGGCTGAACTGTGGGGAAGCGTGAAGGCAGCGTGGGAGTACTTTGAACGTGTAGCTCTCGGGCTGCTGAGCGGCTCTCTAGTCGGCACTGCAGGCGAGAATAAAGTTGCTGCTGGCAGGGCAAGTAAAAGGCAGATTGTGCCATCTCTTTAGCTGGTTCAAATCCTTTGACTTCAATGGAGCCTCGCCAGTTTACACCAGTTGAGGATCTGGTCCATTTTAAAATCTAAGGAGCTGGTGGGAGGGAGGAAACAAGGCACCCTGGTTACATAATGGTCAAAGTAGCATCTTTTTGCTCTCCCCCTGTAGTATTTCTGATTTCACACCCGTGACTCCCTGTTCCCCACCCCCATTCTTCTCTTTCAGTGAAATAGGAGCCCCCTCCCCCCAAAGTGGATCGTTTCTTTTCCTCTGCTTGTTCACCCTCCAGTTCAGACTTGCAATGAGCGGACTGAGGTCTCCTGTGCTGCTGGGGCTGGTGCTCTTAATGCTGTCAGCAGGCTATTGCAAAGAGAGAACTGACTCCATAGACCTAAAGAACAGACAAAGCCTCTTCAATCTCATCATGGAGATTATTCAGAAACTGGAAAGGTACCATATGGAAGAGGACAACGGGGTGCAATACTTCTCCAACCACGATTATACCTTAGACCGGAGAGAGGTAGCTGATTATGGAGTGTACCCGGAGGAACAGAGAGCTGGTAAGTCATGGACTGGCTGTAACCCAGTGTGCTCCTTTCCTTTGCTCTTCTTGAAGGGAAATCAGGAATCACTGTACTAGCTCTTATAGGAAGTGCTACCCCTCAAGAGATCTGCAAGCTTGCTCGAAAAATACAAGAGATTCCTACACAAGAAACTGGCTTTGAAAATCCCAGGGTAGAACTCCACTCTCACTTGTTTAATGCATTTCTTAAGTAGATTAGACTGAAAGCCAGACCTGCATGAGCCTTTGCTTTATACACCCTGTATCTGTAAGGAAGAACAGTGAGCTGGACTGAGGTAAAAGAAATCAGGGATGAAAAGGCCTGCTTATCCGAGGTCATCTAGTCCAAGGGCCTGTAGTCTTGTTGATTAAAAAGTTTTAAATGTCCCTGGACTTGACCTTCCACCACCTCCCTGGGGAGACTATTCCACAGCCTAGTAGATTTCACACCTGGAAGTTTTTCCTGCTAGGCAACTTTATTCCTGGCTTTGCTCTTTTTATTAATTCTTTTAGCTCTTCCTAGTTCCCCTTCCACTGAGTATCAGGTTTGATATTATTTTTCACTAGATAAATCAATGTACAGTTTCCTAAGATAGATCTCATTTTGTTATTTTCTGCCCATCTCTTTTGATCTCTCTAGACACCTTTCTATCTTTTTCTTTGTACTCAAGGGTGTTCACAACTGCTCCTAATTTGGTCTCATGTGATTGTTATTAAAATGTGATTTAGTTCTTAATCTAGATCATTAGTGAAGATATTAAATAAAACTCAACCTAACAATCCACCCCCTAAACTCAGTACAATAATAATTTGTTCCTTTTGCTTAATATATGATAAAAGGTTAATGGGCCAGAGTAACTAGTACAGTCTAACTGCAACTGAAGCAAACAGCTGTAAACCCAAATTAACAAGGAGGTTAAGCAGACTTTATGGCTGTTCTGCATAAGCAAATCATGCAAAGCAGCTGACATATCCCCGGGAATATGACTCAGTGAGATAAAACCACTTCAGAAACAGACTAGTTGCAGTACCACTGTCATTGAAAGGGACTTCAATATTGTTATAATGGAATTTATTCCCAGCAAAGTTGCTGCCACTAAAACTAAACTATTGCTTAGAGTCCTCCTTTATTTTAGTCTAAGTATCACTTTCCTAGTGTGCCTGTCCCATGAGAAGCATGCTCTTAGAGAAGCATGTCAGCTTTTAATGCTTTTCATGACATAATTAGGTCAAATATGATAAGGTCAATTTTTCTCAGACTGACTAAAATTAGAAGTAAATAAAGAATGACTTTTCAGAAATGTCTAACCTCACCAATGAATCAGATCTGGATGGAAATGTGCTCTGCTTTAAATGTGATAAGAAGTGCCAGGGGGAATGAAAAGGCTGTTTAGGCATTTATGGTCAAATGAATAAAGTACAGATACCATACACAATCAACACTAAGCTAACAGCACAGAGTTAGTAACGGAAAGCAATCAAAGATAACTGTAAATCAACAAGACAAAAACAAGAGTTGACACTAACGTGGATTTCAGTAAACCAGTTTCATTTTAGCATCGGCTGAACACAAAATGCAGAGAAGCAAACCGCAAGAATGAGGAAAAGCAATTTGCTTTTTATATTCCTTTCCAGTGAATTTTATTTAATGCTTGAGATAAAACAAGGACTATTTCTAGATTTCCTGTAAATATATTGATTTGATCTCATATTCACAATAGCTATTTCAGATAGTGCTTGTCAACGCTTGCCTCTGACAAAACAGTGCAGGTGCTTGTAGGAAAATGTTGCATAGACAGCCACAAAGCAGCCTACAGACCATTCCCCAGTGTGTCTTTGGACCTTTACCACTAGTGGAATCTGCACAGTTTCTAAGCATCAGTGATCTTAAAGTGATACACCTCAATTAGGTAGCCAAAATGTGGCCCACAGCACCCTACAATGTGACTCATGGTTGCTCTCCTTTTTAATGTGATTGCGTGGCTGTTGGGGCAATCGGTCCCAGTACTGCAATGCTCTATATTCTTTGTAGCAGTGTCTCTATATGAAAGTTAAAGGCAGCTGCAACTTGTTCCACCTTATGGCTCTCAATCTTCTAGTAATCTGTTACTCTGAGCACCTGGGCAAAATTTCAGCACTTTCTGTAGTAGCCCTACCATCTTTGACAAATGTATTTGCAGTGGAGTATAATGAATACTTTTTTTCCCCCCCAACAGAAATAGTTCCTAGAGATTTGAGGATGAAAGACAAGTTTTTAAAGCATTTAACAGGTAAATTTAGATTTTTGCATTGTATCCATCATTTCACACAGATGCCATCTAAACCCCACTCTCCTTCTGCTAGTCCCTTTGTGCTGTGTTGACTCACGACTTGTTCTTTTTCTGTATTTCAGGACCTCTCTATTTTAGTCCAAAATGCAGTAAACACTTCCATCGGCTTTATCACAATACAAGAGACTGCACCATCCCAGCTTGTAAGTGCCATGAACCAAAGCTAACTTTTTAAAACAAAAAGCTATTGAATGGGGTGGCCATAAGAGAGAATAGTTGTAATAGTGTGCAGCTGTACAGGGCCTTTCAATTAAAGGGCTCAGAGTGCTTTGTAGATATGACTTGATCTTCAATTCCTGCCTGTGAGGTAAATATTATCATTCTCATGGCAAAACTGAGGTACAGAGTTTCCATTGTGGATACACTGTGTAAAGTGATTGTAAAAACTGCTTCCCAGGAGTCCAGGTTTATTGTCTCTTGATGTCTCTAAATCAATTGTACTCACTTTTTAAAAAAAATTTTTTTGGTAAGGCAATTGCTAGTGTTGAAAACTTAACATAGGATCTGAAAGCCAAGTGGGGCTACTTCCTTTTCATGCATCATTACTTAACACACATTCTACAGACAAATTATCCACGTTACATTTTGGCAACTTCATAGTCTTCCAATTATATCCCAGGTGACACCTTTGAAACCCACTTGCCTTCAATGGGTTTACAAAGGTGTAACTTACTGGAACTTAATAAACAAATCAACTGATGGACATGGATGAACAAAAATCCAGCTTACTATGTCTCAGCTGTGTTGACAGAGCAGTGGGAAAAGGAATACAAAACAGGAATTAGTTTTTTTGTCACAGCAGCCTTTGAATACAAACAGGGAGCAGACCTGTTGTGTAAGAAGAAGCTATTTTTCCAAAGCCTTTTTCAGAAGACAAGCACACTTTAATGTACATGTCCAAAGCCACCCAGTGGGTCAGTTGCAGAGTTGGAAAAGAACCAAGGCTTCCTAATTCAAGTCCCATGCTTTAAGAAGGTTTCTTCCCCATTTGTAACTATCTGTATATTTTAAAATTACATTTATTAAGAAGTGTGAGTCTTCTCCCCATTTGTAAGATAAGAACCATTTATTAGTCTCTTTGAAACAAGATGATGGTCTCCACCTAATATCTAGTGGACCACATCACAAAAATCAACATCAAATTCAGCACTAATTAGAACACTCAGCAGTGACACTAAGGACCAAATGGGTCTAAAGACTGAATTAGCTTTACTCACAGCTGACATGCCCCTGTTGCATCATATTGGTGGGAAATAGAGGAGAGTTGGCGCTGGTGGTGCCTGTACTCAACCTGTCTTATGCATAGAGGGGTCTAGGGCTGACAATCTGACATCTTTCACAAGCACAAGACTTACTTAAACATTAGTGAGATAACAACCAATATAATGGATAAATCAGTCATAGATGACACTTTATCAATATGTCTCTCAGACTACTCATGGAATCTTGAAATATGTACCCTTTTATTCTCTGTGCATAATAGCCTTAGCTGGGTGTAGGTGGTAATTTGAGTACTGTACTGCTTGTATAATTCTGATTTCTGGTTATAGTTACCTATTTATTCTATGCAACTATTATAAAGATAAATTACACAAGAAATAAAGCACCTGTGGTTTGCTGCCTGAGACAGAAAAGACTATCCCATTGCCAGTACAAGAGTGTTCTCTCCAGTACATTTTCCAGTCCTCTGTGCAGTTTGGTGGTATAAATCTTAAAGGTCAGGTTTTATATACCAAGAGCTGCTAGCTGTAGGACTGCAGGAGGTCTTTAACTGAGCATGTGAGCAATCTTTGAATAATTCCTTTTCAATCTGCACTGCACACAGACTTCACTGTACACAAAACAGATTACTTGATTGAACTTTGTAGGCATGAACATTTTCAACCATGACTACTTCAGTTTTACTTATTACACCACCACCACACATTATCTGGTAACAAGACTATACAAATATCAAAAGGGAACCATCCTGTACTGCCATAAGAAACAGATATAATATAACCAGTCTTTTCTTCTAATTCTATGACTTCAAAGGTATTTAGACACCTAACTTCTATTCATTTCAATAAGAGCTAGGTATTCAGATACCTTTGAAGATCTGAGCCTCCAACACTTTTATTGCTCTGCTCTTCAATTGTTCTAGAAGGACAGTGTGTTGGAGGACTGCACTATTATTTATCTTGGTATTAGTTCACTGATAGCTACATTTTAATGACGGGCCACTGCAAACACCTAATTTGCATATGCAAATGACATGATGGCAGTTTCAGATCCAGCACTTGTGCACACCCTAGTTAGATGTATAACTGGCCATATATTACACAAGGTATCTGCATGCACAATTATGCTGTTTTTGCACAGAACTAAAAAAATTGCAAAGAGAATGCACAAAAATTAGGCATTTAATATTTATACAGTAAACTTTTAGGCATATAGGGCAAATTTCTACCGGTTATAACCTAAGCCTTTAAATCAAGGTACTGATTAAAGTTAATTATGATAATAGTTTGCACAATACATCTATCAATTTTATTTTTAAAACCAAAATCAGTAACTTTAGCTGTGTCATTAAGTTATTGTATTTATTATCTTTTTCATGGCAGACTATAAAAGATGTGCCAGGCTTCTTACTCGGTTGGCAGTAAGTCCAATGTGCATGGAAGGATAAGGTAAGCTTTTTGATAGAGGTAATAACATTCTACTGCATAGCAAAGCTGTAGATTTTGCATTGTAGACATGAAAAATTCATGAGTTTAAAAACAATCATCCTTTGGCTAAGGTATTCCCTTTTCAGAACACTTGACATAACTACCTTAATCTGGCAAAATACTGGACATAAATAAAGGGTATCCCCTACTGGAAAGCATTATAAAGATCCATAGAAAGCAGCTGTGAATTATTCATAGCAGTATGCAGTTAGCAGATAGTGAATTTGCTTTTATAGAACAAAACACAGCAGCCATAGCTGGTTTTGGGGGTTTTTCCCCGCCCCTAAATTGATTCAGTATACAATTGGGTGTAGTGGCACTGGCTGCCCTTTCATACTCACAGCTGTAAATATGTGTATATTTTAATATGGATTAATATATACATAACTATACACATGCACATTTTTTAAACATAGGTGTCATTAGTACTTCTGTAGTAATTCAGTTGTAATATACTTGCATTAAAGCATTAAAAAAATAAGCATGTTATTCAGATTTCTTTGGATTTTCATGATCAGTTTCTACTCCATGAGGTTATTTTTCCTTGATGCACCTACTTAACTCCTTTTAGCAATAATGGGAATTTCAGGTGCACACCAAAGGAAGAATGCTATCCCAAAGTATCTATACTTCTAAAAGTTGACATCTTGCACATGAAGACTAGTCCATATCCTGTCAGCTGAGACAAAAATACAGTTGTATGTGCTTTATTTACAGAAGAGAATTTTTAAATAAGGTTTGATACGTTATACATTTTAGTTTTTCCCTGAGCATTTATTAAGTAATATATGTCACTAAATGAAGGTTGCAGGTCAGAATTATGACTTCACATTTAGCCACAACAGTCTTTCCTCATATTTCTTGCTTCTCAATTTCTTTCCTATTTTTCTGTTCATACAAGAGACCACTTTACAAGTAAACCAAATCAGTCATAGTTTACCTCTGTAGGTTTCTGAGGTCCTATAGCTGGAGAAGTGCTCCCTGTTCTGAAAGCTTCATTTATCCTTAACAATGCAGCCTTGGAAGCAACTCCATGATCCAGATCTTGCCTGTTGAAGGGTGAAATCACAGAACCTACTGCATACAGCACTTAGATTCATGTAATTGATGTTGGGTATGTGAGGTAAATTCCTTGTTCTAGTTTAGAGAACTCTGCAGTTCCAAGGTAGTGAATTGTGTAATTCAGGGAGCTAATGGGCACCCATCATCCATACATTCTACTGAAAGACATAGGTGGAATGTTACTCCTGCATATACCTGCCAGAAATGGCCAGTAAGCATAGATGCAGAGCAGAGCCTAAAATGCATTGTTCCTTTTCCCAGAAAGCCCCTCTGCATCAACACATCCCATTGGCATTGAGAGTTTTCAGGGTGAGAAGGAAAAAGGGGCAGCTTCTTTCAGAGGCCTCTGTCCACTCTGAAACTTGAAGTTTCTGTGACAAAATCCATAATGCCAGGGGCTCCTACTCTCCTGAGAATGGGATATAATGCACAACCTCTGCTGGATTATCACTGATAGCATCATCATTCTTGAGTGATCTGCTTTAGTGGGGAAAATTGTCATCATAGGTGCCTAAAGATTCATAATTTCACTACCAAACTTGGAGGATCTGCAGAGACCATTCTTCCCATCACTCTGCAAACTCTTTCTCATAGAGATAATGCATTAAAACTGCTGCATAATTCAACTTTTCCATGTAAGAGATCTCCTCCTCTGGAAAAGCATGGTAGGGCCGTCATCATGTAACATCAACTATGCAGATGGAGCTCTGGGGAAGGTGGTTCTCCTCCTCTTTTACATGAGCCAGTCACACTCATCTCTGCAGGCTGTGGAAAATTTCTGCTGGACCTAGCCTTATGGGTACTTTTAAGAGATGTTCAAAATTTTGAAGCATAATGCCAGTTAAATACATATAGATACCAGACTGTAAAACCCATGTCACATACTTAATAAGATAATTTAGGTAATAATCAAGAGCTCTAATGAATAAACAGCTGATTTACAGGATAATATAACAACACTTCTTACTTCTGTTATCTTAGTAGCTACCAGTAAGTCAAGAGTTAAGATAAATGTTGAACATCAGAAACAAAGTTTTGCTTTGTTCTATACTTTAAAGCAGTTACTTATGTGGAATTATTCCAGATTTACATGGGTTTAAAAGAGCGGAATTTGGCACTACATTTATAGCAGTTATGACAATAGCTCTTTGGAATATTTTGCCTTACTACGAGACATGTTTCATCTATGCTCATTTTCACTTTTCCTCTCAATTTATATTCTAAAAGACAAAGACTGCTTATTTTATACTGCACTCTAACTTGAAAGTGCATAGTAGATATGCCATGCTAGACTGCCTTTCCTCATTCATTATTGCCATGCTAACTTAAGTAATGTTGTCTACATAGTGGTCACATATTTAGAAACTAATAAACCAAGCAATTTGTGGGCCCATTCTAGCAAAGCACTTGCTTAACTTTAAGCTCATGCTCAACGCTTTCCTGAATTAGGGCCTAAGGATAGAGGACAAATTGTGAAAATTCAGGATAACTTTGCGATCCACAATATATTTTTCTTCAACTTTTAAAAGAAGCTGTGTTCTTAGAGATGGGGAGTGGTTGTCTGCATCTATTCACATCCATTTATGGATAATAATATACCTTTTTATTCCACAAGTTAATGTGATGACATTGTTTTGTTCTTAGTTACCTTTAAATCCTGCTTTTGGGCACCTCTACCTAGTGGGAGATAGAAACAAACTTTCCATGTAGGTTGGTTATTCCATAAGTGCAGGTCATCTTGCATATTCCTCTTAAGCATCTGGTACTGGCCCCTGTCAGAGACAAGATATTCTCCTAGAAGAACCACTGGTCTGATACAGCATGAAAATACCTATGGTCCAAACTAGTTACATGACATTTTCAATTTCCATGTTTGGAGTATTTTGTTTATACCTATCAAAATAGTAAAAGTTAGGGATTATTATATTATTATGTGGTGCTTTTCACCAGCAGATCTCAAAGTGCTTTACAAAGGAAAGTCAAGTTTCATTATCCCTATTTTTGGTACTTTGTCTTGCTCAGTAGTTCCAACTTTTATTCCACTCACTCCTTCCTGACAGTAGGTTATGGATGTTAGTGACTGTTTGGCAGGTGGCAGTTAGCTTTTGCTTATTTGCTTTGGAGATGCGTGGACATATTTCCATGTTTTGAGATGAGCTTTGGAAAAGGTTAGATTTGTTTTGGATTTCTACTCACAACATGCTTAAGATTATTACAACTTCAAGGTAGGCAAGAGGCTTCAGATTCCAGGAGTGAGATAAAATGAGTAGACACAAAGATACCATTTAAACAATTGTTTCAGTTATAATACATAATGTTATGTACAATTTACACGTGATACAGGCTTGAACAAAGGTGGATATTCACTAGCAAACCCAGCACAAGTTATGCTTTGTGCTCTCAGGTTACAACAAAAGATTCTTAACATCTCTCTCTGCCACCAGATGTATTGAACGAAAAATGAATCTTGAGCAGTAGAAGGTCATTTACAGTTGCCAAAAAGGCTTAACTACATCCTCAAAGAGAACATATTCCCCTTTGTTCTTAACTCAGCCGTTTGTCTTAGACACTTGCACTGCTGGCTGTCTAACCTTCCTTGTGAATCTTGGGGACTGTAGCCAAGATTTTCAAAAGTGACTAGTGATTTTAGGTGTTCAAACTGAGACACCCTAAAAGGGCCCAGTTATCAGAAAGTGCACATCATCCATCCTCTGAAAATCAGGCCCCTTTAAGTTGTCAAGTGAAAAACCTTTAACATTGAAGTATCCCAGATCCTCAAACACTCTTGAAAATCTTGGCTAATGTCTGATTGCTATTCATTATGAATCAGAAAAGCTTGCACTGTTATCAACAGGCTTAATTTTTGGTCTGATTTCTGGCTCCTCAGTATGCACAACTCCTTTGTGCCTGTGAGTGTTCCCATCCAGCTCCATAGCCTGCACATGGCTTAATAGGTGCACGCAATCAGGGATTTCCACATATACAAATGTGATCCTACGTGGGTGGGTGGTGTGAAAAATAAGATTCCTGGGGCAGAGCCACACCTGTTAGAGACAGGGACCTGTTAAATATTTTGTATACAGCTTCCTTTTTCTATTTGACTATAATAAAACCATAACGTGCACAATCATGGAAATGGGAATACCATATTAGTCATTTCCCTATAAGAACATAATGAATTTTCTTAACACCCACTGCACTTCACAATGCAATGAGCACTGAATATTACACCCTTTTGTAAGTTTTGTTTTAATTGCTTATTGTTATAACTTTATCTTCATAAGGAAAGATAATTCACAAGTATTTATTACAAAAAATGGAGAATAAGGTTATAATCATTCTTTATCTACAACTTTTATTTTTTCATCCATCTACTTAATAGGACTAAAGATTTTTTTTAAATGGCAATTTGTAAAGCAATAAAAATGCTTGAAATGTGCAGCATAGCCAGAGTAGTAGTAAAATTGATACACATCTTTGAAATAGAAAAATCAGAAGTCCCAACTGTCCCGATCTAGGAGTAATAACAAAGTAAAAAGAAAAATATAGCTTTAATATAAAGAAATCATCACAATCAGACAATGAAATTGTTTTTCTAATGAGGTACAGTAACTATCAGTTTTCAAAGAAAGATAAGATCATTTTATAGCAGGAGAAACACTATTTCCTGCTTAAAGATGTAGCATTAATACACTGTACGGCAAGAATAGAACAGTATCATGGACAGACTTAACCATCAAATTGAGCTGTTGGGAAACAATTGCTGAGATAGTTCCCAGATGATTTAGACTTTGTAAGTGAAGACCAGAGCCTTGAACTGGACACTCAACTAGCTAGACAATATATGGTTAACATCATGTATAACATTCCAGCTTTGTCACCTCCAAGGCATAGACCACTTGGTTAGATCCTCATCTCCAAAGTACAGTATCCTAGATACTCACAGGTGGAAAAAGAGAATTTTTGACCACTGTTACAATCTGGGAATCCTACAATGGCATAGGATTCTACAGACTGTCTGTGCAGCTGTGAGGCTGATTAGACTGGGGCCCTCTAATGTCTTACAATCCTATTTTACCTGTCACAGCTCATCACTGAACCAGGTTCTGTCTAATCAGTCATGCTGGATGGATAATGGGATGCTATGGCAGATAACTTTACATTTCTTGATTTTTGTGCTGCTTAAATCTTAAGCATCATGTTGAATATTGTTTCTTGGACTATAAAAGGAAAAAGGATGAAATGAAAGTGGAATGACAGACTGAGCCTTGGCCTACATTACAAACTTATGTATAACTATGTCATGCAGGCATGTGGAAAAATCCACATCCCTAAAGTGATGCAGTTATAAAGACTGATCTACCAGTGTAGACAGCATTATGTCAGTGGGAGGGCTTTTTCAGTTAACATAGCTACTGTCTCTTGAAGAGCTGGAGTACCTAAGCCAATGGGAGAAACTCTCTCAGCATATGTAGCATCTTCACTAAGCGCTACAGCAGCACAGCTGCACTGTTCGATGGGGTGGATTGCACCCTCAGCAAGTTTGCAGATGAAACTAATTGGGGGGGGAGTGGTAGATATGCTGGAAGGTAGGGGATAGGATAGAGTGACCTAGACAAATTGGAGGATTGGGCCAAAAGAAATCTGAGGAGGTTCAACAAGGACAAGTGCAGAATCCCATGCACTGCTACAGACTGGGGACCAACTGGTTAATCAGCAGTTTTGCAGAAAAGGAACTGGGGGTTACAGTGGACAAGAAGCTGGATACGAGTCAACAGTGTGTCCTTGTTACCAAGAAGGCTAACAGCATATTGGGATGCATGAATAGGAGCATTGCCAGCAGATCGAGGGAAGTGATTATTCTCCTCTATTCAGCACTGGTGAGGCCACATTTGGAGTAGTGTGTGCAGTTTTGGGTCCCCCATTACAGGAGGGATGTGGGCAAATTGGGGAGAGTCCAGTGGAGACCAATGAAAATGATTAGGGGGCTGGAGCACAAGACTTATGAGGAGAGGCCTAAGGAACTAGGAACTTAAGTCTGCAAAAGAGAAGAGTGAGGGGGGATTTTATAACAGCCTTCAGCTACCTGAAGTAGGGTTCCAAAGAGGATGGAACCATTCTGTTCTCAGTGGTGGCAGATGATAGAACTAGGAGCAGTGGTCTCAAGTTGCAGAGGGGGAGATCTAGGTTGTGTGGGGGAGGTCTAGGTTGGATATTAGGAAAAAAAATTTCACTAGGAGGCTGGTGAAGCATTGGAATTGGTTACCCAGGGAGGTGGTTTTTAAGGCCCAGCTTGACAAAGCCCTGGCTGGGATGATTTAGTTGGGGTTGGTCCTGCTTTGAGCAGAGGGTTGGACTAGATGACCTCCTGAGGTACCTTCCAACCCCAATATTCTATGATAGTTCTTTGAAATCCCAGGCCTCACATCATATTTCCCCCCAGAGATGTTACATGCAATCCCAGCCCACAATAATACATTTGCATTTAATACAATAGACCCCAGCATATCTAAACTTAATTAAGGTCTCCCAAGGATATGACATATCTGTCACACTGCACACTTACTAATTTAAGTGTGTGCTATACACTATTTCCAATTTTTCAAACATAGCAAAGTACAAATTCCTCATTCGCAATATATATATGCCAAATTAAAAATTTTAAATGACACTGTTAGAGTTCAGTGCAAAACCCCTCATTTATTAAACTGAAAGTTTTGCATACTTTTTTTTAATCTAACCCCTCAAAAATCACTTTGGGATTTAGAAGCAGCAAGAGTTTTCAGCTAAATCTGTTAATTGAATATGAGCCACTGAAAATAAATTAGAATGAAAAAGCCACATTCAACTAAAGCAAAATCAGTTTCTTCTGCAATTAAGGGCCTGTCTACACACAAAGTGAAACCAAAATAACTAAATTGGGTTTTATTTAAAAACCCCAGGCCAGGATCAAGACCAGGACCCCACTGTGTACAAACACAGAACAAGAAGACAGCCCCTGTTGCAAAAGGCTTACAATCATTTTATTTTGATGCAAAGTTAATTTTTTTACTGACTTAAGTTTAACATCAAAAAGGACACTCAAATGAAAATAAGAGAGACAACACACATTTGCACAATATACTGAAAAGATGTGAATTAAAACAAATGTAGTTATTTTGATCCTGGTTTGTGTGTAGACAAGTCCAAAAATATTAATAAATGTCCATTATTAAAATACATACTGTTGCTTTGCCTGCAAAGCTGCAGCTTGGAGAGAATACTAAACGTCACAGCGACTTAATTTTTAACCTTTAGAATGTTATGCATGATTACAACTCTAATTCTGATGTAAATGAATCTGCTGAAAGATAAATGTGTTTTAATATGCTTCCATATCTTAATTACTTTTGACTTAACATTTCTAGCCCATTAGGTAATACCCACTACATTATTCAGCTAACAGGATTCAATACGATTCAATACCAGTCATTACTTCCCAGAAGCAGTTCAGGGAAGGGTTAAATACAACACTCTATGAAGTTTGTTGAAAAAGCCACAGACTGGTAGCAAAGAAGAGGCCCACTCTTAGAGTTCCCACTTACTTGAGTTGTCCCACTGTAGTCAGACTATACTGGTGATTAAGACTGGGTCTCAAAACAGAATACTAAATTTGTTGCTGTCATATATCTAAGCTCCATTGAAGGGAATGAAAAAAAATCACTCCTAAATCGTAAGAATATAAGAGCTGCTATAGTAGCCCAGACCGTGGTCCATTTTGACTAGTATCCTATCTCTGACAGTGGCCCATAGTAGAGCTTCAGGGGGTGTACAGAACAGGGCAATTAAGGAGTGATCCACCCGTCTTCCACTCCTGGCTTTCTGGTGGTAGTCAGAGGTTTTAGGTCTCCCTAAGCATGGGATTGTCTTCATATGGAACCTGTTCCATATCCTTGATCATCTTTGTTGCCCATCTCTGTACCTTTTCTAATTCTAATATACTTTTTTGAAATAGGATGATCAGAAATGCACTTAGTATTCAAGGTGTTGGTATTCCACAGTTTTATATTGTGGCATTATATTTTGTCTTATTTTCTACGCCTTTCCTAATAGTTCCTTCATAACAACTTTTTTTAATGTTGCTGTGAATTGAGCAGAAGTTTTCAGAGAAATATCCATCCTGACTCCAAGATCTTTCTTGGCTGGAAATAGCTAATTTAGAACCCATCACTATATGTGTATCATTGGGATTATTTTTTCCAATGTGCATTACTTTGAATTTATCAACAGAATTTCATCTTGTGCATTTTGTTGCACAGTCACCCAGTTTTGTGAGATCCCTCTAACTTCTTGCAGTCTGCTTTGGACTTAACTATCTTAAACAATTTTGTATAATCATGGGTACTTTAGTTTCTTTAGGAGCCTGAAAGATCCTGTCAAAGCTTTCTGAAAATCGAAGCATGCTATATCAACTGGATTACCCTTATCCACATGCTTGTTGATTCCTCAGATACTTCTATCGATTGGTGAGGCATGACTTCCCTTTACAAAAGCTTTGAGTCTTCCCCAAGAAATTGTGTTTATCTATGTGTCTGATAATTCTGTTCTTTACTATAGTTTCTCTTAGTTTGCCTGCTACTGAAGTTAGGCTCATTGACCTATAATTTTCACGATCTCCTCTGGAGCCTCGCATTCCATTAGGTACCATCCAGTCATCTGGCTCTAAGGCTGATTTCAGTTATAAGTTACGTATGTTACTAGTTCTGAAGTTTCATATTTGAGTTCCTTCAGAACTCTTGAGTGAATACCATCTGTCTTGGTGACATTGTTTCTTTTATCAATTTGTTCTAAAACCTTTTCTACTAACAATTTGGGACAGTACTTCAGGTTTGTCAGCCACACCAGACATTCTTTTTGGGCATCTGCCCCACATCCACTGCATCAAAGACAGATGCAAAGAATTAATTTAGCTTTTCTGCAATGGTCTTGTCTTCCTTGAGTGCTCCTTTGTCAACTAGTGGTCCCACTGCCCGGTTGGCAGGCTTCCTCTGCTTCTGCTGTACTTAAACAATTTTACTGTTAGCTTTTGGGAGCTTGGGAGCATGCCTGACTCCTTAATCCTGATCTTGCCACTGGATCTATGTGGACAAGCCTTATGCCAAAACTATTTTGGTACTGAGATTTTAAGACTATAAAAATGATAGTTTGTTAACATTGTGGTTTACTCATATTTTGACTTCATTACTGCATTTAGAGATTGATTTATTCTAAAAACTAAGCTTAAAGTATTAAATATTTTAAATATTGGAATTTTGTAGTTTTCAAAATCTATTTTCCAGGCACAGAACATCAAAGAGATAGGAATAGCACAAAGCAGGATGCTTTTCCAAAATGCTAATCTGCAAGGTTTCTTTGGTGGGTAGAGTGATATGAATGGAACGAGATCAGAAATATACTACCAGATTTACAGACAGTTATTACAAAAATCTTTATTTAATAACTCTATTCAATTTGCCAAATGCATTTTTAAACAGTTGACTTAAAATGTGAAAATGTTGAAAGGCAACTAATATTTTTTTTTTTTTTTTTTTTAAAAACACAACAGATATTACCATACAGAAAAGAAACACCGAGAACCAGGAGAAGTGCCTTGGAAACCAACAGGGAAATAGAACTTAATACCTTTATAATATACTCCATTGTGAACAAGAGGATTTATTTTTGCAGATTGACAGACTATTTCCCATAATTCTTTTAACATGTGTTTTGTATGTTGTCAACAGTTTGCAGATCTACATTCTTTACAGTAGTGTAACTGCCAGTAGTACTTACTGCTCCATACTTAAAAGTACACTCCACATTTGATGTGTAGTGCTGCCAAAAATTACATGAACATGTACCCTTCACCAAGAAATTAATGTTCTGTTCTGAATTCTGAGTCTTGTTTCTGTTTATATATCCAGAACTCTTAAAGAATCTACTCCACAGCAGTGGTTTTCACTTGATATTCTTCATGCTTATGCAATTTAAGAAGTTTGGTTAAAACAAACTTATTTTAAAATTTCAACGTTGGAGGGGTCACATTGTACCCTGGGAGTACAAGTTACAAATTGCATGACAAATACAAAAGACAATTCCAAGTGAACATGTTTTCTTGGGACAGAAGAGTGTGGATTTTTGTATACACACACACACACACACACACACACACAAACTGCCATTGTTTTTCTGTTCAATAAATGTATAAACATTCCAGGTATGTGCAATATGTAAATACTGTAAATAACAAACATAAGTAATAAAGTGTTTGATATATTACATGATCTTCAATGTGTATTCTTTAAATGTCCCTTTACAATAATGGTTTTCACAAATGAATTGATTTTCAGGTGGTTACTCATGATGTTTCAGAGCAAAATAATCTGTAAATTATATTAAAATTTAACACTAAATTGTATCAGGAGTGTAACTTGTAAAAAAAGGCTAAACAAAGACTTCATCAGGTCGCTCTATGCATTTCATTTTTCTTTAAAATCACGTACCCAACCCAGTTGGTGCATGTGTCATTTCATTTATGACCAAAAATCCCCAAACCAAAAACCACACACTATGGAGCATTTCCTATAAATGCATTCCAGACACACAAGTTTTCACACTGAAGCTTTCTTTCAAAGAACCATCTATTTTACACAAGCCCTTTAGATCATATTGGACTGTATGGTATAAAACCTTTGAGTCCAATACAAATAAGTAGGGCTAGGATTTTCATAGTTCATAGAGTTTAAGGCCAGAAAAGATCCTTAGATCATCTTGTCTCACCTCCTGCATACCTCACGCTATTACATTCTATCCAAATCCCCTTTGTTGAGTCCCATGACTTCAGTTGAATAAAAGCATTTTAGTCCTCAGGAGACTAAACTAGAGGAACCACAGGCAGTGAACAGGAGAGACTAAGATGCCACCCGTGCCATGCCAGAGAACTGATTAGGTGAGATGTGCTCAGATGACCCTAGGAGACTAAGCACAGCTCAGGCTGCAAAGGACAATGAAAAGCCCTGAAGGTTCCTGCCAATCTGACTTTGGGGAAGTTCCTTCCCACCCCCAAGTCTTGTTATGAATTACACCCTGAGCACATGAGGAAGACATACTAACCAATATATAAGAGGATTTGTGTACCAATTCTGAGCACCAGTCCATCCTAACTAGTAACCTGTCTAGCTGTGGCAGATCTGATGTTTCAGAGCAAGGTGACCCTTTTGTCCACTGGGGGGAGGGGCGGAATTCCTTCCTAACCCCTGTAGCTGACCATTTGAAGCCCTGCTGCATGAGATTAGATTATAATCCTTATCAAATACAGAGCAAGAGTGTTATGAGCAAGATGAAGACTATGTAAGCAAACTTGTTCTCCCCAAGATCCATGAAGGAAAGGGATGAACAACAGAGGGAGTCAGATTCCAAGGCCAGATGGCATCACCATGACTACTGAGCCTGACATGGTGCACCAGTAGAACTTCTCCCAGAAACTGACTTCAAACATATCTTTCAGAAAAACATCTAATCTTTTCTTCAAGGCTCCGAACAACAGTGAATCCCTCACCTCCACTGACACTTCCCACTTAAATTTATGCTCCCAGTCAGTTATGCTTACAATTGTTTTCAACTTTGGAAAAGTGGCTCTTTGAAGTTCCAGGTATATACATTATTGGTTGATGCCCCCACAAGGCACATGTAACCAGCTCATGATCACTGATACTACCATAAGTGCTAATTATTAGGTCAGCATTGACTAACATATGCTGGCTAGCATATGATATGTAATTAATAACATATAATATCCACACCACATATCTATGTTTCAGTATGCATTAAGCACAAATATTGTAACAGTGATATAGCCTAAACTGGCCTATTCCATAATCCTGTTCACATGCTAGATATCCTAGCATTTGCTGAAGTAAGCATCTGGCATAAGCAAACAGGAAATTTGTGAAAATCAACATACATTCATTTTGTGTCTTAGTGCAAGATAGGGAAGTACCTTCATGGACCAGTACCTGGAATGCTAATATCCAAAAAGATAGGAAGGAACAGAATAGTAAGTTAGGGAAAATGAGGGGTTGGATTTTAGTGATGTGTAAAGAAACGTATACATTGCAAAATCACCATATAAATAATACCACCTGAAATGTGTAACTTTGGGAGCACATTTTATGCCAAAGGAGAAGGTAACATCTTTGCATAAGACAGCTTCCCAGAGACTGATATCACATAAAACTTTTTCCCTGTAGTATATTATTATTGGCTTATCGTAATAAATCAGATGGACATTGGCTATTTGGTCTCTTGAGTATATTTTATAACAAACCAAAGTGTGGTCAAGTAATTGACTACATACACAATTTACCAACAGTCAATAATTAACTCTTCTGTGTTCATCAGAATAAAGTCCAATATTGAGCTATCCAGTTGGGTGCAGGACGGTGTGTTAAGGAATCTTCATCTATTATTTTTAGGAACTCCAAAGAAGTTTTGTTGATGGCCACATAGTATTTTGGGTAAATATTTCTCAGTATCCACTAGTAGAAGAATTAAGGTGCCCATATCCCATTAAACTCCAATTGGATTTGAGCACCTAACTTCCTCAGGCTTCTTAAGATAAATCCATATTATGTAATTTATGTGACCTAATGAGGCATTAACATTTCAACTGTCATTGACATTTCTTAATACATTTATACAAAAAGTTCAGCTGGGAGAATAATGGACTCCTATGCAATTAATTTAGGGCCAGATCCAAAAAGTCTCAGTTTTAGGAGCCACTGCGATCCACAAAACTCTGATCAGCTGCTGCCTAACCCTGTTGGTGCCGAAACTTTCTCAGCACCTGAAGTTTTGCTTTAAAAGTTTTCTAGGTGCCTAAGTTTCTGCTTCTGGGCATGCTACTTCACTCTAGGCCTCCAGACACCTATCTCCTGGCTAAGTCCCAGAGTGATCCATAAACCTGAGGAAGATAGGCAAAGGAACATCGAACCTGACGGCAGGGCCTGATCCAATAGGTGTCCTTAAAGGCTGCCTAATGATACACTAAATGGGGAAGGGGTAAGGAATTCCCTTATAATCTCTAGGCCAGTGGTTAGGTACTCATTCAATATACAAGACCCCCTCCCCATTCAATTCTTCAATTCCTTTCCCTGCTGATATGAACAGGGGTTCTCCACCTGTCTGGTGAGTGCCCTAGCCCCTGGAATAAATGATACTCTGGTGTGGGTCTCAATCTCTCTTGCTGAAGCTGTTCCATTTTAATTAAATAATTGAATTAAAATATTAATTGGGCCAGAAAGAATCACTCTATAGTGCAGTGGTTAGGGCATCCAGAGAGGTTGCTCGACTCTAAATACATCTTTCATTGTACTTAAGGTGAACAGCTGCAGATAAAAAATAAAGTAGAAGAAATTCTGTATTTTGCCATTTGGTATAACATTTTTCATAAAAGCTGAGAAAATTTAGACCTGTAACCTGTCATCTTTATGGATCATTATTAGTGCATCTTCTTCTGTCGGTTGCCCATCTTGCACATGTATGTTTGCATAATGCCATTGTGCAACTGTCCTTCCTGAAGGCTAGCCATTTTTTTATTCTTTCTTATTCTGCAAAAGTCTTCTTTTTAAATGCAATGTTACTCTCCTGGGCTCCAATTCAGGCAAGCTTTTAAGTATATTGAGCACTCTTCCTGAAAAGCACTTCTGAATTGGGGCCATGGCATTTTGTCCTGCCACTTCAAGACAAGCTTGTTGGCAATGCCAGGAATATCTGTATCAAGAACATTTTGTCTTCTAGTCTTATAAGCTTGTCTGTATTTTTCACATTGAGATTCAGATGCTCTGTCTACCAGACACCAATTTTATATATAGTCTTCTGTTAAAGGTAGTGACCCCATTTACAAAAATATAAAATATGGTTGAAATTTTAATACAAAATGAAAGCTTCATAGAGAGACACATGCATTTTAGCTGCTCTATTACAGCATTACGTTAGTTGGTCCTCTATTATCATGTGACCTAATAGTGGACTAGTATTCAACTACTGGACATACAAATTCTCTTTAAAAGAATCTGAATTTTATAGAAACACATGGTTACAAATTCACGCACATAAAAGCTATACAACACACATAACAGTCACTGTGTTTTCTCTTTAACTCTCTTATATGAAGATTGGAACAGAAATTTGTGTTGAACACTGGCTAGGGCGATGGTAGAAATGCCCAAACAGGGTAAGTTTTTACAATTTATTGAACTCTTTCAGGACAGAGCAGAACTGCCTCCCCATGGAGTAACCCCACTCTACTGTGGTGAGGCTTGTTGTCTTTAGTTTAAAACTGAGCTTTCAACATATACTTTTGATGTGCCACCTACTCTCCTACGAACAGTGTTCAGTGATAATATTAACAGAGACAGGAATTATGAGAGATTGCACTTTCAGCTACAGTTTTGACTTTAATAGATTAATATTGCTAGATCAAGATATGAATCAGTTACGTTTTTATATTGTACTGCTTTATCTTGAAAAGCTTTGCTGGCTGATCTCTGAAACAATGTCAAGACAGAGTAATGCGCTTGACAGTCTTTTTTTGGAACTGTAAACTATGTGGCGGGAGGGAGTCTTGCTTACCTTAAGTCAGGTGAGTCACTCATTTTCTGATGACGCCAAAGTGTGCTCCACCTCACAAGACAAGTTAAGATGTGGGCCCTGTCCCAAAGAATGTGCAGCCTGATTTCAACAATTGAGACATAACCAAAGGAGGGAAGGGCAGAGGAAGAAGGGTAAAAATCAAAAGCTTGTGGTAACTCAGAAAGGGATACATTGTTCGTGAAGGGTTTTAAAAAATTTAGTGTTTAATTTAAACACTTTTCCTCCCCCTTGATTTTCCATAGGCGAGTCAACAGAAGTGAGTTTTTAGGAGGAATTTGAATGAATCAAGGAGCAAATGAATCTGGGTGAAAGTGTACCAGGGCATTCCAAGCATTAAAAAAAACCCCAAACCCTTTGAAAGTGGAATATGAAAAGGGGAGCAAGTCTGGCATTATGGGGATCCAAAAAGACCAGAAAGAAAGATTACAGCAGTTGAAGCAGAAGATTAGAACATGGATTGGTGATCTGGTTTTTCAATAAGAAAGGGGGAGGAGATACTTGAAAAGTTACAGAGAAAAACAAATCCCCTCAACTCTTGCAAGAAGGCTGGCAAATATGGCAAATATTTATCTAAGGGAAAGGGAGGCTCAAATGTCAGGGAAGTGCAAGGAACTGGTCAATGTTCCCATTAGTTCATGTGTTGGGGAGTTAACTCCAGCTTTAGGACAGCAAGTTCCCATATGCCATCCAGCTTTGGTATGCTCCCAACTCTAGGAACTTGTGCTGGACAGGATGACAGCTGGCAGTATGACAGAGTTTGATGATGATGGGTTACCCATTCTCAGACCTGTCTGCAGCAAAGTCAACATTGCAGCTTTATGTGATATAAATGGTCCTGAAGGATACAGATATTTTTGTTGAAAAATACAGCATTAATCAGTTAATGCTCAATATATGCACATCTGTTTCAAAACATAAAAAAGCTCCCGTTTCTCAAATATCTTTTTAATAATATTTAAATGGGGGTATATGTACAAGAATGTAAGTTTGCATCACACACAAAAAAGTAAGACAAATTAATTTTATAGTTCTTAGACACTGAAAAGGAGTTCATAGACATATTTATTCTGTTTCTCTCTGAAATATTTTGTTACACTGATGCCTGACAAAATGGCTGATCCCCAAATTCAATTTTTAAAACATTTCCAAGTTCTTCTAAGTTAGGCCATAGGGTAGCTACAATACAAAACTAAAATTAAGCAGCTGCAATTAGGCTCTACTGCAGAGGTACAATATTACATTTTAAATACATCAATCAAGTGAAATTTATATAACACTTCAAAGAAGGAGCTAAGTATTACTTCCTTTTAGAAATAAAATGGTGTTGCACTAATGCGCCTTCTCCAAAAATGCCTTACAGCACCTAACACACTGCTCATAAACAATCTCAAAGTCTTTTTCATTTCCCTGGAAAAAGATAAGAAAAAGAAAAGGTAAAAATATCTAGTCACCCAAATTTAAATCTTCAACAGTTACTTTTAAAATTGTGTTCATGTTTGTTAATCATACATACTAATGTTTAATTAAAAGTTCTCAAGTCAATCTGTGATACTTACATAGTATGGATCTTCAATAATAAGTTGTTTCTGTGGATCGTAGCTCCCAAGAAGTTCAATTTTAGCTGTACAATTTTTAACTTGATTACTTTTTCTTTTTAGATCTCTGTAAAGTAAAAAGAAGTATTTTGAACTATTGTTTCCATGACAATGAGGGTGTCTGCTCCATTTGGCATCAACATTAGAAATTCAATAATTACTAGAAAGTTTATAGGGTCTGAATGAAGATGAAAGAGTGCTGCTATACTTTAACAGGGCTGTGTACTTTCTCTACGTTGTTGCTAATTTGTGTCAAAATTTGTGTTGTTGATAGTTTAAGTGTCAAAGACATCTACGTAAAATGAAGAGTAAATAGAAATGCAAATAAATCATGCAATTGGGTGCTTGACAATGCCCTTAATTTGGCTTTAGTCATAAAAAAGTTTATAATATTTTTCTCTAGTCATTTTATTCGTTATTTTCAGTGTTTCCCTTTAGGTTTTATTATTCAAAAGTCTCTTGGGAACACAGCTGATACGTTTCTTAAAAATATGAGTAAGCTTCTTCCAGGTTTCCATGAAAATGCTGTTTCAATTGTTCTGGTTTTGTAAATTCTCTTAGCTCTGCCTTCTTCAAGTTACATTAATTGCTGAAGTGCTAAACAAGGTCTTTCCTCCCATCAGTGTTTGCAAATATGTTGACAAGCACTTCTGATCACTGTCATTTGGGAAATAAATCCTCTCCCAAGATTCCTCCCACTCAGATTATCTTTAATGCTAATATGCTTTCATACACTGTCCATTATCCCAAATCCCAGTTTCCTAGTACCTTTAAAAAAGATGCAGCTCCACACTCTGACTTTTATCATGCCGAACAGTATGAACTGGTTATATTATAAATCTCAGTTCCAAAATCCTCTCACTCTGTCAGAAATGATTTTACAGGCTACCTTTCCAAATAATTGCTACTCAGGTCCTGCACCAATAACTGCAATTTAACTTATAATTTCTGTTATGATAGCACTTAGAAGCTTCAATTCTGATCAATCCTTAGCGTGGCCTAGTGAACAGAACATTGGACTGGGACTCCTGTGACCTGAGTTCTATTCCCAGTTTCCACCACTAGTTTGTTTTCCCCATCTGTAAAATGAAGATAATGACAATGACACTCTCCTTTATAAGCACTTTGATAACTGCAGCTAAACAATGCTATGCAAGAGCTAGGTATTACTGTGCTAGGCTTTGTACAATCATGTAAGTAGTCACTAAATTAGTCATTTGAGTCCCTACCTCAAAGAGTTTACAATCTAAAGACAAGATGTTGGGGAAATTGTTTATGTGTTTGTAAATAGGTTTAAATAGTCCTCTGCTAATGGATAAGAGGGCGACCAGGCCAAAATCCATATTGGATCTTAAATCCAAAATGGAGTCAGACAATAGAGATACCAAGACACTGATGCTTGGCAGGATGCCAGCAAGACAAATCTGCCTGGAGACAGGGCAAAAAGGCAGGAAGCCTATAATTTAGAGTGCTGTGCGCACAAGATTAGAGTGCCGTGTGCACCACCCGAAGAACGGGAAAAATGCTGGCTTGTGATTGGCTGATAAAGAAACAAACCAAGCTGATTTAAGGCGGTCAGTGCCACAATTCGGGGCTGTCCATCTGAGTGACAGTGTGGCAAGGGTACGTTTGCTTTGCGCGGACATCGAGAATCGAGGACGAGAAGCAGCTGACTGCGGACCAGGACGAGAAGCAGACAACTGCAGACCTGGAGCCGAGGCAGATGAATAAGACCAGATCGTGAACAGAACTCCTTGGGTGGAGCAAAGATCAACTGTAAATATCAGAGACTTTGGGGATCCAGGGGTTGTGTTACTGGTTGTGGGACCTGGGGTTTATCCCTATTGTTTGTATTCTTAACTTCAGTGGTTTTGAATTCATTGTTTGTCACCACAATAAATTGCCCTTTGTTTGTACACCAGCAGAGTGTCTTACAGTCTGTCCCCGGTAATAGATCCGGAAGCCAGGGTAAACGAACTTCCCCCGTAACAAAGATAGGGAGAGGGAATAAACAAATACATAGTGAGCAAGGTGAAACTATGTACACTTCTAGTTAGTCCTAGTTTTTATTGATTTATAAATAAAAAAACACCTTCAACTATGATATTGGTTCCTACCTCCTCAAATTTAACAATAACCTAGTCTTATATTTTAATCAACCAAGTCAGCTGCACATTTGCCTATTAATTATCTTTGGAGGGGTCGGAAAGGGTGTGTAGAGATTAAAGTAAAAAATTCTGCTCCTGCTGTAAAACCTGACCCAATGTCAACCATGACAGCTAGCCAGATTCACTTTAGGGCTCTCAACATACCTCATCTACAGAAGCAAGCAGAATGTTCTGATTCAGAGGGAGGAGGGGAATGAAAGGTGTAAACTTGTAAAGGTGTCCTTTCTTCCCACTGCTGATACTATGCCAGCAGCTAGAATGAATCTGCCTTCCCAGGCATTCTGGTACTACCACTTGGAGCATCATAGGGCTGTTCCTGGGAGAAGCTGGACTACGGGGCCTAAATCTGAGGCAGAGGCAATTGAGGGAGAAAGTTCTCTTCTTCCCACTGTTGTTGTGCTGCTTTCCTGGCAAGAGCTAGAAAGAATTTCAGTTCTCCCAATTGCTGTTAAACGATTTGAAATCACTCCAAGTCTACCCTTCCAATTTTTTCCCCCACTTGCTTCAATGCAGCTCTTTTCTTTGTATCACTGACATCTTGATAAGTGGCAACGACACCAATATAAAAGTAATAAAGAGTTTAAATGAAATTGGAAGTAAATTATCTAAGTAGGTCCTTTAGTCACTGACTAACACTTTAGTCAGTTCAAGTGCCATACATGGAGTCCTTGCATGATTGTGTTGTACAAGAGGTGGCCATTCAAAATAGCCTGAAAAGACCTATGACTGATTTGTATAATTTCATCTTTATGTTTTTAGTCTTTAAATCCTGATAACTTAAAAGGGCCATTGCTTAGAATTTCATACCCATTTAACTACTTGGCACTGGACAAATGCATCCCCCAATTAAGCAGAAATTTTGCTACTGCTAACCAGATTATTAAATTAGTCAGCTATTGCCATGCACTCTTATTAAGCTTAACATGGTCCCAGAGTGATATGTTACCAGAATCATATGTCAGTCCTATATAGCATCAGTATAGGGCACAAGGATGTGTAGGGCACATGTGAAGGCTGACCAGGCACTTCTACCAAAAATCTCCCATCAAAGGTGCAGGGGTGAATGCACACTTAAAGTGGAGCACCCACAAGGACACTACTCAAAGAAGAACTTAGACTTTGATTTAAGTATATTTATTTTGTATATTTTGATATATGTTGACAATTGAACAGTTATAAATGTTAAACTTTTTGAAACTCAATGGCTGCTGTCATAAAATAATTGTCTGACCCCTCCCAATCATTTTCTGCAACTGTGAAAATTTAAATAGATATAAATTGAAAAAGATTCTTAAAAATAAACACATCTCATCAGTTGAAATTATATAATCAAATTCTGCCAAGTCTAATTATCACTCATAAGAAAAACCGCAAAAGGTTGCATATTAGGCACTAAAACAATTAGGCCCATCTTCTGGATTTATCATCATTTACAAATGCAGATACTCAAATCATAATCTCTATTAGTAAAACTGCATACTATCTTACTTTACCTTAGGTTGCTTTCATCCATACAAAGTATATAATCAAATGTAAGGAAATCATCTTTAGTAACCTGGAATTAAAAAGATTTGTTTTAACTTTTCTAGCAAAGATGTGTTTACTTACAATACAAAAAAATATAGCAAAGAAGAAAAGTTACAATTTTGCAATTCTTAGTTAGGAGTAATGACAAGTATAAATATGGAATTGGGAACCAGCAAACTAGTCAGCACAGTCTGAGTCCAAGACCTATCCTTCAAGTCAATAGTAATTATTTTAACAAAACAATGAACAAATTATGATTAAGATTAAAATATGCAGTTGCATTTTACAATATAGTTTCTTTTAAAAAAACACCAACTAATCTTTTCATACTTAAGTGAACATATGTCACACTTATGCATCCAGAGTTATAAAAATTCTCACTCCACTCACAAACTTGTAAAAAGTAAACCAAGTCGGTCATAATTTTTATATGTCCTTCAGAAAAGTAGAAACACAAGGTGGATAAGGTCATATAATTTATTGGACCAACTTCTGGTGTATTGTTGAAATTAAATTGATTTAGTTACACTGGTGCCAACTCTTCATGTAAATATGCTGCACCAGCATGAACTGAGGTTTAATGCAATTACAGCAAGGGCTCATCTATAAACTTCTGCTAGTTATAAAGATGTAACCCAGCATATATTCTTGCTCCAGAAGAGTGCCTATTTTTAGTTTAGTTTACACACATTTCCAACTGACATATGCTAAACTAAAAAAGCAACTCTTATTCCAGACAAGACTGTCCATGTGAGTGATTATACTAGTATAACCATACCGGTTTAAATTCACACCTTAGGTTATACTGAAAAAGCTTTTCCAGGTCAGGCAAGGCCTACATCAATTTAAGCCACACTTTTTGCTGGTGCACCGCATCTATGCTGGGGGTTTGCACTGGGACTCAATGGAATTAGCTACATAAATAACTAACATCAATACTGCACAGTTCTATCCATAGTTGCATATACGGAAGGTCTATCCTGTAGATGTACTTTTTTGGGAGCAATAGGGGAAAGCAAAGGAAGCATGTGAGAAAGTGTCCTAGAAATAAATTCACAGTCAGTGAAAAATCTGAACTTGTGTGTGCGCGCACGCGTCTATAAATAGAGAGAGGTGAGACCAAACATGGAACATTTCGCTCATATAGGGAATTTTTCTGCAGGAAATGGGGAGTGTGAAACAAAGGGTTAGAATGGAAGTCTCAATATAATCTTAGCTAGAGCTTACGACAGTAACGAGAACAAGTGCAGAGAGTTTATTTTCAATATAAAAATATTTGCTGTATTTATACTGTGGCCTTTGACCTACAAAAATATTTTTACAGTGGAAATAGCTCTGTTTTCCTAGCAAGTCTAATGAAACCTCTACAGGCTTACCCTGGTGACTCTCAGCTCTTAAATCTTGGCCCCTCTGAAAATAATCTTACACAATTATTGTTGCACCAAAGACAATAAAAATAAAACTAACATGAGCCTAGAGATCTAAGTACACTGAATCCACTTAAAATTTAAGTTATGGACCCACATTATCAATGATGCCAGTGCAGCCATGCATGATTACCTTGTGTTTTCTCTTATGTCTCTGCAGCAGCTGAACACAAAGCATACTTCAATAAACTCCAGCTACTTTTTAAAAGAGTAGGTGAAGCGCAGGTCTTGTTTAAACAAGGATTTGTAAACCAAAATACATGAGAACATTCTCCTTATGAGCATAGTGAATCAACAACATTTTGGGATAAAGAATTTGATAGTGTCTCTTGACAGGGAAATAAAATATAGAAAACAAAATTTGGAAAAGTATCAACTTTTGGAGCAAAAGGATGGTCAATCGAACCAACTATAGATGAACTTGGCTAGACGAGGAGCATGTGAAGACGAGAATTTAGGGTTTCTCTCTTTACAATTCAGTGTGGCAAATTTTAAGACTTCAGACAAATTACATTGCAGCACCAATACTGCAAATAGTTACGTGTATAAGTATGTGCAGAATCAGAGTCTTTTGAAAAGTAATGTATTTCTTAAACAAAGACCTTGAAAAGGATTGGGAGCAGTGTTTCTCAAGCTTTATCCAGTTGTGGAATACTGTTTAAGACATTCTTCTTCTCAATCTCACTTCCTCAGTAAGGCAAGTGAATGACATCAGTCATACAGGAATCTCAATTTTTTGCATCAGCAACAAGTTGATTAAAATATTTGTTCATATTATTATGTGTGAGCACTCAGTTGGGTGACTCATAAGGTGTGTGAATGAGCACAGTAGCATACAACCTATTAAAGTATACTAAAACTGTTTGTATTTTGCATTTTTAAGCATCGTCTTATATCAGCTATTATTGTAGTAAGACACTCGGGGAGGGGAGGCATGTTCTCTCTACACCTGTAATGCTAGGAAGTACCCAACAAATTAGTGTAGATTTTGTGCATGATTCAGCTCATGAATATGTAGGAAAATAAAGTTTTATTCATGAGCATGCATAATTAAGAAACTCTTATGCAACCTGTTGGAAGGGACTGAGGTGCTCACCTCTACCCCATACCTTTCCTGCAGAAAAATAATGGTTACTTACCTTAGAGTAACTGTGGTTGTTAAAATGTTCTGTGCATGTGGATCCCACTCATGGAGTAGTCGTGCCATTTACATAAGAGATCGGAAGCTTCAAAAGCAGTGTCCAATAGGGATTGAGCATGAGCTCTTTATGTCCTTGAGAGCAACGGCATGTCCAAGGGCAGCATGACCCATTCACCCTCTCAGTTCTTTCTCACTACCCAGAATCTCAAAGTCTCTGAGATGTAGGAATGGAGGGTGGATCACGGGATTCACATGCACAGAACAACTGTTATTATACGGTAAGTAACCATTCTTTCTTCTTTGCGTTCCTGTGCATGTGGCTCTCACTCATGGTGATTAACAAACAATTCAGTGATTGAGGTGGTGGGAGCTAGAAGCTCAATTCAATAGAGATTGTAGGTCTGTTCTTTCCAATTCTGCATCTGCTCAGGATGCTGATACCAAGGAATGATGGTTGGTGAATGTATGCACTGAAGACCAATTTGCTGCTCTGTAATTTTCTACAACTGGTATCCTACTAAGGCATGCTGTTGAGACTGCTTGTGATTTGGTGGAATGAGAAGTTACTTGAGCTGAGGCTGAAGTTTGTTCATAAGGTCAGAATTTCATATACAGTCTGCAATCTGAGGAGATTGATTTGCCCTTTGAAGCACTGTCTTATGCAAGAAAGAGTCTAGAGGATTTCCTGTATGGTCTGTTCTATTAAGCTATTATAGAGGGAGCCTCTAATATCCAGTGTATGTAACTTTGTCTTGTGAGGTCTTGGAAATGAAAATAAAGGTAAGTGTATACACTGGTTAATACAAAAGTTTGAAATGACCCACGGGATAAATTTTGGGCGATGTTACATAGTTACTTTGTTCACATGGAAAACTGTATATATGGAGAGTTGGACATTAATGCTTGAATAATCCCTTGCTCTATATAAAGAAGCGACAGCTACCAAAAAGATCATTTTAGCTGATAAATAGTGGAGTCAGCAAGTTGAAAGTCTCATATCAAGGCCCCACCTGTAAAAAAAGAATAAGTTCAAATTCCACGAGGGTGGTATATCTTTAATTGGTGGAAAGATGTTCAATAATTTTTAAAGAAATATTTTAACTGTAAAATGGGGAAATACTGAAGAACTTAAAAAGCGGAATGAAAGGCCAAATCTGCAGGCAGATGAACTTTGATCGAGTTGAACAATAGTCCTGTATATCTTAATGATAGTAGATCTAGAATTAATGGAACAGACAATTTTAGAGGACTGAACTGCTTTGTCTTCATCCATAAGGAAGAACACTTCCACTTCACAAAATATGATTTTTCTGGTTGACGGCTTCCTACACTCCATAATGACACTCTCAACCTTACCAGTATGTCCCCTATCTATGATGCTAACCAGAAAGCCTGCATGCCATGAGGTGAAGGGATTTTGGATCCGGATGGAATCTGAGTCCAGAGTCCTAAAAGATTATGTTTGTCAATAGGGGAAAAGCGATCAGTTGTTGAATGGAGAGCTACAGTAAGTCTGGATACCAAAACTGACAAGGCTATGCTGGAGTCACCAGGATAATCTGAGCTCTATCCTATCTCACTTTTCTTAGTACTTTGGAGATTAGAAGAAAGGAAGGAAATGCATATGGTATATGAACCAATCAAGGGATTAGAAACATCTTCTAAAGCACCTTTACACCAATCTCCATGAGAGCAAAATGGGAAACGTCTTGGTGTCTTTAGCTGCATAAAGATCTATTTGTGGGTATCTCCAAATCTGAAATATTTTTGTTAACATTGTCTCCTATAGGGACCACAACTTTTCTGCTTAGCTGTTCCACTAATGCATTGGATTCCTGGGTGATACAGAGTTATCAGGTCTATGTTGTGACTGATGAACCATACCCAAAACCACATGGCCACCTGACAAACAGGGCTTGATTTTGCTCCCCTCTGTTTATACAGTACAATGCTGAAATATTATCCATCAAAACTTCTGCACAGGCTAAGCAAATTGCTCTTGATTCTAAAACACGTATACAGTCTGAACAATGAACAGATGTCCAGGGATCAAGTATCGATTCAGAAGAACTCCCCACCCCTTTGTGGATGCATCAGAGACTAATATCTGAGTGGGAGATATCAAAGTGAAAGTCATCCTTGACAGACATTATTCAGTTCTAGCCACCAAATGAAAGTATGAACGGACCTTCTGGGAAACTGTTACCAATCTGTTCATGCTGTGGATATTCAGACGGTAAAAACTGACTTGACCCAGGACTGAAGAGGTCTTAGCCTCAGGCCTGTGATGGGTGCTGCCTCGTGGCAGCAGCACCCTCCCGCCTGGTCCCTGCACACAGCCAGGAGGCCAGCTGGGTGGGGGTTGATTTGCCCCGGGCCACGCACCCCACCTAGAAACAGCCCTAGCTGGAGCATCTAACCCTGCCAGGCTATGTTTAGATTGCTGAAAATTGCATTGGCACAGGCTTCCATGGTATCATAGCAGCAATCTCTTAAGGCCTAGGATTGAAGTAAAGGCAGGTCCCCCTGGTACCGCACCCCTCCACTGAGAGGATTTTCCCAGCTTTGCTTTCAGCTGCTTCTTTGATACCAGGGATTCTGCTCTCATCTTTCGCAGTACTGGGGAAGGTGATTGCTTCCTTATAGGAGATATTGAAGAGTAGTGACTCAGATAGATACTTCTGATAGATGGGTTTCTGATGACTGAGAGAACCACATGGTGAATTGCCTGCTGGGTGTTAAGGTTGCAGCCCTGTCAAGACTTCTAGGTAGATGTATGTGCAGTGTTGGGAAGGTGTCAGTGGTCCTGGGGAATGTAGGTACCAATGACAAAGGGAAAGGTAGAAGAGAATCCATGGAGGCCAAATTTAGGCTCCTAGGTAAGAAATTCAAGTCCAGGACCTCCATGGTAGTATTCTGTTAAATGTTTCCAGGTGCACAAATAGGGCCAGTTAGTCAGGCAGAACTGAAGGGTCTTTATGCATGAATGAGGTGTTTAGAGGAGGTACTTAGGTGTCTTAGGAACTCGGTAACTTTTTGGAAAAGGAGAAGCCTACAAAGAAAGTAAAGACTCCATCTAAACTAAAATAGAACCAGACTGCTGGCATGAAAAATTAATACAGGAGTCTTTAAACTAAGGGCAGGGGAAAAGCCAACAGCTGCAGAAGAGCACAAGGTTCAGACAGAGACATCCTGTAGGACCCGGTTTATTATAAAGGATACTCTATATCCTAGTAAAAAAAGGGGAGAGGATAGACGTTGATAACAGACAGGAACTGAAGAGAAGCAGTCAAATGAAAAAGAGTCCAATTCAGTTACATCACATGAATACAGACAACTAAATACCAACAAATTTAGTAACTGCTTGTAAAAAAATGCTAGAAGTCTAAAGACTAAGAGGGTTTAACTTCAGTGCCTGGTATTAAGTGAGGATATTGATATAATGGGCATCATAGTAACTTGGTGGAATAATAATCAATGAGACAATACTAGAGTACAAAATATATAGGAATGACAGAGTAGGTCATGCTGGTGGGGGCATGGCACTATGTCATATGTCTACACTGCTGGGGCTGCATAGATCGATGCAGCAGAATCAATTGATCGAGCTGTAGAGATCCACTCATTCGATCCTGGAAGAGCTCTCCAATCGACGCCATAAATCCATTCCCCTGAAAAGAGTAAGGCTGTGTTGACTGAATGGCATCTCCTGTCGACGTAATGCAGTGGAGACACCACAATACGGCAACAAAAGAAAGTCATCGGGAGATGAACAAGCTACGTTATGTGCATCTCCCGTTGATGGCAGTGTAGACCAGGCCATAGTAAGCATAGAGTCAAATATAGTAAAAATGTTAAATGAATCAAACTGTACCACAGAATCTCTCTGGACAGAAGTTCCATATTCAATAATAAGAGTATAGCACTAGGAATATGCCACTGACCATCTGACAAGGACTGACTGTGAAATGGCTTAGGAAGATTAGAGAGGCTACAAAAATAGCAAACACAATAATAATGAGGGATTTCAAATATCCCCATATTGACTGGGTACATGTCACCTCAGGATGGGATGGAGAGGTAAAATTTCTAGACACCATTAATGACTGCTTCTTGGAGCAGCTAGTCCCGGAACCACAAGGGGAAAGGCAATTCTTGATTTAGTACAAAGTGATGCACGGGATTTGGTCCAAGTGGTGAATATAGTTGAACCATTCAGTAATATGACCATAATGTAATTAATGTTAATATCCTTGTTGGGTGGAAATTACCAAAGAAGCCCTCCACAGTTGCATTTACCTTCAAGAAAGGGGAATGACACAAAAATGAAGAGGCTAGTTAAACAGAAATTAAAAGGAACAGTCACGAGTGAAATGTCTGCAAGCTGCATGACAACTTTTTAGAAACGCCATTATAGAAGCTAAAACTAAACATATTCCCCAAATTAAAAAAAAAAAAAAAAAGCAAGATGACATAATGCCACCATGATTAAACAGATTAAAAGAGACTATTAGGGACAAAAAGACATCCTTTAAGCATTGGAAGTCAAATCCTGCTGAAGAAAATAGAAAATAGTGTAAACTCTAGCAATTCAAGTGTCAAAGTGCAATTAGGCAGGCCAAAAAGAATGTGAAGAGCAACTAGCAAAAGACACTAACATCATTTTTTTTTTTAAAGTACATCAAACAAAGGAAGCTGGTCAAACAATCAGTGAGGCCACTGCATGATCAAGGTGCTAAAGGAGTACTCAAGACAGAGCAGGCCGTTTGGGAGAAACTAAATACATTCTTTCATCAGTCTTTACTGCCTGTCCTATTCAACATATTCATAAATGATCTGGAAAAAGAGATGAAACAGTGGGTAGCAAAGTTTGCAGACAACACAAAGTTACCCAAGACAGTTAAGTCCCAAGCTGTCAGTGAAGAGTTAGAAAGAGATCTCACGCAACCGGGTGACTAGTCAACAAATGGCAAGTGAAATTCAATGTTGATTAGTGCAAAATAATGCATATTGGAAACATAATCCCAATTATACATACAAAATGATGTGACCTAAATCAGCTGTTACCACTTAAGATATTGGAAGGATCATGGATACTTCTCTGAAAACATCTGCTCAATGTGCAGTAGCAGTCATAAAAGCTAACAATGTTAGGAAACATTATAAAAAATAAGACAGAAAATACCATCATGTCCCTTTATAAATACATGGTATGCCTACATCTTGAATACAGTGTGCAGTTCTGGTCATCCCATCTCAAAAAAGGTATCAGAATTGGAAAAATCTACAGAGAAGGACAACAGAAACAATTAGGAGGATGGAACAGCTTCCAGATGAGGCAAGATTAAAAAGACAGGGACTATTCAGTTTATAAAAGAGAACAAAGGTGGGATATGATAGAAATCTATGAAATCACGAATGGCATGGAGAAAGTGAATAAGGAAGTGTTATTTACCTCTTTGCATAAAACAAGAACCACAGGTCACGATGAAATAGGTAGCAAGTTTAAAACAAAAACATAAAGTAGTACTTATTCACACAATGCACAGTCAGCCTATGGAAGTCCTTACCAGGGGATGTTGTGAGGGCCAAAAATGTAACTCGGTTCAAAAGAGAATGAGGTAAATTCATGGAGGATAGGTCCAATGATGGCTATTAGCCAAGATGGTCAGGGAAGCAACTCCATGCTCTGAGTGTTCTTAAACCTCTGAGTGCAAGAAGCTTGGATTGAACAAGGGTGGATCACTCAATAATTGTCCTATTCTGTTCATTCCCTCTGAAGCATCTGGTACTAGCTATTGTCAGAAGACAGGATATCAAGCAAGATGGACTATTGGTATGGCCGTTATATTCTTGGTCTTTAACTCTGTGGGCAGCATGGGTAACTGACAGCTCCAACACACAAGACTAAGGGCTCTTAGAAGAGCAGTACCTGCTAGGGGGTGGAGAGATTATAGTTACCCCTCTGATTTGGGTGGCACTGACAGGCTGGGTCCCCGAGAACATTCTTGAGGTCTCCGAAGCTGCTGCAAGTTAGTCAGACTGAGGCCTTACTGATTTCTCCATGTGGACTAGCCTGAGTCTATATTCCCTTGACTATTGAGTGTGTTTTTCAAAAGTCCTGCAAATAGTGCACTGTGATGGAATGTGAGCTTCTCCTATGCAAAATAAGCAGAGGTTGTGTCTATCTGTGATGGGAATAATTCTGTGACATGATATACATGACTTAAATGAGGATCTGTCATAAGGCTTTACTTGAAACCTATCTAAAACACTAGTTTGTTTGTTTTCAACCAGCTAACAGATTACATTGAGTAGCCTCAGCAGGCTGAAATCCACTAACCTGAATGTACTAACAGATGAAATTGATTAACAAAACACTAACATAGTATACACAACTATGTCACTAAGGTGGATGCTACTTTCTTTCTGCTCTCTGCCCAAAGGTGGTTGGAAGGAACTGAGGGGGATCAGCCGAGTCATGATGACCTTTATTTCCTTAGGAGAGGGGCACAAGGGTGCATGTGTGACATGCACAAGGAAATGAAGGGTGCATGTGTGACCACTACTGCACACTGCTTTTGTAGCTTCTGAACTGTGCAAGAGGTGCAACCACAACATGAATGGGAGTCACATACACAGCAATTTGAAGAACTATAGGGCTTAATTACATGAAGTTGTAATAATAGTTGGACAGCATTAAGAAGACAAGAAAAGAATAAATTCTTCTTAATGTGTTTGGTTATTTTCCAACCAGCAGATGACTTTCCCAACCTGCTCTAAAAGATAGCCATATGCTCGACTCCTTCCTTGGATTTGGCTTTATTAGCAAAGAAACAAAATTCAGCTCAAACCTTTTTCTCTAGGCTTAGCTTCCAAAAATTCTACTTCAGTACTTCCTAACCCACACCTTTGATCCTCCCTTCCTAGAGGGGCTGTGCTAGGTGTGGCCTCAAATCATCTGCTTCATCAGCGAGTCAGAAGAACCCACTTGGAGGAGACTTTCAAAGGTATAAATGACAGTTAGGTGTTCGACTCCTACTGACTTTAGATACCTAACAGCCATTTGTGCCTTCAAAAATCTTCCCATTAACCCTTTTCCAGCAGGATCAACACTTACCATAATGGGTGGGCTGTTTCAGACAGACATTGCCAGCTATCATAGTCCCTCCCAAATGCATATTTGTGCTTAGTTATATGTGCAGGGAGAGGAAATATATTTTATCATTGCCTTCAGTTCCCTTTGTTGTAATCTCTCCAGGTCATGTTGCAATTTTGTTCTGGGTATTTCCACAAATTTGTCAATTGCATTTATATTTAAAAAAATGACAAAGGAAGATCTGAAGCAGCCATACAGAATGCAAATGTGTGTATTTGAAATTTGGTTTCCTTTTAGTTTAACTGGTCATAAGTAATCTACAAACACCAAAGGAGAGTCCTCATAGGAAGCCCTGAAGGCCTCTACATGTTTCACCATTGTGACTGAAACAGCTTCACAAATGAGTTTGAGAACCACTGACCTAATGTAAAGATAAAAGTAAATATGCTGTTTGCAGCAGTAAAAAAAATCTGGTACTTGTAAATGGAAAAGACAGACAGAATTGTTCTAGTATTAGAAGAAGCAAAAATTGCAATAGTGAGTTGTGTTCAATTCTGTTTGCATTATTACATAAAGATTAGAGACGAGAAAGGTCAATCAGTATGACTGAGGGAATGTCGTTAGAAGGTTAGACGGACTAAGCATGTACTTTTTGAAAATGGAGAAAATAAAGGATGACTGCAATAAGGTGTACCAAAATTCTGAAGGGAACAGAAAGGAAAGATGCTAACAAAACTACTTGATCTTATGTCAAATGCAAGAACTAGTGTTATGAACTCAAGCCAAGGAAAAGTCAAGTCCTAAAGAAATACTCTATATACAGAGAATAGTTAATGGAAATAAATTATGTGCATTTATTTGAATGTCTAAATCATTTAGATATATGAAATTATGTTTACTTCAATGCATCTCTCTCTGGAATGCAATACTTGAAACGTACTCCCTAAAGAAAATGGACTTGAGCATTTCCAAAACTTCAGACAGTGTTTCCATTTAGTGAATGGTGCTGCTCAGACTCTTAGCGAGAGTGCCCCAAGGTATGTTTAGGAAGATTATTTACTGGTAATTCTCCTTTGAAAATATTTTGACATTATTTTCACTCTTGGGTCTGAGTTCCTTACTGTAAGACAGAACCTCCCACAACTGTTAAAGAATTTTGACCCTCGTGGCAGCAGTACCAGGGCAGAGTGCAAGCCAGGTCCTCTACTGTACCTGTAGGACATAAATGCTGCCTTCCAAAGTACCCATCAGTTCCTTCATGTGTATGGGAAGTGCCTTGGACTCACAAGATAAGACACTGCAAAATTATTCAATAGAAAAAATATGCCTTAGAGAAAGAATATTAAACATTTAAAGATGGGGTTTTCAAAGTCACTCAACTGTTGGCCTAACTCTCCTCCATTGACTTCAACTATAAGAGTGAAGCCAATGCTGAGTGCTTTTGAAAATTCCATTTAATATTTAATATTAATAACTCCTAATATTTAATATTCAATTTGACGCCTACCATATATTCAACAAATGACTGTTGCGAGTGGTATGAGTAATTATGGCCCAACAAAATTATTACTTCTGTCAAGAAATAAAATGGACTCTTTTCTACCTGCCGTGCTTTATGGGCTGTCTCAATGCCATGATTTCTTAGACAGCTTAAAGCCCTTGCATCTGGGGAGCGCCCCACATTCCAGTCAGAAACAGCACCACTGTCTGTCATCCACTGCAACAAAAAAAAAAAAAAGACATATACAAATACACATTTAAAAGAAATTAGAGTACAGTACCTGTCTGGCAATATGATTCATGGTAATGCCATGCTTCCTCATGCAAGTCTGTCCCCGATAATCAGGAGAGTTTCCTATTTCATAAGTAGATGTCGCTGCACTGTCTATCCTCCACTACAGAAAAACAAATTCAAATGTTTATGTTTTCCTTCCCACAACTTATATAATACTGACTGTCTATGAGAAAGTATATTTTGGCAACCGTAAAAATAAAAGACTGACCTTATTTTCAATGTTTTCATCTGTTACAAGTTTTCTAAAAACTGCTTCAGCTATGGGTGATCGGCAAATGTTCCCTACAAAAATAAGAGATTGAACTTAAGTTTATATACAGTAAAAAAAGCAAGATATTAGTTGTAAGGCATTGGCCATCATAAGTCAGCATAGACAGGATTTTACTTCACATAGGCTTTGACAGTTTATTTGATCATATTCCCTAGGTGAATCTACAGCAGTGGAGTCAAGCCAGAGCCTCTGAAGCAATCTCTATTTTATTTCCATTTTACTACACCAGGAGAGTGAAGGTACTGCCCCATGGAGCTTGCCACACAAGGATTCACGCATCCCTTACGCTAGATCCCAAATCCTGTCCCCCTCCTATACGGCGCAAGTACATTACTGTTTATTCTTTTTCTCCTACAGAAATACTTTTTGTAGCCATAATTGAAAAAAAGCAAAATTTTGAACTGTATCTCAAATGGGTGTTAACGCTGACATTTTTATGTCTTTGTCTTTCATAATTTTACTCATAATAGTCTGGAACTTCTAAGAGACTTCAAACACCCTATCCCCACCAGTCCCTGGTGTACTGGCAACAAGTACAATACATTCCTGACTATGATTTACTGGATGATTTGCCAAAATTTGCTTGAATTATTTGTCTTAATGGCCAGCATGGTTGCTGGAAGCAAGCTTTCTATTACAAGTTATCTTTTTACCCCTTAAAACTGTATTAAACACTGTAGAATGCCAAAAATATTTGGGAATATACCATATCCTTTTTCAAATTAAATAAAAGTCCAATACCAAAGGAAGAGTCTGCTAATGCCATTGTTTGGGATCCTCTTTTTAATGATACCCCTTTAGAAAAAACTTTCATCCCGGTCTCTTTTTCATATTCCATCCTTTTCCCACTTCAACTGTTTTGGGAAACTGAAAGCACAATTATGTACTGGGCTGACCTCCTGGATATGTGAGCTTCTGAGATTGTAACAATACAGATGCAAAAAACTTTTAAAAATAAAAATAGAAAAATATCTTTCATGTGTGAAGAAAGCTATTGAATGTATGGTAGTTTTTTCCAATAGATATGTTTTTTCTTCATTCACTTTTCAATAGTGAGGATCTCTCCCCTAAACTCCAAACAAAAGTTATTCTTATTGGAAGCCTTGTCAAGTGAAGTGACCAGCAGAGTTTATATCTGTGAACTATGGCCCCCATGACTGAAGCTTTTCAGTCACTAGATCAAATTTAGTGTTTGTAGTTTCTGTAAAACTAACAGATTATGGGATAGAGCAGAGGACTGAAAGTTAGGAATAGAACACAGGAGCTTTAACTTGTTATGCGCCCCTGGACAAAGTCAACTATACTCAAAAGACAGAAGCTAACAATCTGTATCTAAGGTATAATTATCATCTGTCTCTTAATGGTATTAGGTAAATTAATGGGTGAGCTCCTCCAACAAAAGGCACTACAAATGCAAAAAGAGTAAAAAAAAAAAAAAAAAATTAAATGTCTTTCCTTAAATTAGCTTGTTCACCTCTTCTCAGTCCCAATTCCTTTTTATCTATTTGGGTTATTTATGTTGCTGGATGCTTCATGCGTTTTCTTGTGGTAGGAAACAATTCAGAAACAATATAATTATGCAAATATTAACTAGATTATATTTTGCTGTCTAATGAATAGCTACTTCTCTTGTTACAAAGAGAAACCAGGTAGTAAATTAATATTTGACTATTAGTTTTTAAAAACAAATATAGAAGTAAACAACCTGACTTCCCATGAATCCTTGTACTCTTTGGGATCAATTCTCAGTGAGTATGGGAGATCTTCAGAAAGGATAGGCTGTCTCTCCTTGCAAATAACTGAACACTTGAAGTATTGGAAGTTTCAGATATTTGCAGTGTGTGCTAAAATAACTTATTCATGTTTTTGAGTCGATGGGGCTCTCAGCTTTTATTCTTTTTAATCTCAAATATTACATATACTTAACATTTTAATAATGAATCAAGATCACTTTTTAGGGCTAAGAAAAAAATTTAGACAACTGCTGAAACACAGCAAAACCCAACACTGGCAGAAGAAAAGCTCAACACTATCTTAAAATTATACTCTAAAATTTTGACAGGTCAGCATTTATTAAAAAAAGAAAGAAAGCTGTTTCTCACATCATTTAGCCCTTGTTGTCATATGGCTCTTCTGGGTAGCCAATATAGGATGAGGGAAAATTCCAGGGGAGTTGACAACATTTATTAGTGAAAGTATTAGTGACTTGTACTTTCTGACTTTGTTCATTTTTCCCTGCAAATACTGAATATGGTTTATTCTCTGCATTCCCAAGTTTTTCTAGTATTATTTAACATTTATATTAGGACCACATTGGGCTAAACAAACAGAGTAAGCCATAGTCCCTGCCCCAGAGATTTTACGGTCTAGATGTGCTCCATTAGTGGTTATTATCTGTTTTATTTATTGCAGACAGAAGACATTATCAAGCACTAACTAAATTTTATTTTGCTATGTAACTAATATCCATTTTTCATTACAAATGCAAAGCAGATGGTTCACATACGTTTACTGATGGTTCCATAACACAGATCTAATTTAAAAAATGAAGACATGTCTTCTCAAGGATCATCTTCCAGTGCATTGGAGAAAATTTAAGGGCCAGGTAGCCAGACTCATACAATCATAGGGCTGGAAGGGACCTTCAGAACTCATTTAGTCCAGCCCTCTGCACCGAGGAAGAATCAAGTAAACATAGATTATTTTTGACAGGTATTTGTCTAACCTGTTCTTAAAAACCTCCAATGATGGGGATTCCACAGCCTCCCTTGAAAACCTATTCCAGACCTTAGTTATCCTTATAGGCAGAAAGATTTTTCTAATATCTAACCTACATCTCCCTTACTGCATGCAGATTAAACTGATTACTTCTTGTCCTACCTTCAGTGGACATGGACAACAATTGAACATAGTCCTCTTTATAACAGCCCTTAACATATTTGAAGACTGCTATCAAGTTTCCGCTCAGTCCTTTCACAAAACTAAAGATGGCCAGTTTTTTTAACCTTTCATCATAGGTCAGATTTTCTATACCTTTTATCATTTTTGTGGCTCTCCCCTGGGCTCTTTTCAATTTGTCCACATCTTTCCTGAAATGTGGAGCCCAGAAATGGACCCAGTACTCCAGCTGAGGCCTGACCAGTGCAGAGTGGAATGGGACATTTACCTCCAGTGTCTGACATATGACACTCCTGTTATTACACCCCCAAAAAGATACTAGCCTTTTTCATAATTGCACTACATTAACTCATATTCAATCAACTATAACACCCAGATCCTTTTCAGCAGTACTACCACTTAGTAAGTTATTCCCCATTTTGTAATAGTGCATTTGATTTTTCCTTCCTAAGTGAAATACTTCACACTTAACTTCATTGATATTCATCTTGTTGATTTAAGAAAACTCTCCAATTTGTGAAAGTCCTTTTGAATTCTAATCCTGCCCTCCAAAGTGCTTGCAACCCCTCCACACCTGGTATCACATGCAAATTTTATAAGCATACTCTCTGCCCCATTAGCCAACTCAAAGAAAACATTGAACAGTATCATAACCAGAACCTTCTCTGCAAACGTTGGCAGGTAGGTATTAAACAGGAACACACAGCCTAGCAGTTACACTTACTGGGACACTGTGCTAATCCCTCTGGGCAGAGATCCCAGCTGGTTGAGAAGTGGTGTTGGGGGAGGGGTGAGCTAGTAGATTAGAAAGGGGAATGGTGGTGGGAGATACCAGAAATGTTTATTACACTGACATGAGCTCCTCCCCTATGCAGGATGCACTTCCCCCCCCCCCCCAAAAAAAAAAAAAAACCCCAAAAAACCAATGATTGATTCACCTTCTATTCCTTGGGAGGGTGGACTCTACTCCTATCCTATCCCCTCCCCCACCCCCAAGCATGGGCTCTGCTAACCTCTCCAGCCTGCTGTCCGAGGAGAGGGGGGGATGGACTCCACTCCTAACTACCAGCCCCCGCCAGAGACTCTGCTCATTCCCACCCCGCCTGCTACAGTCCCGAGGAGGAGAGAACCGGCCTCTCTTCCCCTTTGCCGGGGGCCCTCTCTCCATCCACCAACCATGGCTCCCCGTCCCGCTCCAGTCCTGCCTGCGCGGCCGCGCCGCACTTACCCAGACACACGAAGAGCACAGACTTCACCTCCCCAGCCGCCATCTTCCCCGCCGGGCAGATTCCAGAGTCTAGAGAACCAAGCCGGGCCCAGGGTCCTTCCTTCTTCCCTCCGCCGGACTGTCGTGCAAACCGCACCGCGCTTTACGGCGCCGCACGTTAATGTCTTCCCTTGTTTATGCCTGATGGGAAAGAGGGGGAGATAAAAAACGAGTTAAAAATAATATGCTTGCAGAGGCTGGCACAGGCAGCGGGCTCGACCAGCCCCTCTCACCAATAAACCCATCATGGCGTTGCGGTGGGACGCGCGTGTAAAAATCAGGCACCTGAGTAGACACCCCATTCCTCCTCCCAGCTGCACCTGTCCCAGGTGAATAGTTCTTAGGGGTCCTTTCTTCACCTGCTTGCTCTGAGAGGTAGAGCTTGTGGGGCCTCGCAGCAGCCGCGTCCCCTCTCTCCCCTGTGCTGCACAGCCGTGGCAGGAGCGGGGAAGCTGCAGTGACTGAGGCTTTGGGGGATGTTCCGAGAAGTGAGTATTGACGCTGCTGTGCTCTCAGTCCCGAGAAAGGGGGCAGCCCCGTTCTGGGAAAAGACAGTGGTCCTTTGGGATCCATGGGTCCTGCCTTCCCAACTTCCAGGGGTTAGATGGAGAAGAGGGCAAGTCTCCACTCCGAAGTTAGCCCCGTCTACACCCCAGAGTTTACAGCCGCACAGCTGTACCGATGCAGTTGCAGCGCAGTAAGATCACGTGTGTAGGTGCGCTGTGCCAATGGGAGACAGATGTCCTGTTGGCATAAGAAAACTGTCTCCCTGAGTGGCAGTAGCTATGTCGGAAGGAGAAACTCTCTTTCTGCTGTAGCAGTGTTTCTCAACCTTTATGATACCAGGGACTGGCTTACTCCAGTTTACAGCCTTCCTAAATTATGTCAGGGAGGACTCAGGGACTGACGCTGGTCCACAGACCGGTCATTGAGAAACACTGTGCTATAGCGCTGTCCTCATCGGCGCATCTGTCAGTGTAACTTTTGTCACTGGGGGGAGGGGGCATCATTTTTCTCACACCCCTGAGTGATATAAGTTTTACCAGTGGTTCCCAACCTGTGGTTCCAAAAAGTGGCCTGCTGGGGCTTTCAAAGTGGCCCATGGCTCCCCTCCTGCTGGCTGCAGAAGGGAGCCACTGCCTAAGGACCCAGGTGGAGTGTGTTTCTCAGGGGCTAAAAGACTGGTGCGGTCTCCTTGCTGCAGCCAAGGGGATGGGAGATTAGCGCTCCCCTCCCCCTGGCTATAGCAGGGAGCACGGCAAAGCACTGTGCCTAGGTCCAGAAGTGCTGGTGTCCCTGCTGGAGACAGAGGGAGGGGAGTACTGATCTCCCGTCCCCCTGGCTGCAGAAGGGAGCCACTGTCTAGGGACGCAGGTGGAGTGCACAGGGCTACAGGACACATGCAGTTTCCCTACTGCAGCCAGGGAGACTCCTTCTGTCTGGCTGCAGGGGGGCCTGCTGGTGGAGGCTGGTGGCCCTTCAGGGTTGTAAAATTGATATCTATGGCCCTCGAGCCAAAATGGTTGGGAACTATTGAGTTATACCAACAAAAGGTAGTGTAGACAAGCCCTAAAAGTCAACTTAAGTTACGTCAACATACAGCCCCTGCAGTAATTAAATCATTTTACATATCCACACTAGCGCCTTCTGTCAGCGCGTCCTCACCAGAAGCTCTTCCACTGATTTAGCTGCCAGTGTGGGACACTGGCAGCCTGGAGCCCCGGCACTGGCAGCTGCAACAGTCTGATGTAAGCAGCACATACACTGACACTTCATCGACCTAACTACATCAACCTGAGCACTACACCTCACACTGAGGTGGAATTATTAAGTTGGTGTAGTGGGCGACTTACACTGGCAGGAGCAACATTGTAGTATAGATGCTAACAGAGTTAAGCTGATGTAGTCTGCCTTAAGGTGACCTAACTTTGTAGTGTAGACAGGCCTAAGTTAGTTCCTCCTCTTACACCAATAACCCGCAGGCTGCAATATGTCTTGGCATGAGTGTGCCACAAAAACTCAACTATGAAACCTGCTGGAATGTGGATCTGGCTAGTTTTTGGTCCCCACCTTGCAAATTACACAGTTTAAATACAAAACAAATATATGTGCTGGTATTTCAACAAACACATACAAACAAAAAAGGTGCAATTGCAGCTCAGTGCAACAGTGCTACAAAAGCTTCAGTCTGGTACTGAGATTCTAGGGAATCCTGTTGGTTTTCAAGTCTTCAGTTTTCATTAGACTGCAGAACATAGCTACTACTAGTGCACCTTAAGCTTCTGGCCCCAAAACTCTAATCTGACATTTTGATCCTGCCAGATTTTGGCCACAAACTAGATAACTGTACTATTAAATGAAGAATAAGTGTTGTTTGTACTATTTAACCAAAATAATCTATACCTCAACGCTTCCTGAAACCCACAAAAACTCTAATTTGACAGCTGCTGATTCTAGATCATTTTGATCTGCATTGCATCCCAGTTTTGTTGCCTAAATATAGCCATGGTGGAGAAACATTGATTTTTTTTTTTTTTTTGGCTTAAATACATTTTTCTTTTTTAAAATAAGCCTATTTAAAATATGGCAACCTCTGTTAGGGACTAAATTTACTATCATCTGTTAAGGTCATTTGAACTACATTTAAAACATATGCTTGCAGCTAAAGTTTTAAAGAAAGTCAGGTTACTGAATGGTGAAAATCACTGGCTAAGCACCTGGAACTAGAATTTGGTGAACAGCTATACCACCTTTAGACAGAACTAGGTGCAGAGAGAATATTTTCTTCATTTCAGTTTATTCAGATAGTTCATTTTAATGATTAATTCATTTGAAGTTGAAAAATAGATTGGTAGTTGGAAAAGAAGAAAAGCTTGTTTTCCTCTTCCAATCTATGAATGAAAATGAGGTGTGAGGATGAGATCTGTTAGATCTCAAATCTTGAAGTACTTGCTGACCAGAAACAACTCGTTCAATTAATTAATTACAGATAATACTTTGTGTTTAATGAATTAATTAGTTGTTTTGATAAATATAGGATTTTTCCTTATTTATCTAGCATATTTAAGGTAGTTCTTAATTAACAAAAATATTTTACAATGCTGGTTTTGTGTATTTTTAATTGAATTACAAATGCAGCTTGACACAAATCATGGATAAAAATGAAATCATCAAGTAAATAAGAAATGTTCACCGTTTTCTAACATAATACAAATTTTTAAGATCTATAATTGCTTAAATAAGGGTGTATAGCTATAGTGTATCCTCCTTGGTAGGTTAATTTGGTACTTCTTTTTGCAAATAACAAGAATCAATTTTCTTTAGAAAAATAATAGAATGTATGAATGCAAAAGATTAAAATTGATTATTTAAATGAAGGTTTACTGTGTGCTGATTTAAATTATTAAAATCAGTGATTTAAATAAATTAATCCTGAATTTAGCACACATTCTCCTAATTCACCAGAATAATCCAGATGTTCTCTAATTAGCAGTTGAATCTGTGTTGTTGAGATCAAAAGTTAGCTAGGTTTAGATACTGCCATCTCTAGGTTTGCCAGTATGTGTTTGTGTCTGGAATCCTTTGCAATAGAAACAGCTAGACTTGTTCTTCACTTAAGCAGTGGAATTTCAGGGATGAAGGCCTAAAAACTCCAGGATCTAGCTTTTATTAAAATCCCACAATTGTCAAATGGTTATGATTAATATTAGGTACCTATAGAGGGCACTGAGGCACCTATAGGACGATTCATCTGCCTCTGTGTAATTGCTGCCAAATGATCTATCTATTTTTTAATGAAATAGAGAATGACTGGGAAGAATATGAATGAAAGTTTATTTTCAACACACACAGTTTTACACACACCGTCATCACAGCATGCATATCAGTGTTTTCCCTGTGGTAAAAACTATATTGCGTTTGTGCAATGGACATGACTATTTGAAACTGCTCTCTTTATCCAGGAGTTCTCAAACTGGGGGTCGTGACCCCTCAGAGGGTCTCCAGGTTATTATCAGAGGGGTCATGAGCTGTCAGCCCCCAAGCATGCCGATAAAGGTGGCATGGCATAGGGTGGGGGTGCTCAACACTTTTGAGGGGGGGTCATTACAGCCTGAAATGTTTGCAAAGTGGGTTCCAGCTGTTGTGGAAAATCACACAGCTACTCAATTTGGGTTAGTTCGAGCAGAACTTTAATCATGACAAACACACAGAAAGCTATGGTTATAGGGGGAAGCCCAGGTAGCATGTCCCCGTGCTGATCTCTGGATCTTCACCTTGGTTCAAAATACAGATGGCTTATATAGGTTTGTTTAAGATTACTTTTCACATACAGATCCTATAGTGAAATTTCAATACTTAACAGGACACTCACCGCACCTAGGTACTTATAACACACAATGGGATTCTCCTGGTGCTAACAAGTCCCCGGGGACTCTCCAGCAAGTCCGGAGTCACATACAGTCACTGGTTATCTATCACAGGAATCGCTGACAGGGTATAGCTGGGTGCGGTTACAAAGGTAGTTAGCGTCTTACAACATAGACCAACGATTTTGCATTTCTATCATAGTTCCAGTCTAAGGCATCCTGCCTGAATTTTTGTGATTCCACATTCCACCCTTTTGTACTTTTAGTACAACTTCGGGAGCTGCCTTATGTTGTGGCATGCTGCATTCTCACAAAAGATCTTGGACGGACGGGGGCACAGTTATCTGTTGTTTCTTGAGAACCCCTGGTTTATTCAGTGAAATGCTTCTGAGTTGCTCTTAATTGCAAAATTTCTTTAAACTGTGCTCTGTGGAGCCTCTCCTGGTGCTTCACAGAATAAAATGCTTTGAGAACCTGGTAGTGGGGAAAATGAGAGATAAATGTGAGAATCTCTCTGACAAAGTTGTTTGCAAAATAGTATCATTGGACACCCATCGAATATGGGTGGAGGGAAACCATTATTTCAAGCATTTATTATATGGTTCTTTTCTCTCTGATGATAGGTCGGGGGGAAAGACCAGATCCAAGTCTAAAGAGTTAAAATACAATTCATACCTCTGTAATACTCTGTAGCAAAACTCTCTGTTTTGCATCCTGTGTAGTGGTTTATACTATTGGCAAGTGGATGTAAAATTCTACCAGATCAGAATGGTAATGTTTTATACCCAATTTGAATTGGTCAAATGACTTCTTGGCTACACTGGAGGGAAAAAGCAGTACAGAGTACAATTTGATAGGAGCATTTGATTGGGTAAGCCAAGTATGTTACAGCTACTTTTACAAAAACAATCTCATTCATGTAAAAACATATTATCTTGCATTTTTGTTTATCCATTGTGGATTTTGTTTATCCATTAGAGAAAGGAGATACAATAATCTTAGTTCTTGAGTTTAATAAAGTCTGAATAAACAGTTCAGATTACTCTGGTCCTCTGTTTAAAATGCTCCTTATTCCTCTTCTTTTTAGTTAATGAAGTATCTTGAGAGTGGTTAATTTCAGAAATTAATTCAGTAGTTTATGAACTTTGATCCTGACATATAGGCATAGTAGATGATTGACGTCAGAAGGTGGATGTAGTGAAACAACAGTGGTACTTTTGTTGGTGCAATTTATTAAATTTTTATTATATTTGTTGTTGACAGCATAGTGTTGCCTGATGGTGATGGCTGGAGTCTGTGTATTTTATGAGTATTTTTAATCGTGTTTATTATGGTAATGCGTAAGGGGCAATGCAGAATGGGGCCCATTGTTCTGGGCACCATACAAACACAAGTGTAGTAGACAGTCTCTGCCCCATAGAGATTACAATGTAAATAGACAAGACAGACACAGGGGAGAGTGGTATAAGACACAAGCAGACTGAACAATATGATGACAAATGTCATGTCTCCTAATTTTTTAAGATGTGTTTACTTAGGAAGAACTAAATAGAAAGAAAAAGGAAAGGAAGGAGGTGAGGGGAACAGAGCAGGGGAGGAGGGGCAGGTGTGGAGTGAGGCTGCTGTGGAGGGAGAGGAAGGGTTGAAGGAAACAGCCCATCAGGACAGGGCAGAAGAAGTTAGAAAACTTTCTCCAGGTGTGATTGTAATATCCAAAGGTGAAAAAAAAAAGTCTCTGCTTTGGTTACTTTTGCTCCTACCAGCTGGAGTCTTTGGCAGGCTGCTCTCTGCAATTTTCCTCCAAGGCCAACTGGTGGTGTGAGGGAGACATCGCTGGAGTCCTGTGCCCGAGTATGGGGGTAAAGGTGTCTGCCCTGCACAATTCTGGAGGAAGGATGGTCCTGGGTGGACCCTGTTTTACCCTCTTCCCCCTCATGCACAAATCTCTGCTTTTGTTCCTCCCTGCAGGTCTCTCTGGCTAGCACCTCTCTGTAGTTTTTCCCTTAAGGTCTCATGATGTGTTTTTTATGAGTTTGTCAAGGGTGCCCAAGTCTATGTAGGTTCTTATACTGCACTCATCCTTGTGGTATCTCAGCACCTTCCATTAGTTATGTTGCTGAATGCACTACACGTCTGTAACATGTTGGGGATTCTCTCATCCTCTCTACAGGGGGAATTATGCATGCAGTGGTGCGTCTTGTTTTGGTATTGTTTTAGGTTTTTAAAATATAGATGTTGCTATGTATTTCTTAGTGACAACAAGATCAAAGAAATGCCCTTTGTATTTGGTTTGTACGATGGTGAGGTCTGTGATGGTCCTTGTTTCTAGGGGAACTTCCTTCCACAGTCTCAGACTGCCTCTGGAGAAAGGCTGCCTCTGTTCCCTGAATAGATGAGCTTTATTCTTGTAGAGAGTTCCACTGTGCCAGAGGAGCATAATTGCCGATCACGGTCCTCATCCTGAAATTCTAGGTGGTCTTTTAGATAGCTTGGGTCTAGGCCATGTAGCATGTTTAATATAAGGACCAAGACTTTGACCTTGATTAGAAATTCTGCGGGAAGCCAGTGTACAGAATAGAGGCTAGGTTTGATGTGCTCACAGTAGCCTCTGTTGCAGAGGAGATGCTCTGCAACATTCTATAACAGTTGGAGTTTTCTAAGTGCAGAGGCTTCATTCCTAGGTATATTGCATTGCTATTGTCCAGCACGAAAGTGACAATGGTGTGAATAGCTGAGGCCAGGTTATCATCCACCAGGACAGACGGAGCCTCTTTTACGGTAGAATGATAGAAAAGATTACTCAGGGATGCTGCTATGTGAAAGCTTAGCATCAGTAAGAAATCCAGGAGTGGAGTGCTTCTAGACTACAGACTGAACTGACCAATTGTGAAAGTATTTTCTACCAAAGGGAGACTGAATCATGGCTGCAAGCTCTTCAAAATCCTTTCCTCTGCCCACCAGCATCACCTCTGACTTGCTCAGGTTCAGCATCAGATGGCTGCTCTTCATCCATAATCTGAAAAGTTCCAGGGGGTAGTTAGTCCGTGTTAGTCTGTATACAGCAAAAACAGCGAGAGTCCTTTAAAGTGCTACAGGACTCTCGTGTGGTTTTTTTATCCATAATCTGATTGCAGCAAGCACTGGGCCATCTTGGTGGTAGGCATCTGGTGATACATCGTGAAGGATAGGTAGACGTGTGTATCATCTGCACGTTGCTGGCACTTGAGTTCATATTGTCTCACCAGTTTACCTAGGGGTTGCATGTAGATGTTGAGTAGGACCAGACAGAGAACTCCACAAAAGGGAGGTGTCCAATGGTGGAGGTGCAATTTCCCATAATTACTCACTGGGTGCATCTTGGAATGGGTGCTCTTTTGTTTAGTATAGTGCTAATTTGAATTAATATACATACTAAAGAAACTAGGTGGCTGATGATAATAGACTGGGATGGGAGAGGGCGTGAGGGTTCCTTCCTTATAAATTAATGTATGACATATGACAGCAAACAGAGGAGTTTAAGACGGAGAGAAGATCTCCCTGCTGAACTGTTACACTTATGAAATAAACAGAAGGATCTTATTCAGGGGACAAGGCAGTTTTCCGCATTTATTATGAATACATAAAATATTTGAAAAAGCAATTGTCCAAAACACGCAGACACACACACATGCACACAGTTCTGCAGGAGGGATATAATTACCAGCCACTGTGTTGCTCGAGCTGAATCACTGGCCAGGTGACTCAGACACGAGGATGGAGCCAGGCTCTGTCGGTTGAGACACGATGCTCCTTGGAGTTTGCAGAATGAGCCCAAAGTCCAGGTTTCTTCTCCCCATTTTATACTTATCCATCCCCATTTGGGTCTATGGATTTTGTGATGTCAGTCTCCTTGTTTGATGTAATCGTCAATGACGTTTGATATCGCAAGTGTGACAGCTTTCCCATTTTTCTTTTATTCCTGTTTCACACTTTGTCTTGTTCCTGCCTTGGGTGTTAAGTCCCCTGTTTTCCAGAGTTATCTTGATCTTCGGCCATCTGGATTGTAAAAGTCCTTCTCTCCCTCCTGCCCTTGGAAGCTGAGAACCATTACCTCAGCAATTACTTCCTAGCTGTCTTATCTCAGCAGACTCAAACTGCATTCACTCCTCATTCATACTTACTAAAAATCATTACATTCTTATCCCATTACATTGGTGCATTATCTTATACTTACTTACTAACATAATAAAATCCTTATACCTATACCAGTTCTATTAATACCAATTTTACTAAAAGGAAATAAAAGAAATCTTATTTGCCCTCTTATTGCCCCATGATTTATCCATCAACCACATTCCTGATACGCATTGGGCACTGTCCTTCACTTGTAAATGATCACAATTAGATTTCAGGATGTTCCCAAACATTCATATGTAGATGTTCATAAATAGGGCCCCAATGTGTCATAAATGTTAAATCACAAAATGTTTAGACAGGATGTTCCTACTCATATGTTCAAGCAGTCAATTATCATAGTGGAGCCTGGGGTGGCATGAACAAACAATATGTCCGGAACATCCCTATCTATAATGCCTAGTTTTGTTCTTTCTCAGTGTGATGATTAACCCTTAAGCTTCAAATATGTATCCATGGTCCAGGCCTGCTCTGGTTCAGGCCTACATCACAATTCTGGGGCCTACAGAACAAGGTGCGTGTACTAATCTTGGGTTGAGTGAGGTGGTTTGGTTTTGTTTCTTTCTCTTTCAAGTGACTTAAAATTACAGTGTGTGTAATACATTGGGATAGTGTGTTTGGAGATTGTTTGAGCCTTTGTTCCCTTGATCATCTTTGATCGGCCTTGATCAACCTTGTGATCACCCTCCTCCTGTGTGTTTAAAGAGGGCGTAGGGCTGACCTAGGAGAGAGATGCTTAAAAGCCAGAGGCTGAGTGACCAAGGGCAACCAGCAAACAAGGGACAGCAAAAAGGGGCTTTTGAGAGGGTGTTTGTAAGAGGGAGACAATGTAATAGCTATGGTTAGGAAAAACCACATGGCCAATGCCAATGCTGCTTCTGTCTCTTTCATCTATACCTGTATCCAGACAGAGAACCTGATCATTGATGCCTTTACCCAGATCCTGGTGTGGGTTTGTAAAGGGAAAGGCAGGCCAGTCTTTCATAGAAAGCCAGGCTAGGGAGACCATTCAGTGTGAAATGTGTCTGCTGGTGGAATCTCTGAGGAAACAGGTGGGAGAGCTACAGAGGAAGGTGGCTAGGCCAAGAAGCATTCATGCACACAAGGAATTGATCAAGAGTATTCATATAGAGACCTCCAAGGCTAAGGAATCTATCCACCTAGAGAAGATTGCTGTCACAGTACTGGGGAAGGAAGATACAGCTCTGTAACAGGGAGGACATAGGCTGCTGGTTACTTCTGGCTGCAGACTCCACCTCTGCTCCCAATCCACCAACCATAGTGATGAAAAAACTTTACGCTGCCCTGGTAATGAGGGATGATGATTTCCTAACTCACAAAGTGTTGCAGCCATCATGGGGGAATTTTTTATTAGACCTTGTCCTAACAGAAGAGGAACTGATCATAGAACTAATTAATCGTAGCTTAGGTACAAGTGATCATGACTTGATATAATGTGTAAGCAGAATAAGGTCCTGATGAGAAATATATGTACTTGGTGCTTTAATAGGCCCAATTTCACAAAGCTGAAAACAAATATGAGCCAAATGAGCTGAGAGGAAAAATGTTGGAATTATTTTGAAGAAATACTGTAGCCTGTACAGAAGGTCAGACTTGATGATCACAACAGTCCCTTCTGGTCTTGGAATCCATACTGTAGACATTTTCTTATAAACTTCAGCCACAAACATGTATGGCTTTGAATTTCTTTTAATTAAATTTATATCATTTCAATAGATTATACTAAGCTTAGATCTTAATATAGGTTGTCATAAATTTAAAATTAATTTTAAATAGGTTTTTAAACATCCTTAGTTTATATAAAAATCCAATTTAAATGTACATATTTTGGGTGGGTTTTGTTTTTTAAAAGAGGGGTTTTAAGCTTGATTTCAATTGTGGTTGTGTTCTGAAAATTTAACTCTAAAAATGTGGCAAAAACTATAGAATTATGTAGTTAGGAAGGCTATAGGAGGAAAAACTAGGGGGGAAAAAAGAGGTCAAGAAAACAATGTAAAATTGGAAGATAAATTATGAGACTGAGGAAACTGAATTTGTATACTGTAATCTGGAAAAAAGAAGTCTTGTGAGGGAAGAGATATGATAAGAAACTATAAAATAATTAGGAGGTAATAGTGCAAAAGAAAGGAATAATTACAGATGCAGAAATTAGTAAGTTCAAGAAGCAATATACCCTGAAAGAAAAATGTAAACACTTGGGAGAAAGTGGGTTTGCAAAGACTGTGGCCTGCCTTTCCCTTTCATAGAAAGTTCTTATTGGTATAATCAAATAGGCAATGAAATAAACTACCAAGGAGAAGGCACTGTACAATCACCATAAATATTTTAAAATGGATTAATGGGAAGGAAATTAGGAGTAGTCCTGATAAAGGTAGATGGTAACTTGAGACATTCAGTGTAACCTTTTCTGGCTCTATTGGCTATGGTTCTATGAAGCGTGTTTGATTCATGGTAAGAGCACCAGAACTTCTCAGTTTTGCTTTGCTCGCCTAGGCCTAGAGCTGTGTGTGGAGGATGGAAATTCCATATCACAAAGGATTTTGAAATTTTGCTTTTTCCGAAATAAGAATAAATTCAAATTTTAAAGTTTTCCACAAAAGAAAAAGGCCATATTTTGACACCAAAACCTTTATTTTACAAACTTTGACCAGCTCTGCTGTAAGACTAAAGAAGTCTTGAGAGAGCCTTAACTGAAGCAAGATGAACTTTTAAAAAGAGTATTGTATTAGGAATTTGTCATGAGATTAAGGATATTTCATATTCCAAAAATTTGACAAAGGTTAGGTAGCTGGTGTGCTGTGACCATTGTTTATCATGCCAATTGGTATCATCTCATTGTTTCTTCATGCCCCTCCCTCTGTCTGTCGCATTCACTTTTTTCTTAGTTTATAAAATCTTCAGAATAGGGATTGTCCTTATGTTTGAACAATGCCTAGAACAGTGGGTCCCTGGTTTATGACTGGGTACCTCAGGCACTACCATAATACAATTAACAATAATGCTTCAGTCAAAACTGGTACAGTTTGTTGTGATCCACAGTTCTACTGTATCAGATGTATTTACTTGGAAAAACTGTGACCAACCACACTGTCTTAATTTTCAAATCAAGACAACTTTATGAAGTTATGTGTGAGCCTTCCTTTGGTGCCATTTATTCAACAAATTACTATTAAATAGAATTAATTAAAAAAAACCTTACAGGTCTGATGCTAGTGTTGTAGGTTATTGGTTACACTTCTTTTTTAGATGAGAGAATTACCTCCTGTAGTTACATCCACTACCAAAACAAAAAAAGGTGCTTGCTATATTGTGTGTACATTTGTGACATCCCCAGGCCTCCATTGAGGAGAAAATGGAGAACAACAAATTGTCAGTGATGGGAACTGTGATGGTCCTGGGGTGCAGTGTAGACCAGTGAAGAGTTGTCTCCATTTGCCTTGTAATCCTGGGTGTCTCACAGTGCTTTGCTGCTGGAGCTCTCAGCCTGGGCCACTCACGACTGGTCTACAAGCACGCAGGTCACACCCTGAGTGCCTGTGTGATTAGACCAGAGGTTTTAAAACTGTGTGGTGCATCCCACTAGGGGGCATGGAGGAACATTCGGGATGGAGGGTGCGAATGGTCACACTAGGTACTAGGAGCTTGGGCCAGCCCCCATGGGGGATGGGGAAGGAGCACTCCTTCCACCCCGACTCACTTCAGTGGGCCACAGCCTGTGGGTCAGTGTCAACATCCACTGCAGCTGCTCCAATTTCAGCTCCCAGCAGCCTCTGCGTGCAGCGCTGGTTCCGCCCCCAGAGACTGCCGCATGTGCATTCCCCCATCCTGAAAACCCAGGATACAAGGGATAGAGGGGCGGGTATTAGCCCTGCTGTAGCGGTACAATTACACATATATCATGCAAGAATATTGATCAGAGAGTTATGAATTTTCAAACCTCACAGGGCATATTTTGTACAAAGATCATTACAATAGTGTGTAGGGTGTAAATACAGATGTGCTTAGTGTCAGGAGCCAGTACAAAACCCTAAGACAATAAAGAGAAGTGAAGTTTATGTGAAGCAAGGTGACATGTAAGAGAAGGCCAGGTTCACTAAAGTGAAAGTGAGCTGATAAAGGAAAGAGGAGAGGAGGAAACCAGCCTATTGCCACTTTTCCCCCTTGTCAGTGCCTCTAACAGCTTCCGTTTTCTTTTAAAATGGCTGATCTCTGTATAAATATGAGTGCTTCTCAATTTTTAGTTGTCTTTGCTGTGTATAATAAAATAGAAAGCTTAAATATAATGCAGTAAGTTTCCTCTTCAGTGTATATGCCTTTCAAATATTTATTTGTAGATTCTTCTTCTGTTTCCCTCCATAGTCCAAGTTTACAAAACTACATTCTTTTAATTTGTCCTCATAAATCATTTCCTGCACTGGATGTAATCAAAGTAGATCTGTATAAGATGGACCTTTATGTCTTGATCTGGGGTATTGCATATGTTTGTGAAACCAAAATTTCATGGGCCATTTTTATTGCTGAATTGAACTGTAACATGTTCAGTTTTCTACCCACCATTACTCTGTCTTGCTTTTCAAGTTTCTCCTTCACATTAAATACCTGTGACTTGAGTAATTTTTCCATGGCTGTATTAACTTTTGGACAAACTGATGCTATCATATTGCATTGTTTTCTGCTCATGTTTCTAATTCTTGCTGTACTCTCAGGTATTTGTTGAATTAATATCAACTACTCATTCCGTTAAACTGTTAACTTGTTTTCTAGGTTCTTAATGAAATTTAAATAATTCTTGCTTGTTGATAGCTGATACTCACTGTCATTTCTTTTTTCTCTTGTCTTGAATCCAAACCCAGAGACTTTTCCAACTAAACTCTTCAAAGTTGACTTAATGTGCATACAGGATTGTCAGACAAGACCTTATATGCACCTTTTCTAACCTCTCATCTTCTGCATAAATTGTACCTATCTCTATTGACAATTTGACAGTCAAGTTTTGAGAATTGCACCATATTTGTTTACATATTAGTTCCTATTAGTTCATAGATTCATAAAATTGGGGTGAGATCAGAATTAAATTTTAAAGAATGTAATAACTTTTGTACATACTACACCTTGCTCACTCAATTAGGCAAAACATTTTCTGCTCTTTATTCAAATATTCAGTCAACACAATATGTTACTGCTAGAATGTAAATGAGAGACTGATGCACTTGCTTTATAAACCTGCAAATTAAGTAGTTAATCAATTTTCTTGTGATATTCTCCTTTGCAGTATATGCCGTTGACTCATATATATGCTCAATATATATTCCTTCAACAACAAGTGACTGTGTAAATGAAACTTGGTCCCACTAGGCATTCACTGATCACGGCATTCTATATCCATCAGTTGGTAGGCACTGTATAAATGGGTAGAAAAACATTTTTTGTCTCAAAGAGCTTCAATATACCCCTCAATCAGTTCTATTATTCCTATATATTTCTTGGACAAACACATTTTTTATAGGATGAGCAAATTTCTATATTTCCTGGGGTTTTTTTTCCAATATGTCTACCTTTCATATTGTACAAGGGTAGTCAGATCTGTAAGAATTACTTCCACTGTCTCATCTCAGATTGTCTGTGAGCTTTTCTATTATGAAAATATGCTGTGCTCTCCTGAACAACAAGATACCATCAGGGGATTCTTTGCTCTTTCAGAATTCTCCTAGGGCACACCTTAATGTTATCAAATGTGAGCCAAACTTGTGTTATGGAATTCAAACAGAAACCAAAACTGTTTTAAGAGACTTAATACTTTATTTTGATTGCAAAGGCACTCAGTGTACTTTCCTTGTTTGAAACTATTGATAGTGTTGCCTTCCTTTAGTAGCACAGGAAGACAGGAATTGCTATACTTGGTCAGATCAGTAGTCCAGTCTCTGGACAGTGGCCAAATGTTTTTTTTAGAGGATGGTATAAGAACCTTGGAGTGGGCATCAGTGGAATAATCTGCCCTGGCCTCTTGGTCTCATCCTGGTTTCTAATATTCAGAGATTGGCTTAAGCCTGAAGTACTAAGTTTAATATCCCTTCCAAAATGTTTGTCATTAATTATGACAACTCTGGATACGCTTAATACCTATATAAATATCCATTCCCTTTTTGAATCTTGGCTCCAGTTCCCATGTCAATGAGTTGCACTGAGTTGTGTGCGAAAGCATTTTCTTTTGATTCTGAATTTCCCACCTTTTAATTTAATGTCCCTGTCATGTTCTGGGGTACAGTTCAGACCAGTGAAGGGTTGTCATCACCTGCCCTGTAACCCTGGGTGCCTTAAAATGCTCTGCTGCTGTTGCTCCCTTGTGTGGATGTTCCCAGCCAACAAACAAACATACACTGGGAGCCTGTGTGACCAACAACTCTAGACCAGTAGCTCTAACTCTAGTAGCCTGCTTGTTACACCACAGCCACATTGTGGCCTCCACCAGCCTTGGTTACACTTGGCAAGATTATCCCAACAACTGCTCCCAGTCCCGAATTTACCCCAAACCATGTGCTCTGTAAAGTCCACCCCTCTCCTTCAGAGGTTTCAGACCATTCAGAGGTTTGTTTGCTCCTATAAAGACACAAACTGTACAGCTTTTCACTTCTACTAGAGTTAACTATCACTTCAATTCAAGCACAATACTGATTAAAAGTCAAACAAGTTTATTAACAAAAGGAGATAGGATTTTAAGTCCATTCAAGTATGAAGGATAGAGTTAAAAATAGTTACGAGCAGATAAAAGTGGAAAGATTCCTAGAGGCTAAGACTTAACAAAACTGCAGTCTTGGTTCAAGGTAAGATTCTTATCATACAACCTTACAGTAAAATAGCTGACCATCCTTCTGGTCAGGATCTCCCACAAAGTCCAAAATGCTCAGTTCTTTTGTCACCTTAGGTGAAATATCACTTGAGTTTGTTTGCCCCTCTTATATAGCCCAGTGAGCCTTTGAAATGGATTCTTCTGAAGGTTACCCCCTCAAAGTAAAGCTCATTCAAACTGTGAGAGAGGTAGAATGGAGTCTCCTGGTGAAGGAAATTTCAGGCTGATTTCTTCCCCTACTGGTATTTTCAAATCGATCTGTTTCCTGCAATCTGTTCTGCCTTCTGTGATGTGGAGTGGTTTTTAACTTGATGGTCCTGTTTACCTCTTATGTAAATGTAGGGTGACCAGATGTCCTGATTTTATAGGGATAAAGCTTTTATTATTTATCCCTAATATCCCTATTATTTATAGGGATAGAGCTTTTTCTTATATAGGTGCCTATTACCCCATTTTCCCCCATCCCAATTTTTCACACTTGTTATCCAGTCACCCTATGTAAATCCATTACCAGTGTCTCTTATTGTACCTTGAAAGTAACTTCAAGGTTGCAGAACCACATTCCTTTGTCTAGGATGAGGTAACTTTGGCCCTTCCTGGCACTATCAGATGCATTTTAAAATCTGTAATTTTGAATTTGTTCTCTGTACATACATAACATAATAATATTAATGATCAGTATGTTGTTAGCTTTCTTTTGAAATCTTATGTGACACTTTTTAGATACAGGTTATGACATTAGTTAGTTGGAATATGCTGAACTGGTTAGGTCAGCTGAAATTCACTACCAAATACCAGTGAGCCTCTTACACTCGGATTCTGTTAAGGTCACAGGTCCCCTTTTACTGTGTTCTGAAAAAGGGAGAACAGAAGCTTCTGAACTACCTTCTATATACCATTCCTTATTTTATGTGCTTATCATGCCCCTTCTTATTTTTCTCCTTTGTAAGAGAAACAATCTTAATCTTTCAACCTCTCTTCATCTGAGAGACTTTGCTGATCGTTTTTGTCACTCAAAACTCTGAACCCTCCCTAGTTCTGCAATATTTTTTTAAGATGGGTGATCAGTACTATATACCATATTCAAGGTGGGGCTGCACGATTGGTTTATGTATCTTTGGTATTATCTATCTCATTCTTTATGCATATGAACATTTTTGTTAGCATTTTTTACCACAGCTGAGCATTCAGCAGAGGTTTCAATTGAGTTATTTATAATGACACTCGGGTTCCTTTCTTGGGTTGATACAGTTGATTTAGAAGCTTGGAGGGAAGAGTCTATACTATTCTTACTCCTTTGTGTGCATTATTCTGAATTTGTTAGCAAATTAAATTTAATAGTTATATTGCCTAGTTTTGTTTTGGTGTCTCTGAAGTTCCTCACTGTCCTTTCCAATCCTGACTAACCTAAGTAACTTTGTGTCATCTGCAAATTTTGCTACATCTACATTTGTCACTACTCCCTCGCTTCCAGGTGTATTAAACAACCTAGTTCAGAACTGCAGTTAACCTTTTGCCATGTTGAAAATAAACTACTCAATCCTACTCTTTGTTTTCTGACTTCTAGCCAGTTTTTGCTAATGGCAATACTTTGCCTCTCAATTGTGACTACTTAGCTTCTTCAGTAAACTCTTGTATGAGATGTTGTCAAAGGCCATTGGGAAGACTAAATAAATTGTCAACTCTTTCTCCTTTGTCCACCATTGTATTGAGAAGTTCAAATAATTCTAAGAGATTAGTAAAAATGATTTTTCTTTGCAGAGTCTGTGTTGACAAGATTCTATTACATCATGATGCTCCCAATGTATTGGTGTTCTATTTTTAATTATTGATGTAACCAATTTGCCACTACAGATGTAAAATTTAAAAGGGTATAATTCCCCAGATCATCTCTACAGCCTTTTTTAAATATAGACTCCTAAACTATAAGGTCAGAAGGGACCATTATGAACATCTAATCTGACCTTCTGCACAACGCAGGCTACAGAAATTAACTCACCCTCTCCTGTAATAGACCCCTAACCTAAGACTGAGTTATTGAAGTCCTCAAATAATGATTTAAAGACTTCAAGGTACAGCGAATCCACCAGCAAGTGACCCAAGCCCCATGCTTCAGAAAGAGGCAACCCCCCCACCCCCCCAGGGCCTATGCTAATCTTCCCTGGGAGAAAATTCCTTCCTGACCCCAAATATGGTGATCAGTTAAACACTAAGAATGTGGGCAAGACTCACCAGCCAGACACCTAGAAAGAATTCTCTGTAGTAATTCAGAACCCACCTCATCTAATATCCCTTCACAGACCATTGGGCATATTTACCTCTAGTAATCTAAGATTAGTCAATTGCCAAATTAAACTGGCCCATCATACCATCCCCTCCAAAAACTTATCAAGCTCAGTCTTGAATCCAGCTAGGTTTCTTGCCCTCATTGTGCCCCTTGGAAGGCTGTTCCAGAACTTCACTTCCCTGATGGTTAGAAACCTGCATCTAATTTCAAGTTTAAGCTTCCTATTGGCCAGTTTATATCCATTTGTCCTTGTGTCCAGATTGGTGCTGAACTTAAATAACTCCTCGCCCTCCCTGGTATTTATCCCTCTGATGTTCGAGTTTGGCTTTTACCTCAGATGTGGTAATTTCTACCTCCATATCCTCAAACCCATTATCCCCCCCTGCCACTATCCCTAATCTCTTCCTTAGCCTCATTTAAAAACTGAGGCAAAGTATTTGTTTAGCTATGGGCCATGCCTTTAACCTTCACCCCATCCTCAGTGCTTAGCAGTCCCATTCTTCTTTGTTTTCTTCCTGTTTATATGGCTATAGAACCTTTTACTATTGGTTTTAATTCCCTTTGCAAGGTCCAACTCTACTTGGCTTTTGGCATTTCTCACTTTGTCTCTACATGACCTCCAAGAGATCTCTTTCCTTGCTGATTCTTCCCATCTTCCACTCCTTGTAGGCTTTCTACTTTCTCTTAATAACCTGTCTGAGATGCTTGCTCATCCAACTTGGTCTACAACCCTTGCCTATGAATTTTTTCCCCTTCCTTGGGATGCAGGCTTGAGAGAGTTCCTGCAACTTTGATGTGAAGTAATTCCAAGCCTTCTTCACCTTTAGATGCATGAGTTCTTCAGTCCAGTCCACTTCCCTAACTAATTCCCTTAATTTTTTAAAGTTCGCCCTTTTGAAATCAGACCCTAGTCACAGATCTATTTTTGTTTGTCCTTTCATTTAGTATGAACTGAATTAACTCATGGTTGCTTAAACCAAGATTGTCCCCTGCAACCAATTCTTCTACAAGATCCTCACTACTCACCAATACCAAATCTAAAATGGCATCCCCTCTTGTTCATTCAGCAACTGTTTGATTAAGGAATCTGTCAGTTATCACAACCAGGAAAGTCTGAGTCCTGTTATCATTACTAGCACTAATCTTCCAGTCTATATCCAGGAAATTAAAATCTCCCATAATCACACACTTCCCAGTAGTATTTACTTCATTAAAAATATTAAGGAGATCTCTATCCATATCCAAATCAGATTCCGGCGGTCTGTAACACACCCCAAGCACTATCCCAGGGGAAGCTCTAGCAGTTTCCTTCCCCAATGTGATTTTTGTCCGGACAGACTGTCTTATCCATTGCATCACTTCTAATTTCTTTACAGTCTACTTCATCATTGATATACAATGCTACTCCATCGTCTTTGCCTTTATTTCTGTCTTTTCTAAACAGCACATACCCATCAATACCCATACTCTAGTCATGACTACTATTCCACCATGTTTTTGTTATCCCTATAATATCTGGTTTCACTTCCTGCACCAGTAGCTGTAATTCCTCCATTTTGTTACCCAGGCTCCTCGCATTGATGTGCAAACATCTTAATTTTTGCTGTTTGGCTTCTCACATTCCTTACACGATTCACCACAGTCATTCTACTGCCAGTATTACCTATTAATCTGGTATCTACACCACCATTCCTTTTCATGTCCATTCTCCTACCCACTGCTATAGCCTTTCCTATTCCATTTTCTTCCCTCTCAATGTTAAAATCAGGTGTGGAGCTCACCCGGGCATCTCCCAACCCTCTCCCCCAAGTTCCTAGTTTAAAGCTCTCAATCAGTTGTGCCAACCTCCATCCTAGAGTCTTTTTCACTCTCTCTTCAGATGAAGTCCATCCCAAGGGAACAGTCTTCTGTCCATGAATGCCTCCCAGTGGCCATACATCCCAAAGCCCTCCTTATAGCACCACTGCCTGAGCCATCTTGATCATAATCTTGTCACGCCTTTGTTGTCCTCCTCTAGGGACAGGCAGAATCCCACTGATGAGTATGACATTTGTCATCCTCCAATCCTCTGGAACAGTGGCTGTTTTTAATGAGAGAGTGCATATTTTTGTTAGCAACTCGATGCTTCATGTTTAAGCTCCTTCAAACTCTTGACTATACTATCTGGGTCAGGTGACTTACTGCTTTTTAAATTATCAGTTTGTCCCAGCACTAGTACTTCTGATGCCTCAGTGTCTGAGTACCTCATCCTTAGTACGAGAAGACAGCGGGTCTGGAGTAGGTATTGTCTTGATATTCTCAGTGGTGAACACTGATGCAAAGAAACCATTGCCTTATCCCTTTCTTCCTTAAATGTTCCCTTTTACCTCAGGTGAGAGTGGACTTACTGATTCTTTTGCAGGCCCCCTGCTTCTGGTATATTTAAATAATCTCTCTTGTTTGATTTTACACCTGGTTACTCTTTGATGCATACCAGAATAGTAATCCAAAAAAGAAGCAAGACACACAGGTGGGTTGTCAGTCAAAACATGTAATAACCTTGATCAGGGAGGTCAGCAATAGTCTGAACAAAATATAAGTGAACAGCAGATACATAGCAGCAGGCCCTGAGTAGCTACATGCACCCAATGCTATGTATGCACACAACTTTGAACAGGAGCACAGGGAGCAGGAACAGAAAGCATGAAGACAACACACATACCAGTTATTACAATTTCCTTTCCTTCTCCAAAAAGTTCAGCAGTAGCTAGCCAGAGGCACCAGGTAATCCTGGGGCTATAAATTACACCTCAAATTCAGCTCAAGGGGGGGTGGGGGGAATGCTGTTGCTAGGGTTCAACTTCCCAATTGGTCACATGACATAATCATATGCAGGAAAGAACATCTTCCCTATCTGTTCCCCTTTCAGAAGGCTGCATGTTTTGTTCATTAAATGCACTCATACTCCAGACCATGCAGCCTGCAAGATCATGCCATGAGTATCGAAAACGGTTCCAGATCCTTGCCTAACATACACTATTTGTTGAAGATAGAGTTGCATGAATAAACTTGTTGAAACTTGCATATTTTCTAGTCACCTCAGTTGGCTTCCAGGATTGTGAAGAGGTGGGGTGAACCTTTTTCCATCAGCATAGACACCTTGGTCTTCATAGGCTGGCTGAAGAGCTGATGAAATGGGTTTTCTCCAATATTTTCATGAGCAGTGTCCTAATATTGTATAAAGCATGACTTAATGAAATAAAGAAGGGTATACCTTGATGTTCCTCCAGTTACATACTTAGAGTCCCATGCAGTCTCTCCACTATCCCATTTTCTTTGGCATGGTACACAGCAGATTGTTAAGTAGTGTACCAATACTCATCACCCTTCAAACTCTCTTGATACAAAAGGTGGCCTATTATCTGAAACAAATCTATCTGGAAGGCCAAAAGTAGCGAATCAAGTGGTTAAACAATAAATGAGCTCTGATCCGTAGGTACTTCCACCTCCTGAATAATACCATTATATTTTGCATTTGGTATTTGTGCTTGGATCTTGTGCAGGAGGTGCATAACGTACTGGCTGTGCAAAAGGCTTGTCACTCAAATCCAGCCATGGTAAGTAAGGGGCTCTTGCATCCATTATAGGGCACTAAGCTCCCCAATCCGCACTTAACCAAAGAGCAGGATCATTGGGCTCCCCTTTATCATCCCAAAGACCGATTTGGGAGGAGGTGGTCCAAAGGGATTGGAGGAGGGTGTGGGTGAAGTATTGCCTGAGGAAAAAATAGAGGCACTCGTTCCTGGATGCCTAACACCCATGCCAACAATGTCATAGCTAGGAATTGTCTGTGTTGGGGCCCAGGACATTGTCCATGGCAGGGAAATAACACACACACTTACTATATTATTTGAGTACTATAAACTTGTGCCATCTTCCCTAGGGTGACGATATATCAGTCTCCTAAGGGTAACACAGGCAGAAAGGGAAGATTTGCTGTGAGCATCTGGGTACAGGCCTGACCCTTATGCTGCTGTGCTGTGTTCTGCAATGATGCCTGCTCATTTAATAGCAGAGTGGCAGGAACAAGTGTCCTACCGTGGTGGAAGAAATAAGGCTGCCCTCCCCAGAAACCTTCTGCAAAGGATTGCAGAGTACCTACATGAAAGTTTCTTGGAGATATCCATGAAGGATTCTTGGAGAATCCCTGTGCACATAAATAGTCTGTTCCGGGGGTAACCCTCTGCTTAAGTGGACCAACATCCAGGAAGCCTATCCCCACAAAAACACAAACTCCTTTTTTCCAAGAAATAAGAAAGTGGACTGGGGCTATAACCACAGAAATGTGATTTGTTATACACACTCACCAGATATGCCTTCTCCAGCATCAGTCACGCTGTCCTGGGCTGCTCTGAGGTAACAAACAGATCTTGACTCTCAGGGAGATGGATACCGCGCTCGCCTGCCCCCTGTTCTCATCCTCCTCGTCCTTGTCCACAGAGTCTTCCTCATTCATCCTGGACTGGGATTCTACGGAGGTATCTATGCTGCATGGTGGTACAGTGGTGGGGTCACCGTTGAGAATCGCATGCAGCTCCTCATAAAAGCAGCATGTCTTTGGTGACGAGCCAGAACACACTGTTCGCCTCCCTAGTTTTCTGATATGCCTGCTTTGGCTCTTTGATTTTAACATGGCACTGCTGCGCGTCCCTGTTGTGGTCCTTCTCCACCATACTACGCAATATCTTTTTGTAGATATCCACATTTCTTTTGCTGGCTCAGAGCTGAGCCAGAACAGACTCTTCACCTCACAAGCTGATGAGATCCAAGACCTCAGGTTGACTCCAGGCTGGAGCGTGTTTGGGGCGTGCAGTTGCCATGAGCAATTCAGCTACAAAGCTCTCTACACACTGACCAAACAGGAAATGGGAATTTAAACTTTCCTGGGGCTTCAGGGGAGGAGTTGTTTCCTGTCCATGTGGCCGCAGTGCAACAGAGTGCGAACATCCAGAGCGGTCACAACGGAGCATTATGGGATACCTCCCAGAGGTCAATGATGTCTATTTATGTTGCGCTCTGCCTACACTGATGGTCTTTTGACCCATACAATTCGATTTCAGCTCTACGCCATTGACCTACATTGTCAGTGTAGACCAGGTCTAAACAAAACATAATAGTCCGAACAGCAGATATGTAGCAGTGGGCTGAGAATAGCTGAATGCCCCATATGCCATTCATACACACACACAGCCTGAATCAGAAAACAAAACAAGAACAGGGAGCAGGAAGTAGGAAAGCAAAATATACATAGTCATCACATACCTTTAACTATTTGCTCTTTGAATTCCATTTTGGCCCTTTAACGTTTGTCTTGTTTAATGCGAGCTATAATTTAGGCTGTTTATTGGTTTCACTAGGGTCATAAATCTTGAAGGATTTCTGTTTTGACTCAGATAGGGTCTCAAATCTTGAAATTTAGCCATAATTGTTTCCTCCTTGTCTTCCTGGTTCCCTTTTTTTATGGACTATTGTTATTTCAGGAGTAGGATTTCATTTCTTTAAAGGTTTAATTTGTTAGTCTACCAGGCTATTTGTTAATAGTTGAATTCAGGGCATGATTCCCCATAGTGCCTAACTCCCACTCAGTCCATACTCCCCTGTGCTCACTCCATCCGTTTCCTTCTCTCTCAGTAGTAGTAGAAACTTTCATAATTGAACGAATTTTCAAGCTGTCAAGCAACATGGAGAAAGCACTTCTGAGCACCACCAGCATGACCATTGTTTATATGGACAGGGTGTTCCTGATGTGTTGGCAATGGGATGACCAAAAGTGTCCGCAGAACTTTAGAACATGGAAGACCACTTTCCTCAACATTTGTGCAGAGCTCGCCATGGTGCTACAATGACAGAGCACCAATGTCTGAGTCCCCATCAAAGCAGAGAAACATGTGGTCATCACACTACAGAAGCTTGCCTCCCTTGTCTGCTACCAGTCGGTAGTTAATTCATTTGGTGTTTTAAAATCAACTGTTGGGGTTGTTGTCACAGGTGTGCTGCTGCCCTGGCAATTGACAATGCAATTGTATCAGTAATCTTCTGTGAATGCTTGGGGTTGCCAAATTGTATAGGGGCGACTGATGGGACCCACATGTCTATTATTTATCTGTCCCCTTGCTCCCCTCCTATACACTTCCAAACAGGCTTTGGAGTTCATCAGCATAAAAAAGAGTATTTCTTCATGGTCATGCAAGGCTTGCTTCGTCACCATGGCAAGTTCACTAAATTAATGTGAAGGTGGTCAGAGAGGCCTGTGGTACCAAGAACTTCAGCAACACACCCCACTTATATGCAATCAAAAATTGCAACTCTTGCTCCCAAAATTACTATGAACATAGATGGTGGTATGTTTCCAGCTTTTATTCTACCTGAAGTAACATAGTTAACTTGAAATTAGTGTGCAAGCCTTACAGTGGTATAACTCATTCCAAAATAGGTATCTCTCTTCCAAAGCAGTTACATTGGGATAAAATGCAAGATAAAGCAGAATTTAAAAAAAAAAAAAAAAAAGGTCGCTTGTGTATGCAAGGCAGTTTATACTGAAAAAGTATGCATTGAAAAACCTTGAGACAGACATTTTGTAGGAAATAGATCATATTCCTTAGTTTCCTTCCTCTCTTCTCAGTAAGGTTTTCCAGCCACTAAGTTGTAGAAATAAGACCAGACCTGCCAATCAAGGAATCATGGTTTGACTCCACCTTCATAGAACTTGCCATAGAAACTTCAACCAACCAACCAACCCTCCCCCTGCAGATCACCGGTGCTTTAGTAATTGGTTGCTTCTAGGAAAATGGTATTAAAAAACCACAATTAAGAACACATACCCTTTCCTGACTAATTTATCTGCAGTTAAATGTATGTTTCAAATCCATAGTGTATGCCTCCTATAGAAGGAGGTTAAAATATAGACCAAATATATTTTTAGCAGTTTTTATGGCAGGCTTGTTTGTCATGAAGCTTAAACTGACTCAATAGCCAAAGGTTTATCTGGACTTTTCTGAAGTACCTCAGAATTTAGGCTTTGGTATTATCTTAATACAAAATGTAGGTATTCTCCACATCCAATGATGGGAGATAAACATGATTCTACATGAAGTATCATACAACAGTAGAAATACTTTCACACTGTTGAGCATATTCATGAGGAAGAATGGTGACCTTTCAAAATCAGATGCTTACATATAGATATCTAACCAGATAATGACAAGTTTTGTTACATAAGAAGTAAGTTTTGATGTAGAAACATCTTGTGTTTAATTGAAAATCAAAATGCATGTAAAATCAGCACTTAAAGAAATTTTTTTTTCAGAAGCAGCCTAATGTCTCGTTCTTAGGTTTGTGGCTTAGTGTTAATGGGACACTTCTGGTACTGTTCGGCCAATTTAGAAATGCTACTCAAGTCATTGATGTGTCATCTTTGTTGGCTGAAGGCTTGACTTGTACCCCTATGGCTGTGGGTTAAAAAATTACCTAGAGCAAAGGAGTGAAAGAAAGTTTTGGAAACTCTAATTGAAGTGGATAACTTTTAACTTAACCACTGTCCTGCAAATGTGAAAGTTCTTTTCTTTTTGTTTAAAACTTTTTCTGTGTTTAATGCCCAAAAGTATTACCTGTTCTAAGGTCATTTTTTGACAGTAAAACCTGAAATAGTGAGAGGCAGAAATATTTTTTAATGGAAAAAGTAGCATAATATTCCTGCTCCCTTAAATATTTTTGAGAAGCAATACTGGCTTTAACTCTATTATCTGCTGCACGGAAAGAGTGCTGGCCCTCTTTCACATGTGAGGACACAATGGTACTACTTGCATGTGTAAAGATATTCATGTAAGTATACATTTATAAGATTGGAGCCTAAGATTTTACATTTTTAGGTAAGGTCAGTGATTTTTTTTTTAAAGCACCCAGCATATTTTTGGGGTGCTATAAACAATTAATTGCTAGTAAACAGTTGACAAACATTCTGTTCATTAATTGCTTAAATGAAACAAATCTAATTAACTTATGGAAAGATCTGGATGTAGTTGTCACTCTTATTAAAAATTGGCTGCTTAGTGGGTTTCCAGAATGGAGCTGATACTGATGTTTGACATATAAAGCATTAAATGACTTTGGATTTTCCCTCTGGAGGTGCTGTCCCTTTCTCCTTGTTGCACTCCCAGAGTTGAAGTTTACAGAGATTTTTGAGCTGGATCCCTCTTGGTATAAAAGAAAAGTTGCTGTTGAAGGGGTGTTCTTCGTGAAAGCCTTTATTCTTTTAAAAAAAAAAAAAAAAAATCTGACATCTGACGAAGTGGGTTACAGCCCACGAAAGATTATGCCTGCAGAAATTAAATTTGTTAATTCTTTAAAGTGCTACAGGCCTCTCATTGTTTTTGCTGTATACAGACTAACACGGCTACCCCTCTGGAACTTTTCACCTTTATTCTTTGGAATTTTGCTATCTCTCCCACTGCCCCTTAGTCCACAATAGCCTGAATTTGTTCACTTTCAGGGCCTTTAAATAAAAAGGACTTTTGAGGAAGAGAATAGTGCTTGTGGTATAAGGTATAGAGAAAGTGGAGACTCTTTCACCTTGTTTGTGTCGTTATTCGGTGGTTGGTATATTTTGTAGGATTTCTACATACAAAAATGCATGCTGATGGCATTAGTGTTTATTGTGTTAGCTAGTAAAAAAGGATGAACTCTTTTAAACTGACTCCAAAAGTATAATTTTAATAATCACATTATACATTTTTCTATTGTTTTACAGTGAATAATCCTATACCTTCCAACTTGAGGTCAGAAGCAAAAAAGGCAGCTAAAATATTACGAGAATTTACAGAAATAACTTCCAGAAATGGACCGGATAAGATCATACCTGGTTAGTAAGGATACAAATTTGTTGCAATTGAAGGGCCAATTTCTCCAATCCTCTCTCGGGCAAAACTCCCATTGTCTTCATGTGTGTTCACTGTGCGTTTTCTCCAAGAGTAATGAAGAACTGGACCCTACAGCTATGATTTTTGTGAAATTACTTTACTTTTAAGAGGTAAAATTCATTCTCATCCAGGAGTCTTAGGGTGAACCCTTCTCACAGCTTATTCCCCTCTATCCCCACCCCAGGTGCCCCCACTAATAGAAGTCACTGTCAGAGTGGCTATGTAGATGAACGTGGCATAGATGGGGTCTTCATATTTGCCCTATATAGACTGGTACATAGGAAGGACCAGATATAGTAATTGAAACCCTGTGCATCTGTAGTAGTTAGTTAATATCACCAGAATCCTCAAGATAGAATTATAGCCTTGATATATACATTTTGGAGATATGTTCTGCAGCTAAAAATAACCTCTCTACGTGATTTTCCTCTGACCCTATTGTAAATCAAAATGGAATTAAATGGAGTTACACCAGGATACAACTGTTATAAGAGGAAAATTAGGCTGTCTTTCTGTTTTTCCCAATGTCCTTTTTTCTGCCATCTCTTATGTTGTTTCCTCTATTTGTGTTCTAATTTCCCTTCCTTGTCCCACATTCCAAGTTTGTCTTTGAATTTTAAACTAATTATGTTCCAGAAGGTATATAATAAGACTTTAAGTTTCAGAGGGGTAGCCGTGTTAGTCTGTATACAGCAAAAACAACAAGAGTCCTGTAGCACTTTAAAGACTTAACAAATTTAATTTCTGCAGGCATACAGACAAAGTGGGTTGCAGCCCACGAAAGCTTATGCCTGCAGAAATTAAATTTGTTAGTCTTTAAAGTGCAATAAGACTTTAAATTTTCTTTTTTGATGTCACTTTATTATGATCCCAAGTACTGAATAATAATTAAGATGTTAATCATTTTTATAAGATGATTTCAGATTAACATGTGCTATGTTACTGTTAATATTATCCACTTAAAAAATCCATCGAGGCAAAGATATTGAGTCTCCATTGTCATTTCTTTTTGTATTTCACTAATCTAGTTCACTATTTCGTTATAAATTTCTTTAAGCTTTTTCTCTTTCTTATTGAAAATTATTAAATGTATGGTTATTTTTAAAGTCATGATTGTATTTTAGTGTGTTCTTTATACTGTTTTGAAAATTTTAATATTAACTAATTAATATTTAATTGATTTCAGCCCATGTAATAGCTAAAGCTAAAGGCCTTGCAGTTTTGTCTGTTATCAAAGCTGGATTTTTGGTAACTGCTCGAGGAGGCAGCGGGATTGTATTAGCGCGTCTTCCTAATGGAAGTAAGTTGACATTTTCTCAGTTAAAAAAGAATTAGTGAGTATTTTCCTTTTATACCTCTTGGGGAAACTTCAAAATAAACATAATTCATTTTTCCTTCTTCCTTGTTTTTCTTTTAATAAACTAGAACATAGGAAAGGGACCTGGGGGTAACGGTGGATAAAAAGCTGGATATGAGTCAGCAGTGTGCCCTGGTTGTCAAGAAGGCTAATGGCATATTGGGCTGCATTAGGAGGGGCATTGCCAGCAGGTCACGGGAAGTGATTATTCCCCTCTATTCGGCATTGGTGAGGCCACATTTAGAATATTGTGTCCAGTTTTGGGCCCCCCACTACAAAAAGGATGTGGACAAGTTGGAGAGAGTGCAGCGGAGGGCAACAAAAATGATTAGGGGGCTGGAGCACAGGACTTATGAGGAGAGGCTGAGGGAACTGGGCTTGTTTAGTCTGCAAAAGAGAAGAGTGAGGGGGGGATTTGATAGCGGCCTTTAACTACCTGAAAGGGGGTTCCAGGGAGGATGGGGCTAGGCTGTTCTCGGTGGTGGCAGATGACAGAACAAGGAGCAACGGTCTCAAGTTGCAGGGCGGGAGGTCTAGGTTGGACATTAGGAAAAAGTTTTTTACTAGGAGGGTGGTGAAGCACTGGAATAGGTTACCTAGGGAGGTGGTGGAATCTCCATCCTTAGAGGTTTTTAAGCTGAGGCTTGACAAAGCCCTGGCTGGGATGATATAGCTGAGGTTAGTCCTGCTTTGAGCAGGGGGTTGGACTAGATGACCTCCTGAGGTCCCTTCCAACTCTAATATTCTATGATTCTAAATGCCATATTAGATCAAACCAGTGATCTGTCTCGTCTGTAGCCTGTTTCTAAGGCTGATTTTACATTAGAAAAGTTTGTATCTCCAGCAACATTGCAGTAGTAGTGCTGCAAGCACTATTGTTGACTGGACTTAGGTTTTTCAGCATCTTAACTGGAAAACAAGTATGATATTTTCTAGTGCACATGCAGTGTAAAAACAGCTAGTGCTAGACCCTTCAGAACAATGTGTAATATACCCACAGTGATTAGCTTACATTCTGAAGCATGAAGGTTAATATCTTTTGTAATATGTTTAATCTAGTAGGGTATCTATGTATTATTATTATTATTTGTGTGTGATCTTTTGTAAGTGAGTTTCATAGGTAAGTTTTATGTGTTGTATGGGGAAAACAATCCAGTTTTAAACTTGTCACTTTTTAGTGGACTGATTTTGAAGGTCTTACTGCAGCTCCTCTCACCACTCCTTAGAAAAAAAACTTTTAGTGGCCAATCTTCAGCACTAATTATGAAGAAACACATGCATGATCATTAAGTGAGTAAGCATATTTGCACCTCCTGCCATTTATTTTTTGGCATTTTTCCACTCCATTTTTCCACCTCTGCAGCTTTGAGCGTTGGGTGGCTCCCCCGCTCACCCCACCCTGGTTTCGATCCTGCGTAGAAGAATGTTTCAAAATACTCCGTGGTTACAGTGGTGTTTCTGACACACATTATTCCTATCTTGTTACTTACTTACTTACTTACCAAGGCTTATTTGTCTGTCTGTCTGATTTATAATAGAAAGTGTTGTTTCAAATCAATATTTACCAGTAAAAGTATTACAGTGAGTAACATTAGGTAATGTGTTAGGAATTCAATATGCAGTAGCTTACTACAGTGTCATGAATTAGTTCATCTTAGCTAATGAAGGTATTTAGCATGCAATAGATTTCTGCTCTGTTGATCGGTGTAAATATGGGGACTAATTCTTTGTTTGTTTACAAGAATGCTGTGAAGCACACACAGGCATAGCAATGAGAAGTACTGTTAGCAGAAATATATGACCACTCCTAAAGGTAACTTCACAAAAAGTTTTAGCTACATTCATACATCACATAAACCCTCATATTTTCAGACCTCTGATGTTCTGTGTGAAGTATTGTGATACCTTTTTGAAACAAGCCTTGGTATCCAAAAGATTAAGTGAATGTAAATGTATGATGTTTGAAAGATGCTTTTGAAAACATGCACCTTAATATATTTTTTAAAAATTGCAAACATGTTGCCTAAAACGAGTGTGCTTCAGTGTAAATGCTTCCCTCTCTGAAGTGTCTCTTTAATACGGTAATCAGAATCACAGTGAAATTTCCAATGTGCAGTGTTGTTTTCAGTAATTACGTCCTTTTAACTATTGAAATGCAATTTTATAACTTGGAATTTTTTCTTTACTATTACAATATTATTTATCAAACACATTGTCCCCAGGCAGCACTGTTTTCATTTGCTATCTACTTGCTGTTGCTAGTTTTTCACGTGCCTTCCATGAAAAGCAGTATTTCTTTTGCAAACATAACTTTCAAGCTCAGTTTTGGATGCCTTTGAAAATTTTGAGATGTAGTTTAAAAACAAGAGGCAAAATATATTTAGCTTCGTAATTTTTAGGTTTCATTTTGAAAATTTGGATGTGCAATGCAGTCATTGGTAATATTTTTCAGATTGTATTAATTGACCTTTAGTTATTCTAAAGAGGAAAATGGTGATGTGGATCAATTTTTGTAATACATATTTTATTTTTGTGTGGGTCAGGTTGGTCTCCTCCTTCTGCAATAGGGATAGCTGGCCTTGGTGGTGGATTTGAAATTGGAATTGAGGTGAGTGTTAAATACATTTGTAATATCTTACAAAAGTAGAGTTTTTTTTAATGCTATATCCATTGATGTCTTGAAATATGCATTGTTTCAATGTTCACGAACCATAATTGAAATTCATTTTACAATTATGCATGTACAGTATGGATTTTTCTCATGTTTTCATAAAATGATACATTTTGAATAGGAAGCAAATAATCCATCAATGAAGATTGATACATTAGCTAGTTTGCTTTAACTGATCTTATCTGATCTCTTTGCTAATTGACTGAAGTATAATTAAACATAAATTAATGCATTTCTAAAGAGTAGCCCTGTTTGATAAGCAAACATATTGTACTTGGGATAAAGACATGAGATAAAGGGGATAGAAGATTTTGTAGTTGCGCTTGATAGGATTAAATATAGATGGTGTTTGCAGACAAAGTGAAATGATATGGTTGTGTGTGCAAAATGGTAAAAAGAACTGCATGGCACCCTCCTCCTCCCCTGCCGCCCCCCCCCCCTCCCAAAAAAAAAAAGTATTGATGGACACAAGTGAAGGTAAATTTTATATAAAAACAAATGTGCAAAACTCTTTTTTTTAAAGTTAAACCTAGCTAAGTGAAAACAGTTAAAAGTGTAGTAGAAGCATAGATTATAATTATATTAATCAACAAAAATGCAAGTTTTATGTGCATATCACTTACTCCAGCATATATCAACTGTAAGTGGGCTCTTAAACAGAGCATACTGTTTCTAAATATTAGAAAATAAAGTAATAAACTTGTCATTGGCATTGGTGAAACAGTGCGAGGTAGCCAATATAAAACCTGTAAGGTTTCTTATGATGATCTCTAGAGAAAACCACATATTGTGATTCTTAGTCTTACTGGCTTTGCAAAACTTGCTGTCACAGTCAAGGATTTAAATTTGCACTGGTTTCAGGCCCATTGAGACTTGTATTGAGTCTTGGAGCAGAGCCTAAAATAACATTTCTTAACAAGGGGACAACTTTTTAAGTGTAGTGCACATGAGCCATCTGGACTGGGGGGAAGTCCTATTGTTGAAAATCTAATGTGTTTATATATGTGTATATGTATTTCTGTAGCCATACAGGACTTGTTTGTTCTTTCTCAATACAATATGTATGTGTACTTCTTTAGCTCAGCGGTTCTCAAACTATGGGGCGGGCCTCCCAAGGAAGGGCATGGGAGATGTGAGTTGTATGTTTTTGGGGGGAGGTTAAAAGAGCTCTGGCTGTCAGCCCCAGGTGGTTGGGCCTTCTGCAGAAGAGCCATGCATACCCACGAGGTGCGGATAAAGGGGACAGCTGGAGCCTCACCGCCCCAGAGCTGACAGCCGGACCCCCCTTTACCCGAGCTCGAGCTCTCCTTCTACCCCTCTCCCTAATCCCTCACCAGGAGGCAGCCCAACTCAGGCTCTCCTTTCTTTCCCATCACACAATCCCTCTCCTGGGTGTGGCGGGGCTCTGGCTGTTAGTCCCAGGGTGGCGGCAGCAGTGCAGAAGTAAGGGTGGCAATGGGGTGTTAAGTCTTACGTGGAAAAGTGATATTGATAAATATCACTTTTCACATTGCTTCCTTTACTTCTGTTCTGTTGCTGGTGTGGCGCTTTCTTCAGAATGGGGCATCCGGCCAGCAGCCACTGCTCTGCCTCTGTTGCTCTGCCTTCAGAGCTGGGTAGTAATATATGTGCTTGTGAGGGAGGGAGGACATAAATGACTACAGACAAAAAGAAAGGGAGCCCGATCAAATCAGTCTGAGAACCACTGCTTTAGATTAAAAAACATGATAGACCTCCTTCTCTCTCCTGTAACAATAATCTCATGTTAAGTTTGACACATCGAACACTTGCAAACCAGGAAATGCAGAATTGGGATGAAAGTTGTTAAACTGCATAGCTTTTAGCTATTCCAGAAATTTCTTCTCCTAAATTCCTGTAGTATTCTTGGTACTTTCTATATATGAAGCTGGCCTCTCATATGACACACTTTATGTTCCAATAATTACTTATTTCATATAATTTAACTGTGCTTTCCTCTCCTTGTCAAAATATAGTTTCATTTTCATACTCTACTCTACTCTGATTGAATATCAGAATAATACTTACGTCACTTTAGTCTTACTATTGTTCCTAATCTATATATAGGCTTAGAAGGATTAGATTTGTATTGGTAAATGTCAATTTTACTGTATATACACAAACTGAAAAAAAATCCACCAATGATCATAGAAATTTACAGATAGGCAAAGTAAGAAAAATGCTACCTGAAAACTTTTTTATCAGAATCAATAATCCAGTGATTTAGGCTTTTTGAATTAGCCTGGTTACAAATGGACTAGCAAATAAATAGTACAAACAGGTATGATTTGTTCATTTAAGAATATGTACTTTATATATTTAGACATGATGTTGACAATTTTTGTTTTAAATGTTATAAAGCTTTAACTTTTGAGTCTCAGCATCTGTCAATAAATAATTGTCTGGCACCCATAATTTCCCGCAAGAGGAGAAATTAAAATGGATAAAAATAAAAAACTTTAACCCATAATTTCATGCAACTGTGACAATTTAAATAGATGATAAAATTTAAAACGCTTAAAATAAAAATCAATATTACCTGTCAATTATATTAAAATATATCAAATTCTGCCAAAGCCTCTCTCTTAAAGATATTTTTTCCCTGAAGGTCAGTCACTCAGGAAGCCATGTTTTTTATATTTTCAGTAAAATGTGATGTCTTCATTTGCATTTTCCATTGCTATATACAAAGCCAGTCCAACAGCCTTAATGTTTATTATTTTTCAAATTAGTCAATATATTTCTTCTTATGTTTCAGTTATCTGATAGGACCTTTGCAAGATTTATCTGTTACCATAGTTTTAAATGCTCTATGTATTATTTGAGAAATCTATTCTGTCATCCTAGAATCCTAAAACCACAGACATTGAAGAGGCAACAGACTTATTAGATCATATAGCCTGTTCAAATTAATGGATGCTTAAGACACCCACCCCATTTAGAGGTAACTATAGATGCCATCTACTGGAGTATAGAACCCATATTTCCACTAAATCTTCCATGGAGCTTCTTGACTAGGAATGGAGATGCATAGCAACATTTTTGGAGCTAAGGGAAGTCTGCCTGGCCACTAAACTCTGTGGTATGATTTGTTATAAAACAGATATGTAAAATTTTGAAATAAAATGTTGTTGCCATTTAGGACCTAGACCCAGTATAGGACTCTTCCACCACTTTTCCTAAAAATTCATTACATTTATTTAGATCTGCTTATTAAACTGTTTTTGTCTTTTAATTTATCTTGTCTGACTCATCCTTTTAGAACCAAGCTTGGGTTTTAGATGAGTTTCTTTTTCTGTAATGCTTCCTATAGATATTAGTTAGGAAATAATTACAGGAGGATTTATAGATTGAGCTTGATAAGTTTATGGAGAGGATGGTATGATAGGACAGCCTATTTTGGCAATTAACTGATCTTTGAGTACTCAAGGTAAATATGCCCAATGGCCTGTGATGGAATATTAGATGGGATGGGTTCTGAGTTACTACAGAGAATTCTTTCTTGGGTGTCTGGCTGGTGAGTCTTGCCCACATGCTCTCAGGGTTTAGCTGATCTCCATATTTGGGGTCGGGAAGGAATTTTCCCCCAGGCAGATGGGCAGGGACCCTGGGTGTTTTTCGTCTTCCTCTGTAGCATAGGGCATGGGTCACTTGCTGGTGGATTCTCTGGACTGTGAAGTCTTTAAACCATGATTTGAGGACTTCAGTAACTAAGTCATAGGTTAGGTGGTCAGACTACATGATCATATTGGTCCCTTCTGACCTTAAAGTCTATGAGTCTGAGATTCTAAGGCCAAAAGAGACCATTGTGATCATCTAGTCCAACCTCCTGTATAATGCAGGCCATAGAATTTACCCAAATAATTCCTAGAGCATAGCTGTTAGAAAAAACATCCTATCTTGATTTAAAATTTGTCAGTATTGGAGAATCCAAACCCAAGTAAATTACTCCAACCCTGAGTAAATTATTCTAATGGTAAATTACTCTGTTAAAATGTACTCCATATTTCCAATCTGAATTTGTCTAGATTCATCTTCCTGCCTTTGGACCATGCTATACCTTTCTCTGCTAGATGGAGAAGCCTATTATTAAATATTTGTTCCACGTGTAGGAACTTATGAACAGTGATTAAGTCATCCCTTTGTAAACTAAAGAGATTGAGTTCCTGAGACTCTCATTACGAGGCAGGTTTTTTAATTCTTTAATGATTCTTGTGGCTCTTTTCTGACACCTCTCCAATTTTTCACCATTTTCTTCAACAGTGGGCACCAGAATGGCGCACACAGTATAATAGCAGTGTTTGCCCCAATACTAAATATAGCAATAAAATAACCTCCGGTACTCCTACTTAATATTCCCCTATTTATGCATCCAAGGACCACATTAGCTCTTTTGGCCATAGCATCATACTGGGAGCTCATGTTCAACTGATTATCCATCACCACTCCCAAATCTTTCTCAGAAACACTGCTTCCCAGGATAGAGTCCCCTATCATGAAAGTATGGCCTACATTCTTTGTTCTTAGATGCATACATGTATTTAGCCATATTAAAGTGATTTTGTTTGCTTGTGCCCAGTTTACCAAAAGATCCAGATTTCTTGGTATCAGTGATCAGCTATCTTCATTTTTTACCACCCCCACAATTTTTGTATCATCTATAAACTTTATCAGTGATGATTTTATGTTTTCTTTCAGGTTATTGATAAGAATGTTAAGTTGGGTGGGGCCAAGAACTGATTCCCATGGAACCCCACTAGAAACACACATTCATGACAATGATTCTGTTTAAAATTACATTGAGGCCTATCAGTTAGGCAGCTTTTAATCCATTTAATGTGTGCCATGTAAACTTTGTATTGTTCTAAATTTTAATCATAATGTCGTTCAGTGCTAGCTCAAATACCTTACAGAAGTCTAAATATATTCTATGAACACTGTTACCTGTATCAACCAAGAAAGATAAGTTTGTTTGAATGGATCTATTTTCCATAGACCCATGTTGATTGGCATTAATTATAGTTCCTTCTTTTAATTCTTTATTAATCAAGTCCCATATCAGCTGCTCCATTATCTTTCCTGGGATCAGTGTCAAACTGACAGCCTATAATTACACAGGTCACCCATTTACTCTTTTAAAATTATGACACCACAATAGTTTTCTTCCAGTTTTCTGGAACTTTTGCAGTGTTCCAGAATGTAGTGAGAGTCAACATAATTGGTTTAGTGAGCTTCTCAGCCAGCTTTTTAAAAACTTTTGGATTTCATTTAGTCAATTCCACAACCTTACAGTAGTGATATGAGTGTGCACAACTTCCTTTCTCTTCTATTTTACTGTAGGTAATAAGCAAAGGTGGTAAGATGCCATTCTCTAACAGATGTAATTTTTGTCATAGCACAGTAACATGATATATTTGGTAGATATAGTCATTCTTTTCATTTGGAAAACCCAAGGAGAAAATAGATGCTTATCTCTAGAGTTTTTGCATTAGTTACTTTATTGAAGAAACTGGTTGAGGCTTTCACAAATATTTATTTAAATTAGTGTAACATTTAATTGGCAAAGTATCATAATTTGGCTTGTTGTGTTCAGAAAATGGGTTTTCATTGATAATGAGAAACCATAATCATAGGTATTTTCCTCAATGACTTTTTTTTTCCCCCCTATTGCTTCCTTCTTTCAGGACAGATGAATGGTAGACAAAGAGATGGAGAACAGCAACAACAAAAAATAGTTGCGTCCTTGGCTATGTTGTCACAGTACTTAAATGATCAAGAGTAATAAAAATGCTGAGATTCTTAATCTGATTTTTCACTAGGAGGATAACTTGAAGATGGATAACTCCAGAAAATGGTTTATATACTATCATGTTTTTGCTGATCTACAGATTTGCATGTTTGTGTTCTTTCCTTCTTGAGATGGATGAACATTCAAATATTCGTTTCAAGCAGCAAATATAGTTGTTTTTACTTGATTCCTAGGTGTCAGATTTAGTAATAATACTGAACCATGAAAGAGCAGTTGATGCTTTTGCAAAAGGTGGCAATCTTACACTTGGAGGAAATTTTACAGTAGCAATTGGGCCTTTGGGGAGGTGAGTAGCATTAAAATAAAAAATTCAAATAAAATGTTTTAAATGTATATATTGACAAAATAGTACTTCCATAATCTTATTTAAAATAATACTTATAAATCTTAGTTAGTTATTCTAATAAACTGCTCAGTAATTTTGTGGAAAACCTATCATTCTCTTGGCCAGTGTTATCTTTGCAGTATTATGTCATGTTAATCGAACACAGATTGTGCAGTCTCAGCCAAGTCTCGTCCTTCTCTGTCAGACATACAGAAAGCAGTGGGAAAGAGGCTGCTAATAAAAGTTGTCTAGATAAGATAGCGATTGTTTGTAGGTGGAAAGAAGAATAAATTGCTTCTTTCTGTGTATGATTGAGAGAGATGAAATAAGCTGGGTTCACAAAGGCCCTAGATTTGAAAATCTGGGAACTGGGTACAGGAAGTTTTTAGAGGAAGGTCCTTAATTCTGGAATTTGGTTACCTTTCTGGTCTATGAGACCCCAAGTTTGTTAACCTTGAGCCAGTTTAAGGCTATTCTTTTTTTACTTAGTCTTTTGCTTGAGAGAAGTGACTGTAGGGAACGTTCTAACATGTAGTCAGTTCTGGTTGTTTTTTTGGGTTGGCCAATTGTTTGACTATTTTAAAGTAGTCAAAAATTTTCTGTCAAAATTACTTTTTTGATTAAAAATTTGGGTATCAATTAAATGACTTTTGTGAAAAGTGTCTGCTTTCTACAGATTTTTGGTAAAAAATCCAAACAACCATAAACCTGAAGGAATAAATTTGGGGCCAAAATTAAAATACTTTGATTCAATTATGCTCTTTGATGCTCAGTTATGCCTCATAGAAGTTGTAGGTCTGTTGCTTCAAGTCCCCATTCTTCTCTTTGGGCCAGGCTCCACATCTGGACTTTATTTCTCATGATGTGCCACAGCTTTGGGATTCCCAGGATGCACCACCCCCCAAAAGGGGAATGAATGGTGCATTGTGAGAGTTGGCGTCCAACCAGGGAACCCATTCTATAGAAGACAATGAGAGTATGGGGCACGTGAACTGAAGCTCCCATGAGACACCATAGTGGCATTTCCAAATCAAAAATATTTTGGTTTTGGCTCAAATATTTCACCAAAAAGTCCATTTTTTTCCATAGGAAAAAACATTTTCTGACCTTTTTTAAAACATCTCTAACCAGAGGTTTTATGATACATATGTTTTGCACTTTTCATAATGAAATAAATACTTGATACAATTTTCCTAGATCTATACTGGCATGAAGTGCAGATATTGATTAGAAAAAGATTTATTATAACAAGTCATTTTTATATATAGTAAATTGTATTTTGTTTTTATTTTTCATTAACCGAATACCAACAAAATCTATTTTATTTTATATTGCAGTATAAGAGGAAAGTATTTACCAAAGGAAAAGGGTAGTAGAGTTTGTTTGGGATCTTTGAAAACTTGTTACAGAGCACTTTTTATAATGCAAATTACTGTTTTAAGAGTGTCCTTTTAAACAATATCACTTTTTTTTAATTTCAAATATTAAATGACTCTCTTCCTAACATACAACATAGGTTATATGTGAAATATTTTGCCATTTCCTTCTTTTTTACTGGATTCAGCAATTAATGATAAATATGTCCTGTAATGAGAGATTTTCCCCAGGGCTAGGTTGTTACATCAGGATATAATCCGTATTTTGATAACAGATAAGAGTTAAGTTAAGTGCATACCAAGATTTCATGCAAGATTGAGTTTCTCCTTGTAATTTATTCATTCCTTTCCCTGAGGATCTATATAGGGTGCTATTCCATCCTTTTAGCAGAAACTCCTAATATGTATAGTGACACATAACATGCAATCTCCTACTTATTATTTTACGTTGCTTAGAGATGTGTTAGGTACCTTGCTACCCCAAATAGCTTATACTATTTATGCATCTGCTGTGATAAAGAAGCAATAGTACAATGCTTGGGATTTGGGTATAAGAGAAAAGACTAGGGTCACAGTAAAAAAGCATATGTGGTTATTCAGGAAAGGGATGTGTACAGCAAGGCTGACCGAATAACTTCCTGTGTAGGTTTAATAAATATGAATATCAAAGAAATACCTTGTAATATAAAAAATGTCTTGGCACACTAACTTTTTTGGGCATCTGTACTGAGGACCAAAGCAAGACCTCCCTTTAAAGTCCAAGATTACAACTGTCACTTCTGACATTTAAGAGGAGTGTGCTTAGGTGCAATAAAACTGAACTCTTCCCATAAACTGAATATATTTCCAGAATAGTTCCACTCCATGTTAGTCTAGGAGCAAAATTTAGAATTCTTGCTTTGCACGATCTGCCTTATGCTTAGAATCATTCCATACGTAACATCTTACTACACCCTCTAGTCTGTCATATCTTGGTTTTGACAAGTTATAGGTTATGGCACAGAATTTGGCAGAGCGGTTTTCTTTAAAAATAAATAAAATGCTACCTATCTTCTGAACATAAAGATAGAAATCGGTTTTAAGGATGGATTTGAATGATAAGGCTTAGTGGACCAGCTCAGGAAGAGCTGTTCTATTTGAGAGGACAGCATGAGAAAAACGGTGATTGTGGGGCGGAGGCAGGGCATCAGGACATTTCAGAATGGGGAGAGGTAAATAGTGGTATTCCCCTAGGGGTCTGTACAAGGACCAATGCTGTACAACATATTCATAAATACTTTGGAAAAAGGGATACACATTGAGGTGGCAAAACTTGAAGACAGTACAAGGTACTTATGGTAGTTAAATCTAAAGCAGATTGTCAAAAGTTACAAAGGGATCACACAAAACTGGGTGACTGGTGGCAGTGGCAATTGAAATTCACTGCTGATAAATGCAAAATAATGCGCATTAGAAAATATAATCCCAACATACAAAATGATGGGTTCTAAATTAGCTATTGCCATTCAAGAAAGAAATCTTGGCGACATTATGGATAGTTCTTTGAAAACATCTCAGTGTGCAGCAGCAGTCATAAAAGCTAACAGAATATCATAATGCTTCTATATAAATCCATTGTATGCCCTTATCTTGAGTACTGCATGCAGATTTGGTTGTCCCATCTCAAAAAGCTATATTTGAATTAAAAAAGAAGAGCAACAAAAATTATTGGAGTATGGAACAGTTTTGGTATGAGGAGAGAGTAAAAAGACTGGGACTTTTCATCTTGGAAAAGAGATGACTAAGAGGCTATATGATAGAGGTTTATAAAATCTTAACTGATAGGGAGAAAGTGAATAAAGAAATGTTATTTACTCCTTCACGTAACACAAGAACTAGGGGTCACTCAGTGAAATGAGTAGGCAGCAGGTTTAAAACAAACAAAAAGAAGTACTTTTTCACACAGTCAACCTATGGAACACTTGCCAGGGGATGTTGTGAAGGCCAAAACTATAGAAGAGTTTAAAAAAGAACTAGATAAGTTCATGGAGGATAGGCCCATCAATAGCTATTGGCCAGGTTGTCCTGGGATACAACACCATGCCCTGAGTGTGTCTAGCCACTCTTTGCCAGAAGCTGGGGGAGTGATTTTTATCACAAATTTCATGATATTTGCTGGGGTTTTTCCATAAAGCTCCTGCTCTGAGAATCACGAATACAATGAGAAATTTGGCTTTTATTTTAAAGACAGAATAGCCCTCATGGTTGCAAAGAAAAGCTGGAAAACGTGAACTCTGAGGACTTAAAAACCAGAAGGCAAATAAAAACACCCCACAATTATAACTTTATGATTTTTTAAGCCAATTTCATTTATGGGGAAGTTAAATTTTCAATCTAATGATTTTTGAATTCTTGGGATTGGCAATACTGTTATCTGGTGATTTAGTGCCTTGACATTAGCTATATTTCCTTTAATGGAGAGCTGCTTTGGAATTCCTCCATTTGCTCTGTAACACAACGGCATCTATGATACACAAATTCAAGAAGTTTAAAGTCAGAAATAGATGAACTAGAATACTTTACAATGTACCAGGACTTTGATGTAATAGACATTATTGAACCTTGGTGATAAGATGAAAAACAATGGTATACTATAGTATCTGTTATATGAAAGATAGAGTAGGCAATAGAGGTGGGAATGTGGCATTGTTTCTAAAACATTCCATTGAATGTAGCCAGATAAAAATTCTGCGTGGAGAGAACCATCCAGTAGAATGGAAACAAATCCCAAAATAAAAGAAAGTAAATATATTAGTAGGCCCTACTACCAGTCTCTGGGTCAAGAATGAAACAGAGTGCAGAATGTTGAGTAAGATCAATGAGGCAGCAAAATCTAACAAAATGATGAAATGGAGGACTTCAACTACCCCCATAGAAAATGATAAAATTGCACAACGGGACAAAGTTTAAAGAAAATTTCTCAACACTTTAGATAATTGTTTCTTGGAACAGCTAGTATAGAACATGCGAGAGGAACAATTTTTACTTGATCTTAAATAACAGGAGCTAATTCAAGAAGTGATAGTAGTAGAAACGCTAAGCTATAGTGACCATGATACAGTTAGGTTCAACATCCAAAGTGCAAGTAGGGCACCATAAAGTAACTGTGACACTGACCACTGGAAAGGGAGCTTCAAATGAAATGAGAATGTTATTCAGAGAGGTCCTAAGGCTAAAAGTAAAGGAAGTAAAACTCCTAGAGGTGGCATGGATGGTACTAAAAACATAATAATAGAGTCTCAGTTTATCTTCACTACAACAGTTAAATGAAGTTTGTTCACTTGAGTTACTCCTTTCCTTACTGCTACACCATTAAAAAGACCATGTATATATGGGAGACACTGCTTGGGCATGTAGAGAACCTGTGTAGCATAAATACATATTCACATGCATAGGGCACTCCACTCTACCTGCCTAAGTCAAGCCTCACCATCAACTCTGCTATTTATACCCATGCTAGCTGGATATGCAGTGACTGTACTTTACATGCCACCACACATGTAGACTTACTTTCTGAAACAACATATCTGAGCTACACAGAATGACTAGATTAGCAGTGTGAATGGACTAACACCTGATGAGTTGTGATTTGAGCTGCTGCATTGCCGTTGCATTACTTGCTCAAGCAGCAGCACATGAGCTTCAGCTCTCATTTCCTGACAGATCAGCTAGCTCAAATTTAAACCACCATCTAACTTGAACTAGAGATGTTTGTGTGTGGATGGGAGTCGTGTTAGGGAGAAAAACTTGAGCTATATCTTGAGCTCATACTTGTGAAGACAAGCACTAAAAATACATGCCTACTGTTCAACTAAAAGGGAGTATAGACCAATATGGCTTAGTTGCAAGGTTTGAGAGTCTCTTCAAACAGAAATCCTTCAAAATTTGGAAGTCTGACCCTAATAAAGCCAATACACAATTGCATAAATTATAGCAGGCAGTAAATACAAGAAGAAATTAGAAGGGCCAAAATGGATTTTGAAAAGCAAATAGCTAAAGTTGTAAAAACAAATGAGATTTTTTTAAAGTATTTCAGAAGCAGGGAGCCTGTGACAGAATCAGTGGGTCTGCTGGATCACAAGGAGCTAAAGGAGCCCTTTGGGAAGATAAGGATGTTGATCATTTAAAAGCAGTAAGTCACCAGACCTAGGTGTTGCATCTACGAGTTCTGAAAGATCTCAAATATGAAGTGGCTGAGCTGCTAACAAAAATATGCAATCCCTCCTTTAGAAACAGCCACTGTTCCAATGGATTAGAGGAGAAAAAATGTTGTACTTACATTTTTTTTAAAAAGGTTCTAGCAACGATCCAGAGAGATATAGACTCAGAAGCCTGTACTTGCCAAAGAGATTTTAGCCAATCACATCAAACATATACTGCTTGTCTTAACTTGCAAGGCCTTTCACAACCAGTCCCCAGGGCTGGATTCACCTTTTAATTTCAGGGAAGAGATGTTAAACCTCATGCCTCAGGGCATAAGTGAATTTCTAAATATTGGAAACTCAGCTGAGACCTAACGTGGGGGGGGGGGCAGATTATCCCAGAACTGCCTACTGCAGGATTCTTACTCTTTCCTCTGAAGTATGTGGTACTGGCCGCTGCTGGAGACAGGATATTGGATTAGATGAACTTTGGGCCTGAGCCAATATGGCAATTCCTATGTTTCTACGTATTCCCCTGCAAAGCAAAATTCCTTCTGACTGCTCTGTTCTGCAGCATAGCCATACAAATTTTGATACTGGTATTGTGTACCAACATACTGAAGATCAGTGTTAGAAAACTGCCAGTTTAAACAATGTGGAAATAGCTATTTTATCTTTAGAATAGAAGTAGTATAAGCCATTGAGTTGTTTGACAATTTTGTAGAAGCACTGCAATTTAAATTTATATTGCATTGGCTTACATTTTTTTAAACTCTCCAGTAGGAAATAATAAGGTTGAACAGAGGGAAAAGGAACAGATAGATATGAAGCAAAGGTCAACCTATAGGTCAAAAATACTTAAATTACAGGTGAACACATGGCTGTATCTTAAATCTCCATATCTATATTATTAAAAGGAAAATGACCATCTTTCTGTACAATTTTATCATATTTATAAAATGGCTCGTTATTTCATTGTCTGAGAGACTGGATAATTTAATTATTGTTTTATTTCTCCACCCATTGTAATTCTCATTCACAGTGCGCCTTTCCTTTTAGTTTTTTCTCTCACAAAATCCAGATGTGGAAAATAAGTGAAGAATGCATTTGTTCAGTTGCAGCCAAAAAAAAAAAGTAGTAATTGGACAATAAGAAGTACAGATTGTGAAAAATAATTTGATCATGGTTCCCGAAAACTGTAAAATTTAGAATGAGCAATTGTCAACTGCTGTTCATGTTACAATAGCATGCTGAAAAGAGCCAGACAAACTTTTTTCCTTTTTTGTAGAAATTTAGAAGGTGATGTTGCCGTACGAAGCTCAGCTGCTGTCTATACATACTGCAAATCGCGAGGGTTGTTTGCAGGAGTATCTTTAGAAGGAACCTGTTTAATTGAAAGAAAGGAAACTAATCGCAAGTAAGTCCAATTCAAAATGATCTAATGAAATCAAATGATGAGGGTATTAGGGTAATAAACAAGAATATATTCAATTTTGAAATATTCAATAGCTGTGAAAATATCCCACGCTGTTTTTGGGGGGAAATGTCAGTAATAATCAATAGTTTCTGAATGTTAAAGGACATTTTATATTGTTTATGTGTGTTTCCTCCATATCTTGTAGTGCATCATCAGATGGGTTACATTGGAGTTTTAGTGGGATGGACCTTTAGGAAAATATTCAAAATAAATCTTATAGTCCTAACTTATACACAAATCAGAGATAGTACTATACTTACAGGGTAAATAGAAAGGAAAATGGTGCATAGTTGATATATTTTGGTGTAGTGGACCTTGGAATTCTGTCCTTGGAATGATTTCATGAGAAATTGCACGTGATTATCTAAAGCAAAATTTGACCTGTGGTATCTCCAAAAGCATTAGTGGTTGTGTTTGAGTATTGGAAGTACGTTGCCTACATATGAACATTTATTCCACTGCACCATGCAAAAAGTTTATTTCTGATATGGGTTATTTGTCTTATTTTCATTAGAATAAAATGTCTTTGAATTTGGGGTTGGTATTTAGGTGTTTGACTGGGAAACGTCAGACATCTGGTTCAGTGGTGTTTTTTTTTTTTTTTTTTTTTTTTTTTAAAGAAATAAGTTAGGGGTTATGGTTTAGAGTCTCACTAAAGAAGTTCAAGACCTGCTTCTTAGGGTTTTTGGATTTGTTTTATTTTACCCATAGCTAACCATTAAAACTATCACAATTGATGGGAGATTTAGGTCCAGTTTTCTACGTTTTAAAAGTCTTTTCCATTCTAGTGGCATTGTTGAAAACATACACATACTAATCTTTAACTTGAGCTTTTTAAGATGATAGCAATACTATAAAATTAAAATTAGACAAAGATGATATGATAAAACTAAAATCTTTCCAACAGACTTTATTTTTCCCAAGAAAATTAAATATTTACTTTTAACATGTGGTTCCAAAGATGAGGTTTCCCATGCTGTATTCTGACAGGTTTGCAATCTTGTCTGAGTCAGACCACTTGGTTGAAAATTACACTAAAGTCAAACCAGTCTGAATTGTAGACAATTACAATTTTAAATTGAATATGTCTCTCTCTTCTAAAAATCTCCCATCTTAATATTGCTGTTTATAAGAGTAAAGACTTCTAAAAAAAAATCCCAAATGTCCAAATGTACTGTGCCAATTTTAAGTTGTGCAGTACCAAAGGCATTAATTCATATTTAGTAAAAACATGGTTTTACAGGCCCTTATGTGAATACATATGGAAAATATGAGGGAGGGACATGCAAGGAGGTTCTCCCCTGGCACAGCCCAGGCAAGACCAGAAAGCAAAGTGCATTCAGGAGGGAAGAGAAGAGGTTATAGACATGTCTCCCATATTAATAGGCAGACCGTACTACTGGGTCTTAAAGGTTTGTGTACTTTGTGAACTAGGCCACGCAGGAAGCAGTTACTTGTACATGCTTACTAAAAAATGACATCCACTGAAATGTTTTTCACCCTTCCTCCTAGTGAAATGTTTTTCATCACCTTCCTAGTGGAAAAAGTTTTTCCTAATATCAAACCTAGACCTCCCCCACTGCAACTTGAGACCATTGCTCCTTTTTCGTTGTCTGCCACCACTGAAAACTGCTTAGCTCCATCCTCCTTGGAATCCCCCTTCAGGTAGCTGAAGCCTGGTATCAAATACCCACTCACCCTTCTCTTATGCAGACTAAACAAGCCTAGTTCCATCAGCCTCTCCTCATAAGTCATGTGCTCCAGTCCCCTAATCATTTTTGCTGCCCTCCACTGGACTCTCTCGAACTTATTCGCATCCTTCCTTTAGTAGTGGGCCCAAAAAATGGACACAGTACTCCAAGTGTGGCCTCACCAATGCCAAATAGAGGGGAATAATCACTTGCCCTTGTCATAATAATGACTTGCCCTTGGTGAATCCATGCTGAGTGTTCCTGATCATCATCCTCTCTTCCAAGTGCCTCAAAATGGATTCCTTGAGGACTTGTTCCATGATCTTTACAGGGACTGAGGTGAGGCTGACTGATCTGTAGTTCTCTGGATCCTCCATCTTTCCTTTTTTGAGGATGGATGCTATATTTGCCTTTTTCCAATCGTCCAGGACCTCCCCCAATCAGCACAAGTTTTCAAAGGTAATGGCCAAAGGCTCTGCAGTCACATCAGTCAACTCCTTCAGCAGCCTCAGATGGCCCCATGGACTTTTACATATTCAGCTTTTCTAAATAGTCTTGAACCTGTTCTTTCACCACAGAGGGCTGTTCACCTCCTCCCCATTCTGTGGTTCCCAGTTCAGTAGTCTAGGAGCTGACCTTGTCTGTGAAGACAGAGGCAAAAAATGTATGGAGTACTTCAGCTTTTTCCACATCATCTGTCACTAGGTTGCCTCCCCCATTCAGTAATGGGCCCACACTGTCCCTGACCATCTTTTTATTACTAACCCTTCTTGTTACCCTTCAAGTCTCTTGTTAGCTGCAACTCCAGTTGTGCTTTGCCTTCCTGATTTCATTCCTGCATGCTTGAACAGTATTTTTATACTCCTCCCTAGTCAGCTGAACAAGCTTCCCCTTCTTGTACGTTTCCTTTTTGTGTTTAAGCTCACTGAAGGTTTCTTTGTTAAGCCAAGCTGGTCACCAGCCATATTTGCTATTCTTTCTGCACATCGGGGTGGTTCGTTCCTGCATCCTCAATAAGGTTTCTTTAAAATACAACCAGCTCTCTTGAACTCCTTTCCCCCCTCATATTAGCTTCCCAGAGGATCCTGCCCATCAGCTCTCTGAGAGAGTCCAAGTCTGCTTTTCTGAAGTCCAGGGTCCATATTCTGCTGTTCTCCTTTCTTCCTTTTGTCAGGATTCTGAATTCAACCATCTCATGGTCACTGCTGCCCAGGTTGCCACCCACTTCTACGTCCCCTACCAATTTTTCCCTTTTTGAAAGCAGCAGGTCAAGAGAAGCATAGCCCCTTGTTGGTTCCTCTACCACTTGCACCAGGAAGTTGTCCACAACACTCTCCAAAAATTTCCTGGATTGTCTATGAACTGCTATATTGCTCTTCCAACAGATGTCAGAGTGACTGAAGTTCCCCATGAGAACCAGGTCCTATGATCTGGAAACTTTCATTAGTTGTCTCAAGAAAGCCTCATCTACGTCATCCTCCTGGTTTGGTGGTCTATAACAGATGCCCACCTTGTTGCTCTCACCTCTAAACTTAACCCAGAGACTCTCAACAGACTTTTCTCCAGTTTCATACTGGAACTCTGAGCAATCATATTGATCTCTTACATAGAGTGCAACTCCTCCACCTTTTTTCCCCTGCCTGTCCTTCCTGAACAGTTTATACCCATTCATGACCGTGTTCCAGTCATGTGAGTTACCCAACCAAGTATTTTATTCCAATCACATTATAGTTCCTTGACTGTGCCAGGACTTCAAATTCCTTTTGCGTATTTCCCAGGCTTCTTGCGTTCGTGTACAGGCACCTAAGATAACTAGCCAATTGCCCTACTTTCTCAGTACGAATCAGGAGTCATCCCCTGTAGCACCCTCCTCCTTGTTTCCCACTTCCCCACTTACCTCCAGGCTTAGGTCCCGTCCCATGGTGAACCTAGTTTAAAGCCCTCCTCATTAGACTAGCAAGCCTGTCTGCAAAGATGCTCTTTCCTGTCTTTGTTAGGTGGATACCATATCTTCCAGCAATCCTTCTTTCTGGAACAACATCCCATGGTTGAATAATCCAAAGCCCTCTCTCCAACACCACCTGCATAACTATGCATTTACTTCTGCAATTTGACAGTCCCTACCTTGGCCTTTTCCTTCAACAGAAAGGATGGACGAGAACACCACTTGCACTTCAAACTCCTTTATCCTTCTTCCCAAAGCCACGTAGTCTGCAGTGACCCTCAAGGTCATTCTCAGCAGTGTAACTGGTGCCCATGTGGAGAAATAGGAAGGGGTAGTGGTCTGAGAGGTTGATGCATTTCAGCAGACTCTCTGTCACATCTTGAATTCTAGCTCAAGGCAAGCAGCCCACTTCTCGAGTTTTGCAGTCCGGATGGTAGATGGATGACTCTGTCCGCCTTTGGAAGGAGTCCCTGACCACCACCACCCGTCTCCTTCTCTTCGGAGTGTTGGTCATGGAACCTCCATCCCCAGGATAATGCATCCCCTTCTTTCCAATCAATGAGGTCTCCTCCTGGTCCCTTCTCTCAGATGACTCTTCCAAACCATTCTCAGCAGAGAACCTGAAAACGGTTGCTTACCGCTATCTTCTTTGGGGGTATATGAGTTCTCCTCTTTCTTATGGAGGTCACATGCTGCCAATTTTCTTTCCCATTCTTCAGTCTCCCATGCACTGCCCTCTCTGATTCTTCAGCCTATTGAGCCTGCAGTAACAAATTGTGACTTCTATCAAGAAAGTCTTCAATTTCTCTGATGCAATGCCAGTTAAAGGACTAGAGTTGGGTCTCTAGTCCTTTAACCATCTCTTCCAATTTGGAGACCAACTTACACTTCATACAGATGAAGTCACTTCTATCCTCTGGGAGAAAGACAAGACACATCCTGTACAGGTCACAACAGCTGATCACTCACTATCTATATTATCTTTCCTCTAGGAGCCTCTTCAGATGTTGTATTTACTGTTCACTAAAGCCTGAAAGACAAAACTCAGTGAGGGCTCTCCCCCAAGACGGACTCCCAGGCAAACTCCCTCTGTTTGCTTCTCCTCTGTTTGCAGCTCACTTGGTTCACAACTGGTTGCTTTTTATAAAGATGCTGACTCAAAGTAGTTGCCCTGGCTGAAAGCCTCACTCTCCAATCAACTACTCAAGGCCCACCTGGAACAAAACACTCCCGATTCACACTTTCCAAACAAACACACGGTCAAACTGTCAAACAGTCACTGCAACTAGCACCAGTCAAACAAATGGTCTCTCAGGTATTCATCCTTCCAAGGGTAAACAAGTCTGTTCCCTATACTTTGTCTCAATTTATATTGAGCATAGGACTTCTGCTACTCCTCTGTAGGTAATCAGTTTAAGAAATCAAGTAATTGATATTTATACAATATGTAGAAATGACACCGAGCATAAGGAATCTTTTAAACTGTAGGTTAAACTAGAAGTACAGATGAGATGATGATCAAAGTAACTGATATCATTTTTTCCCCTAGATTTTATGGTCAAGATATTCGAGCTAATGCCATTTTATTTGGTGATGTATCTCGCCCTGCTCAATCAGATGATCTGTATGAAATTTTGGATTCCTTTACTGAAAAATATGAAAATGAGGAACAGAAAAACAATTCAAGGAAAGCAGCAAGGGAACAAAGGAAGGTTAGAACACATCTTTTCCATATTGGCTCACTCTGTTGCTAAATCCTTTAATCTACATTTGGAACTAATCCTAATATTGCTGTGTGGATGGCACTCACATTGAAGTCATTGGATATGTTGAGTGCTGACTGATGGAAGGATAGGGTGCCTTTTTTGGGTATACTGTATTCACTCCAGTGAATTGTTCAGTATTGTCATAGTGACCTCCTCTATAGAAGAACCTTACAATTAACTTTAGCTGTGCACACTCCAATCTAACATTATAATTCTTCATTACGTTGTTTCAAAGAAGGCAACCAACTTACAGACACATCTGTATTTGACGCACCAGAATCAGAAAAGTTTATTCAAAATATTCTTTTCTGCTGTAGTTTTAGTTTCAAGAAAAATTTTCATTCTTAATATTTGAAACAAACCAGTGTTTTTAGTTGAATTTATCTGCTCCTTCTTTTTCCCATCCAAAATTACTACACTTTCATTAGGCCATCATATTTAATTACTGAGAAAATGTTGAGAATTATGGGAAAAGACATTATCGATGGCTAGACAACATTATCTGTCTAGATATAACAGCTGATGCTACTGAGAGAAACTACAATATATATAATTTATTTTCTACTTTTGTGTTAAAACATCAAGCAATAACATTTTTGTTTACACACACAACCTCATGGTGAACAATTGTGTGGTTAACTCCAAATATGTCTTTAATTTTACAGTTTAAAATGTAATGACATCAAGAGGCAACATATGATGGGTGCTTTTTAATTTCTTCTGGACTATCTCCAGGCCTTCAGTTACACTAACCTGTACTTGCTAGTGAGGTGTGATTTTTTGCTACTTTTTAAATTATCTATTTTAGGCTAATGATCCATCTGTTAAACCATCGTCAAGGCCACAATCACAAAAGCCACCTGTGTATGCTGCACCAGCAGGTATGTAAATGTTTTGATGACATGAAATTGTTGTTGCTATATGTGAAAGAAGAGTATTAGAAACACTAATGAGTATTAATGTTCTTATGATATTCACTTCTTTTTGTTGTGTGAGATGGTAACTTCTCTATAACAATTTGCTTTGTCAAAAAGTATTCTGAGATGGATTCATGAGAAATAATGGGTGAACCTTTTATGGTTTTTGTTAACTTTTAATAAATGTACTTTTTTCTAGTTTCTAAATGCAACATATAATATACTTAGTTCCAGAGGGGTTGCCGTGTTAGTCTGTATCCAGCAAAAACAACGAGAGTTCTGTGGCACTTTAAAGACTAATAAATTTAATTTTTGTAGGCATACGCTTTCATGAGACTCAGCTCACTTCGTCAGATGCAGAGGTAGAATGATACAGTAAATAGGAAACAGATATACAAGTGCATAGAGAACAGTGGGGAAGGTGGATGAAAGCCGGGTACTTGAGAACTAATGACAGTCATTGAGTAGTCTGTCTTTGAGTCATTGAGTAGTAGACAGCATTAGCCCTCAAGTACCTGGCTTTCATCCACCTCCCCCATTGTTCTCTATGAACTTGTATATCTGTTTCCTATTTACTGTATCATTCTGCTTCTGCATCTGATGAGAGCTGAGTCTCACGAAAGCTTATGCCTACAAAAATTAAATCTGTTAGTCTTTAAAGTGCCACAGAACTCTCGGGTTTGTTTTATAATATTCTTACTAAAAAGACACTACAAAATGTCTGATTGTTCTGTTGCTACATATTATCAATGATGGATGAATATAGAAATTAGTGCCAGTTTTTACAGTCATGTATGTAATAGCTCAGAAGGGATAGTAAAGTTAATTGGGTACATAATAGTCTTCTTTGTGTGGTGGATTTTTTTTCCTACTTAAGAGGAATGTTTCCTTGTAATAGCTGCTGACTTTTAGGAGGGAGTTAATCTCTTCTGGTTTGGTCCCAATGCAATGCCTCTTTTCGATGTCCTCTTCAAATAGATACTTTGAATTTTTCACTAGGATAGTGTCTTGATTCCTAATTCAAAGCAGCCTTCCCACACTTTTGTCACACAGCAAGTAGGGTGTGTGCTCCTCCTGCTGTTGTTTTTTTCCTGCAACTCCTTTCCTCTTCTATTGGGAAAGAGATGAATCAAGATTTCCATTTCTCAGACCTAGTTCAGTAAATAGCTATTTCTTCTCTCCACCACCACAATTATTTTGTGGCCACTGAATGTATATTAGAAAAAACAGAAAACAAAGTAAAATGACCCATATTGGTATGTTATATAAATTAATTCTTTACATTTTTTTGCAGCTGTAAAAAATCCATGCAAACTTTATCCTGAACTTCCCAATTACCATGCCACTGAGGGTAAGTTCTAAACTTTGGATTTATTTTATAAATATCACATAGGTATGAGACCTCATGGGGATATTTTGGAAAACGGTATACTTTTTTTTAAAAAATCTGTATTGGTATCACTCTCTCATCTTTATTATTTAGACTCTCATCCCAGGAGTTAAATAAATCAAGATTCATTTGGTTTTTTATGTTTTTTTATGTTTTATAAATACCTGCCTTTATCTCGTTCTCTGGCTTTATGCTCAGACAACAGGTGAATCTCACCTTTCTTTCTGTCGTCTTGTGGCCTAACTTTTTACATTTCAGAAATCCTTTTTCCTCATTCAGCATACATGTCCAGTCCAATAAATAGACTGTATTTGATTGTCACTTTAATGAGGCCAAAGAGATCACTGTGACCTAACAAACCTGTGACCAAGTCTACCCTCTTTTCTCTGTACATGAAGTAGTGTAAATCCTGTTTTAAATAAACACCCACCAACAATGGTCAGATCTGATTAGCATCATAAAGTTAGTCTATTAATGCATTAACACCCTTTCACCGGATTATGCAGTGATTTGAGATTATAAATTTGCTTTTTGTCATAACACAGAGCTCACTTGTGCTGTAGTCTGGGCTGACAACTTTTTTTGAATCAATACAAGGGCCTGACTCGTTTCCATCCCTAAGTAATTTATGATTCTGTGGCACCCAGCACCACTTTTAGTTTATATAATTTGTACCCTGAGAGCTTGGTATCACAGACCACTAGAGCTAATTTTGAAACCCAAACAGTTTAATCTTTCTTCTGCACCTGGCAGAACCCTATGGACAAACTGGTTAAATTCACTTAGAGAATGTCTAAGCCCATCTGGCTTTTGTTTCCCCAAGTATGTCTCATCCTTCCAATGAAAAAAAACAAGTTTGTGTTGATCCCCTAAAACTCCTTGTAAGGTCCGCAATCTATTTACAACTTGCAAGGCTATGAAATATAATAATTTCATCAAGTATGTTGGATAGGTTTTTTGATCTATAAAATACATTGCCTGCTTGTTCATCACTAAGTTTTATACAGACAGTAAGTCTTGTTCAGTACTAGGATCAGACCCAAAACCTTGGCACAGCATAAACATACACGTTTCACATACACACAATACTTAAAAATTAAAATCTTTCACCAATATGTTCCAAAGTATTTTTACTTTAAAAAAAAAAAAAGTTAAAACAACCACAATTATCCAGTCACATGATTAATTTGTTTTTGTAATTGTTTGTGATGTTCATAACATCCACTAACTATGATTTAATTTAATAACAAGGTCCTGACCAGTGCACCAATTATATGTTCTCACTTGCACAAAGCATTAATAAATTAACAGGATACATTTTTAAACACACAAAAAGAGAGAAAAAGAGAAAATATGTAAAAATTAAAAATTAATCCTCATTTTAATCACCTTCCTTATTCCTTCACCTCTGCCCTCTCTGTTTGTAGTTTTCTTAAAAGGAAAAGCTATCGCTTGCCAGTTTCTGATAGTAATACATATTCTTGTTGGGGAAAAGTGTTCAGTTTAGCAGATAGGTCTCAGGTTTTATTGGCAAAGTCCAGTTCTACTTCTGCAGTCAAACAAGATAAATGCACACAGGGGGAGAGACACAGGAAAAAAAGATAGGAACTTTTTTGAAAAGTTGAAAAGATTCAACTTTTGCTCTGTTATTTGGTTTATGGCAACTCACAGACATATCACACGTTCTCTAACCTTGTTAGAAACACGGGGACCTGACAAACATTTGTCACAGTCAGGAAGCTAAAATGGAACTTTCAGTTCTGCCTCTTGTGAAGGGAAGAGGGAGTTGGGGGAAAGGGAAATTTTGTCTTACTCTGCAGGCCAATTTTCCTGGGATAACAGTCCTACCATCCAGTGGATATCTGCAGCCTTATAGGTATTAGGCAGCTCTGAAAACTGTAAATATTTTCTGTCATTAAGCTCTAAAATGCTGATATATTATTCTGGTAGTAAAGAGATAAGTGAGACATAAGAAAATTGGTTGCTGATAAGACTAAGGTCCTGATCCTGCAATGTGGTCTGTTAGCACAGATCTCTGTATTTGTGTAGTTCTAAGACTGGTTTAAACAGGACCCCATCTGTGCTACACAGTCACCATTGCTGGGTCAAGGTCTGTTGTTATATTATTCAGATTCTTATAGAATAATATACAGTTTCAACATTTAACATAAATCTCTTCTGTTGCCAGTGAAGGAAAACTACAGTAATTTGTAGACAACACATAGAAGTACAGATAAAATGAATTATCTAGAAGCCAAGTTTTAGATTTTATGATGCTATAGTAAATGTTAGTGCAGGAATACTGTACCTTAGCATATAACAACAGTGTCAGCAGTAGGAAGGGATTAATTGCAACAACAAAAAATCATAAAAGTAACAGAAGAGTTGAAACATTTTATGCTTCTATTATGTTACATGAAAGAAGAATTAGATTTGTGTTTGAGACATTTTTAATTAACTCAGAAGGTCTCCATAGCAGATATCTTGATGAATAAAGTAATATAATCTGTTTCAAATCCAAGACGGAATATTAAATTAGAAATATGTGTCTCTAAACTGATATTGTGATACTTGGTTCATATTCAAGCAGAACAGACTAAGTTTTTATACGGCTGAATTCTGTCAAGAGTAATTCTTGGATTAATACACTAAAGTGTAAATGGTGTTTCAAAAAGAAGATTTTAAAGGTTATCAGAAATGGGAAATATTACAGATTTTAGTGAAAAATCAGTCTTTGTCTATTTCTTTAAACTGTTGTAAATCACTAAGAATTATTACAACTCAGAAAATAAAAAAATCACAATAGTACCATTATTAACTAAATAGACTGGGATTATCAGGATTTGGCCATCCCAACTCCCTTAGGCTCCTTTGAAATTCCATGTCCTAGCAAATGCCATTGTGGTGGGCAGAAACCAGTTCTCCGTTACCAAAGAAGTCACTAATTTTAATCTGAGTTTTCAAAAAGTAGCTTTGATTTGCTACCTTTAGTTTTTAAAAATATTTTCTTATTGAAAATTGTTACATATTATTTTTATTTTTTGGTTTGTCTTCCTTTATTTTGCCATTTTACAAAATAACCTATACTTCCTCTCTCATAAAATAGCATGTTTTACTCTACCAGGTAGTTAGGAAACAAAAATGGTCAATTACAGCTCATATGACCAGCCCATTAACTTCCTCCTTAGCCTTTTTGCCTTTTGGAAGCAACCCCCATGAAATGGGAATTTTGGTGTTTTTGATTCACATGTTAGAACACAGATCCAATCTCAAATGTTAACACCCTATTGCACCCTATGAGGGTAGAGTACTTTAGAGATAATTGAGATAGTACCAGAAAAGAGACCTTGAAGTTGCATATGAGCCTTCTGACCAAACATCCACATTTGCCTCTTTGCCCCACTAGTGCACTGAGGTCTGAAATTTTGAGGACTGACTCACGAGGGGAGAACTGATCATCAGGGAATGTGGTCTGAAACTGGAGTTGTTTTCAGATATCTGTGCTCCAACTAAGCCTATTTTGAGAGGACTGACCCTTGCCTTGGCAGACTGAAGTGATTCTCATCCAAGTTTTTGAAACCATCAGGCAACAGCTGGGACAGGACAGGGTGAGAGAAAGGGGAATGATTTCAGAGCCTTCCTCCCCCAAGCTGTGTTAGTCCAGGGATCTTAAAGATCAACTGGAACAAGGCAGAGGCATAGTGGCCCCATTTTGGCTCTGACTGTTACGATGCTTAAAGTTAAGAATTATTACTGTAAGATTGGGTAATGTGAATGACACATCTCATATTTAGTGGCTTGAAAATGTAAAACAAAAATGAAATGTAGCTTCCTGATTGCTTACTGCTGTGACTATCCAGGGAGAATCTTGCTTCTGGCAAAGTCTAAATATGTAGTTTTCAAATGACATGATAGAAAATGATGTGATCAAGAATAGCATCACTTTCAGCCGTTCTTTGTGTATAAATGCTTTATGTACTTGACCTTTGGTTTTCTGTTTCTAATTTCTGAAAATGAATACAGGTAATGATTCATTTTGTCGTCTCTCAGTAAAATAGTGTTTTCTTAATTTGCCATATCTCACATTCCTAGGACACTTACACACATGAAGAACTATAGTAATGATACCACAGGGCAAAAGCTACTATTTTAAAATTCTATGCTTTCCTATTTGTTAAAGGTCTCTTTACTAGTAAATTTGAAAATACTTTTTTATGAATTAGCAGAAATTGAAAAAAGAGAGAAAAAGCCCCCCCAAAGCCAAAATGAAGGCAAACTTGTGCTAGTGAAAGGTAATCTAATAAATCCAAACACCTAATGTTGTTTTGGCTATAAGCCTTTCACAAAAAAATAGTAGTGAATTGTTGGCTTTCGCAGTGACAATAGGTACTGAAAATGTGAAGTTTCTTTTTGTGTTTTTTTGGTTTATTTGATCCTTAAGGATAAATGCTTGCTCACCTTTTTGCTTTAACTGAATAAAGTATCAGTCCATTTACAGTGGGCTGGATTTTTAAGCTGTTCTGTTGTACAAAGAAGTACAAGGAATGGTTCAGGTGGACTTGGATAGTCTGAGCAAAATAGAAGGAGGGAATCAAAATCTTTAAAATGAAAGCTAGTTACAACTTTAAATACACAGTGAATACCATCTCACTAATTGCTTTACATTTTCAAAGCACTATGAAGATATTAATGGCTCTTCAGGACATCTGTTAGGTTGATAAGTATCTTTATTTGTGTCCATTTGAAGAAGCTGAGACAGAAATTTAAGTGACTTATCTCAGAGGCACTGTTATTTACTGATTTAGTCATGGGAATTGGTGAGTTTGGGTTCTAGTCCTAGTCCTAACCAGAGATTTGCTAGGTGACCACCTGAAAGTTTCTACATGAATTCATATATAGTAAGGCAAAAGGGGCCATTATATCATATGGTCTGACTTCCTGTGTAGCACAGAGCATAGGATTTCACCCAATTATTCCTGTATTGAGCTGAATAACTGGTGTTTGAACTAAAGCATATCTCCTAGAAAGGCTGTCACGCTGTCTGGAGTGGCTCATGACCATGAGTGCCAACCTCAATGCAGACTGTCAAAAAGCAGGGCAGAAAACCCAAACTGGTTGTGTGTTCTATAATTAAGTTTCACCAATCTAGTAAAAAGTGGGTTCCTAAAGCACTATCCCTGTTTTAGAGTCTCAGACAGTTACCTTGAACTTTCCAGTCTATGTCATCTCAGCAAGCTGGACTATGTGATAGATGGTCACTTTCCACCAAATATTACAACAATAGTTGGGTGACTCCCAGGTCCAAAGGACCAGTCATTTATCCCAGGTCATTTGTACTCAGATCTCATAGCTTGTAGCCAGTCCTGTAATAAACTTACTAAGGATTTATTAACTAGGAAAAGAAATGAGTTATTTACAAGGTTTAAACAGGAAACATACATACACAAATGAGTTCCAGTCTTAGATTTAAAAAGGTAATTATGTCCTTTAGGCTCTCTATATGTACTTTAGAGCTGACCCATGCCAGGCAGCATGGGGATCTCTTGCTTATATTTAGGAATCTTTTTGCCTTTCAGAGCCTAGATAGTATCAAAGATCCAGTTTCACCTTGTCAAGGATTTTTATTCCCCATTACTCCAGAATGCAAGCTAATTGGACGAGTACTCTGCATGTAACCTCTTCATGGGGAATGGAGGCAGCAATTGACAAAGTCTTTGTTTCATAATAGCCAATTTGGATTCAGTAGCTCTCCTGATGAGCAGGAAATAAAACCTTTTGGGGTAAACTTATATTTCATGCTTAGTAATTCTCCCATGACTGTAGGGAATTTACAGTCTTAACAAACATTTTTATAGTTGCAGAGCAAACGTTTAAACATTACTTTATAATGTGGGATACAGATATTGTAAGTAGGATTAATACATGTAACATCCTACAAATGTTCCATAAAGTCTAAACGCTGTTTTAACGCTAATGTCTATTTTGATAGTGCTAACACACAGGTAAATAAGACTGATTTCCAGGTATGCATTTGTTAACATTCAGTGAAGCTTAGGGACCTTTGCATAAGCTGGCACCTGGTCTGCCAGCATCAGAAAGGCATCCTATCTAGATTTGAAGACAGCAGAAGTTGGAGAATCCAGGTTTCCTTGGCAGTTTGTTCCAATGGTTAGTCACTGTTAGAAATAAAGCACACTTTTTTTTATTTGAATTTGTCTGGTTTCAGATTCCAACCAGTAGTACTTTTTATGCCTTTCTCCTGTAGATTAATATTCCTTTAATATCTGGTATTTTCTCCCTGTGAAGATGTTGGAATCAAGTCACCACTCAGTCTTCTTTTTGATAAAAATAAACAGATTGAGCTTTAAATCTGTCACTGTAAGGCATATTCTCTGGTCCTGAAATAACTTTTTGTGGATCTTTTCTGCCCCTGTCCAGTTTTTCAACATTATTTTTAAAATGTGGGCACCAGAACAGAACACACTATTCCAGTATAGATTCACCAATGCTGTATATTGAAGTAAATTCATTTTCTTCCTCACTAGTCCCTTATTTATACATCCAAGGATCACATTAGCCCTTTTTGCAATAGCATCACACTGGGAGCTTTCGTTTGGTTGGTTGTTCACTGTGCTCCGTAAATCCTTCTTAAAATCATTGCTTTCAAGAATAGTGTCCCCCATTCTGTAGGTATGGCCTGAATTCTTGTTCTTAGAGTATGACTTTGCATTTCGCTGTATTAAATCCATTTGATTTAAGATGGAAAAGAAGAGGACAGCAGATGACATATAAGAGAACCACTGAGATAGATGTCACAATCTTGAAAACAGACTACAAGAGAGCAAGAAGCTTTGCATTAGAAAAATGGAGGTGTAAACTCTGGATTGCCTCTGTGTCACAAGGCATCTAATCCAATCTAATAATAGATGACAGCAATGTGAAAGGGGAGGGGAGAGGAGAGTCAGATGCATTGTTGTTCAAAAAAGGAGAAGATATGGGAAAGGGAGAACAGTTGAAAGTGGCAGGAAGGGGAGAAGAGAAGCCAAAACTCCCCCACCATGGAGCCAGGACTGGCAGTGTGAGAGGAGAAGATGCCTCCGTAAGAGAGGACACCTGCAGAGGCTGTGTCAGATGAAAGGATTCAGACCGCTGAATCTGGGAGTTGGAGGGGATGAGATACAAAGAGGTCATGCACAGTTGTGAACTTTTTAGAGATTAAGTGGGTGTTCCAGGGACAAAAAGAAAAGGGGAAGAGGGAGGGATGAAAGAGAGAGCTGGGAATGAGGTTAGGATTGCTTGCAAGAGGGGCAGAAGTGGTAGCAGGGATGAGTGCTGATGGAGGGAAGGGCAGGGCTGAGGGAATGTCTCCAGAGATGAGGAGGATATGGATGTAGGATCTGGATTTGTGCTGGTGGACTGGGGAAATTGGGTTGGAGAAGGGAAGAGGAGAAGGTAGAGCTGGTGGAAACTATGGAGTGTTGATGGTAACAAGAATGAGGGAAGGAAGAGGATGACAAATGATGAGGCAGAAGAGAGGTGTGGTGAGAGCCATGGGAGAATTCCAGATATACAAGATTACTGTCAGACAATACTTAATTTGTCTAATATATACTTTATTGATATTGTATAATGTTATATTTTAATCAGAACGTTGTGCAGTACTAAATCAAAGCTATTTAACCTCTTAATCTGTTTCCCCATCTGTATAATAGGAAGCATACTTACTATTTTAAAGGGATGTTTGTGAAGTTTAAATATTAAGTATCATAAAGTGCTTTGAGATCTTTCCGTGTAGCATATGTGAAAATTATTAGGTTCACAACTTGAGTCAGTGACAGAGGAGTGATTAGAATTCAGGAACTGCCAGCCCTAAATTCAATTAATTAGACCACCATGTCTGAAGAGTCTTTTTCACTGTGTGTTTCTTTGCTCTGAAACCTTTCCCCAGTATCTGAAATCCCAGACTTGATGGTGGCCCACTATGTATTTTGAGGTCCATATGTTGTGAGCATGCAAAGGAACACATGGGTTTTATGCCTCCTTAAACATGCTTTATCTGAGGAATTTCACTGGCAGCATACAAGGTTTCTAAAGTTCCCTAATTACTGTTAGTTTTATTAATCTCCTGCCCCAAACTGTCTGATACTAATAACAAAATCAATGCTCATTAAGATTAAGGCCAATAGAATACAACAAATTTAAAGTTCGTAGGCCTAGCTGTTTCTAAGACACAAAGCAAAAAGGTGGGGTGAGTTCAGAAGCTTCCCCAAAAGCAAATTACTCCTCAGATTTTGAACTCTGGCATCTCACAAATGACTTGTCTGATTATCCTTAAACTTTCCAGAAAAACATCCATTGTCATAAGATCCTGATCATGACATTACACATGGATTGGAAAGTTCTGGTATTTAGTGTGCTTGGTGTGGTTAACATCATAATTGCATCTATTTTGTCTCATTCAACTGATTCCACACTGTAGAAATACTTTCACAGTGATAAAGGCCTGACAGTGGGTACGATGGGAGAGATTCAAGTGTCTGCAAATTCTGTCTTTCTGGCGGCCTCCTCAGAGGACTTTAGAATTTTGATCACGAACATGGCTAAGTTCACTGTGCCTGAGTCAGTGTATAGACTCTCACCTCCTCAAAGCAAAAGATGTCCAGGGGCATTGCCTGCTCTGCAGCAGATTTTGCAGCATGTAATATCTGGACTTTCACCTTGTATCTTGAGGAGGAATGCTGCCCTTGAGAAATTTCATCTTTACTGAACACAGTCAATTTAGCACTGTTACTCTGAAAGGAATGGCTTTTCTCTCTCCATTCTGGCTCAGAAATTTAAAATGATGGTGTCAAACTATACTGGCTAAGATTGGTCAACGTTGAAAAGCAGATGCATTTGCCCGCCAACTGGTACAGCTCAGATGACTATTTGAGATTTAAGCATTTTTAGCTGCACCAGAAATGTGGTAACCTCTATGGTAGAACACTGGTTTTACAAAGATCTTGGGGGAAAGTTCAAAACTCTTGAAAAATCCAACACGTTTTTTTCTTAGACTGGGGAAGACACGGGTATTTTCATTAAACAGAGTTGTAAATCAGAATTCATAAGATTAAGTCTGTGCATTATTCAGAAAAAGATGTTAACGTGACTAGGATGTACCTATTTATAGACTGAGATGATAGGTATTCCAAAAGTGATGGGCCTGAATTTCTCTCATGTACACTAGTATTTTACAACCAATGTAATTCTATTGACCTCAGTAGATTTACTTCTGATTAACGTAAGTATGAAAATAGATTTAGGCCTGCAGAGTGCTATATAAAAATTGAAAGCATTCTACCGGATGTAGTAGGCATATGAACTTTATCATAGACCTTTTTCTGTGATTCTCCTCTGCTGTTGCTACTCAGTGGCTAGAGTTTACTGGGGAATAGGAAATGTATTGGTTACATTTTATTTTGGTAAATAAACATGTCATCTGTGCTGTGTAATTTCAAGGTGCAGCACAGCAGACATGTTTTAAATAGGATGGTGGTTAGCTACTAATCACAATAATTCAGTGAAAGTTGGATCAAATATTTAGTATAATTACTTAATATGTTCTGTTAAAATTATTGATATTCATAAAATTAATTTGTATCCAGGGATGTAGGCATCTAAATAGGTCATATGATTGTATTTGGGTAAACTGCACATTAAATTGGGGCTAAAGGAAAATTATGGAAAATGTAATGTTTTTAATTATTCTACCTCAAGAACAAATATGTCAGAGTCAAACAGAAGCAATTCATGATGGAAGCAAAAGTGCTCACTCACAAAGCTATACAGTAGTATCTTCTTCCCTTTTACAATAATATGTGCGGCAACCTATAACAGATTATAAACTGTAAAAACAACAATCCAGCTCAACGTGACTAGTAGATATTTATTTCAGAAGATCTTTACACAGAGGGATAAGAGGCATATATATCATAAGCCTTAGTGACATGTGTACAAATTCAGTAAACATTCTGGAGTTAACCCCCAGAAAGTCCTTAGGCTTGGATAAAACCTCTAAAATCTATTTTTGAGGTTTTCCTGGCCAGGCTTGTGACATGTTTATATTTAGTTATGGGAATAATAAACATCCATCTGGTGGTCACTCTGTGTTAATTTTGTTGCTGTTAAGAACTGTATCTTAATACTAATAGAGAAGTAGGAAATCCCAGGAAATTATTTCAGAAACTATTTTAATTTGGGATTCACTTTTACTAGGATCATACCTCTTAGCATGTATGTAGTAAGTCAAACAATCAAACGTCTTTTGGCTTATGTTGTATTAAACTGAGCAAAAATATGTAATGTGGGACTCAGCTGGTTATATTGGAAACCACATATAATCAGCTAGCACAGAATACTATAAGGTATAAAGAAATTCAGGTCAGGACATGCTAGAATTAGAAAAAATGGGGTCTTTGATTCATGCATGTAATGGAAAGTTAGTATTTTGTTAAATATCTGAAATAAATGCATTTGTTCAGGAATCGGTGAAATTGTATGAATTTTTAACATTCTCTCAGCATTTTTAATAATGTTTTGATTAAAAATATTAAATGGTTACAAATAATCACAACATCCATTCCAATGCAAGAATATGTTTTTGGGAGTAAGGCAGTATTTAATATATTATTTCTAATTCACAAAAGGTAAAATATGTGAAATTAGTTGTGTGGCTATATAGGAATCTGTTAATATATTAACTGATTTGTTGTCTGAATTTTGATTTTAGGATGTATTTTTAAGCACTTTGTCTAAGTATCATGTAGTCAGTACAGAGAATTACTTCAGAATATTTATACATGCTAAAATGGCAGTTCAGAATTATGTACTGTCAGAGGCAAGTGATATTTTTTCTAATCTTTCAAGTAAGGGCAGGATGAAGGTAAGATTAAAACAACCTTTTCTTTACCTAGGAAAGCAATATTTAAGACTAGCTAGACTTGCCTCAGTAATATAGAGGATAGAAATTTGCCCAATTCCCAAAAGCATCTCTAATCTTTTAATCAGTAGCCCTAATGCATAAACCCACATGTAATTTTTAAATTCATAACATTGCATCCTGCATCAAGAAAGCAGTGTAAAGGTTTTACATTGACTGATTATTTAACAGTTTTTTCCTGAAATCCTAAGGGGAACTGTGTATTGTTTCATTTATTTGTGCCACAGGTGTTATATTATCAACTTTTGCAATAAACGTTTGAGCTTTAAAAGCTATATTTGGTATATTCTATTTCAAGTGATTGCTCATATCCATTCCCAATATAGGTGAGTGCACGCCCCTTGCACTGGTTCCCGGAACTTTTTTCCTCTAGCAAGCCTCATAGGGCCGGCTTACGCACCCCCTGGAGTGCCGTGCTCATGCCGCGGTATATAAAGTGCCACTGGCCCTGCGGGCCCTCAGTTCCTTCTTTCCGCCCGTGACGGTTGCTGGAATGTCTGCCTCTTGCTTTAGCAAGTAGCCTTCCCATTGCTTTATTTCGTTGTTGTTAGCATAAGTAGCTGTTAAGCATAGTTCTTAAGTTTAACATAGTTCTTAGTGTTAGTGTTAAGTGATTAGTTAGATTAGATAAGATAGCCCTCAGGGGCTTAAGGTTGGGCCATGCATGGTACAACTGGCTTCAAACCCTGCGCCGCTTGTGGCAAAGCATTTCCCATGAGTGACTCTCACGACTGCTGCCTCCGCTGCCTGGGAGAGCAGCATAGAAAGGACAAATGTTAAATCTTCAAGGCCTTCAAGCCACGTACGCAGAAAGAGAGAGACGCACGCTTCAAGGCCATACTGATGGAGTCTGCGCTTCGGCTGGACTCCGAACCGGCACATTCCCCAGTGGCACCAAGCATCTCCTTGGTGCGGAGCGCTCCACTAGCACCGGTGTCAACCCACTGCCAGGCCCCGGTGCCAAAGAGAGAATCGCCAGGACACCGAGTGCCAAAACTCCCCCGCACCTTCTGCCAGGTCTGGGGGGAGTCAGGAGATGCATCACCTGCGTGCCGTTGCTATTACTCTGGCACCTGCATCTCCTCTCAGGTAGCCTCCCCCGACTCCTGGGGGTAGGGGAGTGCCCCTGCAAGGGCCATCGATGCCGGACGTGTTCGCTGTGGCACGTGCCCTCATGGGCATGCCTACGCCTCTGCCACCCCCTCAGCCGAGGGTGCAGGGACTGGTGTCCTGGGGTAAACCCACGCTGGGTGGCCCCGGTGGGTGGTCAAGGCAGGAATCTAAGTCTCCCCCCAGACGGTCACGGAGGGTAGAGTGTGTGGGCTTCCCCCATAGCTCCGATTCTGGGTTGTCGAGCTCCTCCACACCACAGCACCGTGGGCAGTGCAGAGGTTTGTGCTCGAGGCGACGTTGATACAGTTCTGCCTCGCGCGAGGTGCACAGCTCCCGCACTCCAGCACCGAGTCCATCGACACGGCACCGGTCTCGATCCCCAGAATGCAGTCCGGTGCAAATCCCGGCACCAGAGGAGATGGCATGACACGCACGGCATCGGTCTTGATCCCCAGCACGCAGTCCGGCGTGGATCCTGGCACCAGAGGAGACGGCACGACACGCACAGCACTGGTCCCGATCCCCGGCACACACTCCAGTGCGGATCCCGATACCGGAGGAGATGCCATGACGCACCGGTCCCACTCCCCGGACTATAGTTCGGCGTGGATCCCGGTGCCAAAGGACTTGGCACCAGCGGTGACATGGGCACCGCGCCGCCGGTCACGTTCATCGGAGTCGGACCCGGCACCAAGGAGGCACGGCTGTCACCGCTCCCAGTCCCCAAAAGGGAAGCACTGACATAAGAGCTCGGCACTGTGGCGACAGTATAATATTTAGTGACCGGCACTCGCCCCCGCTCACCTCCTCCCGCTCAGCAATTACAGTAGACCTGAGACATGACCTTATCGGGACCTTTACTGACACGTCTAAGATAGCACGTCTGAAATGGCAAACAATGGGACGTTGCAAAAAGCCCAGGGGCAGCCATCGGCTGTTACAGATACTGCACACCTCTCACGAACAGGGGCAGCCATCGGCTGTTACGAATATCGCACACCACTCATGTACCAAGCATAGCCCGAGTGCATAATAACTGCTGCATTTCGGCGGGCCTGACAGAAGAGCTGTCGGCCCGCCAGACTGATCCCCTGGAGCTGCTACCTCTTCCCGCCCCCGAGTCCTCTGCTGGGCGAGAGTCGAGTCGAGCGTAACCGGTCCGAGTTTTGAACCCGAGCTTTTCTCGTGTCCCCCATTGGTCAGGCGTCATGACCCTGTTCCTCATGGTGGTAAGATTTTAAATAGTATTCTTGTTATAGTTTTTGGGTATTAGTAACATTAATTTGATTATACTTTTGAAACTCATGTAATCGTTATCTAGTGTACTCTGTGTCTTGTTCTCCTTCTAATCTGCTTAACTCCTCCTGTTAAGGAAAGTAGATAGTTCTGTTATATGTATTGTTCCTTTTTTCCCTTGTAAAACCCCACATCCCCTTTGCCCCAAATAAACTTGTAAATAGTTAAGAAACTGTTTTCTCAGCGTGGTGCTTGGTAATCAGGGGATCCCTTTACCTGTCTGCAACAGGCACCGAGACGGCGATCGTCTTCCAGCTCCTCCAGCCGCTCTCCTCCCTGCTAGCACCGCACATGATGGCACCAGTGCTCCTTGTCTTCGTCGACGTCTTCGCGGAGCAGATCATCGATGAAGGCAGGCATGAGCCGTAAGCATTACCGGCACCGCTCTTGCGGCTCGGGGTACCACGCCCACCACCAGGAAGCGTCGCAGTCAGCGCCGATGCCAGCACCAGCTTAGCCTCAGGGACCGTGGCAGTGGCTGTCCTGGGGACAATGGGGAGCACAGATGGGGCAGGGCATGGTCACGGTGCAATCATCAGTGGCCCAAACTGCACCCCCCCCTCCCACCGAGCCAGCCAGACAAGGGCCATTCCTCGGAGGAATCGGACCCTGAGGAGGGTCCCTCCACGGGGCTCCTCCCGCAATCCTCCTCCTCTTCCCCTGACGATGCACCTGCTAGGGACCCTAGGGCACCCCTGACAGACTTTAAGGCCCACCAGGACCTCTTCAAGAGGGTGGCCAGTATCCTTAACCTGGAGCTCAAGTAACTCTCTGAGGAGGAGGACCCCCTCTTTGGGGTGGCTGGGTCAGCAGGGCCATCCAGGGTGGCCCTGCCTGTGCACAAGAGAATCTTGAAGCTGGCCAAGGCTCTCTGGCAAACCCCTTCCTTGGTTGCCCCCACATACAAGGGCACCGAGAAAAAAATACTATGTTCCCTTGGAGGGGTTTGAGTTCCTCATTAACCACCCTGCTCCTGGGACCCTTGTGGTTGATATGGTCAACCAATGGGACAGGCAGGGCGCCAGGGCAATACCCCCAAAAACAAGGAGAATAAAAAGTTGGACCTGTTCAGCCGAAAGGTCTATTCGACGGGGGCGCTGCAGCTGAGGATTGCCAACCACCAAGCGCTCCTTGGCCGCTACAATCTAAACCTCTGGACCTCCATGCGGAGACTCGCGGAGAGGCTACCCCAGAACCAGGCAGCGGACTTCGTGACGGTCCTAGAAGAGGGCACCGCGGTTGCAGGGGCTGCCCTACAAACTGCCAGCGACACTGCAGACACCGCCAGGAGAGTCATGGCTTCGGCTATTGCAATGCAGAGGTGTTCGTGGCTGCAGTCCTTAGGGTTGACACAAGAAGTCCAACAATCCATCCAGGACCTGCCCTTTGGGGCAGCTTTATTTTCGGACAAGACCAAAGAGAAATTGCACACCCTGAAGGATTCTAGGGCCACCCTCAAATCCCTGGGGCTATTCACACCACAGGCCTCGAGGCTTCAGTCTCGACCTCAACCCCAGTGCCAGACCCAGCCGGCCCCTCGGCCGCCACCCAGGCCCGCTCAACCGAGGGGGGGCCGGGGATAGATACAGGGGCTCGAACCGCCACGACCGATCAGGGTCATCAGCAGCTTCTCAACAGGGCCCAACGAATAACAAGAGACAATTTTGATGGTGTGCTCGAGGGTGGTACCCATGCCATTCTCCTGGATCCACCCCTGCCATTTTCACACAGACTCAGGCCTTACTACACCGAGTCGCGAAAGATCACTTTAGACCGTTGGTCACTTCAGCTCACAGCCTTCCCCCCGGATTCTCCCCCCCCCCACCCCGTCCCTCTTCAGGGACCCCTCTCACGAGGAACTCCTGCTGCAGGGAGGTGAATTCCCTCCTCCTCCTCGGGGCTGTGGAAGAAGTCCCTCCACAGGAAATAGGGAGGGGTTTCTACTCAATGTATTTCCTTGTCCCCAAAGCAAAGGGGGGCCTGAGGCCCATATTAGATCTCCACCATCTGAACAAATTCATCAGACATCTCAGGTTCCGTATGGTTTCCCTAGCCTCCATCATTCCCACACTGGATCCAGGGGACTGGTATGCTGCCCTCGACCTAAAAGATGCGTATTTTCACATCTTCATCCTTCCCAAATACAGATGCTTCCTCCGATTTACGGTAGCTGGCTGCCACTACCAGTTTTTGGCCCTACCCTTCTGCCTCTCGTCTGCCCCCAGGTTTTTCACAAAGTGTATGGCAGTAGTGGTGGCCCACCTCCACCGCAGAGGGGTTCAGATATTTCCCTACCTGGATGATTGGCTGATCCGGGGCAAGTCCAGGGCCTATGTGAGGAACAGCCTGGCTCTCACCTGCGTGACATGCACCAGACTGGGGCTGCTCATCAACGAGCAGAAGTCCACTCTCACCCCGGTGCAGCGCATAGACTTTATCGGGGCCACCCTGGATGCCACTCAGGTCAGAGCCTTCCTCCCACAGCCTCGCTTCGAGATGAAGGCCGCCATTACTGACTATCTTCACAGGTCCCCCACGACGACAGCCAAGCACTGCCTGCAGCTGTTGGGACATATGGCGGCCTGTACGTACGTGGTGAGGCTGGCTCACCTCAAACTCAGGCCTCTCCGGGCATGGCTAGCCTCGGTATACGCTCCAGCCAGGCACTCCTTGAACAGGGTGGTCATGGTTCCTGCTTGGGTCCTGACCTCCCTGAACTGGTGGAGGACTCCCAGGGAAGTTTTGAGGGGGGTCCCATTCCAAGACTTGGCCCCATCGGTCACCCTCATCACGGACGCCTCCGATGTGGGATGGGGTGGCCCACATCAGCAGTGACCTGAGCACCCAGGGGCTCTGGTCAGCAGATGAAAGGAGTCTCCATATCAACGTCCGGGAGCTCAGGGCAGTCCGCTGGGCCTGCAAGATTCCTGAGGGTCAGGATGGTGCAGGTCCTCACGGACAACATGGCAGTCATGTTCTACATGAACAGGCAGGGGGGAGCGTGCTCCTCGGCCCTTTGGCAGGAGGCTATTCGACTTTGGGACTTTGTGGTGAGGCACGACTTTCACATATCTGCTTCTCACTTCCCTGGGGTCAGGAACGATGAGGCAGACTGCCTCAGCAGGTTGTTTCTACCCCGACATGACTGGTCGCTAGACCCGGAGGTGATAAGTTTTATCTTCCGCAAGTGGGGTGTTCCCCAACTGGACCTGTTCGTGTTGTCCTGGAACAGGAAGTGCCCGAGGTTCTGCTCACTCCAGGGTCGCGAGCCGGGCTCCATCTCCGACGCGTTCCTTATAGAATGGATGGGGACCCTGCTGTATGCGTTTCCCCCCATTCCGCTGCTGCCCAAAGTCCTCTTGAAGATCAAGAGGGACAAAGCGGGTGTCATATTGATCGCCCCAGCATGGCCAAGACAGCACTGGTTCAGCATGTTGCTGGACCTGTCCATCGCCCCGCCAGTGCCACTCCCAAGGCGTTACGACCGGCTCTCCCAGGACCAGGGTCACCTGCTGCACCCGGACCTGACCTCCCTCCACCTGACGGCATGGAGACTCTGTGGCTGACGGAGGGAGAGAGAGCCTGCTCGGCGCAGGTCCAACAGGTTCTGCTGGGCAGCAGAAAACCTTCCACTCAAGTGGTGTACCGGGCCAAGTGGAAGCGGTTTATCTGTTGGGCGGAGGCCCGGGGTATCCCACTGAGCTGCTCACCCATACAGGTGATTTTGGAGTACCTGCTGCATCTGAAGCTCCAGGGTCTGGCACTGGCCTCCCTAAAGGTGTACCTGGCGGCCATCTCGACCTTCCATCAGCCGATGGAAGGGAGGTCATTATTCTCGCACCCCATGTCAGTCAGGTTCCTTAAAGGGGTGGAGAGGCTATACGCGCAGGTCCGTGACCCGGTGCATCTCTGGGACTTGAACCTGGTCCTCGCCCCACTGACGGGACCCCCCTTCAAGTCCATGGCTACATGCCCGCTGATCGTTCTGTCATGGAAGGTAGCCTTCCTGGTGGCCATTACATCAGCTAGGTGGGTCTCTGAGGTAAGAGCTTTAACCTCGGAGCCCCCCTTACACCGTCTTTTTTATAAGGACAAGGTACGGCTGAGACCGCACCAGGTCTTCCTGCCTCGGGTGGTGTCCCAGTTTCATTATAACCAGGATATCTTCCTCCCTGTGTTCTTTCCTAAACCACACAGTTTGGAGGAGGAGTGGAGATGGCACTCGCTGGACGTGAGACGAGCCCTGACCTACTACATCGAGCGGACGCGGCCGTTCCGGAAGTCGACGCAGCTGTTTGTGGCCGTGGTGGACCAGATGAAGGGCTCACCTGTCTCCACCCAACGCATCTCCGCCTGGATCACCGCATGCATCAGGACCTGCTACGAGCAGGTGAAGGTGCCACTTCCAGGAGCTGTTTCAGCGCACTCAACCAGAGCCCAGGCCTCATTGGTGGCCTTCCTGGAAAGAGTGCCCCTGCAGGACATCTGCAAGGCAGCAACCTGGTCGTCGGTCCACACCTTCACGTCCCACTACACCATTGTGCAGCACGCGAGAGAGGACGTGGGCTTTGACAGGGCCGTACTGATGAGAGTAGCTTGACGATGACTCCTACCCACCTCCAAGGTATGGCTATTTAAACACCTATATTGGAATGGATATAAGCAATCACTCGAAGTAGAAAACAAGATTACTTACCAGTAACTGTTGTTCTTCGAGATGTGTTGCTCATATCTATTCCAATTCCGTCCCCGCTGTCAGAGTCGGCAGAAAGAAAGGACTGAGGGCCTGCAGGGCTGGCGGCGCCTCATATACTGCGGCATGAGTGTGGCACTCCAGGGGATGCTTAAGCCGGCCCTACGGGGCTTGCTAGAGGAAAAAAGTTCTGGGAACCAGTGCACAAGGCGCGCACTGACCTATATTGGAATGGATATGAGCAACACATCTCGAAGAACAACAGTTACTGGTAAGTAACCCTGTTTTTCTTCACTTTGCTTTTAACTAAATGAAATTACATTATAAAAGAAATCTTATTTGTAAATAATTGGATTCCTGGGATGCTGTCAATGAGATTGAATTACAGTCTATTAGTATGATGAAAAGATCCACAAAAATTAATAGTAATGATTCAATAATGAAAAAAATGAACGTTAAAGCTATTTTAGTGTTAGCATTGCTTTCTGGATAATTGTTGAAGGTGAACTAAAAAGCCATTTTAAAAAATACAAAAAGTTGTTGAATATACTGGACAATTAACTGAATGCATATGTAGACTTCGTACTTATTTGTAACTTTTAAATGAAGATTTGTAGATTATAATTGAAAGTCAGTGCTTTACTGATCGGAGTTGAGTTCTGAACTGTGACAGTGGGTGAAATAATTGATATAGATACAGTGGTGATGAACATGGTGTAAGAGAATACATAGAATAGAATACTTAAAGGAAGAAAAGCAATACTCCTGTGTAATTGTTAAAGAGGTCATCAGATTGGTAGGGGAAGCAGGTTGTTAACTCCTTAGGTCTTGGTAAGTAAATAGCTTTATACTTAAGCCATTTTATAGAATTCTGTATTACAATTACTCAAACAGTTTGAGGCCAGAATGGACCACTATGATGATCTGGTCTGGACTCCTGTATATCACAAGCCACAGATAAAAGATTATTTTTGGGGCAGTTGACCAGACAGATGTGATGCTTTTTCTTATGCAGCCAAAGTAACAGCTATACTCTCATTTCAACTCAGGTATAATTTGTTCTGCACTGTAGCTCCTAGGTCTCTCAGTTATTATGCTTTCATAAGTTTCTTCTTCCCACAGAGTATCAATATTTTGCATTAATTTTCCCTGGATGTATTAGCTTGCATTTTTCCATGTTGAATTACCATTCATGTTTTGCCCATGTTTCTGATGTCTCTAGATACCTTTGTATTATTTCTCAGTCTGGTGTTTGCAGCTTCTCCCAGTTTAGTATCATGTACAAATTTAGCTAATGAGCCATATGTTACCTCTTCCAAATAATTAAAGGAGATATTTAAGACAAGGTCTAGCACAGATCCCTGAAGTAGCCAACTGTACACATCCATCAACTTGATACCATGGGATTATGGCTGGATGCCATTTATAATTAACTTTTATTTACTGTTATTTAACTATTTTTCAGTCCAGATAAATGTTCCTATCCATGTCTTACCTGAATTCATGTTTCAGTTAAGATTTCATAATTTAAACTATCAATGGTTAACTGCAGTACTTCGCACAGAAATTGAGAGAAAATGTTGCAGATCATTTCTAAATATTTGACTTGAATTTTAAAAGAGAATAATTCCCCCAGTCTGCCTTACAACATGACTCAGAATGAGAGAGGCACACACCAAAACTGCAGACCATGTCTTGTATTTTGTTCTAATGATAGCATCACTTTCATTCATAGTCCTGAATGCAGTAATGGCTTCCACATCAAATTTTCAATAAAGTTGAAGCCATTGAATGAACTGTATTAATATATTAGGGGCACACAGGAAGCCGGGGAAAGAGAGTTATTGCCAGCAGCACTGTGGTGGGAAGAGGCCAGAGTCATAGATCCACAAGAAATGGAGGCTAAAAGAAGTCTGTATGTTACCTTATCTTTACAATTAGGCCTTGTCTACACTACAAAGATAAGTCAACCTATGTTAGGTCGACTTACAGACACTGCATTGGCTGATGTCCACCCTACCCTCCTTGGGTTGGTGGTATATGTCCTCACCAGGCGCATTTCCACCGACCTAAGAAGGGCAGTGTGCAGGGCTGAGACACCAGGCTCTCAGCTCCGCTGGCAGCTCTCTGGCAGAAGCACGGCTGCTCCACAGGTTCCTGGGCTCCAGGTGGGCTGCCCATCTCCCCCCCCATTCTCCACCAGGGGAAGCTGCCCCAGGGCTTCTCCTCTCCCCATTCCTCTCCAGGAGCCGGGGAAAGCCATCTGGGGCTTCTCACCCTCTGGGAGTGGGGTCCACCTGCCCCAGCTTCTCGCTCCTCTGTTCCCCACAGGAGCTGGCCAGCCACCAGGACTTCTCCCTTCCATGTTCCCCACTGAGAGCAGGTTCCAGCCTCTTGGGGATTCTTGCCCCACTGCCAGACTGGAGCAGGGTCTAGCCACTCAGCTCTCCAGGGGAGCTGGGGACAGCTAGATTCTAGCTGCCTGGCTTTCTTGTTAATTTCATGGCTCCAGCAGAGTGTGTTATAATGGCAGTATCTACATTGACACTGTGACATCCTAACTATAACCTCCACCTCTCTCGTTGAAATGGTGTATTATGTTGGCAAAGCAGGGGAGTTACATCGGTGGGAAAAGCATTTCAGAGTGTACACCTCTGTTTTATCGGCAAAAGCTGACTTTTGCCAACAAAACTCTGTAGTGTAGCCCAGTCCTCCGTATAAAGTACACTGTAAAAGATAACTGTGTATGTTATGTATACTTCAAGCCTTTATCTGCATAAAGTAATTGGCTAGTGATAGCAATGTGTCACAGATCTGTTTTCTAGCAAGTCTTCTGATAATCCTCATTCTGCCCCATCTTTCAAATAATACATTATGAACAGTTATATGATGCCAGTCTAAGAACCAGAGGCAATTATAGTGAGCTGTGAACCTTCTCTCCAAATATTTGGTTAGATTAACACCTAAAACATCAAGAATAATTTAAACAAAGGCTTCTGACAAAACCTAAACCATATAGAGAATTTTAACATAAAAGATAACTTTGGCTCAAACATTTCTTTTATTTATTTATTTGTTGGTTTGCATTTTCATAGATTTCCAGGCTTGGGGGTATCATCGGGATTGTCTAGTCTGACTGGCAGTATAACATAGGCCATAGAACTTCCTCAAAATAATTCCCGTTTCAGACGGGAAATAAGGTAGGTTTTTTTAACTGGGGAGAATAACTAATCATTGATATAATTTACCAAGGGTTATGGTGGATTCTCCATCTCTGATAATGTTTAAATCAAAATTGGATGTTTTTCTAAAAGATATGTTCTAGGAATTATTTTGGGGAAAGTTCTTTGGCTTGTGCTATACAGGTCAGACTAGATGATCCCAATGGTTCCATCTGGCCTTAAAATCTATGAACAGGAATGTAACTTTAAAAAAAAAAAAAATCCACTCTTGGTTTAAAAATTGCTGGTGATGGAGAATTCACCATGACACTTGGTATATTGGTACATTAATTAACTTCACTGTTAAAAATTTCCACCTTATTTCTCGTCTGAATTTGTCTAGCTTTAACTTCCAGCCACTGGATCCTATTATACCTTTATCTACTAGATTGAAAAGGCCATTCAAATGTGGTCTCACTGCCAAATTCAGAGGTAATATAACCTCTCTACTCATATTCAAGATTCCCCTGGTTTTTGCATCCAAGATCTAATCAGCCCTTTTGGCCACAGTGTCACACTAGGAGCTCATGTTCAGCTGCTTATCTGCTCTCACCCCCAAAACTACTACAGGGTCACTGCTTCCCAGGATAGAGTTCCCCATTCTGTATGTATGTCCTACATTCTTTGTTCTTAGATATATAAATTTACATTTAGCTGAATTAAAATGCCGATTGTGGGCTGGGCGCAAGTTAGACCAAGCAATCCAGAGCACTCTCTATCAGTGATTTATCTTCATTATTTACCATTCCCCGAATCTTTGAGTCATCTGCAAACATCATCAATGATGATTTTATGTTTTCTTCCAGGTCATTGATAAATATGTTTAGTGTAGATCCAAGAACTGATTCTTGCAGGACCCCACTAGAAACACATCCACTTGATGATGACTCCCCATTTACAATTTCATGTTGAGACCAATCAGTTAGCTAGTTTTTAATCCTTTTAATGTGTGCCATGTTAGTTTTGTATCTTTCTATTTTTTCAATCAAAATGTCATGTGGTGCTAAGTCAAATGCCTTATAAAAATCTAAATATGTTCCATCAGCACTGTTAGCTTCATCAGTTAAACTTGTAATCTTATCAAAAAAAGATCTCAAGTTAGTCTGACAATTTATTTTCCATAAACCCATGTTGGTTGGCATTAATTATACTACCTGATGTAGTGAGGGGGTTGACCGCCCTTTGGGACTGATAAAGAGGGACTGCCACTCAACCCCTGGTAGGCGGAGCCAGGGAAGCCACACCTGCCATGCTGGAAACAGAGAGGCAGGACAGGAACAGGAAATATAAAGGGCAGGCCCTACAGCTCAACTGAAACACAGCTGCTGGAGGAGAAGGACGTCTCCTGCCCACAGCTAGAGGGGGAGCCCAGCGAGGACTGCTTCAAGGACTCGCGTGACTCGCCTGAGCAGTTTGACGACCCAGACAGCAAGGAGTTGCTTGGACTGCCACTGGTGACATAACCCAAGGAGCCAGATGACAGACCTTGGCCACAGGTACACAGGCACTGGAGTGGAGGAGGTAGCATGGGGATAACAGAGTTTGGTCTGGCTGTGCTCATGCCTGAGCACCGGTCGACGCGTTTCAGCTGGAGCCCCACTGACCCAGTGGTGGAACACCCTACCACTGTAAGGGCCCTGGGCTGGGTCACGGTGGACTTGAGAGGCCCCGCATTTCCCCTCCCCCCCCCTTGCCACCCCACCTATAGGGCAAGGTCCGGGCCCATTGACTGCTAACTGGCCCTGTGTTGCCTGGGGCTGGAACCTGAGAGAGAGCTAAATTCTTGCCTAAAACTTGTCCACACAGGTGCAACAGCAAGGGGGCATGGCCTCCCTCCGAGACTGACAAGGATGGATGGTCTCCCTCCCCTATACCTTCCTTTAGTTACTAATTAAGTCCCATATCAGTTGTTTCATTATCTTGCCCAGGATCAATATCAGACTGACAGAACTATAATTACCTATATCATCCCATTTACCCTTTTAAAACATTGACACACTAGCTTTCTTCCAGTCCCTTGAAACGTCCCCAGTGTTCCAAGAATTACTGAAAACTCATATTAATGCTCCAGCAAACTCCTCAGTCATCTATTTTAAAATTCTTGGAATTAACTTGCTCAGATAAGATATCTGAACGTGCTCATTGTAAAATGTCTGATTTCAGTAGCTACCTTCATCATAGTACTAGGATCCCCAATCGTAGACTAAGAGCACACTGTTCTAGGCTCTGTACAGCTACAGAGTAAAACAACTGTCCCTGTCCCAGATAAGTTTCAATCTAAGTATTAGGAGACAGATGGATACAGATGACAGGGGAGTACAATAAGACAATATTTGTCAGCATAACAGGCAGAGAAATAAACATACCGGCAGCCTAACTGTTTTCATGGTTTAGGAAGTTATCACAGCAAAAGAAAATGTTTAGGGAGCGTTTTGAAGGAGAGTAATGAGGTAGCTTTGTGGGTGAGATCAGCTCTTGGATGAACAGTTGGCTGAAGTTGAAACCAGGAAAGATAGAGGTGATACTGGATGGCACTGAAGCACTTGCAGCTACAGTGCAGTCTCTGTTGGTTGAACATATACATCCACAACTGATCAGTTCAGACCATCTTCTAAGATTACTTTTGGATTCCTCACTGATACTAAGCTCTCTCCTGGCAGCACTTAGGAAGCTTCAGCTAGAACACCGCAGTGCATATCCTGAGCAATATAGTCTACTGTGACCATATCAAACTTGTCCTCTGCTCTCTACATTGGCTTCCCATAGAATTTCAAATCAAGTTCAAGGTCTCAGTCCTTATCGTCAAAGGAGCTTCATGAGCTGGGTCCAGGAGATCTAAAATATCATCTAAAGCTTTGGGATGAAGACCATGGTCAGCAACTATGCACCTCTGGCACAATGCAACTCTCAACAATATGAGTAAAGCTTGTCTCTGCAGGAGGCAGAACTTTCTCCAGGGGTAGTCCGAGACTGTGGAATGAACTCCCCCAGGATCTAGCAACCAACACAAACCTCACCACTTTCCATTCCAAGTGCAAGGCACATTTCTTTGACATGCTTTCTTTTGTAAGCAATTTGACATAGCAATAGGGATACTTTATACTAAAAAACAAAACAAAATGCACTACCCAAACAAGATGCTTCCATGCACACACTTCCCCCCTCTCTGGGGAGATGATGAGGGAACAAACAACACATGATAGATGTCTAGTCATGTTGCTTAATGCACTACTGGAAGATGGTCAGATACTATAGTAATGAATATGGTATAAAAACCTATATATATATATATATATATATATATAGAATAGAATAGAGCAAGATTTCTCAAAGCGAGAGAGAAGGATTTTGTGGTAATCAAGATGTGAGATGAGAGCTTGGACAAGAGCTTTAGCTGTATGAATGGATAGGAAAAGGTATATATTAGCGATATAATGCAGATAGAATCTGTAATATTTAGATATAACCTAAATGTGAGGACCTAGAGAAAGGTTTGCATTGAAAATAACACCCAAGTTATGGGCCTGACTAACAGAGAGGGTGGTGGTGGTGTCTACAGTGAGAGAGAGAAGAGCAGGAGAGAGCTTCAGGCAAAAGACAGAGATAGTTTAACCATGTTGAACTTGACCTGGTGGCTAGACACCCATGACGAGATATCAGAGACATAAGCTGAGATTTTAGCTTAGACAGAAGAAGACAATTCTGTATAGAGAAGTAGATCTATGTATTGTCAGCATAGACATGGTAGTTGAATTTGTGTTTGCAGATGAGATTACCTGGAGATAAATTGTGGAGGGAGAAGAGAAAAGGAGACCCAGGACATAGCCCTGTGGAACCTCCAAAGAAAGTTAGAGAGGCAATGAGGAGGAATTCTCATGACGACCCATTGAAGGAATCATTAGAGAGGGAGAAGAACCAGTAAAAGACAGTCATAGAAACCAAAAGAGGACAAGATTTCAAGAAGAGATGCATGGTCGAGGGTGTTGAAGGTGTCTGACAGGCCACAGAGTGTGAGGTACTGGTTCTGAAATCTATATAGGAAGAGGTCATTAGAGACTTTGGCAAGACCCATTCCAGTGTAGAGCAAGGCATAAAGCCATATTGGAGAGGATATAGGTTGGAATTGGAGGAGAAGAACTCCAGACAACAGTTGTAAACAGCATGTTCAAAAAGCTTAGAGGTGAAAAGGGATATGGGATTACAGTTGGAGAAGCAGTTGGAGTCAAGGGTGGGATCTTTAAGACTAAAGCATACTTGTATTATGAGGGGAAAGCACCAGAGTAGCGTGAGAGGTTAAGGAGAAGAGGAAGAGAGGGGATGAGAGTGGGTGCAGGAGAAATCAGGAGATGAGATGGGATGGGATGGGGTCACTGGGGCAGGTGGAGGGGTTAGTGGAGAACAGCAGATGAAAAAGGGGAGGAGGCGGTGAGAGCTATAGGAAAGGAAGGGAAAGGCCATGTCAGTTTTGTCAATTTTCTCTTAAAGGAAATAGGTGTGTTCCTGTGTGGAGAGAGATGTAGAGGCAGGAAGGAGGAGGAAGGGTTTCAGGAGTGAGTCAAAGATAGTAGAAAAGTGTCTGGATTGCAGGCTTGGAATTCAGTTAAGTTGGGAAGTAGAATTGTTTAGTCAGGAAGATGGCAGAACTGAAGGAGGAGAGAATGAATTTGTAGTGGAGGAACTCAGCCTGGTCATGGGATATCTGCCACATTGTGAAGGCATGAGCAGAGGATGTGGCTGTTGGGAGTGAGCTTGGGTTGAGGATTGTAAGGGTGGCCCTTGCCCATGGCCAATGCGAGAGAGAGGCATTAGAGTCAAAGGTGAAGGAGAATGAAGCATGGAAAAAATCACTAACCGTATCAGTGGAAGAGAGGGGCAGGGAGGGAGAGGGCTGACAGCAGATGAGAAGCTGTCAATGTTGAGGGACTTGAGGTCACATAAAGGCCAAGCTGGAAGTGGAGCACTGATGGGCAATGCTGAAAGAGACTAGGTGATGGTCAGAGGGGGGAACTCACCAACAGAGAGAGCAAAAGAGCAAGCGGAGCTTGGTGAAATCCCAAGTTAAGTGAAATGTCCCTTTTGGTGACTGGGAAGGTTGCATCCAGACTGCAGGTTAAATGAAGAGGTGAGGGTGAGGAAGTATACAGCTAAGGGAGCAAATGGGTCATCAACATGGAAAGTGAAGTCACCAAGGACGAGTGTGGGAGATTGTGAGGAGAAGAAGAGAGAGAGAGACGGGTGTCAAAATCAGAAAAAGAGGTTGATTGGAAGGAGTTGGTAGGAAAGCCCAGAAGTACAACTGATGAGAAATAAGATGGGCCAGCATAAGTACTGGCCCACCAACATCTTCAAATAATTCTTAGATTTTGAAGGTTTTAAGGACTGCAGCACTATACCTTATAGCAGCAGTTCTCAACTCTCCTTCCCCCCCCCCCCTCCCGAGTACCACTCGGGTCAGGTACAGTCAGGTCAAGTACCACTTGACCTGACTGTACCTGACCGAGTACCACTCGGGGAAAAAAAGTGGGGGGGACTTGCGGTGGTGGTGGGGTTTCGCGGTGGGGGGGGGGGGGGCCTTGCGGCGGCGGCGGGTTACCTGGGGGGAACAATGGCCTCCGCTGAAACCCTTCCGCCGTTTGCCCCTTTTCGGCGGCAGGGTTTCCCGAGGGTGGGTGGGAGGGCGGATTCGGCGATGCGGTACGGCTCGCGAACCACCCAGCCTTCTGCGAAGTACCACCGGTGGTACGCGTACCACCAGTTGAGAACCGCTGCCTCATAGTCTTGAAGAACATGCTAGATCAGGAATAGTCAAAGTCAATTCAATCAGAAAGGTGAAGTGACTGATTTTTTAGTTCAGGATGAGATCATCTTCTGTGCAAGCAGGTTTGGTGATACAGATACTGCTGTAAGAGATCCAGGAAATACATGTACCAATATCGTATGTCCCAAGTTAGAGCAACCAAAGTGACCTGGGTCTTGATTTGTCATATGTGTCAGTCAGTAAAATAGCATTTTTGGTTCAAGCTGAAACATTTTTTATTTCAATTTTTCAAAATTGCTTGTGAACCAAAAAATCTGTTTTTTGCCAGGCTGTAGTGCAGAGACACTCAGACCTGACTAATAATAAATATTAATGGGACTCTACAGATGGAAGGTAATGTTTTATCAAAGGATAAATAAAATATTACTTGATTGAGTCATATTCTCCCTATGGACTGTATAACTAACCAGTCAACCATACTCCTTGATTACTTCAATAATGAGGTCATGAAACCTTTAAAAAAATCACTGATCATAAGATAGTATATTTACAATATGCTGCTTATAGCTATGGCATGTGACCACAAAATGGACCTTTTGCTTGACACATTGTTGTATTATGCAAAAATAGTACTTTCTTACTAAAAGGGGTTGTATAATATATACAGGACTTTTACAAGTTTGAGAGAATTCTCAGGTTGGTACATGCAACCCATACCTTCTTTTCTCCATAAACAAAAGGCTAACATTTTTCCTAAAGCAGCTGTTTTCATAGTCATGATTGCTTTTTCCCCAGTTTCTTGTACTGTATTAGACTATGAGAAAGAAAACTTTGTGCATGTGTGTGTGTGTGTGTGTGTGTGTGTGTGTGTGTGTGTGTGTGTATATGTTAGCATATCTTTCTGTTGTGTTTTTTCTGTGTTCTTCAGGACAGAAACTGTATCTCTTTCTCTGTGTTGAAAAACAAGTAGGATGCATCAGGCGAGGTGTTTCCAGTAGAGATAAGGAGGTGTTAGTACTGTTATATAAGGTGCTAGTGAGACCTCCTCTGGAATACTGTGTGCAGTTCTGATCCCCCATGTTTAAGAAAGATTGAATTCAAACTGGAACAGGTGCAGAGAAGGGCTACTAGGATGATCCATGGAATGGAAAACCTGCCTTATGAGAGGAGACTCAAAGAGCTTGGCTTTTTTAGCCTAACCAAAAGAAGGTTGAGGGGAGATATGATTGCTCTCTAAATACATCAGAGGGATAAATACCAGGGAGGGAGAGGAATTATTTAAGTTCAGTGCCAGTGTGGACACAAGAACTAATGGATATAAACTGGTCATCAGGAAGTTTAGACTTGATATTAGACAAAGGTTTGTAACCATCAGAGGAGTGAAGTTCTGACATAGCCTTCCAAGGATAGCAGTAGGGCAAATACCTAGCTGGCTTCAAAACTGAGCTTGATAAATTTATGGAGGTGATGGTGTAACCCTTCTGTGCCTAGGGTAGCTACCTGAAAATGTCAAGGTCAGGGCAGGCTGCAAAAGGAGAGCAGATTCTTCCAGCACTGTTGGGTGGCACTGAAGCCAGACTTCCCAACCAGCCACAAACTGTGCTTCTGATTTCCCATACTGGTTATTAAGAAGCCAGTATACAATACTGTATACAAATACACACAGCCCACTTTACTGCATTTCAGTTTCTTTTTAGATGACAAATCTGAGGAACTGTCCCAGACTGAGGTGTCAATAGAGCTGGTTTTGGAACAAATTGATAAATTAAACAATAAGTCACCACAACCAGATGGTATCCACCCAAGAGTTCTGAAGGAACTCGGTTATGAAATTATAGAACTACTGTTGTGGTATGTATTCTATTGCTTGAATCTGCTTCTGTAGCAGATGACTGGAGGATAGGTAATGTGTCACCAATTTTTAAAAGAGGCTCCAGGGGTAATCCTGGCAATTACAAACTGGTAAACCTAACTCCAGTAGCAGGCAAATTGGTTGAAACTATAGTGAAGAACAGAATTATCAGACACACGGATGAACACGATTTGTTGGGGAAGAGTCAACACAATTTTTGTAAATGGAAATTGGTGAGGCACAATCTATTGGAATTCTTTGAAGGGATCAACAGATATGTGGACCAGGGTTGATCCAGCCTTTTACAAGGGTCTTAAGAAAATAGGGCCTCATGGGATAAGAGGAAAGGTCCTCTCATGGATCAGTAGCTGTTAAAAGACAGGAAACAAAGGGGAGGAATAAATGGTCAATTTCAGAATGGAGAAAGATAACTAGCAGGGTCCACCAGGAATATGTAGTGAGATCTGTGCTGTTCAACACATTTGTAAATGATCTGGAAAAAGCAATAAACAGTGACATGGTAAAGCTTTGCAGACAATACAAAATTATTCAACCTAGTTAAATCCAAAGCAGACTGCAAAGAGCTATAAAGAGATCTCACAAAACTGGGCAATGTTGATAAATGCAAAGTTATGCATAGTGGAAAACATAATCCAAACTCCATTCTTCAAGGGGTTTCCTTAGTGAATGGATAACAAAATGTCATTTTGCTTCTCTTTATATTTCCCAAAACTCATTTATTGTTTTTTCCCCAGAGTCAGGATGACCATCCCATGGTTCATGCCTTGGGCACTGGCTCCAATGTGTCTTCACATACTCATGTTGACTCTAGAACCAAAATGGGCTTTCGTTGTGTTGACTTACAATGCTTGATCTACATATGAATGTAAGCAGATAACTGAATGTACATCCCTTTGTCTGGCAAAACCCTGTCTGGGCAACAGACTCTAAAATACATTTTCAGTGCATATACACAGTTCCTTAAATATCATCAGTACATACTGTGACCCATCCATGCTAGAGTAGCCACCTGAAAATGCCAAGGCTGCAAAAGGAGAGCATATTCTCCTAGCACTGGTGGGTGACACTGAGGTCAGACTTCCCAACCAGCCACAAACAATGCTTCTGATTCTCCACACTGGTTATCAAGAAGCTAAAGCAAAATATAAACAGCTCCCTTTACTGCATTTTAGTCTCTGGCTCCCAGTCAGCCATTAGGTCCAGTAAAGAGATAAGTTACTTAAAACTCTATGCTGTTTATCAAAAAGGTTCTCCTGACCCCAAAGGGTCAGCTGCATTACCAGATCAATATAAGTTTGGATCTTATCCAAAATACCACTCTGCCAGCCAATCCTTTAGTAACTAAAACTAAAGGTTTATTATAAAAAGAAAGAAACTATAAGAGAAATGTTAAATGATTAAAGCAATCAGATACATACAAATGATTTAAAAGTCCATATATATCAGGTTTCCAGTAGAATTGTGGAGGTTGCAGGCTTGTATAGTCCCTCTGGTGTACATCCCATACCTGGATGGGTCTCAGTCCTTTGTTTCACAGCTTCACTTGCAGCTGAGTTGATCCAGAGGTGGCTGAAGACTAAGACTGACTGAAGACTGAAGACAAAATGGATGTGGTGCAGCTGTCTTTTATGTTCCTTGGCCTTTGCCATGCTGCTTTTGGAAATTTACAGAAATGAGATGGAGTCCAGGGTCACATGAGTAAATCCTGGTGACTCATAAGTTGTAGCCCCTGGGCTTATTGTACTTTTAAGTTCCCTTAATGGGCCATCAAGCAGCTAGTGCTGCAGCCATCCTCTGCGGTATCGCCCAGAAACATAGCACAAGTGGAAATACAGATGTGCCTTACATTTTATAAACTGCATTACAAATATGACATATACACATAAACAATATCATCATACTTAGCAAATTATAACCTTTCTAATGGTACCTGACATAACCTCTCATATGAATTATTGCAATTTTGAAATATTGATGTTAAATAATATCATAAATGGACCCCTCAGTCCAATGATTGGGAGGATCACTGTGATATGTGCTTTTATAAGACATTTCTTATTGTTGTCAGGCCTGATAGGAGCTGCTGTTACAGAACAGTGAAGCCTTTGCCAGTTGGCATTAAGGGGTCCTTAGGGTCACGCCATGCCAGCAATAAGAGCTATACAAGCAAGACTCAGAGCATATTCTGGGAATATTCAGAAATGTCAAAAAGACTGAGTTGTGTCATTCAGGTTTTTGTGTACCGTTTTAAAATAAATTAACTATTTTGTGCTCAAGTGTTTGATAAAAATTTCAATATATGAGCATGACAGAATGAAAATATGGGGATTTAGTGTGTCCTAGAAGGGAGCAATGGACCAAGACTCAGGAGAAGAAATTCTATTCCTAGCTCTGCCAGTGACCATCTGGGTGACCTGGGCAAATCATTTCACCTCCCAGGGCCTCTGGTTTAAAAAAAAAAAAAAAAAAAAAAAAGACATGATACATCCCTTTGTAATAAAGTGCTTTGGGATCTAGTGATTAAATGAAATATACAAATGCTAGATATTAATATTATTATTAGTGTCTTTCTCACATAGCTGGTAACAAGGAGTCCCTTACTCTCTGTAGCAGCTGTGTTGGGTATGTCCCAATGATACCCATAATCACGGTACAATGAAATGTATACAAGGAACCATTTTTATTAGAGAATCTTCTGCGTTTGGAGACCATCCCAAATGTATCAAGAACAATTCTCCTCCTCTATTAGCAGACATTTTAATTAAGCACCGTTTACTTTAGGCAGAACAGGTAGCTACATCTATAGCTAATGTTGCATAAACATTTTCATTCTGAGAGATTTTCAGTTACTTATATTTTTGCAGTCTTTTACTTTTTTGATTGAAATTTGTCAGATAAATTCTAAATCCAGGAGTTAGTTTTTTGAAAAATTGAACCAAAATGGTCCAGCTATTTTTGAGAGCAAAGAGTAAGAGGCAAAAATACTTTTCCCATTCTACATATTTTAAAAGATTTTTCAGTCGTATGGTTGAAATTTGCTAGGGAGCTTATCACTTAGTTGCAGATGTGTTTTAGAAGTCTAATGAAAAGTTGTGTGATTTCTCAAAGATGTGACTTGCACTTTTATGGTATGGTGTGCCAAGTTCAATAGGTTTTCCACATGTGTATAACTTCAGAAAGTTCATAGTGTACTTTTTCTCCGCAGTTAGTGAAGGTCTGCAAATATGTCACATGTCCTGTTAGAACTTCATCTGCAACATCCCTAAAATTTACCCTGTTCTCTCCTGTCCAACTTCCTCACCATGGTCCAGTCCTCAGTCATCTCTTGCTTTAACTAATATTGTATTGCTTTCTCTGGTCGTCTTGACTACCACTTTGTTCCTCTTCAGTTTGTTAAGCATGCTCCTACTTATACTTTCTTCCTCTTCCACTGATCTGACCATGGCTTGGTCTACACTTACCTCTGCGATTCGGCAGCAGTTGATGGGAGTTACGCAAAGTACACAAGAAATTTGCATAACTCCTGTCGACTTCGGAGTTTCTCTTCTGCGCGCCATCTTCACTGCACTGCGCTGACAGGAACTGTGTTCCTGTCAACGCAGCGCTATGCCACTTGCGGGGGTGGATTAATAATGTCGACTTCTGAATCGACTGAGTGGGTCTTCACTGATTGCTCAGTCAATCCAGATAAGTCGATCTGACGGCAGCGACTTAGCCTAAGTCACTCCCCTCCTCCAGTCCCTTTGCTTGCTACCTGTCACCTTCCTCAACAGGTTTTTAAAGTCCTTTTCCCCCATTTCAAGGCTCTGCACAACTTTTCTCTGGTCTGTTTGTACTCTACATCTACCATAGTATCTGTTTTCAGTTTGTTTTCCCTCATAATGTTTCTTTACCCTGTGTTCTACTGAATGGAATGTCAGACATGTTTGAATAGGTGTGATTATTCCCTTCTAGTGCTTATAGGGTACAGAAGATCTAAATACTAATACTGGCACATGAGCATGCATGTTACATTACCTATAAATCTGTGAAAGTCCACATTCATGCAATGAATGCACTTGATAACACTTAATAACTATTTGAAAAATTTTGACCATTAGAGCAAAATTAGAAATTGTTGGGCTTTTTGCTTTCTATTTTTATACAAAATTTCTTTATGCTCAATAAATAGGAACTAATGTGGTTAAAAGATTATTCATGGTATAGGCTTTGTTAAAAGGTTATTCATGAACATTATTTATTTTTGTGGCATACAAGGGCTTAGATTTTAGGGTCCCACCTTTCCTGTTTTTGTAGGCTGCCATTTGGCTAATGAGATATTCAATTGCAGCTTTTCCATGCCTGGACACTTTTGGCATGCGGTCATATGGGTCAGTGTTCTGCACAGCTCTTATCACAGATGCTGGAGATGCAGTTAACTTTGTTTAAACACAAATGTGCTTACTAAACACATATGCCAGCCATTTCACGCCTCCTCTCTAAAATACTAGGGGAAGAGGTTAATAACTTGAATGTGGTATTCCTCAAGGCTGAATTCAGCAATATAAGCACTATCCACCCATTCTAAAAGCCATCCAAAAATCTTGAATAATTTCTCATTAAAAGCCTTTAGACTCCTCAAAGACAACATCCTACTTAAGATAATCCTGTGTGTTGAATTTTGTGTTGTTCTGGTTTTTAACTTTATTTTTTTTAAAGATTTAAAAAAGAGATCATGACTTCAGGTGGAGAATAAGTAGTATTAGAGTTAGGCTATGTTCAGACTGAGGGCGGCAAAATCACCGCCGCCAGATCAATCTTTCTTGATCGATTGAGTGGTCAGTGAGACCTGGTCAACTGATCAGGAAGTCGACTGAGTAAGTCCACCCTCTCAAGTAGCGTAGCGCTGAGCCGACGGGAACAGCTCAGCTCAGTGAGAACAGCGCGCAGAAGGGAAGCAGAGCAGTCGACGTCAGTTACGCAAACTACTCTACATGGAGAAAACTCTACGTAGTTTGCATAACTCCCGTCAACTGCCGCCGAATCACATGGTAAATGTGAACCAGTCCTTAGATCAGGGGTGGCCAACCAGTCAGAGATGAAGAGCCTCAAAGAGCCACATTTTTATCCTCCACCGAAAATTTGCGCTGATCCATCAATTTCGGCGGCAGCTTGTCAATTTCACTTTTCTGTCTCTTACTGATCTGTCAATTTTGGCGGCAGCTTGTCAATTTCAAAGAGCCGCATGCAATGAGCCGCGAGCCGCATTTGTATCAGCAAAGAGCTGCATGCGGCTCGTGAGCCGCAGGTTGGCCACCCCTGCCTTAGACTCTAGTATTAAAACATGAAGAAAACATATAAGCAAAGCTGTGTGAAACTCAGAGTTTTTGGCAGATGGGGTTCTGTGCAAATATTTTCTTTGTGCTGATTAAAATGAGTTTCCATCCCCTATGTTCCATGTGGCTTTCGGGTTTATATGAACCAAAAACATGGTTCTTGGTTGCATGTGGTTCTATGTATCTGTCTAGGCCTGAAGTCTTCACTGAAGGTGGTGTCCTGCTTGTTATGCAGTGCCTTCCAGTCATTCGATCATTCAGATGAAGATAAAATAAATCTTGTGGATTTTTCGTTCTTTGGCACAGGACCTTATATTAACTTAAAGAACTCCTTATTTAAAAAGTGAACTGTTGGGATAATATATGCATAAAAACAACAGTCTACTTAAAATAGTGAGTTTTCCTAATATTTCATTATTTCATATAAAAGCTTCAATGTAGTAGATCCAAAAGTCTCAATGATCAGGACATCCTTTGCTGTATGTAGCACTGTAGCACCATCTTGTGTGAGCTGGAAATTTGATGTTTCAAGAAATCCATTCCTGTTTCAAAGGCTTTCATATACTCAGAAATCTTCATTTTTCCACTATAAAAATGAACAGTGTTAACTTTGACAGTAAACTTTAGAATATTTTATTACAATTGCATCTGAGAAATGTAACACATAATACATTCTCCTCTACAGCATATCAGTGTTTTGTGTCTATAACACATTGATCAAACCTAATATACAGTGCAGTAAATAGTCAAACCATATTTTGTCCAATGAAAATGAAGAGGAAAAAACTGGTTAAAGATGTTTCCTGTTTTTCCTCACAGTTTTACGTCATCATATATGGCACTTCTTAAAATGTACAGAATTTAAATATGGTTCAGCATAATGTTTAGGCATGAGTTGTAGGTAATCTAGATTCTATACATGTGAATTCTCTGTTTTGTGCTGTAAAAACAAATGAGAGGTAAAGAGAGACAGTAGAGACTTAGCTAAAATAAAATAAAATTAAGACCTAGGAAAATGCAAGCCCAGGGGAAATAAATTATTTAAGAATTATTCTGCATTAAATGTGTAAGAGACAGAAAGTAATAAAACTGAAATAGGTTTGGGAGAAATAGCAGGATAAAAGTCTATGACTTTGAATACAGTATGAATAATAATACAAAGCAGCAGCACTCTGGGAATCTGAGTGTGGGGAAGAATGCCCATAGAGGGGAGTTTAAAAAAAAAAAAAGTATATGAGGGGTGAAAGGCATATCTTGCCTTCACTCTCTAGAGGAGGGGATAAATGGAGATATGATTAATGAAAGGTACAGATTCCCCACAAGTATGCATTTATTACTCTCTCCCTCTGGCCCCCCTGAATTTCTCTGGGGCCTTGAACTAGAGCTGAGGGCAGCAGTGGTGAAACACCTGTGCTTCCAGGTATCCATGAGGTATTTCTGCTTCAGCTCTCAGGCACACTAGACAGGCACAATAGAGGAGGTGGAATTTTGTCTGTACTATTTGAAGTACTGGTCTGGGTGACCCTAGGTCTGCCCAAAATTAAAGGCCCTGCACCTCAGCTAAGGGGGAGGAACCACTAAGTCCACTGGTTACAGGGGACAACTAAGGAGAAAACAGGAATGGGAGTGAGGTCAAAGATTAAAATCAAAGAACAAGAAGTGGGGATACTGAGCAGAGAACCCTCAACAGTGCCCACTGTTCCTCAAAGGCATCTAGGGAGCCAGTGGACACTGCCCAGATGAACTCTGCCTGGAGGCATGATTGGGTAACGGACCAGAAATAGGTCCCACAGTCACAGAGCACCTCCCCACCCACTGTCCATCTTCCTCCTCCTGATTTGATGGATGGCCATCTTGGCCAGCACCAGGAGTAGGTTGACAAGGAGGTCCCACAACTTTGTGGGGCCATGGATGTGGTGTGCATAAGCCAGAACGTTGGGAGAAGTGCAGCCAGAACCTCAGTAAGGTTCTGGAGGAGCCAGAGGATGGCAACCAGATACATTCTACATAATGTGCTCCAGGGTGTCTCTCTCATTGAAAAAGGGATAGCTATTGGGGAGTTTGTAAACCACATCAGGTACACACAGGTGCTAATGGCTCTGTGGAGGAGCCACCACCTAATTTTCCTGGTGGGCCATGGAACCAGAGTGGAATACAAGCTGGCCTAGTGGGGTTCCTTGCCCTCCTTAGGTGGTAACAGGGCCCACCACTTGGTATCAGGGCGGGACACAAGGGTGGGAAGTGGATGGTATGAAGCATGAGCACATACAGACATTCTTTGGGTGCGGTTGAGTGGTGATAGTTCTGGCTGATGGAGGTGTTGATCAGGTAGGTTGTGATGGGTATGGAGAATAAAGCTGTGTTTAACTGGCCGTCTAACATCTTAATAGATGAAAGGAGACATGACAAAATCAGTCCATTAGTGGTGGTTGGTGATGGTATGGGAAAAGCCCAATGCACAAGCGGCAAATCTTCCCACGGTGGCTGTTGGTCCACTCTCCAGATGGAGGTTGAATCATACACTGCTTCCTGGGTCACCTGTAGGCCTCAGCCTGGGCTCTCTGACTCTTTGCGGTGACTGCACCAGCCTTAACTAGGCTTTTCCAAACTACGGATGTAAATATCGGTTACAAAAGGTAACAGTTTAAACTATTAAAATTATATTGGTTAACCATTTAACTGATATAATTTTGTGTCCTGTTCCCCCCACTGCACCCCCTCCCCTCAGCCTCTGGGTAGCACCCCCCAGCCCAGCTTCACAGGGGACCCCCCGTCTCAGACCTGTGATCCCCAGTGTTCTGCAGTCAAGCACTCCGCAGTGCCTGAAGTAGGGCCTCACCCGCCTCCACCGTGGCCTGGCACCATCACCATGGAGATGGGGAGCCCACGCCACTGGTTAACCTCCGCGCCGCTGGTTAACAGATAAATATTTGTCTTAACAGTAAGACCGTTAATTGTTTACTATTTTACATCCCCAACTCAAATGGACTGCATTCCAATGAAGGACAAGGCTCTCTGAAGTAATTTTCCAGTTCGTTTTCTACTGCATTCTCCTCATTCTCCTTTTCGGTACAATCTTCACCTAAAAGCATTACTATAGCACTCTTCTCAGTTTCGCACATTTTTTTGGGTGCTGGTTCTATCGGCTCAACTGGTTCAGCAATTCTCAGTTCAGCCACAGCACTCAGAGGTTCTTCTACCATCAGTGCAAGTTGCAGAAGCTTTGATTTAGCAGCAATCTGGATGACAGGTGAAAGGACCCGCATGTGTTTATGGCGTCGATCTAACAAGGAGGCAATAAATGCAGGTTTGGCAGTTATGGCAGCATCGTTGGGATTCATGCGATGCTCCAGAGAATGATGAACAGCAGCCATTTTCGACAGCAGCTTTACTTCTGAGTTGAGTTTGGAGAAGACTGTTGCAGATTGGATAAATATTTGAAATTGAAACTGATTGTTCAGCAGACATGGCACTGTAGTACATTTTAAAGTGCAAAGTAGTGGTAAGATATCCTATATTAATTGCCAGTGCTCATTTTGCAGCTGAAGCATTCAGGCATCAGATTATTTTGTTACAGAGCTATCTGAAAGCACAGCTGTTATCGCCCACCTTTGCTTACTGAGTCTTTCGAACATGTCATATACCGAATTCCAAGGAGTTTTACACAACTGGATCAGACGGCGTCGCTTAACCTGAAGTTGTGTTTGTTTTCTTTTGAGTGCTTTTCCAGCCCCCATGTGGTGATGGAAGTGTGCAACTAATCTACTTGCAGCTGCGACAGCACGATCCACACTACTTGAAAAAATCCCATCATTTATGGCTATCTGCAAAGTGTGGGCAATACAACTGACAGATTTCCACCTAACATACCTCGGTGTGTTGGCAAGCACAGTGTCGCTTGCATGTACACATGCCAAAACACAGCCTGCCAGACCCCATCTTTCCATTGTAGTGTTTAATTTTTCAGCAAGGTTTTCTACTGTATGTTGTTCTGCCACACTTTCAGTTTGTAGAATTGTAATCAAAGCTCCCAATTTTCAATATAATAGCAAGTGACAGTCATGTGTAGTTTTCTGTAGTTAATGCTGTTCAGCAGTCGGTGATAAAAGCTACTTTAGCGGCGTTTTCCAATTTTTCCCAGAGAGATTTCACACAGTCCTCATAGCACATCTCTAGTCATGAGGTTAGAGTTTTTCACATGCACACGGTATTCAGGTTCTACAAAACTCATCAGTGCATGAAAACCTGTACCCTCAATGACACTTAAAAGCAGCGTATCTGTAGTGATCATGGTGCACAACAACTCGGTTAGTTTTTCGGCATGTTGTATATTACATTCTCTTGAACTGCCAGAAACAAATGCTGTCAGTATGGGTTGATTTTAGCTGCCTTTTTAACATGAAATAGAGGGATGTTTCAGCTTCAAATGGTTCAGCATTTCTCCGGTGCTGTTTGCATACCTCAGCACTGTATTACATAGTTTATATTTAACAGAGTCATCTGTTATTTTTATGAAAGGATTCCAGGCATTACTCCTTTTCAGTCGCTCAAGCTTCAAAACTGTGTGTGCGCGTACTGCTCTGGAAAAATAGTTATCAAAAATCGTGATAACCTACGTGATGTTGTTTGAAGGTTTAATGCTACCAAAGTGTGAGGTCAGTTCCATAGCAATGGTCCTAAAGATGTGGAAGCTAGTTCCACATACACTATGAAATGTAGAAAAATACGCAGGCAAGGAAATAAGACCCACATAAAATAATGGCACTTAAAACCCAATTCTCACAACACAATTGTAGCAAATTTGCTGGTATTGTTGCTGCGTTTTTAATGTGCACATTAGGTGTTAGTGTCACAGAATTATTTTACCAATCTGTTTTAAACGTTAAATGTAATATATTAACAGTAAGACTAATACGTATTGGTTAACCATTTAATTGTTTAATATTTTAGATCCCTATTCCAAACTGAGCAATAGTGGGCAGGATTTTTCCAGTTGCATAGATGGTGGGTATAATAGGCTGGGGGAGACTAAGCCTCCCCAACCAGCCACCGCTGGAAGCTCCTCCACCTCTCTGCCCCATCCATACTCCTTCCCTACTCGCTGCCAGGGAAGGAGTTGACCCAGCCTGTCCCCGGCATCAGCTTCTGCTGTACACATCAGACCCAGCACCACAGGGAACACAGCGTGGGGCCTGGTGTCGGCAAGGCCTGGGCTTCTCCACTGAAAAGCAAAGGGTGCCCAACCTCCCGTCCTGGTGGTGCGTAGGCGGTTCAACTGGGCCCCACTCCGGTTGGGCCCCCTCTCCCGATGTCCCTCTCTGCCTGCTACTTGTGCCTCTTCGCCCTCTCCCCCACCCACCACTCGCACCCCTTCATCCTCTTCCCAAAGGTATTTTCCAGGGCAAGCCAGGTCAACTTCTCCTGCAGATGCATGTGGGTGCCAGGAGCAGAGCCTGGGTGGGGCTTTGGGGAAGGAGACAGGGCTATGGGGGAGGACTGGTTCCCCCCCCCCCCCCCCCCCGCCCCCATCCAGCCTCCCCAAAAGCAGGCATCACGTGCTTTCCATGCCCAATTGTCAGTGGGAATGCTGAATTTCTTGAGACCTTGCTTGACCCTGTCTCTGTATCGGAGCTTTGGCCTCCCTGTGCATCGTGGGCAGTTCTTAAGTTGGCCATAGAGCACAGCCTTTGGCAGACGATCTTGAAGCATGCACTGCACGTGTCCCAACCTACACAGCTTGCGAACTTCCAGTGTAGACTGTAAGCCATTTCTCTGAAGGATTTTGGTATTGATGATCCATTGGTCCCAAGTAACTCCAAGGATTTTTCTAAGACAGTGGAGATGGAAACTGTTCCATGTCCATTCTTGATTGGAGTACGTAACCCAGCTTTCACAGCCATAAAGCAGGGTACTAAGAACACAAGCCTGATAGACAGACACCTTTGTGTGTTTAGTTAGTCCATTTCAAAAGTGGCCTATGTCTACATGAAGTCTGAGGTTGGGCACTGTGATGGTTTAGCTATGAGAACCCGAAAAAGAAGACTGCTGAAGAGCATATTAAAATGTTTTCTTTGCAAAAGTAAATATTTTTCTTTAAAAATACATGGAAAATTCCATTGTCTTCTAAAGTAAGATTGATTTAGGCCCCAAATTTGGCACAGTCAATAAAATGTGAAACAGGGATTTTAGTTCTGCTTTTAAATGCAGATTTCAGTGCCACTTCAGTCATGAAAGAGGCAATCACTAGTATCCAGGGGTTTGCATTTGTTTCACTAACTCAGTTTAAAAAATGATTTCAGTTAAACCAGTGCAACTATTTTGTGTTGAGCAGTCCAGAGACAGAGCCCAGGGAGTTAAGAGAAAAGTAACAAAAATCATTAGGAAGTTGGAAGGATTAATTTATGAGGAAAGATTAAAAATACTAAAATATTTATATATTGGCTAAACAATGACAACAGGGCTGGGGAGACATGATAATCATCCACAACTATTTAGACGATGTAAACGTCAAGTAGGGAACCACAACTTGTGCTACATTTTGGCACACATCTCTTAAAGAATGTTTTCAGCTTTAAAATGCCCAATTACCAGAGCGCAAACATACTACATGACAAAGCCATCAACAAAAGCACATTTATAATTCTGTTCTGAGAGAAACTCACCAACTTTTACAGTCAACATTCTGCTACTGAAATGACTCAAACCCCAATAAAATTATATTTTTACATATTTTTCTACTTTACAGACTTCACATTCCTGAATGTTATGGTAGTTTAAAACATTGAAGAAAAGTAAAATATCTCAATAGAGGGAGAAAAAATAAAACGCAAATGTCACCTAACAAATGACATTTTGAAGAAGTGAAACAGTCATTTTTTGTGCATGGCAGTTCAAGTTTAAGTGTATAATTTTGTCTATTAAATGTAACAATAAGACAAACATGAAGCATTGCTTATAAACATAGAAATCATGCTCTGAGCTCTTTCTCCAAACACTGTCATGTCTCATTCACTATATATTTAATAGTTTCCTCCTATTTCCCTGCTCCGTCTTTGCAGTTTACAGTTAAACATGTTTGCCCACTGAATAACACATTCAGACTCTGCTAATGGAAAAAGGTGATGTTATTGAGTAGAAGCAGACTCCTCAAAGGGAATGGTTAACACCTATGTGGCCCCCACTGGGCCCCTTAATATCACTTGTATAATCCAGACTACAGTGGGAGCAACGGCAAGACACCTATTGACTTCAATTAGAACAGGATGACTTCGCCTCAGCCAGGCCCTCCCCCTATGGACAGTCTTTCAATTGCTTGGTGTTGTCTTGTGGATGGAATGCAAGAGAGAGCTCAAGAATGCCTCTTCCTTTATCAGGTTCCCCCGCCACCCCCTCTAGCAGGGTTTTTCCTCCATTTGAGTCAAATGGGCATCACTTTATCAGATACTTAATCCAGTCCATTGTTCCTGGAAGAACTGAGTTGTTTTACGCACGCCTCGCTGAGGCGTAAATTACCTCTGCTTTTAGTGTTTTCCTGGATCTATTCAAGCCATATGACACACACAATTGGAAATATTACATAGCAGAGCTTCATAACCATACACATGACATTGCAAGAAACATACTACTATAACAATAATGTTCAGCATGTCGTGAGCATTCCAAAAACACCTTACATGACATACTGTGAATTAAACAATACACAGTTACACTATAAGAGTGAATATAAATGATACACAATCACACCATAAGGGTGTACATGGGATGCATTGGGTCACAAGAGGATGGTATGATGAGACTTCCTACAGTGCCATGTAGCTAATCTGCAGCTGCTAGCAGCAAATATCTCCAACAGCCAATGATGGAACACTAGATGGGCAGGGCTCTGAGTTACTACAGAAAATTCTTTCCCAGGTGTCTGGCTTATGGGTCTTGCCCACATGCTCAGGGTCTAACTGATCGCCATATTTGGGGTTGGGAAGGAATATTTCCCTGGGTCAGATTGGCAGAGACCCTAGGGAGCTTTCACCTTCTGCTACATAGGGCGTGGGTCACTTCCAGGTTTAAAGTGGTGTAAATGGTGGATTCTCTGTAACGTTAAGTCTTTAAATCATGACTTGAGAACTTCCAGTAACTCAGCAAGAGGATATTGGTCTGTTACAGGAGTGGGTGGGTGAGGTTCTGTGGCCTGCAATGTGCAGGAGGTCAAACTGGATGATAGATTATGGTCCCTTCTGGCCTTAAAGTCTGTGAGTCCCAACTTTTTGCAAATCCAAACCCACTCCAAGTGTACCCATCTCTATGATCTGCAAGAGTTTGTTATGTTACAGACCATCCTTGTTCTAGAAAAAATGTCCAGCATTCAACGCTCTACAGTTCCTCTGATTATTGAGCTGTCTAACTTCTGAACTGCTGCAAGTAAAATGAGTAGATTGTCAGTGCTTTAAAGAAATAAGTAATGAGTTTATGAAACTCATTTTATAACTTCTGCAAATCTATCTGTTAATGAAAAAGGGCTTTACTTTGCAGACAGAACTGGGTATTGTTATTCCATAATAGCGCTTAAGATTTTTCACTCTGTATTCAGCTCTGTCTTAGAGAATGCTGATGCTTCAGCACCTGTGGCTTTGTCCCGCTCCCATTGACTTTATAATGCAGAAGTGAGCCCTTGAGAAGGAAGACCAGCAGTTTTTATATTGAAGTTCTGTTTTCACTGTGCTCTTTAGACTCGTGTAATGACACATTTATTATGATATACCAGTCTGAGAATGTATTAAAAATGGAACTTCATCACATCTGTAGATAGAGAGGGAGAGAGAGAGAGAGAAAATATACTGTACATGAAGTTCAACATGTTAATCAAATCTTTTAAAAATAAAATAAGACTTCAATTGTCCTTTGTTTTTAGGGAATTCTTGGAGTAAACCTATGGAAGTGATGGCACTTTATTCATTTGAAGGACAGCAACCAGGTGACTTGAATTTCAAAGCTGGAGATAAAATCGTTGTCACAACCAAAACAGATTCACAGTTCGACTGGTGGGAAGGAAGCATCCGAGGCCAAACAGGCATATTCCCAGCTAATTACGTTACCATGAACTGTAACTAAAATGCATTCAATGGCCTTATTGTTGTCTTTTCAAAACTTCTTTTCTGAAATATCCACTGGATTATGCACAATCAATTTACAATCTGTATTTTTTACAAATTGTCCTCTAAAATGTTTTTATTCTGCTTCCAGTTACAATAATTTTTAGAGTTAATTTTTCTGTATGGAAAAATGTATAAGAATAAATTAAATGTATTAGAAGAATATTTTGATTTTTAATAAGTTATGTTGTTTCTAATGTTCTCTCTCCTTCATCCATTATAAATATTCCCTAATAAACTCAATTCAAACTATCTACCATAGGCAATTTGTTCCAGTGCTTAACCACCCTGACAGTTAGGAAGTTTTTCCTAATGCATCAAAGGATATAATTACACTTCTTCATAGGATGTTTATCAGCCAAAAAAATGTGTTTAGACCACTTCATGAGTCTTCTCCATTTGAGATTATACTTGGTTATAACCAGGTCCCTGCTGTTTCTGGCATTTCTATGAATACAAAATAAAAATCTCACACATGTGATCCTTCCAGCAACTAAGTCATGGTTATATGATCTACCTGAAGTAAAGCTGTAAATAGCAAACTTTCTGCTTTTCCTTCCTGTGCCAAATGCTGCCTGTTTTTTCATCTGAGTGGCAGAGCAAAGGTTGTTAAGGAGAGATCATTCCCCGATCCTTAGAACTTTTTTTTTAATTGTAGTCATGCCTGCAAAGGTTACTATAAACCTCTCTCTCAAACAGGCTCACTGATTCTGACAATAGGTTTTAGTCTCACTTGCTATTTTGGAAGCAGAGGCAAATGTGAGTTCTGGATGTCAGTTTAGCTTCTACCACGGAAAAGATCTCCAGTTCTCTGTCTCCAGAGCTGCAAAAAAAGATATAGACATGCCTCCTGCAAAGCTCAGGACCTTTTCCCATTATTTTAAAAACTGGGACTCAAACATCCTCCCTTTATTTAGCCCAGCGTTAGCAGAAAGATCTGCTTTCTTAAGGACTCCTTCACCCTCCTTGTGGAAAGAGAGTTTCTAAATTCTTTGTTCTTAGATGATTCTTAATGGTGCATATCAGAAGCTTAAGCAAAAAAAATTCCTGTCATCCAAAACCAAGACTCTGTTCTGGAGAACTGAAGCAATATCGTGGGCCCAGAAGTCACATATACCATATGAATAGAATTGTAAGGTGTTTAAAGTCTGGTGTTTATTTCTTGTATACCTAACTTGTAGCAAATATATGAATCAGCTGAAGCCTCCTTTAAGACAAGCATGCTGTATCGTATTTCAGAGCAAGAGCTTGAACCTAGGTTTCCCACATCCCCGGTGAATGCCCTAACCACTAGTCTCTTGGCTATTTTGGGGTAGCAAGAGGGAGTCTCTGTCATTTTGACTGGAAATTCCATTCTGGGCTATATTGGGCCCCCCCTAAGACCTATTTCCATTAGGTTCCTGAAAACTCAGTTCAGTTCCAGAATTTGTCACTCCGATATCTTTATTTGGGATTGTAAAGTGCCTCCTTTTGTGGGCTGCACCGGTGGTTCTCCCTCGCTGTCAATCTCCGAGGGAGACCACACCTCCCAGCACCTGCACCCAGCGGGGAGTCCAAAATAAAGGGGCCATCTCCTGCGTTTCTCAGGGCGAGCCCCGGTTTCAGGTCCCAGCCCTTAGGGGGCGAGTCAAACAAATGGGGAAGTAGTCTTTGGCCCTTTAGTAGGGTGAGCAGGCAGTTCAAGACCCCGATCTTTAGGCAGGGTGGGCTGCTAAAGAGGAACAGTCTCGAGCCCTTCATAGGGTGAGTAGGCAGTGCTGAGCCCCGGCCCTTAGGCAGAGTAGGCAAGGCAAATGGGAACAGTCTCGAGCACTTCGTAGGGCGAGTAAGCAGTTCTGATGCCCTGGCCCTTAGGCAGGGTGAACATAACCACAGGAACAGTCTCCAGCCCCTCACAGGGTGAGAAAATAGTCTACGGCCCGGCCCTCAGTAGGGCGGGCAGGCAGCAAGGAACAGCCTCTAGTCCTCAGCAGGGCGAGGCAATAGTTCAAAATCCAGCCCACAGGGTGGCCCGGCAACAGGGGAAAACAGTCTCTAGCCCTTGGCAGAACAAAGAAATAGTCCAAGGCCTAGCCCGCCGGCAGGCAATGGGGAAAACCATCTACCTGCTTCCGGTGAGGTGGTGTACTCCTGGGCTTCAACCCCCAGAGGGGGTTTGGCTCTCCCTTGCCGTCAGTCTCTGAGGGAGGCCACACCACCCAGCTACAGGGATATAGTAACAGTACTAGCTGTCCCAGTTCAAACCCAGAGAGGTGGATATAGCAAAACTTTTCTTTATATACATCTTACTTTACTAACAGTGGCATTCCTGACTATACATGGTATCACATTGTCTTGACTACTTTTCAGGAGTCAGTCCTTGTCCAGCATTCTCTGTCCATGTGCTGTTCGTATGTAAACTGATCTCTACATTACAGGTTTATCTTGACCATTGTCTTTAGTACTATTTTCCAGCTTATCTTAGCTAGGCTGACTCCAGCTTTTTATGCTCTTATTTATGACTTAATCTTCCATTCACTTCCTAGTCATGCCCACTGTGAAATGAGGGCTATCTTATGTCAAGTTACTCTGTCAGCTTAGGCATAAAGGCTGTCAAAACAGCTGTTTCCACAACAAGTTTTGGTTTTCATGAATCATCATTTTTCAAAGAAAGAAGTGTTAAAATTAACTTATTTGGTAACTGCTTTTCTAGGTACCATAGATGGCTCTTCTTTTCCCCCCATCTCCACATCTCCATATATTGTATGCTGCATGTTCAACATGATCAGTTAACCTGTCCATACAGTTCATTTTAGCATTCATTATTTCAATCTTTCCTTCCACAGAAGTCAAACATAGATTGATTTCCTAGTCTGGAGAGGATTGCTTCAAATATCACCCTAGTGATTTGTTCAGACAGCACCACACTCAACTTCAGTGATGAACCTGTGCATGTGTTTTGGTTTTGCTTATTTTTTGGAGGTCACAAAGTACTTCCTCTTGAGTGAATAGACAGGATATTGTGATCTGGCCTGCAGAAATGACAATGTGTAGCCTCCCAGCCCCACACTCAGGTGTTGCCACCTTGAGCAATTTTTAAGTGGGAGCTTTAGAAATACTTACATTACCTAGCTATAATATAGTTAGTTAAATGTTCAGGGAGAGGGAGAAAAGACTGTTAGTCATAGTCACAAGGAGTAAAAGTGCTAAACCTTTGATAATAGTATATACATAATTAGTAACACTTGAACGTGCACACATGTTTTAAAGCTTACAGGTGCAATGTATAGGGGAGGAGGTTAAACTCTTCTTTCCAATGTATATTAATAATTTTAGAGTTGTTGTCCTTAGTGAATTGTAGCATTGTCATTCTTTGTATATTAGTTTTAAATCATAAACCAACATATAAATTGCATAACTTCTGATCTGATTTTGCCTTTATATAACCTTGATGATAACACAAATCCTTCCTTATGTACAGGCTTAAATTTCCATGAGACTAGCATCTCCTGCATTTAGCAACAAATTAGCAAATAATTCCATCCATGACTTCATGCCAAGACAAGCATTCTGTCTATTGGAATTTACACAAAAATATTTCTCTCAGAGCTACTTTTCCTAATTATTCTTCATATAAATAATTATTTAAGAATTGTGTTTTAATAGAAGTTTGCTGAAAACTTTAAAAGATATCCTTACTGTCAATTTTCCCAGGAATAGGATGTTAGAGGTGGGAAAATAGTTGGAGAGAGATTCAGAGTTGAGTGTTGTCTTATTGGGGAACTGGCAGTCTATTGCATTTTTTTCAAGAAGATTGGTAGGTTTTGCTGAACTGTATCCACAATTACATTTGTACAAATTTCAAATCTAGGATTTTTAAAATCATACCCAACATTAAGCTCCTAAATCCATATTCTAGGCACACAAATAAGTTGCCTGATCTTCAAAAGAGCTGAGCATTCATCAGCTTCTATTTACTTTAATTGGAGTGATGGGTGCTCAGCACTTTTGAAAATCAGACCACCTATTTATGTTGCCTAAAGTTGGATTGAGAGCCTAACCTTAGGCATCTATTTTTGAAAATCTTGGCCAAAATGTTTACAAGGTCAGTTTGGTGGTGTTGAGCATCCAGATTTATCCAACGTTTACTAGAAACATGTTAGTCTAAAAATGTCATGGGAATAGTTGTTCCTGTGAGATTTCCATAGGTTCTTGGTTGAGTTAAAAATATTACAAAGACAGCCCCTTAGTATTTTTAACTCTTTGGGGTTTTTTTCCATGCCATAACAAATATGAGCAAAAAAAAAATTAACCTGCTTCATCCTTTACCAATTTTGGTTGGAATTCTGTAGAAATATTTGGTCTAAACATTATCAATACACACCAATTCATCTACCTCTGATCCTAATATTGGAATAGATTTTATTCATTTTTGTAGCTACAGTCTATGTCACAAATGGAGGAGTAGTTGGTCTAGTTATCTTTTGAGTGGCACAGGTATAAATCCAGTATAACTCCATGGACTTCAGTGGGATTACTCCATAATTACATTTGCGTCAGTGAGAGCCGTCTTTAGATCTGACTTTTCAGCAACTAAAAGGCATTGTAGGTTGTGTAAGTGTTTATTTCAGTGGTTCTCAACTACCAGGATCTTCCTTTATCTAGCTGAGCCCCTCCTTTCATTTACCCATATGGAAATGTCAGGATTGTCCCAGCCCATGGACACGTTTGCAACACCAAGGCTGAGAATCTCTGTTTTGTTCAAAATAAAAATACCTATAATAAGTGCAAAAGGAGTACAGTTAAGTAAGAGAAAAGTACAGTTAGAGTTTGATTTTGGAATGCAGTTATATTTGACTTCAGTAAAAGTTTTGGCTTAGTGAGGAATCCTGGCTCCACAGTAGAGAATGGCCTGATTGCTGAGTTTGAGGGTGGCACAGCCCCTATCTGTATTGTGAATCAGAAAGACAATTTAAGCATGTGAAATTCTGCTATAAACATAAGAATGGCCATACTGGGTCAAACCAATGGTCCATCTAGTCCAATATCCAGAGGTCAATGCAAGGTGCTTCAGAAGGAATGCACAGAACAGGTAATCATTAAGTGATCCATCCCTATCGCCCATTCCCAGCTTCTGGCAAACAGAGGCTGGGGACACTTCAGAGCATGGTTTTGCATCCCTGCCAAACCTGGCTAATAGCCATTGATGGACCTCCCCTCCATGAACTTATCTAGTTCTTTTTTGACTCCTGTTATAGTCTTGGTCTTCACAACATCCTCTGGCAAAGGGTTCCATAGATTGACTGTCCTTTGTGTGAAGAAATACTTCCTTTTGTTTGTTTTAACTCTGCTGCCTATTTCATTTAGTGAACCCTAGTTCTTGTGTTATGAGAAGGAGTAAATAATACTTCCTTATTTACTTTCTCCACACCATATCCCCTCTTGTCGTCTCTTTCCCACACTGAAAAGTCCCAGTCTGAGCAATCTCTCTTCATATGGAAGCTGTTCCATACTCCTAATCATTTTTGTTTCCCTTTTCTGTATCTTTTCCAATTCCAACATATCTTTTTTGAGGTGGGGCAACCAGATCTGCAACCAGTATTCAAGATGTGGGCATGCCACGGATTTACATAGAGGCAATATGATATCTTCTGTCTTATTATCTACTTTTCCTAATGATTCCCAACATCCTGTTAGCTTTTTTGACTGCTGCTGCACATTGAGTGGATGTTGTCAGAGAACTATCCACAATGACTGCAAGATCCCTTTCTTGAGTGGTAATAGCTAATTTAGACCCCATCATTTTATATGTATTGTTGGGATTATGTTTTCCAATGTGCATTAATTTGCATTTATCAACATTGAATTTCATCTGCCATTTTGTTGCCCAGTCACCCAGTTTTGTGAGATCCCTTTGTAATTCTTCACAGTCTGCTTTGGGCTTAAGTATCTTGCGTAGTTTTGTATCATCTACAAATTTTGCCATGTCCCTGTTTACCCCTTTTTCCAGATCATTTACGAATATGTTGAACTGTACTGATCCCAGTACAGACCCCTGTGGGACACCACTATTTACCTCTCTCCATTCTGAAAACTGACTATTCATACCCTTTGTTTCCTATCTTTTAACCAGATACTGATTCAGGAGAGGATCTTCCCTCTTATCCCAAGATAGCTTACTTTGCTGAGAAAGGGAGGGACTTTGTCAAAGGCTTTCTGAAAATCTAAGTACACTATATCCACTGGATCATCCTTGTCCACATGTTTGTTGACTCCCTGATAGATCCCTTATAAGTTGTATAAATAACACAAGCTGAATACTGTAACTTCATCCATATAGTATAGTTTAACAATGATTACAGCTACTGACTGGCTAAGAAATTTACATGCAGATAGTTTGTGCTTAAACTTCCTATTGTTTTTGTTACCCTGTGTTCTCTTTTACCCACTTACTATCTCTTCCACCTGTTATGTATGATCTTTAAGGCAGTGTCAGCATTTTGGGGCAGAGCCTCTCAGATATTCCATGTTTGCACAGTGACTAGCAGAATGATGTCTCAATTTTGTTGAGGCCTCCGGTATAAATGTTAAACAATACTTCTCTTTCCCTTCTCAGCAGTGAGTACATAATTACTATTCAGTGGAGTGGCTAAATTCTGCTGAAAGGTTTGGCTAAATAAATAAATTTCTACTGGTGGTAAGAAGTACACAGGTTGTCTATAGATGCTAACTGTAGCCTTTTTAAACCAGATCATCCAGTGGGCACATAAACAATAATATTATAGGGGTTTCTAAATTTATTTTCTCCATATTTGCAATATCTATTTATACTTTGCAATATTCTCCTCCAGTTCTATAGTTTCTTTCATCCTAGGACTTCAAATCACTTTATATTCTAACTGTTAGTTATGTAATTAATTACATGAATTAAACCTCAGAAAATATCTGGGCAATACTGTTGAGCATCATAAAAGGAAATATATAGATACAAATGTATTTTTACTATTGACAGCCTCAGTTCCTATAGCTTTATGGGTGCTATTTTGAGTTTACAAAGTATCATATATACATAGGTACCATTGTACAGCGTTTTCATTAACAATAATATTTTTAGCCAAAATGAATTTCCTTTAAACGGAGATGCAGTATTTTCGAGGATTAATCTTAATTTAAGTTATAGCAAGACTTTCTTCAGAATGTTCATTTTCTGTGAAACATTAGACCCGCCAGTTACACTTTAAAATTTGACTCACACTATTAGCTGCACTCAGTCTGGCATTTCCTTCAATGTGTCCATTGTATTTTAATGTTTCTAATTTCCTTCCTTCATATTCGATTTCAAAATTAAGGCCACATTTCAACCATAAACCTAAAACAGCACTCTCTCTAGAATTGGTTTCTTGTCAGCAAACAGATTCTGACAAACATGCATAAAAACAAAACCCTTTATAAATCTTAGCCGTCCTAAAATGTGTCTGATACGTTTTGGGTCACTTCTTTTGCATATCTGATTTAATTATTTTCAAATGTGGACCTTAAGTTTCCTTGTAGCAAAGCTACAGTAACTATGGATGTAATCCAGCTCCATTGGAGTCAATGGAATTCTTTTCATTGACTTCATGGACTTTTGAACAAACCCTATATCATTTGAAATCTGTGAGTACTTCTGTTGTCTACAACAGGAGCATGTTCCTGTTCAAGTAAATACGATATACAGACACTCATTATTGATATCTATTTACACAATCTTGAGGACCCATCCAATCAGAATACTTTTTCAGTGCCAGCAAACTCAATAGCCTCGTGTCCTAATTTAGTTTTCCAATATCTCATATGTAGCAGACTATATTTACTTTTCCTCACTATATGTTTAGACAGTAGCCTTTATCTGAGTGATTATAAACACTATATTGTCAAATTGTTACTTATTCTCCAGACTGGAACTTGTATCATCAAAAATCAGTCCTGTCCATCTCACTGAAATGTTTGAAGGTACCCTGCTTGATATTTATCCTCTGCAGTTAAATATTTATCAACTGTATGAAGAATTTGGAGATCTTCTATCAAAAAAATTGAATAGTGTCATTCCATTTTGCAGCTGCCCTCTGAGCAAGAAAGCGTTTTCTTTGTTTGTCTTGACCATGAAGCGGGGGAAAAGCATTCAGGGTAACATTTTTCTCTTTTCCTCCACAATTTATCAGATAAAGGGTTTGCTTTATGATAATGAGTCTCCAAAAGGCTGGTTTTAGTTGGATGTACTGCTGAGTACGTTCATATCTGAGAAAGCCTTTCAAGAATGGCAATAAATGAAAGTAATTCAGTTTTGTTCATGCCATGAAGTCGAGGATCAGCCCATCATACGAAGAGCACTTCTGCTTCAAGAAACATGCAGTGTCAAAGCCTATAATACCAAGGATTACTTGCCCTTCTAGACTGCGACTTCTTCAGCCATTTAAGAAATCAGTCTACAAGATAACTTCCATACACAAATGTTGTTCTCTCAGCTCAGATGTAGAGGTTGCATGTCCATCCTTTCCTTTTCACATGACCCCACTAAGTTGCTCAAGGTGACCCAGTTTCAAACTCCTAATAACAAAAGTTTCAAAACTCGATCATACATCAAACTGATATACCTGAATGAAAAATCAATGGAGAGGAAAGATAACAGGAAAAATAATTTCGTATCTATTTTAGTAACAGAAAATGATGGAAGCGACTGGCAATTATTAATTCTTGTTGCTTTTTTAAACACATTAAAGCTTTCTGTTACCTCTATCATTTTTTGTTTTGTTTTTGTTACTAGGATGGAAGCTGGATGGAAAATATATAACCCCTAGCTCTTTATGTTCAGAAGAATTGTGTCCAAGCCTTTCATTCAGGTTAACAAAATATCCAGCAGGTATTATTCACTTAATCAGTTCAGAAATGTTCTTGGCAAAACAAAGAGATAAGCAATATAAAATGAAGGGAGAAGTTCTTCCTTGGTACAGATCATATCAAAGCATCTTTCTTATTTAAGCAGTTGTAAAAGTACTGTGCCGCTTAATGGATGGTCTTAACTCAGAGTTTCTTAATTTTAAACTGCTAATTCTCTACAGTATATATTCAGAAATGTGCTCTCCAAATCCTAGGGATTCATGTACCTTGGAATCTCTTTCTGTTACACGTTATTACATTAAAAAATACATTTCTGTGGCTCTCTAGAGGATGAATATGGAATAAATTAGAATTTAGGCATTTAATTCTCTTACATAAAAACCTCCACAATTTTCTTCTGTAATGTGAAGAGGTTTCCATTAACAGCTAGATTCCAAGATCTAAGTGAACAAAATGTTTAACAGGAGACTCAACAACTTCACATTAATAGCTCCCGGCTGACAGTGTGAAACTTGGACATTATTGATTACAATTCAAATGTGAGATACTAACTTTAATACAGCATGCAAACAACATGTGCAGGCAAGCCAGATGCAAAACTTAAAAATTATCTAAACAAAGCTGATTTCAAATGTTTCAAATGTAAATAACACACCGGGTGGTCAGACTGTCAGCAATCATTATTTCCTTCAACATAAACAAGGCTGTCAAACGGGATTTTTGTCACAGCTATAAAAAGTCGTTCTTCACTAGTAAATCCTAGGCTGTTTCTTTTAAAAAAACAAAGCCCTATACCTTTAGAATAGATAAGTTCCTTTCCAGATTTTAATGAAATAATTTTTCAAGTTACCTCCTAAAAACAACAGTAGATTTTGCAACAAAATTAGAGTAGGAAAAAATAAGTTGTGTAGGCTTAGTAAAGAGTTGCCCTTAAAACTTTGCTATTTGTCTTTGATAACTACATAACTGTTTTAACTTATGTTACCTCAGCATTTGAGCTGTTTTCTGTTGATAGTGAAGTATAGCATATAGATAAGAAAGAAAATGTATTTTGATTAAGATTGTCATGTTTCTAAGGGCCACCATTTGGATTGAAAGAATACTAAATTATTAGTTCCAAGTGTGCCATAATATATGTAGGGCTGAAGTCCTTATACAGTAAGTCACTTGATCGCTACATATTTGGTGAAGTATACACTATTATTAGTCATGTTACCAGTTAGAGCCTGATCCTATACTCACTGAGGTAAAAAGGAGCTTTACCATAGGCTTCAATGGGGACAGGATAGATTGTCAGAGAACAGAACTCAAAAATGTTCAATTCATTTCACTACTTTATTAATATATATGAAAGCCTAACTCTGACATAGAGCTCATGGAGAATAATCAGGTTTTCAGGCTCTCCTTGCTGCCCAGTTCAGATTTCCATATGGGAAACGGCCCACTGGGTGTGTGGATGTCCTGAGATCCACAGGGGAATGTGTTTTCCCTTATACAAGATGTTGGATCACTACTGAGAAGCTCCTGTTCACTGTTTCTCCTGGCAGTGAGTCAGTGAGAAACATGGCCGTGGTATATCACTGGTTCACCCTTCTTTGCAGAAAGTAGAGATTGCAGTTGAGAAGGGGAAGATGTTACAAGCAGTAGCAATAACTTCCTCGGGCAATTCCACTGTGAAATTCACCAGTTTTTGAGAAGAACATGATATGATGAACTGAGTATCTTTGTGCTTGCAGAATGCATCTGCATCTAACACATCCTCCCCCCCTTGAGTTACAATTTCTTTTCAGCCTGTATTTCATTTTGCTCTTCTTAACTCTGTATAATGGAAAGGAGCAGAGGGCTGCCCAGATGATCAAGAATTCAATTAAATATCACATAGATTTTCCTGGCAGAGAGAATCCTGAAAGATCCCTATGGCAACCAGCAGCAGCAGAAAGGAGGTGGAATATAATACTTCCTGTTCTCTGATGTCACTTGTGGGGGCAGGGCCTGGCGGAAAGGCCCTGAAAGTCCATGGAAGTAGCATGCATTTAATTTTTTACATTAAAATTATGGAGAGATTTTCAAAACTACCTATTATGGTGACAGGACCAGCTGCATTTGGGTCCTTTGCAGATTCTCTTGAGTGCACCCCTCAGAAGATTGATTTTGCTACCTTTATCTCTCTGTGTGTAGAATCTTGTAACTCTACCACTTTTAGTTTGGATACCTGGTTTGCAGCCCCCTTGTTTCCTGACTGTGATAACACGACTGGCCCAACTGTATTTGGCATCTGCAAGAAACTTCCCCCTAGGAGCCTATGATCACTTGCTGATTAAGGTAACTAAGAACAATTCCTTCAAAACAGACTTATTGTTTATACACCCAAATGTACATAGCAAGCAGAGAAAAAGATTAGAATAACAAAAGTCTGTGCACATTTTATCTTACCTAAACCTTATCTTTCCTTGCAAGTTTTGGTAAGTTCCACCTTCTCTGGGCTGGGACAGACTTTCCTTGCTGCAGCTTCCCTCAGTAGCTGCTGAACACTCACCTCCCCTACACACACTTTGCATTTAACTATTTTTGGGCCTTATGATCTCTAGGCTCTGGCCTTGGCAAAACAGCTGTGTAACTTTCCTGGCACCTGAAATCATCATCTTCCCAATTAATGATCCAGCTATTTTCATCTTAATTCCCTTGAAATTGTTTACCCCAGATGCTTATCTCTACCATTGTTTCCTTTCCTCCTTGCTATTCTAACAACCCCTTTTTATTCAGCTTCATGTACTCAGACAGAATAATACCAAGCAGGTAAATTGAGGCACATAATATTCCTTTAAAAATAGTGCAAATAGCATAGTTTTACAAAGTCTTCTGAACTATATTTTTAAATAAAGGATGCTTAGTTAGATTTCTGTCACCATGTTTGCTTTGCGCCTAAACTTTCTGCTTAGTAAACATGGTATGTGTAAATGTGGTGTGTGCGGTATGGACAGCAGAATTTTGACTACATTCTTTCAACACTTTCTGCTGGAGGCATTGTGGATCACTATGCATGGCAGCATCAGTGAGGATTTCTTATTTTTTAAAATACAAACAATAATCTACAATAATGACCCAACACATCATACCTTACAATAGTGTTAGTATAGTATTTGGGACCATAATTGAAGACACAACTGATAAAGGGAATGCTTCTTCTGCTCTCCCACCAAGAAGTAATAATTAGCACTAGAAAGAGGGAATCCAGGGAAAAAGGCAAAAGAAATCAAAACAGTAAAAAAAGGTTTTTTAGTGGTTTGAAGAGCATTATAAAGGCAAATTGAATGTTGTGGTACAGGGCAGAATATGACAACCTCATAAATATATTCCATCACTGATTGTTAATTTCTCTTAATTAATTACTTAAAACTTCTATCATAGAGGAGATCACAACTGTATCAGACATGCAGAGTAAGTCCATACTATGTGCTGGGCTAAACACTGAAAAATGTATAGTCTGGAATGAAAAATGTAGAAATGCAGGGCCATGTGTATATTAAGGGGTGTGATGAGGATGGAATCCCAACATCTGGGATCCTCTGAAGAAAATGTGGGATCCTTCTGGAAACATGGCACTTGAATTGTCCTATCTAACCTTATCCTGCCACAGAGTGCTATTGATTTTGCAAATTGAAGAACTCATTCATGAATTTCACTAAGTACTCTGCAAGTCTAAATATTTACTAAGATACCATCCAGGATGTTACAGAGTGTTCCTTGCAGAGCAGATCCGAGAGTGGGGAGTTCAGCTCTAAAGGGAACTGAGAACTGATCTGAAGAATTGGCTAGAGAGACACAAGTGTATGGAAGTCTTCAGTTGTCTTAATCATAGGACTGGAAGGGATCCCGAGAGGTTATTTAGTCCAGTCCCCTGCATTTATGGCAGGACTAAGTATTATCTAGACCATCCTTGACAGATGTTTGCCTAACCTGGTCTTAAAAATCTCCAATGATGGAGATTCCACAACCTCCCTACACACTTTATTCCAGTGCTTAACTACCCTGACAATTAGAAAGTTTTTCCTAATGTCCAACCTAAACCACCCAGGCTGCAATTTAAACCCATTGCTTCTTGTCCTATCCTCAGAGATTAAGAAGAAGAATTTTTCTCCCTCCTCCTTGTAACAACCTTTTATGTACTTGAAAACTGTTATCATGTCCTCCCCTCAGTCTTCTCTTCTCCAGACTAAACAAACCCAGTTTTTCAATCTTTTCTCATAGGTCATGTTTTATAGACCTTTAATCATTTTTGTTGCTCTTCTCTGGACTTTCTCCAGTTTGTCCACATCTTTCCTAAATGTGGCTCCCAGAACTGGACACAATACTCCAGTTGAGGTCTAATCATCACACAGTAGAATGGAAGAATTACTTCTCATGTCTTGCTTACAGAACTCCTGCGAATACATCTCAGAATGACGTTTGCTTTTTTTACAACAGTGTTACACTGTTGACTCATATTTAGCTTGTGATCCCCAGATCACTCTGACCCTCAGATCCCTTTCTGCAGTGCTCCTTCCTAGGCAGTCATTTCCCATTTAGTATGCATGCAACTGATTGTTCCTTCCTAATTGGAGTGCTTTGCATTTGTCTTTGTTGAATTTCGTCCTTTTCAGACCATTTCTCCAGTTTGTCCACATCATTCTGAATTTTATTCCTATCCTCCAAAGCACTAGTAATTCCTCCCAACTTAGTATCATCTGCAAACTTTATAAATGTACTCTTTATGCCATTATCTAAATCAATGATGAAGATATTGAACAGAACCAGACCCAGAACTGAACCCTGTGGTCCCCACTCAATATGTCCTTCCAGCTTGACTGTGAAATCACTGATAACTACTCTCTGGGAATGGATTTCCAACAGGTTATGCACCCATCTTATAGTAGCTCCATCTAAATGGTATTTCCCTACTTTTTCGTGACAGGGTCATGCAAAACAGTATCAAAAGACTTACTAAAGTCAAGATATATCACATCTACCACTTCCCCCATCCACAAGGCTTGTTAACTTTCTTTGACAGGGTATTAGGTTGGTTTGACATGGTTTGTTCTTGACATATCTATGCTGACTGTTATTTATCACCTTATTATCTTCTAGGTGTTTGTAAATTGATTGCTTAATTATTTACTCCATTATTTTTCTGGGTACTGAAGTTAAGCTGACTGATCTGTAATTCCCAGGGTTGTCCTTATTCCTCTTTTTATAGATAGGCACTAAATACAGTGCCTAAAGATTAATGGAGTTATAAGAATCTACAAATCCTAAAACAGAAAACAAAGGGAGCTTTGTAGGTGGAAAGCAGATCACTAAATCACTGAGAAGTTAAACCAAACTGGGTGAAACTCTGCAGCCTTGCTTTACAAGGGTTCAGAGAAATCTTTTCTTTGTTTCAAGCAGATGCATACTATGTTCACTTAGAATGCAAGCCTGTGTTCTGCATTGTGTCTACTTTCACTTTGTTTTATGCTCCTTGTGGAGGATGCCACAGGAAGGCAAGTGAACATGTCCTCCATTTGATTTAGCCCAATTTTCACAACGTGACTGCAGGGCAACAATGCAGATGGTCAAACGTGGTGAAGGAGTTCACAGTTAGAAGATTGGAGGGTGGATTGCAACATCTTTCTGCCCTTGATGAGGCAACAGTTAGATGGCTGAACAATCTAGATATCATGATGCATACAAAAGAATACCTTTTCAATTTTTGCTTGATTTGGTATTTCAAAAAAACCTCAAAACAAAACTCTAGTAAAACTGCAGATTACTATGTTTTGCATCCAAATAATGGGAAACCACAAATCTCACATGGGCTCTGATGCAAAAACATAAATCTACCCAGATTGGCTTTGATTGGATCTGGGTTCACTTGAGAAGTTCACAAACCTTAATGAACATCATGACAAACCTGGACAAAGCTTTGAATTTGTAATGGCACCAAAAAGCAGGTGGGCTTTATGTGGTTTAATTTTGTTTTGAAAGCTTTTCTCATAGTTTGGTTCTATATGAAAAGTTCAGCAATTTCAGTACCGTGAGACCATGTGTAATTAGGTTCACTGTTGATTAAACATTTTTCCTTCCCAGTTTACAACAAAGACATATCTGAATAACCAAGAGGGTGTAGAGTATGTTCAAATGGTGAACAAAATGGCTTCAGAGTAGAGTGGGGGGGAGGGGTTATTTTTGGGGAAGGACAGAAATTGGATTTTCAACAAAGTGGAAATGTTTGTTAAAAAAAATCTATTTGATAAATTAACTTAAGGATTTTATTAAAAAAGGTAACAACTGAAAATGTTTTGGTTTTCAGCAACTGAAATTTTTTTGTTGTTTTGTTCTTGATAAACCCCCAGAATTTTGGAGTTTCTCTCTCTTTTTTTTTTTTTCTACAAAAAAAAAAAAAATTTATTATTTTTCATTTTTGTTGACAATTTTTTCCTCAGATTCCCCCTCCCTCTCAGCTCTGCAATGCTTTAATGCAATGGGAAATTTTCTTATATTTAAAAAAATCTTTAATTTGTTCATTTTAGATTTCATTTTTCACCTGAAAAGCTGAGTTATTGAACAGATTTTGTTGATGTGATGTAAGCACTTTCACTGAGCACAGTATGGTAATTCTCATGCATAAAAGCTTTGGGGTTTCTTTTTGCTTCAAGGTGTGTTTATGCATTTCTGGGTTTGGTAGAGAACAAGACAATAAAACATAATCAAATGAAAAATGAATGAAGTTTCTAGATTAGATATTTGCTTCAGACACTTAGTTATAAAAACGCTGCTGTTAATCATTTTCCCTTCTCCCTTTCCTGTCTACCTCAAAATAGTCTTTTCTCCTTTCCCCATTCACACAGAATTCAAGGTCCTGTTGTATGTCCCCTCACCACAGCCATTAGAGAATAAGTTTTCCCCTGGCCTGAAGTTGTCTGCATTTCCCACCCTTTTCATAGTTGCATTTTTGGTTCTAAGAACTACTGACTCAGTTTCTCATGCCCAGAATGACCTCCTTACTGCTGGTATATTTAGTAGGTTTTACACCTGTCAATCAGACAAGGAGACAGAAGTTGGCAGCCTCACTTTCAATCAGCAAGGCATCAGGTAACACTATTTCCTCTCTCCTCCTTTTCTGGCTGACAAATGCGGAGACTGCAGCTAGGAGACCCTCAAGGGTGAAATGGTGAAGTATACAATGCTACAGTGGAGCTCCCAATGAATGACATTAGGAGAGCATATGCAGACAGAAGGAAATATATTCTGTATAGTCCAAAACAAAATATAAAATATTCATGAAATATACAATCAAGCTCACATGGTATTAAAGGGCAATTTAGTTTTACACATCTCTTGTAATAAAATGCCATTAGCCTCTTTAGTTATTAATGTTTATTTACTAAGCATCAGTGGTATGCTGAAGACTGAACAAACATACAGGAAGTTAAGTTGCCTACTGTCCAATTGCAATCTAGCACACAGACACCACACTTCAAATCTATATGATCAATTTATCTTCCTTCAGCATATGTATGTCAATTGAAGCTGTGTGTGCTGAACAGTGAAGTCCTTCAAACTACACTGTTTTAATTGCTTTTTATAAATAGTTTTTGTATTTGTTAAATTAATGCCAAAAGATTCTGCTGCAGAGGTATGTAAGTAAGGAGGTATATGAAAAGGGAAGGGTGGATTTTGTGTGGCATTTTTTTAGGTGTGTGTGGTATTTTGTAAAGAGGCAATGCTGGAATGAATGTCCTTGGCTGTTTTGTATTGTATTTGGCTCATATTATTAACTGATGTTTACTTAGTTTCATAATTGTATTTCTATTAAAATGGCAATGTAAATAAAAGCCTGCTTTAGAGTACAACAGTGTAATATGCTGCCAATGTTCATTAGTACTAGGCTAAAAGATAAGAATGGACAAGTTGAGTTTGGGGATTGTAAGCCAGTGGCACGGTCCGTCCGAGACGTTGCAACCCTTCCTCAGGCCCAGGCTCCTAGGAAGGCCACAGCGCCTTCCTTTAGGGGAATAAGCAGTGCCTGTTCAAGAGTCTATAGCCTCTGGCCTTCCCACAGGTGGGGTGATTAATGCAGTCCGATGCCCCCAGCCCTCAGGCAGGGCGGGTAGGTGAGCAGTCCAATGCCCCCGGCTCCAGTCCAATGCCCAGGCTCCAAGGAAGGTCACGGCGCCTGCCTACAGGGATATTATGGCTAAACTTGGTGAAAGTCATCAGACTTCTAAAGGCCTGATCACACAAACTTTGATCTCATGAGGTGTCCTTACTCACACAAGTAGTTCAATTGATTTACTTGCATGAAGGGCCCTGCTTTAGCTTTGACATGCCCTAAAAATGATAAATTACAGTGTAAGATTCTTGGAAGTCAGCCAAAGACTTTGACCCATGTAAAAGAGTAGACCACAAAAAAATAATCCTATGTTGGGGTTCTTGCGCCCCTTCGTTAGGAATGTTAATGACCCAGTTTAAACAGTGAAGAGTGGGTCTAAACACCACAGTGATGGTTGCCTTGACAAAGTGTATAGTAATAACATCAACACATTTTGAAATCCTTATCTTTATTTTCAATGTCTACATGCACTTCCCATGGCTCTCAGAATACTTTTTCATTTGTTAAGTCATGACAATGTTTATGCTTCAGCCTGCAACAGCCTGCAACAATCTGGTCAATTGGCCATGTAGCCCAAACAGTGAAAAGTTTCTCTGCCACTGAGATGAAAATGACCAAAGAAACCTTGCAAAAGGACTGTTCCAGTTAGAGATCAATCTGAGTGATGCTCGATCTGCAAGATAGTTATATTCCTTTGGGATTTGCCATGTGATGATATCAGGATGCTAATATGTTGAGGGCCTATTGTGCTTTCAGATTTATGGGCACAACTCCTTTATGGGAATCACCTGTTTATCTAGGGGTAGAACTGGACCAAGGATTTTTTTTTCCATTCTCAAGAATACATCTCAGTACCTATATATTTAAAACAAACATGAAACACCCTTTCAAATTAGCACTGTGTTAACTGTATCAGCAGTGACATCAAGGAATGATTGGATAGGGAGATAGAACTTCTCTCTTCTCCCTAGAGGCAGTCCTCAAGGTAATAGTAGAACTTAGGCAGGTAAGAGTAATGACTCATATTTCTCCTAATAAAGTTATACCTGATCTAGACATACATAGAAGACTTATCTTTCCAGGGCTGGCTGCCTGGCTCCTTTCACAATCCAAAATCCAAAATTTAAACAAATGTTTTTCACCTCCTAGGAGGGGGGAGTTTGATGAGGGGTGTAAGTTAATGCACCAGTTTTCACATTTGAATACTCTGCGGTTTTATCCTGCCTTGGCCACAAGTGGAAATAAATTGGGAGCTGCTAGCTTTGTCTCCAATGGAAATGTGTCTACATCACTAAAACACAGTGCAGTTGGTTATGATTGGTAATCTCTGCTCAAGAGATCTAGAAGTGAAATATTAGAGTGCTTACAGGTCAGTGACATGGTTAGAGAAAGGGGTTGTGTTCAGTTCCTGACTACAACCTACTAGATGTGTGACCTTGAGCAAGTCATTTAACCTCTCTGTGCCTCAGTTTCCCCATGTGTAAAGTGAGGAAAATAATGATGACTCATGCTTGTAAAACACTTTGAGAACCAATAGATGAAATTGCTATATTAGTGCAATGTATTACTGCTATTTCATCATCATTTCATTCTATTTGTAATTAACCATTATTGCGTTTTATTGTAGACAACTGAGCAGTATTGCATGATTTGCCAAATTTGCACAGTATTTTTCTACACTATCCCTGACTAGTCTGTTATTAGGGTCCAATCCCACAAAGTGCTGAGCTCCTTAAGCACCCACTGATGTCAATGAGGGTTAAGGACATTCATCCTCTTATAGCACCAGGCTTCATGAGAAGTCAGTCTATTGTGCTGTCCATATAAACTTGATGCCCAATTTATGAGATGCAAAGAAACATATTAGGAATTGTACAAAACTCCACTCCTCCTCCTGCAATGATTAATCACATGTTTGCAAACCTAAATTTCACAGGACATTATTTTCTACGATAAAGAATTTGTAGCATTACTACATTCCCACACTATAAACAAAACCATTTCCTCAAGGAGAATTGCAATCTCATGCAAACTCCAGCTGTCCTAAATACCCATCTTTCCAAAAGCAACCCTTTGGCCCCTTTTTATTTTCATAATTATATGTATGTTGTCAAAAAGAAACAAGAATGTAGGAAAGGAAAAAAGTTTAAAATCAGCATCGAACACTGTGGGAATCTATAGGGGGAAAAGGAAAGAAAAGAAATAATGAATTTAATAACTCTCCTTTCCAACAATGTGAAAGTCTACAAAAAGTCCAGTCATGTAAGTACTAAATTTACTTATAGGTGCACCCATTGCCTGAAAACCTCTCTGCTGTACATTAAATAAAACAAACTTCTACATAAATATGTATTTTAAAAGACTATAAAAATCTCCATTCTCTGCTACTAAAATGGTTGAACAGCCAATGGGAGGCCTGACCAAAGAGATGCATTTTACATTGCACCTTACAGCTTGCCAACCTTGGGGTCTGGCAGCCCGCAAGAAGGAGCAATTTCCAGAGAGATGGATCCTCTGCTAAGAACACCCTTTTTTCCCATGGAAAAACCCCTAAAACAACTGAAATCAGGAAATTTCCATAAATGCTATAACATCATGAACCTAGAAAAATGGGTTCCCACTGCTATTAAGTATTCAGGCAGTGGTGAGCTTTCAACTGGCTGGGACCCTTCCCCCACCACCAAGGGCTTTACGGATCCTAAACAAAGCCTTGAACTGCAGTCAGAACCAGGGCAGAGCAAGGAAAATGGATATTATATGTTTATAGGGCCTGATCTAATGCCCATTGAAGTCAGTGGCAATCATTCCATTGATTTCAGTGGGCTTGGGATCAGATGCCAATGATGTGCTCCATTTAAGAAATGAGCCATGACATTAAGCACTAGGTGGAAATTTTGGGATACATTTCAAAATGAAGCACTTTAATCTGGCCCTTTAGTTTACAAAGCTGTAGGTTCATACATTCCAAGACCAAAAGGGACTATGATGATCATCTAGTCTGACCTCCTATATAACACGGGCCATACAACTTCCCCAAAAGAATTCTTAGAGCATAGCTTTTAGTCAACCATTCAGTATAATAGCCAGTAATGAAGAATCGACATGACCCTTTGGTAATTTGCTCCAGTGGTTAGAAACTGTTCTCACTGTTACAAATTTATGTCTTATTTCCAGTCTGAATTTGTCTAGCTTCAGCTTCCAGCCATTGGATTGTGTGATACGTTTGTCCACTAGATGAAAGACCCTGTTATTAAAAATGTGTTCCCCATGTACATACTTACAGTGATCTTTATCTTCATAACCTTATTTTTGTTAAGGTAAATAGATTATTGTTAAACTAAATAGAATAGGTCAATGTGATGAGAACCTAATAGAAGGAATGGTCACAGCCTCAGGAAAACCACAGATGGTAAAAAACCATCAATGTTATGAAAAACAGCAATGGAGTCAATATTATTTCAAGTGTGTGGACAGTATTGGCAGCACAGATCAGGCACATGCCTCCACGGGAAGACAGAATGCATAATCGTAGCTCTGGTCCATACTGCTAGGGGTTTCCCTCTGCTTATCAGCATCTCTGCCATTTTCCCTGGTTTAAATTAGTTTAATCATCTCCATCTCTCCACTTCCATAAGAAATGGGGGGAAAAGAAAGATGATAGCATCTGGGCTGCATGAGAAGCAGATCAGTTGTAGATCTAAATGCCATGCAAACATCTGACTGTTCCTCACATACCTTGCACAGGAGGAGTGAGCACTCTGCATATAAGACCCCTTACGGACAGGGCCAAGTTAACCAAAAGGGACATGATGACTGGGCATATGGTACAGCAAATGTGAAGGGTGGAACACTAGTGTTTGAATGATTGTGAAGCTTTCCATTTCTGTTCACTTTGTTTAATTCAGGGACAAAGGGGAAGAGTAAAATCAGTGATAGCAGGGAACTTCCTGAAGATGTTCAGGGTGAGATATTTTGGAAGATGTTGTTGCAGGCAGAGAGAGAGAGGAGTGGTAGGTCATAATGGGGTGGAGTGGTAGATGTGGAGGGGACTGAGAAGAAGAGTAAGGTGTGGAAGTAGCAGCAGCTTGTGAAGTTGGGGAGGCAGGGAGACTAATAAGCATCTAGTCAGCTGACTGATTTATCAGCTGGCCACAGTAAGAAGCTGCAGCTATATCCCAGCCATGTCCATCAGAAGAGAATGGTATACCAGCTGCTGAGGGGTGGGAAAATGAAGAGCTGAAGGAGAGGAGGAGAAACAAGTTTGGGGGAGGAACTGCAGATCCATCCAAAGATAGAAGGGGTGAGTTTGGCTCAGTGTTTTTCAATTTTCATGGAACTCTCATTTGCTTCATTTTAGGATTCATTCTCCATTACTGGGGGGTTGGAGGGATTGAAATAGGGTCACACTCCTTCCATATATTAATAACTAAGTGGGAAAAAAACCCTGTTGGTCTATATAGTACATGGATCCTATCAAACTCTCTTCTTCTCTTGCTCATCCTCATTTCATAAAGCCAGAGGCCCTCTGAAGAGAAATAATGTCTCAGTTAGAACTGTTTGTAATTTTCAATAGCAAAGCTTTGCGCCTTCTGTTGATTATTAATAGCTGCCATGAGTTTTAGCTAAAGTAAGCATGCCAGCTATAATGGAATGAATAGTAAACAGAAAGCATTCAGCTGCAATAAAACATGCTAGTAAGAAACGTACAGATCTCAGTGAAGAAATTATTCTCTTGCTTTTCATATGTGTATCCCCAAATTTGTGATTTCACAAAACATCTGAATTAAATATAAAATTCCTGTTGTTAAAGTTGGTGTTCCCTGAGTAATTCCTTAGTGCACACAACACACCTGCTTGCTTCCTAAAAGAAACAAAGAAAAATACCCTTTTAAACTAATCACACAATTTATCTTCCAAACTAGGAAGAAGGATTGTTACTGTTATTTCTATTCTTAAATACTTGTGAGACACGGATCCTCAAAAGCACTTAGGTTCTCGTCTGCCGTTTTAGGTGCCACTGACATTTCCAAAGCTGCAGCTCAGCTGCTGCCTAACCGTGAAGGGGCCTAAGTCCCCTAGGCACTTGGGTTTCCACCAGTCAGCATTCCAAAGCTGCCTAAGCACTGATGCTATGCCACAGCTAATGAACAGCTTGGAGCTCTAGCTCAATTCAAAGCCCTGAAGGCCCCAAAGCCAGTTTTCTCAACTAGGTGGAGGGGAACACCTGTCTTGAAAGCAAAGCCTAACTGTAGGTGCGCTCAGAGCATGCTGATCACCTTCTGTCTGCCAGCTACTGCATCAGGCGGGGTGGGAGCAGGCCAATAATAGATGGAGGGGCAGCATGGCACCCATACTCACACAAGAGACATATGGTGACATATGGGGAAAATGTATGGTGAGCGTGAAAAAGCTACTTAGCATGAGCAAGAGACAGATAGTTTCAGCTGCTAGGGCATGAGCTACCTAAGGAGATAACCTGGTTTAGGTGCCTAATTCCAGGAGACGGTTCATAGTAGTGAAAGGCACCTACTTCTGGCTTTTCAGCCAGTCAGATTGGGTCAGCCACTTAAGTGCCTAAGTCCCTCCCTTCTCCCCCCACTCTTCCTGCCCCTCTCCTCAGCATTTCACTCCTAGCTAGGTTAGGTCATAGAATCATAGAAGAAGATATTTCCCTGTTCAGGCTTGGCTTCTGAAAATCCTCTTCTTAGGCACTTTACTCTCCCCAGGCATTGTATGGGGAGTCTGGGTGCCTAACTCGAGGCTGAAAATTCCACTGAGTAACAGGCTACTTAGGGTATGTCTACACTGCAATGTAAGCCTAGGCTCAGACTCTGGCTGCCCCCTTCCCCCATGTGGAGTTCAGAAGGCGACCGAGAAATGCAAACGGTAAAGAACAGCTTTAAAGTCTATTTTTACTGACAGGCACAGATTTTTTCTAGGATCATTTCTGTTTTTTAATAACAACAAGTGTACATTGCTATGCCTGTAAGTATGGCACCCTGTAACCAGTCAATGGTCTACTCATCGGAGAGTCTCCCACAGGAGTAGGGACCCAAACTCTGGGAAGTTCCGGCCTATGAGGGCTGGGTAGGGAAGTTTCGGGACGACACTGACCATTACTCTCGTGGTCTGCCCCTGAATCCCAATCTGGACCGGAGTGGATGGGTACAAATTGAGCGCACCATGCACACACGTTATTCCAGTGCATTTGGCCGAGGACAGCTGGTCCTGGCCCACCAGTTTCCCTGAGACCAGAGCTTCCGCCACTATATCATAATAGGCCTTCTGGTCCTCTCCCCCTAGGAAAGGGGCAAGGACACTGGCCCACTGATCTCAGGGCCAGGCCTCCCACAGGGCTGTTCTCTCAATGGCCAGAAGATATGCCTCTATATCATCTACCCACATCATTTTCTGCAGGTAGTTGCTGGCTCATATGGCCCACACCCCGTCTTGGCTGCCACCTCGCTCCATCAGGACTTTCAACTGGCCTACCACCTCCTGGAGTAGGGCCCGGTCCTGGGCAGCCTGGCTCCTCAGCAGGTGGTTGGTCTCCTGCTGTAATCGTACAGCCTCCTGCTGGGCCGCCGCCTGGACCCGGGTAGATTCCTGCTGGGCAGCTGTGGCTTGTACCAGGGCTTTCACCACATCCTCCATCTTGGTAGTGGGATGTGTTAGAACCACCCTGGTTTAAACACACTGCACAATAGAATCCCACTCCTGACATCATATGTGGCAGACAGTCAACTTCACTCTAGTGGGTCTCACGCTTCTGCCCCTTGTAGTGGGCCAGGGAGTCACCAGTTACCCCATCTCCCCAGGGAGGTACATTGGTGTGGCTCCCTCCTGCCAGCTGGGGCCAAGAGGTTTCTCCTTGCCTGATCCTCTGGATGCAGAGAAACCCCATCTCCTAGCCCAGGAAACATTTCTTATTCAGCTGCCACAAACCTTCTGGCGGCGGCTGCTGCTTCATCCTCCTTTGCTCCCCCCTCACTCACCATTTTCCCTTTTGGGAAGGCAGGGTTTAAGTATACCTGGAGTAGCCCTTCATTGGGTCCAGGTGTCTCTAATTGCCCTGCAGCAATCTCTCCTCTGCTTGCAGGAAAAAGGGCTTTTGGCATTCTTGGGCTCACACCCCGGCCTTGGTATACCCTTTTGTGGCCATCTGGCCTGACTTTACCACACTACATACACGGCATGTTTCCCTCTGGCAGCTTGGAATAACATCTCCCTTTGCACCACAAGATCTGTCATGTCCTCCAAAATGTGGAAGGCCTGAAATGATAGGAAAAGCTTTTGTAACCTGGCCACTGACTGCTGCACCCCCACTTTCAACCCAACCCAAGTAGTTCTTCAATTTATAGGAAGCAAAAACCTACTTTGAATTTTCAAATTGCCATTTTCTCTGCACTTCTTTCACTATGATTAATGAGGCTGTGTCCAGGGAGCTTCTGTGGACTGAAGCATCCCTCTCATAACATTGTTACCAGAAGATTTTAGGGAAGCCAATTTGATATTACTGAGAGAATTTTGGAGTACAGGATTACCCCTAAAAACTACTGGGATGGTAGTTCGCTCTATTGGAATTTCCAGGGAGACAATCTTCCCTCGAAAGGACACAGATACAGACCTCCGATCAAGACAGATCACATAAGCTGATACGCTGAAAACGGATACCAAGTTTATGTAGAAGTGAATGGTTACATTAAATAGAAAGAGATAGAAATCAAACATGACTTGTAACCATATAATAATATATACAACTATTAGAAGATATACGTTACAGAAAATAATATTTAGACTACTAGAACATATATGGCATAAGAAAGACTTATAATTTATAACACTATAATACTTAGCACTATTAACCTAACAACACATTAATTAATAACACTCTGTACATATACTGTTATTAGAAATCCTTAACAATCTATCATCCAGCAAGCGTTAGCCAGGCAGTTGCTGGATGGGTAGAGAGGGAGACTCTAACTCAGACCACAAGCATCTAACTTTATTGACATGCAGACTCAGGTGACCTTTTACTTACACAACCTCTGTTCATCAGGGAAAGTCCTTCTGCTCTGTCCAAAAATTGCTAAGAGAGTTACCTCAGGCTCAGACACAGAACAGGGACTCAGTTAGCCTGGCTGTCTGTAAGCCCAGAGGTACCCGTGCAGCTTCCTAACAGAAGGATTACCTTGGCTTGGACACAGAGCAGGGACTCAGTTAGCCCGGTTGTCTACAGCCTAAGGTGCACCTTTTCTTCAGTGATGCTCACCATTGTTCAGATGTTTTTGGGATGTCACAAAGGGCTTGTCATGGAGCTCCTTTCTTTGCCACAGGTTTTTTCCAGATCTTTTCTTCCAAGTGATTTCAGCTCTTCTTCTTTAGGTGGTCAGCTCTCTACAAAGTTTAGCCTGCTGACTGTGGGCTTTATATACAATTTGGTCACCCAAACTCAGCCAATTAGCGTGAAAGCCACCTAATATGCAAATTAGGCCATGCCAGCCATGTTAATTAGGTTGTGATGTAAAAATACTCCAAGCCAATCAATTACGTAATATGCTAATGAGTCTGGGCTTTTATGTTAATTAGCCTCACCTTCTACGCTAATGAGAAGGGCGGGGCAGGGATTTATGTCCCAGGGAAGGGGGGGTTACGTTAGGAGTGAGAACATCAAAATGGCTAGGGGAGGGGCTGGAGTGAGGAGGAGGGAATCCCCCTTTCAACTGCCATTCTCAACTGTCACTTGCTGCATCTTTCTTATTACTAATCGTTACCTAAGAATCCCATTACTAAAACTAATCACCATTCTAAATGTTATAAAATGTCCTGATACTGACACCACTCTTTTCAATTGCCAAATATTCAGTCCATCAATCTCAGAATTGTTTTTAAACCCTTTTTGAGGCTTTTCTGCAAGCCTTTATTTCAACATTCTTTTTTGGCCATTTAGACAGCTAAAGCAAAAATCTCTCTACAACATATTGAAGTTCAGTTTTGAAAAGTAACATTTTATGTTCCTGAAATTTCACAAGAATTTTTTCTGTGCTGGTGCACTAGGGAATTTGAGACAATAACCCTCTGTGTCTTGTCCTATTTCAGGCCTCTCAACCTCTACAGGTTGCTGTACCTCCACAGCTCACCCACAGCCTGTGCCAGAAAACTCCATGGCTGGGTGACCCATGTAATCAGGCCTCAGGAGCAGCTGGGCAGGGCAACTTAGCCCCATACAGTCCTCCATCTCAAATCCCTCCCCTGTGGATGCCTCCACCACCTTCCTCTCGTCCTGTGTATACTAAATGGAGATAGGAGGATGGGGGGCCAGGGGACATACAAGGGTAGGGGGTTTCCATCTTGTACATGGTTTCACTGTTTGCACTTGTTCATGCACCTTTTTTGTTTTAGTTTGTTTTTGTTTTAGAAATGTTCTGTTATTACTGGTGTTTTGGTGTCGTGGTAACTGGCCTGCCTGGCAATGGGTGACTGCTGTACTTTTTCTAACACATGTTAATAAATAAAGCTTTTTATGTCACCAAGAAAGTTTATTGCCATCACCACATCTCATCATACAGTGTCTATTTGAAATAATAAAGGTAAACACGTGATCAGGGACAATTAGAAATTAGTAAGCAAACAATATCTTCAACACAGTCATGTACTTCAAGCCATACTTTGCTCACTTCCTTATATGACTCCATACTGTAAATCACCTCCACTCCCTATTTCATAAGCGGTCATGTCATTCATAAATACATTTCATGGCAATCAAGTCCCCCCCACCCCCCAGCACTGATTTCCTCCCCCTCCAAGCAATTAACCCCAGCCTTCCCCCCCCCCCACCCACCACAAGCACATTCATAGAGGAACTATTCCCCTTCTTCCATTGAGCCATGCACATCCATAATGTGGGAGCACAAAACATCCCTGACTTCTCTTACCTGGGTGCACCAGCACCAGCAGTGGTAGGTGCACTTTCTGACTGAGTGTACCTATTCAGTAGCCCCTCGCTGTTACAGGTCAGGGTCCATTCAGAGGGAAATGGCTCACCTTTGGTTTCACAATGATTGTGAAGAGCACAGCAAGCCACAGTAATGCAGTCAGCATTGATGACATTGGCATCCAAACAAATCTGTAGACATCTCCAATGGGATTTCAATCTGCCAAAAGCACATTCAACAACCATTCTACACCCGCAGAGAGGGTAATTAAACTGTCTTTTGCCAGAGCCTCTAAAATTAGGATATGGTTTCATAAGCCAAGGCATACTGCGGGTCTCCTAGAATAATGATGGAGATAGTAACTCCATTTATGACAATGTTATTTAGTGGGAATAGTGTCCCAGCCTACTCATGAATGTAGATTCCTGATTGACAAAAAACCCTGGTACCATGAACTTTCCCAGTGCAGCCCATGTTGACATTCATAAAGCAATCTTTGTGGTCTATGTGGGCCTGCACAACAATGAAATAGTACCCTTTTCAGGCTATATATTCACATGCTCCTTGAGGAAGACAAACTATGGACTATGGAGTCCCGTCAGTGGCCCCGGTGCAATTTGGAAACCTCATTCTCTCAAAGCCAGCAATTATATCAGAAATATCTATTACATCTACCACCTTGGGGTAAACCAAACGCCTGATTGCCTCAGAAACCTCCGCCACCACTTTACCCACAGTCAACTTTCCAATACCAAACTGGTGGCACTGGACCTATGGCAGTCTGGTGTAGCCAGATAACCGTATGGTTAAGCAAGATAAGCCAGATGGGTACCCAGAAGTCACCTACTACAGGATAGACCCAACAAGGAAAACAACAGAACGCCACTGGCCTTCACATACAGCCCCCAGCTAAAACCTCTCCAACACATCATTAAGGATCTACAGCCTATCCTGGAAGACAATCCCTCACTCTCACAAATCTTGGGAGACAGGCCAGTCCTTGCTTATAGACAGCCCCCGCAACCTGAAGCAAATACTCACCAGCAACTGCACACCATACAACAGAAACACTAACCCAGGAACGTATCCTTGTAACGAACTCCGCTGCCAACTCTGCCCTCATAGCTACTCAAGTGACACCATCATAGGTCCTAACCACATCAGCCACACCATCAGGAGCTCATTCACCTGCACATCTACTAATGTGATATATGCCATCATGTGCCAGCAATGCCCCTCTGCCATGTACATTGGCCAAAGCAGACTGTTTGTATGCAAAAAGAATAAATGGACACAATTAAGACATCAAGAATGGTACCATTCAAAAACCAGTAGGAAAGCATTTCAATCTCCCTGGACACTCAGTAACAGACTTGAAAGTTGCCGTACTTCAACAAAAAAACTTCAAAAACAAATTTCAGCGTGAAACTACAGAGATAGAACTCTTATGCAAACTTGACACTGTCAGACTGAATAGGTCTGAATAGAGACTGGGAGTGGCTAGTCCACTACAAAAAATAACGTTCCCTCTTTTGGCATTCACACCTTCTCATCAACTGTTGTGAATGGGACTCATCCACCCTGATTGAATTACCTTGTTAACACTTGCCCTCCTCACTGTGATGTAACCCACCCATCCTTGCATGTGTATATATGCCTACCTAACTATAGTTTCCACTTTATGCATCTGACGAAGTGGGTTTCTGCCCATGAAAGCTTATGCCCAAATAACTGTGTTAGTCTTTAAGGTGCCACAGAACTCTTGTTGTTCAGATAACCATAGCAACCAGCATCTGGACTGGCAAGGGTGGCTTCATGCATGTGTCATTATGCTGTAAGGTTGGTGCAAGCTGCTCACAGAAATATAGCTTTATTCACAAGAAAATTCTGGACCCAGTTCTGGTCATGATGATGTGATCCCACCAGTCTATGCTTGTGGCCCTGTCCCAGAAGCACCAGTCTATGTAGGGGGCATCAGCAGCTATATGGAGTATCATGAGCAGTATCAGCCAGTTTGAATCTGCCTGGGTTCTCTTCCTTCTCTGCTTTCTCCTGCTCCATCATAAATTCTGACAGGTGTTTTTGGTGGGTCAGAAAACACCACTAACATGTCCACCAGTACCTCATGGAAGCTCTGCCCAGTTCCTGATAAGTATGATGTGAAAGTGCAAGCAAGTTTTTAAAAGATGCCTCCTTTATGTAGGCTGTAGTGGTGGGCTGTTCAGACTTCCTCTAACAGGCAGGGTGGACAGTAAAGTTTTCTCACAGTGCACCATGGTCAAAGAGCTAGAATGGCCACATTTTGGGAGGTTGTTTGGGAGTCTGGACTATGGCTGGTTTGACTCAGGGCTGTGTGCTACAGTGTGGCTACCAGAGTCCCAAGTTAGAAAATTCTTAATGTAGGGTTAACAATCAGTGTAGACATTCAAGGCCTAGGGTCTTTAACCCAGGGTCAGCTGATTCAAATCCTGCTAACCTTGCAGTGTAACTGTACCTTTAAGGGTTAGGCTGAGTGAAGATAATGATTAAGAACCTTTACGGATCTGGGCCTGAGTACTATGGTGACTGGGGCCATATATATACCTGGAGATATAGTTTTTCATAAACAGAAGCATGAGGAACATATTAGCATCTTACATGATCCTAAAATTACTCAAAATTGAATATAACTAAGTTTTACACTGACAATTTTTGGCATCACAGCCTTTTTGGTAAGTTGTTATGTTGTCAAGAAGCTGAGCTTAATGTGTTTTTCAGAGATTCACAAAGAAGAGCTCTGTGTAGTTTGAAAACTTGTCTTTTTCACTGAAAGAAGTTGGTTCAATAAAAGATATTACCTCACTCAGCTTGTCTCTGTATAGATCCATTAATTTCATTATACTTTACATTGTTTACATGCCCTAGTGAACTTTTCAATTAGAAATACCTGTACTTCAAATTCTGAAATAACAGGATTAAGGAAATAGTATGCGCAAAGGGCAAAGCCTTCAGAATAAAAGTCCATTTCGATTATAGTTTGACTGACATTCAAAAATGTAAAAATTCTAATGGCACAATTCATTTTAGTGGAATTCTTGTTATCAAGCAGTCTAAACTTTGTGATTTGTCAGTGGCAGCTAACATGGAGTGGCCAAATTATCTCACAGTAAATGGAACCTCTCCTTATCCTTTCTGGTTGATAAACAGTTTTGAAAGCCTTTTTATCCACTGTAACTCTAAAGAAAATTTTGCACTAGTGATACTGAGATTGAAAATCTGAATCTGAAAGGACGTTTTTACAGCTTCAGCATATTTGAAGATGTTGTATTCATACACTGCACTTAGAATGGGATATTATTTATTTGGGAAAAAACCCTGTCATTTTCTTACTTAAATGTATACCTAAACTTTAGAAATTTACTATGTTTTTAAAGGCTAATAAAATGTGGAGCCTCTGACTTGCTCTTTTATCAAAAAGGCAAATATGTGCTAAGATTCAGACAGAAGATAAGTGGTGGCCACCACTTCTGTTAAGTTTTTACATTTTAACATTCCTCATTGGTATTATATTCTGTAAGATATTTTTTTCCTCAAGAGATGAGTTCCAGACATCAACATGTAGCATATTGAACAATTATTAAAGGGATAGCTGCTGTTCCCACTGAAGTAAAAGATAGTTTTGACTTCAATAGGAGAAGGATACAATGCAGAGTGAGGGATATTGACAGATAGAAGTACTAATGTTAATAATTATGGCCCTGATTCAGAAAATCTCATAAGCACATTAAAGTCCATCTCTAGTTAAAAATCTATATAAGCATGTGCTTACGTGGAACCTAAGCTTAAAGTTTGGCATATGCTTAAATGCGTTGCTGAATTGGGACTGACAGAAACTAGCACTAAATAGAAAAGTGTTTGTCTTTCTAAAGCACATAAATAAAAATGGGAAAGTTTCAAATAGGTAAAAAAAAATTAAAAGAAAAAGAAATATATTAAAATTGAGAATAGGAAACAGTTAACCTATTTTCAATTTTGTTTAAATGGTTACAAAGAAAAAACACTTGAAAATAGGAAGTGTAAAATGAATTAAATCAATGGAAAAGGACTACATACAAACTGACTGTCAAAAAACATGAGCATAAAAGGCAAAGGCTAATAAATATAAATGGACAAAATGAGCAAAAAAGAAAAATGGAAAAGAAGACTGAAAAGGGGCTAACAAGCAATTAATGTGTTGCATCCTATTTCCTTTATGGGACCAGCTCAGATGAGGTGCTAAGTGCCCTCCCTTCTCATTAATTTCTGTTGATCACTTACTGTGAATGGGACCCTGACCAAAGTCAGTCTGAGCACTCAGCATGGTAAGTTTTAAGTGTTTATATGATCAGGCCCTATAAGCATTACAGCAAGCAGAAAGAGTAAATAGACATGTACATCAGTCTGATTTTCATAGGTGCCATGTTTCCACAATTCCAGTAGAAGTTCAGGGAAGTTCTCAGATGCTTAGCACTGCTAAAAATTGAGTGTGAAATCCTGAACCCACTGAATTCAATGAGAATTTTGCCATTGAGTTCAGTGGGGTCAGATTTCACTTTCATTTGTCTCAGGTTTGTGTGCTTGACTCAGATCTGTGTGCTACAGCAGCGGTTCTCAACCGGTGGTACCGGAAGGCTGGGTGGTACGGGCGCTGCTGAATCCGCCGCCGCAAGGGCCCTCTCACCCGCTCGAAACCGTGCCGCCGAAAATGGGGAAACGGCGGAAGGGTTTCGGCGGCGGGCATTGTTTCCGCCGCGAAACCCCGCTGCCCGTCTCTCCCTGCTGCCGCGAAACCCCGCCGCAAGTCCCTTCCCTTTTTTTTCCCCGAGTGGTACTCGGGTCGGGTACAGTCGGGTCAAGTGGTACTTGACCTGAGTGTACCTGGCCCGAGTGGTACTCGGGAAAAAAAGGTTGAGAACCGCTGTGCTACAGTGTTCAAGCCTAAGTTAGAAAATTCTTAACATAGGGTTAGCAATCAGTGTAGATACTCAAGGCCTGGGTCATTTGTCTAGAAAAGAACGTGCTTGTTTTTCTGTTCCTTTTCAGTGCACCATCTGTCAAAGTTGCATGAAATAAACCTACTTGATTTCCAGAAGGGCCTTTCAAAAGCAGGGCTAATGCCAAAATTGCATATGCAATTTGTTCATAAATCAACCAGGGTGTGATCATTCCAATTCCATTTGGCACATGTTGAGAGTAAGACTAGAACTTCTCTCTCCTTGGATCACTTAAGAAATTATATATACTCCTGATATAGCTAGCTCTGGAAATGTTTGGCAGGACTCCATTTCTTAAACTAAAACAAAAACAAACTTCCTTTGATTTCTCCCTAAGCTGGCACACTTTACAGCAAACAGGCCATACACTCTACAGCAATGGGTCAAAGGACAACTGGAGATGTACCTACACTGGCTTGCTGAGCCCTCCCAACTGCGTGTGCGTACTCCAAATAGTTAATTTTCCCATACACAAGGTCCAGGATCTACATGACACATTAGACTTAAATTATGCCACAAAGTCACCCCTCTTCCGCCTGCATAATCACCATCTATTTAGGAAGCATTGCTGTGCTGAATTCTGGTGTTCACTGGTTACATAGTCCTGCAATCATTTTCATTGAAAAAATTTAAAAACATGCATCCCACAGTGAAATTATATAACTGCTGCATATTATTTAATTGCACTGTAGAGAAGCTGTGCAGAAAAGGGAGGCAGCTAGCATGCAGAGCTCTCTAGCACTCTGGACTGGATCCACATCTTGTAGCAGACTTCTACCACTTCCACACCACCACTGTATTCAGTCTATTGTGTCCCTCTCCTACGGAGAGAGAGGCAGGCAAGGCAGGTCATTCTTTCTTGCTGTTGTCTTGAACCACAAAAGATCTCTCTCTCTCAGCCTCATACTTTGTCCTTTCAAGGGTATCATCCTGGAAATGGGTTCAGGAAAGCCACTAACCACCACTTGTGAAAGAAACAGAGTAACATACAGAAATGGAAGACAGGCTAAATGGCATTTGGACATGCTGAGGAGCTGGATGGTGGCTGGAAAGTGACCAAGTCTATGATAATACCAAGTTCTCATAAAGCACTTTTCATCAGTAGACCTCAAAGCATTTCACAGCTAGTCAGTATCGCTATTCCTGTTTCAGAGCTGGGGAAACTGAGGCACAGAGCAGTGAAGTCACTTGCCCAAGGCAACTCAGCCTAGGACACAGGGTTCCCAAATCCCAGCCCAGTGCTCTACCCACTAGTTCACATTGCTTCCCCTCAGCACATGCACACACACACCAAAAGATTTATGGGGAAATCTTGGCAAGTAGGTAAATGATGTGGCCCTTTGCTTTTTACACAGGGCCCTGCCCATATGTATTCCAGGCACTGAGATGCCTCCACAGTTATATTGTTCAAAGGCAGGATTTCAGGAATACATTCATAGTAGGGATGTAAAAGTTTTACCGTTTAACCACTAAATGGTAATCAGCTGTTTAAACATTTTAAATTACTGTTTAAACTGAGGGGGAGGGGAGCGGCAGCTGGACTCGGCTGGGCAGCTCTTGCTCATGGGGAGGCGCAGAGCCCAGCGCAGCATGTGGGAGGTAGCCGCAGCTGGGGTCGGCTCTGCACAGCGAGCGGGAAGGCGCAGAGCCCAGCACTGAGGGGGAGAGCCACAGCTGGGCTCAGCTCAGCTCCCCGCAAATGAGAGCTGACCAGCTACAGCTCTGCATGCACGGCGGCGGGGAGCTGCAGCTAGGCAACTCTCACGTTGCAGTGAGGAGCCGAGCCTAGCACGGCTCCCCCCCACACGTTAAACCGTTTAAACGTTCTATTTTTAGAACGTTTAAACGGGTTTTTAATTAAACTAATTTTTTCATCCCTAATTCATAGCTTCCTACTTGCCAGTGAGATACTTAGTCCACAGGAGGGATAAAATGGGAAGGAAATTGTGGGCAGTTTTAGGGCTGCTTCTTAGATGTAGAAAGGGAAAATATGACTGTGCTTATGTTGACTCCCTTTGTCTCGTTTAGTTGTATACAATTGCTCTTTTAGGAGAAAGGATGTATTTATATTTATTTGGTGTGATGCCTAATACAGGTTTCATCACAACCTTCCTTGCATGGGTGGGACTAATAGATAATGCAAAAGTAGGGACTCTACATAGTTGGGGTTGGTCCTGCTTTGAGCCTAGGGTTGGACTAGATGACCTCCTGAGATCCCTTCCAACCCTAATATTCTATGATTTTATGATTCTATACCTTTTAAATTGAAATGAAAAAGCTGTGTCAATCATGCCGCCATGAACATCCGCTAGAACTTTTCTACAGTGTAGCAATCCCCACTTGTGTGGCTAGAGTTAAGTCTCTCTGTGTTTGCATTAGGAACCCTTTTTTTTTTTTTCAGGAGTTGGTAAATTAGACCCCAGGATCTGATCCAGTCAGAAAATTGGCCTCCAATTTCTTTGCTCAGGAGAGAATTATTTTTGCTAAATTTGACAAAAATAGGTTTGATCATTTGTAAGTCACATTGCAGGAATGCAGGAAATAAATAACATAAAAGGGAGACAGTAGTCTCAGCTGTTTACACTGTTCTAACTTAAATGACATCATTTTTATAAAATGTCGTTTTTGCAGGCATTGAGCCTGGTCCTGTGTCCTTTTGCACCCAAAATTCCTCTGGATTTCAATGTGTCTGAGGAATGTAGGATTGGGCCCAAGGTAAACAAAGAGCCATGTGATATAATGAAGTGACAGAAGTTTAGAAAAGCACTAGTGAGCCTGTATATGAGAGATTTTGCAACAAATATTCCTGAAGGTATAAATATTGTGCCCACCACCCATTAGTGCAGAGGGCTCACATGGCAATGGAACCACTGGGACCAGCATTCTGGGCATCTGAGCAGTGAGTGCAGAGCACCAGCAACTTGGGATGTAGGCGTCCATGGGGCTGTATTGTTACCTTGTTCTCGGTGTGCTAGACGCAGAGCTGTGGGAAAAGAGACAGTGGCACCTGCCTCCAATCATTTCCCCTTTCACAGGGGCTAATGCAACCCTAAGACTGCAATTGCAGCCATGGAATGGATTCACTGATGCTCCACAATGTGTGGGAGTATTCTGCTCTTCCCAGTCCCTCCTGGATTCCCTCTGCACCACAGCCCAGCTACTTGGCAGTGCACTGGGAATGATATTTGGCTCTCAGAAGTTTCATTTGAGGGCGTGAGATTTCATAGGGATTCTGCTTGATTAAGGGCTGCAGGTTTTGGATGTTGGTGTTCAAGTTCATTCGTAGCTCTAACACAAAAGTCTCTAGTTTCCAAATCTTACTTTCAAATTCTCCTGAATGCACATAAACACAAAAGGTTGCTTCTGGGAACTGAGAAGTGTGACTTTTTAAACTTGTCCATCTACAGTGTAATGAGCATGACACTGAATTATTTAACAAGTACATTATATGCTTTTCAAAACTCTTTGGATAGAAAAATGCATGTGGCCAGATCCTTGCTCACACTAATTCCCCTTGGTGATGCTCTGATGGTGGCAGGGGATATTGAAGGTTCCTTAATAAGAGAGCTAAGGATTCCCCTAATGAGAGGGAATCCCAGATTGCCATAAAGCTAGCACAGCCAGCTCTTTGCCATCGTATCTCCCACCTACCCAGATTGGGACCATACAGAGGACATGGTCTGAGACTGCTGTAATTTGTGTTCAGGACCAAAACAGCCACCAGGACCAGGAGGATAGGAGGAGAGGCACACCTGATGATCTACCCTATAATATCCTAAATATCTACATATTACTGTGAGATCTTTGGCAAGTAATTTAACTTGCATGGGCCTCAATATAACTGATCTATAAAATGACATTATAACTATAACTATAAAATTGTAACAACAACTACACTATGCAAAGTTTAATTGCAGTTTCCAAAATGCATTGAGCTCTGCATATAAAAGGTCCTACAGAAATGCAAATGAATTTTATGATGCTAAACATCAGCTATAAAAACTAGACATTTTAAAATCAGCAGGTCTAGATAACTTGCATGCAAGAGTTTTTAAAGAGCTGGCCTTTTAATATTGATTTTCAATAATTCTAGGAACAGTCTGGATGTTCCAGAAGACTTAAAGAAAACTTGTGTTGTAACAATATTAAAAAAGGGTGAACAGAATGACCTGGATAGTTATAGGCCTGTCAGACTGACTGATTCTGGCCAAAATAATGGAATGGCTGAGACAGGACTGGATTAATGAAGAATTAAAGGAAGGTAATATAATTAATGTCAATCAATATAATTTTATGGAAAATAGACCCTGTCAAACTAACTTGATATCTTTTTTTATTACTAGTTTGATTGATAAAGGTAATGGGGTTGATGCAATATATGTAGACTTCCGTAAGGCATTTGACTTGGTGCCACATGACATTTTAATTAAAAAACTAATATGATACAAAATTAATATTGTACACATGAAATTAATTAAAAGTTGGCTACCTGATAGGTCTCAAAATGTAATTATAAATGGGGAATCATCATTGAGCAGATATATTTCTAAGTGGGATCCTACAAGAGGGATCAGATTGGTTCTCAGCCCTATGCTGTTTAACGTTTTTGTCAATGACCTGGAAGAAAACATAAAATCTTCACTGATAAAGTCTGCAGATGATACAGAGTTTGGAAGAGTGATCAATAATGAAGAGGACAGGCAACTGATACAAAATGATCTAGATATCTTCGTAAGCTGAGTGCAAGCAAACAATCTGTTTTAATATGGCCAAATATAAAAATTATACATTTAAAAACAAATAAAGTCGGCCATATTTACAGGATGAGGGACTCTATCCTGGGAAGCAGTGATTCTGAAAAAGATTGGAGGGTTATGTTTGATAATCAGCTGAACATGAGTTCCCAGTGCAGTTCTGTGGCCAAAAGGGCTAATAGTCCTTGAATGCATAAACAGGGGAACCTCAAGTAGGAATAAGAAGGTTATATAATTCCTGTATTTGGCACTGGTGCAACCACTAGTAGAATACTGTGTCCAGGAGTTTTGTCATTGATTTCAGTAGGGCCAGGTGTTTGCCCATAGAAAAGAGCCTATTATCTAAATAGACAATGACGGGCAAACAGGTATATAAATAACTTATCAATAGCATAGATCACATAAATAATGAATTCTCCCAGCTTTTCCCCTCCTAAAACAAGCTCACCCCACCATTGGACTTCGATAGCCATCTGCAAAAGGTGCCAATCTTCTACAGGAAAATCGTAAGGGAATGTCTACATCACAAAGTCAACTTAATTTAATTCAACATCCAGCCATTGCAGTGATTAAGTCAGTCGGTCGTGTCCACACCATGCTCATTGTGTCGGTGTAGTGTGTCCTCACTATCAGTGCTTGCATCAATACAGAGAGCAGTGCACCGTGGGTAGCTATCCAACAGTGCAACTAGCCGCAAGAGGTTTTGGGAAGGGCTTGCAAAGCCTCATGGGACAGAAAATTGCTGCAGGAGGGAATAGAAACATGGCTTTGACTTTCCGTGATGCATTTTCCTCCCTTCTTCCCTCTCTACCCTGATATCAAGGGTAAACAATCCATACTTTTTTGAGCCTTTTTTTAAAACCCTGGCTTAGCCGTGTGTACACCATAGCCCGAGAAGTATGGACCCCGCTCAGCTGTGCACTCTTGTGAGCATTACAAACACCTCACATCTTGTCCTGCAATATTTTCAGAGCTGAGACAGGAGCCACCATGTGGAACATTGTGATATTATCCAAGCAGCCCTGCTGCAAGTCATAGAATGAAACAATTCCCTGTTGCTGCTGGCAATTGTGCAGCAGCTGAACATAGTGGAGTGCCATTTCTGGTCCCAGGAAATAAGCACTGACTGGTGGGATCACATCATTATGCAGTTATGGGATGATGAACAGTGGCTGCAGAACCTTCCAAAGTGGAAGGCCACTTTCCAGGAACTTTGTGCAGAGCTTTCGCCAACCCTGAAATGCAGCAACACTACAATGAGAGCTGCTCTCACAGTGGAGAAGCAAATGGCAATTGTTCTTGGAAACTTGCAACACCAGACTGTTACCAGCCAGTGGGGAATCAATTTGGAGTTGGTAAATCCACCATGGGAGTTGTTATCCAATTGTGCAAAGCCATTAATTGACTTCTGCTAAGAAGGGTGGAGTCTCTGAGTAATGTGCAGGACATAGTGGATGGTTTTGCAGAGACGGGGTTCCCTAACTTCAGTAGGCGATGGATGGCACACATATCCCTATCTTGGCAAAAGACCACCTTGCCAAAGAGTACATAAACCAAAAGGGATACTTTTCAATTGTGTTGCAAGTGCTGCTGGATCACAGGGGCCGTTTCATGAACATCAACATTGGATGGTCAAAACACAGGTCTGTTCAGAAAGCTGCAAGAAGGGATTTTCTTTCCAGATGGCAAAATAACCATTCATGATGTTGAAATGCCAATAGTGATCTTGGGAAATCCAGCCTACCCCTTGCTCCCTTAGCTCATGAAGCTGTACAATGGACACCTGGACAGCAGTAAGGAGCAGTTCAACAATTGACTGAGCAAGTGCAGAATGGTGGTGGAATGTGCCTTTGGACATTTAAAGGGTCACTGGTGCAGTTTGCTTGCTAGATTAGAATTCAGTGAAAGCAATATCTCCATGGTTATCGCTGAATGCTGTGTATTCCATAATATCTGTGAGGCAAAGGGAGAGAAGTTTCCACAAAGTTGGGGTGTGGGGGTGGATAGACTATCTGCTAATTTTGAGCAGCCAGATACCAGGGCAATAAGAAGAGCCCAATGAGGACCACTGCATCTCCAGGACGTAAACCCATTTCAGCAATGAACCACAGTAATGTGCCCTGCTTATCTGCGTTATGCTTTCCCAGATTATCTCCTCCATTGCATCAGTTTCCCTGTACCACTCCTTCCCTCTACTGAACCCACATGCTTAGAATAAGTAAAGAGTATTTCATTCTCAAAATGCTGACTTTTATTGCACAAACATAAATAAACTGAAAGACCAGGAAAATGATTGAATGTTAGTCAAACAGTGTGATAAAATTGGGAGGGTAGAAATCAAGTGAGGTTGTCTGTGAAAGCACAGAAGTCTTACCCATCAGATGTCTTCGAATGGCTGGTGTTGAATAGAAGGGATACTGCACCTTCCTTACTCTCTGCTACCAGGAACGTTTGGGGGAGGGAGATTAGGAGTAGGTTGCTGTTTGCAGGCTGTTCCGCAGAGGCTGCAGAGGGAGTCTAGCCATAAGCTGTTTTTCTTGAAGCTCAGCCAGACATCTCAACATCTCAACCTTCATAATGCGCAGCATATCATCATGCCTGGCACACTCATCCTTCTGGGATGCTCTCCTGCTCTCCATGTCCAGTTTTTCAGACAATGAAATCCTCCAGACTCTTAGCTCCATGACAGCTGTCCCAGAGGCATTCATTATCTCGTTGAACATGTCATCACATGTTCTCTTTTCCGTCTTCTAATCCGCGAAAGCCTTCCAGTATGGAGGATGTGCTGAAGGCCATGCTTTCCACTGTAAGGCATGCACAGCACAAGGCAACCATTCTGGGTCTCGTACAAAGTTGCCATTTAAAAATTACTCCCCTTATTACACTCAAGTGTGAGATAGAACATAATCAGTCGTATCCCTAGCTATTTAATGAACTGGTTTGTTATTTCAGCCATGGTGTGTATGGTCCAGCAGCATGGGTGACAGACTTTGTTCTGTAACTTGTGGGAAACCTGTATCGGAACCTGTTTTGAGACCAGGGACCAGCATTATGTCTCCCAAAGTGTGATCTTTATTTATCCAGGGTGGCTCCGGGGATGAGGGGGGGTTGCAGCCATGAGAGACCACAGGAAACCTGTCCCTTCCCTTAACACTGCTGGTAATAGTCACCCTGGACCCTGGACCCTGGAGTCACCATGATCAGCTGCGCTGACGAGCTCTCCACGCTGATCAAACAGGAAATGGGAATTCAAAATTTTGGGGGGCTTTAACGGGGGATTGGCTGTTTCCTGTGTACCTTGCTGTTGTGCAATGAAGTTGAAAACAATCTCCAGCGAGGTCACAGCGGAGCATTGTGGGACACCTCCTGAAAGCCAGTTCAGTCGACTTACACAACGCTGCGTCAACACTGTCTCTCTGTTAACTGAGCAGCATTGAATTAAGTGCTACGCCTCTCACAGAGATGGAGTAATTAAGTCAATGGTACAAGTGAGTTAGGTCAGCAGAAGGGACCTGGTAGTGTAAATGCAAACATTATTAAGTCGACATAAAACAGCTTCCATCGACCTAAGTTTGTAGTGTAGACCAGGCCTCAGTCATGCGATATCTGCAATAACAATGGTATATGCAGTGCTGTAGCCATGTTGGTCCTGGGATATTAAAGAGACAAGGTAAGTTAGGTAATATTTTTTGTTGGACCAACTTCTGTTGGTGAGAAAGACAAGCTTTTAAGCTTATACAAAGCACTTCTTCAGATCTGGGAAACTGTCCCTTGAAATATGTGTAAAGTCCTTATGCTAAACAATCTTCAAATCCTGTATTTAGAAGTGAAACTTTGAGTTAGTTTCCCAGATCTAATGAAGAGCTCTTTGAAAGCTTGTCTCTCTCACCAACAGACGTTAGTCTAATAAAAATGTTACCTCACACACCTTGTCTCTCTAATAACACTGGGAGTTGAGGAAAAAATATAGCCCACCAGTTCTGTTTTAAGCTGTAAAATAAACCAGAAAATTCCTGGTTTAGGCAGTGATTTTGGTTTCAGCTTGTGTATTGAAACAACTGATATGCTCCTTTAGCAAGAAAGTCAGACCAATAGGTGATCTCACACACCACTCTAGCTGCAATACCATGTCACAACAGGTATGAAATAAGAAGAAGTTTGGAGTCTGCTTAGAAAGTGCTTGTTTTTTGCCATCTTTAAGACAAACCATTAACAATATTCAGTCTCACTTTTCTTGTGCACGTGTTTACAAAATACCACTCAACAGCTCTCTTCATCTTTGTCTTGTTTTACAAAGAGCTCACTATTTTTTAAGACTGAATTTTGAAAGCGTGACATAGAACAAACTTTTTAAAATGTAGGGCAAATGTATAAACAATGTTGATGAAATTTTCTATAAATATTTCATTTCTTGAATACATTTTTGTGTTCAAGAGAAGAAAAAAAGTATCTGAATTAACTGAAAGGGAGCTCATTCTTGCCAAGTGCTTTTAAAATTTCATAGAGGCAACAGCATTAACCTGAGATTAACATGTTTGGATTGTTCCAAAACCTCCTGTATGCACAGAGCTCTGCGTTTTTGTTTTTGTTTTTTTCTTATACAACTGTTTAACTAGGGATTGAAATAAAGTTATTTTTTATTCATGATAATGGAAGAACATCCATTTGTCTCTTAGGGATTAAGAAGCTCTATTATGAGTTGCAAAGTCAAAAGGGAAAAATATGGGAATCCAGTTTTAAACAGAACTGCAATTGAGTAAACAAAGTCAGTGAAGTTTTATGTTTAAGATAGTCCAGTAGTACTTTGCCTTTGAAGTTGCCAAAGAAAAGCTCTTGCACATATTATCAGTGATGTTCAGAGATCTGGGTGCATTGCACGCTAAGTGAAACAATTAATCATGTTCACTTTTCTGGTATTTTTTCCAGTGGATGCTATCTTTGATCAGCTGACTGGTATTTATAAATTGTCAGTGCTGGCAAAAATACCCTAACAATTATTATCCAGGAGCCTGCTCCATCATGGTATGTGGTGGGTGTCTTTGGAGGGGATCAGTCAACTAAAAATTAATGGAACTGTGCAAGTGTGGCTTATGTTTAGCGATCATTTGTGTTCTGTGTCAGAAGGAGTTCTCAAAAAGTTATTTCAGAGAGTAGGTGCACAATGACCGTAAATCAAACCATCAGAAAGATAAGTTAGGTAAACTAAACTGCAATAGTTTAGTGTTTGTTCATTGCTTTGTTATTGAAGTGGTGTTAGAGCAATTCTTTGCACTGAGACTGGACACAGCTTTCTTTCTGAGGAAACCTTAGACTGGGGACATTCAATGAAGGGCACAAACCATCTTATTCATAAGCAGATGAATAGGCTTGTCATTAACATGAGAAAAGATTGTTTGAAGCATTAAGTAGGCTGGAGAAGAGCCAGAAACTCAGGTCTTAGTGACCTCCAAACAATGGGAAGTAGCAATCTAGATACTTTTCTAGTCCCGTTATCATAGTATCTGAGTCCTTCCCAATCCCAAATGTATTTAGCCTTTCAACAGCCCTGTGATGTAAGGAAGTGCTATTATCCCTTTTTTTACAGATGGCAACTGTGGTCCAGAGAGACTTGCCTAAGGTCACACAGTAAATCTGTGGCAGACCAGTGAATTGACCTGAGGTATGCTGAGTTCCAGGACACTGTTCTAACCACTGGACCATCCTTCCCTTCCATATGGAGGAAATAAATGAACTTTATCAAATTCTTCAAGAAACAGACATAAATGGTTGTCATAAATCACCAAAAGAACGTTTTAGAAGCTTGCATGAGGTACTGAGAACTGAACCCTATTTCTTGGAATATAAGCAAAAGTGGGCCACTTAATTTTCAGTGATGAGACTCTCTATATGGAGGATCTTAGACGAGCACAGAACTCCAGTAGCTGAGCTTCAGGACAGGACACACAAGTAACATTGTTACTGGGGGAGAAACCAAATTCCAAAATGGGAAACATAAAGACAAAATCAGATTAATATTTTCTTTAAAAAAAAATTGTAAAATTGTAATGCAGCAACCTGGTTTCTGGCAGTCAGAAATTTCAGGTCACCCCAAGAATGGGGTTAATCCCTGATGGGGTAACCCCAAGAATGGAGTTAAGCCATTGATAGACCTATTCTGCATGAATTTATCTAGTTCTTCTTTTAACCCAGTTAATACTTTTGGCCATCTGAACATCCCATGGCAATGAGTTCCACAGATTAATTGTGCATTGTGTGAAAAAGTACTTCCTTTTACTTGTTTTAAACCTACTGCTATTAATTTAATTGGATGTCCCCTGGTTTTCATATTTTGGGAAAGGGTAAATAACCCTTCTTTATTCCCTTTTTCCACACCATTAATGATTTTATAGACCTCTCTCATATCCCCCATTAGTTTTATCTTTTCTAAGCTGAACAGTCCTAATCCTTTTAGTCTTTCCTCGTATATAAACTGTTCCATATCCTTGATCATCTTTGTTGCCCCTCTCTGAACCTTTTCCAGTTCCACTATATTCTTTTTGAGATGAGACAACTAGAACTAGACTCATTATTCAAGGGTGGGTGCACCATGGATTTACATAGTGGCATTATGATATTTTCTGTTCTATTTCTATTGCTTTCCTAATAGTTCCTAACATTGTTAATCTTGTTGACTGTTGCTGTGTATTACCCTGGGTTCTTCAATCCAGCAACCTCCTTCCACATTTGCCTTGGGTATTCTGCAGAGGGCTAAAAACAGCAAGCAGAATAATTGGTAGTCCATCTCAGTAATTGGAAGCGGCTTGGACACCTACCTGGTTGCTAAAATGCCCCTGTACACTGTGCATTTAGCTGAAGTTTTTCAGAGACCTGTCTATGATGCTTCCACAATCTCTTTCTTGAGTGGTACCAGCCAGTTTAGAACCCATCATTCTATATGCATAACTTGGATTTTTTCCACTGTACATTACTTTGCTATTTATCAACTATGAATTTCATCTGTCACTGTTGCCCAGTCACCTAGTTTGGTGAGATCTCTTTGCAGTAAGCTTTGGATTTGACTATATTGAATCATTTTGTATCATCTGCAAACTTTGCCACTTCACTGTTCACTCCTTTTCCAGAACGTTAACAAATATATTGAACTGCACAGCTCCTTGTGATATCCCACTGCTTACATCTCTGCAAACCTACCATTTACTTCTATGCTTTGTTTCCTATCCTTTACTGAGCTATGAGAGGACCTTCCCTGTTATTCCATGACTACTTAGGGTATGTCTACCCAGCAACTAGACACCTACAGCTGGCCTGTGCCAGATGATTTGGCTTGTTGGGCTCGGGGTTCAGAGCTATTTCATTGCTGTGCAATCATCTAGGCTTGGTCTGGAGCCCAGCTCTAGGATCCTGCGAGATGGGAGGGTCACAGAGTTTGGGTGCCAACTGAGCCCAGATGACTACACAGCAATGAAATAGTCCTGCAGCCTTGACCCCCATGAGCCGAGTCGGCTGGCACAGGCCAGCCATGGGTGTCTAGTTGCTGGATAGACATACACTTAGTTTACTTAAGAAACTTCGATAAAGGACCTTTCAAAGGCTTTCTAAAAATCCAAGTACGCTATATTGACTGGATCACCCTTATCCACATGTTTATCGACATCCTTAAAGAATTGTAACAGGTTAATTTTAAACACAAAATATACCACCCCCAAAAAACATCTCACTGAAAACCCAAGAGACAGCCTGGTCTACTGGATATTGCATTGGACTGAGACTCAGGAGAACTGGTTTCTATTGCTGGCTCTGCCACTTACCTGCTGTGTGACCTTGGGCAAGTCACTTCACCTTTCTGTGTCACCATTTCCTCTTTATCTGTTTCTCTATTAGGATAGCAAACTCTTCAGAGCAGTGACTCTCTCTTATTATGTGTCTGTCCAGTGCATAATAAAATGAGGCCCAGATTTCAGTTTGTATAAGTGAGATACAAATAATAATTATAGTTCTGATCATGCATTGTCCTCTGGAAATATATGTGGATCACCCCACTGCTTAATCCATTCTAGGTATTCCTACAAGCACAACAGATCCCAGCTTTGAACACACTAATTGTAATGGTCCCTGGCAGTCCTTCCCCATCAGTCTCAGAAGGAGGTCATGCCACCTCAGTATGTTGTGCCTGCAAATGTAATGCTCAGCAGGAGAATTAGCAATCTAAGGGCTCTGGCTTATTAGGCAGGACAGAGCAACAAACAGTCTTTTACTTGGCCTTCTGGCTCAGGCAGACAACATACAAACACAGACCTCTTGGCCTGAGGTGGGTCGGTGACCACCCCAGGGGTGAGGTTGGCCACAGGGGGTAGAGGGACCTGGGACCATCCGACTGCACCAGGTCCCAGCCCAAGGTCCTGACAGTGGCAGAGGGTTCCACCACTGGGTCAGTGGGGATCCCACCAAAACACATTCTCCTAGACTCTGGCAGCACAACCGGACTATTGTCTGGAGTCCTTGGGATACTTTCTACTACCCCTTCTAAGTGTACCTCCATCTCATGGGGTTCCTCAATCCCCCGGAGTACATGGCTAGTGGCAGTCCCAGTAATTCCTCTGGGTATCAGTCAGTCAGCAGTCCTGGAAACGTCTCTGTGTCCTAAGTGCTGTAGAGCTCAGTCTCAGGCACAGGGCTTGGCAGCGGGAGAGAGAAGCGTCTGCTTCCTTCTCCAGTTCTCACACAGCTAAGCTGTAGGGCCCACCTTTTAAGATTCCTGTCCTGCCCCTCTGCTCCCAGTGGGAGGGCATGGCTGGTTTGGCACCGCCCACAAAGGGGAGGGTTCAGTTACTCCCCGTCAGTCTCGGAGGAAGGCCGTGGCACCTCACTAAACTAACGTGTTCACTTATAGGCGAAGTGGCCTCCAAGAAAGGTATTCCTAATTTTAAAAAAACCTTGTCTCATGGTGTAAATATCCCATGTGTGTGTTGTTTCCAAAAGTTTTCCCCAGGTCCCTACATCTTTTTTATTTATGTATTTATTTATTTAACTGAAAAACATTTTTGGTGAAGGTCTTGTAGAGGCTAAAAATTCAGCACTCCATTACAGGTCTTAGGAACCTGTGCCATCCTGGCTGGGAGGATAAGAAGGCATGCTGCTTGAGTGTCTGCAAGGCCCAATGCCTCCATGGGCCTAGGTGGCACACCACTTACTACGCTTGTATGACAGGTGTAGCCTGTGGGGCCTCCAGTTTAACCATTCAGATGCTTCGATGTGAGCAGACATTCCCTCGGTTTTGCCTTGCCCAGAAATGCCTGTTCAGGCCACAATGTTAGGCACCAAATTATGCAGGACTAAATAGGTACTTGATGCTAATTGAGCTTCCCCATTCTCAAAGCCAGATTCCAGCTGACCTCTGCATAGAGGCGCTAGGGAGAGAAAACACCCCCTAACTCGACCTCTGGCAGTTCACCTGCACAAGAAAAGTTCCATGTAGTCTTCAACCTGCTGCAAGGGCATGTGACCATGAAAGTGAAACACAACTGGACACTGCTATTTTCATAGTCCTGGCTGAGCAGAGGGAAGGGGGAAACGAGACAAATAATGGTGAAAAGAAAAAGAGACTTTTATATTTTTATGATTAATAATTTAAGGTAGTTGTATGCATACAACTAAGGGAATATATTTATATATTTGTATAAATATACTTCTTACTTAAACATTAACACTTAGCACATACAATATTTGTTCAAAATACTATATGGCATAACCATAACTAACCCTGATAACAAAACTGTGAGGTAGGAATTGGAATATTACTGGGTCCATTTTACGGATGAGGAAACTGTTTAATTAAACTGATACAATAGGTTATGTTCTTCTCTTAATCACACTCGTTCAACCTCCCTGACTTCAATTTATTTTCATCAGGGTAATTAAGAACAGAATTTGACCAAAGAGATTAAATGACTTTCTCACAGCCACCCAGCAAATCATTGAGATTAGATCTCAGCATTACCTGGCTCTTAGCTCTGTTCAGCCCCAAAGGGAGTTCTCTTCATCTCTAAAATATGGTTTTTAACATAACAGTGACTCTCTAAAGTGTGGAGGATAAAAATAGATTGGATACTGAATAATCTTCACAATTCATGAGCTAGTATACATGAACACGGCTGCCTAATTGATTAATGATCTGGAGGATGGAGTGGATTGCACTCTCAGCAAGTTTGCAGATGACACGAAGCTAGGGGGAGTGGTAGATACTCTAGAGGGTAGCGATAGGATACAGAGTGACCTAGACAAATTGGAGGATTGGGTCAAAAGAAATCTGAGTTTCAGCAAGGACAAGTGAAGATTCTTACACTTGGAATGGAAGAATCCCATGCACAGCTACAGACTGGGGACTGACTGGCTAGGCAGCAGCTCTGCAGAAAAGGACCTGGAAGTTCGAAGTGGACAAGAAGCTGTATATGAGTCAACAGTGTGCCCTTATTGCCAAGAAGACTAATGGCATATTGGGCTGCATTAGTAGGAGCATTGCCAGCAGACTGAGGGAAGTGATTATTCCCCTCTATTCAGCACTGGTGAGACCACATTTGGAGTACTGTGTCCAGTTTTCAGCTCCTCACTACAAAATGGATGTGGACAAATGGGAGAGTCCAGAGGAGGGCAACAAAAATGATTATGGGGCTGGAGCATATGACTTATGAGGGGAGGCTAAGGGAACTAAGTTTGTTTAGTCTACACAAATGAAGAATGAGGGGGGTTTTGATAGCCGTCTATAACTACCGGAAAGGGCATTCTAGAGAGGATGGACCTAGGCTGTTCTCAGCAGTGGCAGATGGCAGAACAAGGAGCAGTGGTCTCAAGTTGCAGTGGGAGATGTCTAGGTTTTTAAGGCCCAGCTTGACAAAGCCCTGGTTGGGATGATTTAGTTGGGGTGTTCCTGCTTTGAGCAGGGGATTGGACTAGTTGATCTTCTGAAGTTCTTTCCTACTCTTCCAACTCTACTATTCTATGATTCTAAGTAGCAACAGTATTTTTAGGTTGTTTGCTATCTAATTCGCATAATAAAATAAGGTTCATCCATACATATAAGCATAAACATTGTTCATATATTAGGATCTTGAAGCTCAGAAATCTTGTTTCTTTGGACTAAAAATGAGATGCTTTTCATAATCTACTACAATGGACATGTATAATGTCTTTCATAGTGCATCCTAGTGAGTCTGTACTTTCGTGCACTTTTTTAATTAACAACATATATGTGCAATTCAGAGTTCCATGGATGGCTAGAAAATACTGTTTGGTCACATGTTTAGAATTGTATGGGGAGGTATTTATTTCTTCTGTTCAACATAATTAAAAACACATTCTCCTCTGCAAATATTTAATAACTGTAAATAGCTTGATCAGAATATACTAGAATTACTACTTGCAGTGTTGTTGTAGCTGTGTTGGGCCAAGATATCAGAGAGACAAGGTGGATGAGGTTATAACTTTTAATGGACCAACTTCTGTTGGCGGAAGGCCCAAGTTTTCAAGTTACACAGAGCTCTTCTTTAGGTTGAAAGCTTATGTCTTCCACCAATAGAAGTCGCTCCATTAAAAGATATTACCCCACCCACCTTGTCTTTAGGATTGCTATGGCATTTCTTTTAAAGTAACCTCCAAAGGGTGTATGGCATGTAATTTCATAGGAGAAAAAATGTGTAGTCAAAGTTGCAGTGAAAATTTCCTATTATATTAATAAATTTCAATATGTAAATAACTCAGAAGATTCAATTTCAGATATAATGTAATGTTTCAGTATCTATTTATCCCCACAAACCATCAACTATATTATTTCTTGAAATGTTTATATGTAGTCTACATATGTTCAGAGCCAGAGACGGATGTGGTGATATAGTTTTCAAACTATAAACTTTGACGGCTGTCTGTGGGTGAATACTAATGTTTGACATGTTTCAGAAAGTGTAGTATTAAAGTTAGTCCCTAGATGTCACTAAATACCATGGATGGTTTAAAAATGTAACAGCAACATTTTGCACTAATTTCAGCCTTCACATTTTTCAAATATAGATCATTCTTAGCTGTTAGATTTTAATATTTTTTAAAATGTCTTAATGGATTAAGATCTTCCAGATGTTAATGAAATAAATACAAACTGAAAAATATGAAAATATAAATAGAACTAGTGCAAGCAGCAATCTCATAAGTAAGGATTATAACATGTAAGAGTCATTGTGTACATATATCTGGGTTCTGCCAGAGTCTGGTTGTCTTTAGGCAGTTACTCAGGGCCTGAAGCAACAGCCTTTCAAATCAATGTCAAAATCCCATTGACTTCAGTGGGATGTAATTAGTTGGGTACTTCTGATAATCACACCCTTCAAGTGTTTCTTTTGGTTTATGTTATCTCTTTGTCTTGTCTATGCCAAGCTGACAGCTCAGACATCTACCCCCCAAAAGGAGGAGAAATATACACATTTAAGGCCAAATGCTCCAGCCCAAGATAGGCCGTGAAAGGCCCTGGAAACCATGGAACTCATGTTTTTACTCTGTGGCACAGAGTGATGAGAGTTTGTCCACACATGGGGGAGGCACCTCTTCCACCTCCCCAAATCTGTGCTCTGTGGGGGATCCCTGTGGCCTCCTGGCATATAGAGACTGGGTTCATTATAGCCCTGAGGATTCTGTGTCCTCACAGACCCCATGGAATCCCTTCTCACACATCCCATTTACTTGGGCTACATGCAGGGATCAGGATGTGTCCTTGAGGCACAGAAAGGAATATATAATGTAGCCATATTGCCAGGTTGGAAAGATCTATCCTCAAACTGTCTCCCTATGTTCTTTAAAACCAAGTTACAGGAGAGGCCAGATAGTTAAAATGTTTTGAATTTCAAAAATGTTGATAAAACTTTTTGTGTGATAATTTTCACCGGCTTTCAACCAGCTTTCCTCAGCATAAGTATCATGTAGTAAGCTTTCAATGGTAATCATTTGTTTATTTTCCAGAATTGGTTTTCAACATCATTTTTGTCCAGCACTATCTACCCTATTCTTTCCTTTTAAGGTATCTTATTTTGTATGCTTATACTGTAATTACATTCTCCTGTTAATTATTTCTGAGTTTTATTGTTTATGGAACTCTCCCTCATTCTCAGAATGTTAGCCATAAGGCTACCTCTGACACACTATAGGACAGGGGTTCTCAAACTGCCTCAGGGGGTTTCCAGGTTATTATAGGGGGGTCGCGAGCTGTTAGCCCTCATGTGTGCCGGGGCTTTGGCTGTCAGCAATGTGTGCCCCCAGCAGCAGTACAGAAGTAAGAGTGGCATGGCATGGAAAGGTCCTCACTTTTTGGGGGGAGGGGAGTCATCACAGCCTGAAATATTTTCAAAGGGGGTTCCAGCAAAAAAAGTTTGAGAACCCCTGCTATTGGGAAGATTTTCAGAAGGTACAAATGGCAGATAGGCACCCAGCAGAAGCTAGAGGCTTAACTGCCATTTATGCCTTTGACAATCTCTCTCTGCATCACTTGTACTCCAAGTTCTGCTAATTCTCAATGTAAATTCACCCTTCTCAACTTCCAAAATCCAACTTGGCTCTCAAAGCAGCATGCCAGAGAGGATATGCTCTTTATAGCATATGCATTGTGAGCTTGCTGGCTGGTTACCTTGTAAGAAGGAAAAAGCATTTGCAAATATTAGCAGCTCATCTCATTGGAAAAGGGATTGTGCTGAAATGCAAAGTGAAAAAAAAAGTATGCTGTGCTTTGTGCTTACAGATATGCAAATGCAAACCAAAAAGATGCTCTAAAGGAACATCAAGATGTATTTTGCTGTTACTGCTGCAGACTCTCAAACAGCCACCTCTCACTGACGGGGAAAAATGGCTCTTTAAATTTATTTGGAGGATAAGGTCACATTGTAAAAATATTTTTGGGTGGACATATATCTTGCCTGAAGCTATACTGTCTTCTCTTGGGAAGTACTTTGTTCTGTATGTTCCAATGATGGGAGTTTAACTCTACATAAGAACTTTTCTTCTCCATCCCTCACTGCAAATTCAATTGTGTCTTATTCTGTTTATTTGCCACCACCACAGCAGTACTGTTAGTCTGTCTTTGTCAGGACTACGGCTACATAGACATGATTAGAGCAATTCAATAGAGCTCCTATATTGCTTCTATCTCCATGGAAAGAAAAGAATAAAACAAATCGTTGTCGGGGAAAGCAGGCAGCAGGTGGTGTATCCCAGGTTATTGGGAGCACCTTTGACTCAAAGCACTGGCAATTAGTGAGAACTAAGGTACACATCTATGAGGTTTGAGTATATCTGCACTGCATGGACTAAAAGCCCCAAGTCCGGCTCCACCATTCCCTAGACTCAATGTATTATTTATTTTTTATTGCTGTGCTGTCCAGGAGCCCCACTCATGGACCAGGGCCCATTGTGCTAGGCACTGTACAAACACAGAACAAACATACTATGTGTAGACTGAATATATAATGTAGCCACCTAATAGTTTACAATCTAAGTATAAGACAAGAAACCATAGGTGGCGACAGAGAGACAGGAGAACACAAGCTGATGATATTGGTCAGCATGATAAGCAGTGAGCTCAGCACACCAGTGGCCTAATCATTGTCAAGTTTTTTGTAGGCATCACAGCAAAGGAGGGTTTTAAAGGAGGGATTTTGAAGGAGGACAATGAGGTAGCTTTGGGGGATTCTCCCATGTGTGAGGGCAGCTTGGGAGAAAACACAAAGACGCTTGTTTGAAAATTTAACAAGTGGGCAATAAAGATTGTCATTTTTGACAGAGTGCATGTGTGGGGGAGAATCACCATCTCAGTAGTGTATGAGAAATTAATGGTTAGGCCTTGAAAGTAAAGACAACTAGCTTCTGTATGATGTGATGGAGAAAGAGGAGCCAGTGGATGGCTGCAAAGAGAGGGGTGACATACTGAAAACTAGAGGGCGGGGAAATGATCTTTGCAGGGGCATTTGAATGGATGTGAGCAGGGCAAGATGGCATTTGTCAAGGCCAGAGAAGAGGACTGCAGTTTATAATATTCTTTTCTACTTCAGGTTCTTATATTGGACTCATCACTGTAGTAATCTATCATGTGCTGTTTGTTCTCTCATCCTCTCCCCAAGATGAGAATGTGTGCAATGGAGTATCTTGTTCTTGATAGCATTTCAGCTGCTTTTTTTTTTTTTTTTTTTTTTAAAGAAAGTGCTGTTTTAGAGAAGTCTGGGTCAAAGCAATGCACATTTCTCTTGAAGTGAACAGTGGTGAGGTTTGTGATGGTCCTGGAGGAGTTTATTCCACAGTCTTAGAGCAACTCCTGAGAAAGTTCTGTCTCCTGCACAGATGAGATTTACCTTTATTGTAGAGAGTTCCTGTGGGCCAGAGGAGCAAAGCTGTCAATCAGTCTTCATCATGGAGCTTCAGGAAATCTATTAACTATCCTGGGCCTAGGTCATGGAGCACCTTGATGAGAAACACAGTTTCCGTACCAAAAAAAAAAAAAGCATCACATTAGGGAGAATTTCATGACTATAGTTTGCCTATTATCGTATTTGCTATTTTTCCTTTCATCTCTGGATCTTTACATATTGCTGAGGTCTAATTAAATCCTCACTGTGAAACACTGTTCAGTTTAAGCCTTGGATTTATTGTTGTCCCTATAAATATTTTCATATCCGCAAGAACAAAATTCCCCAATCTTTTCAGAATTATAACTAGTTTGTCATTGTTTTTCCCTTTCAATCTCTCATGGATCCTCAGTGCTCTAAGGATTGTCCCATACTGTTCAATTTATTTAATTCCAGTCCATAAGCCCTCAAATCATAACTAACAATCTTTCCAGCCAATGTGGGCTTAGGCATTTTCATGTGGAGAACTTTAATGCAACTTTAACACACACTGGGCTGAGCATGTTGCTTCCACAATACCGATGCTCTGGGATCAAAGTATTAGCAATATGTATACTTCCAACTAGACCACTGGGGTAATTAGTCAGATTTACCTTTAGTTCCAAAATTAATTTGTGTCAAATACAGTAGAATAGTACAAATGTCATTGATAAAAGTAGCCTCAAATTTTCTCCATATTACCAAGTACAATAGAAAAGATCATTCAGAACAAAACAAATGCAGTGTACCGATTAAAATAAAGCATAAAACCATCTGAAAAATTCATAGATGCTAAGGCCAAAAGTGACCACTGGGGTCTTCTAGTCTGACCTCCTGTATAACACAGACCGTACAACAAAATAATTCTTCTTTGAACTAGAGTGTATCTTTTAGAGAGACATTCCATCATGCTTTAAAAATTGCTAGTGAAGGAAAGTCCACCATGATCCTTGGTAAATTGTTCCAGTGGTTAATTTATCTTCATTGCTAAAAATTTTGATTTTTCTGTTTAATTGAAGTCTCATATACATTGTTACACTAGATTTTTATTTCCTAAACCTGTAACAATTATATAAAGTGACAGTCTAGAGTTCCTAAGCACTGGAGTTACATCAAGATTATAATGTTTAGACTTTTAATTTCAAACTGCTAATGTAATAGCATACGATCTACAAAAATCACATTTAAATTTGAAACATATGTTGTTCAAATTCTGCTTATCCTACACACAAAAAAGAATAAAAGTCATTATATCAAAAAATGAGTAGAGAACTTGTATATGACATAGAACCTAGTGTAAAACATTTTCTCTTAGAGCATCTTTAATACAAAGAATCAGAAATCACCCTAGACACCATCATGCACTAAAAAAGTGAGTGGGCGGGTTTCACAAGTGTTAGAGATTATTAACACATTGGCCAGTGCCAGAGCTTGTTAAAGTGATCTTACATACATCTTGGTAGCATTTGAATGTACTCTGTGGCTCTGACTTAATTTACCTACATAACAAGGGTCAGAAGGGAGTCCACTGAGCCACATTTTTAAAAAAGCAGAGCTCCCAGTCACTTTTCATTCACTTCAGTGAGAGTTAAGGGTGCTCAGTGACTCTGATGATTTAAATATTTTACTTATTGTAGATGGGGAGTTAGGCCCAGAACTCAAAGGTACCTAGGTGCCTAAGTCCCACTGAAATCAATGGGACTTAGCACCTAAATATTCTTGAGGATCTGGGCCTTAGTTATCAAGTTATCAGATGATGAATGCAATAAATGGGCCAAATTCACTCCACTTTTGTAACTTGTCATCATGCCTCTCACATCTAGAACATCTCCTCATGCTTGGGTGCAATATGGCAGGGTTTTTTTCTGGTCTAGTCCCCTGTAGTCATTCTAGTGTCACAGTGGTCTGCCATTGTACATGGCCTAGCCCTTCGGCCAGGTCACTGCTCATTCATAGAATCATAGAATATTAGGGCTGAAAGGGACCTCAAGAGATCATCTAGTCCAACCCCTTGCTCAAAGCAGGACCAACCTCAGCTAAATCATCCCAGTCAGGGCTTTGTCATGCCTTAAAAATCTTTAAGGATGGAGATTCCACCACCTCCCTAGGTAACCCATTCCAGTGCTTCACCACTCTCCTAGTGAAAAACCTTTTCCTAATATCCAACATAGATCCCACTGCAATTTGAGACCATTGCTCTTTGTTCTGTTGTCTGCCACCACTGAGAACAGCATAGCTCCATCTTCTTTGGAACCCCCTTTCAGGTAGTTGAAGGCCACTATGAAATCCCCCCCTCACTCTTCTCTTCTGCAGACTAAACAAGCTTAGCTCCTTCAGCCTCTCCTCATAAGTCATGTGCTACAGACCTCTGAATCATTTTTGTTGCCCTCCTCTGGATTGTCTCAAATTTGTCCACAACCTTCCTGTAGTGGAGGGCCCAAAACTGGACACAATACTCCAAATGTGGCCTCACCAGTGCTGAATAAAAGGGAATAATCATCTCCCTCGATCTGTTGTCATTCCATTCCCCCTTCGAGGGATTAACAGAAAAGTCCGCAAACAGAAAACTCAGTCCTCACTCTGGGACTGAAGTTATACCTCAGATAGCTACTCTGCCTTAGAATAGTTAACATTACCCTCCTAACAGGAGTTCCCCCTCAGCCCTCTCTATGGAGTGGTGTTTGTGTCTCAGGACTCTTGATTTCACTTATTCATTTCCAATTGAAAAAGGTGTTCATCTGAAGGGAACTAGCAAAAGCCTTGGAACTGACTAAATGAAATCAAGAGTCCTGAGACCAGCCTTTTCTATTCAGTGTCTGTCTTCTGGGAGGGAGGAGGACGCCGTCTCACATCCTGTGAGTATGGCCTGTGTTCCTTGCTCCTAGATGTATAACTTTGCTTTTGGCTGTATTAAGATACAATTTGTTTGAATGGGCCCAGTTTACCAAGCATTCTAGATCAATCTGTATGACTAAATCAGATATTTAATTTCCTCTCTTCTTCAAAATGTGGACCGATGCAGGTTTGTCTCTAAAATCTCTTCAAAACAGTCTTTAATTTCCTTTTTTCATAGATTCTAAGGTCAGAAGAGACCACTGTGATCATGTAGTCTGCCCTCCAGCATCACACAGGCCATAGAATTTCACTAAGTGATCCCTGCATCAAGTCCATAACTCTTTGTTGATCTAGTACAGTGGTTCTCAACCAAAGGTATGCATACCCCTGGGGACACACATAGATCTTCCAGGGGGTACATCAACTTAACTAGATATTTGCATAGTTTTACAACAGGATACATAAAAAGCACTAGCAAAGGCGGTACTAAAATTTCATACAGACAATTACTTGTTTATACTGGTCTATATATTATACACTGAAATGTAAGTACAATATTTATATTCCAATTAATTTATTTTATAATTATAGGGTAAAAATGAGAAAGCCAGCAATTTTTCAGTAACAGTGTGCTATGACACTTTTGTATTTTTATCTCTGAGTTTGGAAGCAAGTAGTTTTTTAGTGAGGTGAAAATTGGGGGCATGCAAGACAAATCAGACTCCTGAAAGGAGTAGTAGTTGGAAAGGGTGAGAGCCATTGATCTAGAGCAGGTTTCCCAATCAATGTGTCACAACTTCCAGGATGAGGGGAACTCAGAAAAAAGCAATCAGTAAGGTCATATGGTATTGACAATTTTATTATAATTTAAAGCAAAGAAAATCTTACTCTGACACTTCCCCCAACTTTCAGGGTCAAGCATAGACTTATCATTGTTATCACTGATAGATTTTTTATTCTTACTTTTATAGTAAATGCAAGAGGGTTGTGAATTTTTTTTTTCATGTCGAATAAGGGATTGCCGACAAGAAAAGGTTCAGAATCCCTGAGCAAAAGCCTACCTTTTTGAATGATATCGTTCTTTCAAGGCTGGGTCATTCCCTATGAAGATTGTGAGACAAAGATGTAGCATGAAATTTTGGTTGAAGATTTTCACTCCTGGTTTTGAAATAACAAAGAAGAACTGAAATGTGGTATTAATGGTCTTTGAAGTTCAAAGGCACCTATCATGCCTATCAATTAACTCAACATAATATGGAACCAGGTGTATTTGCAGAGGTTGTTAACTTCTGCAGATTCCATGTTAGACATTTACAGATTGCCCTATTCTTCAGTAGTTTTCTCTCTGCTGTATTATTTTCAGGAAACCTTTTTTTGTGACCTTACTTCTCAGATCCTTCTTGGTTTAATTACCCCTTCTCCAAAATACTGATCAGTTGCCCTTGGGTAACAAATCTGAGCCCACAACGTATTTTTTCAACATTTTATAAAGCCTTACTAATGGGTTTGTAATGGCACCACTGATAGAATTCTCAATATTGTAGTGTTAGAAAAGGCTGCTACTGTATATTACATATAAAATGTTCCTCAGATAAATAAAAGATTAACTTCCCTGCTTGAGATTCTGTAGAATACAGATAAATGCAGTAATAAGTTGGAATGAGCTGAACTTGAAACACATTTTTATGCCTCTAACTTGCGTGATACAAGGGAAACAGAAAAGATCAAAAGAAATGGGAATCAATTGGATTAGTGTCAAGAACACTGCAGTGTGCTCCTTATAATTCATACGGATACATTCTCAATCCCTTACCCCTTTTCAACTAAAATTTCCCTACTCTTTGGTGCCACTAGTCTACAAGTAGATATTGGACCAAATTCTACCTGTTTTACTTGTGTGTGTACTCCAAGGAAGTTTCAAATTAAGTCCCAATGGACTCTGTAAATAATTGTCCAACAGAAGTCAGTGAATGGTTGACTGGGTGAGATAACATCGCTTCATTAATTCACTTCCAGCTGAAATGTCAGACACTGGCCAAACTAGGTAACAGAAAATAGAATCCCATATGAAATGCCAGTTTTGTGTGGCATAAAAGTCCTTTCCCCTCCCCAGTAATCCTTGCACCATATCAGCCCTGCAACAAAGCAGAAATTTGTCAGCTCTAAAATTGAGGCAAAGACTCTAGGAACATGAACTGTACTGCAATGGCAATCAAATGTGGCAACTTAATATAGGTCAAAAAGAACCAGGCCACAGAGAGAAATAAATAAGAAGAAATAAAGTATAGAGAGGTTGGAAGTTGATGAGGAATTCAAGAAGAGAGGTTTGTGATGTAGTCAGAGCAGCAGAGGAAGCTAAGTTTTGTGGCAGCACGTTGAGTAGGCTTGAGGTGTGGAATGCAAGAATTTGAGACCCGTGAGGAAGAGGTTGTTGAAGTCAAGTCACAAGGTATCCATGACATGGACTGGGATTTTCATGATAGGGATAAACAGAAAGCGACAAATTGTTGAAGTTACTGTTGAGGTCAAACCAACAAGATTTCACAAAAACCTTGATAAAGAAGAGGAAATGAGAGAGGAATTGTATATGGTAGCTACATATTATTACTGACCATCCCCCTTCCACTGCCCACAGAGACTTTTGGAAAGAGCACATATAGCAAGTCTATGCATAATTTCCTAAATTCCATTTAAAAATCTATTAAATATAAAGAGAAAAAATGAGCTCAACTAGATTAAGGTAGAAACTCTGCTGCCTAACGAAAAAAAAAGAACATCCATTCAGCCATCTTCCTGTGTGTATAAAACAGGGATGGGGTAGCCTTCCAAAACTGATTACACTTGGCAAGTAACATGATGAGATCAGTGAATGCATCGCCAAAACTTGGATCATACCAAGGAGCAAAGCAACAACGCACTAGAGGAAGATTGCGTAGCAACCGTGATATATTTAGGACATGATAAGCTCTATGTAATTCAAAAGGTGGATGAGTATATAGAGCCCATTCCTGTAACTGCCTTCATGCAGGCAGCCCTCTGCGCTTGTTCAGAGCCCCATTGACTTCAGCAGTGCTCCACATATGCAGGGTTAGTTGCAGGATAAGAGCAAGGAGTTAATTTAACATGATCATTATCGACTCTCCGTCCTTTTTCTACTAATAAAGTTTTAACTAACAATTCACTAGGCAAATGTAACTGTCAGAAAGGAGGTATTAGACTGATTTGTCAGCAAGCTTGTCTTTAAACATGTGGAGATTTAAGACCTCTGGGTTCAATTCCATGTTTCCAAGCCCCCTCCCCCCACACCCCAGCTGGCACAGTCAGGAAGTGGCCTCCACACTTTCCCCTAAGAGGAGCAAGATGGAATGAAGTAGCCATGATTTTTGCCCCCACTGGGATTCACCAACGAGCTTCCTATGTTCCCAGTAACTGGTGTCTCTCCCTCCCTGCTCACAGTGTTGAGGGGACTGTTTCAAACCAAGCATTTGTCCATTTTTGTTATATGAGAAATAGGAAAGAATAGATATTTGCTCTTTCTAAGTATTCTAATGGGTTAATGATTCTCCAATGAGAACAATCTATGAGAAAACATAAGTACACTTCCACTCCATATATTTTGTTCGTAACCAGTTTAATGTTCTATCCACAAATTAGTTTTAATTTACTATTTGCTGTCTGTAGGATGAGATGAATGTCTTCCACCACAATGTCACAAGAACAAATAAACTATAAATCATACTTTGTTGCAGTCTTAGATACACAACAGGTTAAACTATCTTGACATCTGTGTTAGTTCATCTCACAATACTTTTAAAAAAGTACAATGAATTTTTTTCCCATCCAAATGTGATGTTTAGTGTGACCACATTTGACCTTATATTATAATCTTTCCCCTCAGAACAGAATACAACAGAGAATTGTATGCAACACCCATGATTTGTTTTGTCTTTGACAGGGGAACATTGAAGATCATAATGACTTAGCCAAATCCTGATGTCCTAGGAATCTCTTAAATGCAAACAATGAATCAAAAGAGGTGTCCAGAACTATGCATTCAGTGAATTATTTTAAAATTTTGTAACTTTAATTTGACATTTTCCACAATATTTAGCAGTCTAATTCCCTTTTCAGTGCAGTGAATATGGGTATACTCTTTCCAGTGTCCTGTTGTCATAAAGCATGTAGGAGATCTACTGGAAGTGATTTAATTTGTAATAAAAACTAGATGCCTGTTGTTGGCTGTATCATTTTATTGTGCAACTATTTTTAATCATGTGCAATTTTACTCTAAAAATAAGGCAGAATAAATATCACAGAGTTGTTTCACAGATATTAGTTCAATTAGTTCACTTGGCTTTAGAGCTAAATTTTAAAGCCCTAATCAACAAACACTCCTTTTGACTCCCATGGTATTTTAACTCAACTAAGGAAAGAATTTGGCATGAGGTTGGTTTCAAAGATCATGTATTTATGACAGGGTAGGGAATGTTTGACAATGTCTTTCACAGATGATAATAAATCATCATCTTTCTGTTAAAAATAATCTGGATAATGTTTTACTTAACCTCAAGCAATATATCACAGAACAACTCTTAGCACATTTTTGCAAGTGCCAGGTTCACATGAGCAAACAAAATCAGGGAAGCTCAGGGGACAGGCAGACTATGGCATGAATAGAAAGAACATGGAGAATAGATTGTCGATAAATGATGAGCTTCTGTGGTGACACTTTCTTTTTCTTTTCTAAAAGAAAACTACAGTTAAGATATCAGAACCAAGCACAGTAAGAACATTTGGAAAACCAGTTTTTGAATAAAATTTTCTACACCTCTGGAGTCAATACGTTTCTCCAGACTTTTTTTTGACAGGATGAAACTGTGACCAAAATAATGAGGAATGAATTTGGAATGGCTGTCACTCTTATTCAAGAAAATGTGAATAAGAGGTTAAACACACTGGTCAAGGTGAGTTCAATAGAGTTCCACAGATTTACACCAGCTGAGGATCTGGTCTGTATTTTTAGGTTTATGGTCTGGCTTGTTTGATATACATGTGTGCATCTTTTGTTCAGCTGGACCTTTTCCCTCACAGGACATATAGACTGGTAGCCCATTTTTCTGCCCAATAATATCCAAAATAAATAACTGACACTGGATTCTTAGAAAGTCAGAGTGCATGAGGTAATATCTATTATTGGACCAACTTCTGTTGGTGAGAAAGACAAGCATTCTAGTTTACACAGAGAACTTCTTCAGGTCTGGGAAACTAACTCAAAGTATCAATGCTAAATTCAAAATTTGAACAGATTGTTTTGCATAAGCAGTTAACACATATTTCAAGGGACCGTTCAAGGTAAAGTGGCCCATTAACTGGATTCTTAGCAAGGCTTTAGCCAAAGCTATATTCTGAATGTGGAATTATTTCAGTTTCAATCATGTTGATTTTTTGCGTTTTCTTCACCAGGTTTACGTCACAAAACATACAAATGCTATATTCCACCATTGGTAAGCAGACTGCTTAGCTTCATGAGAAATGGATGTGAAACCTGCTTCAATCACAATGTTTGATGCCTCTTTTCCAGCAGCTGGCACTTCTGCTATATGAGACCTGTTGATCTTACATCACCTGGTGTTGGTGTGACAGGATGGTGACCTCTGCTGATAGTGCAAGGTTAAGGGGACTGGTCAATGCAAAGGAAGAGGGTGATAATAGTCAGGTTGATTCAGACTAACCTAGAAGCATGGGTGGTGAGTACATAAATGCCTCTGTAATTCATAAATGCCTTGTTTGGTGTATATCCAACAAAAAAAAAGGAGTACCATTGCAATGGGTATATATCACAAACCACTGAGCCAGAGGACAAACAACAGAGTCAGTAATAGCAGACACAAAACCAAAGCACTGGAGCTGGATTATTCTATTATGGCACAGCTATGATGAACACAAAGTTGCAATGCCCCAGGGAGAGTTACAGGAAGTATAGGGCTCATAAGGGCCTAGTGTTTCCTGGATCTTCTGGGGAGAACAGCCACTATCTCAATCTGTAAGAGGATGTAGTTGGACTCTCCTCTGCAGCCAGCCTGTTCCACTGTAATGTGTTGAGGGGTTGGTGTGAAACTCCTCACCGACTCCTTGTGGCCTCTGTGTGGCCCCTGGAAGTTGAGCCTGATATCTATTTCCACTGTAAAAAAAACAAATAGAGAAATATTTCTTTTGAATACCATCTTTACACCTAATAAAGTGGCAGCAGAGAGCAAAAGACTTTTCTTTTTACAATTTCCACCAAATCAGATTAAAAAAAACCCCAAAGATGTATTTTTCCATTTAAAAAAATCTGAAGTACAGTAATATGGATAAACAGTATGAGTCTGTTGAAAAACCTTATGTTTGTTTCCGTCTGCAGTCTTGACAGACAACATGAATGCATACAATTTGGCAGGGATACAAAGTCTAGCCTCAGCATGAAAACCTCTTGAACATACAATTTTAAAAATACAAAATATTTACACACGGTGTGAGGTATATAACATAAAAGCCACAAGCTAATGTCTGCTGCGTATATGAAAGAATTTCATTCCCCTGTCTCTGTAATCCATTCATATATGAGATGAAGGAGGAAAAACACCACAAGTAGCATGTTATATCATAGCATTTCATATCATTGCATTGCAGAATGCCCTATACTAGCTTTGAAATATCAAATTATGTTACATAATACTTTAATTACTATTCAGTGAACATAGCTTATTTAGCACAAGATTCAATAAAAACAATCTGTTTGGTCCCATGCAAGGTCACACAAGCTTCCAAGTGAATTGACTTTTGTTTTTATTGAATATGGCCTTTAGCGATAGCTATCATTGTGAAGGCAGTAGCTGTGCCTCATTGTAGCTTATGTAAGATCTATTGATAAGATGAATATATCTTAGGGCACATCTACACTACATAGTTAAGTCGACTTAATTTAAATCAACATCCAGCCACCACAGTAATTAAGTTGCTTGGGCGTGTCCACACCATGCTCATTGTGTTGGTGCAGTGTATCCTCACTCACAGTGCTTGCATCAATTCAGAGAGCAGTGCACTGTGGGTAGCTATCTCACAGTGCAACTAGCTGCCGGGGGTTTTGGGAAGGGCTTACAATGCCTCATGGGACCAATACATTGTTGTAGGAGGGAATGGGAACATGACTTTGACCTCCCATGATGCAGTTTCCTCCCTCTCTCCCTACCCTGATTTCAACGGCAAACAACCCATACTTTTTCACATCTTTTTTCAAAAGGCTGGCTTACCCACATGTACTCTATAGCCTGAGAATCATGGACTCCGCTCTGTGCACTCTTGTTGTGAGTATTACAAACACCTCGCACATTATCCTGCAGTATTTCCAGAGCCAAGACAGGAGCCGCCATGCGTAACATTGAGATGTCATTCAAGCAGCCCTGCTGAAAGCCATAGAACAAAACAATTCCCAGTTGCTGCTGGTAGTTATGCTGCAGCTGAACTCAGTGGAGCGCTGTTTCTGGTCCCGGGAAACAAGCACTGACTGGTAGGATCACAGAATTATGCAGTCATATGGATGATGAGGAGAACTGTTGAATGTGGAAGGCCACTTTTCCGGAACTGTGTGCAGAGCTTTCCCCAGCTCTGAAGCGCAGCAACACAAAAACAAAACCTGCTCCGACAGTGGAGAAGCGAGTGGCTATTTCTGTAGAAATTCGCAACACCAGACTGTTACTCATCAGTGGGGAATCAATTTGGAATTGTTACATCTTCTGTGGGAGCTGTTGTGATCGAAGTGTGCAGGGCCATTAATTGACTTCTGCTAAGAAGGGTAGTGACTGAGAAATATGCAGAACATAGTGATGGTTTCTCCACAATGGGGTTCCCTAACTGCGGATAGCACACATATCCCTATCTTGGCACCAGACCACCTCGCCAAAGGGTACATAAACAGAAAGGCATACTTTTTAATGGAGTTGAAAGCGCTGGTGGATCACAGGGATCATTTCACTGACACCAGCATGGGATGATCAGGAAAGGTTCATGATACGCTCATCTTTAAGAACATGGGTCAGTTCAGAAAGCTACAGGCAGGGATTTTCTTTCCAGATTGCAAAATAACCATTGATGATGTTGAAATGCCAGTAGTGATCCTGGGGGAACCCAACCTACCCCTTGCTCCCATGGGTCATGAAGCCATACACCGGACACCTGGACAGCAGTAAAGAACGGGTCAACAATAGGCTGAGCAAGTGCAGAATGGTGGTGTAATGTACCTTTGGACATTGAAAGGGTCGCTGGTTCAGTTTGCTTATGAGGCTAGACCTCAATGAAAGCAATATCCCCATTATTATCACTGTCCGCTGTATGCTCCGTAATATCTGTGAGGCAAAGGGAGAGAGGTTTCCGCAGGGGTGGGGCGTGAAGGCGGATAGGCTGTCTGGTATTTTTGAGCAGCCAGATACCAGGGCAATAAGAAGAGCCCAGTGAGGAGCTTTCCTGGGAAAGCTTCTCTGTCGGTGTGGAGGATGCACTGAAGAACAAGCTTTTCCACTTGCATGTAAGGCATGCAAAGCACAAGGCAACCATTGTCAGTGCATACCCCGGGTCTAGTACACAGTTGCTATTTAAAAATCACTCCCCTCAGATCAAAACATAATCAGTACCCCTAGCTATTCAATGAACCAGTTTGCTATTCTTGCAATGGTGAGTATGGCCCTGGAGCATGGACATGGGCCTTGTGCTGCAATTTGTGGGTAACCCACGTTAAAAGCACAGGTGGGCAGATGAAGAATGTCCCCTCCCCGTAGCAACATGGACAGTACATGGAAAGCAGCGCTGAGCCTCCCGAAGTGCAATCTTTGTCTGAGGTGGCTCCAGGGGGAAGAGGTTGTGGCTGCGGGAGAACAAAGGAACCCCCACCTTCCCTTAACACTGATGGTAGCAGTCGCACTGGGCTTGCAGATTTTTAGGTCTATGTTGATCCCTGCCACCCAGACCACTGGCATATTAGGGAAACTGTGGCTAAGGGACCCCAAATCAGCATGGGTGGGGGATCACATGCTCTATTGTTTGCAGTATGAGCACTTGTGATGAAAACTACCACTGTCTCCCATAAGGGACCTATGTGATATCAGTCTCCTAAGGGTTACAGAGGCAGCAAGGGAGCAGATGATTATGTGTATAGGTACAGACCTGGTCCTTATGCTGTTCAGTTGTGTACAGCAATGATGCCAGTAGAATTAATACTGGAGTGGCATGGGAAAGTGTCCTACCGCGATGGAAGAAATAAGGCAGCTCTCCCTAGAATCCTTCTGCAAAGGATTGAAAAGTACCTCCATGAAAGTTTCCTGAAGGTCTCCACTGAAGATTTCCAGGCCATCCCAGTGCATATAAACAGTCTTTTCTGGGGCGCACTCTCTGCATAGTCGGAGTAGCCACTGGGAAGCAGATACCCACTGCTCCTCATTTTTTGTTCATATTAAACATAAAATATAAGAGCATGTAATCCCCACAGTCCGATTGGAATTGCATACTCACCAGAGATGCCTTCCCCAGCATCATGCTTGGCCACTATGCTGTCCTGCAACTGGCTACTGCTTTGAGATTAAAAATAGCTCCTGGCTCTCAAGGAGAATGGATCCCTCACTTGCCTGTCTCCCATTCTCCTCCTCCTCCTCATCCAAAATGTCATCCTTATTGTTGCCTGAAGTGGTCTGGACTCCTACTCCTGGGAGGTATCCACGCTGCCTTTGGAAGTAGTGGTGGGGTTGCCGCCAAGAATCACATGCTGCTCATTGTAGAAGAGGCATGCCTGTGGTCAGAACCAGAACAACTGTTTACCTCCTTTGCCTTTTTGTACATCTGCCAAAGTTCTTTGATTTTCGCATGTCACTGCTGCATATCCCAGATGTAGCCGTTTTCCCCCATTCCCCACAAGATCTTCTCATAGACGTCGACATTTCTCCAGCTGGTTCAGAACTGTGTCTGCACAGACTCCTCTCCGCACAGACCAATAAGATCCACCTCATGTGTGTGCTCCAGGCTGGAGTGCGTTTGGGGCATTGCGTCACCATGATCAGTTGGGCTGGTGAGCTCTCCATGCTGATCAAACAGGAAATGGGAATTCAAAAGTTCCCAGGGTTTAACAGGGAGGGGCTGTTTCCTGTATACCTGGCTGCTATGCAGCAGAGTTGAAAACGATCACCAGAGCAGTCACAGCGGAGCACTGTGGGACACCTCCCGGAGGCCAATTCAGTCAATGCTGCATCTACTCTTCCTCTTTGTCAACCCATCGACATTGAATTAAATGCTACGTCTCTCACGGAGATGGAATAATTAAGTCGGCGTAACAAGCAAGTTATGTTGGCCTAAGGGACCTGGTAGTGTAGACACATACATCATTAGGTCGACGTAAGGCAGCTTCCATCGACCTAAGTTTGTAGTAGGCCTTAGTGATGGATTAACCTCAAGAGGTAGTGGCAATGTAAACCCTGTGGCCTACAGCCTTAGAGAGAAGAAAGCTCACTAATGTCACCTGTTGGTGAAATGGGAGAAGAGCGGCCCAAAGCTGCTTAAGAAATGCAGATGGGCAGAGGCTACAGTGGCAAGGAAGCTCTCTGCTGGCATCTGTTGGAGAGCATGGGGAATTGACTGAATGAGCCAGGCCTCATTTGTATTTCATGACAGTTTGAGGCATTTTGGTTAAAATTCAGTGAAGTTGTGATTTGGGGGGTAATAAAATTCAGTCGAGCGTATTGGGAGATGAAGAGGCAAGGGATCTACAGCAAATGTGCATGGGGTCACCCTGACCATGATTACAGATATGTCTGAGTAAGGGAGTCTAGACAGAGTAGCTGAGGCAGCAAGGAGAGAAAGATTTCCCATGTTTCTTGCTGGGAGTGCCTTCTTGGTGGTAAGGACTCTGTAAAGTGGGTCTAGATACCACTAATCCCTCTCTAACTAGCTGAGCTGGCACCTCTCTAAAGATATGAGCTGAGACTGCAGTACAGCAGCAGACAATACAGAGCTGAAGGTGGCTTAGAGTATGTCTACACAGAAGTTAAGCACCTGAGGCTGGTTTGGGTCAGCTGACTTGGGCTCACAGGGCTGACTCTGGCTCTGCAGGGTAGATGTTTGGGCTCAGGCTGGAGCCCAAGCTCCGGGATCCTGTGATGGGGGAGGGTCCCAGAGCCTGCACTTCAACCTCAGTCCAAATATCTACACAGCAATTTTTATCCCCACAGCCTGAGCCTGAATCAGCTGACTTGGGCTAGCTGTGGCCATGCCTGCAGCTCTTTTATTCCACTGTAGACATACCACTAGAAGCAATGGACAGCCAGAGCCATGGCAGCTGAAACAGACCTGACGCAGCTTAGGCTGAAGCCACAGAAAGAGCAGCAGCCTATATAAGGCCCTTTGGTGCAGGCTTCCTTACCAGAAATTACATCTGAAATCAATGGTGACATGAAGTTTGAATTTGATGTGGTTGCAGGAGGCAGAGCCCTAAGAGGGATTTAAATGAGAGGGGCAGTGGTGTGCTCAAAACAATGAGCTTGAAACATGTTTTCAGCAGGAGCATTTTATATGACCTGGAGGGAGTGATGTGTCTTATTCAGGATTTATCATCATCCAAAAATCTCAGGAACACTAGCTTTCTCAAAGGACATCTAGAACTTCATCTGTAAAACACCACAGCAACAGCCTCTCCTGATCTCAGTTATCATCTGAGAAGAATATAGCTGTGAAACCCTTGTGTGCAGCAACAGCTACTGTAGGCAAAACTGCACATGTATCAGATTGATTTTCAGTCTTGGCTTTTCATTTGCTGGCTTCAGTGATTTAAGCCACACCCTTAAAATCAAACTTTTAGGACTTGTCTACACTTACTTTGGAGATTCGGCGACAGTCGACTGGAGTTACGCAAACTACGCAAAGAACTTGCGTAACTCCCATCAACTTCTGTGCTTCTCTTCTGCACGGTGTCTTCACTGCACTGTGCTGATGGGAACCATGTTCCCGTCTTCACAGCGCTACGCCACTTGAGGAGGTAGTTTTAGTGCATCAACTTCTGGATCGACTGAGCAGGTCTTCACTGACCACTCAGTCGATCCAGATAAGTAGATCTGATGGCAGTGACTTTGCCGCCGTCTGTGTAGACATAGCCTTAGATAGAATAACATTTTTAAAACCATGTAGGTGATTTAAGAGCCTAAATCCCCTTTTCAAAAGTGACTTGGGCACCTAAATCTCACTGAAAATCAGTGACACTTAGACTCCTTAGGCCTTTAGGCACAAAAATACCTTTAAAAACCTGGCCCTATAAACCTAAGTTACTTGTGAAAATGAGACATAAGCTCCTAAATCAGTCTGAGAAAAATTTTCAGTACCATCTATCTTTTTTATATAAATATCTCTATTTTTTCTAAAATTTTCCTATAATTCTCTCTGTAATGCCTATAGAGGTTCATGCACAATGAATATTCTATTTTACAACAATCATTTGAAAACTCTTTTGTAAACATATCTTTGTCAATTTATATATGGAGATATTGATTTTGGGGGAGAATGTGATAAAACTATATTCATAGGTATTCCACAGAGCAGCTAGGAAAATGGGAATAATCTAAAAAAGGAATTTCCCCAGTGCCCCTGATTTTCATCAAAATCATGTTTTGAATAAAACTTTCCAACCATTTTAAACAAGTACCCAGAGCCCTGTGTGTAGTCAGCTTTGGAAAGTGGGTATTAAATGCTACTGTTCTGATCTGACAGTGTTTTACATCCATGTTGCACAGGCACAAAGCTCTGAACAAAAGCAAGGCAGAGGAGAATCAGGCTGTGTGTGTGTGTGTGTGTGTGCGGATGAAAGGCCCAGTCCTGAAAACAGATTATGTGCCAGTGTAGCTTAATTGATGGATTGGTGTACTGCTTATTGATTAATCTCTTAGATCACTGTGTTGTTAAGGATTCAGTCTTCTGAGCAGCTACTGCTGCAGGAAGATTATTTCCAGTATTATGTGAATGAGAGATCTGAGGAGCATATGAGAAACAGGTGCAATTTTTCACAAGTACCTTTATTAACAAATTTACTAAGCACAATACCACAGATACTGAAATACAACAGAAACCTACAAAGCATTCAGCCTTTACTTACATCTCCTGCTAGGGAACCCAGAATGTCAGTCACATTCCTTCTCATTATTCTCAATGTCATCCTCACCAGTGGGTGTCATCTTGATGTCTCCCAAGGCATGCAGGCTGGGAAACACTTTGTATGAGTGTCACACTGGTGCCTAATGGGGTTTATACATATTTATGAAAGTTTCAATCCCTTTTCTTTATCTGTACTTCCACACACCACTACACGTGGGGTGCCTTTCACTTGTTATACGCTTTAATATTTACATTACTCAGTCATCATAACAACTTGTGGTTAGCACATTGCTGACACCCTATGTCTGCAAAAATCCCAAAAATACTCTAACTGGCTTGAATTGGTACACAGTTATACATATTTCCTAAATATCAGTAGTTAACACATCTATTACTGTAACTCTTTTATCCTGTGACATAGGATCATTCAGCAGTTACCTACCCTTGTCAGCCTATCTTTCGGCCTTTGTTTGGCTAAACTAAATATCTCAGGGTATGTCTACACTGCAGTTAAACACCAGCAGCTGGCCTGTGCCAGCTGACTTGAACTTGTGGGGCTCAGGCTGCAGGGCTACAAAATTGCAATGTAGATGTCTGGGCTCAGGCTGGAGCACAGGCTCTGGGACCCCACAAGGTCTGCGGGTCCCAGAGCCCTGAGCCAGATTGTCTACAGCCCCACAGTCTGACCCCTGTGAGCCCAAGTCATTTGACATGGGCCAGCCAAGGGTGTTTAATTTCAGTGTAGACGTACTCTTACAGGGCTGAGGCCTGTAGGTCCTGTCCGTATATCTATACCGCAATGTAAGCCCAGGGTTAGTAGAATTCAAGTTAGCAGATTCTGGGTTTGTTAATCTAGGGATTGAGCATCTACACCTATTTGTAACCCCAGGTTAGGAATTGTTTAATTCTGGAGCCAGCATCTACACTGCATCATTCAGGCTTGAGTACAACCATCCATATCCCAGACTTTCTACACCCTCCCAAAATGTGGCCACTCTAGCCCTTTGTTCATGGTGCCGTGCGGAAAAATGTGACTGTCCGCCAAACTTGACCGTGATACATAAAGTCAGCTCATGACAATGTGGAATACTTTTGGCAGACTCCCAGAGCTCAAATTCAGTTGGGTTGCATCTACATTGCAAAGCAGCAGGGCCTGAACACTGGGTCCCAATTTGACTAACGCTTGTATCTTCTACCCCCATGGGGTTCTGGGACTCTGGGTCCAAGCCTGGGTTTGCACAATTTGTGTGTAGATGGAAGGGGGATTAGGCTTGAGCCGGGGTTTGAACCCTGGGATTACGCTGCAGTGTAGACATACCCGAAGTTACAACATTAATTAATATTTATATATCATTGTTCTATCTTAAATATACTTGATATCTTATATCCTTGGCTACAAGTCCCCTCACTCCCTTGATGGGGTGATTAAATATAAGATTAAATATAGTCATCACACATAACTTTATTGTTATTCCATATGGGAGTTCTTGTGGCACCCATACTGTTTTAAGTGGCTGTGAGGAATGAATAGAAATATAGGGATGTTTTAGCACATCATAAATATTTGTTTTGTGCATATTTTTGGGTTGTTTTTCCTGTGGTTATAGGAGCTGCTGATTCATTTTGGATATTGGTTGGAACAGCTTTGGTGGATACTGGAAGGGGAATAAGTTGCATTAATCATGGCTTGTTTTTTGGTATCTTTTGATACTTCTGACAATGCATTAATTTTGTTATACATACAACATAAAGCAATGAGGATTATTATAATAATACCTTGGGCTACATTTTAGTTCTCTAATCCACTTTTTATTTATAGAAGGATTGTTAACACTTCATGTGATTTAATTTATTTAATGTTTGTTCTGCGTAGTTCATGTAAATACTGATTTTAATTAAATAAAATATTTTTAACAGCTATCTTAGTTACAAATCCATTGCTGGTATATACACACAATGCTTTCTTTTACTAATTTTTGATCATTTGAATTACTAGTAATAATAGTTTCATTTTTAAAAACAGATACAGGAGAGATTGCTGTATGCCCAATAACCATGTACTATTGGCTTACAACAGAAGTTTTGAGTTGTGAACCTACACCTTATTTGAACATAAAACTTTTTTGGGATAGTTACCAGACAATATTGCCTGTCTCCATTATAGCTTACCTCTTCACAAGAGATTTCCATTTAATTAGTTGGATTAGACAGTAACATTAATTTATTTCCAAGCTGGTTCCTTTGTTGGTATTCTTTCTTCTTTATTTATTGGACACATAGTGATGTCACTACCTCAAAACACATCATACTTGCAGATTTAATTATGCCCTTTTTTAGACCAACAGATGGTTTGGGCGCTCTCCACGTTTGGGCCCCACCAGGGGAGGTACATTTATTTGTTTTTTGTAGATGTTTTCTTCCAGGTGACCTATCAAATGGACATCTGCAAATTGGCCAGAACACCTATATCTGGGTTGAACATGGGTAATGAGGCCATGAATGGCACATACAGAGATTTAGATACAGTACAATTTTTTTTGTAAATAACGTGAGTTATGATTATAGTGCAGTGTTACGGAGCCAGTATTCCTGATTGTATCCAATGACATCTTTGGCATTACTTTAAACAATGAGCTTTCTTTCTCCCATGTTCTTGACAACAGTTTGGACAATACCAACTTAAGATTTCCTTATTTTTTATTACATGTGGGACCTTTCCCAATTCTAAAAATTATAGGGAGTTAGTGATGATGTCTGACAGGATGTTCACCCCATACCAGCCTTGGAAGGGCTAATGAGGCTGAAAAGGGGGCTGATTAACTTGAAAGGCTGCCCCTGAGGGAGAGCTAGAGATGGAAAGGCTGATTAGAGATGGAGCACAGCTGAGAAGGAATGGGGCTGGTATAAAGATAGAAAGTTGACAGCAGAAGGGGCTGAAGGGAAAGTAGTCTGCAGTCATGCCTTGGGAGGAGGGAGTTGTGTTTGGAGTTACACTGTCAGGTAGCCTGCAGTCCCTCATGGGGAGGAGGGAGTTTGTACTGGTAATCCCAGAGAGCACTGGGAGCCAGAAGGTAAAGCTGAGAAATAGGAAGAAGTCCAGAGAAAGAGCAACATTGTCTGGAAGTGGCCAGGCAACCATTGATAGAGACAGGGACCCTGGATGGGAACCAGAGTAGATGGTCGGCTGAGTTCCTCTCACAGCCACTGAAGCAGTGGCACCGTCAGGTCAGTGAAGGGAAGACTGCCATTTTATATAGAAGGACTTGGGTACCCCAGAAGAGGATGACTATAGTGACCTGGATGGATGGCTGGGTGACAAAGGGGCACTCCAAGTTCAATAGAAGTCCATGGAGAGAGAGGACCTGACAGAAGATGGAGTTGGATGTGTGAAGAGCTAATCCCCTGACAAACCAGAAGGTGCCCTAGCAGTGAGTGGACCCCATGAAATGCTGTTTAACACACATTTACCATATGAAGAATATATGATTTCCTTTTCATACATTAATTTTTAAATTATTATTATATTTTATTAGCTGGTTAACTTTAATTTGAGTCTTATTAAATAATTGTGCTATTAAGAGTATATTGTAAACCTTTTCTTTGTTGCTGAACCTTTTATAACTTATTGGCTTCTTTCTATAACACACAATTTAGTTGTCATTTGATTCTTTCTGCATGTACCCTGTTTTAAATTGACATTGCAGTGCCAAATAATCCTGATAATGTCCCCACAATTCCCCACAAAGCTGTAATCATATCCACAAAGAGTACTGAAAAGAAAGAAGCTACCTTTTTGTTTTTACAATGACAGATAAGTATGTTCAGTTAATGTAACAGATTTAACACCATAGGGATGTGCATGAATTCAACCTGGTATGTTAATACTCTAGGCATAGGAGTACCAGTGAGGCCACTCATAGGATCTTCATTTGAAACAGGACATTTAACAGGATTTTGTATCGGATTATCATAGTCATAATCTACCACTGGTATCTGTACTCTTAAGTATTTTAAATTATTAATTATTTTACATTTCCTAGACTTTTAATCTGGATACACACTTCATAATTCCATTTATTTCTATATATGAATTTATTTATTATTTAAGTATCTTTCAATATGGAATGTTTACATTTAATTTTGTTTTTCCACGTTCTTTGAGGAATTCTGTGCATCTATACCTTTTAATCACTTCCTGTTGTGATATATGTTTTGGATTCTCCCCCATCTACAGCTATTAATTAGAAGCTTACATAAAGTAAGCCAGTTTACATAAGGCAACACTGTTACTTTCATTAACTTATAACTAATGATAACATTTTCGAGTCGGCCCTTTACAAGTTGATAACACTTATTTGGGTGTTGCTCAATTGACTTAGATATAGGGGTAGGAAAAACAATTTGATCATTTGGAACTTCTTTATGGATGTACCTTCTTGTTGAGGGATTCTTTTCAACATATCATTTAATATGTCTCCACAACACACACTTTTTGGTTTGTCTAAGCCCAAGCAAGCACCCACTCTATGCCTCCCTGACATACAAATTGACACCTTATTTCAGGTGAATGCTGTTTCATTAGTTCATGCTGTAAATTTAGTAGTAGTCCACATTTAATGGTTAGTTTCCCCCTGTAGGAAGGTGCAGTGGCCTTCCTCTGAGCCTAGGCCCGAGGAAGGGCCACAACCACGGGGCTGGGCAGAAAAAGGACTGGCCATCCAGTTGGTCCAGCAACTGGGGAGCCAGCCAGCGATAGGTCCCGTCGGCCAGCCAATCCGGGAGAAGAGGGGCGGAGCCTCAGCCAGGGCTGTGGATACAAAAAGCAGGCCCCGCAGCTCAGTAGGGAGAGAGCTGCTGCCGGAGGCAGATGTGCTGTCCCGCCAGCTGCAGCAACGGCCTGAACCGGGCCAGGCCGCTGCTCCAAGCGAACACCTCCCGGAGCAGAGACCCTGGGAACGACCCATGCGGCCAACCCCTAACAGTTGGATAGGGCCTCCGGGTTCCCTAGACTGGTCTAGGCCTACAGGCCCCAAGGACTGGGCCAGGCCTCTAGGCCCCAGTGACTGGACTGAGTCTCCTGAGCCTGAGGGCTGGGAGATCCCCACGAGGCCAGACCCGACCTGGAGGAACTGCCTGACGCCGAGCCCCCAGAGGCGGGACAGGACCTGGAGGAGCTGCCTGAGGCCGAGCCATCCCCTGAGCCCTGTGACCTGGAGGAGCTGCACCTTGCAGAGGAGCTCCCTGCCTTGCCACCTGTGGACGAGGAGGGACTGGCGGGCCTACCCCAAGCCGTGTACCCCCGCAACCCAGAGGACCCGTCGGACACAGGTACTTGGAGATACAGGGAGGAAGTGGCCCAGGGACAGCCATAGCCATGGCTGAGACAGGGGCAAGCCCCATCGGCGTGTTGTGGTTGGAGCCCCGCCGACTCAGTGGCAATGCCTTTGCCACTTCTAGGGCCCTGGTCTGGGATGCAGTGGAGTCGGGTGGGCCTGCGTCCCTCTCCCTTCCCCCTTGTCCTCGCCACGCAGGGAGTGATTACCGTCCCCTGCTCCCCTGACTAAAGAACACTGCTTGCTCGCCCGCCCTGCCTGAGGGCCGGGGTGATAGACTACTTGCTCGCCCGCCCTGCCTGAGGGCCGGGGCGATAGACTACTTGATCACCCGCCCTGCCTGAGGGCCGGGTGATAGACTGTTTGCCTGCCTGCCCTGCCTCAGGGCCAGGACACCAGACTCATACCAGACGCTAACGTTCCCCTTGTAGGAAGGTGTAGTGGCCTTCCTCCGAATCTGGGCCCGAGGAAGGGCAACAACTGCGGGGCCGGACCAGACCCCGTGCTACATCCCTAATGTGGGTTTTTTCATCTGAGGATGAAGTCAAACTACTCTGAAGACAAGGCTACAGCAGACTGCTGCCACCAGCGCTGGGGGTTGCACCATTTGGAGTCTTTACGTGAAAGTCTGCATACAGTTTCAGGACAATATCTTGATTATGGATACCTGGTTTTTTTCCACTTCTTTTAAATGGGGATCAATTCCTGGGTGCCAAGACTTTGCATTTAGTTGATCGGCCAGCTGCTACACCAAACCAACTATTAGGACACCAACACTGCTACATAGGAGAAACAATACTGCCAACTACATTTTTGCTCTGAGCTCTGAGCTTCTGAATTTCGTCTCCTCTGAGGATTTTGGATTGTTGGATACCTGAAAAGATTTGTCTTTGTCCTGGTACAACTTTAGTTGACTAGCATGGCAGATTTTATTCACCTCCCTTTTACCATCTGTTATTTTTGATTTTATACACTGTTGAACTGAGTTTATCAATGATGCAGTAAGACCCTATTCATTGGTTACACAACCCATGCTCTGTCACTGAATGTGACAGAAGCATGACCAAGTCTCCAACTTGCCAAATGTTTTCTCATTGGTTCTCATTAAAGTAAACTTTTGCCTTTCATTTGGATTTTCCCAATTTTAATATCTACATACCAATGCGCCTTGCACTCCTTGTACAACCATTTGTGCAGGTATGCGATAATTCAAATTGTCTTAATATGAGTATCATTGGTTTGCTATATTAGGTGCTGACATAATTTTTTTTTATCATTACCTTAAAATGTGACTGGCCAGTTCAGGCAATAAAAGTTATTCTAAAAGACATTAAAATTATGGGCATTAAAACATCCCAATTTGCCACTGGCATTTACCATCTTTTAATTTCATAATTTGGTTGATCCTTTCCACTAGCCACAAAATCTGTGGATGACAAGGGAAGTGGCATTTCGGTTTTGATTTTTCATAATCATAAATCATTTTTTAAATACATGACCCATGAAGTGGGATTTTTATTTGATTTTATTTCTGATGAAAGCCCCCAGCAAGAAAACATCTGTCTCACCAGAGGCTTAGCAGTGAACATAAGAACGGCCATACTGGGTCAGACCAATGGTCCATTCAGCCCAGTATCCTGTCTTCTGACAGTGGCCAATGCCAGGTACTTAAGAAGGAATAACTAGAACAGGTAATGATCAAGTGATCCATCCCGTCAGCCATTCCCAGCCCCTGGAAAACAGCGATCCTTGCCTATTTTGCCTAATAGCCATCAATGGACCTATCCTCCATGAACTTATCTAGTTCTTTTTTGAATCCCGTTATAAACTTATTACTGCTCAATGTGTCAATTTGTTCCAAAACCTCCTCTAATGATATCTCAATCTGGGACCGTTCCTCAAACTTGTCACCTAAAAAGAATGGCTCAGGTTGGGGAATCTCCCTCACATCCTCAGCCATGAAGACCGAAGCAAATAATTCATTTGGTTTCTCCACAATTGCCTTGTCTTCCTTGAATGCTCCTTTAGCATCTCAATTGTCCAGTGGCCCCACTAGTTGTTTAACAGGCTTCCTGCTTCTGACGTACTTTATTTTTGCAGTTACTTTTTGAATCTTTGGCAAGCTGTTTTTCAAATTCTTTTTTGGCCTTCCTAATTATATTTTTACACTTCACTTACCACTTGTGCCTCTGTTTCTTTTACTTTGTTTAGCCATGATGGCACTTTTTTGGCCCTCTTACTATGTTTTTTAATTTGGAGTATATATTTAAATTGAGCCTCTGGTATGGTGTTTAAAAAGTTTCCATGCAACTTGCAAGAATTTCACTTTTGGCACTGTACCTTTTAATTTCTGTTTAACTAACTTCCTCATTTTTGTGTAGTTCCCCTTTCTGAAATTAAATGATACCAAGGTGGGCTGCTTTGATGTCCCCTGTCCCACCACAGGAATGTTAAATTTTATTATGTTATGGTCACTATTACCAAGTGGTTCAGCTATATTCACTTGTTGGACCAGATCCTGTGCTCCACTTTGGACTAAATCAAAAATTGTCTCTCCTCTTGTGGGTTCCAGTACTAGCTGCTCCAAGAAGCAGTCATTTAAGGTGTCAAAAACTTTATTTCTGCATCCCATCTTGAGGTGACATGTAGCTAGTCAATATGGGGTTTTATTATTTATTTATTATATCATTATTATTGAGTTGCAGAAGTTGTGTTAACCTTTAAGGGAAAAAGCCTTCATCCACTTTCAAAAAGAGACATTTTTGCTGGTAGCAATGGATATCCTTTTTGTGTACGTGGTAGCGGTCCTACAAAATTAAATAGAGGGTTACTCAGTTCCCTGTTTTTTAAATCAGGGACTAAGTCCTTTTGACTTCCCTTAATTGAAGAAGTTGGAGTGACAGGCTGGCTCACAAATGTGTAAGAGCCTGTTTACCTCATTGGTACCCAAACAGAATCTAAAAAGAATACAATTAAAATATTAATTAAAAATGCATCACAAAATTCCATTACATAAGCCACTCCCACCCATCCAGTGTATTGTGCAGAATGTGGGATTTTTACAACAAGCTTTAATTACCACTTGCTTAATTAATCACATGTTGTTCCAATGTGGATCCTTTAAGATGAGTCTAGGATGCTTACTCTGTCGCTCCTTTGTTGGAGTGATGATCCTGATAATTACCGCAAAACCATATTACTTAGCTGGAACCTGATTTTTTTTTAAATATTTTCATTAATTTGATTATGTTTAACAGTGTATAATGCAGAAAACCAAACAATATATATTGTGACACTGTAGTTGTAGAACCATTAACACTATATTTATATTGTGGTGGTTTCTTTTTAATGAACTTATGAATTTTAACTTAGGTTTTGCCAAACAGCGGACCATATTGCTTAACAAATTCCAAATCAAATTAACAATAGGTTAAACCAAATGTTTAATACAAAAATTGTTTATGATTACATTACTGATTGAGGCAAAACACCTATATATATTGTTGACATTTGCAAAAGAATTGAACTGCCACTAGCCAAGCCAAGTAACCCAGCTCAGTACATCCCTGACCGAACTTGATGAAACTCTGTCCGATGGCATGAGTTCAAAGGGAGATGAACCATACCTAACTGTGCATGTGGGAGTTTTAGAACTAAAGCAGGGGTCAAGAGCTCACGTACATGATCTCCTTACTCATATCCTTCATCTGCTTTCTCTACGCAGTTGAGACAGTAGAGGTAGTGAAAGGAATGCAACAGAGGAAGTGATCGGAAAAGATCCTTTTACTTCACATTTATTCATACATTAAAAATACAGCTGTAGGCGCCCATCCAGTGCTCTGGATGTCTATCCCAACCATGAAAAATTACAACACAAACAGACAAAGGACTGCCCATAAAGATATCCACCTCAACCCACAGACTCCTCAGCAGCCTTAACAGAGAAGGAGAAAATATGGCCTTTGCAGCATGCCTGGAACAAATCCAGGCTCTGGCAGCCCACGGCATTGGAGGAGAGTTCCAGGTGAACATCATACAAATTGCTTCCTTTCATTTATAATGAGGTCGCTCCAACTCAGGCACCTCTACTGATTTCAGCTGTGACTGTATATCATGTGGAAGAGAGGCGATGTCTCAGGTAACCAGGCTTCAACCTATTTTGGGCTTCATAGCGTTAAAACCAACACCTTGAATTCCACCCACATAGGAAGCAGTGCAAATCACAGAGCACTGGTCTAATCATAGAATCATAGAATCATAGAATATTAGAGTTGGAAGGGACCTCAGGAGGTCATCTAGTCCAACCCCCTGCTCAAAGCAGGACTAACCTCAGCTATATCATCCCAACCAGGGCTTTGTCAAGCCTCACCTTAAAAACCTCTAAGGATGGAGATTCCACCACCTCCCTAGGTAACCCATTCCAGTGCTTCACCACCCTCCTAGTAAAAAACTTTTTCCTAATGTCCAACTTAGACCTCCCGCCCTGCAACTTGAGACCGTTGCTCCTTGTTCAGTCATCTGCCACCACCGAGAACAGCCCTCCCATCCTCCCTGGAACCCCCTTTCAGGTAGTTAAAGGCCGCTATCAAATCCCTCCTCACTCTTCTCTTTTGCAGACTAAACAAGCCCAGTTCCCTCAGCCTCTCCTCATAAGTCCTGTGCTCCAGCCCCCTAATCATTTTGGTTGCCCTCCGCTGCACTCTCTCCAACTTGTCCACATCCTTTTTGTAGTGGGGGGCCCAAAACTGGACACAATATTCTAAATGCGGCCTCACCAATGCCGAATAGAGGGGAATAATCACTTCCCGTGACCTGCTGGCAATGCCCCTCCTAATGCAGCCCAATATGCCATTAGCCTTCTTGACAACCAGGGCACACTGCTGACTCATATCCAGCTTTTTATCCACCGTTACCCCCAGGTCCTTTTCTGCAGAGCTGCTGCCCAGATCGTCGGTCCCCAGTCTATAGCTGTGCATGGGATTCTTCCCATGTGTTCTCCCGATGTGTAACTCTTCTTAATAAGCAGACCCATAGCATTGTGCACTAGCTTCAGCTTCCAGATGCTGACAAGATATGGCCTCATGTACAGTGCATTAATCAATCCAATCTTGAGGGGACAGAGGCATGGATAATTGTGACAAGGTCCACGTCAGAGAGAACAGGTTTCACTTTCTCTTTCCAGGTGCAGATGGGGGCAAAAGCATTTCGGGATACGGCCTCCATCTGGGCACCCAAGAATTGACCAGGATCCAACAACCGCTGGAAAGTGCACATGTGTTTGACAAGTGGCAGTGTTTGACAAAGTGGTGCCTCCAATATTAGGGGTGCCAATATTAGTTCCTTTCTGCTGCTTCCCCCAGCCTACCAACATTATCTGTCTTGTCTGGCATAATCACCCCAGTACAAAATCTGCATTATGAAGAGAGGGATTTCTGGCCATGTATGCAACTTGTATGTGACTGCACTGGGGAATGTCAAGATAAGGAGAAGCTCCTTAATGTTCCAAAACCTAGGTGGGCTGAAGATTTTCATGTGTACCAAGACCAGTATCGGGCACCGTGTATTGCAGGTATCATATTGCCTATGGTCAGGGAAACAGGAGGAAGAAGTTTGGTAGGCACAATGTAATTTCTCAATAGAAATTCAGCCAGGATGCCAAAGCCAACAAACTAATGCTTTTAAAAGGTGTGGCGATATTACTAATGAGAACAAGTGGTCAAGCACTCTCCTCTGAAAGCCGGCACTTCCAGCAATACAGTGCTTCCTAACAACATATGTCATTGGTTCAATTCTGATTTAGGGTCTAATCCTGAGAGGTGCTAAGCACCTACAACTTGACATTGAAATAAATGGGGCATGTGAGTGCTAAGCATGTTTATGGATTAGGTCCTTAGAAGGAAGAGTGCTACCTAGTGAATCACCAACAGGACCTAGGTTTTCCTTGGAAGGCTCCTATATTGACAATGACTCTGGTTATCATAGAGCCCCAATGCAAGGTATCATAGCTGAAGGGTGAGTTTTTAATTAATTCTACTCAGATTCATTTTTGTAACATATATATATATATATATATATATATAAACCCTTTAAAATAGACATTTCTGATGAAAACATTGACAAACGTATGCAACAGTATCAAGTCATGAGTATGGTGTGCATGAGATAATGTAGGTCCAGATTCTGATCTCTTTTACACCAGTGTAAATGCAAAGTAACTGAGTTGAAGCCAGTGAGATCAGCATCTGACCCATTATCTCTTATCTTCCCCTAGTGTGATTCTTTGTGTTATTGGAGATACAAGTTTTATTTCCATACTAGTCTCTTTGCTTTGTAATGGAACTAGAATTACTTCCAGTTACCATAAGTCAATATGACTTATTATACAAAAGGCCAGCCAAGAAAGAAAATGTATGTCACCTGCTTTATCAACTATTTTCCCCCCAAATCTACATGTACTTTTAGGAAAATTTCAAGTGCAGCAATACATTTATAGCAGTGATTTGTTATTAATCTGTTTGTTTGATCAGAGATTGTAGAGTTTTATTTGAGGAAGTACTTTGTTAGTCATTGTTGATTAATGACATCCTCAGTTATACATCTTGGGTCATAGACCTAATTTAACTGAGTAAATAAGTACAGACTGACTGTCTGGCCTGAAGGAATACTTTCCCAGTGAGAGAACTGGTTTAAAACTTTACTCATCTTTGTTGGTAATTATGCCTCAAAGCTATGTACCGAGTTAGGTGCTTAGTCAAAGATGAACCAAGGCAAGAAGGATCTGACAGTATCAGTAGCCTGTAGATTTTCCAGACATATTGCTTCACTCCAAAAAGTTCAACAAATATGCAAAACGGATATATTTCTTTATCACAGTTAAATGGGAACTAGATGAAACGTACATACTCTGGTACTTTGTAGACTGTTCCTCTTTTTCCAGTGTATCTATTTTAATAAAAGTGTTACACTGTGCTTCCAAATAATTCCAGCTCTTATGTCAAACACATAGATAAAACCTGACAGTGTATTCAGAGTTTTGAGACAATCTTGAATTTAGGTTCTAGGATGAAGTGGTTGCTTTTGTCCAAAAATTCTTAATAGCTCAACATGCTGCTCTGAAATTGGATTGAAAGCATCTAGATTGCATGGAAACCAGCAGTCCTTGCCAGTAGTAAGATATTGTATAGGTGGAAGATTTTAGCAGTCAAGATAAATCATTTCAACAAGCAAATTGTCTAAATAAATCTAAGTAAAAAAAGGCAGCTGAAAGAGCTAATTAAAGAAATGAGAAGGCATTTTTTGAAAACTAAAGTTAGACATGAAGATATCTATGAAAAACATTTTAATCTTAAAATATGGGGCTAGGGATATTATGCCCTCCAGGCTGCATTTGAAGAAGGATCTGTGTGGTTTCCTGATTAAGTTTCTTTTTAACTTAAAAGTTATTTATGTTTTAAAAAACTGGGCTTTTGGTTGCCTGTTTGTGTGCTTACTGAATAGCTTTCTAGATGTTCTTTATAGGCTCTCGGTAGATGAATTAAAAAGTTAGTCCCCTACTGGAAAACAGAGGGGATTTCCTAGTGAGGACACGTGAGTAAAAATTAGATCATGTTGGAACCATATTAATATTTTTATTCATTAATTATTCTTTATTTTATCTCTTCTGAATAGATTATACCCATGATTCTTGGTCTCTGTTTAACACTGAGGTCCTCCTGGGCCAGTCAACCTAACTTCAATAGCTGGAAAAAATCTGGAACAAATTATTAAATACTTTTGTTCGAACCTGGAGGATAACAAACAAGGTGATAAATTATAGCCAACATGGAATTGTCAAGAACAAATCATGCCAGACCAGTCTAATTTCCTTCCCTGACAGGGTAACTGGCCGAGTGGATAGGAGGTTAGCAGTATATGTGATATAGCTGGACTTTAGTAAGGCTCTTGACACAATCCCACGTGACATTCTCATATACAAATTAGGGAAAAGTGATCTAGATGAAATTATTAAAAGATGGGTGAATAACTGGTTGAGGACTACTCAAAGAGTAGTTATGAATGGTTCACTGTCAGACTGGGAGAGCATATCTAGTGAGCTTCTGCAAGGGTCTGTCTTAGGTCCAGTACGGGTCAATATTTTCATTAATGACTTGAATAATAGAGTGGACAGTATGTTTATAGAATTTGCAGATCACATGAAACTGAGAGGGTTGCTAACACTGTGTTGGACAGGATTAGAATTCAGAAATATTTTGATAAATTGGTCTGAAATCAATTAAAAAAATAAAGATGAGTGTAAAGTAGTGCACTTAGGAGAAAATCAAATGCACAAATACAAAATTTGGAATAACTGGCTTGGCAGTAATACTGCTGAAAAGGATTGGTGGTTATACAGTGTGATTCTGCTGCAAAAAATATGAATGTCATTTTGGGATACATTATCAGGAGTTACAGGAGCCACTGCTGCAAGTTGAGTTTATAAAAATTGTGGACACAAAGATAAGTCATAGACAAATGGGAAAATCCCTGTATCCGTGATATTTCCCCCTACTGTGACAAACCTGCAGCCCTAATTAGAGCCATTATCAAACAGTGTCCCAGGGCAGCTGGTCCCTGTGGCTAGACTAAGCCCAGTGCCCTGGTCTGGAGCAGGTGAGTGCAATCCAGCTAATTAAAGAGGGCTAGGCTACACTGGGGCCTGTAAAAGGACTGCTAGAAGGCAGATATGGGGAGGAAGAAGTGAGACAGGCTCACAGGAGCCCTGGAGAGGAAAAGCCACAGTGGAGTAGAGCTAGCTCCTGTGATGGGTCCCTAGAGCAAGGGGCCAGGGCTCAGAGAAGCAGCCCTGTGGCTGCTGCTCCAGGAGAACAGAGCAGACTAAGGCTGGGAGGCTGCCAGGTGCTGGAATGCCAGAAAGCCCTGAATGTCACAGCCCTGAGGCCTGGGGCCAAGGATTGAGTTAGGAATATTTTGTGTTTGTTTGATAACCTCTGTCTAAAGAAACAGGCCTGCTTGAAAAGACTGGTCATGGCAGCTCATGTTCTGTAGCTGGAAAGAAATGATGGCCCTGGTGACAGAGAGCTACAAGCATTATGAGCTCACTGGGCAATCCTGTTCTTCCCAAGGCCCGTGAAGTAAGATGAACAGGGGGATTAATAGTCACAGACTATAAGGCTTGATGGGACCATGGTGACCATGCAGCCCTCCCTCCACCCAAAAGCTGGATTAAAGTTTATCTCAGAAAAATATTTTCTTAAAGACTCCAAGTGATGGTGGGTCCACCACGCCCCAGGTAAACTCCCAATGCTTAAGCACCATCACTGCTAGGAAATAAAGGTGATTTTTTTTAACGTTAGAATTTCCCTGTGCAAAGGAAATTCCGTTTTCCAGCCAGCTCTAGTACTAAACCTAAATTGTTGCCAAGTCTTGCAGTTCTTTCATAGGTCTTGCAATATTTTCTAGCTTTTTTTAAAGCCCCGGCTCCTGGAGTCATGTGAATATGAGAAAATCTCAGCTTTCACTTTTAAAGGGTGAAAGGGTTGAAAAGAAAATCTTGAAATCATGACCTGAGTGAAATCTCATGGTTCTAAATCTGTCCTGATTTTTGGAGGCCTGACATGATTTTTGAATGCTTGAGGCTGGCAATGGCAGTGTCTTTGCCACTTGGTTTTGTCTTCCTGCATGTTTGGAATTCCTTCAGTTTGATGTTGTCAAAAAGTTTGATTATGTGTAGTTGAAGATATACTAAAGAAACACCTGACAAAAAGAATTTTTAACAGACTTCAGAACCTATGCTGCATTCCAAACAGGCAAAGGCATACACTTGGAGTTCTGGCAAATATACGAGGGAGTTCTGATTGAAATTTGACACATGTACAGTTGTAATAACCTCTGATGGCCAGACCACCACTTGTTTCAATTATACAGTGTTCATGATTGTAATGAAGCTGCTACAGGGACCATCTGGAAATGCTCAATGGACCACCACTGGGCAATAACACATAGTTTCAAAACTTGGCTTAGACTATGACTATGATTGCAGTTAAATTAATGAGTTTACACATAATGGAGAGAGTGCTGAAGTTAAACCAATTGCAGGTGTGTAGCCTAACTGGACTATGGAACACTTAAGCAAAGGGTACAGAGTGCAAAAAGGGGGGTAGAACAGAGAACATGGCTGTATTGAAATATCTATCTGCTATACACATAATGGCACATGTAAACTATATTTGTCTGTGTCAGGACATTCATCTTGAGGAATAGCACAATTATTTATGTTGCACTACCATAGCATTTAAAGCCCAGAATTGTGCTTAGCACTATACAAACTTATATTAAGATACAGTCCCTGTGCTGTAGACCTTACAAGATAGACAGATAGATAGATACTCATGAGAAACAGGTGTGCAGTTATTTGCCTAAGATTACAATAAGGCAGTAGTAGAACTGGGCCTGAATCCCAGGTCTTCTGAAGCCCAGGCTAGCAGCTGAGTTAAACCATGTTATCTCTCTAGTAATTGAGAGTAATATAACATCTCTGCACTATTCCTCTCATTTGTTTTATTTTTACACATTTTATTTGTGTTAGAGATACTTACCAATAACAACAGAGGTAAAGATACATGTTAAATACACAAGTCCGGTAGTTGTACAGGTTTTAAATGTGATTTTTTTAAATATAGGTAATACCACAAATACACAGGTATTTGTTCATATTGTTCTACATAAGAAGCATGCACACAACTATCTGCTGCAATATTGTTCTACATGAATAGGTTCTTTAGTGCTTGGTGTACAGTTTTTAATACAGGAAGAGCTGATGCAGATTTGTCTGACTTAGTTAATTATTACAGGTGTTGCTTAATTGACATGTAAATGAGAAAATGACAACTTTCTAGATCCAGTACAGTGTGGTTTTATTTTGAGGTGGTCGTTAACATTCTATAATAACCAGTGCTGCGGCTTCCCCTCATGTAAAAGCAGAGTTAAGTGGCAGTTTTCTAGGCAAACCACTAGGTGTAGTTACAGAGTAAGACTATAATTAGTGCAGGCTAAACTGATGTTTGTTTTTCAGGAGAAATTTATGCCAGGAGAGGGGGTGAGGTGTCAGCTTGTGGTTTTTAAGCTATATGTCTAAGCCTCTCAAAGGCTGTACTGACCTAGGGACTTGCAACGATGCCCACAAGAAACCAGCTGATTAAGTCTTCTTTATTATTCATTCTCTTGGTTTATCTCCTATTTTTTAAAAATCCCATCTGTGCCGTCATGCTGTGGTAACCACACCATTTCACTGATGTTGCCCCCGTCTGACCTCCATACAGTCTTCTTCCCCTCTGTGTTGCAACATGTCTGAGATTTGTTTGGAAGCTCCCCAGGGCAAGGCTCCTAGATTTTTATCTGTAGCAGGAGGCAGCCTTTGGGTGACGTTAAAATACTAATAGGTAAATAATGTTACAACCCTAATGTAATAAAGTTCCTTTTCTGAATGCAGAAGAGGAATTCATCAAATGGAAGAAGCTAATGCTAACCCTTGAATGTTTAAATCATCTAAATGATGCATGAGGGAGGTTTGCATGGTTACAGGGTTATAGTTCCTAAATCTTCAGGCAAGGGGCCAGAGCTTCAGCTGGTGTAAATTCAAGGGAGCTGTAGTTATTTATACCAGTTGTGGGTCTAGTATAATGTCTGTTTGAGTGGAGAAGAAAAATGGAACTTAGAAAAAGCATCCTGTCAGTGATCTGGACTGGATCAAAGGACTATAAGCTAGCATCAAGGTCTTGGCAAAGCCTGACGCAGATGGTACAAACTACAGAATCTCTCTCAGTGCAGGCAGCCACTACGCACTCTAATAATTTACTTTACTGCACACTGAAAGTTTTCATACAGTGGGGTTACCCTATGGCATCCTTTTGGTATCTGAACATTAGAAGAAAAGAAAATCCAGAGGAGAATATTGTAATTGGAGAAATTGGCCAAAGCTGAGTGGTATTTAAAAGAAATAAAGCCTCCAAAGTGACTCTTAATTAAGCAAATTGTTAGTTTTCAAAGATGAGCAGTAGATCCACAAGATAATAATGAAGGACCAGATCATACAAAGAGAATCAAATCACAACCCAAATGAGTGCAATTAAGAACTAACAGCCACATTGTGATCCCCTACTCATTATAAGTAGTATAAATATAACTCATTATTATAAGTAGTACTTTACTCCATGGGTAGTCCCAGCATAATTCAAAATAATAATTTCACAGTTTTACCTTGGTGCCAAAGATACTGAATTTCTAGGGAATGATGGCACCTCGTCTGGAAACGCTCTCTAATGGGGACTACCTACACAAGTAAAGTTATACACATATTTACACCTTTGCAGGTTGGGTCCCAAGACTGTAATGTCTTTCAGGCAGGAACTCATCTTCTTGCATGTTTGCAAAGAGCTTGATTGGGTTGCTGTAGAAGTTTAATGTTAATATCAGAAACATCAAGCGAGAGATAATGAACAAGATAATCAGAGAAAAATCAGCCTTCAAAATAAGTTCAGGGAAGGAGAGTGAAGGGTGGTCAGATGTGCTGAATAAAAATATCAGAAATCACAATCATTTGTATTAGGGGACGACTTAAGATAAAATCAGGGCCCCATTGTGCTGGGCATTGTACAAATATATTGTGAAAGACAGTCCCTATCCTGAAAAGCTTAGAGTCTAAATAGACAAGGGATGGGAGGGGAGAGAGGTAAAGTGACTTATCTATGGTCAGAAAGGAGATCAGTGGCAGAACCAAGGATAGGACCCTGCTCTACTCAATGGCAGTGTAGTGACTTATCCAGTAGACTGTTTTGTATCTGCGCTGGGTGCATCTTTCCCCCTACATGGGGAAGGCAGTGCAAACTGACTCCTAGTTAAACAACTGATAAAAAAAGAAAACCCTGACAAATTCATGATAATCTGTTAATGCTTCTAACCTATTCATAAACATCATCTTCAGGCTGACTTTCTAAACCCATATGGTAAAGAGGGCAATTCAACTAATCTTTTCATTTCACTAATGAGATTTCAGAGTACTGCTCAGTGTGTGCCAGGAAAAAGCCCTGATGCTGCTGACAGTTTGTCAGACATTCTTATTTCTTATCCAATATTCACAGTGAAAAGCTGCCAAAAGGAAACGCTGTTATGCATGGCCCTTTTTGTCCAGGGATTCTCATTACCCGAACAGGCCATAACAACGGTGCTGGACGTTACCACACAAACAGACATGATGTGGACTAGCAAAGGGCAAGATCTCATCTTGTGGAGTGAAGCTCGCAGAACTAGACCCAAAAGGAGAAAATTATTGGTTCTGCCAAGGCCAATAGGAAAAAAGAAAAGACGGGGCTCAAACTAGGAACTTCTGCAGAAAATATTGACAAAAGGCCAGTAACCAGCTGGTTTGTAGTTTGGGCTCTTGAGAAAGATGTTTCCTACCCCTAAGGCCCAAATCCTTAACCAATTCCTGCACTGTAAAGAAGGGGTCAGAAACCTCCCACCAGGAGGAGGAGGAGGAGGAGCAGCAGCAGCAGAATTGCTTTTTGAGTGTTATTGTGGCCTAAGGATCCATTAGTCACTGTTTCTGCTACAGACACTCAGCAAATTAACCAGCCCATCTCCAACCTTCCCCCCCAAAAAGACAGTCATGTGGAGATGCTTAAATCCTGTTTCTCCACTGTAGTGGAACCGCAGCAGTTGTGCTGTGCATAAGGCCCTGCCTGGCTGTAGAGGAGGGGTTAGGATTTGTGCCCAAGGAATGTGATTCCAGAAGAACGCAGGAGGAACTGCTGTATTGTGTTATATGACATGCTATCGCCAGTGTGGGGCTCAACCAAAAAACCAGTGTGTGATGTCCCTTTAGCTTTATTATCACGCGTGGACGCAGCATCCCTCTAAATGCTGTAAAGCACCCCTGCCTATCCACCACACACAGGCTAGCTGCCTGAGTACAATCCCATCCAAGACCCTAGGTGTGTACTCAGATAATAGGCGATGCCCTTGTGGCTATTTAGTGCACTGGCTCAGTCAAAGCTAGCACAACCATGTCTACCTGCGCTGGTAATTACACCTCCAGCAGCAGTGGAGATGTGCCGTATACACACCACCATCGCCTTGTCACATTTTACATACAAACACATCCATTCTGCTTTCTCCTATATGATGCTGCAGACTTCCATCCTGGGAGTTTTACTTCAGAGGTTGATGTCAAATGAATTTGCATATATATTTCTGAGTTCAGTCAAGCTGAAAGGAACTACTTGTCTTTTTCTAAAATTTCCCAGTGCTGTTCTCAGGGGATGAATGCAGGTTCCCTTTAAGAAGAATGAAACACATGAGCACCAGATTATACCTATAGCAAACTACTATTTATTAAATAGAATTTAAATCCTCCTCCTTGTCCCAAATCCATATAATGTTGAGTTTAATATTCACCTTGGGATCTTTACATTAGCAGATGCAGTACATAGATGAAAGTACGTATATCCAGCCACCTCCTTAAAGCATTCACATGTGAGGAAGCTGCTGCATGTCGAACATTTTACCCAAATGATGGAAAAATTGAATTGGCCTCTCCTGAGCTAGCATAAGGGTGGAAGAAAATGACTTACTGACATATGACCAAAACACGAATTCTTCTGTGTTTGCTAGTCCCAAAATGCATCTTCCAGGGCTCCCACCTTCCTCCTATCAGCCCTCAATGCACACATGGGAGAATTTTCTTCAGAAGGAAGAAGATTCTTTAGGAAAGCTCTGTGTAAACTGAAAGCTTGTCTCTCTCATCATCAGAAGTTGGTCCAATAAAAGATATGACCTCACCCACCTTGTATCTCTAACATTCTGGGGCCAAGATGGCTACAACAACACTGCACACAAGCTGTACTTACCTGCATTAATATCTGATTAAAGTTCTGTCTCCTGATCAAGAGTCTGTAGAAAGAGCTGTGGCTATGTGACATCCTTAGAATCAACGGAAGCAATAGCCATTTCTATGATGCAGTTGGCAATAAACTTAGAAACAGCTAAACCTGCATTTTTAAAGTGAAATTTAATCCAGGTCCTGATTTTATTAGATCTGACAGGCTTACAGAGACCTGCAACTGTCACGAAAAGGATACGTATTCCAGCCTTTCTATCCTTAGACTGATCATTAGACATTTTAGTGCCTGCAGTAGACCCATGGGAAGTGTGTTCCATTGCATGGAGGGAAGGGGTGTCCAATCATGGAATGAATTGCGGGTGTTACTTCATTTAGAACTGCGGAGGTGTACCCTGTTCTATTTGAGGCTCCATCAATGCTACTAATATTGCCATTTTGGGTAGGTTGAGATTATCTGAACATGTACTCCTTAGAGCCCTGATAAATTTAAGTGCTGATTACAGTGCTGGAGAGGTAAAGTTACACCTACAATGTCAAGCCAAATTAAGATCCTGATAAGCGGTGCCATTTAAAACAAAAACTATGCCAATTGCAATAAGAAACTTTTTAGTTCAAAGTGTTCTATGTTGTATTTATTTAAATGATAAAACAGTTTACTGAATGTGACAGCTGAGGATTTTTCTGGTATTTTACTCTTCTGTATTAATGTTATTAAATCTTGATTGTTAGGTCTTATGGGGCTGGTAACCTCTTGGAGAAATGGGGAATGAGCAAAACGGTGAGAGACATATTTTTTTTCAAGAGTCCACTAGTTCTAGATGCCTCCATTTTTGGGTATGCATTCTGAGATAGGTAGCAGCTACTTTTCAGAAGCCTGGATCACCAGCAGCTGAAATTGGAGTTGAACACTCAGCACCTCTGGAATTCAGGCCAACATCTGAGTCAACAAAAATTGCAGACACTTTTGAATGTGGGCCTTGAACTTTACCTCTTGCTCAAAAGACTGATGTGGGAAACAGGTGTAAGGAAAATTAAAGTGATTTCTGTGGTGGTTCAGCTGCTCACTATCTCAGGAATGAGCCTACGGAGAAGCTTCTGAAAGCAAAGGAAAATGAGAATGGCTACCAGATTGGCAGCCATGAACTGGTATAGATGCACACTAAGAATTTAGCACACACAAACATCATTTGGGGAGAGCCTGGATGAGATGGGACTATGAGTCAGTTATGATGTTAGAGTTGTGAGCCTGTGCAATGGAGAAGAGAATAGATCTCTCCACAATGGTTGAGAATAGTGGGAGAGCAGAAGGATTTGGAGGAAAGATGCTAAATAAGGTTTTTGCCAGGCTGTGTGGGAGGTGATGACAGGCCATGCAGGAGATGTCTGAGAAGCATCTGGACATTTAAGATTGCACTGAGTGTTGAGAGAAAGATTGGGGAATACTCTGTATAGAGATGGTGTGTGAAACTGTGTGAACTCAAGCAGGGGGGAGATTAGACAGTTAGAAGAGGAGAGGACTGAAGGCAGAAATCAGGTGGGACACTGACAGAAAGTGGGAGAGGCCGGAGGAAAAATTACCAGTTGATTCCTCCTGTCATGATGTCCATTTTCTATAAAGTGTTTTGAATAAAAAGAGGAATATGGTAGGTGATGAAGGTTCCATACTGTGGAGGTGTAACCCATTCCTGCATGATGTGGCAACTGTCCCCCTTAGTGGTACCTAGACTAGCTAGAGATTGATAAACCTGCTACATCCCTAGCTAACCAAGTTGTGTCTCTTAGTTTATACAGTAGCAGCTCATGCATTAAGAAACAGAGGTTCTAAATTTGATCCTTCCTGTTGCCGACCGGGGTCTTGTTGGCATTACACAGGCAGCCAGCATAATTCCCAGAGGACAGGTCTTATTAGCCACCTCAATTTTACAAACAATAGTGTATGAAAAATAATCTACTTTAGTTATTAGAATTAGAATTAGTTACGTGAAGTCAGATAGTGTCCAATGTGCTAGGTGCTGTCCATAAACATAAGATGACATAGTCCCTACCCTGAAGGGTGTGCCATAAAATCTAAGAAAAGAAGCAAAAGACAAAGGAAAAAGGAAAGTGATAAAACATACAAAGTTGCCCCTCTCCCTAGGCAGTATCAGATAGCAAGGTTCTTGTAGGTGTCAAAGAAGAAATAAATGGGTTTTGTGGAGAGAGCAGAAGGATGCTATAGACTAATTGAGGGAGGACATGCTAAGCATAAGGCGCCAAGAATATAATATGAAGACAGAGGTGAAAGAGGAAGAGAAACTATACAAGAAATGCTGAAATTTCTCCAGCAGTTATACACAAAAGTGAAACTGACTGAGCGTCTTGTCGTATCACGCTATGTTTTATTTGACTTGGTACCCAGGGTTCCTCGACCCAGTAACTTTTAGTGTCTGCGAGTCGGTATCAGGAAATAAACCAAAGGAAATGCAGTACATCCACCTACTATATGGCTGGCACAGACAAGTCACTACCAAGTGCTCTTAACTTAAAGCTTCGCTTAATGGTCTCCAGTAATTCCCGTCAGAATACTTTTTACCAAAGTCTCCACTTATTAGTCTTAAGCACATACAAATCGGTGGCTAGTATACCCCAAAAACTGATAGTTCCCCTAAGTCTGAGACAGTCTTTGGGTGAATCATTCACAGATTTCCAACTGGCCGGTCCTTCCATATGTGCCTGGAGATCCTTCCAAATGTGTCCATGAAGCAATCCACCTGACTCAGACTCGCTACCTCCGTCGTATACCCCAAAAGTTACAGAGACATGGCAATCAAAAGAATGTTACATAACTGACCAAAAAAATCAATCACTGGGCAAAAGCAATAGTTACAGAGACATGTCACTAAAAAAAATATCGTTAAGCAAGCAGTCTTAAGCTGTTAGTCTGATAGCTAAATTTCCCCATACTGACCATTCTAAAATATATCCAGACTCCCCATTTTTCACAGACACCTGACCCAGCATATTCAGAGAGAGAGAGAATGCATAGAGTCAAGTCCACTTCACGTGTTCGCTGTCTCTCCTCGCCCCTCCCAGTTTGCCTAGTTATGCTAAGCTCCTGCAAAAGCCTGAAAATGGCTAAGCACAACAAGCAGACTAACTGATAGTCCATCCCACTAATTGGCAGTGGCTTGGACACTTGGCTAGTTGCTAAAATTCCCCTGTACAGACTCAGTAGTGTAGGTTTGATCCAACAACAGTGATGCCTTCTTATGCATGGAATACCCGCCTAGCTTTGGTCCACAAAGTCTTTGATTCTAAGCTCTTCAGGGCAGGGACTGTGTCTTACTATGTGGTTACACAGTGCCTAGCGCAATGGCTCCTCAACCATGGTTGGGGCCTGTAGGTGCTACCCTACTATACAAGCAATAAACAAGAACATTTTACTAACCAACTGATCCAAGAAGAATCTCATGTTAAGGAAAAATGTTGTGTCTCCCCACCCCTCCAGCTATTCCTATTCTCTTTTTCAGTCCATGGGGCTAATTAAAAGGCATTCATGTTCACAGTGCCATGCCTTTCTGAAACAAATAGCACCATGGGTTTGCCCCTCTTTTCTTTTTGTGGAGTAGAGTTGAGGGCTGGAGAGAGAAATCACCTGAGTCAGGGTGCAATTGAACAAATTGTATTTGAACACAGCCCTCCTGCACTCTAACTTTATTTAAAATAATCCATATTTTAAATTAGACAAGGAAACAGAATGGGGCAAAGCCCAAAATGTCACACAAAAGGCAGGTTAGGGAAAGGTTTTATCATGAAATGCTGTCAAAAATTCACATGCATTTTCACAATGTTAGGAGCTTGCCTAACCTGAAAAGGCACCTGTAAACACAGTGCTAATCCCTCTGGGGATGAGAGGCACAGAGGCTGCCGGAATATATTATGCTCATCAGGAGACACAAGAAGCTAGTTTGGACTTTCTTCTTTCTTTAGAATGTATTGAGGCAGCATAGATAAACTCAGCTATGCCATGCATTTTTCAGTGGTGTCCTGCTTCTATCTGATGTTTCGGCTGTAATGATTGAGATACGAGGTGTTCTAGAGCACAGAGGGCGGGGGAAATTTCAAAAGTTTATAGGCTTGGTTCAAACAAGCCAAGAAAAGTCTTGCTGATTATCTGAACCTTAACTGAGCTCTAAGGTTTGCGCTCATCTAATTCTTCACAATGCTCCTTCCTTTCCTAGCCATTCCTCTATGCCCCTCTTTGTTTCCTCCAATCCCTAACACACCTTCCCACAGCCACTCTGGATCCCTGTCTGTAAATCCTTCTCACTGAATCCAAGCTTTCTTCTCTTCAACATTGGCCTGTCTTCTCTGCTATCTTTTACAGAGGGGCTCATTAGGGTGCATGGCATGTGAAAGTTAAACTCCAAATTGTCCTAGGAACCAAATATTGGTCATTCCATGATTTATCCAGTGCTCTTTTTTTAAGCAAGGGATAAAAAAAAATTGTCTTACAGTACACCTAATGCTCAAGCAGTCTAACAGCTGATAGCGTTAGGTTGGTTTCACTCTACCCATGGTGTGGCATATTTTGTTTTCTTGGACATATTTTTGTTTCCAAGTCTTTTAGCAGAATGGCTGCCATTGTATATAAAGAATATGTAACAGAAGTGTATGCCTGTAAGCAGAGGTTCAAAGGGAGGAGAAATATATTACATGTATAGGGGTTAAAAGCAGAGGAAAGTTTCCCCTCCTCTCTTTGACTTGGGGGAGCAAAATTCATATACAATTGCCCTTCCTTGCTGGCTGATGCATTGAAGGGGCCCCCTCCTGTTTCAATCTACTTTAACCAGTGTATATGGACCAATATAGGGTTGACTTCACCTGTGGTGACATTGCCGATAGGTATCCTACAAATGCCCTGCCAAACACCAGGCACACAGTTGACCAGCTCATCATTTTTATTTTCTTATCGTTCCCTGATATGCTGACACTGAAAGGCAGTAGTAGGGGAATTACTTCAACAGATCAGTAATTTTGCAAGAGTAGACTGCCAAATTGGCAGGATTGTAAGCTTATTTGCAAAATACTCCCTGTACTCACAGACCCAGCGTAGTGTTCAAGATAACAGCTTTGGGTTGAAAACGGAGCTGTCAAGTTATTCATTGTGAATATATTATTCAACAAGTTAACCAACTTTTCTGTCTGGGAGGTGTTCTAAAGCCTCGCCTGATTTCGACCAACCTATTTGTTGTTTGTATGTATCTGCCAAATAACTTACGCAAACAAACTTCAGTCTGAATAGTTTGTGAACGGTTCACTCTGATTAGCCACCTAAGTTACATAGAATAGTGTCTACTCTCTGAGTGGATACCTCATTAACGGACAGGTATTTATTGATGAATAATAAATAGTGCACTGACGGTTATTTGGAAATGATGGAGAATATCATTCAGTATCCCAACAGCAGAGTGATCTTTTCCATAGGCCAGAAAATGTCTGCTGGCGTAGCTATACGTGTATAGTCATACCAGCAAACCCTCCTTGAGTAGCTTATACAGGGAACGGAGTGCTATTGCTGGTATCCTTAAACCAGTTCCTTACATGACATAAGGTATAGCAGCAAAAGCACTTTTTTGCCAGTATAGTAGGGTATTTGCTTGTATAAAAATGTTGTTACAAAAACCACCCCCTCTAAGTGACATTACTATGCCAACTACACTAGTGCAACAAGCCTTATTCAAAAACACATTTCCCAATTTCTATCTGGGCTCTTTGGACCAGCCCTAGCAGAAAACATCAATACAGAAAGCCTGGGCAGGGCAAAGCCCTAGGAGACTACTGGATGTGGTGCAATTTACAGCAGACCATGAGCTGCTCTAAATCATGCCAGGACCATTTTGGCCACTGTTTGGGCTGAAGATAAGAGGAAGCATAAAAATGGCTCAGCGCCATGTTGGTTTCCTCCAAGCTGTGCTGAAAGTGAGCATAATGCAGTTCACAGTCGAGCCCATATGTATTTTAGTGCATACCTGTATTTAACTAAAGAAAATTTAAAGGTTATAGAGAATAACATTTAGGAATGAAACCTTTGTCTGTGTAAGGATTTTCTATATTCCCATCACTGGGTGTCTAAGTGCTTCCCAGGTAAATTAGATCTTTATTGTGAGGTTTCTCAAAGATATCATGGAGCCTTCTGCTTTTCCCCCTTCCCTGGCTATCAGAAGTTTTGTTTGGGAGATTATATAAACGTTCCCTTTTCTTCTCTTCTTACTCTGTTCATTCAAAGTACTTGCGATGTTTCTCAGTCCTATGATTTCACTTAATCTTTTCTTTCAATCAGTAGGTCTTGGTGTAGGAATCAAACCCATTGTGAAACATCATAATGGAGCATGCAGTTCTTCAGACCTTACCTCAGCTGTCTTAAAGAAGACCCAATGACTATGTCCAGAAATAGACACACACATCTGGAAGGGTCAGCTAAGAACCCACCTGTTTCATTTCAGACCTAAATCCTCATAGTTGCTTAGGCACCTGACTACCATTGATTTCAGTGGAAGTTAGTAGTGCAAGTACTTCTGAGGATCTGAGCCTAAGGTATTCTCTGGTCTTTGGTTTGGTGACTTCTTGCCATGTTATAAATATCTAACCCTCTTGAACTATTGAGGGTTTCTGCTCCTCTTTCAATACTGAAATCACTGAACAAATTAATTAAATTAATGATCATTATAGCAATTTGCCTAAACCATGCAGGTGAAATGTAGAGTTCTCACTTTCATACATTTTTATTCCTTATTCAATAATTAACATATCTTCAAGATTTCAAATTATTTACCAGCTTTATGACTAACAGGGTGTGGAGCTGCAATGTACTCACATTAATGTTTCATAACTTCCTTCCCAGTACACTCAGAGAAATGGTATCTCAAAATCTTAATCCTTATCAGGTTGGCAGGGAGCCAGGAGCAGAGCTGAAACTTTGCTTGAATTTTAAATATAAGATTTTTAGTTTACAATCTCCATTTCTTTGCAAGAGGAAACAAAACTTTTCTTAACATTCCTAAGAAATGAAACAGGCCTCAATCATATGCTAATTTCCACATACAAGTAGCACTAAAGATTCAGTTGGGTTGGCTCATTGTGCTAATAAAGGCAGAGCATAGATGTGAAACATTAAATATTAAAATACAATATTCATTACAATATGCCCAGATGTACATATTGGTCCTGATTTATGACAACTAATGACATTTTTAACCCACGTGCTGAGATTTAGGCAGCACAGTATGCAGATAGACAAGGAATAGTATTAGAAAAACAAAGCTAAGGAAGTAAGAGAAGGACGTATTAGCATGCTCAGTTTAGTCAATTGACTAAAAGGATTAAAATCCCTCCTTCAGATTGCTTCAGAAAGACATGTCTGTCCGGTTTGCATCATCCTAAAGAAATGTGGATATTAGTCCACTCCAAAGTTTCCCTTCCCTTTCTTCAGCCTCCCTAACAGCACTTCAGTTCCCCTGCGTCAGAAGGCCCGGACATCACATACCTCCCTTGGCACGCTCCCTATGATGTTCCATTCCTGTAACACCACTTCACAACTATCACAACTCCCCCATCCGCCTGACTCCAGGCATCCTATGCCTTTTCCAGTAGGATCCTGGATTCCACAGTGTGCGCACACACACGCCCACACACCAGGCTAGATCCCTGCTCCCACAACTCTGACTTCCTACAACTTTCTCCATCCGAATGGTGATGTCCTGTGACCATCCCTCATTGCCATTCCAACACTCATATAGGCTTCTGGTTCCTTGTACCTCCACTCCCCAGGAATAATCCTGACCCCCCCACACACAACTGAGCCAGCCTGCACTGCTCCCCCACAACAGACTCCCAGCACCCATTCCTTGGCCCCTCTGCCTTTGCCAATAGGACAGACTCAGTGCAAGGATCCAGCTGCTATAAACTGATATGCTTTGGAGCCTTATTATCTTTTCCTTCTTGGCACCATTGTCTGATAAAATGCATCTTAGTTAATTTTTCTCTTTAATGGATCCTTCTGTCTGCCATAAAGAAGCTGTTGTGTGTTATGGGGCAGACAGAGAAAAGCACTGACACACATACTTACAAACTCTAGTATTGGGTAGAATGTTTGATTTTTTCCACTTCTATCCTAAACAGCCATACATGGACTTTGTACAGGGGGCATGCCTCAACATTGCTGCAGAGATTTAGCTGCCTTAGTCTCTGCCCTGGTCTACACTGATCTGGCGTTTCGGTGGCAGTCAATGGGAGTTAACGCAAGCTACGCAGAGTAGCTTGCGTAACTCCCATTGACTGCTGTGCTTCCCTTCTGTGCAATATCTTCACTGCACTGCACAGACATGAACCGCATTCCTGTTGATGTAGCGTTACGCCACTTGAAGGGGTGGTTTACCAGCGTCGACTTCTGGATCGATTGAGCGGATCTACACTGACCACTCAATCGATCCAGATAGGTCGATCTGACAGCAGAGACTTTGCTGCCATCAATATAGACATACCCTCAGTTTCAGGCAATACACAAAACTGCCATTGAACCCTGTAGGTGCCTGAACTCACTCAGCACCCATGTTTCCTCAGCAGTTGCAGTCTCCTTCTCCCTGTCTGGTTCATTTTGGATAGGCTGGAGAGCCAAAACTGGGAGAAACAAAAAAATTAAATACAATAAATGCTTCACAAACAAGTCCTTCACCATCCCAAAGTCACAGATTCCACTAAGTTCTTCACCTTAGCTCTTTGGGCTTCCCCAGCACTTTTACATGCCTTTTCTAGACCATGGGCTTCAGGCCTTGGATCCCTGACTATGAATCAGCAGTTCATCCCTGCTCAAAACCATCTTGTTTCACTTTTTCACAGGGCTATTTCCTAAGTCTGCCTATCACTTCTCAGGTCTTCCCCGGGAATCTTCATTTGAGTCCCTCCTGGTTTCCACTCAACAAAGAATCATGCCAGTCTTCTCCAAGACCTCTGGTCATGGGAGAGTCCTGCCAGCATGTTGAGGCAGTTCTACAGGCCTCTTCCCAAAGGAGTTCTTTTATAGCTAAGTCTTTACCCAGCAAGCCTTGCTGTAGACTGTAGCTACTTGACCTGGAATGGAAATAAAGCAGATGAAAAATGGAGCCTGAGTGTCTCGTAGAGGCCCATCTCAAACAGTAATGTGCCATCTAGGAGGCCCCATTTCAGAAGTACTGAGCACAGGAACATGGCTTCCTTGAGAGCTGTGAGTGCTCAGCAGCTCTGGAAACAGGCCATTTAATGAGGTCTTGGATTTCAGTGCCCAAGTTCGGGCACCTATATGTGCAAACACTGATTTTGATGATGGGAGACAGCCTGGTCTAATAGAGAGGGCACTGGAATGGGTACTGGGTGACCTAGGATCTATTCCCCACTATGCCAATGACTTGCTGTGTGACCTTGAGCAAGTCATTTCAGCTACCAGTATCTGAGTTTCTGCATTTGTAAAATGGAGATATTGATATTTAACCTACTTTGTAAAGTGCTTTGAGCTCTATGGATGATAAACCCTATACAAGAGGAAAGTATTAGTAGATAGAGTTATTCTCATTTGAAGCAAAGAAAGAACAAAGACTGATTTGTGTGAACAATTACCACAGTTCAAACTGCAAATTAGTTTGGAACTGTATGCCTAAAATGGTTTTAAAACAGACTTTTTGTGTTTTCCAGTGGACTGATAACATTTTAACTTGTCCTTTACATTTGACAGCACTTTACAAACTCTAATTCAACTTTTTCAAAAGGGTATGGTAAGGATTAGTTAAGGGCCTAATTTCAGAAGTGCTGGGCAACCACACCTCCAGTTAACCTCAATCTGAGTTGAAAACCAAGCTCCGAGTCCCTTGAGGAGGACACAGACTGAGACAATCTGAGAGCTAGGATTAGAACTCAGATGATCCTGGCCCTAATTTCTGTGCTGAAACCACTAGACCATGCAAATAAGCCATTAATAAGACTTAAATACACAGCAATGTGCTTTTCATTTGGCACTGATGTTGGTCTGGTCTAAATTCTTGAATTTCCTAGAATAATAAACCTAGATAATACAGAATCATTTTAGAGTGATCAGTTTAAAGGAAAACCTGGCCCTAGGCGTTTCAGCACCTTTCCCATGGTAAGGGCTTGAAAACATTTCAAGAGTATCACACATGTCAGTGGAGACAGAAATATTTATCTTGCTCCACAAGTAGAAGGACTGGAAGCAAGTCTAAATAAACCATGTATATAAATCTCTTTCATACGAAAATCCAGCCATCGGTGCTGTACAGTCATGGTAAGGTCTGCAATCAATAAGTAGAAATGCACAATCTATCAACATGTCTGTGTGTACTAGCAGATAAAGGAGAACTATCATAACCTCAGTGTAAACAACAGGATTATGCGTCAGGCTGAGTTAAGGGCAAAAGCAAACTGTTTTCATTTCTCTCGTCCTATACAACCAAACATAAGCTTTCCCAGGGAGCACAGTTTCATCATAGCAAATAGGTTAATTTACCAAGAAGGATCATAAACAATATGCAGGGGAAAGCAGATAATACACCTTTTCGGACTCAGTGTAAGCATTTTAATAGTGGGAAGTGAAAAGTCTATGGACATCTATTGAATATAGAAAGTTGGATCAACTGATGTAACTCAGAATATCTGAGGATCTGACCCAGAATGTCCACTAATAGGTTAACAGAGTGTACTAAAAGTGTATTTATATTTTGGTACCATGTTGTACAGATGAAACATGGCTTGATTATTTTTACAGAGCCAAGTTAAGTTCATAAATAAGTACTGTAGACTCAACATCCTTTCACAGTGATGTCCAACAGAGGCCACCACCTCTGTACTGTGTCACCTAATTTCTCTAAAAGTAATTAAGTGGGAATGCAAAACATTATGAAAAGCAGTGTGAACAACATTCACCCTGAAGTCCATTATTTAAATCAGGAACATCCCACTATTTATCAATAGCTCTGACATGGAGTGTTAACGAATGTAAAAGTCCTTTTAAAATATTGCTATATACATCAATATAGGAATAAATAATCAGAGCAAAACTGTAAATATTTTATCAGTTATGATTACACATATATGGCTTTTAATATGAGAACTCAACATAGAGGCTTACAGAAAATTGAAACAATATGTGTATATAGTAGGGAATTGATAAATACCCACTTCATACTCAACTTGTATAGGAATCCACAATCTTTAAGATATTTGCTGTCATTAACAGAAATGACTAGGAATAACGAATCCTGGACTTAACAAATTAAAAAAAATTCTGCTACAGAAATAGAATGATGTAAATGCAAAATGTTCAACTACTGCTCAAATTGTAACCTCCAGCTACCTGCAAATCTACCTAGCCATAACAGCAGAGACTCTGATGTAAATATATACTAGTTATAAGCATAGTTCTGCATCCTGCTGAGCATCCTCTGCTCCTATTGACATTTCTGTGAATCTTGAAGTAGTTTGGGATTGGCCAGGAAATGCTCAGGCCTCTACAGGGTAAGGTCACAAGTGTTTAACATTGTGTCTTTGTATCATAACAGAGCTTCCTTAGCTTGCTGATTGTGACAGACTTGGAGCTGCTCTGCAATAATGTATTAATACTGTTTGTTGACTTGGTTATTGGGATGTTTACTATACAAATATATTGGTTTAGTTTAACAGCAGGCTGTATGGAATAAACAACAAGGAAAAGGAAAGAATGGCCAAGATCAGCCACTCTTCATCAAACACTTGAGGATTGTTATGAGACACTTCCAGGGCTGGAAAAGGCCTTGGAACCAGAGGTCAAAAGGAGTTTAGTATTGTTTCAGAAGGCTTTCTGGTCACTATATTCACCATTGCTCAAAGACTCCGGAGGGGAAGAACCACGGGTGTCCAAACTGAGTCAGACTTGCTGGGTTGATACACAGGGAGCTATAGCCCAGGACCTGGCCTAAGAGTAGGAGAATCTGGGATTCCACCCCAGGAAAGTTAAAAGCACGAAGCCTGACGTTTGACTCTGAGGGATTTAGCGAGACCAGGAAGAGAACTGAGGTGCAGCCAGCCTTGTAACTGTGACACTGGCATCAGCATGTTTTCATGTGCTCAGACTGGTTCAGCGGGTGAAAGCACGGTGCATTCTTTAATATGAAATAGATTTATATTATTGAAGAGACCTCTCAGGTTTCAGTAAACCCGTGTTCCTGCTCAGTGCCTGGGCACTGCTCTCCAGAACCAAGAGGCAGAGTCCCCAAGAAGGAGGCTTTCTTTCTTTTCCTGCCACTTTGATAAGCCCCTAATCTTCCTCAACACTCAGGCACCTCTTCAGTATAAACACATATCACTGTGTTGTTCTCACAAGATCCTTCACACTGTATGTTATTCTTGAATCAGATTACAGGGATCTTGATGTCAAGGGTAGTTTTCTGAGAGGAAGTTTGACCACAAGGGAGCACTGTACATTTACAATACTATTTAAAATACCTGGAGGGAGATCAATGTGAAACAATGTTAAATTTGTGAGCTATCCATAAACTAGTGAGTAACTTAAGATATCACCTGAGCCTCCCTGGGTGGAACAGAAGAAAACCCCATGAATCCTTGCCTTGGAGACATGTGAGGGAGAAGTGCTGCCTCTGCAACAACATACCTGCTGTCCCCAGAGCCCTGGGTACTCCACTGTGTGGCAGATCTGCATGGGAAAAGGAGCCAGCTTTGGGGAATCAACAGAGAAGGTTATAATGAGTCAGTATTAATATCGGCACAGAATCCCTCTGTGCTGGAGGGGGTGCTCTGGGCAACATATGGAAGGTCCATGAGTAAAAGAGCAGATTAATTGGATGCAAAATTCATATTGCATTGAATTGGTTATTTCCTCCCTGCCCCTGTCAAAGGCAGAAGTAAAGCAGAAGTAGGGCAACAACACCCTCTGAACAACTGGCTTCACCCTTCATCTTTCCTTCACCCTCTTATTGTGCAGTAACCACAGTCACTTTCACTTCATTACTTTCTGAACCATACACTCTCAGATCCAGGAGGAGAGGTAATGCAAAACTGAACATCCAGGTTGTGCAATCACTTTAGATTTCTTAAGAATAGACAGGTCTTCTGGGCCTTGGCTCTTTTTGTTGGCTTTAGTAATCAGTGTCTTCATAGACTCTCAACCTTAGTTTTGTCATGGTGTTATAAATGCATTCACTATGCCCATCAGCAAGTGGAAATCTAGTTCAGCTTCCATTGCAGATGTCCTTTGATTTCATCTTTACTCTCTCCCACATCTGCTGGGTGGAATGTTTTCCTGCTGTGCGGACTTGATAGAAATGCCAGTGAAAACAGGCCTGTAACACAGAAATAGATGCCAGAAACTCTCTGTTTTGAGAGAAATTTTCCCTTCCAAGAACTCTTCCAGCCAGATTTAAATGTTAGGGCAAAAGCCCGTGCGCTTTATTAGCCTGTCTGAACTGGACAAAAAATGAACCCAAGCCACCTTAACCAGTAGAAAAGAGAGCAAGAGACAAGAAAAAGGTGGGCACAAAGCTGCCACCATAAGCACAAGGTGGGGTTAGAAAGTAATATGTTACCTATTCTGTACGCTCTGTGGCCTCAAGCCAGCAAGGGTGCCTGGGTATGTCTATTGAAATCAAAGGATTCATAATGAGGCCTAATAATTTTATGCACTGAGAGCAAAATAACATGCTATGATTGCATGAGCAGGCTTGTTCTATTTTATTAGGCAAAAGCTATATAAAACTTGGTTACCTGGCAAAGGCAATATTACTGCAGCATTAAGGAGACAAGATGAAAATGAACTTGCTTTAAGGAGAGGAGTGTGGTTGCTTGGTTACATTCACACACCTTTTTCTAACTGTGCTGTTAATTTCTTCTCCAGGGGTGGTGATCTGAATATATAAAATCTGCCCTCCTTTCCTGCAGCCCCCCACTGCTCTAAACTTTCCAGGCTGCTTTGTAACTTACTGCTCTGTCCTCTTGTGGGTTAGTTACCATCCTCCATGTTGGTGTTGTCTGTCATTCTGACAGATGACAAAGGCAAGAAGCAGCTGTGCAGAGACGGGTTTGTTTTTTGTGCACTTTGTTTAGCTTTGGGTCATAAAGCCACTGGACACCATAGAAAAACCCTGAGCTGGGCTATAATTAGCAGGAAGTTTCGCTGTTTCCCTGGCAGATGCTTTACCACTGTGACAGGAAATGTAGGTTGATATAATTAACCTCTTCGATGTCACTTGTACTTAAAATGTATGTTCTGCAGAATGACACCATCAGCTCTCTGTGCTTAGTGGTGAATTGGACATGGAAGGACATTCATTGGCCAATGAATTGTACCTATTCTGGGGGTCCAGATGCTGAAGGACAAGGGCATTACCTTGCCCAGACAATGTGCACCTCTCTGACGTGGAGGCCTGGACATACTGTTGTGCACTGAGAACTAGTGCATTTGCTAGAGAAGCAGACCTCATACTGCACAGTCCCATATGTTCAGTTCAGTTCAATAAAATCAAGGCAGGGGGCCCCTATAGTGGTTAGCCCTGGCACTGGGGATTTGATTCCCCATGGCAGGCTTAGAACTACTGGAGGTGGGCAGAGTGGACAATCAGCCTAACAGAGAATGGGAGATGCTGAATAGGATGGCATGCACAGCAATGCCCTAACTCTTATTACAAGGTTCAGGTCTATGTGCAGTAACCTTCACAGGGGATGCAGGGCCTGGGATTGTGATGGCTCAAGACAACCTTGGTTCGAGCAGAAGGGATAGGCCTGGAGAAGTCAGACTGCACAGATTATGGACATCAAAGAAGGCAAGTGACAGCATGGGGCAGCTCTCACCTCCTCCTTTTTGATTAGAACAGGTTGCCTTTGGGTGGTGTTTTGTTTAAGTTACAAATAAAGTTTCTACCACTTGGCCAAATCCACGGTGTCTGTTCTGATTGGCCCTGACTTTCTTTTTAATGAACAGCAACTCATTAAACATGTGCCTGCAGGTCAAATCCACACCTGTTGTAAATCTTCAGAACTACACTGCTTTCTGGAAGCTAAGGATTGTTCCTGACATCACTTGCACTTCAGCTCATGCCTTGGCATACTAGCAGTTAAGTTACCTCAGAAGGAACTGACTGCAGAAAGAAGAGTTGCCTCTGAAAGCCTTCTTCAAACAATAGCAAGTTGCTATTATATGCAATTGTTTTTTATGCCCCAGTGAGCCTCAACTTCAATGTCAAAATGTAAAACAGAACCAGCTAGTCTTGTAATATAAGAGAAGTAGGTTACAAACAGAGCAGTGCCAAGATATTGACTCATACGGCTCTAAAAATGGTTTTATTTACAGTCAAAAGAAATTCTATACAAGAGGACTTATTTTGACAGGAATTTCTGCTGTGTTGTAACTAACAAAATTATTATTATTATTTTAGAACCAATCGTATGCTTGGAACATCACCAACATAGAAGATGATCTTCTCCTTTTCACAAAGGGCTCAGGCTTGTTTACACAAAAAGAGTTAGGCAACATGATAGTCGGAGTCACAGCACCTATCTTTTAGCACTTAGTAAATCACTGAGATTCACAAAGCCTGAGTTAGGCACTTACGCTCCCATACAATGAATGGAGAGAGAGGTGTTTTAGACTGCAGTTTACAAAATCCAGCATGTTCGAGGGGGAGCCACATATGCTAGGCAATGAGAGATGCTAACTGGTGTGGTGTGAGCAAAGCCCCACCCCTCTCACAATAGATGCCTAAATTCAGGCTGCAGGTAGATATCTATCTCTGCTATCAATTCACAGCTAGGAACCATCTTTGGCATTAGGCACCTATGGTATTTTTGCAAGAAGCCAGGGTACTCACCTGGGATGTGGGAGACCTCTATTTTAAGTCCCCCTTCTGCCAGAGGGGAGAAGGGATTTGAACAGGAAATTACCACCTCTTAGGTCAGTACGCCAACCATTGGGCTATGGGATAGTGTGATGTACAAGGTTCCTCAGTCTCTGCTGTTGAACTCTGGATAGATAATGAACAAGTCATTGGAGCAGAGAAACTGGGTCCCAGGTTTCCCATATTCTTGGTGGGTGCTTGTGTGTGTTCACTCTCTCTCTCCTCAGGTTTTATTACGTCTGACAGTGACGTTCAGGCACTTTGCACTTGTTTACAAGTGTATGAACAGGCATCTTCTGCCTGCATTAACTGGGCTCAAAGCAATTCAGTTGTACTGGGCTCTTGGCAGTGTATCAGCCCCCCTTTGTTGCCCCAGCAATTGCAATGAGGCACCTCTGGGATTAAGGTATTGGGGGTCTTTTTTAAATCCTTTCTTTAATCTGAACAATATATGTTACAGAACTGGGAGGGGGCTGAGAAGAAGGTGCAAGGCCACCTGCAGAAATGGTGCTGGCTCTTTCTTGGACTCACTTTTCAGGTGATTGCCAATAACCTTGTGGCCTTGATGTTGTAGCACCGGTTAATGTGACTGGACCCTCTCCTGGGTCTTTGGGACCCAATTCAGAGGCACATTAACAGTTTTTTGGAATAGTTACCACTGCTGGCACCCTGCTTTGCTGTTCTTCCCCTTAGATGAAGGGAGCCAGGGGCTCATTGATTTAGTCAGTAGCCTTTTGTCTTTGGTCTATTCATCTGTTGCTGTAACTCTGACGCCCTGCTGGCCTGGAAGTCCCTTCCCTTCTCTCTCCTCTGTCATGCTGGGCAGATGGGCTTTGACTCTCACCTATTTTTGTTGGCAGCTGGTCAGTTAAAGAGTCTAGATTTGCCTCCATTCTATAAGGGTCTTTTTAACACCTGGTGACTGCCGCAAAGTACATCTCCGGATCAGGCTTGTTTCCAGTGTACGGCTCTTGGAAGAGCTGCTGGTTTTTAACCCACTTTTTCCCATTGAAGATCTCTCTCCAGGTTGGATTGACCAGACAGTCTCACTGATTGTTCCCAGTTAGTCAAAAAGTCAGCCACAGCTCTTGCTGTTCAGATCAGAATCTGGTCTGTGTTTTCTCTGGATAAGGTACTCTCTGAATTCCAGACAGCGCACCCTCAGCAGACTGCTCAGTCTTTGCAGAAACTCTTTGCAGGGATTTTTCTTTCAGGGGGAAAATCTGTGTTCTCCTCTCAAGCGGACTCCCCTTCTGTGGACAAGATCCTTGAGCAGCCAGGCAGATTGTTGTCCTGGAAGGGGTTGGTGATTGTTCTTTTTGCAGCCATGACCAAGAAGATGCTCTTTGGCGTGTGTGTCAAGGCATGGCAATCTGCCACCCACCCTGGTCTCCCTGATACAGCCTGGAGGATGTCTTTGTCCCTGGGTGACGCTATGTCCCTGGCTTACAGGATGTTGTACCATTCTCCTCTTCCTGAACACTCCAGTGATTTACAGTGGAGGGGTTTGCCTAGCATCATAACAACCAATCAGTTTGTACCCCATATTACCATATTACGGTGTCTGCGCAGTGCCTCTTCTATTTTGGCTTCAGACACAGTTTTTCATTATTTTTTCCTACAGCGCCCCCTTTTCATTCTCCTTTTTGGTTTTTTGCAGTGGTTCATGACTGGTTTGCTCCAAGCCCCTGTTTGTTCTCAGAGTGAGGTATAGTCCTCACATTCAGCCGGGTTCCTGCCTGGCTAGTTTTTTGGTGAGTCAGGCAAAACTAGCCATTTTGATAACTCAACAGACTGGCCGGGATAGAACAGTGTGATGTAGTAGGGCTGCCCCACAAGCTGGTTGTGGCCTAGACATGGATTTATTACACTTCTTATAAATTCAGTTCCAACTTGGACACGTTTCAGTTGACTTGGTGTGAACTTGGTGATGATGATGTGTGTGATCTATGTTAAATGTTCACTTAAGATGTGTTTTGCTTTATTTAATCCCTGTCCTTTTGTGCATATGTTGTCATTTTAAACCATTTTTAACAGTTTGTAATGTGATTTTATGTAAATGAAGACATTTTTCATGTCATTTCTCTCTCTTTTCCTGCTTCCTCGAACGACTCTTTAAAAGAGTCATTTCTCTAACAGCTTTCCGGGTCAGTTAGATCAGTGTAGCCCCCAAGTACATCGGGGAAGCATGAAGATCAGAATTCTCTGCAAAGTCCACAAAACACTGTGCAGATACAATGAACAACTTCCTGCTAGGATGGAAATGCTTTATTAAAAAGATGGTCTTGCAGCATATCCTGCAGTTGGCTAGACTTTGGGTTAGTCAGTATGTCGAATGTTGGGCCTAATCAAGCCAAAAGGTATTGCTAAAGCTCCCAGTCCATCCGCAGGTTCTCTTAACTGATGGTGCTTAATTTTGCCTCTGCCAGAGCTCCTCTGAACATTGTCACAGCTTCTGACCGGGTACAATAGGAAGCTTTACACTACAGCAGTGAGTTATTTCTCTTCTGATAGAGGAAGGAGAGGCTACAGACACAGAATTGATTACCCTGGTCTACTTCATTTACAAGATGTACAGTTCCAGCTGAACACAGAATGTTAACCGGAGATGGATGTTTACCATCAAAAATAGCATAGCTCAGACTCAAACTAGAGCAAGGCTGTTTCAGAGATCACTTTGTTATTTCTTTGCTGAAGCAGTTTTGTCATTGATTTTAATGAAAGCAGGAACAGATCCCCTGTCTTAAGGCTGTTCAACTCTGATCTATATGTAGCACATTCTTTAGTTTCGAAAATGTTTTTGTTTTGAAACGTCCCCCTAAAAGAGCCCTTATTTCCCTTGTTGTTAAGGGAAATGTTTGAGCTCCAAGGACATTTTCATCAGCAAACTACATTTCTATGATTATGAAGGTTTCTTACTTCATACTAGTCTGGTGCTTCCTTTTCTATGCTACCTCCACAATACAATGGAACGCCACTTTGATTCAAGTGTCAATGAGCCATGAGATGATGAATATAATAATAATATTAATAATAATAATTAATAACAACTTTATCTGTCACTCCATCCCTACTGAGGGGCTTGGTTGTCAGACAACTATTTCAGAAATACAGGATAATGAAAATATGTCACCTCCAAGTACGGGGTTTTTTGGTAGTTAGTTTGTAATAAGCCAGCTCATTTTATTTTAGTTGGAATTGTCTACCGTCTTTTGAACTCTTAGCTATCCCTATTTTTTACAGAACTCATATCTAATTTTCATTGGTGCAGAGAACCCACAACAAAGTCAACAAGTGCCATGGATGCTCAACACCCCTGAAAATTAAAATCTTAATATTTAAGTTGTATGTTTCTACCAATTCTGTCACATAGTCATATTATTTGGAAAACTAAGCATGACAATAGGGAGAATTAAGACTGGTGCAAAACATGATAGATCATTTTTTACTTTTGCCACTGTATTATCCCACAGAGGCTAAAAGAATAATTTTCAGCAAAGATTCTGTGAACCAGTTATAGTCAAGCCTAAGCCAAAAACCACACATGGGTATGAGGACAAATATTTTCATTTTTGGAGGTGAGGGTGATACTAGCACACACCAGATGTTCATGTGGTTCAGTATTTTGTCTCTGACAAGGGCCAGCGCCATATGCTTCAGAGGAGGGAGCAAGAAATCCTATGACAACTATGGAAAAACTAGCCCTTAGGAGAAGACATGTCCACTTCTGTTCTGGAATCTAGGAAAGAAAATCTGGTGGGAAAAATACGGTATAGATTTCAAGGCCAAAAGAGACTATTGTGATCATCTAGTCCAACCTCCTGTATAAAGTAGGCCATAGAACTTCCCTCACCCCCCAAAAAATCCTAGAGCATATCTCTTAGAAAAACATCCAATCCTGATGTAAAAATTGCCAGTGATAGAGAATCCACCCCAAAACTTGGTAAATTATTCCAATGGTTAATTACCCTCACTGTTACAAATGTACGCCTTATTTCCCATCTGAATTTGTCTAGCTTCATATGAGATCATGGTATACCCTCTTCTGCTAGACAGAGGAGCCCATTATGAAATATGTTTCCTATGTAGATACTTACAGACTGTGATCAAGTCTCCCCTTAACCTTCTCTTTGTTAAAATAGATTGAGCTCCTCAAGTCTATCACTAAAAGGCATGTTTTCTAATCATTTAATCATTAGAACATAAGAACTGCCACATTGAGTCAGACCAATGGTCCATCTAACCCAGTATCCTATCTCTGACAGTGGCCAGTGCCAAAGCTTATGGGGAAGTGTATTAAAAGGGTAGTTATGGAGTGATCCACCCCTGTCTTCCCCTCCTGGCTTCTGTCAGTCAGAAGTTTAAGGTTGCCCTGACCATGAAGTTGCATCCCTGACCATCTTGGCTATTAGCCATTGATGGACCTATCCTCCATGATCTTATCTAGGTCTTTTTTCAATTCAATTATACTTCAGGTCATCACAACATCCCACGGCAAGGAGTTCCACAGGTTAATTGTGCGTTGTATGAAAAAGTACTTCCTATTGCTTGTATTAAACCTGCTAGGTATTAATTTCATCAGATGACTTATGATTTTTGTTTGGTGGGGAATGGTAAATAGCCCTTCTCTGTGCACTTTTCCTATACCATTCATGATTTTATAGACCTCTATCATATCCTGCCTTCGTCATCTCTTTTCTAAGATGAACAGCTCTAATCTTTTAGTCTCCCTTTGCATGGACACCATTCCATACCCTTTAATCATCTTTATTGCCCTTCTCTGAAACTTTTCCAGTTACACAATATCTTTTTGAGATGGATGACCAGCACTGGACACAGTATTTAAGGTGTGGGCGCACTATGAATTTATATAGTTGCACTATGATATTTTCTGTCTTATTTTCTATCCCTTTCTTAATAATTCCTAACATACTGTTAGACTTTTTGACCGCTGCTGCTCACTAAGTTGAAGTTTCAGAGGACTGTCCATGGGGACTTCAAGATCTTTTTTGAGTAGTAACAGTTAATCTAGCACCCATCATTATATATGGGTAGTTGGGATTATTTTTTTTCAATATGCATTACTTTGCACTTATCAATGTTCAATTTCATCTGCCATTTTGTTGCCCAGTCACCCAGTTTTGTGAGATCCCCCTGTAATTCTTTGCAGTCAGTTTTGAACTTTAATATATTCTCATGGGTCTTCTCTGAACAACTCACCAATATATAAACACCCTTCTTGAATTGTGGACACCAGAGCTGGACACAGTATTCCAGCACTGGTAGCACCAGTGCCAAATACAGAAATAATACTCCTACTCAAGATACCACTGTTTATGCATTCAAGGATCACATTAGTACTTTTGGCCACAGCATCACCCTGGGAGCTCATGTTCAGCTGATTATCTATCATGACCCACAAATCTTTTTCAGAGTCACTGTTTCGAGGCTAGAATCCCCCATCCTGCATGCATGGCCTGCATTCTTTGTTCCTAGATGTAAACATTAATATTTGGCTGTTTTGAAAAGCATATTTGGTTGTGCCCAACTTACCTAGTGATCCAGATTGCTCTGAATCCATCAGTAGAGCCCTGCAAATCCACGGATATCCGATTTATATCTGTGGATATTTTCATCCACGGATGCAGTTGCAGTTGTATCATTTACCATCTTTGTGGATCGCGGATCGGATGAAGATCCACATTTTTGTATCCGCGCAGGGCTCTAACAGTGAGATAGCATGCGGGTGCAGGTGTGGATACGGATACATATAAAAGGTGGAGTTTGGATTGTGGGTCAGATACAAGTTAATTATCATGGATGTGGATCGGATGCAGATCCAAATTTTTGTATCCGTGCAGGGCTCTATGAATCAGTGACCCGTCCTCTTCATTATTTACCACTCTCCCGATTTTTGTCATCTGCTAACTTTATCAGTGATAACTTTATGTTTTCAGAAAATATCTAAAATAAAACATTCATAAAAATGTTAAATAGCATAGAACCCAGAACCAATACCTGTGAGACCCCACTAGAAAGACACCTGCTCGATGATGATTCCGTTTACAATTATATTTTGAAACGTGTCAGTTACCCAGCCTCTAATATATTTAATGTGTGTCATGTTAATTTTATATCATTGTAGTTTTTTAATCAAAATGACATGGAGTACCAAGCCTTACAGAAGTCTAAGTGTAATCCATCAACACTATTATCGTTGGTGAACCAGAGTAGTAATCTCATAAAAATATTAAGCTAGTTTGACAGCATGTGTTTTCTATAAACCCCTGTTGACTGGCATTAATTATATTACCCTCCTTTAATTCTTTATTAATCAAGTCCTGTATCAGCCGCTCCATTATCTTGCCCAGGATTGATGTCAGTGTGACAAGCCTATAATTACCCAGGCCATGCCGTTGACCCTTTTTGCACATTGCCACATTAGCTTTCTTCCAGTGTTCTGGAACTTTCCTGGTGTTCCAAGACTTATTAAATTAAATCACCTTTAATAGTCCAGTAAGCTCCTCACCAGCTTTTTAAAAAGTGTTGGATGCAAGTTATCCAGACCTGCTTATTTAAAAATGTCCAATTTTAGAAGCTGCTGTTGAACATCCTCCTGAGATACTAGTGGAATGGAAAGAGTGTTATCATATGATACAATTATATAATCTTTTTTTTCCCAAATACAGAACAAAAATATTTATTTAACACTTCTGTCTTTTTTTTTTTTTCCATTATTATTGATAATTCTACCATTTCCATCTAGTAATGGATCAATACAGTTGTTAGGATTCTTTCTGTTCCTAATATACCTACACAAACTCCTTAATGTCTTTAATTCTGCTGGCCAGAGACTTCTCCTTGTGTCCCTTTGCTTCCCATATCAATTTTCTACAGTTCCTAGTTTCTGATTTTATATTAATTACTATCAATTTCCTCTTTCTTCTAGTTATGTTATATTTTTAATTTTTATAGCTGCCTTCATTTCCCTTCTAAATCAGATCAGGTTTTTAACTAATCTAACCTTCTTCCTCAGTTCTGGGATTGTGGCCTTTTGGGCCACAGTGAAATGTTCTTAAACATTTCCCAATTATTATTCACATTTTTTCTGATTAAATTTTTGCTCCCAGATGATTTGGCTCAGAATTATTTTCATCTTTGTGAAACTGGCCCTTTTAAAGCACCAAGCATACATATTACTGGTGTGAACTTTATAAATATAAATACAAATTTATGTAATCTAAATATGATATAAATGTGATTAAGTTATGACACTTGTATCTAAGCTATCATTAATCTTTAGTTCTATGATCAGTTCCTCTTTACCTGTCAAGATGGGGGGGCTAACCCGCATTTTGGATGTAACACTATTTGAGTTAGAAAATTGTCATCTATAATATTTGGAAATTCCAAGGATGTTTTAGTCCTGGCAGCATGAGACCTCCAGCATATGTCACTCAAATTGAAGGCCCCCATGAACATGCTCTTTTCCCTATACGTTATAGATAGGTGCATAAGGAGTCAGTCATCCTGTTTCCTAGTGTGATTTGGTGGGCTGCAGCAGACACCAACTAATACCCCATCTTGTGCCTTATCCGTTAGGCCTTTGATCCATAAGTATTCTAGATCACTTTTTTCCTAGTTATCTGTGACACAGAAATAAGTAATGCCATTTTTGACATAGAGTGCCTCTCCCCCTCCATTTTGCCCCCTTGAACTTCCTAAATACTTTATAACCATTGATTTTTACACTCTGATCATGCAATCATTCCACCAGGTTTCAGTAATACTAACTAGAACAAATTTATGCTCACAAATTAGCAACTCCAATTCCTTTCATTAGTTACCTAGGCTATGTCTACACTTAAAACACTAAAGCAGCACAGTAGACGCTCGCTACAGTGACAGGAGAGGTTCTCCTACTGCTATAGTTAATCCATCTCCCTGGAAGGCAGAAGCTAGGTTGATAGAAGAATTCTTCTGTTGACAGAGCGCTGTCTACACCAGAGGTTAGGTCGGTGTTACTATGTCTCTCAAGGGTGTGGATTTTTCACACTCGTGAGAGACATAGCTATACTAATGTAAGTGTTAAATGTAGACCAGCCTCAGGCCCCTAGCATTGGCATATGAGTGATTGAAGATTTCTTTTCTTCACGTCCTTTGGTTCCTTGATTAATTTTGTTTTCAACATCTCGATTTTGTGCTAAATGAGTCCCCATATTTTCCCTCATTTTACCCTCTCCTTTTGTTTTTATGTGTGTGTGTATATATGTGTGTGTGCATGTGTGTGTGTCATAAGTGTGTTACTTACATATTCAAATTTATCACAACTGATTCTGAGACAACTGAAAGGATTTGCTGTCGGGACTAGATGATCCAAAAGAACCTTTCCAAGCTGGCTATTAAAAGAATAATAAAAATGGAATTGACCTCAAAATATCATTTAGTCCTTTCCCCTCCACTGGGGTGGGACTAGGTATAGCTAGTCCTGGATCATTCCTGACAGGTGTTTGTTCCAGTACTTAAACATCCTAATAGTTAGAAAGATTTAATTATTGCCTAACCTAAATCTCTCTTGCTGAAAACTAAGCTGATTACTTCTTGTTCTACCCTCGCTGGACATGAAGAACAATTGATCACCATCCTCTTTACAAAAACCTTTTATATTTTGAAAACGGTTATCGTGTCATTCTCCCTCCCCCCTCCCACCCCCCCTCCCCAGCCTTCTTGCTCTAGACTAAATGCTCCATTCTTTCAATATTTTCTCATAGGTAGTACTTTGCACTTGTCTTTGTTGAATTTCATCTTGTTGATTTCAGACCTATTCTCCAGTATAACAAAATCATTTTGAAATTTAATCTTGTCCTCCAGAGAGCTTGCAACCCCTCCCTGCTTGGTGTCAATGGCACATTTTATAAGCAAACTCTCCACTCCATCATCTGATTTTTAAATTAAAATGTTGAATAGTACTGTACCCAAGATAGCCCCATGCAAGACCCATTTGATATGTCGTTACAGTTCAACAGTGAAACACTGATAACTACTCATTGAGTAAGGTCCTTCAAACAGCTGGGCACCCACGTTATAGTAATTTCAGCTAGATCACATTTCCCTAGTTTGCTAATAAGAATGTCATTTGGGACTGCATCAAAAGCCTTACTAAAGTCCATATATATCATGTCTTTTGCTTCCTCCCATCTACGAGGCCCATTACCCTGTCAAATAAGAAACTTGGACTGGTATGGTGTGATTTATTCTTGACAAATCCATGTTGGGTATTACTTATTGCCTTATTATCCTGATTGTTTAATAATTGTTTATTAAACTGATTGTTTAATAATTTGATCCAGTATCTTTCCAGGTGTTGAAGTTTGGCTGACTATAACAGTTAGGATTATCCACGGGTCCAAGAAAATGGGGGAAATAATTGTTGCTGAAGAAACTCCCCTCTTCAGATTCCTATTTCACATTTCCCTGGCCTTTGTTTGAACTTCCCTTCTGACTCCCTTCTCTGTGCTCCACCCCCTCACTGCACCTTACATTGCCAACAAGAAGAGGGGGAGCAATGAAAAAGAAAAAGAGGCAGCTGATGCTCATGAAAGCATCCATACTGACTGGAGGACAAAACCACAGGGGGAAAAAATCCCCCCTCCCCCCGCTCAATACCCACTTTCTGGGTAGATGAGAGGAGACCCTCAGGTTTTCCACCTTGGCAGGGAACTCAACTGAAGGGTGGGGATTGCTTCTTAGTGGCTCTATAGCCCTACTCCTGCAATATCTACCACTACATCCAACAAGAGTGGATAATCACAAGCTTTGTTTACTCCTAGACAAAAAATTGGGTGAAGATGGAGTTTAAGCTGGAGAGTACGTATCAGTAACATGGGGTAAAACACCTTGCGGGGTGTTCTCATTATCCCAGAACCAAGCATTAAAAACTCAGGACATTCGGAGTTAAGGTTATACTTAAAAGAAATCTAGAGAAGCCCTGCAGTGAAGCTATGCAATGAATACAATTTAGTGTTTGTAGTCTAATTTTTACAGACATTCATTTTTCATGTTTATCCCAACTTGGTGTCACTGCAGGACAGAGTTAAGGTTTATACTGCTATCCATTCCCATGTCCCCAACCAGAGTCAAGGCCCCATTGTACTGTATTATACCAACTCAAAAGAAGAGACCTTTCCTGTCCTGAGAAGCTCACAATTGGATGCAAATTTCTGCTAGAATGATCAGTAGAGGAAAAAGTTAACGATGTTGACATTAAAACATTTATCATCAGATTTCAGGGTCAACACTCCACTTCAATGAACAGGGTAGTTCACATTCTTGGGAGCTATTGTCTAATGCTCACTGCTGATTCAGAAAGACCATCCCGGATCAGTTTACTTGAGGAAGGCTCAGAGCAGCAACATCCCTGAAGTGTGTAGAACAAAAAAGCAATATACATAAAGATCAAGAAGTAATGAAACATGAAGAAAAAATTACAAAATAAAAAATACTTGTTATATAAAACTGAATAATTATTACCGTAATTATGATGTGTATATTCAATTAAGTTTATTTCTAAATATGTCTTTGAATAGATATGCTAAGTAACTCAGACCTTTGCATCATTCTGTGATCTTCAGATATGCAATTTACCATGAGCCACCTGGCACCTGCATAAGTGCTCAATCAGAGATGAGATCATCTGTTTCACAAATCTGGAGTTGATCCAAAAGTATGAGATTTTAGATTTAAAACTGAACTTGAACCTTCGAGCTTGGTTTGATCCTAGCAAAACATAACTTCCAGGTTGCTGAATGTTCTTTTACTGCATTCCCCTAAAAGCAAGGTAAGAATTTCTTTCAAACAAAAATAGTTCTTTGCATAACACATGTTCCTATTTAGCTGTAAACTTGTTTTTTGATGAATTTCCCATGGAAAAAAAAAGCTTACATTAAAATGTAAATGGTTCACAACAAAAGTTGTTTGTAAGAAGTATGCCGACCTTTTACAAGATTAAGGGTTATGTAGTTCAAAGATCTTTAGGCCTTTAAGGATTCCACTGTTAAAACAACATTTACTCTTTTAATCCTTCTGAGAACCTTTTTATTTCAAAGGAAACACTTACAAAAAAAAAAAGATTTCTCTCCTTTTCTTAGGGTTCTAAGATGCATTCTGTACTTCGATTCCATCTTTTCCTTTCTACCTAGAGACTGATAGTTCTGAAGATGATCCATTAATTTAAGCTTAGTTCTATTCATCTAAATTTTATAGAGTAATTATTAATTTAAAAGTTAACACATTTAACCAAAACAGGGCAAATAAAAGGTCCAAACAAAATAAGATCTTGTATTATTTATAAACATAACTTGGAGTAGATTAAACAAGATATTAATTGGGATTTTTTTCCCAACAGGTCCCTTATTTTGTAATAGGCAAATGAGCAAGAAATTGTATTTACTTCTACCTTAATATTTTTATGTAATATTTAAGCATTTTAAAGCCCCACTCAGGATCAAGGCCTGATTGTGCTAAATGCTATACAAACACGTGATAACATGGTCCTTACCCTGAAAAATTTCAAGCTAAGAAGACATATACAGGAGGGGAGGAGATTTTTACATGCATAACCTAAAGAAAGTCTTTCATTTCCCAGATGAAAGATGAAACTGCCAGGTGATGTAAATTATTACCAAGTTTAAATCAGTCAAAATAATGTGAAGCTCAAAGCTGTTGCAGTGCCCAGAATATTGTTGTTTTGGCTGGACATTTTACTAATGCCTTGTTCCCTTAATAACCCAGACATTAATTAGTGAGTACAGCTCTTGAAGAAGCAGCATGATCCAGTACATTTTTGGACATTGGAGAGGAACATAAGAAACCTGGATTCTATTCCTGGCTGCCATTGACCGGCTGTGTCACTTTGAGTAAATCAGCTTTTTCTCTGCCTTATCTATTCAGGCTGTAAGCTTTTCAGATGGTTTATTACCATGTGTTTCTACACTGCCTAACAAAATGGGATCACAATATCTGCTGGTTCCTCTAAGCCAGTAGTTCTCAACCTTTCCAGACTACTGTACCCCTTTCAGGAGTCTGATTTGTCCTGCGTACCCCAAGTTTCACCTCATTTAAAAACTACTTGCTTACAAAATCAGACATAAAAATACAAAAAAGTGTCACAGCACAGTTACTGAAAAATTGCTTACTTTCTCATTTTTACCATATAATTATAAAATAAATTGATTGGAATATAAATATTGTACTTACATTTCAGTGTGATATTTAAGCCTGATTTTTACTTGTGAGCCGTGTCTGAAGCCTGAGTTCCCGGCAGCGGGGCTGAAGCATGTAACTTAGCTTTGTGGGGCCCCCTGTGGTGTGGGGCCCTGGGCAGTTGCCCTGCCTGCCATCCCCTAATGCTGGCTGTGCTTGTGACCCACTAAGTCCATCCTGTGACCCCCCTGCAACCCCCCCAGGTTGAGAAACACTGATCTAGATGAGTTGATGTACCCCCTGAAAGACCTCTGAGTACCCCCAAGGGTACATGTACACCTGGTTGAGAACCTCTGCTCTAGGCAGTAACTTAATAGTAAATATAAGAAAACATGCACGTTACCTGTTCAAATAAATCTGGTTGTACTGCACACATAATTGTTTGACCAGTTCCCCATATTAAAGGGTTTCTTTCATAAGAGAGCAATTAACATTCCTTCTTCTGTACCACAACAATTTGAGAGTTGACATGTTAACAGTCATAGACATCTGCTGCTTTCTTCATTTCCCCCCTCGCACCATCACATCCAAAAAGGAAAGGCTGTTTCTTATGTCCAGACCTTTTATTAGTGATAATAACAGTTCTTCAGCAAGATCAATTACAAAGTGGTGGTTTAGCAATCTTAACACTCATTAGCCCTTATGCTAAATATGGCAGTCCCTTCTTCAGGCTCTGCAGCCTGTACGGTAGGACTAAAGAGGGGTTTAAAATCATTCCCACAGAGATTTACTGTTCTGTCTTTCTCAATTAACAGCAGTCAGGAGGCCATAGCAAAATATGGAGCCTTCCACTTCCAGGGTCTCATTTCAAATCAAAGCCAGGTGAATAGTGACTGCAAGTTGGCAAGGCCTCGCTGTGTAAAATGAGTTTGGTGGTCTCAGTCCAGCTCTCAGAGTCACAAACTCGGAAGGCAGCAGGCTCAGCAGTGAAGCCAGGCTCTGAATAGCCCACAAGAGTGCAAAATTCTCATCCTAATATACGCTTGCTCTGGGTCAGGATTGAGGCATGTTGATGGGGCAGTGAGAAGAGAAGGTTTGCACTGCTGTTTCTCACTTAGTACCCCTTTTCTGTATTAGTAGAGGAGACTACTGCCTAAGCCTGTCAACCTGCTACTTTTTCATCATCGCCACATTCACAAATTTAAAAATAATAATGGTAAATATATACATATATATAAAATAACCACAGAATGAGAAAATATTTCTGAAGACTCTCTTACCTGACTAAAACGAACATTGTCATCATTAAGCAAAGAAGCATTGAAGCAGATGACTGCATGCACTCACCGTGTTATTTCTAAGTGTGTTGTATTTTAACAGAACATACTTTTAGCCTTTTTTTTCTTCGTTCAAGGGGCAATCTTGAGCTGCATGCAATGCCTGGTACTGAATAACCATTTACTAATAGCAAAAAGGGTTTTCTTTGATGCACTGTGGACAATACATGTTGAAAATATCATTTTAGTTATCTAAAGGAAACCTTTATAACAGGTTTTGTTATAAAGATTTTCTTTAGATAACTAAAATGATATTTCTCAACGTGTATTCTCCACAGTGAAATTGTACTTTGTTTACTATTGTACATGGACTGTCCACAGTGCATCATTAATTACTTTTTTCACTATTTGACACAATCAGTATTTTAAAGTGCATTTTTTCTAAATTATGTTTCTTGAAAGGAAGAGGATATAATCTCCAAATCCTAATCTACAGTGGAGATAAATGGAAGTGATTGTAGGATATGTTTATTATTAGAGAGTACAATTTCCTTCTTTGGTACTTAGCACCTCTGCTACTACCTGGTTTCTTTCCATCTTCTCCCGTTAAAAGCAGAGTCATACATTGCCAGTCACAAATTTGTTTTACTATGAGTTTTCCTTCTCCCCTCTCCAAACTCTGTGTGTTAACATAGAATCAGATGGGTAACATTAAAATCCAGAATGTGTCTCAGTAAACAGAATTTACTATTTTGATTTCTATTCCCTGTAATATAAGCCTGCTCTGTTTTTCCCATAAGACAACATCTGAGGAAGTGGATAGAGTGAAAAACAATTCTCCCGCTCCTAGTACTTCCAATACTTCTCCACAGAAGATTTTCCACTGCTGGAGGTTCCAAGGAATAAACTTTCAAAGGGGTGTATTGAGGAAGTTACATTCCCTTATGGTACTTGTTCATAATCACTGATATACTTTATTCTGTACCATGTTCAAAATTCTAATTCCAATTTATTCTTTTCCTTCAAATAACATAGTTCTCCATTTTAACACATTATCTGATAGTAACAGTTTCAGGGTATTATTTTAGATGCACAAAAAGAGAGTTACAAACATCACCATAGGGCAACACCGAACTAGAGGTAGTGAATGTGCTTGACATATTTTACAGCTACTGCAGGTCAAGTAGCTTCCACTTAATTCTTTTTCCTTTGCAACCCTAAGATCAAAGAGTTTTGTTGAAACAACTTTCACAATAATAACTTGGCTTCTTTCCTTTGCTTCACTTGCAGCTGTTTACATAGGCCTTGAGTTTACCATTATAATTACAACAAATGGCCAAACAAACTGACCGCACACATTTAATAGTCTGCCAGTTGTTCTACTTAGTTGGCTTGGGGATGGTGGCATATTGCATTGCTGGTGACGATTGTCTCTGGGGTGCCTATGAGTTAGAAAATGAAGCCTAATGTTCATTTGATAAAACCTCTGATCACTGAGCAGAATGAATTATGTCCTTGACCCATCCTAGAACATGCATAATTTGGGACACTCACTTCCCACCATATATGAACCAAAGTACCTCTGACAGCCCTGCATTTCCAGTTCTGATCTGAAGATGTCTTTTTCATTTTACTGATCCTTATAGGCATCCACTAAAACCTCTGTGCAAGAGCTAAAGATGTGCTGCCTGGCAACAGATGTATGTGTAATTTCAATTAAATCATCATCATCAACAACAGCTTTTTCCCTAATTCTCTTTTACACCAGTGTAATTCCACTGCACACTACCTCTGATTCACAAATAAAGCATCATGACAAAGGAAACTGACATGATTGGATTTCACGTAAGCGTCTGTATATTTTCCAGTGAGGATATATATATTTTCTGTTGGGATAAATGTTTTCTTTTTAAACAATTTATTTATTTAGGAAGTTTTAACAGGTTTATAAATCCTTGCTATGTAAATATCAGGGACAAAACCATCATTACAGCAATTTATATATATATAAAAACATAATATAATCATCAGATCTCTCATAGGGTGTTATCATATTACAAAGTGTTTCTGATGACTTTATTTAATTAAGTGAAAACTCTGGAGTTTTCTTTTCTCTCATGTCACTCAATTTACAGCAACATTTCTTTCCTCAATGAAACCATTTTATGTGAGTTCTAAAGATTTTATTTTTGTACAAAGGAGTTGAATGCATTCAATTGTGGAGATGCTGGGTGCATATCACAGCTGGAGAATAAGGACCCGATCCTGCAAATATTTATATACGTTATAAATGGTTTTTTTTAAAACTATTTATGTATTTAGGAAGCTATAACAGGGTTACAAATAATTGCCATGTAAATATCAGAGACAAAATGCTGATCATTACAACAATGAACTTTTGTTTAGAAAAACATTATACAGTGATATCATCATCAGCTCTCTCTGTGTGACAGGTGTTATCATACTGCAGAATAAGCCTCTTTACAGTCCCCAGGATGTGTTATTTATGGCAATTTTATTAAATTGAGTGCTTAATTTTAAATGCACATATAGTAAATTTAAGCACATGTAACTTTGCATGATGGGGATCTAAATTTGAGCTGTGCACTCTCATTTGGAGCCCGGTGAGAGACAGAAATCCTTTTGGACTTTGCAGCAGTGTGCTTGGTGAGCCAAGATGGGTGCACGATGCCTTTTGCAGAGCATATTTTCAACACATCCATAGCCACGGCCAGATTATACTTTTGTGGGCCCAGCACCAAACATATTTGTGGTCCTGCATGGGAGCAATGGGGCATGGGCATAGGAGGGTGGGGGGAGTCAGTCCCCAGGGCAAGGGGCCAGCGGCAATGGTGCATGGTGTGGTGGGGGCAGCCCTGCTCAGCCCAGCGCGAGGGCACTGTTTACAAACGGGCAGCTGCCAGATGCACACTGGCCCACCTGGCCCTGTGCTTCCAGCGTGCCCCTTCCCCTCGGACGCGGTCCTGCACCTGACACCACAACCCCACCCCACCCAGCAGCTCCCCCTGCCCCACAGACCCCTATGCCCAGTGCCTCCCTGGACCCATTATGCCCAGCGCCCCCCCCCCACCCAGAGACACCCCCACAAACCTCCCACCATAACTGCCCAGTGCCCCACACAGACCTCCCACCCCAATACACACAGGCCTCCCCCATCTCCTACTGCCCAGCACCTGCCCCCCACAGGCCCTCCTATGCTCAGCAGCCCGAAAACACACAAACCTCCTCCACTACCACTCAGTGCCCCCCAAACTCCTTACAGACCCACTCCCCTGCCCTTTGCCTCCCCGGCCACACTCACTGGCCCTGCTGGGAGGTGACCATGTCCCAAGGCAGGGATTGCTCCAGTCCCTCAGGAGTAGCGCGATCACCAAGCCCAGAGTGGGAGCAAGGCCTGCCCGGGCTGGGTTTTCTCAGGACCCCCTTGCCTGGTGGGGCCCAGCCAAGCCCCCCATGCTGCCACCCCCCCCCCTCCCCAGACCGACCTCTTCACTGGTCCCAGGCATCTTGGCCCCAGGGAAGTGGTCAAGGCCCTGCAGTTGGCAGGCAGTAGAGACCGATCGGAGTTGGAGTCATGCTGCAAAGCGGGGCGGACCCCTAGGACATGACTCCTGAGAGCTTGCCTGGCCCAGCATGGCTGTGCCCACCAGCCCCACAGCCAGCAACCCTGTCTAGCCCACATGGCGGAGTATGGCTGCTGGGCAGAGAGCCCCCTACAAGCAAACAGGACCTGTTGGCTGGGGGCCTCTCACACAGCAAGGCCTGGGTGCTAGACTGTCCTGGGCAAAGGGCCATACCTGACTACGTGGATTGGCTAGATGGGTCCGTAATGAGCCCCTTCGCAGTGTGGGCCTGGCGCCATGGTGCCATTGGCACCACTGTAAACCTGGCACTGCCCTTGGCTCTGATTGTGCTATTAAGGCAAAGCTCCACACTGGCAGAGCCACCCCACTCCAAAGAAAGCCCCAAAAGCTGGCTATGGCCCTTCCTCCACTGTCTCCAACCCACAAAGTGCAAGCAGGGAGCATTCTCTATGTTCAGTCAAGTCCATAGACTGTGATTGTGCCCCTCACCTGTGCAAGATGACTAAGAGGGAAAAGTCTTCTTGTGGTTCAGTGGACAGTGTACTTGGATGAAACAGCAGGACAACTGAGGTCCATTTCCAGTTCTGCCACTAACCTAGCGAGTCATTTTTCCTCTCAGTGCCTCCATTTTCCCGTATGGTAAACGGGGATCCTGATACCTACCTTCCTTTATAAAGTGCTTTGAGATCTACTGATGAAAAGCACTATATAAGAGCATAAATATTATTGTTGTGTCCCCTCTTTTCATTTGCACACTAGGCAACAATATAAGAAGACACTATGGCCCAGATTTGTAATGGTATTTACAACCTCAATATTGCAATGCCTAACTGATATAGGAGCCTAAATCTCATTATAAAGAACTGATTTAGGCACTTAGGAGCTTAAATGTCAATAGAATTTTGATTCCTAAGTGCCTAAATCCCTTTGAAAATTAGATTTAGGTTCCTAAATCAGTTAGGGGTTGCAATGCTAAGCACTACAACATCTAAATATCTTTACAAATCTGGGTTTATGTGCCTATATGAGAAATATGTTGGTGTAGGCAAACACAGGACATTTTCACTAATACTCGTTTGCCCATATCCTTTATACACATGTATATAGAGTTTGTTGGGGCATCTGTTTTGGTTCTTCAGCTAAAGGATGCAGAAATATAATACTGAATGCATTTTAAAAACTGATTCTAGAAGAATGACAACCTATCTGCCAGGTAGTGTTAATGCTCCATTTACCATCTACAAAATCATTTCCACTTTTATATCTATCACACAAGTGTTATGACCCTGCTGTCAGTGTAAAAGCAACAGACTGGTATTTTCTATTGTGTGTCATTTCTAGTTGTATGAAATAAACAGCAGTTAGATGGTCCTTTTTCTGTCAGTTTTCTTGTGTTGATCCCTTCAGATAATAGGATTTTAAACTTTGTAAAAACCCTGTTGAACTCATAATCCCATTCCAGAAAATAGATACCATTGTGTTGTGTAAGTATTACTACAACATAGAAGGCATTAGTAGCAAACATCTGTCAATAAACAAAACTGCAGGAAAGGTGAGCTATTGTGCCTTTACTCTTGCTATATGAATTTGATACTGTATCAACAGCTGGTTCATTAAAATTCAAGGATTTTGCATTTTAAGGGCCAAATTATGATTGAATTAATTGAGAATGTCAAAACACTGCCATCCTACAGTCAACATAACATTCCTCTATATTATCTTACTGGAAATAAATGAAGACTTTACTTAAAATCTCTCAGTATTTTGTTGATAGTGATTTTTTCCTAAGGCTGTACGTTTGGTTATTGCACATGGGAGTATTTCTTCCCTTCTCTATACAAAATGATAAAGTTCCAAGAGTTTTTAAAAGTTTAATTAAAAAAAAGGTTTATTATATATGTTAGAGATAGCTGAGTGGTCAGGAAGGGAGGACTAAATTCAGGGTGTCAGTGTTGCTACACTTCAGTACATCGGTGTAAGTGGGTGTGACAGGAAATAAAATTAACATGCCAAAGATGTGGGTGGATGAGGTTGTAGTAGGAAAACCAGTGAACAGGAAGAAGTTATATGTTATTACACCCATCAGTTGGCTACTTTTCCTGTTACAGGCCTGCCCTCCATTCTCTCACACCTGATCATGGACGCATAACTTACACCACCATTTATATCTCTGCTGAATTTGACTGGGAAATGGCCTCTTTCTCATCTTACTTGACTATGGGCTGTATTATACCTTCAATTTTAGGCAAAACTCATTTATTTCGTTTCAGCAGGGAGTTCTACTTAAATATCTGATGGCAAATTATGGCATCATGTAACTATTTATCTGATCATATAATCATAGACTATTAGGGTTGTAAGGGACCTCAGGAGGTCATCTAGTCCAACCCCCTGCTCAAAACAGGACCAACCCCAACTAAATCATCCCAGCCAGGGCTTTGTCAAGCCAGGCCTTAAAAACCTCTAAGGATGGAGATTCCATCACCTTCCCAGGTAACCCATTCCAGTGCTTCACCACCCCTCTAGGGAAAAAACTTTCCTTAATATCCAACCTAGAACTCCCCCACTGCAACTTGAGACCATTGCTCCTTGTTCTGTCATCTGCCACCACTGAGAACAGCCTAGCTCCCTCCTCCCTCGAACCCCCGTTCAGGTAGTTGAAGGCTGCTATCCAATCCCCCCCTCACTCTTCTCCTCTGCAGACTAAATAAGCCCAGTTCCCTCAGCTCGTCTCATAAATCGTGTGCCCCAGCCCTCTAATCATTTTCGTTGCCCTTGCTGGAATCTCTCCAGTTTGTCCATATTCTTCCTGTAGTGGGGGGCCCCAAAACTGGACACAATACTCTAAATGTGGCCTCACCAGTGCCGAATAGAGGAGAATAATCCTTCCTCTCTTCCAAGTGCCTCAAAATGGATTTCTTGAGGATCTGATCCATGATTTTTCTGGGGACTGAGGTGAGGATGACTGGCCTGTAGTTCCCTGGATCCTCCTTCTTCCATTTTTTGAAGAAGGGCACTATATTTGCGTTTTTCCAATCATCTGGGACCTCCCCCATTTGCCACCAGTTTTCAAAGATAATGGCCAATAGCTCTGCAACCACATCAGCCCACTCCCTCAGCACTCTTGGAAGCATTGAATCCAGCCCCATGGACTTGTGCATGTCCAGCTTTTCTAAATAGGCCTGAACTTGTTCTTTCACCACTGAGGGCTCTCACGTTCACGCCATACTGTGCTACCCAGTGCAGTAGTCTGGGAGCTGACCTTGTCTGTGAAGACAGAGGTAAAAAAAGCATTAAGTACTTCAGCTTTTTCCACATCATCTGTCACGAGGTTGCCTCCCCCATTCAGTAGGGAGCCCACACTTTCCCTGACCTTCTTCTTGTTGCTAAGATACCCGTAGAAACCCTTTTTGTTACCCGTCACATCCCTTGCTAGCTGCAATTCCAATTGCACTTTGGCCTTCCTGATTTCACTCCTGCATGCTCCAGAAGTATTTTTATACTCTTCCTTAGTCATCTGACCAAGTTTCCACTTCTTGTAAGCTTCCTTTTTGTGTTTAAGCCTATCGAAGATTTTTCTGTTAAGCCAAGCAGTTCGCCAGCCATATTTGCTGTTCTTTCTGCACATCAGGTTGGTTTGTTCCTGCACCCTCAATGAGGTTTCTTTAAAAGACAGCCAGCTCTCTTGGACTCCTTTCCCCCTCATATTAGCCTCCCAGGGATCCTACCCATCAGCTCCTTGAGGGAGTCAAAATCTGCTTTTCAGCTGATATTGCACCTGATTTTGAACTGTGCATTGCCCTAGTGAATCTGGTCTTATCTTCACTTTAAGTCTCAGTTGTAGACAAGTAATTATCAGGCTAACGTGAATGAAACATCTACTATAAAGGTCTCAAGAAACTGGGCAAACAAAGCCAGGATTAAGAAACATTTGATAATTCTTACCCATTCTTTGCCCTTTTATCTTGGTGCTGTATGTGCTTACTCCAAATATCCTTAAAGAAAATAATTTCCTGTATCTGCATCACCCAGGGATCTTTTGTCTGTGATAGGATTTACTCATTTAGTCAATCTAAATTCAAAGAATTATAAAGAGCTGAAAATTGATTGGCATGTGAAAAAAACAGCACCTGACAGCACTGTTCTAATACCATTAACACTTCACCACAAAGGCCAGCTAGACCAATAGCTATGCTAAAAGGACCAGTAGTGTTTTTGAAGAGTACATTTTCTCAGAGAAACCAAACTATATACAAACACATAGTGTAATCATTTGAAATACCAGCTAGAACAATATATAACATAGATATAATCTATGCCATAGTTTCTCAACCTGTGGTATCCGAACCCCTGGGGATATGCGAGACACAGGCAGGGGGTACACGGGGAAAAACAGAGTGAAGGGGAGGTAGGCGGCAGCTGCTGACTTCTGGGGAAGCCAGATGGCAACAGCCCACTTCCCACCCAGTCCCAGTTCCCAGCTGGGAAGCGAGCGGCAGCTGCTGGCTATTGGGGGAGGCGGGCAGCAGCCGCCTGCTTCCTGCCAGGTCTCAGCCGCTAGCTTTTGGGGTGAGGTGGGCATCAGCCCCCCACTTTCCGCCCAGTCCCAGCTCCCAAGTGGGAGCCCAGTGGCATCCTCCTGCAAGCTGGGATCACAGCTGGGTGGCAGCCACCCGCGCCCAGGCTCCAAGCCTAGGGACAGCCTCCAGTGCCCCGGCGTGAAGACTGGCAGCAGCCGCCTGCCCACATCCCTGGGTCCCACCTGGCGCGAAAGCCTCCTCTGCCCCAGCTTGGATTGGGTGGCAGTCGCCCACCTCCCAGGCTGGCAGCCAGGCAGCAGCCTCCTGCAACTTGCCCAAGTGGCAACCTCCCTCCTCCCAGAGCAGTGAAATTGACAACTATGACAGCCCCAGATTTTACCAGTTACCCTCTTTTCCTGTCTCTCTCACCCTCCTTCCCTGTCTCTCTCTCTCACCCCTTCCTTCTTTCAAATCTACGGCAAAAAATTTGGTGCTTTATATTCCCCAGTATTGGCGTGCTACTCAAAGCCTCCTAGCTTTGGCCAACATCACCTCTAGCCCAGGTACATACTTGAGTTGTGCACCCCTAGTGTAAAGGTGGTAACCCTACCCACACTGGATCTGACATCTGTCTTATCACAGCCTTATATACTCAACCCTTCTTCCAACATATGGCTCACATTAGTCTGTAAATATAAAATCCCACAGAAAATTGAGTGTTGGAGTACTTATTAACGTTTTCAGAAGTTAGGGGGTACTTGCTACTTAAAAGGTTGAGAAACACTGATCTATGCTATATAATATATAATAAATTCTATATGCTAGACTATATGGTAGTTTTGGGAATGCAATGAATCCAGGATCAGACTCTAAATTCATTAAAGGAAAAGACTGTCACTGAACTAAGGGTAAAATGCAATAGAAAATTGACTACATGGATAGTTACATTAATTTATATTCACTGGATCAGCCTAACATACCGTGCCATAAAGAGCAGAATCCTCTGAAATAGGTGTGTAAAGAATAAGTCTAAAATAATAAATCAAAAAGAAAAATACTAATGTAACAAGATTATTTAACACATTTCTACAGTAGCTAAATAGCTATAACAAAAACATTGTGCATTGCTTCTAATGCTCTTATTCTGGTTCAGCAGCACTTTATCCTATGAATATGCTTACTGACTCCAGTGTGGCTACTGGTGGAGTATTATTCAGTAAGAAAGGTTATTGGAATCTGTCCTATGGTGTTTACTATCGTAGATCTCAAAGCACTTTACAAGTCATGGTAAGTGTTGTTATCTTCATTAAATACATGCAGAAATTGAGACTCAGAGATACTGAAGCCAAAATTTTCAAAAGCATCCACTCATTTTGAATGCCCCATCTATGAGAGCCCACCTTATGAAACTGTGCACCCCAAAATGTAGAACTTACTCATGCCCAGACAGCCATAGCCCCTTGACTCTCAGTGTTTCTGAACACACCGATTTTGTATGGTTTTAATTTTATGGGTTTAGAAACGGATATAATGAAAGCACTACAACCCCTAAGTGTGAACACAGCTATACTGTTATAAAGGTGTTTGTTTTGGTAGAGCTTATTCCTGTAAATCTATGGACAGAAATAAACTATACTGATCTAAGCACCACATGCAAAATGCTACCTCCAAGAAAACTATTATTCACTCACTGGCTACAGCAGGGAAGAAATTTAAGATACTGTGGCATTCCAAGCATTAATTTCTGAGAGTGAACTAAGGCCCCAAGGCCAGCTGGATTCCAGGTGTTCCCCTTCTTGAACTTATCTCATGAGATGCCTGAATAAAGAGCTGGGGGAAAGACCTTCCTGCAAGCAGGGGGAAAGAGGTGCAGACTAAGCGATGACTGATGGAGACAGAATTGTCAGAGGGAAGATACTGTTGTACTCAGGGCTGGTGCAACTACTAGGAAAATGAGGCAATCGCCTAGAGCAGCAAAATTGGAGGGAGGGGAGCGGCATAAAACTGAATGAACTATTCATGAAACTACATACGTAAACAAACAGGCTTCAGCATTGGGAATGAAAGGTCAATGAGTCAGTACAATCAGTATCATAGTATTCTCTCTTTTTCATGTAAAATAAATCTGTAATTATAAATGTAGAATTTTTATTCATACTAATGCACAATATTCATTTTTGAAAGTTAATTGGGGGGGCTAGGGTGGTTTGCCTAGGGCGCCTAATACTCTTTGCCTGGGCTATGGTTGTACTTAAAGTCAACAGTGAGAACGTATAGATAAAAAAATATAACCAGAATAAAAAAATGATTGTCCTACCCATGCAGCTTCAAACCAAGTAGCAATGAAACAAACTGCTCAGGTGTGGTGTCATCATGGCCCAAGCGATAAAGCCCTTACTCATATGAGCAATTCAATTGATTGCAGTGATGAGGCCCCTAGTGTATATGTTTGTGTGCGTGCACATGTGTGCATTTTTGCTTAAAACTGTCAAAGAATGAAGATGTGGTCTTGCCTGAATAATTCCACTAAGAACCTCTAAGGACTCTGTTGTCTGCAACAACAGACATCTACTGGGTTCTCAGAGTTCAGTGAAGACTGTTATAGGAGACACACACATACTGAGTTTTCTCATAGAGGTGATTGCTCTCTTTTGTTGTTGTTCTCTTACTCTAAAACACAGTACAAGGAATTCAGACCAAAAGTGTCTGTTTGTTCTTTATTCATGGCACAACATAACTTGTCATCATCACAAAGATAATAAAATAGGAAATGAACTTTCAAGAATCATGAATTATGTTCTTTTCTCCAAGCCACCAGGCTCTCTTCCAATGACCATAACTTCCCAACAGTCTTATGAAAAATGTGTGATCCTTAAAAGCTTCTCTGCCTCACTTTTTTCCTAGGTAGTCCAATAAAAGCTATCGGATCATCTATTGCTTGGTGAGTATGATGGGAAGAATTTCTGCAGCAGGATAAGAAGGGGTTAATAGTCTTTCTTGGAGACAGGGGCTGAATCAGGTTCCATTCTGCAACAACTTCCAGCAATGTCAGGCCTGAAGAACTTCCACTTAGATGGAGTGAAAGAACAGGGAGCAGGCTTCAGAGCTGGGCTACCTTAGAAGACCCTCGGCAGTGGGTTCAAAACCCATTGCTTTTCTATTGTGTTGAATCTTGTGGTGTTTAGTGACATTCTATAGACATTCATAGCTACTTGGAACATTCCAGCAAGGCCTCCACCACACTCTTTACTAGCTGATGGCAGTGTCATTATGGGATAGATTGTGAGATTGCCACAAGCCCTGGCCAAGGACTAGCATGTAGTTACACTGCCCCCGGAGAAGACTGGGCAGCAGAAAATGAGAGAGAGACAAAATCTCTTTTATGATTTCCCCTTCTGAAAAGGGAATGTGCCATCACTGTCCCACCAATGCCTTACCCCTTCCTGCGCACTCCCAGTCCACATGAACAGCTCTATAGGGGCCGTATACCCCCCTCTGTACAGCTGTCTGCAGTAATGGGTGTGCAGAGTAGTAATGGAGTATTCCCTGGGTGGGTGCACAGGTGGGACACAAGCTGACACTAATGACAACTGGATGTATCTCTTTAGATTTCATAAGCTCTTTGTTATAAGACAAGGTACATTAAGTCCACAGGTATAAATAAATAATAACTGACCACTTAAAATACATTTATCAAGGGGGTTCAAACCATGCTCTTCAATGAAAGCTTTTCAGTGTACATTACAGACCTGTGACTGAAACACGACGCTTACATTTTCCCCTTTCTGTTTAAATGCCAGGTCTGGAAGATTTACGATTAAATGAACCGCCCTTATTAAGAAAGATCTAGTTTCAGGTTTGTGCTTGACAACATAATGTCCTTAAGTGGTCATTGTGCAAGTCCAGGAGATATTATTTCTTCTGGTTGTCTTCCAGTAAGCACTGCAGGATTAACTCAAAGCAAGCATTGTTAGAAAGTTGCGGTCAGCATGTTCTGCTAAAGTGTGTTGCTTTAATGTAGTTAAGCAACAAACCAATTACACCTGGGTGATATATTTTACATTCTAAATTTAAACCTGAACTACAACAGGATTTTCTCTCTTTCACCCCGATCTTCTTCCAAACTGCATCCCTGGAAAGACTCATTCTTCTTGACAGAAGCTTGTCGCTTCTTGAGATGTGGTGGGAAGTTGTGCTGAGGACACTATTAACCCCATGATTTCCCATAGATCCTTGTGTTTATTGATCACAGATCCTATGGCCCCAATCTGTTTTATAAGCAGGAGAAAGGCTGAAGATGATGGATTTAAAATCTCACACGATTGCAAGGAAAAACAACACTTCTGAGCCTTTCTACTTTTAAGATCAGGTTTCCAAAATCATAAACTTGATCTGTGCTCAAAAGTGGCTAATCTAAGGACATTACAAAATATTGCTAAACAAACAAACAAATAGGGAAAGGGTTAAAATATATCACAACTGTATTGCCCCAGTAGAAGCTCCTGAAGGCATTATCCTTCCAGGAACAGAGATACAGCACAGCTGCCATGCTATCCTTGAGATACATGCAGCTGCACACATCGGATTGGATGAACTCCTGGGTCATGGAGTCCAGTCCCTTGCCATTGCAGGCCCCCTTGTCATATAATTCTATTCATAAACTCATCAAGATCCATCTTCAATCCAGTTAAATTGTTTGCCCTCTCCCCCACCCCCCTCCTACTGGAAGACTATTCCAGAGCCTCACTGGTCTGATGGTTAGAAACTTTCTTCTAATTTCCAGCCTAAGTTTACTCATGCCTTGTCTATACCCAATTTGTTCTTCTCTCCCCGCCAACACATACACACACAGTGTGGGGCCAGCTCTGCTGGGCAGCATGGAACTTGAGATTGCAGCCATGGTTCTGTCCCTCCAGTTCCTCCCTGTCATCTCTAGGAGGTTTGAGCCAACAGAAGTGCTGGTCAGAAGCAGTTCTTCTGTCCTTGAAGTGAAAGATTGTCATTGTAAACGACCTCTCTTTAGGGACTTTGAAGGGAAAGGGAAGTTTTCCATGCCCGTCTTCCCCTGGTCACAATCTTGCCCATAAGGTATAATCACATTTTTCTACAGAATCCATATTATTGGCTGTATTTACGACAAAATGAAAATAGTCAGTTTTAGCCAAAATCTTGGATCTCTGTTATGTGGCAGGTAGCTCTTCATCAGTACAATTATTATAAATGATATTTAGAGTTCCTATTTTTAGCTGCATTAATGATTGAAATCCCACTGGAGGTAAAACTGGCCATTCTAGTTTCAACCGAAAACAATATTTCCTATTATATCTCAAGGCTCTCCCAGGAGAAGAAGAACTGTCCATAGCCCAGGAGATGAGACTCAGCAGTGGCCAGGCAGGGTGGCACAGAGCACAAGTGACTGCACTACATTGCAGTGACAGCTGCCAGCTGTTCTCAGTAAGTGAACAGAAGTGACAACTGTTGCCCTGCTGAACACAGCTGAGATACACAAAAAGCACCGAGTGAGCCAGAATCCCAGCTGGGAAGCCTTGCGTGGCAGGAAAGTGGAAAGGAGCTGACAAAATGGCTCTCATCAGGCCACAATTAGCACAGGTGGCATAGGGGAGGGTGTGTCTTTTCGTTCCATTAAAGTCCTGGCAGAAGAAACAAGGAAGAGAGCCAGCTGAGTAAGAGGGAAAAGAATAGTGGAGTGAGACAGGGAGGAGGCGGAAAAAGGGAGAGAGTGGAAAAGAAGAACAATGGAGGAATGTGATTTGACTTTGATAACATCACTGTGTGCTGGCGAACTCAATATAGGCTCCTACAACCTCAGGGCTTGTCTACACGAAGAAGCTGGCCACATAGCTGCAGTGGAATAAGCTATTCTCCAGAATAAAGTCAACTTCATTCCAGAACACAGTTTCCACATGGGGAGTTATTCTGACATAGCCACAGCGGAATAGTTTATTCATAGTTTAATATCATGGTCAATTTCCCCATGTAGACAAGCCCTCATTGTCTCCCCCATGGTGCTGTCACACAGTTTCATTGGCAATAACATAGTTTCCCCATTGGAATCAAACTACAGGTATCCTGGAGATTATTACCTCAACACACACAAGTATGAAATAGGATTAATATACACATCTTGCAGTTTGGGAAGAAGGTAGTGTCAGCCATAATGCTAGCAGGCCTGTTCTCCCTTTTCACTTGGTTTAATTTGCCTCCATTTTCCATGCTGAATCACAAAGGCAGAACTGGCAGGTTCCGAAAACATACCGTACACACCAGATTAGGAATATGCTTCTAGCACATGTTTAAATTAGATAATCAACACCAGTCATCAGAAGAGAAATTTGGTTTTACTATAAAGACAAAAATGGGGCCTGGTTTAAGAGAAAATGAGAAGCAGATTCACCCCTATGCAGAGGCTTGTACAGGCTTATGTACCTCTTAAACCCCATGTGAAAAGATAAATGAGATTTATGTGATTCATAGACCCTGTGCTAATCCTTGCCACAGGGGTGGATTTCACCTACACAGTAGTTAATCCATTACTACCAGAAATAGGAGGGCAGAAACTAATCACAAAGTTTAACAGCTACCACCATACTGTATGGGCCATGGGAGTGGGGGTGACCATTTTACCCATTTCCGGGGAAATTAAATATAACATGATGTATTTGTTAACAAAAATATTGTCTGCTCCCTGATGTGTTTCATCTAGGGAAGAAGAGAAAAAATTCTTGTTTGCCGTATGTTACTGCATGAAAAATTAAAAGTTGATTTTAACAGTTAGTCATTCAATGGCATTGGTAGCCCTAGTTCAATTCCATGATGTATTAAAATGATATTAGTGCAACATATTACAGCGCATACAATCTCAGCCTGTCTAAAGAACCCTATAGAAGAAACATGGATGGCAATCGTAATTCAGAAATGGAACACGCCTCTTTGGTTTAATGTATCTGTTTGCAAAGTCAAAAATAAGAAATGTTTAAGTAATATCTTCCAGACTAAAAGCACTCCCAAGCAAGCCCATGACAAACCAGTTTGTACCTACTCTGCTGATGGACAGTTTTAAGTTTGTAATGGGTTATTTAAAAGGACAGTTAATTAGAATATATTTAAATTATTAAATACTTTCTAAGTGTCCTTGTCAAAGGCACCACAATGGACCAATGTGTTTGTATCGCTTGACTGCTTGCAAATTCCCCCCTACAGAATATATAGTGGGTTTTGTTTGTTTTTTGTTTGGACTGGATATATCTATTAAGTGACCTCATTTCCATTGAAGCCAGTGGAGTAGAAGGTGCTTATTACCTTCCAGCATTGAGCCATAGATCACACAGCAGAGTTTCATTCTCAGATGAAAAGCTAGGAAGAGAACACACTGCAATTTCACTCACTATCCCCTCCCTCCTCACCCCTGCCATGCTCATATAGATTAAGTTAGTGAACCAGAAGGTCTAGGACGGAAAAAAAGCTGTAGATCATTTTGATCTTTCTGATTACTCTGGTGTTTAACAAGTCGGTGCAAGTGTCAGATGAGTCACAAATGGCTCAGCAAATGTCAGCGTTGCTGAAATCAGATGAGAGAGCAGCTTCAAGCACTCAAGAGAAGCACTTGAAGGGAAACATTTTGAATGATTTACAGCACGCTCCTTGAGCCTTGCAGGACGTTAGCCTTTGGGATTTGCATGGTGAAGAATAAAGATAGACTGGTATTAAAAACAATAGCTACCTGTGTCTCTCCACCAATAACGACAAAGCACCTGACCATGCAAAGGGCTGAATGCCTTTAACTCCCATTGACAGCAAAAGAGGTGGAGGATTCTCAGCGTACTGATGTATCAGACTCATTGTGTTTATTTATCTACTGCCTTTCCGGCTTCCTTCAGCCAAGTGTCATATTTCCATCCGGAAATGATGGCACCACCCTATTGATAGTGAAGCTATTGAAATTGCTCCTTAAAGTCCAGGTCAACAGGAAAAAACACTTGGTAAAGGTGCACAAAACCTATGCACTAAATTAATGACCAATTTAGAATCTTGTGGTGTTTCATGGCAATGTGAAATGCAAATAAAACAGCCTGATCAATCACTTTTCTTAATACTACCCTGCCTCAACCAAAGGAACTCATAGTCTGAAACTGATTGTTCAATGTAAAATTTCGTATTTTCTCATGCATGCTTATGTGTTAATGATAGAAGTTTGAGATCCTCCAATTGTACAAAAAGTCAGAGGCACTGGTCCTAAACAAGAGACTTAAATAAAGGAAACATTTATTTGTGAAATGGTAGGAAAGAATGCAGTTTAATTATGAAAATGTGGTGGGGTCGTTTTTTTGATGTTAGTCATTGCATGTGTATGAGAGATCCCTTTGCTAACTATAAAAAATGTTAGCGGAGAAGGAAAAATATCAGACAATCTAAACTTGACATGACACAGCCAACAAGGGTCATAAACAGATGAAAAGAACGTCATGGAGAGCAGAGACAAAGATTACAACAATAAGATCACAAGGAGGGTTACAATAAGGTGGCATGGATATTCAGCGAGATATAGGTGTACACACCTTGAGGGTTTAATTAGGTTAGTTTTTAAGGGTTTTCTGTAGTTATTTTTTGTAGGATATTGTTTAATTGTTGCTTATGAGAAATGAGTTTTATAATGCCCATATAAAACTCCCCCTGTAGATTCAATTAGAAACAAAAAAAGCTAGAGAAGAACTTTTTGTCCAAAATCTGTGCACATTGCTAGAATCCATGGATGTTATTTTTCACCCCAGAGAAAGGGGCAGTTCTGTAGTTGATTAAGTGATCATTATATAGAGTGGGTAGTTTATATATCACATTTAAGTTTGCATATCATTTGGCAATTATTATTAATATTATTACTTATTATGTATTCTGTGTCCCAAAATGTTCTAGGAGCTTTGCAGACAAATAAAATCGAATCACTGGTCCAAAGAGCTTACAATCTAATTAAAAAATGACACCAAGTGATAGTGACAAATAATGGGGCTGAAATAAGGGAATGGAAAGAGGAAGGTAGAAAAATCACTGACATAGTTCTTTGTTAGGTTCTGCAAAATCTAGACACAGTTTTTTATATTCCCTTTCCTATTTGTATTTAAAATGTTCCCACATTTTCTAAACTTGATATGATTTTCTATTTCATTACTAAACAGATGCACCCCTTACAAACAATCCACACACACACTCGCCTGCTGTTTTAAACTATTTCATGTGTTAAAACCGACTAAGCCCCCAACTTCTTAGCTTAAGTGCCCGTTAACACAGATCCCCCATCTTACTTCACCGCCAAGTACCCCTAGCCCAGACCCCCAGTCCCTCTTCCATCCCCAACAATCAACTTATTTCAGTACATTGCCCCTACCCCAGAAATGAGAAGTTCACAAAAGTTACTCTTGTTATCAGAGGCCTTGATCCACCTGGAAGTCAGTGGGAAAATTCCCATTAATTTAAATGGGGTTTAGCTCAGGCCCAGAGGCTCCAAGAAATGTGAAGGCTACTTCTTCCTCTTCCTCCCCAGCAGCCCTTCAACATCATATTGCCTCCTGTTCCAGCATTCAGCTCAGTCTTTCTGTTAAATAATTGAGAACTTTGGGGCTTTTCCCTTGGAAAAGCACTAAATGTGTTACTCCTGTTTTATTGTCCCATTTGAAATAAATCACAATAATTCTTTAAAAAATAGGCTTCTCTTTTGTAAGACAATAAGTGACTCAGGATCACCCCCTAGCCACAACATGTATTGATGCTGAGAAATAGGTAGGTGGTTGTTTGCAGATAGGTAAAGCTCTGGTTTGATACTGAATAATGGAACAGAAGTGAGCTATTCACATCCCTAAAGCTCACAGGCCAATCCCACTGACTGTCTCCTCTTTCACAATCAGGCAATGGGATTTGCATATGAATTCTGACAATTTAGCATTCAACCAAGGATTAGATGGGCCGCTCAGAGCATGTTGGAGTTGTACTTTCTGTGAACTTTAGTCTTTTGTCATTCTTTCTAGCAGAGCAGCACAATAGTGGGATCCTAGGCAGACATTTACCTTACTAACTTGGAGGGTTGCTCTCCTATTATTTTGTCAGATGTTTGAATTGCACCCATCTCAAGTGTCATAAAGTTGAATGAACACAAAACGTCTTAATAGATACCTCCTGCATAAGTGATTGCAGGATAGGGATTTCTTTAAAAGAAATCTGGACCTCACTGCCTCTGAGAAACTTGACAATCCCTAATATGGAACAACTTTTTGATCCTGTCCAGAGAAGTTGCTGCTGCAGCATCAGTAGGATAAGATCTTCCTACAGCTGTGCTTTTGTTTAGTGTAACTGTTGCAACATAAACCTAAGGAGGCTTGAATATTCAGTTTTAAGTTTGTTTTGTATTGCTTTGGAATTGATATAATGATGTAGAAGAGCTGAGCCATTTTACACTTGTTATCCAAAACAGTGTTTAATCTTCAGAGTCAATCTGATTAGGGGAAGTCTGTTATCATTTACAAGATGAATTCTTATAATGGAGGAATACAAATATACTGTCCTTCCAGAGGCAATAGAAAACAGGTCTTTTCAAGTCATTTCTTCTCCTGCTCTGCAAAACTGAAGGGATGTTGGGGGCCATTTTTAAACCACTCAGAAGTTGGAAGGGAAGGGCTTTAACTAGTTTTGTTAAACAGGGTCTGTTTACACTACATAGAAAACCAAGTCAGGGGATCCAGGTTTAACAGGGTTGTGACCTGACATGGTTAAAGTATACTCCACTTTGTAGTGTAAACAGGATCTTAAGTGTATTCCCAAACTGAGCTAAAGCCTGGACTTCACTGAGCTTTGAGTTAGACCCAGAGTTACTATTCACATAAAATCATAGCCTGCTCCACTAGGTATCTTTAATAGAGTTCCAGACATGAGGAAGAACTCTGTGTAAGCACGAAAGCTTCGCTCTTTCACCCACAGAAGTAAGTGCAACAAAAAATATTATCTCACCCACTTTTTCTGATATTTATTTCAGACCATTTATAGTTCATGTCCATCTTTGAGTCGCCCTTCCAATTTCTGTGGTTAAACAATCATATTTTCTTATTTTAAGAATATATTTTCTCTCAGCTGTTGCTGTGTCAATGACCCCCCCTCCCCCTCCCCCCCACACACACACAGAGCAAGGGAAGCTGACTGTATAAGAGAATACTGTACAAAATGCTGTTAGAGGCACAAAATAATCTGAAAAAATATACACCCCTTTTTCTCAAAACTCTTTCACTTCTAGTAATGCTAGAAGTTACTTGTGACAACTGTAGATAAAAATATCCAGAAAGAAGGTATTTTAAAGTGATAATACAGTGGCTGTAAGCTATTTTGCCAAGCCAGCTTAATTTATAAGAAAAACATAAGGTTTGTTTCAATTCAATCTTTATAGATTAGACAAAGAAATAATTTTATGGTAGCAATGAAATGAAAACATTGTAAAGATAGGAAGAGGTGTTACACATTCCTAATGTATGATAGCAACATCTTGAAAATAAGTCTGAATTAAGCATTAGTCAGTCCCTACAGATCTTTACAAATGTTAATTAATTAATGTTTTGTGATTTCATCCAAACTTATCGCTACAGGAAGCTCCGAAAATCTTAGTCATGAGTGAAAGGGCTTAATATATTTCAACTTTATTAAGCATTGTGCTCTGTATTTGATATTTGCCAACATCTTCATTGCAAAATAACTCCTGGATATGGAGCTGATGGAATATAACTCCATATTCCCCTCAGCTTTCGCATGGGGTCCATGCTGGGTGGAGCTGGGTGAGCTTGTTCATTACTCACCATCTTTTCATTTCACTGTATTTAGCCTTTCTTTTACATTCATGAATTATTCATAAGCCAATCACAATTTGACCAAGATTTGTTTGTTATTTGTACCTGGCCAAGCAATTTAGAACTTTTGCATGATATTTAAAAGAAAAAAATTCAAAATTTCTTCTGGAAAAATTATCCTCATTTTTTGACCACCTCTGTTTGTAACTGTTGGTCAAATAATATAATGGAACAAAGGAGAGCGACTGGGTTGCCTATGAATCAAGTGCTAAGACAGGCTGCTATTTGTTGTGTGTGGTGTCATCTCCCCCACAGCCAGCCTGGTTCCCCTACCAAAACAAAATATCTAAACAGACATAGTTAATGGTAGGTGTTATCATTGGAGTTCAGGAGACACTGAAAAGGTCACCTCCTGCTGCTGTCCCAGCTCCTTTCCTCCTTCTTACAGATCTGTGGGGCCTTTTCTAGGCCACTCTCAGGAAAGCAGGAGATTCAGTCCTATATGATCAGTTGGTGGAGCAGGTGTTTTAGCTCCTCAATCCCTGCAATCTGATTCTAGGAGAACAGACATGGCCAATTTTTTGGTTTAAAATATAAATTTCTGGTCACATCAAAATGGGAGTGAAATAAAGATCAAAGCTCTGGACATAAATCATACATGCAAATGACCATCAGCCTCCCTAACTCTGGAAAGAAATGAGGACTCCCATTCCCATTTATTGGCTGCAGGCATTATTTAAACAAGGAAAAAAGGTAGGACTAATAGTCTGAATATGCGATCAATCTCCAGATCTTAATTGACTGGCACTTACTGTGCCAATACCATCTAGTGCGGTGAGCCTGTGAGATCTCACACACTAAGCAAAGCTGGGCTGGTCTAATGCTTGGATAAGAGACCTCCAAAACCCCTGGTACTGCAGGAATAAGTAGCCTTGGTTGCTCAGTAAAAAGTACTCCTATGTCTAACTCAGTATTGAACTAATTACTAACTCCCCTACTTTGGTGCTGGGGAATGTTGGAAGTGCTGTCTTTACCAAGTTGTAATCACTGACTATTTGTTTTCATTAAAAATTCCCTGGCGCTTTTCAAAAAAGAAGTGATAACAAGCAGACCTGGTCAGAATTTCTCCAATGGAATGTTTTTCCAACAGAGAATGCAGATATCAAAATGTTTCAAGGAGACAGTTTGATTCTGACAAAGTTGAATGCTGAATGCTGCATGCCAGGCAGGTCTCAGTTGGCAACCTACCTGGTTTCCTACCAGCTCACCTACCTGGCTCCTTGGCAACCTGACTGGAAGATAGCTGGAGAGGCTGAATGTCCAGGCCTTCTAGCTTAACTTGTCTGGTGTGGAGCAGAGAGCCTGGCAACCCGAGCTCCTAAGCTCCCAGTTTCTCGACTCCTCAGCAAATCACCTGGCAGGCTACTGAAAAGAGGGTTCCCAAGACTTGAGCCTCCCACTCAGCCAGGGCTTCCTGGTTTCCCTTCAGCCCATCATGGAGCCTGGAAGCCCTGGGAGTGCCGGCTTCCAGGCTCATAGTTCTTGGGCAGATTGGGCTTTTAGGGTCCATGATTGTGAGATAACCTGCTAGGTGGACTGCCGCAGAGTTGGGGCTCCATTCCCCTTTGTGGAAAAGTTTGAAGTGTTTGGTTTTCTTTCCAGATCAGAATGAAACCAAATTTTGAAATATCGAATCCTCTACAAAATGGAATTATCTTTGACTGCACAGCTGCTTTAGTGAAAAGTGTCTAACCAGATTGCAGTGTATTTTGTCTGCCTGAATTCCCTCTGCAGTTTTTAGTCAGTACAGTTATCCATTTCTCCCCTACACTGGTGCACAGGAAAGGAAAAATGATCCAGTCGTTACGGTGCTAGCTTCAGGAAATCTGGGATCAATTTGCTGCTCTTGTGTGACCTTGGGAAAGTCAAGTAGGGTACATCTTCACTGCAGAGTTAACCCAATTGAAGTGGGATTTCTGCCTCAGTTTACCATTTGTAGAACTGGGATAGGTACTTCTCTACATAACAAGGACGTTGTGAGGATAAAAGCACTGAAGATTATGAGGTGCTCAGGTACTACAGCAACAGGCGACATATTGGTATGTGCATGAGTCACCCACCTGACTTTGAGACCATAGTTTGTTAGTTCCCTATTCCAGGCATCAATTTGTCTGGGCCAAATCTTCCTCAATATCAGCAATTAGCACAATATTGTCTGCATAGGTCAATTTTGTACCACCTTCGAACTTGGATTTCCTTACTTATGAAATCCACCACAATTATACATAGTAATAGTAATTCCTGGTTGAGCCCAACCTTAATCTCAAAACCCTCCTTTACTCCAGACGGTGTCTGCACTTTTGTCATGACACATCATACAAATCCATCACCATTTGGATAAGATCCACTGATACCCCATAGAATCACAGCAGAGGCATCAGCAGTCGCCTACGTACTTTGTCATATGCTTTCTCCAAATCAAGGAAAGTCCGTCTGTGCTTGACATTTCCCTCCAGTGTCTTTTCCTCCAACTGCGTAGAGATAAATATACCATCAATTGTCCCTTGTCCTTTCCTAAAATCAAACTGCTCCTTTCCTAAAATGCGTTCTGCTATTCAACAAATGTGACTATCTATGATTCTATCTAACAGCTTCATGCAGTGGGACAGCAGCTTAATTCTTCAGTACTTTAAAGAGTTGTGTATGTCACCTTTTTGTCCATATGTTGGCACCAGTATGGACTTTCTCCATTCTCTTGGGATTTTCTTCTCTTTCCGAACTGTGCGCAAGATTCATGAGAGGCAGATTACACCAACGTCTCTGAAATCTACATATAATGTAAATAAGTTGTCATGATGTAAATTATATAACCAGACAAAATGATTTTTGACAATTCTCCTTCAGCCTTGAAAATTCAAATACATGTGGTTTCCAAAAGTAGTTTTACTTAAAAAAAGAAAAAAGGAAAAAGAAAAAAATGTTGTGAGCAAGTTGATTTGATTTTAGCACAGAGCTCTGTCCTGATGAAAGGCAGGCTGCCAGGAATCATGTAAGAAGGAGAATGCTAATAGGTACTGTACTACAATTTCACTACTGAGTCAGCCGAGAAGTAGATACAAATGGGTGAAATTCCAGCCCTATTGCAGTCAATGGCAAAACTCCAACTCACTCTAGTGGAGCTAAGATTTCACACAACATATTTATCATACAATTTCTTGCCCAATTCCTTAAAAGACTATGTTAAGACGTACATGTGTCTTCCATTATATTGACTCTAGGGATGGGTAAGGCTGTGACAGAGTGGAGTACCATGTCCCACATGACTTTCATGCAGAAGGGAAGGAGGCTGACATTCCTCTGAAGGCCTCAATTTGAGGCAGTGTATACCCATTTTACAGCATTCTGGCAGTGTAAAGGGGCTTTAAATAATCCCCAGGCTCTCAATAATCTCTCATGTTTTTCTTATAAGAGAGAGAGAGAGACTGTGTTGCCTGTGTTTAAGGATCCCTGAGAGCGGAGTGTCCCTTTCTTTCCCCCGAGTTTTTTACTTATATGGATGTTTACCTCTTGATGCCACTCTCATTACTACTGCTCCACTTCTGGTCTTCTACCAGCACAAACAGAGAGCATATTGCTGTAGATCAGGAGGAGGGAAGGGTCCATACTCAATAATGAACTGAGCATTGCATGCTGTCTGTCTTTCTTTTACTTGCCATTCTACTTCAATAGTTTTAATTTCCTAGTTTTAATTTCCAGTGCAGGGCTTGTACCTTAATGGCATGATTGATCCCAATATATTCAACATAGTCTATTACAGTGTAACTGATGAAGTCTGATGTACTGTATAAAGGCCATGAAAATTTGAATAATCTGACTGGTCACAATAATTTCAAGCCATGGGTGTAACTCAGCTTTCATTTACACTGGCTTTACACCCTTGTAATGCCATTTTTGTCAGCAGCCTTTACAGCTGTGTTATTGGGAACAGAATCACACACATCCGTAAAGCTGATTGAAAAATGACAACTGTTTTTCATGAGGCATTTCCCAGGACAAAACATGGAAAGATTTTGGATTTTGAAAAAAATGTTTTTTGGTTAAAAATTTAACTGAAAAATGTTCCATTTTCAGGAAAAATGTTTCTTGTTTTCAGTTTTTTTCATCAAAACCCAGAAAATATCAACCATCTCTTTGTCTAAAAAATGTTTTAACATTTTTTTTATTGTCTCTACAGATTTAGATCTATTCTCAAATTATACAAAGGTAATTGAAATCAATGGGAGGTAGGCACTTAAATATTTTTGAGGATCTGGGATGTAATGGATATCGTGAGAAGAAATTAACTTTCTCTATAAACCTGACCTTTCACGGTGTGACTGAATAATCATTTTAACTGGACAGTGATACATCTGAGAGCTTTAATAATCAGAAGTTTCACAGATATTAATGGTGTTTAGATTTTTATTTGTAAGAGCATTATTTTTTTAGCCTAGCAATTATAGAAGTTAGCTATATCTATATGTTTCTAGAAAAGAATGTCTTTTTCAAAAAATATGCCTTACATAGTTACAAAGGCTTTGGTGCAAAGAATTTCAAAGCATGTTTACAAATGATGGCCCCTGTTCAGGAAAGCACCCTTTTCAGAAAAGCACTTCAGTGTGTGCTTATAGTTAAGCTGCTTAAATGCCTTGCTGAATAGAGATGGACTTAAACCTGTGTTTAAGTGCTTTCCTGAGTCAGGACCTGTATGTGTAGCCACCTCTAGAAAGATAGCCAGTGCATAACTGTGTCGGGAGGAGAACATGTCTGCTTGATGTTACTACATTTGGGACTTTTGCCATTAAGGATAAGTTTTCACTGCATGGTTAGCCTGGGCTCTTACTTTATGTTACTCTCAACCCCTTTCCACACGCAAGAAGTCTCACCAGAGTTTAGTGGTGCTTTCAACCTGAGCTAGCTGGCTCGTCTGGGGCTATAGGCTACAGACAAAGTCAGGCTTTCACTTGGGCTGTTAATCCACCACTTTGCAGTGAAGATGTAGGCTAAACCACTCCAGTGCTGATAATCTTTCAATGCCTTCCCACAATATCCTCCATGTGCTTGGAATGACAAACAAGTTCTCCCACAATTCTCTGAGAAAGAAACATAGAGTGGCTCAGCTCAGCTTACTGCAGCACGAAGAGCCATGGGATATGACCCTAGGGGTGTGTCACACTGCAATAAAACACGGGTGGCTGGCCATGTCAGCTGACTCGGGCCTGTGGGACTCAGGCTGTGGGGCTATAAAATTGCAGTGTAGACACTTGGGCTGGGGCTGGAGCCTGGGCCCCAGAGCCCTGTGGGGTCTCAGAGGCCAGACTCCAACCGGAGCTGAAACATCAATTGCAATTGTATAGCGCTGCAGCCCAAGACCTGCAAGGCTCAGTCAACTGACAAGGCCAGCCACCAAGTGTTTTATTGCAGTGTAGACATACCCTAGGAGTCTAAGCGACAAACCCAGGGGAACATAGCACCACTGTGGACAGAGTAACTCAGGTCTGGCTTTGTAGTGTGGCTGCTCACACATGGGATAGACTAACCCAGGTGCTGATCATCTGGGCTAACTCTGTGGAGAAGACATACATTAAGAGGAAAATCCTCAGGCCATTGTTCACACTGAGTAGCTTGGGTGAGTGCTGAGGGGAAGGGAGAAAAAGCCTTCAGTCCATGGAGCAGGTGCAGAATTACCTACGTGGTGTTAACCTATCCTTTCTGGGGGAGGACAGAGGAATCATGTAGCAGTGGACAGAGCTGTGGCCCCAGCTTGCTCAATGCATGCAAAAAGCCTTTACAGAGCTCAACTTCATACTGCACATACTGTGCCCATGTTCTGTCCCCGAACAAACATGCCTTGCATAGCAAACTGTACTTGCACCAGTGCCTGGGGACCCTCTACAATACACAGGCAAGGACAGGATTGCCCCTAAAGACAAAGCTGCAATTTCTAAAGGTTGGAGGCAGAGAGCAATCATATACCTCCTCCCTTTTTTGTAATGGACGGCGTATCCGCCACACTTCTAAGTGATGGCAAAAATGAGGATCTGAGTCAGGCGCATAGCTCAATCTGCGTCAGTCTTCACAAAAACATGTCTGTGCTCTAACCCTCGATGAAATAATACAGAGAAAGAACATGGTTAGAAACTTGTGTACAGAATTTTTGTAGGCACCAGGCAGATCCGTGGGTGCAAATGGTTTATGCTTCCAAATTAGGTAGCAACTTCTCTAAAATGCTGTTATTAGTGTCTGGACATGACTGCATGTGCACTATTTCTAGCCCCACTTTAGTGTTCAGCTCCTTTGAAAACCTGGCCTACATTTAATGTCAGAAAAAAGATGAAAAATCAGATTAGGGCTGATGTAATTCCATAGTATCTCAATCCCTTTCACCACGCACTCTCCTCCATGCTGTTGCCATCCACGAACAAGCATCGTATTGACATCAGTGGAATGTTAAGAAGTTACTGGTACATTCAGTAGTGTAGCAGGTGCATTTACCTGGATGTGCCTGCAGAGGTTAGCGGGTGACTTTCACAAGCTTTTCAATTTAAATCTCAAACAGCAAAGTGCTGAATTCCATCTCTGCATTTTTGAAACCTGAATTGCTTTCTTTACTTAAAAAAAAAAACCCTTTCGTATGGGACCCAGAAAGTCCAGGTTTAAAGGTTTGATCGTGCAAGGCACCAAATATCTCATCAGAGGTGCTGGGTGTAGGAGTTGCGGGTCCTCAGCTCTTTCCAGGGACACTCTATGCTCTGCAGGATCAGGCCCTATATCTTCCCAGGCACTGGAGAAAATGCCTTAGCTAGGTAGGGAAAATGTTTTGAATAACAATGTTTTAGAGCTTATAGTGTTAGGCGTATGTACAGTGCAGGCTCAATACTGCCCACAGATGCCTTCCTGGAAGAAACACATCTCTGAAGTTTTGCTCCCATAAAATCTAACTGTCTGTAGCAGCCACATTAGTCTTATCAAGACTTCTTTAATGTTTTGACTCAGTCAACTTCTGGTAGGAGGAGACTACTGAAAGCGTATGCTAATAAACAAATACTTTAATTAGAGCTTGTCCTTGCTGGAGGCAGTGGAGGGTTGATGGTCTGAGCCACTCCTCTAACGTCAGTGAACCAGCTCACTGGTGATATCAGCAGGGCCTTCTGCACTCAGACATGATTGGCTATGTTTGGATTGCAGGGGCTGGCTTAGCTGTAAGGTGAATGTGCAAGGAAGCAGCTGTGTGGAGGTGTGTAGTCAGAGAGTGTTTGCAGCAGACACAGACAGTGGGGCTTCACTGAGGCTGAGGAGTTTTAATCTCCCATAGGTAAATAAACAAACCAGCAGCAGACTTTGGAATTCTGAAAGGCTCACTGGGCACTTATGCAGGAAGAGTGCAAGCTGCAAAGTCCATAGAGTGGCTTCTATTTATTTATTTTTTTCAGAACTAAACAAGTGGAATCCGTGTACCTGAAACTGATATGCCAACTGAAATCTCTCACGCCGTGAGAATGCATGCCTTCTCGGACTTCCATCCCTCTTTGAGAGTGCGACTTCTCAACAAGGGGCCAGAGTACCTTCGCAGACAGATGGAGGCAGGCACCCCAGGCAGGAAAAGTGCTGTGGAAAGACTGGCAGCTGATAAGGCCAAGTATGTAAAAAGTCAGCATGTAATCAGCACTACGCAGGACCCCGTCATTGTGCTCAGCTCAGCCTCAGAGAGCAGCAGTGAGAGCTATTCAGTGGAAAGCAAAAAAATCAACAGGGACTTCGTTGGAGGGAAAGGCACAAAAAACTTGGAGCTGACTAAAGCAATGTATTCCTGCAATGCTCCCCTGGAACATGATCCACCCATAGCGAGGCGCAGCAGCTCCAAGAGGCAGGTACGGCCAGACTCCTTAGTGATCTACCGCCAGAAATGTGAGCTTGTGAAAGGTCAAAGCAGTGAGCGGTCACGAGGGGGCCTGGTGAGGCGGCTGTTCCAGGGGTCCATGAAGGAAAAGCTGTTGACTTCTCCTGAGATGCCCAAAGTAATTGGGGAGGGCATCACACCAGAAAGTGAAGAGAGAGAATCGACCAAACATGCACCAAATGGGCCGAACAGCCGTGTAGCTGAGCACGCTGCCCCTGCAAACACAGAAGCACCAGCTCTTCCTGGAAGTGAGTGTGAGGACTCCTCACAATTGACGGTTGCCCCTGAGGAGGTCAAGGACACGAGGAGGAAAGGGCTGCATCGCTCCCAGTCTGATATCAGCTCTCGGTATTCCAAGTCTTTCTCTGAGTTTGACACTTTCTTTAAGTACTGCGGCCTCGAGCCCGAGGTCATCGAGGATCTGGGCAGAGAGAACTTCTCAACGACTGCTGACAACTCCTCCTTCAGGATCCGCAGCATCAGCGTGGCAACTTCCGAAAGCGACTTCACGAGGCACAGTGGAGATGATGGACTGTTGGAGGAAGAAGTGACTGAGCAGGTCCCCAGCACCACTTCTGTGATTGAACGCAACGCTCGGATAATCAAATGGCTGTACACTTGTAAGAGAGCCAAGGAGGCTAGCAAGGTTCTACGAGAGCTTGCATGAAGGCTTCTCCTTTCAGCATGCATTACAGCCTGGTAAACTCAAGGTGTGTGCAAAGCCCAGCCGTGTGCATTTATATTTATCTTTGTATTAAAGCACTGTAGATATATCCAAGTTTATGTCTCTTCTATGAATGGCAGGAACAAGCTGCATTCTGCACATTACATTGTTATTAGTTATTATTTGTGTTACAGTAGCACCTAGGAGACTAGTTTGGGGGAATGGAGTTCTTGTAAAACAGGAGTCTGGGGCATTACAAAAAAGAGAGAGTGAGAGAGCGAGAGAGAAAGCAACCTACTGTAATTTGCAAGGGAGAAAGTAAACAGTCAGTGTTAACAAGGAATGTCTGCCCTTTGCCGTCTCCTGCTTTGTAAATGACTTGTTTTCACTAATTTCTTCTATGTTAAACCCCAGAAAAATTATTCAGCCCTTAATTATAGCAGGTAAGATCAAACAAATTGAATTGAAACCCTTGGTGTTTAGAAGCAGTTTGTATTTACTCTGTACTAGTACAATTTCTCCCTCCCTCCTATCTCTCTCTCTCTCTCTCTCTCTCTTTCCCACCCACGTTTGCCTGCACTTAGGTACATGCAGACACCAGTAAAATAAGGTTGTATCCACGTTTCTACTAGAGATCCCATTCTCGCAGAGCTCTCTGCCTCGGCAATAAGAGTTTGTGCCAGCTGATGCCTGGCATTTCACAATCTCTGCTGGGAAGTGGGATTGCTCTGTCTGCTTTCTTTGATTGTAATCAGTTTGGCTCTTCTGAAGTTGGAAAAGTTTGGTAGCTTTGCCCACATGGTTTTGCTGCTGCAATTCAAACAGCTGATTCTGGAAGTCAGTGTTGTGGTTGGTTTGGTGAGTGGGGCTGCTCAGATATTTAAAAACTAAAACAATTGAATAAAAATGTGAGAGGCTTGGGAAGCAATTACTTCACATAGAGAAATGGGCCAAATACAGCTCTGGTGTAAGTGGGCTCACCTCCTATTGATTTTAATAAGAGCTGCACCTATGCCTGGGGTGAGTCTTGTCTTTTGGCAAGAACCATGTTCCTAGGAACTTTAGTTAGCAGTGATCCATTACATGCAAGTTGCCCAAAGTATCCATTATATGAAAATTGTACTGACCCAAGCATATACATCCCTTAGGCCTTGGACCTCTTACACAGTATTATTTAAAAATTGTTCTAACTAAGCCTTGACACGATGGGCTAAATGTACCCTTTGTGAATTTATCGTATTCATAATATGCATACTAAGAGGAAACTAATCTGGCCTTGGCACAGTTGTTTGAAATGAGTCCATGCCTTATCCAAAAAAGCATGGATGTATAATACCTGAGCCAATTTTCTAGCGGATCAAGAACTGTTACCCTGATTTCTTCTGCTGCACCAATTTTACAGTGGTAGAAATCCATTGACTTCAAAAGAATTAATCCAAAATTACACTAATGTAAGTAGGAAGTGAGTAAGGCCCTGTGACTCCATCCTATCCAATTGCCTAGGGTTATGAAGATGTTGGAATATGCATTAAGTGTACTCACTGCATCTCCCGACATGCTAACACGGTGGTGGATTCTAGTTTGGTTGTCTGACAGTGTAGGGCAATAAAGAGTCTTAAAGATACAGCATACAGTACCTACTAACTTCTGACAATTCCTAACAAGGCACCTACCTTTTAACAGCATTGAAATATATTAGGCTCAGAGAGCTTTCTAGAAGGCACAAGTTGGTATCCTGATACATATTCTCTTTAAAAAAAAAGGGGGGGGAGGCCTTTATTAGAGGTGGTAAAGTAAAGTATTCCGATTTCTGTTAACGTTTTTAAGAAAAAAAAATCATTTCCATTTACATTTTTCATAGAATTAGTTTTCTCATTGAAATATTGAAAACTCAAATATTTAGATTTTTGTCAAAATCATTCCCACAAAATATTTTTGACCACTTCTAGAGTGTGCCTCCAAAATAGGGATAATTGTCATGTATGAAGCTGTCAACCCGCAGATACTTCATGGGGTGACAGCTCCTTCCTCAACTCAGTCGGAGAGAAGAGAGGGCTTCACTGAGCTGAAGAGTTCCCCTCAGTCGCCCTCCAGAGGTGATGGGAAAGGGAGTCACACAAAATAGATGGTGGACGTGGGGGCTCATAACATTTTCTACAACTGTGGGCAGGAGCCTTACAGAATATGAGGGTGGGAGCTTTGGCTCATCTTCCGCTACGGGGTGCAGGAGCCTGGTAACAAAAGCAATTGGGTTTTTACAAAGGGGAACAAAAGACTTCTGACTCCAGGATCTCTTTGCCACTGCTCTTGGGGCCAACTGTGAGATTGCTCTCATACTAGAACTGTAGTAATTCCCCTGGGCCATACGGACCTTGTCAAACAGGAGAAGGCTGTTGGGCCTTTCCTTATGTAATTGTTAAATGCTAACACCGTGTTCAGTGTTGCAGATGACACAGGAGACAGATGGTCACTACCCCAAAAAGCCTACAATCCAACTAGGCAAACATCATAAAAAGATGTCTGGCAAAGGGTGCTGTAATGCATGGAAAGCAAGAAGTTCATTCACATGAGCTCTTCACCCTGACAGAAGCTCTGCAGTTCTGGGCTGCAGTGCCAAGTTTTAGCTTTTTCCTCTCTCTGCCCTTTGACGGACCCACCACACAGCCCAGCATCTGAGGCCTTTGATGCTTTTGCAGCCAAAGACACTTTGTTCTTGACTGGACCCTTAATATTTGTCATGTTACTAATCCATGGAGCGGGACTTCAAATAAATTATACTTCTGTTGCATGTTAGAGGGGTCTACAAAGGACAGGCAGAAGCAGGGAGGTTCTGCTTTGAGAGGTTTTTCAAAGACACAGTATTTTTCATGTAAATGACAATTCTGGATACTAAAATTAAGCACGGCAGATTTAAGATGGATTTTAAAAAAAAAATAGTATTCTGCCTTTACAATGGCACGCAAATATTTTTCAAGACCAGATCTTTAAAGGACCTTGCCCAAACATGTGAGTGCATTTCTCTGCCTACATTTGTTTACATAATTATCTCAATTGCTTGTGTAGATTGGATATTTGCGTGCCAAGTAGACTTTTATGGCCTGATTCTTTGCTCATTTTCACCAGTGTAGATCAGTGCTAATTTTGTTAAGTTAATGGACAATAGGACCGGTTTGTCTGAAAGGAGAATTGGGCAAGTAGCTACCTAAATACACATTTGCACCTACAATGACCCAATTTGCATACACAGCTAAGGTAACAACACATAAATATAGGCCCATAAATGTGTGCAAATGTTTTCATGCTTTTTGTCTTTAAAAATTGTAGCCCACAATTTTTCTCCTTTTAAGATGGGAGATTTACTTTTAAACTTTGTTTCCTTAATGTTTTGATACTGGGAAAGAGGGAATATAAAAGAAGCATACTTTAGAAACGTTTAAGTAATGTCATTAACAGCAAAGACAAAGGAATGCAAAGTAATGGCTGACACCCCATTGTGCCTATGTAGTACAGGTGGTTTTATAAACTATTTCTTATCTGTGTAGGCACAGGAGACTGGGTTTTTTTTGAGGACATGGAGTCAAACACATTTAAAATTCCTTATCTGCTTTTTCTTTTAGTTTGTGTCACAATTTTACTGTTTTACATAGTTTTACATGTCTTTTCATGTGTTTTCAAAACAGATCCATGTATTAGGACAGGACAGGAATCTAGGAGATAGGACTTCTGTCATTGGCTCTTTCATTGACCTGTTGTCTGATCTTTGGCAAGTGATTTAACTTCTCTGGGCCTGGCTTATGACCCTGAGAAACAATACCTCCCTACCTCACCAGTGGGTTGTGAGATTGTAATCATATTTTTAGAGTGGATGGAAGACATATTTTAAATGCTTATTGGTATTGCTTTCTCTTTTAACTAGCATTTCAGAGACATTGAAATATTTGGGTACCATATTTGTGGTTGCAAATGTCATCTGCAGTGTCAAGCCCTTCCATGACTGACCTGAAATTAGACTGATTCTCTGGTCCTTAAGGATACATATAAACCCTTAATACTTTCATTAATATTTAAGAACTGGCCTCTCTTTTTTGGTACCAAGGATTCTCTACAAAAGAAACCCTTAGCAGGATGATCTGTACTGATTTGAACCACAAAACCTCCACTTACAACTTACAACAGGTTTACATAATTGGTTAGTCAGAAGATGAGCCAGCAAAGAGACAAATTAACTACTCACCTGCTAAGCCTTAAGCCTAGGCCTTGTGAAGAAATGCAGGGAACTTCCTGAAGTGAAGCAATGCATCTTGGCTTTCTGCAAATATTGGATGTGATCCACAAAGCAAACAGAGACATTCATTGCTAACATTGCTGAGCCCTTGAATTTTACAAAGGCAAAACTAATTCCCACGGGAATGAGTGTAGCTGGGACACGAGTACTCTTAACGCTCTTGAAAATAATATGTAGAAAACTATAATACAAACCTAGACTTGGTAACAAATTACCTGAATAGCAGAGTGTGTTAGTGGTGTGCAACTCAGGTCATATAATATGCTTATTTTTAGATAGGGGTGGAAATTTTAACAGCTGAGTCTGACATCTGCTCAGTCGCATCTCATTTAATTGTATTTAATTACCTAATGAATGTGTTAAATAAATGGACAGTTAAAACTGGTGCTATTTACAACCTATGGTTTATCACAGTAGCAGAAAGACCTGCATGAACTGGGTATCTTAGGTATCCATTGCTTAAAAACTAAATTCATACGGCCATTCCACTTCTGACAACCTAGGGACTATGTGGCTTTCACTCAGCTGTTTTTCTTACCCCCAAAAATGATGCCACACTGAGTTTCCTTTGAAATGATATTCAGAGTGGCACACTCAGTTGTGATTTCCATCACAGGCATATATTGTGGTACACACTGATTTTGCAGTTTAGGAAACTCTATTTCATAGGGTTTATATTGTAAACCTAATTTTAAAAATACAGGGACAGATTCTCCGCCGGTGTATATCAGTGATGGAGCTATGCTGATTTACATAAGTACAGGATCTGGCCCACAATTAATGAAAAATCAAGGAAAACCCACCTATGCTGACTCTAGGCCTCTACTTTTAACAAGACCAGTACTGTTAGAAAACTCACCTACAAATATCAATGTACAGTGCCCAGCTGAAAGGGGTGGGGGCCTTTTGGAACTACCATAAGATAAATATTTAATAATAAATAAGGCTGAATTAAAGCTGACAGTAGTTATCACTGGACAATGGGTGGTGATGACTCTCTGGTTCTGAGACTTGTGTTTCCCACAAACCCAGATGCTAGCTTCTTTTCAGTGCTACAGTTGTCCTGACCACAAGCCATCATGTTTGTTACAAATAATGCAGTGCTCACAGGGCATTTCTACATTGCAATCAACTGACTTGGGCTCATGGGGGCTCATGTTGGGCTGTAAAATTGCAGTGTAGATGATTGTGCTTGGACTGCAACTTGAGCTCTGGGATCCTGAGTGGGGAGGATCTCACCCACAGAGGGAGATAAGACAGACAATCTGAAAATAGAAGCTAACCCTTCAGCTTCCCTTTACCTTTGTCTAGACTAAGTGCTCAGCATTTAGCAGCTGTGGGCACACGGAGGCTAATGGAATAGACCCAGCAAGCCCACTGCATGGAAACTATGTGCTTTCTTTGCCTTTCGACAGCCTGCTGTTTAGAACTTTTGGCCATAATCCTTCAAAAACCTGGCGCGGCCTGGCATGTTGAAATTGTTGTACTGTGCTTTAAAAATGACAAAAGCCAACAAAACCCTCTTTGCATGTTTCCTAGATTCTAATATTCATTTAAAGTAGAGCAGCTTTTTCAAATGACAGGTTTTTTATGGGGCAGACTCTCCCATTAATATTTTATGTTCTTAGCTTAATTTTTCATGAATTCTGTTATGACTGATAAAACACTGCATAAATAAAACAGCTACTTCAGACATTAAGTGAACTAACACATTTGTTTTAGCAGGATGATAATTAAGGAGCCATGTTATCTATAGTTAACCTCAAAAAAACCCCAAAGGTAATTGACTAGATTTTGCCTGGTTAAGCAGCATCATAAAGTTAAGTCTTAAAGGTCGAATTCACCAATGGCTTTAGGAGAAGCAGAGCTCTCTATTGGCTTTCCAGGAGTTTTGCTCCTCATTGCTTTAATTCTAGATATGGCTTTAAGAAAGGGGTTAATTGAACATCCTCCTTTCTTACTGTAATCCACATTATGCAGTTCATATCGGTCCTGAACTTCAAAAGGATTTAAAAAAAAAAACCAAATGCTTAGTATTAGGGTGGATTTCTTGGGAAAGGAAATGATTATGTTGATAGTATTGTAAGCAGATGCAGTGAAGTTTTAAAGCTTTCCCTGTGCCAGTATGATGCATTAAGTGTTTTAAATAGCACTTTTTTTCTTTCCTTAGAATGAAAACATTCCCTGAGATGGAGGCTGACTAAACAGGACACAGACAGATAGACCCACAGCAAACTCTTCTATCATCTTGCTTATGACAACTCTGCTCAAGTTTGTCAACTTCCTGTTGCCCTCCCCACCCCTCTGCAGGCTCACTCTTTGTCACAAGCACATGGGTGCACAGAAGCACAAAAGGAAGTTACAAACTGAGATGGAGCGTAATGAAAGCTTCTGGAAGAGCGGAGTCAAGTTTAGGTGCTAAACTACCTGGTAATGTCCAGAAACAGGTCACCATGACGTCATCCTAAATGTGAGGGAAGGTTATGTAGCACGTCTGGCTCTGACTGATGGTGAATCTATCAACAAGACCATGGGAGGAGAAAGTGGAAACTAAGTGGCAATGACCTTTGGGTCAGCATTTCTTGGCAGGGAAGCTCCACCTACACTTGCAAAGAGAGTGTGTTAACAGGACTTTAAACCTGGCTCACACTGACATGATTTAAGCACACTATGCCTGGCTGGTGACAGTGGACCAGCATGACAGTTTTATAAACAGTATTTAAAACCACATGTCTACCAGCTTCCTTCTTAGGCCTTGTTTAGACTGAGGTTTAAGGCAAATTAGAGACTATGTTCTCCAGCTAGACAAGTCTGGTGTGCAAATGGAGATGGATGGATAAAATCATGTTTCACAGATCACGTTGGGCATAGTTTCAAAACATGGCTGTAACACAAGGAAACTCAATCCACGTTTCATATTAGACAGGACTCTTCTTTGCTATAACAGTGCTCCAGTGTTCAGTGACCTCCTGAGATACCTTCCAATCCTAATCTTCTATGAGTTGATGATTCCAGCATGGTAAAATGTGTAGTCTAGCTAGGCCCTTGGGAATCCTTTTATACACCTCAGACCCTTCCAGCACATGGTTGTCTGTAATGTAACACATTTATTTTTGTACCGAGGATGGGCAGCAGGTTTATTGAATCCGGTTAGGGAATTGTGTCATAGCCTAAATAATGTTACAGCTGGTTAGCATAGATCTAGAATAGCATTGTCCCATCTGCATTGTAAATAAGAAGGCATGTTAGGACACAACCAGAACATAGCAGACAAACGTACTGAGATGATTAGACTTGTAGTATAGACAGCACCATGCTGGACATAATGGTTAAAATAGCTACACGTACCCTGCACTGGCCAAACCAACTTTTTTAAAACTGCATGTAAACACTTTAAAGTAGTTTGTGTCACTCAGTTTGATTGTGGATGTAGATGGGAATGTATGGCCCTTGGCTATGCCTCAGTTCCTTAGCCCAGTCAATCATTAGTTACCAGAAAATGCCTTTCCCTGAGTTATTTATTCCTGATACCATAAATCACAAAGAAGGGGAGAAAATGAAGTAGGGAAGAGATTCTGATTTTAGTGATAGCAGTGTCAATCTGGAATAACTGCACTGTTAAAAAAGAGATCAGAATCTGGCCCTATATTTTGGTGTGCTGAAAGGTTAAAAGTTGAACTACTGGTTACCATGGATATAGTCTTCTGTTTACAGCACTGGACTTTACCTAGCTGTCAGACCTGTGCTGTAACAAGTACAGAAAAATGAGATTTCGTTCTCAACATTCCAGTAGGGTTATACGTGGTAAGCGGCCAATCAGCCCCTTTCAACGATTACCTGCCATAGTCCCACCCTACAAAGTTAACCATACAAAAGAATAAGGGAGAAGATGGTATGAGCACCTGATCAGCACTTTTACATCTTAGTAAAAGACTTAGTCTTGTAAAATAACTATGAGAGAGGGAGAAGGACTGAGCGATGGCATTTTTATAGAATATTCACCATAACCACAAGAATCAAGTATTTCCTTTTTTAATTTATTTAAATATTGTGAGCCAAAAAACTGTACTTGAAGTGCTATTTAATTGTTTTTAGTTTACTGTAAGTTCACAACAGATTTATGAATCAGGCTAACTTTATTGAATTACCTTGTAAACTGGAGTAATAGAAATAGGATGAAATTTAATAGTGGAAAGTGCAAGATCATGCATTTAGGGACTAATAACAAGAACTTTTGCTATAAGCTGGGGATACATCAGTTGTAAGTGACAGAGGAAGAAAAGGACCTGGGCGTATTGGCTGATCACAATCAGATGACTGATGAGCCGTCAATGTGACGTGGCCAGGAAAAAAGCTAATGCGGTCCTAGGATGCATCAGGTGAGGTATTTCCAGTAGAGATAAGGAAGTGTTAGTACCATTATACAATGCGTTGATCAGACCTCATCTAGAATACTGTGCGCAGTTCTGGTCCCTCATGTTTAAGAAAGATGAATTCAAACTGGAACAGGTGCAGAGAAGGGCTACTAGGATGATCCGAGAAATGGAAAACCTGCCTTATGAGAGGAGACTCAAAGAGGTTGGCTTGTTTAGCCTAACCAAAAGAAGACTGAGGGGAGATATGATTGCTGACTACAAATACATCAGAGGGATAAATAACAGGGAGGGAGCGGAGTTATTAAGTTCAGCACCAATGTGGACACAGGAACAAATAGATATAAACTGATCATCAGGAAGTTTAGACTTGTAATTAGATGAAGGTTTCTAACCATCAGGGGAATGAAGTTCTGGAAGAACCTTCCACGGGGAGCAGTGGGGTCAAGAAACTAGCTGGCTTCAAGACTCAGCTTGATATGTTTAAGGAAGGGATGGTATGATGTGACAGCCTAATTTGGCAATTGACTGATCTTAGATTACTAGAGGTAAATATGCCCAATGACCTGTGAAGGGACTTTAGATGGGGTGGGTTCTGAGTTACTACAGAGAATTCTTTCTTGGTATCTGACTGGTCAGTCTTACCTATATGCTCAGAGTTTAACTGATCACCATATTTGGCATCAGGAAGGAGTTTTCCCCAGAGCAGATTGGCATGGGCCCTGGAGGTTTTTCGTCTGGGGCACAGGTCACTTTCTGTTTGATTCTCTGTACCTTGACGTCTTTAAATCATTATCTGAGGACTTCAATAACTCAATCATAGGTTAGGGTCTACTACAGCAGTGGGTGGGTGAAGTTCTGTGACTTGTGTTGTGCAGGAGGTCATACTAGAGGATCATAATGGTCCCTTCTGACCTTATAGTTTATGAGTCTATAATTAGGAAAAACATACTTGTCACTATTTCTCATGCACAGTAGCCATTTGAGAATGCAGGGCATTTGTCTATATTGGTTTAGTGTTACTTCAACTACACGTCTTAAGTTCTCTCTCTCTCTTTATATATATATATATTTATATATATAAACATTTCCAAATAAAGTATTTATTGAAGCTGCTCTACATTTAAAGGGAAACTCAAATGTTTGTATTATTGAGTCATAGAGTTTAAGGACAGAAGAGATCACCAGATCATCAACTCTGACCTCTGTTTTATCAGAAGACAGCAACGCCACCAACCACCCACACACCAAACCCAACAACCAAAATTTGACTGAAATATTACAGCTCATAGAAAACTAGTTAATTATGTGTCACAGGAAGGTGCGTCAGTGAGCTCCTATATACTTAGAGGTTAGCACCTAGAGGTCTTCAGAACAAATAATCCAAGATTTCATTTTAGTAGATTTGTTACATCATCAGTCAAGAATGATTCACCAAATACTATACCAAAAAATGCTAATATGGTCAGATTTATCCACTAATGTGCAGTTGTTTAAAGGGACACTGTAAAGATTGATAAATCAGCTATGTGATCCACTGTATTTTTATGCTCACTTTGCAAATTACTGTTCATAGGATTATTTATATGTTTTTGTCATAATCTATGGAATGCTTTTTCTCAAAAACATGAATGAACCACTGTAAGCAGCTCAGAGCTCACAAGAAATCCCACAGCTACAAACCAGTGCACTGACACAATGGAGAGGGGCTGCCTATTTAGAAAGGTTTCTCGTTTCACTTTCAAGTTTCCATTGGGTCTCTATCAGAGATGGTAGTGAGATAAGTTGGCAATGAGATTTAAATGATAGGAAGGGATATGTAAAGGCTTTAGGTGGGATTCTCAAAAGCCCAGAGCATCAGCTAATTCTGTCCCTATTGAAGTCAGTAGGAGTTTTACCGTAGATGTCAGTGGGATCAGTCAGGCCAAACACTGAGCATTTTTGAAAATCCCACCTTTGGCCTTTAAGAGCTGCTCAGTGGATCTGTGCTGAGCTTTGACACCAACACCAGAGCAAATGCACCTGGCTTTGTTCAACTTTTGATGTGAGCACCAAACTCTCCAAGATGCCATGAACCTCAGAGAAGATTTGGAACATGGGCGGCACATGACTCCTGCCTTTGGGGAGGCTTTATTGTGGGGTATTGGCGCTCAGACCATGGCCTCACCCCCTTCTCTGCCCCTCTACCCTAGACCCTGCCCATGCTCCACCCCTGCTCCATCCCAGGCTCTGCTCCCACTAGGCCCCCTCCTTACAGCCCCCCCCCCCCCCCACACACACACACACCTCTCAGAGGAGAAGGAGGGGTGGGGAGGGGGTGAAGAGGCACAAGCAGAGGATGGGGGAGCCTTGAGAGAGGGGACTGAGCAGGAGTGGGGCCTGGGGCAGAGCAGGGGTGGAGCGTGGGCAGGGCGGCGAGTCGGAGCAGGAACTTCCGGCAGCAGCTGTTTGGGAAGGCTTAGCCTGCCCAAGCCTATTATACACACTGCCAGTGATTTGGAACTGCCCAAGACCTTTCCATACACCTAATAAGCTATGAATTTCCCTTACCTATAAGTGTCTTCTCAGCAGAACAATGACCTACCTTTTCCCACCTTATCAGGAAAGAGGGCAGCTGACAGTCCTTTTGTCCCCAATCTCTTGGGAATGGATGGCTTACCACATTCATCCTGAAACAATGGGATCAGTACATTCTGCTCAGGTTGTATTGCTGCTGTTACTTATAAAGCCTTTTCCCTCATTCTGACACTGACATGACCCATATGATCAAGAACCCATGGCTACTGTTGGTCATTGACTCTCAAGGGATGATCTGGGACACTCATCTGTTTCATTATGAAACTGGTGTGTTTTGTAAGGGGTTGCACAAGGTTTGCCTTGCACTTTTGGGTGAAATCCTGGCCCCATTGAAGTCAGTTGGAATTTTGCCATTGTCTTCAATGGGGCCAGGCCCTCACCCTTTATTTTCATGCAATCATAAAACTGGGATTGAGGAGAGACGGTCACAAATTAACCCACTAGTTTTGTTTGACTAGACTCATGAGAATCAAGACAGACACATTGGATGTAACCCTATTGAACAGCTTAATTTTAATGGCCCAGTGCTATTCATAACCAGTTTTTTAAAGCTAATATCACTGTGAAAAGGGACAATGTCCATATTTTGAAAAAAAAAAAAAAAAGTACAAAGTCTGCTTTTATGGCTAGAGGCTGGTGTTTACAATTAAGACATCAGATGTAGACTATGATCCCTTCAGTATATTATAAATAGTCATGGACAGAAATCTGTGTAACAAGAGTGCAGATTGTTCTATATTACATATATACACTTTTGTAGAAGGGGTATAAATTCTCATGTTTCAGGGCATAAATCAACCACTAATTAATGGGGATTAAGGAGAAATTTCCTCCTATAAGCATGTTATTCCATCGTTGTCTGTTATGGGTTTTTTTTGCACCTTTATCAGAAGCATCTGGTCCTGGCGACTGGTTTCATCTAGTATGGAATTTCCTAGGTTCCTAGGTTTATATTCTTATAAAAAACAAATCTGTATTTTATTTCATTGCATACAAATAAAACAATACATGACTGAAAGTTTGTAATTCTTTCTGGGAAGCTTGTAGTTTTATTTTATTTGCTGTTTACATGAAGGTTACTATATTTTTTTAAAACCCAGATGCCTTGTTACATTTTTAATAGTTCTGGGATGACAGCTTCTTGTGGTGGTGAATCATAGAATCATAGAATCATAGAATATTAGAGTTGGAAGGGACCTCAGGAGGTCATCTAGTCCAACCCCCTGCTCAAAGCAGGACTAACCTCTGCTATATCATCCCAACCAGGGCTTTGTCAAGCCGCAGCTTAAAAACCTCTAAGGATGGAGATTCCACCACCTCCCTAGGTAACCCATTCCAGTGCTTCACCACCCTCCTAGTAAAAAACTTTTTCCTAATGTCCAACCTAGACCTCCCTCCCTGCAACTTGAGACCGTTGCTCCTTGTTCTGTCATCTGCCACCACCGAGAACAGCCTAGCCCCATCCTCCCTAGAACCCCCTTTCAGGTAGTTAAAGGCCGCTATCAAATCCCCCTCACTCTTCTCTTTTGCAGACTAAACAAGCCCAGTTCCCTCAGCCTCTCCTCATAAGTCCTGTGCTCCAGCCCCCTAATCATTTTTGTTGCCCTCCGCTGGACTCTCTCCAACTTGTCCACATCCTTTTTGTATTGGGGGGCCCAAAACTGGACACAATATTCTAAATGCGGCCTCACCAATGCCGAATAGAGGGGAATAATCACTTCCCGTGACCTGCTAGCAATGCCCCTCCTAATGCAGCCCAATATGCCATTGGCCTTCTTGCCAACCAGGGCACACTGCTGACTCATATCCAGCGTTTTATCCAAAGCTTTGGTTTGGCTAAACATTCAAAGCTGCAGACAATTCTCTGAAACATATCCAAATCTCTGTGTAAAGAATTAGGCAGGAAATCTAAGAAGATATTTCTCATAAAATGGCTAATGGGACCTGGTATCAGTAAGTTTGAAATCTATAAAGCTAATATTTCTGATAGTAATTTCAGTATTTCCATTTCAGGTCATGATTCAAGTGACATAACATTTATTTTTTAAAAGCCAACAAAACTTTTTCAAACTAGTATTACCTACATTTCGTTTTGCTCAATCTCAGAAACATAAGTGCCTCAGACAATATTTTACACCCATTACCCTCAAACCCAGCTACTGGCCAGAACAGTTGTGTGTTTGGGGGATCCATCAGGAAAAGCTCTCTCTGAGGAATCTTACTGACATAATTTTGTTTTAAGGAATTCAAAGAAGCAAACTAGATTTAATAAATGTGTGTTTTGTGGGAAGAGGTGAAATAAAGGTTTTGTAAAGTGGGTTTTTCTGAAACATACATACTCAACCTATGGTCTGAACATCATTTGCCCTACTAACTACAGTCTCATCTTCTTAGACCTGGCCTACACTTGTGACAGGGTGTAGTGTATGTGTGGCTACATGCCACAGTAAAAGGCTCTGGCAAGAGAACACAGCAGGAAGCTGTGGGAGCTTTTCCCCGCTGCCTCCCCCACCCTGCCAGAGCCTTTCTCTGCAGCCGGAGTCTTAACAGAGGCAGGAAAGACTCCAGCAGCAGGGAAGCAACAAGACACTACACTGCAAAAAAACAGCAGTGTAGACATGGGAAGCGCTGTTGGGGCATATAGAGAACCATGTAGGGTATATATACCGTAGGCTTCAGGCATGTAGGGCACTCTATTTGACTTACCTCAACAGTGCCTTATTGTCTACATTGCTATTTATACCCCTGCTAGCTCTGTGAGCAGTGTCTGTACTCTACAAACCACCATAAGTGTAGACTTACCCTTACATAAAAGCAGTCTCACTGATAAATATTTGAACACAACTTGGATCAGAGCTCACTGCTAAGCAGCAGCAGGATTAAGCTCTTCAGCACAAAACTGAAAACAACTTTGAGGTCACTGAACTGCAACCCCTCTCACAAATCCTGCTGAGTTGGTGTTTGTGCAGGGTCCTAAGCAAAGGCTGGGCGGGGAGGGAATTCACAACTTCAGCTTATGAGCAGGATAAGCCCCCTTAGCAGGCTGCAGCTAGTATTCTTGTCTCAGGGCTCAAACAGCATTCGCAGCCCCACTGTACTTCCTGAAGCCCCAGTCCAGCAAAGCATTTAAGCACATCTTTATTATGTTAAAAACCAACCCTGCAGACCTTTTCCACATAAGTAGGCCTTCCTCATGAAAGCAGTCCTGTGAAGTCAGTTGGACCACTCTCACAAATAAGGGTTTGTAGGTTCACAGATTGCTCAGTGTGAATAAACTGTTCTTTTACATTTCAAAAGTTACTCATCAAGATGCTCTTCTTTCTGCTCATGTGTGAACAGCGTGCAAAGCACAACTGTTGAAGAGAGGGCCTGTGATGATTTTACAGCTGAGAAGAAGACCCTTTGTTGCAGCTTTACACATACTGGTATCTACTGAACATAAGAGTGTATAGTATCTTGAAGGGCTTCTCACAAAGAATTCACTGTAACTCTGTGCAATTGTCAGTGACAGAGTCAATAGCACTTAAGTGACTTACACAACTCTGCAAAGAGAAGCCTTCTAACAGAGCTATTCTCCTTTTAAAAAATGGTACAATAACGTACTTTTATGTCCCCCTTCTTTAGAATCTGAGCACATTCATTAATATGGTTATCCTCACAAACACTACTCCCTGCCCATGAGGTAGGGAACTGCTATTGTCCCCATGTTACAGATAGGAACTGAGGCACAGAGACTAAGTGACTTGCCCAAGGTCATAAAAGAAGTCTGTGGCAGAGCATGGACTTGGATGTAGGTCTCCCAAGCCCTAGATGAGTGCTGCAACCACTGGACCATCCTTCTTCTTAGTTTCATTAAAGCTCATCCTTGAAAGAAAATAAATACTTTTTTAAATTACTGGGTAAAAAAGCTTGGTTAATTCAAACTAATTTTCTATGGCTCCTCCCCTGCCCACAAATAGTTTTGAAAAAGCTCAGCCTCCTAGAGGTTCACCAACCCTTAGTTCATATAATCTCCTACACTACCCACAATCTAGGCAGTGGTGCTTCTCAGGCAACATGGGCAGATGAGCAAAGTCACAACTTCTGTTTCTCCTTGGTCCAAGACTTATTTTCAGTCACATATACCCAAAAGGGTCATGAACACTGTGTATGCATTACATCCATGGGCCCAAATAGTTACAAGTCTGCACCCAAAAGTCTTGAACGTGCAAGATTTTACATGCAAAACACTATTGGCCAGATCCTCAACTGGTATAAAGTAACAGAACTCTTCTGAAGTTAATGGAACTTCTCTGTCGTACATACACCAGGTGAGGATCAGATCCTCAGTACATATGTGCAAACTGAGGATTATTATTGTGTTAATACCTTTGTTCACACATAACACTGACATGTGCACGCATCAGGACTTCTGTGTCTACCACTCACAAACAGTAACTTTTAAACATGTGGGCTATATTTAAGTTAAGAATATAATTGCAGCATTGATTAGCTCTGATACTGGACTATGCTACACGTGCTTTGATTTGATATTTAGTATCTAACATATCGTGGACCAAATTAATTGACTTCAATGGGCTTTTGCCCATTTACACCTGCCAAAAATTTGCCAATTATAGCTTAGAAATAAACAAGAGAAAAGGCAACAGTATCACCAACACCAAAATGAGTTTTCATGATTTCAAACTTCCCTGTCCCCATCCAATAGTTCAGCAAGAAAGTACATGAAAACTGGTAAAACTAGTTTGGATAATTTGAGAAGTGTTGGGTTGGTTTAGCGATGAGTGTGATTAACGGAGCTAAGAGCCCTGATGGTGTAGATTTTGGAAAATGCTTCAATGCAGCTTTTGGAAGCATCACCTGTAGCGAGAGGATGGCTGTGCTAATTACCGACAGGAAACCACCAAAACATCTGATTGTTTGTCACATAATTGTGATCACTGTAAATCAGTGCTGAACTGCTCTTCCTCTGCTAAAGAGCTAAGATGTAGAGATAAATGCAAAGATATTGACCGGGTTTAGCTGGCCAAAGTGCATGGTATTGCTCACTTCTTCTTCTTAACTTATCCTCTTTGATTACCTTTTCACTGACGACCTAGGTTATTGGAAGTCTAACCATTTCCCCTTCACTTTCCAGTTATATGTGAGCTTTAATTGCTCAGCTTATGCTGGTCTTGACAGTCCCAGTTTGTATTTTCATTTCAAGCAAATTCATCCATTCAGTGAATACACAACTTGAGGTACTATCACATGGTAAGTGTTGTATGTTATTTTCTTGTGAATGACATTTTTCAGACAGGCATAAAAATCCTCCTTCCCAGCCTTAACTCTAGACACCACCCCAACTATATTAAAAACAAAACAAGCAAACTGCCCAAGACATGACAAGTTGCATAGTTAATTAGAAGCATACTGTATGATCTCTGACTATTTTAGCCCTTTTCCTCCCATGTTCTCTCCCTTTGTTTAAAGTCATCCCTCGTTAGGTTGTAGCTAGTCTAGATAGTAAGTTCCCTGTGGCGGGGGCCTATCACTTTATTTATCTGGAAAGGGACATGAGTACTTCTGGAGCTAAACAAATAATACATCACAAAAACCTTTTACAGCTGAAATATATTCCAAAGCATTTACAGAGTTTGCAGCACAGAAGTGTAAGAGCGAATGACAAGCGAGTGAAAATAATAGTGTGTCACTTGTGTACTAAAATACAGGCCTTGCACAAAAAGTGTTAGCACGGAGGGGGAAAAAAGTCCTGGATCTTGCGGATCTGGCCCGATATATCAAGGTATTTCATTAATTTGTTGGAAGTCAATAGCCTGCTCCTCTCACTCCTTAGGGACTGACCCCTGCTCAGCAGCCAGCTTCTTCCATTCTACTCCGCGGTGATTAGGTCTCAGCTGGAGCATTGTGTCCAGTTCTCACATTTCAGGAAAGATATGGACAAATTGGAGAAAGTCCAGAGAAGAGCAACAAAAGTGATTAAAGGTCTAGAAAACATGACCTATGAGAAAAGATTGGAAAAATTGTCTGGAGAAGAGAAGACTGAGAGAGGAATGAATACAGTTTTCAAGTACATAAAATGTTGTTACAAGGAGAAGGGAGAAAAATTGTTCTCCTTAACCTCTGAGGATAGGACAAGAAGAAATAGGCTTAATTTGTAGCAAGTGCAGTTTAGGCTGGACGTTAGGAAAAAATTCTTAACTGTCAGGGTAGTTAAGCACTGGAATAAATTGCCTAGGGAGGTTGTGGAGTCTCTATCACTGTAGATTTTTAAGAGCAAGTTAGACAAACACCTGCCAGGGATGGTCTAGATAATATTTAGACCTACCATAGGTTCAGGAGACTGGACTTGATGACCTCTCAAGGTCCCTTCCAGTCCTATGATTCTATGATTCTTCTGCAAAGCAAAGAGAAGAGTGAGGGGGGATTTGATAGCAGCCTTCAACTACCTGAAGATGGGTTCCAGGAAGGATGGAGCTAGGGTGTTCTCAGTGATGGCAAATGACAGAACAAGGAGCAATGGCCTCAGGTTGCAGTGGGGAAGGTCTAGATTGGATATCACTAGGAGGGTGGTGAAGCACTGGAATGGGTTACCTAGGGAGGTGGTGGAATCTCCATCCTTAGAGGTTTTTAAGGTGCAGCTTGACAAAGCCCTGGCTGGGATGATTTAGTTGGGGTTAGTCCTGCTTTGAGCAGGGGTTTGGACTAGATGACTCTCTGAGGTCCCTTCCAACTTTGATCTTCTATGATTCTATGAAAGCAAGGCGTCTTGTGCTCAGAGTCAAATTCTAAGCCAGGTCTTTTCACTGCCAGAGTTTAAATAAGAGGGAAAACAATAATGCAGCCCAGTGTGTCCCACTACATATGTAAAATAAGATAATTTTCTCCAGCCAGTAGTTCTCAGAAAGGTGGGGCTGTCAGCCAACAGTTCTCCCAAGAAACAGTAATGCTTCTTAGTGTAGCTGGAAGATGTGGCTTCCCTTGGAGATTGACAACAAGGGAGAGCCAAACTCCTGCTGGGGGTTGGAACCTGGGAATACACCACCTGACTGGAAGCAGGTAGGTGGGGCTAGGCCTATAAAAGCCAGTCCTGCTCGCTCAGTCAGAGGCCAGTGACCAAGGGAGAAGAGCACCTCTCCCTTGGTGCCTGAGCCGACAGCTGCACCCAACTGCTACCCGGAGGAGAGACTGCCGGAGCTACCCACGGCGTGAGGCCCTGAGGATCTGGAGGAGCTACCCAAGCTGCCAACCACCGGCGAGCCAACCCCGGTGACCATGGGTCCTAGAGGAACTGCCCTCTGCAGAGGACCCCGAACAGTTCCCAGACCTGTCCTCAAGCGATGAGGAACCAGGGTACGGCACAGGAGAACAGGTACTGTAGGGAGAGGGTGGGAGGAAGTAGCCCAGGGAAGCCGACTACGGTCCGACTGAGCTTGCGCTCTCTTTGAGTCAGCATGTTTCAGCCAGAGTCCCGCTGACCCAGTGATGGGACACCCTGTCACTGCTGGGGCCCTGGGCTGGGACGCAGTGAAGGTGGGTGAGCCTGAGTCCCCATCTCTCCTTCCTACCCCGACCTAGGGTGATCGCTCCGTGAGGGACAAAGCCTGTTCCCTGCTGCTGCCACGCCCTGCCAAAGGGCCTGATGTGGACTAGCTACTCGCACTGCTGAGGGCTAGATACTGCGTCCCTTCTGACTGCCCTGCCCTGCCTAAGGGCCAGGCTTTGGACCATTTCCTTGCCCCTCTGGGGCTAGAGACTGCTTCCCCTCACCATTGACTGCCTGCCCTGCTGGAGGGCTAGGCCATAGACTGTTTACTCGCCCAGCCAAGGGCTCGAGACTGAGTTCCCCGCTGCCTGTCCGCCCTGCTGAAGGCTGGCAAGAGACTTACTTGCCCTGTGAGGGGCTGTAGACTGTTTCCTGCTGCCAGCCCGTCCCTGATGAGGGCAGGCCCATAGACTGTTTGCTCGCCCTATTAAAGGGCTAGAGACTGTTACCCTAAGGAGCGACCCAAAGTCAAAGCTCACCCTACTAAGAGCTGGAGGTGACCCCTTTAATTTGGACTCTCCAAAGGGCATAGGCGCCAGTAGGTGTGGCCTCCCTTGTAGATTGACCATGAGGAAGAGCCAGCGGCGCTGCCCACTATAGTGGATCTTCTACACTTAGCCAATGAAGGCTCAACTCCATCTGACTTTTTAAGTTTTCCTATTCATCTCCATTTGTCTCCAGGGAACATTTGTTCTCTCTCCTTTCAAGCTCTCAGATCAAACACATGGCCCCAACACTCTCCTTATAATCCAGTTAGGATCAGAGTGGGGAAATCATCCCTGTTACTCCCCTTCCCATTCCCCCATCATGTGCTTCCATTGCAGTCTCTCCAGTAAGAGCAAACACCTGTTCTTTCTTCCCTGCTTTGAGAAAGGGTTTTCTCCTCACTCCTGCCAAACACTGTTGGCAAATCTCACAATTGCAAAGAGTTAACTGCAGCAGAATCTAGCCTTAAACTGGAGCAATTTGCATGGAAGTCAATGGAAATCTTCCCCCACTCATGACAGTGCTGGATTTGGCTGTCTCCCACCATAAAGATACGTGTGATTTCTGTGATTTTAAATATAATTTCCAAAGAAAAGTAATTTTTAAGTTAAAATTCTTGTCTTTTACATAATAAATAGCTATAATCAACCTATAAGAATTCAGGCTGCCCTATAGTGTGAAGCACTCATCTGTTATTTTGTGCTTTCAGAACTTTATGGAAGCCAGCAGATGGATGGGCTGGTCAGAATGTTCCATGTTTTCTTATTGATGAAACAAACCACAAGCATGTCATATGCAACAGGAGGGTTTTCTTTCATAATCACTTTGTTGAAAGCCCCTCTTCACAATCATGCTTCTGTTTGCTACACAAAGAATCATATCTAGTCCTTGATCTGCATATGTAACCCTCATTAATCCCCAAATGTTTACAACACAAATCAAAGTGTATCCTCATGCTGTGAGACTCTTGTCTTACTTGGGAGGGAAAGGTCTCGATGCCAGAGCTGCTCATGCCTAAGCAAATTCAAAGAACTGTCATCATCCCTCCAAAATTAATTGGGATGGTGCACAATTAGTGCATGGTGCATAGGAAAACCTGGCTATGAAGCTGGCAGATTGCCGAATAGAAAAGTCCGATAGACTTGAATAGGGAATTTTATTCTTCCTATAGAATTCATAGAAACATAAAAACCAGCATCATCTCTAGTAAATTCTATAAATTTTTAGATTAATTGCCACAGAACTCTATTTAATTTCCATAGAATTTTCATTTATACATTCTTTTTTCTTTCTTCATATCAAATATAAACCCTATACTCTGAACACCTGTCCCATAGGTTTAAATTCAGCAAAAAGTGCAAACCAACTGCCTGTAAATATAGTCATCCCAACCTTAAGCCCACTTCCTCCTTAATAGGCTATAGAAAGATGGGCTTTGTAGCCTACCCAGAAGGTTAATAAATCTGAGATCTGTCAGAATCTGGGTGAACAAGTTGCAAAACCGTGGTCCACTCCCACAGCATAAGGAAGGCCCTACTTAGGGTTTGTACGCACATAGTTACACTGGTTTAGCTACAGGTCTGAATTTAAACCAATTTAATTAAACCGGTGCTAATCCCCATGTGGATGCTTTTACTGCAGTTTAAGAGTGGCTTATTTTGATTTTGCTCAGTCAGTTGTAAACAGGCTTAAGCTAAACAAAAATAAACCACTCTTAAATTGAAATAAGCGTGTCTACACTAGGGTTTGCACCTGTTTAGCTAAAATGGCACAAACTTGTGTGTAGATAAGGACTTAGAGCTATGCCTCTTTCCTTTTACCATGCCTCCTACCCTAGCAGAAAGGAAGGCTAGTTTGTAGGAGCTGCTGTGACAGCACTAAACTACTTGCTGATCTCCTACACTGATCTCCTATTATTCTCCGACATCAGCTTGAGGGCCAGCTTGTGCCTTTCCCTATTCTTTATAACAACAACAACAACAAAAAGCCAAACATGCCACTGAGTAAGTTAAAAGGAGAGGTCAGTGGGGGGGCTAGAATCAGGATTCCTTTTTGTCCAAGTGAACACTCTGCTGTTTCAAATAGCCCTGTGTTTACCCTTCTGTACAGATTGAAAAAATATATGTCTAACTAGGTGGGCAATTTAAATTTTCTTATTTAATCCTTCCCTTGGGTGGGGGTGTGGGTGTGTGTGTGTGTGTGTGTGTGTGTGTGTGTCCCTCACTGCTTTCACTGTGCATGCCACCTATGCATCTGTTGACAAAAATCTCAGCTTTGATCTTTCCAAGAAGTGTTTTCCCTGGATATTGGTTGAGGAATGGATGAGCAGTAACTGCAAATTTCTGATCCAGATCTAAACCATCCACACACCCAGGAACATGCAGGTCTGAGATTTTGGCACCACAGAAAAAGTCTCCCATAAAGGTCGAATTTTGATTCAGTCAAGACTTCATGCAAATTCAAGGTGTTCCCATACAGGGCTTTGGGACAGTATTTGAGAGTTTTGTTGTCAAAAGATGAGTCTTGCTTAGCTAGTGAGTTCTTTGGGGCAGGGACTGTCTTTTAGTTCTACGTTTTTACAGCAGCTAGCACAAGGGGGTCCTGGTCTATTACTAGGGTTCCTAGGAGTTACCAAACTACAAATTTAATATCTATTTATGTATTTATTTATAAAGTCTGTGATAAATTTCCATATTATTTACTTTATGAAGCAAGTTCAACAGCCTTCCCAAAATTCCAGGGTTTGTTCTGAGTAACACAGAGGACATAGAGGAAGACAGAGAATTTTTGAACCATAATGACTGTGTTTAAATGTTATCCTTGCAGTTCTGACTAACAGTGACAGCATTTAGGGACAAAGTAAAGACACTGAATTTCAAGAGGAAATAAACAAGGCAGTTTTGAATGAAATCAAATGAGACAATGAAATGGAGAGAAAGAAGACAGAGTGAAAATAGAAAGTGTTCAAAGATAAATGAATGTATCCCATGGGTAAGGTGTGCCACAAAGCTGCAAATCCACCCGGAGAGAAAACAACACCAATGTAGATTAACAAGGCAGTCACAAATGTAATCAGTTCAAGAAGGATACATTAGAGCTAAAAACAGGAGACAGAGATGAAATAGAGAGTTCCCAGACTTTGGAAAAAACAAAGTGTGTAAACATGGTGATAAGATTTTCAACTGTGTGGAAGATACAAGAAAAATTCATCAGGAATAAACTGAGAGGTCACCTGGACTGGTCGAGACAGTTAGGAACTCATTAGAGCAAGGGTTCTCAAACTGGGGGTTGGGACCCCTCAAGGGATCATCAGGCTATTTTGGGGGGGTCGCCAGCTGTCAGCCCCAACACATGCCATGGCTGCAGCTGTCAGGCCCATGCATGGCTGACAGCCAGAGCCCTTCAGAGCTGGGTGGCTGAAGAGCAGTTGCTGCTGGCCAGGTGCTCTGAAGTCAACGCTGCCCCCAGCAGCTGTGCAGAAGTAAGGGTAGCATGACATGGAGGGGTGGATGGCATGGCATGGCAGGGTTCTCACTTTTTTGGGGGGCTCATCACAGTCTGAAATATTTTCAAAGGGGGACCCAGCAAAAAAAAAGTTTGAGAACCCCTTGGAGACAGTCAGCATGGATTTACCATGCTTTACAAATCTGACGAGTTTTTGAAATAAAACAGAGTTCTTGGGAAACTTTTGAATGTAATCACAGAGAATGGAAATTAGGTTTATATTATGTAGTGCTTTTCATGTGCAAGCTCTCTCAAAGTGATCTCCCAAGTAATGATAAAGGAAATACTTTTAGATTAAAGGAGCTGGGTGATTGGGCGGACAAAAGGAGCAGTTATAAGGTGCATAGCAATATTTCATACATAGCTTGGGTAAAATTTTCAGAAGTGCCTATGTAACTTAGGAGCCTAAGCCCCATTTTCATAAACAATTTAGGGCCAGAGTTACAAAGGGATTTAGACACCTGAAGATGCAGCTAAGAGCCTAGTGGGATTTTCAAAAGCATCTACACGAGCTAGGTACCTAACTTCCAACGACTTTTGGATCAGGCCCTTATTGAGGTAAAGTATTTTGGCCAAGACATCTACTGTTTCTGAAAGGTCTCATCTAAAGCTAGTTGAGATGTGTATTCTGAAGGTTGGTACGAAGTATGACAATTCTAAAGTGTGCTTATATGAAGTATAGCAACTCTAAAGTGCATATATGCCTAGAAAAGCCCTGTAGTATCAGCATTGTCAAGTGTTTGAGGACAGGTCCTAATTTAGGATTGGAGCCCTCAGACATGTGGGGCAGATGGAGCTTGTGAAATGTGCAGTGACAGTGATACATAAATGTGCAGTGAAAGTTATAAAACGTGATTTGACTTTTAGGAATACACATGCTGATAAAACTAAACTGACCTATGGAATACTAATCTAACTCTGGAGAGTCCAGCAGTCCAGACAAGCTCTTCATTATTTGATATGTGCAGTGACTTTTTTAAGGTTATTTTAAACTCTGGGTCCATCGTTCAGTGCAGTATTAACTGAGACATACTGACACTTATTATATCCCTTTGACAGAGCACAATACAAAAGACAAATTTGCAGGGTAAAGAAATGAAATACTGGAAAGCAAAAAGAACTGGTTTGGAGATCAAAAATGATGCAAATGTTAGTGGAAAAAAAGCAAGAAAGATTCCTTTGCCTTTATCAGACTGAAGGGGGGAAAGAAATTGCTGAGAGACATTAGTATAGGTGTTGAAAATCAGCAATGAAAAGGATAGGTGAGACATTACTGTGCATAAATCTAGCCACTTTAACACTAAGAATGGTCAACTATTTTCCATCAAAACTATTTTACAATGAAAAATTGAGTTTTTGATGAAACAGAATTTTTCACAAAAAAATGTTTTCCATGGAAAATTGACTTTTTATATAAAAAAAAACCCTCACCCAAAATTATTTTTCCCATAATGCACCATGGTCAGGGATTCCCATGGTGCACTGCAGTGTCTCAGCAAGAGAGGCGATGATGGTGCATTACAGAAGATGTAGTCTGGCCAGAGAACCCAGCCCATAAATGAGAATAAGGATATGAGGCAATTGAATTATAGCTCCCATGAACCACTTCCAAATCTATTTTTTTTTCACCTGAAAGTTTCCACTGAAAATGTTTCAGTTTAATATTTTGGTGAAAAATCAAAAATTTTTATACAAAATTTCAACAAAAGTGAATTTTTGTATCAATATTTACAGCACAAAGCCCCCCTCAATTTTCATATTAACTTAAAAGTCAGATGATGCCTGAATATGTGAATGTACAACTACTGTGGCTGTTAATATATAACTAAACTGAAGACACTTTGGAACTCAAATATGGGTTTGTTCGAGGCTGATCCACCTCTCCTATGCTTGGCAACAGCAAAACAAAGTCTTAAGGTGTGTACGTGCAGTGGGTAACTCTTGTTAAATATACAGTTATCTGCAAACAGTGAGGTATAGGCAAGGTGAATTATCTGTAGTTATTACTGTTCCCAGTAGATTTAATATGTAGTAACTGCCGTGTTATCAGTAAAATATTTTATAATAATAATATTCTGCACTTCTATAGTAATTTGCCATTCAAGGATCTCCAAGCACCTTGCAAATATTAATGGATTAAGCCTCACCACACATTCTTGAAGTAAGTATATATTACTATCCTTATTTTCCAGATAGGGAAACTGAAACAAAGAGCGATTTAAATTCATTTTCATATAGCCAATTAAAAAAGAAGATATCACATATTAATGCATAAGGGGAAAACAAGCTGAGATATCTCAGTGATTGGGATAGATAGATAGATAGATATTCAGGCAGAATTTTGTTAAATAAAGAAATGCTGGACTGAAGAACAAATGCTATAATAAATCATGGAACTAAGTGCATAAAAACAGTTAAAAAAGAGAATGGAGTGAATGGAAAAACAGAGTACAACCCTGGATTTAAAAGATGCCATATATCAGGTCATAAGGAAAAGCCTTGATGGTAAGTGATGTCTTTTGCTGACATTTGCTAAATTTCTCCCCCCATTACAATTACAAAAAGGGTTAATAATCCATTCATTCTTTGCTCTTCAATTTCAAAGATAATTCTCTCTCACACATATATACAGCCCCAAAAATTCTATATAGTCATTGTGCAGCGCAACATTACCAATATTATGTAGCACTGTGAAATATGTTGTGGGCTCCTGGAAATAATTCACTGTACTAGTGTCCTCCCATAAAGGGGCAGACGGATCACATCTGTTTGCAGACAGAATCTGCATTTTTGATTACCAGGCTTCAAGGTCCAAACAGATCCTCTCTGCTGTAGTTCCAAAAGTAAAGTATGAATAGCAGCACCAGACAGACATATGCCAGTTTCCTTGGCCATTAAGTTATTTGTTTAGCACAGATGTGAGCAATTTCCCCACAGAACTCCAGGGTGACATTTATGAGTGAACTTTACTAGCAAGTTGCATGGGCCATAGGTGCACAGGCCAGTTACATTATCATGGGTTTTCCCCCCATTAACATTTTCTAACTAGTAATTAAAATGAATACTGCAAATACAGTCAGTTCTGGAGCTCTCAGGTATCTAATGATTTCATGAATCACTGGAATGTGTGTAGCCACGTCTATGTAGCTGTTTACATAACAGCAACACCAAAATTCACTGATGTGGAAAATGTTCAGATACATGCTCCTAATTAGGCATCAAGCCAAGAGAAAGGATGGCTTGATAAATTCTTTATGGTGGATGTATTCATCTTAATTAAAAATGATCACACGGCCAATAAATAAACCATTCATCTTCACTTCATTCTGCATGCCCTATTTTCCTGTTTCAATGTTACTCTTGCTGTTGAATGCAGTGTTGTTGTAGCCGAGTTGGTACCCACTGCACATATTCAGTCATTATCTGATTTTTAAGCTACTATGAAAACTTATGTTTTTCAGAGACATTTGACTGACCTTGTCCCTCTAATGTCCTGTGATGCACACAGCTACAACACTGCAAACAACTATGTAAGATATTGAATTTTACCATTTGAAATGGAAACTCCACAACATAAAGAAAAAGGAAGCAAAACTTAACAGCAACATCTACTTCCTGAGGAAATGCAAGAAACAAAACATCACATCCCAGAAGTTGGTCCAGTAAAAAATATTATCTCAACTACCTTGTCTCTCTTGCTAGTGAAGACATAGAAAGCAGACACCACAGGACCATCTGACTATGAATGTCCTCATGTGCACTGTACATTCTTAGCATATTTTTGCTGTTCATGAATATCATGCAAAAATTAAGAGGAAGGTTTCCCGACTATACAGACTTTCTGTAACTAGTGTTGCCAACTCTCCAGGATTGTCTTGGAATCTCCAGGAATTAAAGATTAATCTCTAATTAAAGATTATGTCATGTGATGAAATCTCCAGCAATATGTCCAACCAAAATTGGCAATCCCAATTTGTTGGTGAGCCACCCTAGTTTGTGATGGTGAATAGCAGGGAGACATCCCGCCAAAGGCAGGCAGCAACTTGGTTCTGCTAATTCTTAAAATTATCCAAATATCAAACCAGTGTTTGATAATGTTAATAAGTAATATATTGGGCCTCTTTCTCCACTGCTTTGCACACTGTGCAGTCATGTAAGCCTGGACTAAGCAAAGTCTGAGTGGGTATAAAACTCTGCCGTCCTGATTCAGTAGGATTTTCAGGAAAGCTGGTCAGAAATTTTTCAAATATGTTGAAGACTCATGAGTGCCTAAGTCCTATTGACATTCAGTGAGCTATAGGCACCTCACTCTTGCAGACACTTTTGCAAATCCCATACAGTCTCTTAATCAGCCCCTTTTTGATCAGTGGAAATTTTCTGTACTCTCTACTTTGCTCAACGGATTAAGGGCCTGCTTCTGCTCCCTTATCCAAACACTTCAGGCAAGAAAAAAAAAGAACTACCCAAGATCCAGTACAAAGGAGAAGAGCTTTTTGCTCTGATATTTTAGAGAATCCTCATTTTCACTTTTACTTTCCCAATAAAAAGACCATGCATCTTGGTTACACTGAACTGTCCCAGTTTTTCAAATCCTGATGTCCCAGGAACTTCTTTTGGGGCACCTAAAATGTCCCAGTTTTTTATGTTATCAGTCAAAACTTAGCCCCCGAAATCTTTTCACTGATGATTTTCCACTGCTTTGCGGCTGCTGCTCACTGATATTCTATAGCAATCCAAGGAATGTTAGAACATGCCAATCACAAGAGCAGCACAACTGGTACATTCTGCTGGATGTACTGGGTATGGGCAGCAGCAGCTATTATAAAATCTGTAATATGCAGCTGGGTTGAGAAAACTTCCCATGGCAGAATCCAAACTCAAATTCCATTAATGAGTGTTTTCGCCTGCACGAGTGTGCCAAAGTTGCCTAATCCATTTATTATTTCACACTCAGCTCAGTTGAAGGAGGGGCAATATATTGCTTTCCTGTGGGAAACTGCAAATGCACAGACTCACCACACCCCAAAGCAAAGTGAGATTCCATATGAATTGGCAAGAATCAGCTTTATATCACTTCTACCCAAGAGAAAACATGATTTAGAAAAGCTAATGTTTAGTTAATTATTCCCCACAGCCACAGCCCATAAGGCAGTTTGGGTCATTTGTCTACCTATACCTCAAACTCTCTACATGCACAATTAGTATTTAAGAAGAACTTATCCTTAATCATGAGATATAATATTCAGGCATTTGCAGATTCCAATGCAAACAGTGCTATAGCATGTACAGACTAGATTCTTCTCATTAATGAGTGGCATGTAAAATAATTAAGCAATCAAACCCAATTGGCAGGGCATTACAGGTGATTACTGGGTGCATTGCACAGTATGGGACCAAAGACTGAATGCCTCAAACCAACTCTGAAGGGCAATAATACCCAGGAAATGCACTGCCAATTGTCTCTTGTTTCTGAAGTAAAAATAGACATAAAGGTATAAAAATGATACCCACATATCTACTAGGGATTCCTGATACAGAGCTGTGTTCAAAATGCCACTTCAGTAGTATATTTAAGAATACACTAACATTAAAATACCAAAAAATAGAGCATGAGTAAGATCCTCATGCCCTCTCTGTGGCCCTTTTACATTGCATAAAAGGAGCAGAGCAGCATAAAGGAGCCCTGTAAGCTCAGGTTCTGATATCAGGAGGGTTTCCTCTGTGCAGGCACTGTGGACACACCCATAAGGCTGCCTCCCAAGGACCTTCTCATGAGCCTTTTCATTTACAATATACCAAAGGCAGGGCTGGGAGGGATATGTCAGAGACAAGGGCCCTGCTACATACTGCTCCAGAGATTCTGGACTGTGTTGCAGCTCATGGGGCAGCTCTGGGAGGCTACCAAAATGTAACCAAGCCCCCATAGCTAATTTATGCTAGGTGTGCTGTAGCAGCCCCAGATACGGAGGGTGCAAAAATGGATTAAAGCAACCTTAGCCTCTCCTCCCCCTGGGCTAGAAGTTCTATGCTGTGCCTTGTAAAGAAAAGCCAAAAATATGGAACAAAACTGTAGCTTAGGAGTAAGTGACAAACAAAAATGGTGAGTTACAAAAGGGGAAGGAAGTTGCTCTTTAAAGTAATTGTAAAACTTTTTTGCTTTTTATAACAGAATGTACTCTATATATGTCCTATTCCAAAAATGAACTATCATGCATCTGGCTGCTGGTAGTGACTGTGTTATCAGTGTGTCTTTCCCTGTGTCAGCAACCTACTTTGAGCTGTAATCTAATAGAACCAATATGTTCTGTTTCTGTGGGTAACCTAACTTTAGTTATCTTGAAAATTCTATTTGCTATTTTCCTCCAAAATATTATTATCTTAGGGCAATCCCACCATCCTTTCCAATATGTATGACTCCCTTTTTACATATTCTTTGTTTGTTTAAATGGAGCAAGGTACCTTGATAAAGGATTTTGCAATAATTTTCCTTACAGGAAATAGGTAGAGTTTTGGCCTTCCTCCAGATATTTTTCCATTGTTCCAAAGTGATTTCTCCATTTACAGTCTTCTCTCTTTTTTCCATACAGATAGTCTTATCTTCTAGATTCATCACTATACTTCTAGATTCATCATTATACTATGAGGAGATCAGGCCTTTCCTTTAAAAAATGTTTCTAGACTCATTTTCTGTATCAAATTCCATATGTGAAGTGTCATTCCGACACTTCTAGGTTGAGCTAAATCTTTTAGGTAAAAAATTCAGTGCACTAAATTTATATTTAAAATCCTGTTGTTCAGTTTCCACTCACAGTTTCCATTTAACTATAATCTTTTATTATTATAACCCTACAAAATATAACACCTATGCCTTAACGCATACTCTGATCATGGTCTTCTGTATCTGAATCACTACTTCTCCTCTCAATTCTGTCCTGTTGGCTTGGTGGTGTATCTCTTTGGTGCAGTCCTCTTCATTTTCTAAAGATAAACATTGATAGATCTTGGAAGATTTTTATTACTTGGTTGAAAATCACCAGTGATTCCCCATCATTGCTCTCAGTATTTTTCCCTATCTTGGTAATAATCTACATGAACAATCACATCTCTTGGTCTGGAACCTGCTGGGGTTTTGGAAATAAGGGATATATGGGCCATTGCAATACAAATATATACCTCGCTGTCTAATTGTAATGTCTTGGAAAATACCAATCATATTCCCAGAAGATTCTTCTTTTAGCATCCTACAGAGAATACCTTTAATCTTTAGATTGCTTCTGTGTTCCCTGTTCTCCATGTCCTCCAGTTTTAATTCTCTCTTATTTAATTTACTTGGAGTCTGTAATCTAGATTGATGATGTTGCCCAAATGCTTATTTAATCCTCTTTTTACCTCTATTTTCTTAGTACTCTCACTAATTTCACTTTTGATAACCTTTAATATTGGCCTGGAGCTCTTCTTTCATCTCCTTAGTCATCTTAATTTCATCTAGCGGATAATTCAGGTCAGCCTTAATGACTGGCGTTTCTCTTTGTAATGCCATAGTTTGTCCCTTTTTGTGGTGGTGTCTTCATTTTGGGGGGAAAGGGTCTTTATGTTGGAAAATTTTCTTCCTTTGCCAGTCATATAGTGTCTTTTATTTTTTACACATAAGTAAAAAGTTCTGGAGTGACCTATTCCTTGCTCATTGGTCACCTCTCCAGATACTGGCACCACATTTCCTTCTGGCCTATCTGGCCCTTTTCAAGATGGCTGCCACACCACTTCCTCACTGCTCATCCATTCCTTCTTAAGATTGCTGATAGCACACTTCTACCCACAGTTATTATAGTGAATGTTTAATGGATTTTTATATTTCGGCACACATACCTGCTGTCCTTTTACACAATAGTGAGGGTTCACTTTATTGTTTCCTAGGATTTCAAAGGTACTTTGATTTGTTACACAGACTGATGGCACTGGATTTTGTTGCTAGATTTTGCTTTCCCAGAGATTGGTCTGTGGGCTCTGCCAACTTTATTCTACCTTCTTTTTTCTTTGTATATTTTTCAATGCTGTCTTTGCTGGTACATACTCACATTTAGGGCTTAGTTATGTGGATTTGGGCTGTTTGGTTCTCTTTGGTCTTCTTATCTCTTCTTCATATATGCCTCTCCCCTACCCTTTTTTAATAATCAAATGTAAGTCACCATCTTATTAGATGGTTCATCCATGCCCTCATATTTTATATTTTCAAAGTGTTGTGCAATCATTAACTAATTAATCCTCATAACATGCCTGTGAAGTGAGTATTATCCCCCTTTTACTAATGGACAATTTGTGCCTGACGGGTTACATGTTTTGCCCATAGTGAGTCAGCAAAAGAGACAACATTAGAACTCGGGATCTCCTGGCTCCCTGGTCACTACAGTGCCTCTTGATTAACTAGTTAATAGCCCTGATCCTGCAAACAGTTTTGCAGGAACAGATCCCTGCATCCATGTAGAGTTTGAATGGATTCAACTGCTTTCAAGATAAAAGTGCTAGGTGGGTGTTAGCAGTATTGGATATAGCTATCAGATGCTCAGTCTATTTCAGTACATGTGGGCCCAGTGCATAGTTACAAAGAAACTATTTATCTCACCAGCTAGCTAGGTTCTTATATGGCCACTATCAACCTAACATCTGAGGCTCAGTGCCTCAAAGGTATTTAGGTGCCTAAATGCTCTATGAGATGCTGGTCCTGACTGCCTAACAAGTAGTTAAAAATAGCAATAATAACAATCTTCCTTTTTTCCTTCCCTTTCAGCCAATAGGAAGAAGAGCTTGATTTATGAGAGTTTGTTATGTGTGTGTACACAGGAGTGAAGAAGCTTAAGAAGGAAAATCACAAAGGTAAATTTTGTATTTAGGGGCCTTTGTGACTTCACTGGGCTTTAGATCCCTTAGTGCTCAGTGTGATGATGTTAGTGGACATCCTTCTAAAGTCAATCATTAGTCCTGCAGACCCTTCTGTTACAAGCAATGCTGCCAAAAGTGTATTCACTGCACAGAATGATATAAACTGGCTGATTGACTGTGTCACTTTGCATGAAACAGACAGTGTTTCAGGAAGCAGCGCTGCTCTGCAGGGAAAATGGGAAACTGGGCCCTACTGGTTTCAGAATCCTTGCTGGTAAGGAATATATTTGAAGGAAACCCCAAGGGATTCCCCCATGCTGCCTAATTAATAGAGTTTTGTCCCAAGAACTAATTTGTAGTACCTTTACTTTCCAGTTAAGTGGGTTACTAGATATGCTGAAGGTCAAACATCAAAGTCTTACTCTGGATGCCTTTATTTGTTTAAAAATTGCCACTGTCCTCTGCTAAATCCCCTTTTGCAAAAGTTTGATCAAACGTTTCTGAAATCAGCATTTTGCTTGTGAAAAAATGTTTCTTCCAAAAGTTGGGAAGATGTGAAATTCATCTATTTTTAATGCAGTATTCTAAATAGGCCACTGCCATACCTGAGGCATCTGACTGAGGCTCTTGGAACCAGGAAATTGATGAGGCAGCTGCTTCTTCCAATAGAAATATTTACAGTTCCATTGCAGCTTAAAGAGAAGCCAGTGTATCTTGTCAGACAGCAACATATTCAGATGCTTTTCATAGAATGATCACTTTTACATACAGGCCCACATTTTCCCCCTTGGCTGTGTAGTGCAGAGGGGGACAAACTGGATGAGAACCAAGGTAAGACCCTGCTGAAAGGAAATATGTGATGCTGCCCAACCACAAAGCCACTTCTGCCCTTCACCAAATATCCAGACAGTCCAGGGACTTCATGGAAAAAATGGACAAGGCAAAGGGTGTGGAAAGAACCATTGTAATGGGCTTATGCTCCCTCCAATATGCAAGTAAAATCAGAGTTTATCTAATCCTATCTATTCTAGCTCTAAGGTATTGGCACCATGAGTTCTCAGTATTTGGCAATTAAAAATTGCACTGAGCATGTATCCAAAAGAACAGAGTTCTCACAACCTCCCCCAGTGCAGTGTGTGTGTGTGTGTGTGTGTGTGTTTTCCTTCCTTCTCCTTCTCCTACCTCCCTTTTCATAGTGTTTCTTCTTTCCTTTCCTCCCAGGATAGGGGGAGGGGAGTGAATGAAGCAGTGTTAACTCCTGTTGAGTAATCTGACGCCTTTCCAGAGAGTAGCACACCACTAGACGATGAGGAAGATATCACTTCACAGCATCCTGGCATACCTTGCTACTATGGCATGGAGGTAAATTCTGCAGCAAAGTGTGGCAAGGAAGAAGGACTGGATTCAGGGGCACCAGGCTTGGGAGGGCATCAGGCTCAGGGTGCTGTTTTTGTTTTTAGCGAGAAAAGGGAAAACAGAATGTCTGAAGTAAAATGTTTCGAGTATTTTGTGTGTGGATTCATTTTTCACTAACCTCCTAAGATTGTTCTGGACCTTAGTAGAATCTTGTGGGGAGCCTTCCAGACTTTCTGAGAATGACATTTTCCTTGAACCTTCTAGAATGTTGTCAGTCAAGCCCTGACTGGTATATGAGGGGCAGGGCATCACCAGTCAGTCAGTGAGATATAAGAACAAACTGAAATGAAGTGAGATCCCAGATGCAATATTGTGAACCTTGTTTTATTCTGTAATTATGAAAATGTACTTGTGTTTTAAGACTTGGGTGAGTGGTGACTAATAAAGGACATATTTAATGAGATGCCAGAGATATCTATCGAACCCCTATCTACGCAAAAATATTAAAGAAATACTGTTACTTCGGATTTAAAGATGCCATCACTGCTGCCAAAGAAATGGTGGAAAATTTAGGAATTGAGCCCGTCTTCAAGAAAACTCGTATTCATCAGAAGAAGAGACAGTTTGGTTACAAGGGCAGAGATGAAGTGATAGGAAGCTCTGAAGAAAAATTCAAGAGAGAGGTTTTTTTGCTCACTCATTGACATTGCTTGAGTGTCCATCAAAGAAATGTTTGGACAAAGGAAGCACCATGAAAATACATGGGGGAGTTTTGTATGATCTTGGTAAGCTACCAGTGGGACAGAATTTTACTTCTGAACAATTTTATGGACCTTCACCTGATGCTGACACATGGGGACTATTCAGAGGTAATGATAAAAACCTGTACGTTGAACTGGACAACATCCATCACATTTTGCCACATGGGAAGCACTCTCCACTCCAAGTTCTATAATTCATTCATGATGCAGAGCTGAAGGACACTTTTCCTACTGTGTGGATAGCTTTGAGGATTCTGCTCACGCTGCTGGTCACAGTTGTGAGTGGTGTGTGCAGCTTTTCCAAGCCCAGGCTCATTAGAACGTATCTTCAATCAGCCATGGCCGATGAGCGGCTCTCTGGATGCGGAGAAAGCACTGGACATGATATACTTTGACTTTAGCAAAGCTTTTGATACAGTCTCCCACAGTATTCTTATCAGCAAGTTAAAGAAGTATGGGTTGGATGAACAAACTATAAGATGAATAGAAAGCTGGCTAGATCATCGGGCTCAACAGGTAGTGATCAATGGCTCCATGTCTAGTTGCAGCCGGTAACAAGTGGAGTGCCCCAGAGGTTGGTGCTGGGACCAGTTTTGTTGAACAGCTTCATTAATGATCTGGAGGATGGGGTGGATAGCACCCTCAGTAAGTTTGCAGATGACATTAAACTGGGGGGGAGTGATAGATACACAGTGACCGAGACAAATTGGAGGGTTGGGGCAAAAGAAATCTGATGAGGTTCAACAAGAACAAATGCAGAGTTCTGCACTTAGGAAGAATCCCAAGCACTGCTACAGACTAGGGACCAACTGGTTAGGCAGCATTCTGCAGAAAAGAACCTGGGGTTACAGTGGATAAGACGGTGGTATGAGTCAACAGTTTGCCCTTATTGCCAAGAAGTCTAACGGCATATTGGGCTGCATTAGTAGGAGCATTGCCAACAGATCGAGAGAAGTGATAATTCCCTTCTATTCAGCCCTGGTGAGGCCACATTTGGAGTATTGTGTCCAGTTTTGAGCCCCCCACCACAGAAAGGATGTGGACAAATTGGAGAGAGTCCAGCAGAAGGCAACAAAAATGATTATGGAGCACATGATTTATGAGGAGAAGCTGAGGGAACTAGGTTTGTTTAGTCTGCAGAAGAGAAGAATGAGAGGGAATTTGATAGCAGCCTTTAACTACCTGAAAGGGGGTTCCAGGGAGGATGGAGCTAGGCTGTTCTCAGTGGTAGTAGATGACAGAACAAGGAGCAATGGTCTCAAACTACAGTGGGGGAGGACTAGGTTGGATATTAGGAAAATCTTTTTTTTCACGAGGAGGGTGGTGAAACACTGGAATGGGTTACCTAGGGAGGTGGTGGAATCTCCGTCCTTAAAGGTTTTTTAAGATGCATCTTGACAAAGCCCTGGCTGGGATGATTTAGTTGGGATTAGTCCTGCTTTGAGCAGGGGGTTGGACTAGATGACCTCTTGAGGTCCCTTCCAACACTAATCTTCTATGATTCTGTGATGAGAGACTGACATCACTTGTTATTTTATCACTTGAAAATGCCATTGGCCGATCTTTGGATCTCTCTGAGGCTGTTTCAGTTCATGAGGGCAAAGGCGAGAAAAGTGACCTTTTGAACTAAAGGACTAGGGTTCACACTCTAAGGCTGTCACCTACTGTAACACTATTTAATACTTGTCCATCCAATGTTGGTGCACAGTTCAATATCTTGATGTTAGTACATTTCAGTTATTCTTAAAATTTAAATGTTTCTATAAGGTTAGATGAAAACAAATTTTATTTGCTTATATATGGCATGAATAAATACAGATTTACAGATCCTAGTGTGTAAATTTATCATTTTATATGACAGGGATAAATCATGAAGGCAAATTGTGCAACAAAGTTATGAAATTGGATAAATGCAATACAAAATAAAATATTCAAACGTTTAACCAATGGGGGTTGTGGAGGGTGTCATTTTGTCTAGGGCCAGCCCTGGGAGGACCTCCCTCTGGGCAGGTGATCACCCCGGCTCTCACTTCTTTCTCTGAATCTTTCCCTGCTAGCCCTGATCCCCAGCGGTGGCACTGAGCAGAGGGGGAGCTGTGGACTGCGGGCTGCAATGAATGTGTATAGTTCTTCCATTAACTGATTCTTGTCTGCACATTTGCACACAGGAGCAGAGCATAGTAGCGCATATTAGCACCCAATACCTAGTGTAGATGTGGTATTTCTTACACAAGGTGACAGTATCTTATATTTAGTTACTGGGAGGTAACTTTCCATATAAACCTTTGCCATTGATAACACAGGCTGCAGGCTGCATACAGATTAAAGCAAACACCCTTCTTGGATCAGTTCCCCACACAGCCCACTGATAAAGTGAAATGTGAGAAGAGGTGCTGGACTATTTGGAGAGTTAAAAATGTGTGTTTGCAGGAAGCTCAAGTTACACCCTTTATTTTTGTGTAGTGGTTAGATCAAGCGTCAGTGGCTGCTGTTCACTGGTGCATATGGAATTAAACCAGTGACAGGCTGAGAAAAGATGAGAGAACACATGGGACGCAGCAAGGAACAAGGGCCCTGTTGATGTTATCACTCATCTCAGAAAGGGAGGGGGTAGGGGGTCTGCACTTCCCACTAATACAATGTGCTGTGACCTCAAAGAGCTTCTGCTTTCCTTTTAACTCCAAATCCCAGAACAGCAAGACAAGGGAGAAAAACAAACATGCAAGCCCTGAAGGTAGGCAAGACAAATACAAACCAGTAGCATAGAATGTCCTAAAGTGAGCGAGGAAATAAACCCCAGGAAACATGCTTTTACTGAAAACAGAGGGTAATTTTCTATGTTGAACAGTAATTACCTGTTTCCCCCAAACAAGTTTAGTAGCAGTCATGTTAGGGGTGGAAGGCTGAATGGGTTTCACTTTTCTCCACACCTACAGGATTTATAATATATAAAAGCTACTAACAATTATTTAGGTCCTGATCCAGCAAAACACTTAACCACAAACTTAATTTTCAGCACATGAGTTATCCCACCAAAGTCACTGAGGCTATTCACTTCCTTAAAATTAAGCATGCACTTAAGTGCTCTTCCAGATTGGAACTGTGAGTATCTTTTACCCGCAAGTTCCCCAATGTGCCTTACAACTTATTGGGCATGGTCTCCTCTCATCCCATTCACAAAACCCCTGTTGACATCAGTAAGAATCATATGAGGCTTCCTATATATACAGAAATCACCATTTAAATAGAGCCAGTTAAGGAGTGCAGGGAGGTGATCAGGTGCATAACTGAAATCCTCTTCATAAAACTCAACTATTTGGGTCATTTCCCTTTGCATTTAATGGACAGGGGAACAAAACATGGAACATACTTTTTTTTCACGTAAAGAACACCGTCTCTAAATTGTAATGTATTTACTGTAGGCGAATCTTAACACGTAGCACCAGATTCTGGTCCCACTTATACAGGGGTAAATGCAAAGTAACTTAGTTGGTAGTGGAGTCATTCCAGATTTGTACCAGTTTGTGAGACTGGAATTTGGCCCAGGATTAGTGAAGTCAGGAAACAAACGAGATTGCTACTGTATCTCTATACCTGTAATACACACATGTGATTAAGAAAAAAGTACATTTCCCAGAGTACAAGGACATTATTTTAGGTTTCGATAAAAGCTGAAGGTTCTATTTATTGATTCACAGGTTGCTTGTATAAATCTAGGAAAGGTATTCAATTCCCCTGATCCCTGGATGTTCTAGGCTTCAAAGCACATATAGAGTCCACAACTCTGAAGAATACATCATTTACTGAAGCCCCAGACTAAGTATGTGAAACTGAACTTATTTACTTTGCTTACTGTACTCAGTAGGGTAACCCACACCTAACATTCGCTGTGCCATGATGCTATACAATTGAAAAGGGGTCTAAGAAAAGCTAGCATTCCCTTCTCAGGGAAATAGTCACACCCTCACCAGAGTGAATTTTGAACACTACAGCGCTGTCAAATTGATGATGTAGCGTTGTTTGAGGTAACAATTTCATTGTAAGCCCTTTTTTATCAGCTTTTTAAAAAGAATTGAAATTTCTTATGTTTGTTCTGAGCCTAAGGTGATTGTGGGGGGAGAACACTGGTTGCTGTCAATTGGCTATTTATGAGTGTGTGAATAAAAGAGGTGTTTTGGTTTTGGTTTGGTTTTTTGGACTGCATAATTCATTAATGACTTATTTTTAAGACCACTGATCAGAACAAGTGCTGTGGCTTGTCTGAGGAAATGTGGTTTAGAAATCACACAGTATGCGACTACATTTTTAACAATGAAACAAAGTGTGGCACTCCAGGTGTGTGTGTGTGTGTGTGTATCTGGAATGCCTATATATGGAAATAACTGCATTTATGTGTATGATTACACATTGTGGTGCACCTACATGAATCTCACATTGAGCCAAATTATTTCCTTAGCCCATAGCCTAGAGTTGGAGGACCTGCTTTTGGTCTCTGATCGCTGTGGCTTCATAAGTCACACTGCACAGGGCAGCCCCAGGATCAAGAAAGCTTAAAGGTGAGCTGTATGCCACCTTTGCACTCCAGTCCCATGATCTGAGCTCAGTGTAGCTTGGCTGCACTGGCAGATTTGTTGCATCACCTCTGTAATGTCTTCAGCACCCATTCCAGCCTGCACTGGTCCGAGATCAAAAGCAGCCACATAGCAAATAGTAGCATTACAACACTTAATGTAAAGACTGCCACATATAATATCCTGGCTGCCTTTAATGAAATGTAAATAATGGCTGTTCCTTTTAGATATCTCTGTGTGGATTAGACTTTGTGCCGAACTGTTTTACAGCAAATAAAGAGAAAAGATTTTTGTGACAACTTAGTATTGCCAGGTGCTGCTCAGTCCTTTGTTTGCCAATATTTGCAAAAACAAATGCAAAAGAGGGCTTGTTTTCATGTTGACTGTTTAATTGGCTAACTGGGATCTGTCCAAGAAATGTTCAGTGTTATCTCACCCTTTATAACAGTAGTGTGGACTTCATAGCAAAACAGCATTAATACTCAGCCCATATAGTGTTTAATATTTTTCAAGTGCCACACAAACACTAGCTAAATAACATTCACAACATCCCAAGAAGTAGATTAGCAAATATTTATTTCCCCCTTTTACAAAGTGATAACACAGAATCTCAGATTTAGCCCAGAGTCTAGACCAATTTCCACCATCATAAATCTTGGCAGAGGTCGGACTGTAACTCAGGCCTGAGTTACACTAAAAGGTTAGGTTGACATAAGTTGCCTTCCATCACCATAGCTGTGGCAGTGTCTTCATTTAAATTTGGCTCCCGCCAATGTAGGTGCCTATCTATGCTGATTTAGTAACTTCCCCTCCTCGAGCAGCATAGAGTCACGGTTGATGTAATTAGGTCGACACAGTGTCACTGTAGACATGGTGTTGCTTACATTGACTGTTGCTGGCTTTCAGGAACCATCCCACAATGTCCCATGCTGACAACACAATCAATACCAGTGCTCCTTGTGAGGACGGGCACCGCTGAAACAAGGAGCCAGGTGGGCACACACACAAGCGATTTAATAACTGCGATGGCTGTATGCCGATGTAAGTTAGGTTGACATCATTTTGTAGTGTAGACATGGTTAATGATGCCTTGCTAGGCTGAAAGCTCCAGGGGGATGCAATGGTAGTGCCACCTTCCTTGGGGTAAAAGTCTCCTGACAACTGGACATCAGGCTGGTGCCAAGGAGGATAGCTTTCAAATAGCCTAAATTCAGCCATGGAGCAACAAATGAGGGTCTCACACAGTGAAAAAAAAGAGGAAGAACAAGGTTTACAGTAATAGCCCCCAGATATCAATAAGGTCCCATCCTGCAAAGACTTATATATGTGATTAATGCTGCATACGGTGGCCTCAGTTTAGCAAAGCATTTATGCTCATGCTTAATTCCACCCTTATTCAGGCTACAGTGGGACTTAAGTGAGTACTTAAGTGCTGTCCTGAATAGGGATGCTTTCCTGCCAGTCCCACGCATTGGTCTTTGCAGGAGTCTTATGTATACATCTTCTTGATGGCTCCATATGATTTGGAGGAGGGAGACGGGGTAAGAAGGGAACAAAGTTTTTAATTTCCTTCTGGTTTATGACAGCACTCTATGTGCCAAATTTCTATTGCTGTGCCAAATTTTTTGTTGTTTTCCTTTTTCCCCCAAAACCTCTTTTGCTTTGTGCTCTCTTCCCCTCTCTGTTATACTCAGCTATGGAAAAGGAGCTGAAAATAATATATTTAACTTTAAAATAATTAGTCAGGAATTTAAAAAAAAAAAAAAAAAAAAGCACTATTCAGACAAATTGCTGGTGTTTGTAAGTATAAATAACTGACACATTCTAGCTGTTTTGATGAAAGGCTCAGACCTGACATTCATCAGAAGTCTACTTTAATGTAGCAACTCTTTTCTAAGCTTTGTTTATAATAATAGATTACATTTGATTGTCTTCATTGGATGGCCACTGTGTCAAAATGCAGACATGCCTAGCTTTAATAATAATCCCTAGCTCTTATATAGCACTTATCAGTAGATATCAAAACACTTCACAAAAGAACTCACTATCGTCATCCCCATTTTACAGATGGGGAAACTGAGGCACAAAGCAGTATTGTGACTTGCCCAAATTCATGCAGCAGGCTCAGTGACTGAGCCAAGAATAGAGCCCACATCTCCTGAGTGCCAGTCCAGTGCTCTATTCAGTAGGCCACAGTGCCTCTTTTTAGAGCTGCTCAGAAAATGAAAATCCATTCTGTTGCAAAAGTTTGCATTTCTTAAAGTTATTCCATCCTGAATTGGGACAAAAAGTCAAAAATGCAAAATTTTGTGTACAAAGAGAAGCCAGAAAAATTCTGCTTTGGGAGAAGTGTAATAGAATTTATTGGCTGGCCAAATTCATGTCAAATGTGCTTGTCAATTTCATTTCCCTCTCAGAAAGTGAAAGCAGAAAGTGAAATTATGGGCAGTTGAAGCACTATAATTTTGATTTTCCTGATAGAAAGTCAAAATTTTGTGGAAAATTCCCAACCAGCTCTACCTGGCTTCAATGACTGTTGTCTTGACTTCAGAGATCTCAGTTCTGAGAACTGACTAGGCTAGACATTGGCATTTTTATGATACTTTTCAGGTCAGTGGAGTCTCAAAGCATTTTACAAAAATGGTTAGATGGTCATTTTGCAGTGACTGCATGGGCAAATGAAACTGCAATTCCATATTCAACTAGCTCACACAGCCTTGAACATTAGGAATTTTTTAAAAATTGAATGGGTAGGATGATACAGTCCTTATTCATTGCAAGGTCGAGCAAAGACTTCTGCAAACAGGACAGGGTAAGGGACTGCAAGACTTTGCCCTAGATTGTCCTCCCTTTTAGAAAGCATTTGGGATCTTTCATTTCCATCTAGATAGGCACCCACCAGAAATATATTGTGGCTCCAGTATCTTATTGGACAGCTAGAACTGAAATGTAACAATTTTAGAATCAGATGGATGTAGGGTCAAATCTTGGCCCCACTGAAGTTAATGACAAAATACTCATTGATTTCAGAGGGACCAGAATTGATGTGATCAGCGTAAACTAAGAATAATTTGAGATCTATCAGTCAGAGTTTGGATTACAGTGAGGACATTCCTGTTTGCTATATCGCTCGCTCAGAATTCAGACACTTTTCTTGTCTCTGATCCTGAATGCCATAATTAACCCTCTTTCTCTTTTAGGACCTTCCTCTGAACACACTTCTCTGGACAATCTCTTTATGATGTTCTACACTCCCATGTCAGTGAAATAAAACCTAAATTAATCATAAAAAAGAGTGGAGCTTGCATGCCCTTCATGTTGTGAAAACAAGCAACCTCATAAATTGTTTGTGTATGTCTCCTCACCTCCCACTTTATAGACATCATCTCACCCTGTGTCATATGAGGTCATATTCAAGATAGATTTCAAATGCCTTGTGGCTGGGGACCAGGTCCCTTATTTACTCTGTAAACTGCCAGACATGCCTATGGCACTATATACAAACAACAAATATAATAATTAAAGACTACAGAGGACGCAAATGTTCAGTAGGATGCTTAGGGGGACACAGGGAGATTCCTGTTAAAATTAATGTAAGTTGTCTAGCAAAATCCCCACCCGGAACACTGAAAGTGTACCCATCAAGCACCCAGTCAATAGTGCCACTGTTCTTTATAAAAACAGCACATCAGAAATAATTGCTGCAATACTTCATTCAAATTGGAATGTGGATAAATATTAAACAAGGATTAGATTATTTGCTAAAATTCTGGAATGGTGAAATTCACCCCTTTGCAGCAGAACTGCAAGAGGCACACCAACCACCTGCATCCCGCTTATATCCTCAAAACAGGGCATAAGTAGGGCTTAAATGGTGTTTAGGATTTTTGATTGTCCTCTGCACAGGAGCAAATTTCAATGCAGATGAGAGGCGTACACTCCTTCTTTTGATGAATCCAGACCACTGGTTTAGCTACAGATAAGATATTGTTCCTCTGCGGGAGTAGTTTAATTTAGTCACCCTTAAGGTGAAGAGTGCCATTTACTCATTAATTTCTACCATGTATTGTATTATAGAAAGTCTATCATATGCTCTGTCCTGCCATCCTCTAGAAACTGATTAGTCAAAGCCAGTGATATCTCACTGTCCCCTTTGAGTCATAGGGGTTCCTCATCTGGGATGTGTTGATTAAAATCTTTACAGAATTGAATGGTGCAGGACTCAATGGTAGTTAAGGTTTATTTTACTGCTCTTGCTATTGGTTCTTGTAGTTTAATTATCCAGGGCAATAGCAGAGTATTCTCAGTAGAGATCCCCACACTACACATATTACTTTCTGGCAGTCCTGCATACTGAACCTGAGTTTGGCTAGCTTCAGGGCATAATAAGGCATAGTGGTTTATGCTAACCTTGAATTTAACATCATCACAATGGTAGTTTATTCATTCAATCCAGTCACCTCTGACAGACTATTTTAGCACACGTTATGTTTTAACTGTTGGAAAGGAGCAAGATGCCATGGCTATGGGTGCCACATTTAATATATTTATATAATGTCCAAAAACCACTTTGACATTTGAGTAAAGCATTGTGCATGGCCCAATAAGAACAATGTTATGCTTCTGCTTGTAAGAACTAGACATTTAACACAAAGACACAGACACATAATAACATTCCTTGCCCTCCACAGTGTGTTAAACCTATACAGTACACTTCCATTTTTATACTTATGACAACTGATCCTCTTGAAGATTATTATTACTGGTTAATCATAATCTTCCATAAGATTGACTTTTTAAATATAAAAGCAGATGTGCTCCCTTACTGCAGTTGGCAACTAGCCCAAGTTGTCTATTTTATTGATCGGAACAGCCATTTGATAATATTTTATATTAAATTTATTAACTGATTATTCTAATTTTTGTCTTAAGTCTGTACAATTTTTAACCCTTTTCTGCAAGACTATTTGAAGAAGAAGCGAGTCCTCCATTGCTCTGAGATGCGCACCCTAGATTCAGAAGAAAAAACAGCTCAAGTGTAGAGTTAAAAATCGTGATATTCACCTTTATGATACCCCACAAATAATGACTATTGTTTGTTGCTAGTACTAGTAAAAGCCACATCTTCAATGTAAAGCTGTACCCCTATCCATCACACAGATTGGAATGGTGACATCTGCAATATGCCAGGTCAGAGAGTTAATCGGAGTCCACTAAGCACAATATTTTTTTAACTAATCCTTTTTTGTTTGTCTGCACTGTAAACTAAATCTCCTTATGTAAGCTGTACTAATTCTTCTATTAGTAAAGGCAGGATTTGTCAAGTGGTAACTGGGATCTGGCAGATAGTAGGTGCCTTGCCAGGCCCCTCATGGAATTGATCCCCCAGTTCTTTAGGAATTTCCAGACAGGAGTTTGTTTCTGTTTTCTCTCACAGGAGCATTGGACTGATAGGAAGTGAACGAAAAACAGCTTCTTATCTAAATCACTTAGCTGTTGCACTAGCGTAAGAGGGGAATTGTATTTGCTGAAGTCAAACAAACAGGCCAATTAATTTGGCAGATTTTCCTGTTTGGAAAAAGCTGTTACCATAACTCTTTCTTCAAGTCTAAAGCGTTTTTCTAAATGAGATAAGACTATCTAGTCTATGAGTTTCTCTTTCCTGTTACCGATATGCTTTGAACATGATGCCATGGGAAAAGGAGAATTGCTTTACAGGTCTTTTTCTTTTTTTAGCTCATTTCCCACTTTTCTAGTTAAGAACCTTAGTTGCAGAGGTCACTGAGCTTCGCATTCTACAGCATATGCTAATAGCCATAAATTACAACTGGCTTCAGGCCTCATAAGTAGGTGTAGCAGGATTCAATTTAAATCATTGGTCACCTGTAAACATCTATTTCACCTGAAAAATTGAATTGTGCCAAACCTATTCATAAGGGATAGCATTCATAAGGGATATCAACTATCATGCTTTTAATCACAATTCTCGTGATATTTGGTATTTTTCTTAAACCCCAAATTCTGGAGTAAAATAATTATGTAGAAGACATAGCTCATAGAAATTGTATATATTACATGCACTCACCCACATGCCCTTATTATGCTGGAGAAAAGCTTAAAAAATGAGAGCCCCAAAGGCTCACCAAGCAGAAAGTAAAAAAAGAACCCAGCCTAGATGATATAATGATCCCTTCTGGCCTAGAAAAAATAAACCAAACAAAACGACTTATTAATCTATGAACCCCAAATTTCCCTAGTTCTTTTTCAAACTCATAATTAATTTTTAATTTAGTGTTTAACTCAACCTTTTGAAGTGTTTTGATGAAAAAAATTGAATTTTTTAAAATTAAAGTATTAAGGATTTCAAAAGTTTATGAAATTGTTACTATTTTTTACAACCAGCTACAGCGCTGATCAAAATGTTTTCAATTTTTGGAAAATATGCTGAAATTTTCAAAATTCTCAAATTTGTTTACTGTACATTTCTTTGTTATTAGCTTTACTTTAAAACTCTGAGTGATTCCGGTTATGCCTGCTGTTTCTATTTTTTACCTTGTGCCATTTTTTTAAATTCTGCCTTAGCCTTTTTAAAAAAATCAAACTTCTCCCTATTTCCAGTTTTTAAAAGGCTTTGTTGTTGCTCTGTGTGGCTCCCACATATTTCAGAACGGTGCACTATATGTGCAAAATGTTTTCATTAAACCATGGGTGTAGCCAGAAGTGATTTTCTGGCAGGGCCTGTGATTGACTTGGGTGGGCCTGGGCCACTTCCTGTTTCTGGTCACGTGGCCGGAAGCAGGAAGGTCGGGAAGCAACTGGGCCAAGAAACTAAGCTGCCGGACGCTCCAGTTACCTTGGCAACTGGAGCTTCAGGCAGCTTAGTGATTCTCCACCAATCACTTCCTGAAATTCCTTCTTCTGGCCACATGACCAGAAGCAGGAAGTTCGGGTAGTGACTGGCCAAAAGCTGCCTGACACTCCAGGGTAGCTTAAGCAGATCGTTGGCAGCAGAAGCAACAATTTGGGTGGGCCTGATTTCAAAGTGGGTGGGCCACGGCCCACCCAGGCCCACCCGTAGCTACGCTCCTGCATTAAACTGGTGTATTGTGCATAACTGCTGAAAGTACCTTTCAGGATCTTACATATTATTTTTTTATAATTACTGAATATGCTTGTAAAGCATCTCTCAATAGGCATCGAAGTGTTATACAATAATATGCACCAACTTGAAATGAAAATTAAGGGCCAGATCCTCAGCGAATGCAAGTCAGTGTAGTTCCATTGTCTTCAGATACAGGCTCAGGCCCAAAATCTCAACCAGCCTAATCCAACACAACTAACCTGAACCAACTGGTCTAGCACAGGGGCAAACCATTTGACTTTAATTGTCTCTTGTTTGATTTCATTACTTATCTGGCTCACTCATTTCTGACATGGCTGTTCTGTCATATCCTGCCAATGGCTGAAGCATTCTTTCTAACCGATGAAGTGAGAACTACAAAAACAAACAAGCTGGTGCAGATGCTGGAATATTCAGTTCTTGAGCCCATTGAAATTTGTGTGCCTGTATTGTGCAACACCTCAAATTTGCCAGTTGTATATGGTAGGGATTCAGTTACTGCTTCTGCTTCAAACCTTCTGTACATGTGGAGGAATATAGTACATAGGCCACAGAAACCATCTACATTATGCCATAAGTTGTGACATACCTTCTTCTCTGCACCATTTCTTTCCTGTAACATTGGAGTCCTCACCTGACTTGACTCCCTGCAAACTTAAACATGTTTTTCCTTGTTTTCTTCCTATTTCATCGCACAGCACTTTCCACACATTTTAATGCCTCCCAGCAGAAGCTGTCATCACAGTTCAATGGACCTATTATGAGGCCTTTATTTACTATAGCTAAACTGGCTTCCTTGTGACTCACTTTATAGCCTCAGGAGCTCTTCTCTTCAAGTGCTTGGAAAATAAAGGAAAAGAGGCTGAAATGTTTTACTCAGTGTAACAATGCTATATGGTAGCTTTACAGGGTATGCATGTTTAACAAGGATGAAGTATGCATTTGACTGTTGTGTTACTGCCTTCCCTGCCTGGGACCTCAGGTAAAAAACAACTCAAGTGCTGACCCCAGAATCAGGTCTGTCTAGTAGAATAACACCACTCCAGATAAATCTGTTACATTCATTATGCCACAGTACAATGCCTGGAGCTTCCTTTGACAATGGGGGACATGTGAATGGTAATAATAGATCACCCCAGAAGATCATCAAGTTCTATATTGTACAGCACAAAATATTATGAAAGAAGATATGCAGCTATCTAAGGTGGGCTTTTCTAGTCCCACCATCACAAGACCAACAGCTACCCACTTTTAAATGGTCCACACTGTTACATCTACATGTAAACAACATGTCAATCTTGTGACTTATTGTGACAGAGGGTCACCACTACTGGGCCATGAGCTCTTTACTACACCTTCAGAAAACAATCTGCTTTAAGGATTGTGATTACTTTTTTTGGAATTCCTTTTTGTTACTTAACTTTTGCATACACTCTTGGGATATCATGGCTTTCATAACAACCAGGGAATTATCCCAGGTGGTTTCAGACTCATCTCTTACTGGTGGGCACCCTTCACATCTGATATTTGGGAGGGGATTGGATATTTAACACTTTTTGTCATGTATGGTCATCCCTTCTTCTAAGATGAAGTCACTGCTTCTCTCGGGGCTACAAGTCTGTTTTCACAGTCCACAAAAAAATCTGATAGACTCTATTCTGGTATGGAGATCTTCTAGGGATAATAATGTTTATGCATTAACCACTCTGCCATTCGCTTAATAGAATACTATTGCAGCTTCATCCACAAAGATTGATAAACTGGAACCTACATCTGACCTTGCCAATCAGGTGGAAAACCCAGTTTGTTTTATTTGAGGTTTAAACACAATTTCAAATAAAAGTGTTTAAACACATTTAGTTGGCCACTATTAACAGGGCCAAACCTCTTCACCAACATAAACAGTCATGGTTAGCCCACTCTAGTTGGAACCATATTTAAACAGAATTTTAAAGCAATTAATTTTAATTCCAGAGTAAATCTTAGAGATACCATAGTATTAAGAAGATGTATAGTAGTGAGGTGGCAGTTGCATTTTTAAATGAGTTTTTACTTCAACTTTTATCCAAATGGATCCAACCTTACTAACCTTGCTGATTTTGTACAAACTGTTCTGCACAGGAATCATCCTACTATATAGGCCACTGAAGTGTAACCATTTAGGGGGTAAAATATTTATTTAACTGATGCTGATATTTGACTGATAAATATTTATTTATATGGTGCTCATCAGCATAAATAACTGACATCCAAGTGATTACTTGCCAATGTTGCACAGCAGCACTATACAACAATTTAAGGAACTGAAGAACATTATATCCAAATCAAAGGGAGAAATTAGAGGCAAGCCCAATTTATATTTCTGGCACCTAGATATTATGGTGATTGACACATTAAGGAGGTGGTGGAATCTCCATCTTTAGAGGTTTTTAAGATGCGGCTTGACAAAGCCCTGGCTGGGATAATTTAGTTGAGGTTAGTCCTGCTTTGAGCAGGGGGTTGGACTAGATGACCTCCTGAGGTCCCTTCCAACTCTAATTTTCTATCTTCTATGATTCTAAGAAATGCATATATAGCCAGACATATTGGAATTTGCTAGGATATTTGGACACATAGGGTCAGATCCTGACTCTGTTGATGTCAATCAGAGTCTTTCCATTGACTTCAGTGAGGACAGGATTTCATCCCTAATATTTGCTGAAGCATTGCATAGCAGAGTTAATTCCTCACAAAAGTTGAAAGTAAATCTTCATTGGAGCAGCAGGTCATTGTAACTCCAGAAGTACTGTAGTTTGTACATATCTACTAGAGAGTTGCAGAGACTCCTGTTGAAGTCACTGGGAGTTGAGAGCATTTAGTTCAGCATCTCACAGATTCAGGCTCTTTATTACATGTTGCAAATTGCAGAGGTAGATATATAGGGCAAAATTCCCAAAGGGACATAGGTACCTAACGGACAGCTAGACACCTAAATCTCAGATTTAGACACCACAGGTATTTACAACACCTCTGCTCAGCTGCTACTGAGCCCTGTAGGTGCATAATCCTACTGCGAGTTCCCTACCTGCCTACGTTGCTGCCTCTGAGCATGCACAATGCTGCCTCGCTTTAGGTGTCCAGATGCCTAAGCTCCCGAGCAATTCCCAAAATGGGGAAAGATATGATTTCCTTTGCCTGACTCACCTGTGGGGACTGAGCCATCAGATGTGCTCAGAATATGCCTAACTCCACAGAAAATAGAGGAGGATGGACTTCTTTTATAACTTTTAGCCTAATGGTTAAGGTACGTAGTTATAAAGTGGGTAACACCTGGTTCAAATCTCCCGTTTGCCAGCAAAGAAGGGATCTTCCACCTCAGTTCCCTATCCACGGGATTCTGGTGTATTCTGATGTAGGGCACCCTCAGTCTCTTCTGTAGAAATGGTTCCATTTTGGATAAATAATAAAAGAGTCATTAGAGCAGGGAGACTAGATCCTGTATCATCCACTACATCAGTATCATCTACACCTGTATCATCCTCTACATCAGTACAGCCCAACATGGGTACAGCTTCTCCAGTATATGTCTTCAGAACAGTTTTTGTCAGTTTAAGCAAGAGATGCTTTAGCTTCTCCTTGTACACAATATCTGAGACCAGTGAAACTGCTGCACCAGTGTCCAGTTCCATGCGTACAGGTTTACCAACAGTGGGGTTACCAAGAATTCATGTGAGCCAACTGCCATGGACAAGACATGGAGTGGCACTTCTTCTTCTGACTGGGTGTCACTTTGATCATCCTGAGTCTGCTCTACCATATACAGATTTTTCCTTTTTTGGTCCATCAGACAGCAGGCTTCTTTTTCTCTGGTTTGCCTGTTTTGTTTGACTCTTCCTTCTTTTGTTTGCAGGCACGCTCAGTGTGTCCCTTTTTGCCACATTGTCGACACATTAGGTCTTTACACCAGCATTCTGATGCATGGTGACTCAGCTTTCCACAGCGGTAACATTACCAGCTCCCCACTCTCTTGTGGGTAGGTTCTTGTGACACCTTATGCACTCTAGTCAATGCACTGAGCTGCTGGGCTTCCTTTGCAGCCCGTTCCATAGAGATTGCAATTTCAATGCTTTTCTGCCAGTTGAGCTGGGCCTCTGTCAATAGGTGCTTCTGTATTGCTTCATTGTGCAGACCAAACACTAACTTATCATGTAGGGTGTCATTTAACACATAATTAAATTCACAGTGCTCAGCAAGCTTCTTCAGAGCTCTTACAAATTGTACAACTGTTTCACCTTCTTCTTGATTCCTTTTGTGAAACATAAATCTCCCTGCAAGTACCAGCAGTTTTGGAGAAAAATGTGCCCCCAGGATTTTCACAATGTCACTGTAAGATTTTGTCCCTGGCTTATCAGGGTGCACTAAGCTGCCCAATAAAGTATAGGTTTTAGCTCCTACAACACTTAAGAAAATGGACACCTTCTTTCCAGCTGTAATTTCATTTGCAATAACAAAAAGCTGAACACACTCAGTATAGGAGTTCCAATTCTCTAGGGTCTCATCTAAAGGTCCCAGGAGGCCCGTAAGTTTAGCCATTGCTGTCCCTCTTTTCTTTTCTTTCTCTTGTCTTTTAGTGTCTTTTATTCATGTGTGTGGGGGTCATTCACACACAATTGCTGGTGATTTCAATTCACTAGCACTGCTTTTGTTTCTTCCCCATTCCCAGTCTGTCTGCTTCACTTCGGTCAGATCAAAGCAGAGCCTGTTTTAGTTTTAGTTTGAACCGTCAGTGTAAACAGCCCAGCCCCCAAAACAGCAAAAAGGTTTTTTTCTTACATTGACTTTTATTTTTTTGCCAGTGCATTTTGATCCCATCCTCTGTCACCACTTTTGTTATATTAAATCCTTGGAAAGTATTTGTATGCAGAGAGAAATCAGCATGGAACACAGAGAGATGCAAACTCATTAAAAGTCTTTATTGAACTACATTAAAACCAGGACTGGCTGAGCTATCCTCTAATAGTTTAACTCTATTGCTATGGCAACAAGCTAAGCTCTGTTGCTATGACAACCTAGGCAATAAGGTAATACAAAACAAAACCCAAACCCCAAACTCTACTACTGGGTTTTTTCCTCCCAAGAGTTCCTGCCAGTCTTTCTGGCTCTTTCCTTAGAGGTTCAGCCTGCTAAATGAAAACAGTAAGCCTACAGCTTGCACCTTACTTCTGGGAATAACTTCCAATCCCTCGCAGGCCTGGTTCGCAATGGGGACTTATGTCGATTTAAAGTCCCTTATATCTATTTAATTACTCCCACGTTCACGCTGACACCACTGTTAAATCGAGATAAGGTGCCAGTAAAATCAATATAATAAGACCACCTCTGCAAATGACATAGCTCCTAAATCGATTTTGTAAAATCGACATAGTGTTAGTGTGAACATAATGGACCTTAAGTCAATTTAATTGACCTCTGGAATGTATCCCATTATGCTCCATTTTCAGCTCTCTGGCCAATCAACCTGTGGTGCTCTGTGGTCACAATAGCAGGTAAAGTCCCCTCCCCTCAAGCCCCGGGAAGATTTGAATTTCCACTTTCTGTGCTTGCTGCCAGCATGGAGATAGGTTTGCTAGTGATCTCTGCATGGCTACTGCAAAGCCCAAAGCCCTCCATGCACCCCCACCCCCAAAACCCCGATCCTCTCTCTGTGGGTTTCTGATGCAAGCCGATTACCCCCAGCCCTCCATGTGGTCTGCATTAGAAAGTCACTTGCTATATGTATAAAATCATAATGATGACAACGGAAACGTATGTCTCTTCTTCCTCTTCAATACACAAACTAGAGGCAACATTGTATCACACTATCATTGCTGAAATTGATCAATAGATACATTCGTCCTAACTTTAAAAATTGTGTCTACATTGTATCCAAGCATCATTATTTCAAAATCTTACATATGTATATTGTTCTTCACTAATTTGGCTGTGGCTATCTTGTTGCTTTTTTTCATTCTGTAGACACCTCTCCAGTGGCCCAACCATTAAGCAGTGCTGCACACAGACTGTCTCAGATTAGGAAAAGGAAGAAACTAAACACCCTACCCTATCCCTGGAGAGAGTGAAGGAATCCTTTCCCCCACCCCTTCACCCAAGACATGACTGTTCAAAAATAAATTTATTAAAGAAAATCTTGTTCATGAGGGATTTGCTGGGCAGAGATCTGTAAGGGCGGTGGGGGGAGTGGGTATCATCAAAGGAAAACATACAGGAACCGATATCAGGCTTTCATCAAAGGCATGAGAAAAGCAGCATAGAGGGAGGGGTGCGGTCATGAGAAAAGGCAAGGAACATATGGGAGAGGGTGGGTGCTGAGTGCTGAGTGCATGAGAAAAGGCATGCAACATACAGGAACAGAAAACACTAATGCATCACTCATTCATTGCCTGCAGCAATTGGGAATTGTTCTGCTGGATGTCTTGAAGCAGGGCAGTCTCGGCTGCTTCACCTTCTTGCTCTTTTTCTCAAGTACCCCATGCTAAGCCGCGAAAAGCAATGGCGATTGCAGGGAGCAAAAAAAAAAAAAACGGCTCGAAAATCCTTTTCCTGTTTGTTTGGGAGGGGGAAAGGGTGGGGGAAGCAACAATGCATCCTGGGACAATGCCACAGCCTCCGTCGCTAGTTGCACTGTGGGATCGCTACCCAGATTGCACTGCTTTCTAATTCAAAATAAGGCTGGCATGTGTGAACGCCAGAGGCCAGCTCAAAGAGCGTAGTGAGAACAGTCTGGTGCTATTTCTTTAAATTGGCTGCTGAAAGTCAATTTAAGCTGATTCGAATTAGCGCTGCAGTGTGAACATAGCCCCAATATCTTTTCATTCTCCCCTGTCTTCACCAAAGAAGCTATTTATATCCTTTCCCTCTTCCCAGCATGCCTTGTTGTGGAAGTCTGCAAATCCCAGCAGCCCCAAAAGTTTCCCAAAAGTCCGTTTTGCTGAGCACCACACTTCAAGGTCCCCATCCCAAGCCCTGGACAAAATCAGAAGCCTGCATTGTCTCCCAACCCATAAAATGTCACCCCAGGACCACTTCTTTTTTTTTCAGTTGTCATTTTCTTTGGCCCAGATCATCAAAGGTATTTAGGCTCCTAACTTCTATTTAAACTAGGGAAGTTAGGAGCCTAAATCCGAGGATCTGGGCCTTTGTCCCTCAGATCTGCCTGTGAGACACAACCCCTGGAGAAGAGCAGCATCGCCATGGAGTCTTCCTTCCTCTGCCTTACAGGCTCAGTATAGTTTTATACATCCCAAATACCCATCTTACGTGTGTCCATGTTGCCAACCAGCAGAAACAAATTGCTTTAACACCACTCTTCTGGGAAATATAATATTTCTCAAATGTACTATCAGAAATGACATAATTCACAATGGCAGCAACCACATATTTACTATGCGTAGTCTCTCACACACCGCTAATTTATGAAGTATGCAGAGATAATTCAACCAGGTGGGCCAACCACCTATTTTTACATTGTCAAAGCCCATCACTTTTATGGATTTTTAAGGGACATGGAAGCGTATGGCCAACTCAGGACCCAATCCTGGCTTTGGAGCAAATCCAATGTATGGGGACAGTGCATTGGCAGCCCCGACCAGAAAATCAGATTTCTGTCTTCTGGTACCCACCTGAAGGGGGTGGAGGGAACTTACCCTGCACCCTACATCTGCCACAGTGTACACCCCTCAGCCCTCTAGTGCACATTATGGAGACAGAGACCACGTGCTGCACATTCTCTGCCTATTTGCATTGGGGGGTGAGAAGCACCTCCCCATCCCCTACTTTTCTAAAGCAGATATCTAGTACAGGGGAATAAGGAAGTACCTTACACCCCCTTACTATCTTGTATAGGTGTGTAAGAGCCCACAATCTGGTCCTAAGGTAGTAAATCAGGACTAGTTAACCGCAACCAGGTGATTACTAAAAAAAAAAAAAAAAAGCAGTCAAATTCCATGTGAGTTCTGGAGAAGTAATGGTATCATATGCCCTGCAAGCTTTTATTGTTATAATCAAGCTTGATATTGCATTATGAAACATTTACCTAACTTTCATCCCTACCCTCAGTCTGCTATTTGTGGTTGAAGAACAAGTGAAGTTTATTCCTGGCTAAAAGACAGCTTTGTTCCACACCACATTTCTCATTCACTGAACATATGTCAGCCCTGCAGGTGCTGTGGTAGAGTCAAGCAATAGCATGTTTTGCAGCAATTTTAAGATAACAATGTGATATTATTAATGCGAAGTTATTATTTTGACAAAATAATAGAACAATCTCTACTTTTTAGTCTCAGCAATTGTTTTTCCAGACGTTGGGTCAGATACTGCTATTACACTGGTAAAAACCCTGCGTAACTCTATTGACTTCAGTGGAGTTATTTAGTTTTTACAGCTGCATAACTGAGAGTGTAATTTTGAACTAGTGTATAGATTGGCTGAGGAAATGGTTGAGTTAGATTTTAATATTTCAGTGGTTCAGATTCCAATTGTACTCTCACTGAAAGCAATGAGAGCAACATCAAGCCCACAAAGAGAATTTCAACAACATTTTTTCCTGATTTCACGTGCACATTATATCACATTGTTATAAATGGTAGAACCTATCTTTCAATGTTCAATATAACTGTCATGCCCAGAAATCTACCATAGACCATATCACAGCTATACACATGTTACAAAAGTTAAATGAAATTTAAAGACTGACTCCTACTGACTCCTAGTTTCTCATTTGAGAGATAAAGTTTTGAAAAGTGAGAAACCTGTGATAGTCCATGTCACTTTTGCAATGTTTTGGATGATTTAGTGTCTTTTGTTAAATAACTTTTGTAAGCAGCAAAACTTAAAATTTAGATTAAAAAAGTGCTCTAAAATATTAAGGGGCTGTAATCTTTTTGATAACAAACAGAACCATCCCCTATTCTGTCTGAAACCTTTTTCTCATTTTTTAGAACAAAACTGGACAAAGGGCAAACTGGACAAACCTTTGATCCCCAGATCCTCACACTGCAAGTCTAGCAGTGATAGCTGAGTGCCAGACTCTCTATACAGATTAAAGCAAGTTTGAGGTAGTTCTAAACTGCACCAGTTGCTTAAGGACCTGAGATCAATGGCATGTACCCTGGTGAAATACCTTCTTCCCTGTCTACAACCCTAAGCCAGGGGCAGAAGTGGGGCTGGCATAAGAGCAGCAAGAGGAAACCTTGCCAGTGTTGAAAGACTGGAAAATCTGACCCTGAAGGTTCTGAAATGCTCAGTTCACATTTTCCCAAATATTATTTTAATTTTCATAAACCCTGTCTACACTTACCTGTGAGATTTGGCGGCAGTCAACAGGAGTTACGCAAAACATGCAAAAAAACTTGTATAACTCCCATCGACTGCTGAGCTTCTCTTCTGCTCTCCATCTTCACTGCACTGCGCCGACGGGTGTAGCTGGTCTTAGTACGTTGATTTTTGGATCGACTGAACGGGTCTGCACTGACCGCTCAGTCGATCCAGAGAAATCGATCTGACAGCAGCGAATTTGCTGCCGTCAGTGTAGCCATAGCCATAGATGCATCTGCAATTGAAGCACTGGCAAAGTACAGAACTAGATGTGACAAAATGCTACAGGACAGCTAATCACATTTCAGTGTCTGTCTTCCTTGACAGCTGGACCTACCATAAATCTCCTAAGATAGTCTCTTCTCACAAGATTTCCAGCCAAATCTGGCAGACTCAAACAGTTCAATAGTTCAGGTAAACCTGGAAATTTCTGGGTGCTTTTGGGAGGTTTGCAACAGACTTTTCAGAAGCTCCGGTTTCTGAGTCTTAGGGTATGTCTACACTGATGGTGGCAAAGTCACCGCCGTCAGATCGATCTTTCTGGATTGATTGAGCGGTCAGTGTAGATCCGCTCAATCGGTCAGGAAGTCGACACTTGTAAACCACTCCCTCAAGTGGCGTAGCACTGCATCGGCGGGAACGCAGTTCCCGTCGGTGCAGTGCAGTGAAGACAGTGCGCAGAAGAGAAGCAAAGAATTACGCAAGCTACCCTGCTACTGAATTACGCAAGCTACCCTGCTACTGAATCTCCAGGTAAGTGTAGACCAGGGCTTAGCAAAGCACATATCAAACCAAGGCAGGAATTGACTTTAAAAAGACAGCACATATCAGGTCATTTACAAAAACAGTATTCACAAGGATGTTCTTAAGCATGCCCTTTCTCCAGTAAGTGATTCTGTTCTATCAGTACATAGGCATGAACAGAATTTGAGAGAATAAATCTTTGAAAAAGATTTGGGGGTTGTGGTCGAAAATCAGCAGATGAACCATGAGCTCCCAATGTGAGGCTGTGGCCAAAATAGTTAATGTGATCCTGAGATTCATAGACGGGGTAATCTTGAGGCAGAGTAGAGAGGTTATTTTACCCCTATATTTGGCACTAGTGTGACTGCTACTAGAATACTGTGTCCTGTTCTGGTGCCCACAATTCAGAAGGATGCTGATAAATTGGAAAGGGTTCAGAGAAGAGCCATGAGAATGATTAAAGGATCATGCCTTACAGTGATAGATTCAAAGAGCTCAGTCTAATATGTTAACAAAGAGAAAGCTAAGAGGTAACTTAATTACAGTCTACAAGTATCTACACAGGGAACAAACATTTAATAATGGGCTCTTCTATCTAGCAGAGAAAAGTATAACATGATCCAATGGCTGGAAGTTGAAACTAGACAAATTCAGAATGGAAATAAGGTGTACATTTTTAACAGTGAGCATAATTAACCATTGGAATGATTTACCAAGGTCCATCACTTCCTCCAGTGGTGGATTCTCCATCACTGACAATTTTTAAATCAAGATTGGATGTTTTTCTAAAAGATTTGCTCTAGGAATTATTTTGGGGACATTTCATGGCCTATGATCATGATGGTCCCTTCTGACCTTAGAATCTATGAATCTCAAGGTATAATTCTTGTGAAGTTGCTAATTAATTAAATATCCCCTTTCAGCACCTGAAAACTAGGTCAGATAATTTTGCAGATGTAGCCTTATCTGATGCAACCCATTTCATAGGCAAACCGCACCCTCCCTGCCAAAAAAACCTACATAAGAACTAAAAGAATTCAGGTCATATAAAAACGTTACCTACAAAAACAGCCACATTAGTATTGGGGGGGTATTTAAATAATCTCTTAAAACAAGACAGAGTAAAAGCTAATCACAGAGAGTGACTTGCAGAGAAATTTTAAATGACATAAGTAACACATCAACAACCCATCACAGCTAGCCAGATCCTCACCTGGTCTAATTCAACATAGCTCCACTGAAATGAATGGAGATGCCCTGCTGTATACCAGCTGTGGATCTGACCTTGTGAGCAAAAGTCAGTGTATGGGATGGAAAGGCTGGTAGCAGAAAAAACAATTTAAAAGGTGTGTAAGGAGTAAGAGAAAGTAGGACATCTTGTTCTTTGACATCATACACCCTACCATTGTTTGCTTTTCTCACTGCAATTAAACCCTTTCATCCCCTCGACACATAGACTATGCCAATTTGTACCATTTAATTATCCTACTTATTTGCCTACCATGATGACCAATGTTGTCTCACTGTTCCCGCATTCTCTCCCGTAAGTCTGTCTGAATACATTTCTTTGTCTTATACTTAAGAGATGAGATGAGACGATTAACCTGTGGATGTGGGAAAAGTGGTGGATGTGATATAGTCTCCAACAGTATTCTTGCCAGCAAGTTGAAGAAGTATGGATTGGATGAATGGACTATAAGGTGGATAGAAAGTTGGCTAGATCATCAAGCTCAGCAGGTAGTGATCAACACCTTGATGTCTAGTTGGCAGCTGGTATCAAGCGGACAGCCCCAGTGGTCAGTCCTAGGGCCGGTTTTGTTCAAAATCTTCATTAATGATCTGGATGATGAAGTGGATTGCACTCTCAGCAGGTTCACGGATGACACTAAGCTAGGGGGAGTGGTAGATACAGTGGAGCATAGGGATAGGATAGGAGTGATCTAGACAAATTGTAGGGTTGGGCCAAAGGAAATCAGACCAGGTTCAACAAGAACAAGTGCAGAGTCCTGTACTTAGGATGAAAAAATCCCATGCACTGCTACAGATTGGGGACAAAATAGCTAAGCAGCAATTCTGCTGAAAAGGACCGGGGGCTTACATTGAATAAGAAGCTGGATATGACTCAACAGTGTGCCCCTGTTGCCAAGAAGGCTAACAACATATTGGGCTGCATTAGTAGGAGCATTGCCAGCAGATCAAGGGAAGTGATTATTCTCCTCTATTCGGCAAGGATGAGGCCACATCTGGAGTATTGTGTCCAGTTTTGGGTCCCCCACTATAGAAAGGATGTGGATGTGGATACATTGGAGAGAGTCCAGCAGAGGGCAACAAAAATTATTATGGGGGTGAGGCACATGACTTATGAGGAGAGGCTGAGGGGAACTGGGCTAATTTAGTGTGCAGAATAGAAGAGTGAGGGGGGATTTGGTAGCAGCCTTCAAGTACCTGAAGAGGGGTTCCAAAGAGGATGGAGCTAGGCTGTTCTCAGTGGTTGCAGGTGACAGAACGAGGAGCAATGGTCTCAAGCTGCAGTGGAGGAGGTCTAGGCTGGTTATCAGGAAAGCTTTTTCATTAGGAGGGGGGTGAAGCACAGGAATGGGTAACCTAGGGAGGTGGTGAAATCTCCATTGTTAGTGGTTTTTAAGGCCCAGCTTCACAAAACCCTGGCTGGGATGATTTAGTTGGGGTTGGTCCTGTTTTGAGCAGGGGGTTGGACTAGATGACTCTCTGAGGTTAATTCCAACTCTAATCTTCTATGATTCTATGATTGTAAGCTTTTTGGAGCAAGGACTATCTTTTTGCTCTGTGTTTGTACAGCTTCTAGTACAAAGGGCCCAGGTGCATTACTGGGGTTCCTAGAAGCTACCATAATACAATTAATAATACATAATAATACATAATAATAATACATAAATAAATAATATTAATTTTGATTTGTAAAAGTCTTAATTATTCAGTTAATAAGTGGCAATCCCACACTCAGGGACTTAGACAGTACATTCTTGCAAAACAAAAACAAAAACATATAATAATTTGAGAGCGTTCATCTTCCACAAAAGAACAATGTCAGTGACAAAGAATCCCAGGAGATCAAACTGTTTCCTCCTCAAATGTCTGACAGAGAAGATGTGCCTTGCAGCATGTCCAGAGGCTTAACAAATCTTACAGTGAATTACCGATGTGTAATTTATATTTATATATATATACTATTCACTTCAGCTCTGAAATGACTCAGGATTCTGAAACCTACACATGCAAGCTCAAATGAGAAGAGAGGCTCTCACAATCCAAAGAGACAAGCCAGACAAAGGATGTGCTTATTACCCTCATTTTATGGATTAGCTCAAATTTCAAACTGAATTGAGCCAGAAAGTCTTCTAGGTGTGAAAAAGTTACATTAATGCCTCACACCCTCTCCTTCACCTGTGTTAAAAGGACCACAGGAGCTCTCTTATCTGTGCTAAAATCCATTCTGGGGTCTCTACAGATCTGGCAATTTTTGCTACACTAGCATATGCTGTCTTCAGGGCTTCCTTAGCATTAGTGGGAGAAGATCCTTTTTGGGGTTTTTCAGAACTGGAGACACTTGATACAGCACATAAAATTTCTGGGCCAGAATTTACAAAATGCCAGATTTTAGCTCACAAAAGAGGAACTTTGGCCTAATGACTAGCATGGTAGTCTGGGACCTAGGTTCAATTCCCTGCTCCACCACAGACTTCCTGTGTGACTTTGGGCAAGTCATTGTGTGCCTTACTTCCTCATCTGTACAATGGGGATAGTACTTCTCTATCTCACAGGAGTGTTGGGAGGATAAATAATTTCAAGACTGTGAGTTGCTCACACACTATGGTTATATATAATATCCTAAACTGGGTAAAAACCTTCTTAGACCCCAGTGGATATTAGCATGGTAGGGGACCTGCAGGAGGCCAAGGAGAATTGGCAGTAGGGGGAGGATGTGACTGGCAGGAGGAAGAAATATATGGTTTGGTATGAAGGAGAAAAAATGACAAGATTCAGAGAAGGAAAGGTCTTGAGCTCAAATACAGTCAGAAAAGCCTCCAGACTGCACTGCCATACATTTGGCATTCACCGTTACATTACATATGTGTGGTTCATGGGCTGCCACACACAATCCCTTTTCATAGCTCTGTGATTGAGGCTGACTCATCTACGCTGAAGTTTTCTCTTACAATTGCTACTTCCCCTGAAGAATCATATGAGCATAAAGAAGTACAGTACAAAAACTACAACAGAATTTTGTATTATGTTACTCTAGAAAATCCTGGTTTTGACACAGGAGACTGAGCTGCTAATATGGGTCAATAAATCAAAACCAAACAGCTTTTATTGGAATCCTTTAAGTTATTTCTATCTGTTTCCACAATACGTAAATGGGAGAAGCAGATAAAACATTTTCAAAGACAACCACAAATAAAAGTTGTTTGTGCTCTTTTTAAAGTCTTTAAGACCTCACTGCCTCACTGTTTTGCTTGTGTGTGTGTGTGTGCATGTGTGTTCATTTTAATTTTTTCAGTACTCTTTGCTTTATCTCTGCGTACCAGGCTCAGGTAGACTGTGGTATTTAAAATGTTAATCCAAAAGAAACTCTTTATGTGATATCTAGAGCATTAATATACAAGCCAAAAAATATATCTACAATAGTCAAGCTTAAGACCATTTTTTTCCTCCTCATTCAAAAGTTTTAAAAGTCTTTTACTTTATATATTGTATAAAAATTAGTGGAAATGTTTAATTAAAGCTGCTGAGTGCAAACATATTACTGCCAAATAATTTACTTTTATAGAACATTTGAATAGAATTGGTGCATGCTAACAACCTTTCTACAGTATTGAACAAGGCCTATTTTCAGCAAAGCACGTCAGTGTGTCCCTAACTTTAAGCATGTGCCTAAATCCCATTGAAGTCTATGAGAGTTAAGCATATGCTTGAATGTTTAGCTGACTTGAAGCCCCAGGGGCAGATCTTCAGCTGGTATAAGATGTCATAGGCCACTCAATAGTGAGATTTTTTAGTGTGAATTTTTTGTTCTATTTAATTCAATGAGAATTTTGCCATTGATTTCAGTGGAGCCAGGATTTCGCTCATAATATGTCTGTCTAGAGGGAAGTTAGCAATGATAAATGTTCATTTCTTTGATGCATCATCTTGTGCATTAGCTCACAATATATTTCAAGAAACACTTGCATAAGTACACTGCAGGGTGAAGTCGACTTACTTAAAATCGACTTTCACCTGACGATTTTTAGAAGTCGCTGGAGCGTGTCCACACCATGCGCCTTGCGCTGGGCTTGTGCATCCACACTCACTACACTTGTGTCGACATTCAAAGCAGTGCACTGTGGGTTGTTATCCCACAGTGCAACTAGCTGCGGGGACTGTTGGGACGAGTTTCATTGTCCCGTGATGCAACGCTCCCTTCCCCTTCCTTCTTGCCCCAAACAAACAGGAAATCGGTTTTCACGCCATTTGTTTATGCCACGCGCTTGCAATTGCTGCAGAGACATGGAGCCAGCTCAACCCTGCACTATTATTGTGAACATCACAAATACATCTCGGCTTATCCTTGAGCATTTTCAAAGGCGAGCGAGAACCCGAAGCACAGGCAACACCGATGACACCGAGGCTGCCCTGCTACAAGCCAGCGAGCGGAACAATTCCTGATTGCTGCAGGCTGTAACGCATCATCTGCAGTCCATGGAGTGCCAGTTCTGGTCCCGTGAAACAAGCACAGACTGGTGGGACTGCATCATTATGCAGCTGTGGGATGATGACCAGTGGCTGCAGAACTTTTCGTATGCAAAAGGCAACTTTCCTTGAACTTTGCACGGAGCTGGCCCCGTCCCTGAAGCATATGAATACTCGACTGAGACAAGCTCTGACAGTGGAGAAGCAAGTGGCTATCACTCTATGGAAGCTGGCAACCCCCGACTGTTACCACTCAGTTGGGAATCAGTTCAGAGTTGGTAAATCTACAGTGGGAGCTGCTATAATTCAATTGCGCAGGGCCATCAATAGACTTCTGCTACCAAGCTAGTGACTTTGAGAAATGTGCAGGACATAGTGGATGGGTTTGCCGAGATGGGGTTCCCAAACTGTAAGGGGGGCATTGATGGCACGCACTTCCCCATCTTAGCGTCTGGCCACCTAGCAATAGAGTGCATAAACCACAAGGGGTACTTTTCCATGGTGCTGCAGGCCCTTGTGGATCACAGGGGTCGTTTTACCAACATCTATGTGGGGTGGTCTGGAAAGGTGCATGACACACGAGTATTTAGGAATTCGGGGCTTTTCTCTAACATGCAGGCTGACACTTTCTTCCCAGACCAAAACATTCACATTGGGGATGTGGAAATGTCAATAGTGATCCTGGGGGATCCTGCTTATCCCTTGCTCCCTTGGCTAATGAAGCCATACACGGGGCACTTTGACAGCGACAATGAGTGTTTTAATAACAGGCTAAGCACTTGCAGAATGTGGTGGAATGTGTGTTTGGGCGTTTAAAGACCAGATGGAGAAGTCTTCTTACTAGGCTGGACATGAGTGAAAAGAACATCCCATCAGTTATATCTGCGTGCTGTGTTCTTCATAATGTGTGTGAAATGAAGGGTGAAAGGTTCCCCCAGGGTTGGGCTGCGGAGGCAGAAAGACTGGCCGCCAATTTTCAGCAGCCAGATGGCAACAATACGCTCAGAGCCAACTGCGGAGCACTTCACCTTCAGGAAACAATGAAAACTAGGTTCTGCAATGAGACGCAGTAATGTTTTCTGTATGTTTTGTGCCTTTGCTTATGATCCTCCCTACAATCGTTATCAGTACTCTCCAAAGCCCTCCCCAAACAAGCTATGAATTAATAAAGAGACATGTACTGAAATGATGCAAACTTTTATTTATGAACATTCAAGTCGGTGGGGGTGGGGGCCAAGTGTTCATTCACAGTCTCAAGGGGGAGCGTGGTTGCTTGCAGGACAGCTGTCAGCGTGGCCTCCGCTGCTTTCTGCTTGCCTCCACCAGGGTGGAGTGCACCACATGCTGCAGCCTGGCCATTCTCCTCCCAGACCGCTTGGGGGTGGGGGAGGGCAGCAAAGTCATACGTGGAGGAGCGTTCTGGAAGGGCTGCAGAGGGACTCTGTCCAGCCACCGCTCCTCCTGAAGCTCAACAAGCCACCTGAGCAGGTCTGCCTGCTCACACATGATTTGCAGCATCTCCTGCTGGGTACTGCAATCATGCTCCTGCATTACTCTTCAATTCTCCCTGTCCAAGTCCATGTTCTGGGACAAGGTCAACCGCCACTCTCGGAGCTCTGTCTCCGCGGCCATGAAGGCATTCATGAACTCACCAAACATGTCGTCCTGCGATTTCTTTTTCCTCTTTCTGATCTGCGATAGTCTTTCTGCAGCATTTCTAGGGGGGCGCAAGGCCAAGGTGTCTACAGAAAGTAAAGAAATACACAACGTTGCCATTGTTAGCAGACCCAGAAAACTGAAGCAACTGCAACAATGTATAAAATACTCCCCTTACTGTGCACAAGACTAAGCCAGACCCGCATTCCATTACGAGCATCTCAGAAGGGTCGGCTCTCTGTGCCATTAGAGAGATGATAAGCCAGGAGCACTTACTGTGCTATAGAGAGGATTAATTATCTCTAAAAAGCTCATTTCAAATGTCCTGTATGAGAGGGTTGACTGGACACCACGGTTTAATTAAGATGACCATTTTGGGACGAGGTGGCCAGAGTATAGCTGAGGAGAGCGAGGGCAGGTTAATAGTCTCATCAGATACCTTTGCAAAATTATTTAAGTGAGTCAGTAGGCCAATAAAAAGGGGACTTGAGAGATAGAGGGTATCGGCTCTATAGTTCGAGTACTTTAAACATGCGCTGTCTTCCCTAGGTGACCATGAGTGATATCAGTCTCCTGAGGGTAACGCATTAGGAAAGGGAAGATTTGCCGCACGCAGCAGGGTACCGGCCTGGCCCTTATGCTGCTATGCTGTGTTCTGCCATGATTCCAGCTCACTTGATTGCAGCGTGGTGTGACAATGTACCCTACCATGGAGGAAGAAACAAGACTGCCCTCCCCCGAAACCTTGTGCAAAGGATAACAGATTACCTACATGAAAGTTTTCTTGAGATATCAACAGATGATTCTTGGAGCATATCTCTGCACATAAATAACTTGTTCCAGGAGTAACCCTCCAGTAAGGTCCACTAAACCCCTGAAATCCCCTTCCCCCCCCTCCCCCATTTAAAAGGACATACCTGCTAAGAAGAAAAAACCCCACCAAAAAACCCAGGACCATTATTGCTGTCCTGTATGTTGCTGGACTGCTCTGGGGTCAGGATTAGATCCTGACTGTCTGGGAGAATGGACACCTTGCTCCCCTGCACCCTGCTCTCCTCATTCTCCTCCTCCTCCTCATCCATGGAGTCCTCATCATTCTCCCTGGACTGGGATCTAGCAGAGGTATCAATGCTGCGTGGCAGCACCGTGGTGGGGTCGCCACCGAAAATTGCATGCAGCTCCTTGTAGAAGCGGCATGTTTTGGGCGAGGAGCCAGAATGGCTGTTAGCTTCCCTGGCTTTTTGATATGACTGCCATAGCTCCTTGATCTTCACACAGCACTGCTGCGCATCCCTGTTGTGCCCTTTTCCAACATGCCCTGGGATATCTTCCCATAAATGTCCAATTTTTTTTTGCTGGCTCAGAGCTGAGCCATAATGCACTCCTCGCCCCACAGACCGATCAGATCTCAGACCTTGGGTCGACTCCATGCTGCAGTGAGTTTGGGCCTTGCAGTAGCCATGACGAGTTCAGCTACAAAGCACTCTTCACGTTGGCTGCACAGGAAATGAACATTCAAATTTTCCCAGGGCATGAGGGGAGGGGCCATTTCCTGTTTGCGTGGCCATGTAACAGCAGAGCACGAATATCCAGAGTGGTCACAACGGGGCATTATGGGATACCTACCAGAAGCCATTAATGTCAAATTACATTATGCTCTGATGCAAAATCGACCCATGAGATTCGATTTATACGCTATGCCACTTGTGGAGGTGGTTTTATTACGTAGACTTTTGCCGCGCTTTAAGTCGACGGAACTCCTAGTGCCAATGAAGACGCAGGTTTTAGGAGATTGACATAAGTGACGTTACGTCGACCTCCATTGCCAGTGTAGACCAGGCCTCAGTCTCTCCAAGCTCCAGTGGTGATTGTTATATGGTCCATATTGACATAATTCTTGTAAATCTTAGTGTCGGTTATTACCAGGATTTCTTTTACAAAGCTACTTGTTGGCAGAAAAAAATGAAGGATTATTTGGGCTGCTAATAGCATTGGCAGAAAGACCCAGTCCTGTTGTTTGAAAATGGCATGTTTCTTTGCCAATTCCTTCTTGCTTGTGGGCATTTTGATTCTTTTGCCTTTGTGAGTGATAATCCCAAAATTGTAGATTGCATGGGTAAGTATCCAGACTGACGCAGAAACACTAGAAATATTAGGTATGTACAGATTTACAAGAGTTCTCAAAACCAATTTCTACTCTGGTGACTAGGAGGGATAATTGTCCCCCCCAACAAACCCACAGATTATTAAAGTGAAGCCAAAATGAAGACTGTTCATTAAGATAGATAATTTGTATAAATGACTTGAAACATCAAACCACAATTTTGCAGGCTTTACATACAAAAGCAACCCTTACACATGTGAGTAGTCCCATGGAAAATGATGGGATTCACACAAATAAGGTTTGTCTTGCTGTGGCTTAAGAGCATGAGTACCAATCTCAGAACAGACTGTTAAGAAGCAGGACACAAACCACAAATTGGCTCTGAGTTCTATACTTAAATTTCACCAATCAAGTGTCAAGTGTAAACTTCTCTGGCACTATAACAGCCTAACCATGGAGTCACAGACAGTCCCTGTGGGTATGCCAATCTATCTTGTCACCTAAGCAAGCATTTTTCAGGTAAACATTTCTAACTTTTCATGGAATATTTCCTTCCTTACTGGGTTTGTTTTAAAGGAAATTAAAAGGCAAAAACATCCCATTTATTTGGACAACCTGGAAGCTGGGGCAGAAATCAACAGAAGCCAGGAAATTCAGATGAAAGGCTGAGAGACTGCCCTTAAATCAAGGCTTGGTTCTGGAGGAAAAAAAAGAAGAAAACTCAGACAAAACAGATTGTCACATAATATTTATGTATAGTTTTTAAAATGTATGTGTATAGACTTCCATTTTGTTGAGTGTTAAAATGGTTTGGGAATTGGGATTTTGGGAAACATTAAATCTGAAACTAAACTTAAATATTAAATTGTCAAACCTGCTGGAATCTGCAGTAGGTACTAAGCGTGATATATGTATTACGGTATTTTGACTGAAGTTGGAGACTGGTTCTTTGTTAATGACTGTTCTTAAGTCTGAATGGTCCCAATACTGGGGGGGAAAAAAAAAGACATTCAAACACATCTTCCACTGTTTGTCAGTAAAGGTGTCCTGTTGCTTCTTGAGAAGCACTGAATTTAATCACCTCCATTGTTTAGTTTTTAGGCTCTATATTTTGCATGTAAATAGTCGTGGATTTATAAATATAATTACAAAGGATGTGGGGGTTTCCTTCTGATTTTGTATATTGTACTTGGCATGTTTCTATCAATCAGCTGTAAATGGAATTTGTAAATAAAGTGTCAATAATCTATGACCTGCAAAAATCAAGGTTAACCCTAGTGACTAGGGAATCTTAAGAGAGAGAAGAATTGGTATGTCATATCAATCAGCACCAAACAATAGCTGACTTTATTTCTCCCCAGCCCACCTTGGGAAGAAAGAGCTGAGATCACTTAATGGGAATGGCATTTTTGTTTGCTCTTCCATCAGAGCTGGCGCTTCGTGTTACTTGGAGTGTCTAAGGTTCATCGACCAGTGAAAAACAATTATATTATAAAGTAAGGTCAATGAAGGAGATACATTCCTTTTCACCGAATCTCTAGATAACCATGAAAAGAGCTGCATATTTGACACTAATACTGTACAAGATTATTTCCAATTCCGTCTTAAAGTTGTAGTACATCACATCATAGAAAAAAAATAGATTTGATCCCTTCAGCTTTTGGTACTTAGAAGGGCTCTTCAAATGTCTGTGGAAGGGCCTGAACACAATAATGGTCTGCAGGCTAAAAGTGTGGAATGCCTTTTGCATTTCTGGTTTGCAATACATGTCTACAGAAACAAACACAGGGCCTAATATAAAGAGATGCTCAACAGCTGTGCTTCCCATTAAAATCAAGATAAACCTCTCAAGTTCTGGCCTCAGTGCATCTACATGGAGATTGAAACCTTCCATTTAATTCAGAGGCCAGCAGTGATGAAATTGCTGTCAAATGGAAAAAAGGCATTCCAGTAACTGACATAAGCAAACCAAAAGTCCTACCTTGCTTCAAAATGTGCATAACAATTAGATTATGATCTAGTTTTACCATCTATTATGGTCACAACAAATAGATTTGACCCATAGTTGGGCATACTCAGATAAATATGTATACCTACAAAAAACTCTTTTTCTCATACCTCATCCTAAACAAACATTGCTGTGCATTAGAGTTACTACAAAATTTTCAAACTTATTTTTGTCAAAAGATGACCTCTTTTTCAAAATTGGAAATGTATATGAAAAAACATATATTGAAATATTCCTTTTTCTGACATAATTGAAAAATGAAAAATGTAGATAAAAGAATGGCCACACTGGGCAAGAGTAAAGGTCCATCTAACCCAGTATGTTGTCTTCCAACAGTGGCCGTTGTCAGATGTTTCAGAGGGAGTGAAGAAAACAGAGTAATTTATCAAGTGATACATTCCCTGTCATCTAATCTCAGCTTCAAGCTATCAGAGGTTTAGTGACACTCTGAGAATGGGGTTGCTTCCCTGGCCACATTGACTAATAGCCACTGATGGACCTATTCTCCATGAACTTATCTAATTCTTTTTTGAGCCCAGTTATACTTTTGGCTTACACAACATCCTATGGCAATGAGTTCCACAGGTTAACTGTGTTGTGTGAAGACCTACTTCCTAATGTTAGTTTTAAACCTGTCTCCTATTCATTTAATTGGGTAACCTCTGGTATGTGTGTTATGTGAAGGGATAAATAACACTTCTTTATTCACTTTCTCCACACCAGTCATGATTTTATAGACCTCTATCATATCCTCCTTTTGTTATCTCTTTTCCAAGCTGAATAGTTCCAGTCTTTTTAATCTCTCCTAATATGGAAGCTGTTCCATACCCCTAATCATTTTTGTAGCCTTTCTCTGTACTTTTTCCATTCTTATATATCTTTTTTTTAAAAGGGTGACCAAAATACATGCAGTATTGAAGGTGTGGCATACCATGAATTTATATAGTGGCATTATGATATTTCCTGCCTTATTATCTGTATCTTTCCTAATGGTTCCTAACATTCTGTTAGCTTTTTTCAATACTGCTGTACATTGAGCAGATGTTTTTTGAGAACTATCCAATGACTTCAAGATCTCTTTCTTGAGTGGTAACAGCTAATTTAGACCCACACCATTTTGTATGTATAGTTGGGATTATATTTTCAAATGTGCATTACTTTGCATTTATCAACATTGAATTTCATCTGCCATTTTCTTGCCCAGCAGCCAGTTTTGTCAGATCACTTTGTAAGTCTTCACAGTCTGCTTTAGACTTAACTGTCTTCAGTCATTTTGCAAATTTTGCCACCTCACCATTTACCCCTTTTCCCAGATCATTTATGAATATGTTGAACAGCACAGGACTTTGGGGGTGTGATGGGGTGTACAAGCCGCACACTTAGGGTGACCAGATATCCCAATTTTATAGGGACAGTTTCGGTATTCAGGGCTTTTTCATTTATAGGCATCTATAACCCCCCATCCCTTGTCCTGATTTTTCACACTTGCTATCTGGTCACACTACCCACACTACCCACTCTGTTAATCCCACTGGAGTTAATCCCACTCCAAAGAGGCCACACCTCCTCCTTTCTACTTGGCATGCTCCACCTATAGCCTCAGTACAAATGGGAGCAGCCCAGCTCAGTCGGGGTGGACTGCAGAGGAGAGAGGACACACTGTGCAGGTTCCAGCCCTGGAGCGACCAGAGCCCCAGACCATGTAGACCAAAAGCACTACAAACCAGGTGGATGCCACACTGCCCAAAGGAGTTCCAGAGGGAACACAGTTGCCAGGAGCTGCAGCAGCTGCCAACCCAGAGGCCCGTGAGAGCTATGGACTTTGCCACCAGGGAAAGTGATAGGAAGTAGCCCAGGGGACTTAAACTTTGCTATAGTGGGGGAATTGGGGAACCGGTCAGTGTGTTTTGGGAGGATTTCTGCTGACTTGGTGGTGAGCACCACAATCACTGACAGGGGCCTGGGCTGGGGCTCAGAGGAGCAGGGAAGGAGTGAGCCTTTCTACCCTGGGAGCCACACACCCCTAGATGATGCTCCATTTTCCCAACATACTACTAAACCACACAGCCTTGACTGAGAGGATTGCTTCATTGATCCTGGCCATTAGGCCATGCTACTCTGACCCAAAGGGCTGCTCTTTTGACTCTGGCCAGTAGACCTCATTGCCTGGCAAACCAGGACAACCCTAATGCCTCAGAACAGTAGGTCACACAGCCCAGACTGGGGGGGCAGCCATATTGTATTGTGCCACTAGGCTTAACTGCCTTGAAATGCGGGGTGGGAAATTAGCCTCATCTGAGGGATGTACAAGCCCTGAGACAGGGGGACTCTGCTATTTACCTATCTCCACTGTGAAAACTGACTGTTTATTCCTGCCCTCTGTTCCCTGTCTTTTAACCAGTTACTAAACCTCAAGAGAACCTTCCCTTTTATCCCATGACTCCTTACTTTCCTTAAGAGCCTTTGGTGTGGGACTTTGTCAAAGGCTTTCTGAAAGTCCAAGTACACTGTATCCTCTGAATCACCTTTGTCCACATGTTTTGGCATCACCTTAGCTATCCACCTGTCATCTGGTACATAAACCGATTTAATCGATAAGTTACATACTACAGTTAGTAGTTCTGCAAATTCATATCTGAGTTGTTTCAGAACTCTTGAGTAAACACCATTTGGTCTTGGTGACTTATTACTGTTTAAATTATCAATTTGTTCCAAAACCTCTTCTATTGACACCTCAACTGGGGACAGTTCCTCAGATTTGCCACCTAAAAAGAATAGCTCTTCTTCACATCACTTCATCTGCAGTGAAGACTGAGGCATACATTTCATTTAGGTTCTCCGCAACAGTCTTTGAGTGCTCCTTTAGCATCTCCATCATCCAGTGGCCCCATTGTTTATTTTCCAGGCTTCCTGATTCTGATGTACTTTAAAAAAAATTGTTGTGAGTTTTTTGTGTCTTTTCCTAGTTGCTCTTCAAATTCTTTTTTGGCCTGCCTAATTAACTCTGGCAAGTCAAACATAAAAGTATATGTTCCTTTCTATTTTCCTCAGTAGGATTTGACTTCCAGTTTTTAAAGGATGTCTTTTTGTCTTTAACCTCCCCTTTTTACTGCGTTGTTTAGCTGTGGTGGTGTTTTTTGGTCCTCTTACTGGTTTGTTTTGTTTTTAATTTAAGGTATACATATAGTTTGAGCCTCTATTATGATATTTTTTTTAAGTTTTCATGCAGCTTGCAGGTAATTCACTCTTGTGACTGTTCCTTTTAAATGCCATTTAACTAACCTCCTCATTTTTGTGTAGTTCCCTTTTTTGAAGTTAAATGTTACTGTGAAGGATTTCTTTGGAATTTTCCTTCCTACACAGATGTTACATTTAATGACATTATGGTCACTGTTACTGAGTGGTTCAGCTATATTCACCTCTTGGACCAGATCCTGTGCATCACTTAGGACTAAATCAAGAATTGCCTCTCCACTTGTGTTTTCTAAGACTAGTTGTTCCAAGAAGCAATCATTAATGGTGTCTAGAAATTTTATCTCTGCATCCGGACCTGAAGTGATATGTTCCCAGTCAATGTGGATAATTGAAATTCCCTATCATTGTTTTTTCTATCTTTGTAGTTTTTCTAATCTCCCTGAGCACATCACAGTCACCATCACCATGCTGATCACATGGTTGATAGTATATTCCTACTGCTATACTTTTATTATACAAGCATGGAATTTTTATCTATAGAGATTCTGTGATACTGTTTGATTCATTTAAGATTTTTCTATATTTGATTCTATGATTTCTTTCACATATAGTGCCACTCCCATGTCAGCACGACCTACTCTGTCATTCCTATATATTTTGATCCATGGTATTGCCAAGTCCCATTGATTATCAATGTTATACCAAGTTTCTGTGATGCCTATTATATCAATATCCTCATTTAATGCCAGACACTCAAGTTCACCCATATTCGTATTTAGACTTCTTGCATTTGTATACAGGCTCTTATAAAATTGGACAATTTTTAGTTGTCTGCTTTCATATGATGTAATTGAATGGGACTCCTTTTCATTTGACTGTTTTTCTTCATTTCTGACCTGTATTTTATCAACTTCTATACTCTTCTCTTTACTAGGTTATAGAGAATTCCCTTTAATAAATCTTCTCTTAAGAAATGTCTGTCCAAACCATGTGCTCCTCTGCACCTGTCGGTTTTCCCACAGCTCTTAATTTAAAATCTCCTCTACGACTGTTTTAATTTTACATGCCAGCAATCTGGTTCCATTTTGGTTTAGTTGAAGCCCACCCTTCCTGTATAGGCTTCTCCTTTCACAAAAGGTTCTGCAATTCCTAATGAACCTATATTCCTCCTTCTTAATCCCTTGTCTTTGTTCAGTTTATCATGTTTCCTCTTCTTTCTCCCTTTGCTCCCCTCTTCTTCCACCCTTTTCTATGGCAAGTATAAAAATTTAGAAAATGAGGTGGGGGAGGAAAACTGAAAAAAAATCTATAATAAAAATAACAAAATACTAAACATTATCATGAAAATTTTCAAATAAGCGAGAAAAAAATCCTTTCCTAAATCTGCAGAATGAAAATGAATTCAAAAGATTTTTCTTTTTTCATTTTATACATTTATTATGCTTGGCATAATGTAGTCTATTGTTATAAGCAGACCTGGGAAATGTACTTTTTTTTCCTCTGATGGTCAGCTATTTAGTTATACAAATTGATTATTGATTTATAGCAATAAAAATTCATGTTTATTCTAGTAAACCGCAAATACACAGTACTGTAAAAATAAATTCCTATGATCAGTTAGTCCTTCTACAGTGTGTCTTCTGTGTGGTAACATAATGGTTATCCTTCCCATTAATGTTTTCAGATTCCCCCACTTCTCTTTTAAGGCTAATCATGGGTTTAAGAAAATGCTGTAAACTTTATTCATTTTCAGATGTTTTGATTTAAATGGGCAACATCTCTGAGACAGGACATAGCTGAATTCATTATTAAGACGTAGTCTAACTCTTTAACAACTCCTGATATCTTAAAAGAAATCTGAACATTTTAAAGGAAAGTATGAAGGACAGGTAGAGAACTCAGCTGATTGTGAAGATGAACTGTCATTTTTGCCCTCCATAGAAAAAGGCCCTGATTTTCCTCTCATTAGCATTAGTGCAAAGCAGGAGTAATACCGCAAAAGATAACAAGGCTGGAAGACTGATGTATGTGAGAGGAGAAACAAGCTTAAAATCTATATCTTGAATTTACTATCACTGCTCCACCCCTATTAAAAACCTCTCCCTGTTGAGGTGCTCCTTTAAGTCTACAAGAGTATGGTAATCTTAGAACCCAAGCACTGCTAAAAGTTAACTTAGTGCATGAGCCATTAGATTGTGGAATAGACTGCTTAAAGTCTGCTATTAAAAAAGCATAATCCTGTATCTGTGGGTGTACCTGGAGTTACATCCACAAGCCGTTGTTTCACCCTTAAGGCAACAAAGCATAGTCACCAGCTTTCCAGCTAGTACCAACTAGATAGAATGCCTTTCAGGTCCTGTCAACACCACCATACATCAGCTATCTGGAACAGCTTCCACTATGTGTTATTAAACACTCCCTTGCCACTGGGATTAAACCAGTTGCCTTCATGAGCTCCCAGTGTCTTCTGGCCAAGAAAGCAATAAACTGTGGGCCAAAAAATAAACTCAGGTTTCTTGAAAGAGTACATGGAGCTCTCTCTAGACTGTACAAATAACCCTTAACAACCCTTCAGAAGCCTTAGTTATTTCCAACATCATATTTCTGAGCTATGTTTTCATCAACCATGTAACTATTTATAACTAAGAAAGTCTCTGCAGTATGAGTAAGAGAAATAAGATCACAGAACAAAAATGCTATTTTAATTTCTGCTTCAAGCACTAGTTTTGTTTGTTTGCTTGCTTTGTTCTCTGTCTCCTCTGGATTTTGAATAAGCCTCTTACCTTTGCGGATAGGAACAGGGATACAAATGTAGAAAGAACAAAGGCCTTAAATTGGATATTTGGGGCCAAAAGTGAATACGTGTCCCCACACAGAACCATCTTGCTCCTATTATCAACCACTCATACTGTTATCAGATAATATTTTCATTTTGTTGCAAAAACTAGAATCAAAGCCAGTGCCGGACAAGCAGCAAATACTTGATAAATTAATCTAAAGGACAACCTAGGGTGAACTTCATGGAGAAGTAGTGTGCTACAGCAGATAGGAAATGACAGAGTCCAGAGAAGGCTTTCGGAATGACCCCTGGCTTTCGGAATGATCAAAGACAATCAGGTACACTAACGTCTTCTCTACAATAGAAAATTGTGTTATTTTACCTATACCAGTATAGTTTAAATTGTACAGTCTCCCTAGTGTGGAAATGGTTATATCAGTATCAAGGTGTTTTATACTGGTATAGCTATTAGTGCATGGGAAGGAATATAAAATATACTGGTATCGACACCTTTATAACTGGTATATCTGTGTCCACACTGGGGGTGATACCAGTAAAACTATAGAGATTAAAAAATAACACCCCTAATTGACACGGTAATACTATTACAGAAACTTTGATTGGGTCTTAAAAACAGTAGACCAAAGTCTGCCCTCATTCACTGGTGTAAATCCAGCGACACTTCCAATAAAATCGGTGGAGTTACTCCAGGTGAACATGGTCATAACAGAGAGCAGAATTTGGCCTTGGGTGTTGCCAAACCTCACAGTCAAAACCACTACATGGAATCTGGGTGGCGAAACCCTTGAGGACAGAATTAAACTTAGGCTGTTTTAATACTTTTAAATAAATGTCTGGTCATCATTTAAATGAAAAAAAAAAATTGTCTAAATTAGCCAAGGCAATATTTGCATTACCTGAATGAGATCCAGCTTGGCTGATATAAATCATGGTAGTTTCATTATACTCAGTGTAGCCGTCTAGGTCACCACATCCAGGTTATGTCTAAATCTTGCCAATTCTTTCTGCATAACATTTCTGAGATATAGCCTTCCTTATCTAACCGCACAGCTAAAACTCTTGCCCAGGCTCTCATTATCTTGCATCTCAATTATTGCAACATCCTTCTCTCTGGCTTTGCCATCCATTCAGAATGCTGCTGCAAATATCATTCACCTAACCCATCACTTTGACCATGTCACCCCACTCTTGGCATCCCTCCACCAGCTCCCTCTTCGGTATTGCATCAAACATAAGCTGCTTGTCTTGCTTTCACAGTCCTTTGTGGTCAATAGCCATCCTACCTATCATCTCTCATTAGCTATTGAGCTGTTGATGCTCAGCTCTGATTGGCCAGTGATTGGCCAGCTCCATCACCTACTTGTTAAACTTCAAATAAGCACCTTCATGCCTTTTCTTCCATGCAGAGTCCCATCACAGTCCAGTAGGTTTACTATAGGAGCGTTACCAGGCACTTTTCCTCCCCAGAATAATATGGACTGAGTGGATATAACACTGGAAGGAATGTTTGGTTATAAACTGTATCAAATATTGCAATAAGGGCCATCAGAATGAGTGTAGATGTAGTTGTTCATGGGCAGAAATAGGTTATCCATCAGCACTACAAGTTCTCCCTCTGTACAATGCCTTGGCCCACAGCCTGACTGAGTTGAAGATTACAGCCCGCTGGCAAGAGATAAAAAATGGCCTCAGAGGACAAAACTACTGCAGGTCCAATCAAAAGAGATGGACAGTAATTAAGTGGCCACTAGACTTTAGCTATCCTGTCTTTGCTAGAATTACTCCAGGGCACAGCCCTTAGGAAGGGTCTATTCAAAACTACAAAGGGGTTATCGAGCAGTACACAATCAGATGTTAATCCATGGACTGGAGTTATGTATTGTAAATAATGGTGACTTAGGGCAATGATTTTTAATTATCTTTTACTATCCAACATACTAAGAAAGTACAAGGTATAAATATACCCACTCCAAAGGGCTCTAAATGTCTCAGATGAAACAGTTTAAGTTGTATAAACTCAGCCATTTGCTGTGAACATCTATTTCACTCTATGATTGTGGTCAAACCTTGATTTTATCTTGCAGCTAATGAATGACTATACCACATCATACTAATCATAGAAAAACAGTGGGCTTATACAGATCATTAAAGAAAAAATTACATTTATTTACCTATATTTATGAAGTTTCATTTATAACAAAAATAATTACCAAACACACGATCATTTTCATCCTAACATGAAATTAATCAATCCATGTAAAACAATCTGCATTATTATAGTTACATTTTTAAAATATAAGGTCAATTTAGGTGAGCTAATGAGTGGACAGTTTTTTTGTCGTATTATAGACAGCAATGCAGGGAGCAGGAGACATCACTATCTTCCCTCCAAAAAACCGAACAACAAAACACAGAGTCATACCCATTGCTTAAGAAAATCCATATTCAGCAGCCTGCTCCAGAGTCTTGTTTCCCACTAGGTAGAGTTATGTATATTTTTGGAGCTCATCTCAGAAGTAAGCATTATTAACCTAAAGGCCTAGACCCTATGAAGTACCATGGATTCTCCATTTCCTTTTAAATCAATGGGGCTGAGTGCCTTGCAGAATCAAACACATGAAGAGAGAACTGGATGAGCAGTCCCCATTAACAGCAATTAAACATAGGTGCTTAATCCTCCGTGAATAGTGCCAAAGATGTTCTTCATTCAGTATTAAGTGAAGAGAATATCTGCTGGGCTATGTGCACAAATAGATATAGAGGCCCTACAGGCCAAATCACAGAAGTTTCAAGCAAAAGGCTAGGCACGGCAATGGCAGGACAAGAAAAAAAAATGTGGAGATATCATCTGAAACACATGTAAATCAGCTTTGCACATTTATAAAATGTTGACCTGTCGGTCAATGCTTCTAACATCTTGTATGCAGGTAACATGGCAAGAGACAAGGAAAGTGTAAGTCTAACCTCTCTTAGCATCTTCTTATTTAAAAGATCAAATGTAAGGATCATTACCTTAATTTGTTTAAAGCATAAAATTTAAATCAAACTTTAGGCTTTTGTCTGCTCAACCTTGTTCTTCCACTAATGCTCTTGATTATTTAAGGGATTCATAGACAGGCTTTAGCTAAGTTTCAGACTCTTTGAAAGCAGTTCATTAGCTGTGCTCATTCTTATTGTGAGTTCCCAAAGCACAAAGAAAATTACTGCGGCAAATTTCAAAGGACATCAAGATAAACCAGCCAATCTAAAAGGCATTTTTCTTTACAAAGAATAAAACAATGCATTATAGCTTTTATTACTAGATAATTTATGGAAAAGCAACAGACTGTCTCTAAGATGGGAAGGAATGGGTCTCATGCGGTGTATACATCTGCCAGCTGTTCCTGCTTTACCCAGGAAATACTGTACATCCAGTGCACCTGTGCAGAAAGCAGTGTATGCAGTTCATTATATTTCATAAGAGTGCAGCTCTTATAAAAATCACCTGAAAGAAATCACATAATCCCCATTCTAACATAAACATATACAAAATGCAAGCATTCATTCCAGATAAAACCTTATAAAGGTCAGGTTAGTAAAGCCCTAGACCATGCTGCCAACCTGCCTATTTATGTAACTGATTTATTTTTAAAATGTGATCTTTCAATTGTCCTAAACACACTTTAAGAAATGAGGCGTGTACGAATGAGGAAGTGTAACCCTTGCATTCATAGTTAATAGGATATTTACGTGAAATAATTGGTAGCTTTGATAACTACTTAGGTTTTGATTCTGCAACATATATTCAGTAGTACTTATTCAGACAGGTGGCCTCATTGAAAAGAGTTCTAACATAAGTGCTGTTGAACATGACTGCATAAAGATTTTAAGAATCTAAGAATATGCCTAAATATATTCTTAAACCCATCCCTCTTCAGTAAAGTACTTAATTGTGATGGTGTTCCATTTCCTTCAGTGCTTCATTGCCCTTCCCCATTTTCTATATTTATTCATTCTTCCCTAATTATTTGGGGGGAGTGGAATTATTAACTCTTCTCATCTTTCCCAAAAACAGTTTTAAAACATTTGTTTCTCTTTTGTTCCTTCTTCTCTTTGTCCAACCTGGGGGCCCTGAACTGCGCCCCTTCATTCTCATCCTTCACCCAGGATTCTCTCTTGTGTCTGTGAAACAGTTAAAAGAAAACACCATATATCTTCAAAGTACCCAGTGTCTGATGGCCATATGGTCTATTCTATTCTATACACATTCTTATATCAGTGTCATCATTTTAGTAATCTGAGAGCCTTCTTGTAGTGCATTAATTGAGGTGACTTACCTCTGTCACATATGGTCAATTCTTTTCATTCATCCTCCCCAAGGGGGGATATTGTTTTTGTGCAGTAGGGTTTTGTTTTGATGGTGTTGCTGTTCTTGTAAGTGTCTCTCCAAGTGGCTCTGGCCATTGCTGCTCCTCCAGGAGTCCATCAGTTGATGATAAGGGGCTGACTGTATGGTGTCTCGTTTCACCTGCTGCCACCCAAACCCAAGTGTCTCTCAGAGCAACTCTGGGTGGAAAAATACTGAATTAGAGGAGCTCATCACCTCTGGAAATAAAGCCATTTTAATTCAGCTGCCTAAATATGGAGGAAGATGCTTAAATTTAGCAACTGAAGATTAAAAATATTGGCCAAAGGTTCGGCTGATAGGGCTGACCACAGAGCAGGTTTTGTTTTGAATCTTGAGTGAAGTAATCTGCAGGATGCATAGAGGGAATGTAAGATTAACAGAGTGGGCTGATATAACGAAACTCATAATCTGGCCCAGAGAACTGAATCCAAGCACTAGATCTGGGATTCTGCAAATTAGTTCTGTCTACTGTAGTATCTTCAGACAAAGCACTGTAACTATTAGAATTCTTTTTAATCAAACCATTCTGTAGTGGTGATTGAAAATGCTGCTAATCGGTGTGAATTCCAAGAACAAGAGCAACACCAGCCTTCATTTTTGTTCAATTAATCACACATTTCTGTGAGTAGGAGAGAAGAGTGTGAGCCCTGCATTTAAATATTTGCAGTTTGGGGGTGATTAAATAGGGGGAACATACATCCCGTTTTGGCTGGGACAGTCCCTTTTTTAAGCCCTGTCTTGGCCATCCCAACTTTTTTGGCAGAAGTGGGCATTTGTCCTGTTTAATCAATTGGCAAGAGCAAACAAAACAAATGCCCATTTTTGTCAAAAAAGTGGGGTGCGGAGGAACGTGCAGGGGGGCGAGCAGGATGTGAGGGGATGCAGGATTCGGGCAGGGGGCAGGTAGGGCTCGGCGAGTAGCAACACTAAAGCCAACGCCAACGTCAGCCCCAGACTTGCGTAGGGGGTCAGGCAGGGCTCGAGTGAGCAACAATGCCAGCCCCACACAGGGAGGGGGGCAGAACTTGGCAAGTGGCTTGGACTAGCCCCGCGTGGGGGGTGAGGAGAGGAATGCTCAGGCCAGCCCTCCACGGGGATCCCGTTTTCCCTTTGGGAAATATGGTCACCCTATGATTAAACCTTAATTAGCTAACTGTTCTAAAACTCTGCAGCGCCAGACCTGAGTTGGTGAATAATGACTGTGCCAACCAAGAGAGGGTTTCATATATCAATCAACAGTCTGCAAAGGCAAGAAAGGTACTGAAATGTCAGGAGCTGAATTACAGTGTCTTTACTTAGGTTACTTAGGGCCAGATTCTGCCTTCAGTCACACCAGCTATCCAGGTGTAGGGCTGAATCATCTGCCTCCAAAGCTGTACACCACTTTGGTAAGTAGGGGCAATCATGAAGTTCAAGAGGACTTTCAAAGTATTTCCCCCTTCAAATGTTTTTCTTTTGACATTTAGGCAGTTGGGTGACAGTAAAGTGGTCAATAAAGTAGGACTATCTGGAGAGTGGAAAGAAGATAGTGCCCAGTCCCCTATGGCATGAACTTGTGATCCTAAAGTTATTTACAATACAAGTGTATGTTGCATTGTAAAATCCTACTCAACACAAGGATAACAAACTGGCTCTGGAATTAGACCTTTTTTTCTTATTGATTGGGTGCAGACCTTGAGGTTAAGATAATTAAAGTTCAGCAACACAGAAGACTGACAAATAAATACTCAGTACTGTATTGCCTACTTTTCTGAATTTGAATTATTCCACTGAGTAGGTTTTCTTCCCAGGAGAGAGAAATAGATTGGGTCAGACAGTGGGCTCTGTTCTTTTATTGTGTTCATCTATTAATCCATATTCCACATTTTTCTAACCAAATTTATCCTAATAGTTAATTTAGCCTGGGAAGGCATTACTTGAGTTCATGTGATTACCCTAATCTCCTTCCAAAAATCCTTGACCACTCTGCTTTGAGTGCAGCATCAAAGAGAAAAATCCTGACGGTTGTCTTTTTTCTTTTATTAAGTTGCTCTTGAAATATCCCAGGATTACATATTGTAAAAAAGGGGCACTGGAATTGACAGATTGTTTGTTTATTTACCTTAAATCTGGCAACTAACTCTCACTATGCACTACAGACCTCACCTCCACCTGCAAGAATTTAAGTTTACAAAGAAGGCGAATCCTCCAAACATGAGGTCATTTGCATTTGGTCACTTTTTATGTATCTTGTCATACTGCACTAAACTTCCTAATAGATTTCCAAGGCCCCAAAACAATGGCTCCATGTCTGATATCTTTCTCCTCTCTCTGGCTGTCTCCCACATCACACATCTGAAAAAACAGCAGGACCTTCTTAGCTCGTTGTTCCAAGGAAACGCCCCAGCTACTGCTCAGGATTCCACAATAGTATCTTCCTTTTTGCAGTCGCAGACATCTAATGTCACTGAAGACACTGCTATGTGTCCAGTCCTAGGTCTTGATCTGGCTGCCTCAGCAGCACCAACTGGCTAGAAAATTGCCTAAAATGAACATTCAAGGATTCCCCTGCCCCCCGGCAGGGAGTATGTCATGACAAGGGTGGTCTTCCCAGGGGGAGTGCACAGTCCTCTTCCTGACCTTTGACTGGCACTGCAGTTGTTATGAGACCATTGCAGCCGCCACAGTTTAAAGTAGCCTATAGACTAGTCTGTATTACACCTAGGGTCATTTCATTATTCTCAGTGCAGCTAAGGATTGAATTCTACATGCCTGCCGATAAATGTTTCCTTTCCACTTTGTGACTGTATATGTCAGGGCATGCACTGAATGCCCTGAGGCAGGGAACTGGTTCTTCCCTGATTAATTAAACAGTGAACTGAGAAATTATGGGGCCCTGTGGTAGACAATGGGTCTCCTGACCTGACATGCTCAGATCCAAGGAGAAGAATATGGGTTTGTCAACTGAACATGATGCTAGTCTTTCCACTAGCATAACAGCCACGGAGAAGGCACGATCATAATTCCTGATGTGGTGAAGTAATTCCAAGCCCTTTGTAGAGGCTGAGGGCAGGAGCCTTCCCACTATTCACCTCTTGTGATCAGTGAGTTTCCAACTACAAGAATTAAAAAAAAGAAAAACGAAAAACCAGCACTTACGCCGGACCAAAGCCAGCCCATCTCTCTTGCACAAAGGTATTGCTCCAGTGCTAGGAACACCTCTTTGGCACAAGCAGGGGGTGGAATAACAAACCAAAGACAGACTTCTTAGTGGCACAGGCAGGTAGCTTGTTTGCGTGAGCTCTCTTCCCTCAGCTTCACCCCCAATGCTATTTATACATGTTGATAATAAGTACTCTTTTCCCATTATCATTATCAAATATTAAGTTAATTGTTTTGCCACAGTGGAACAATCTAGCATGATTTCTAGAGTTACTTTTCATAACCAACCAAAAGGGTTTTTTTCCCCCAACTTAAACAAGTTTAATTCCACTTGTTTGTCTCACAATGGTAAGGACACTTACCATTTATCCCAGATGATCCAGGATTTCTCAGAAGGAAGGCATCATTCTCCATGATAATTTAACATATCTGCACCATTTCTGCAGTCTTACTATCATGCGGAATGGAAATAATTACATGTTGAGAGTCCCCAAATCTTAGTGTTTGTACAATTTCAAGTCTTCACAAGTTACATGAGTGAAATAAATCTCTTCATAAAATTCAAACTCTATAAGTTGATCTGTAAGCAAAAGCATCTTCTGCTACTAAGATTCTGAGCTCAAACATTGATCTATCTATCGACAAAGCATCTATCACTGTGTTGTCTATGCACTGAATTTTAATGCTATGTGTATGCTTCAGGCCCTAGATTCCATTTAGAACCTTATTACTTACCTTATTAGAACAATTTACTCAATCAAACATAGAAAAATTGTTACGTCCACATGAAAACAGAAAAATGAGAAATATTGGCTAGGGGTTAATTGTACTTTTGGATGTATGCAGCTTTATTATTACACTCTGATTTAATGGAAATCAAAATTAAATGTGAAGAAATAAATAGACACAGACACAACAGAGCCCTTTAAAAGCCAGTGAAATTTCTTTTCAGAACTAATAACTGAGATTCATAACAAGGTGAGAAATAAATATGTAAAAATTAAACAATAATGCATATTCTTTATGATTATTATTTTAATTATTCCATAATGCTTGGTGTTCCCCCAAACAGAAAGACAATATGATCCTATCTCCCAATGAAATTATTGGGGTTTCCTAAGGGCACAGGGATCTATATATGTGGAACTCATTGCAGAATCAGGCTACATTAGATATGACATAATAAAAGGATCAGGAGCAGGTATTGGAGGGAACAAGAGGGTAACATCAATAAGAGTACATGCTTACTCACTGAAAGCGGGTGCATAGCAGGATGTACTGTAAGTGGTGTTTTTTAATATGTGATTAAATAAATGTATTGCTTGGCTGAGTTCATGAAGGTGACTGAAGCAGGTCTTAGTTAATGAATTTTCAATATGGATACTGTCAAGAGGATAGGAGACCTCAGCACTTATCATGGAGAAATTCCACCTCTCACAAATGATCAACTAGATTAATCTCTTTTTCATGATAATGTATCATAGCCCATAACATTCAATTACCAAGGTATAATTATATCAGTATAAAATTATACTCTTTCTTTTGTTCACTGTCCTCTTTTCTACCCTCTCTCTATCTGTCTCCATCTTTTTCTGCTCCTCCACTATACTTCTCTCACTCTTTCTTTCTCTCTTCTTTCTTCCTATTTCTACACTTACTTAACCTAAGGTATTGATTTAAAGTTGGCTCACACTCTCATTGAAGTTAAAGGGTGTTTTGCCACTGGGAGCAGGATTGGTCTCAAGTTAACAAACAGCAATAACAAACAAACTTGTCTATTTGGTAGGCCTGTGGCAGATGTTCTAGTGGCATTTTTATTTAAGAAAAATTAAAACACCACAAATATCACAAAATTATTCTGCTACTCACTCAGTTATCTCTCTTTTGCCAAAATATAGTTGCAACCTGCACAACAGATGTACTCAAGAGCAAACTAAAAAAAATAAACAGTATCACATGTACATGATGGAAGATAACAAATTTCAGTAAGGAAACAGATTTACTTTCAAACTTCCAAGAGATTGATACACACAGCAGTGTGTAAAAGAGAGATTTTGTGAGGGGAAAAGTATCTTGATTTCAACTACCTCGAGAAAAATACCATTTTCTGGGTGTTTTATATGCTGCATACCATGGTAATACAAATCTTCTATGTGGGTATACAGTACTTTTGTGGTTTTTTTAAAAAAAAAGGCATTTGCAAATCTCACATCTATAGTCAAGAAAATCTATATTGGCACTAGAATGTTTCTGTATAATTTGTAGACAAGAAGTAGCTTGTCTTTACACTGTAAAGCTGCACACATGTAGATACTGACATACCTGAGGACTCATGCCATACACCAACCATTATATACATAGAATCATAGAATATTAGAGTTGGAAGGGACTTCAGGAGGTCATCTAGTCCAACCCCCTGCTCAAAGCAGGACTAACCTCAGCTAAATCATCCCAGCCAGGGCTTTGTCAAGCCGCAGCTTAAAAACCTCTAAAGATGGAGATTCCACCACCTCCCTAGGTAACCTATTCCAGTGCTTCACCACCCTCCTAGTGAAAAACATTTTCCTAATATCCAACTTAGACCTCCCTCACTGCAACTTGAGACCATCACTCCTTGTTCTGTCATCTGCCACCACTGAGAAGAGCCTAGCTCCATCCTCCCTGGAACCCCCTTTCAGGTAGTTAAAGGCTGCTATCAAATTCCCCCTCATTCTTCTCTTTTGCAGACTACTGTGTGTGCGCCCTGGATATTTAATGTATAATGTATCCATCTTATCTGGAATAGGTCACTGATCTGAAAAACTACAGATTTTATTTTGATGTGACTACAAAAATCATTCCAACAAAAGGACATGAACTTCATGCTGTTTATTCACATCACCTTTGTGTTCCTCCTCATCTGCAAGTACGATCTCCTGGGACCATAATTTATAGACAGGAAAGTTTGGATTGTCATACAAAGAGCAGAGAATTCTTCAACTGTTTATAACTTATTCTAGCCCTGCTGCTAGTTTTGGCGGCTCAACCATTAGACACAGTCAGATAATAAAATCTCACAGTAGGGTGATTGTACAGAAAGGCTTGTTTTAAAACTCTGCTCTGCTAAAGACTTGTTTAAATGCTTTGTTTCTGCCATCTAGGCCAGGATGTTGTTTCGCTAACTGAGCCAAATTCTGCATGCAAACACATTTTTGAGGTGACTTCTGTGTATGCAACTGCCACTGAAGCCAATATGAAGCACTGTGAAGGCAGGCCTCCAGGCAATCCTTGTGCCAGAGAATGTAGCTTTATCACCATGTTGGAGGATGTATATACCTGGCAGAGTTACCTCCCTCCCCAGAGCAGTCAGAAGGCCAGGAGGGATTTTTGTGTTTCAGGGAGTCACAGTCAGCCTCCCAGGCTGCTTTTTTGGGGCAGCATAACAGTGTATTTTCCTTACTCTGGGTTGTGGTAAAACAATGCTTGAGCCCATAATGAGATGCAATAATCACACGTGGAGCTCAGTAATGCTTGGATTGCTGTGGCCAACTCTGAATCCCATAGGACTTCCTGAGATGCAGTTACGTTCTTGGAAGCTTTGCAATCTTTCAGAAAGGACCCTGTGGGGATTTGGCGTTTCCAGAAAAGGAGGTAGGTAGATACAGAGAGGTAGTAGCACATAGACAGTGGTCTGCTCTGAAGGTTTGGATAGAAGACCAAAAAAGAAGACCAAAAATTGAGTGTGGAATTAAAGTTAGCATCAAGTTATTAAGTGAATAGATTTGGAAATTTTTAAGGCCAGAAGGGACCATTAAATCATCTAATCTGACCTCATGTAGAATACAGGCCCCTCCTGCGTACTACAGATCAACGACCATGTACTGCGATATCCTTGTTTAACCTAATAAAGGCAGCACATTAATAGGAAAGCATACACAAAATAAATTCTACCATCCTACATCTTTTGCCTCAATTTAGGGATGTGCACAAGTCCTGACATTCTGGTTTACTTTCAGGCATCTGATATTTGAATTCTTTCACAGTTATATTAGAAGATTATTTCTGAAAATGCCTGAGCCCACAATAGACCTGCCTTAAGGCACTTCTCAGAGTTACCATGTGAAGCTCTGACTGGAGGATTTCATGCTGCTGAAGTGAAAAAACTTATGGGACCTCATTCACCTCTGCATTTTACCAGTTTTATACTGTGTAACTCCAGTGAGTAGTGCAGTGTTGAATCAAGCCCTGGACTATTATGTTTGCTTGGTGTGGTTGCACACTGTAACTGACATCTTAAAGCCAATAGGAATTTTCACACTGATATCTATGGGAGCAAGATTTGGCTTTAAGTGAAGAAGAAGAAGAAACCAACAAAAAGAAAAATTAAGCAACACCAAAAGTATGTAAAATTTCTGGGGAATTTTTGGCTTTGAGACTTCTAGCCAATGAACTTTTCTAACAAAATCTCCGATCTCTGAATAAGCCACATACTGTGATTGTGAGCATATACAGCAATACATAACACATAGCCCATGAGTAAGTAGTCTGTGTGCATGTATTTTCTCATTCCACAAGGCAACAATTAATAATTCCAAGCATCATCATCATCATCAATCATCATCATCATCATCACCCCACCCAATTAACTGCAGTCTCACTAAAGTTGCCTAAGATTGCTTTGCACTAAAGATGCTGTCTATATCCACCATGCACACCCTACCTACTTTGCATATGTCTTACGTTTCCTTTGCAGAATAACTGAATATGGATACTATGGATACTGATTAAGATGTCATTAACACCAGCTTCACACAGGGGCCATTGACTTCAGTGAAATTACTCCTGACTTACAGTGATGTGAGAGTGATCAAAATCAAACCCACTGTGACATTCTCCTATGCAGACAAAGATCACTAGAAGAATGTCCACATAAACAAAGAGCAAGAGCCCAGATCAGCATTTTTCTTCTCCTCCCAAGCTCTCCTATGCAGTCCAAATAAATCCCATTAAATAGATGAGCTAGATTCTGGGGTGATATTAGAGTGAATTGAATAGTCCATCAGTATAACTGATCTGGCACCAATCTGTCAGACAGAGGGCATGCAAAATCAGAGCAATTTATATATCAAGGGAGTGGGGTGTTGTAGCAGGAAATCAACTATTAAAAAGGAGGTACAATAAGGACAGGGAGGGCTGCTTTATATTACTGTAATGGCATTTGTAAGCCAGGCCTGCTCGATGTAACAGTTTGTCCCCCTCTAGCAGACATAGCCACCACTAGAGGGGGACAAAGTGCCCCCAGGCAGGCATGACATTCCTGTTAAATGTTTAATTTGCTCTACACCCATTTGTCCCACATCAACTGTAATACGTATAATGCAGGGAAATAGAATACATCTGCACAGACACTGAATGGTAAATGAGTAAATCCTGCTCCTTTTCTTACACCCATTTGCCTGACAAGCTGCCACCTGACTTGTAACCTACACCACCATTTCTACCTGCAGAGAATTTTGGCCCCTAAACTTCCATAGGATTTGCACCTGCTTACGCTATTTTCTGGAACACTCTTAAGGAGAATAATAATAACCACAGTGATACCCAACTGTAGCATCAGTGAATGTTGCGTTGCCTGCACTGTACGTAAGTGCAGCTGAGTATATGGATAGGCCATTGTCTTTTCTCCCAGGTCAGTGCAAAGGTCTTGTTCTGATAGTCCAGCTGTGGTGGTTAATGGAACTCACTGGGTTTCAGAAGGGTCTGAGGGAAATTGCTATTTTACAAACAGACAAATAAATAAATAGGTAAATCGGGGTGGACAGTATCTTATCAAATACACTAGAAAAGATAGTCTAGATTAATGGTGTCACTCCAAAGTTTAGCATAGTGTTAGTACAGTGTTTCAATGAATTACTGAAGAATACAGTCATATTTTATGCCTATGGGATTATCCCAGACAAACTGCATACATATCTAGACTAGAAAGTGGATTAGCCTTTTTGCTTGGAGACAGAGAAGTTTGCTGTTTTTCACTTTAGTAAAATTTATTAATCTCATCTGAGCTATCCACAATGCAGTAAATACTCAGAATTTGCCTTTAGTTCTACCAGAGGCACTGTTACAGAGGGGCAAACTTTGCCTAATGAAAGCTGTTTTTCTTATAAATGTAATATGGTAAATACTACACATATTCTTCTCTCTTACAGCTGGGGATGAGGCTATATAGGGAATCAGTTTGCAAGAATAGCAAACTGCTCTTACAGGATATGTCTACACTGCTATTAAAAACCTGTGACTGGCCTGTGCCTGCTGACTTGAGTTCCCAGGGCTTGGGCTGAAGGGGCTGTTTAATCGCAGTGTAAATGTTTGGGCTTGAGTTGGAGCCTGGGCTCTAGGACCCTGAAAGGTGGGAGGGTCCCAGACCTCAGGCTGGGAATATCTACACTGCAATTAAACAGCCCCTTAGCCTGAGCCCCTTAGCCCCAGCCGTGGGTGTCTAATTGTAGTGTAGACATACCCACATGTACATGCATAACTGATTCTGATCTCACTCACATGGGTGTAATTCCATTAGTTTCAATGGAATAATTCCTGATTCACATGAGCCTAACTGAGAACAGAATCAGGCACAATCAGTGTGTAAGACTCCCTCACCCTCCTAACCCTAAAAAGAGAAAAGGGGAACGTCTGCTTAATACTGACAAATTTATTTGGGTATAAGCTTTCGTGGGCAGAAGCCCACTTTGTTGGATGCATCTCTCGCTGGACTCTCTCTGTTTTGCTAAAAACAGACTAATACGACTACCCCTCTGGGACTGCTTAATACTGATATTCTAGGAACTACAAAATAAAGCAGGTAAGTGCCAGGTACAAGCTAAACATTAGGATTTGTAACCACTAGCTGCATGACATGCTCTATGCGAAGGTGAGGGTCAATGGAAAAGACTCCATTTGAGAAAGTCTTTGAACCATAGTTAAGGAATATGGCCAGATTCAGATCTCAGTGTAAATCAAAACTGATTTTCCACTGACTTCTCACTGCCTTGCTCTTGTTCCGGCTGTCCTCTCTGCACTTTGTGCTGGTTACTGATGGGTTAAAAATACTCTTCCCAACTACAAGCACTTATGTGAGGCTAGAATTTAGGTCTTGAACATCAAACCTTCACTTGTTTAAATACCAACCCATGTAAACTATCTGATTATATACCCTCTAGTATTTGGAGCATAATCATAGGTCATAGGTATTTCAACTTGAGCTCATGAATAATTTAGCTTCATCCAATGAATAATTTAGCTTCATCCTATGAATAATTCAAACCTGCAATGAGGTCAGTCCTAATTATATAAAAAGTGAGATTTATTTAAAGTACATCCTTGAGGATCCTCAAATTAACTAAGTGCAGACATGCATATCAATGCCATCATTTTCCTTCAAGCAAATCAGAAACTAATACAATTATGCTGAGTGTTGAAACATATTTATTCCTATGTTATTTCCTAGAAAGGACTGAATGGCATGCCTAAAAATGACCATTAAAATTGGGATGCCAAAATGACAGAATATTTATATTCTATAATATAGATAATAGATTACCAGTAATGCCACACTCTCTTATATGACATGGCACAAGGATGGAAAAAAGTTCTTCAGATCATTTTTTACTTCCTTTGCAGTGGTTTGCAAAACAGCTCATTTAAATAATGTAATAACCAGGTCATTCTAGGTTTTGAATTACAGAACACTGCGTTCTATCTCAGTCCTAGCCTCAGTAGGACTTTTTTGCATTTCCTGCACCTAATTAATCTGCACATTTAGTTAACCCCATGTGTCACTCTGGAAAGGAGGGACACAGTACATTTAATATGTTTCAAGCAATTGTGCCTCAGCTCTAAGGTACGAAGACAAAAAATAAATAAAAACAAAATAAAAAATTGAAGGATTAAAACTGGGACAACTGTCTTCAGCACACAGGGGAGTCCCTTCATTGGAAATAATCATTGTTTAATACAGGAGTAGCCAAAGGATTGCTTACTGATAAATGCGGTCCATGAAGTGGCTTACAGTCAACCTCATTTTTAATTTGGATACATGGCATATCACAAGTTTGGACACTCTCCCAATCAAGATGAAGGAATTGTAGGTCTACTTAGCAGGGAAGGAGAGTTAATAACTTATGACATCAAGAAAGCTGAGGTGTTCAATGCCTATTTTGCATCAATCTTCACTAAAAAGGTTAATGGTGACCAGATACTTAACATAATTAATATCAACAAGGGGAAGGTACGCAAGCCAAAGTAGAGAAAGAACAGGTTAAAGAATATTTAAATAAGTTAGATGAATTAAAGTCGGCAGGGCATAATGAAATTCAGCTTAGGGCATATAAAGGACTAGATGAAGCAATCTTGGAATCATTAGCAATTATATTTGAGAACTCATGGAGGATAGATGAGGTCCCAGAGGATTGGAGATGTGGCAAACATAGTACCTAGCTTTCAAAAGGGAACAAAGTGGACCCGGGAATTACAGACCAGTCAGTCTAACTTTGATACCAGGAAAGATACTGGATCAAATTATTAAACAATCAATTTTCAAGCACCTGGAGAATAATAAGGTTATAAGGAATAGCCAGCATGGATTTACTGAGAACAAATCATGCCAACCCAACCTCATTTCCTTCTTTGACATGGTTATTGACCTAGTGGATAAGGGGGAAGCAGTAGACGTGATATATCTTGAGTTTTGTAAGTTTTTGGCACAGTCCCACATGACATTCTCATAAGCTAACTAGGGAAATCACACCTTGTTGAAAGACCATACTCAACGAGTAGTTATCAATGGTTTACTGTCAAACTGGAAGGGCATATCTAGTCAGGTCCAACAAGAGTCAGTCCTTGGTCTGGTATTATTCAATATTTTCATTAACGTCTTGGAGTGGAGAGTATACTTGTTAAATTTGTGGTTGACACCAGGCTGGGAGGGGTTGCAAGTACTTTGGAGGACAAGATTAGAATTCAAAAGGATCTTGACAAATTGGAGACTTGGTCTGAAATCAACAAGATGGAATTCAATAAAGATAAGTACTACACTTAGGAAGGATAAATCAAATGAGCAAATACAAATGGAGAATAACTGGCTAGGTGATAGTGCTGCTGAAAATGATCTGGGGTTATAGTGTATCACAAATTAAATGTGAGTCAACTATGTGATGCAGTTGCAAAAAAGTCTATCATTTTGAAGTGTATTAACTGGAAAGACTATGTAACAAATGGGAGGTCATTGTCCCACTCTACTCAGCACTGATGTAGCCTCAGATGGAGTACTGTGACCAATTCTGGGAATCCCTCTCTAGGAAACGTGGACAAATTGGAGTGAGTCCAGAGAAAAGCAACTAAAATTATCAAAGGTTTAGGAAACCTGACCTATGAGGAACGGTTAAAAAAACTGAGCATGTTTAGTCTTGAGAAAAGAAAACTGGGAGAGGGGGGCCTGATAACAGTCTTCAAATATGTTAAAGACAGTTATAAAGAGGATGGTGAGGGGAGGACAAGAACTAATGAGCTTAATCTGCAGCAAGGTAGATTTAATTTAGATATTAGGAAAAGCTTTCTAACTATAGGTAGTTAAGTTCTGGAATAGGCTTCCAGGAGGTTGTGGAATCCCCATCAGTGGAGGTTTGAAAAAAACCAAACAGGTTGGACAAACACCTGTCAGGGATGGTCTAAGTTTGGTTCTGCCTCATCACAGGAGCCTGGACTTGAGGATCTCTTTAGGTCTTTTCCCTCCCTACATTTCTATGATTCTGTGAAAAGTCAGTTGAAATGATTACTTCATTCTTCAGGAATGGTACATATACTATTTACATAAAGTTAAATGGTACACAGTACCAGCAGAGCAGCAAAAATGTTACTCTTACCTTCCACCCTCTGCAAAGTTAAACTGCTTCATGAGAGTCAAAGAAATAATTCTATAGGATCCATTTTAAAAAAAAAAAGCTTTATCCTAAAAGAGTTTACAAAGTTAAATAAGAGTTGCAGGGGGAGAGAGATATTAACAGAGAGAAGCAGTGATGGTACTACCAATTTTTCAGAAGAAGTATGGGAAATTCCTAAGAGGGTGCCAAAGGGATGAGATAATAATAGTCCCAACAACCGCATGCTAGAACCTGGAGCATCCTTCTCTGTCTCTTATGAGCTCTTCAAAATAGGGACCATCCTCCTTCAGTGTGTGGAAAGTGCTGAGCACATACTGGCTGGTACCATAAGTAAATAATAAATAGTAACAAGGGGAAACAGGGGTTTCCATTTTAAGGTCCTTGATTCAAATCCAGCCCAGCTCAACCGTGACAAATAGTCATTCTTATCTGATGGGTGGATCACTTAATGATTACCTGTTCTATTCATTCCCTCCGAAGCACCTGGCATTGCTCACTGTTGGAGGACAGGATACTGGGCTAGATGGACCATTGCTCTGACCCAATATGGCCGTCCTTATGTTTGGTTCTCTACGTGGACTGAAAGCATCAGTCCAATTTCTTATGGATAAGTACTTACATCATAAACAGGGGCGTACACAGAAATGCCCATTCTGTGCACCCCAACCCCAGCAGAAGCTCACTCTTCCCTCACCCTGCCCTGTCAGGAGCTATTCTTCCCTCCCTCCCTTCTCCACCCTGGCTCCAGCAAGCGCATGCTCTTCCTTCTCCCGCCCCAACCCCAGCAGAAGCTTGTTCTCCCGCCTGTGGCCCTGGGGACAGGAGGGGTTTGTTCTCTCCTTCACCCCTCCCCCCCCCACACTGTAGGCCACTGCAAAGTTTTGCCTGGGACAAAAGGAGTTCTGTGTCCCCAAAGATTATTGGGGGGGCATGCCTCTGTTTGCCCCCCATGTGCATGTCCCTGAAAAAGTTGTCACCCTTGTTGGTAGCCAAACCTAAAAGGGGGCCCACATTTGAATGGGCCTTGAAAGAATGAATGAAGTATTTTTACAGAGTTAAACATTGATGCGGGATGTGAGGGCATGCATGTATTATTGCTGCCCCTCCCATTTCTGTTCAGCGGGTAATCAGAGGACTTCAAGCGTCAGCCCCATCATAAATGCTAAATTTCACTTAAAAGAAAAGAAAATTGATGTTTTAATCTGTAGTCACAAAAGAGCAACAACAAGATTATGAACAATACAAGCAGGTTTGTGTAGCCCTGGCAATCAGACTTATAAGATAAGAAGTATATGATGCACGGTGAAATAATTGTATTTTAAACCTAATGATCTTCTAGCAGAAGATGATATATCATGTATAAAGGGATAAATGTTCTTAAACGCACAGACTAGTTTGAATGTATTGTTTAATTTAGATTATGACAAGCACAGCTGTCTATTTTCAGTTTCCTTTCCAAACCAGGTGTTTCTGATCTGTCTGCTGAATGATCCCATGAGAAAGGATGGTATAATGAAATGAAGATTAGATTCATTCTTCATGAAAATGCAAGGCTTTTCTCTTCATTAAAAGAAAGTGTCCTTAGCTAACAAGATGGCAGCACAGACTGCACAATATAAGGTAGAATAGCATAACATCTCTGAATAGCCACAGAAAATTGTTTCTTATAGCCTTGGAACTTTTATACTGATTTCTTCTATATCTATGCTAGCAATTAAACTTTGAAATTGTACATTATATTGAACAAGGCTGAAAACATCCATATTTCCAGTTCAGTGAAACTCTCATACCAGCCTTGTGAAGCCTATAACCTTCACGGTTCTGAAGGTCAGCAAAATGAGTCTTCAATAAAATAAAGTCTTGTGAACTTTGCAGTGGCTGAGCTGAAACTGAATTGAGGCTGAAAAGCATACCTGGCAAAGTTCTCCACATCTGCAGCTGCATACTGATACTTCTGGCCGTACAAGAAAAAAGATGATCAATAATTACTGCTTCCAAAATAAGACAGCTATGAATTATTTTAAACAGAATAGAGTGCACTCAACCTACACAGTTATTTTTGCTGCATTTCTTTGGCAGTATCGGGACAGTATGCCACTGAACAGAATTATTTTCTCTTCTTCAAATAAAAAAACAGTGATGAGAAGAAATGACCAAGGAAGACAGATTAGAATAACTGCCCAAATTTCTAAACAAGCCAGATGTTTGGAAAAGACATATATTTTTGCTTTTAAGAATACAATATTCTCTTTTTTTCTTTCTTTATCTGTATACACATACATATAGATACACAGCCAGATATAGCTATACATACACATATAGTTATATACACATATAGCTATAGATACACAGCCAGATATAGCTATACAGCATATAGATAAACAAGCCAGATGTTTGGAAAAGACATATATTTTTGCTTTTAAGAATACAATATTCTCTTTTTTTCTCTCTTTATCTGTATACACATACATATAGATACAGATATAGGTATATATATTTTATATAGGTGTATATTTTTAATTACTGGGCGAAATTCAGAGGTGATGTAAATGGCAGCAAACAGTATAAGTTAAAAATCAATAAATCAGCAAAAATGAGCATATTTTTAATTATACCAGTATAAGTAAGCTGGTGTAATTAAATGTGCTGAGATGGTGAAAGGACAGGACTGTGGCAGAAGAAAGTGACAAGTCTGGTGGGGTGTAAGATGGAGGCCTGATATATTTTACTCCATTTGACACCCTCTTGCTCCTTGCTTATCACGCTACAGCCTTAACCTGTAAATTAAACCAACATACTCTCATTTATACAGTCTAACTCTGATTCATCAACATGCTACTAATCCCACCAATTTATTTCACCTCTGAATTTAGGCCATTAACTTAATTGAAAAATGTTAAATAGATTTTAATAATCATAAGAAGACAGCATTCCCACCCCACTCTTAGCACAATAGACCCACTCTGAGCTGGTCCAAACTAATCAGCTGCCTGGAGTTTGATTATTGTTAATTTTAACTGCAACAAAACAAACCATAAATCTCATTGTAAGCCTGCTCCTGGGCAGGCTGCTTTTGAGGGTTTTTTCTCCACAGGATCACTTTTTTCCTCCCTTTGGTTCCCTCTGCCTTAATCCCATTTATACTTCTGGGTTGGAGCTCAGAGGATATCCCAGGTCTGTCTGCTATGGTGAGTCAGCAGAGATAAACCTTCATCTCTGGCACCTGACATTCACCTGAGTCAGCATAAGAGCTCTGTATCACTATGCACAGCCCTACATCCTAACATTATATTACAGTAACACATATAATTTAACAGTAACACTGTGGTAATGGTTTAAAAACAAAATAATCCAAACTACTAAAAAAAGAGAAAAAATCAAGTAATGAAAACATCTCTACAATTGTTATTTAGTCATACAAGTCATTAATTAATTTATTACATCCTTTCCCATTACTGACTTACATACTGTATCAATTATATGGATTATTGACTATAAATATATCTTCACATGCAATTGAATATAGGTACTAAAGCTAGGAATGTCTCTTTTATTGGCTTGGCTTCTTTTAGGATTTACACAATCCTTATTTTCCAGGGACTTATCTTACAACTTTGCAGCCGGTAGACGTTCCAGTCATGGAAGACTTGGAGACTTAGGCCCTCATTAAGCAGATGGTAATATTCTAGTGAACAAGAAGCAACATACTTGTGCGAAGCATGCATAAGCAATGGGTTATCTTAGAGTTTTAAAACAGACCTCATACATGAAACCTATGAAACATTTCTGTAGATACTCCTAGTCAAACTAAGTATGCATCAGTTCTTCAGATTAAGGAAAGAAAAGGAATAATCACCTCAAAGAAAATAAGTTACTGTAAAGGTCATGGTTGAGCATATGTCACAGTAAGTCAGAGTGATGTGCGGTCTGACCATAGCTATTAGTTTGCAGTCACAAATACTGAACTCCTGCTGCAAATGAAAAAAAGGTTTGGAAGAAAAGTCTGATCACTGTCTGAAGTTGATTTTCCATTGCATTTTAATCCCTGGGAAGCATGATCGTATAACTAAAACACAGATCTGGGATTCAGGAGGTCAGGGTGCTCTGCCACAAATTTCCTGTGAGACCATGAACAATGGTCATTACAATTATGAACAGTGCAGGTGGAGAAAAATTATTTATTAAGGAAAGGTGGGTATATTTTTAAGGCACCATACAGTATTGTATGTGAACAAATACTGCCTGTGTATCCAGGCCTCTCCTGCCATCCACACGCTTAAATTGGATTACTACAGCACAGGGTTTTGTGCGGGACCATCATGGTAAAATTAAATTATCCTGTTCTGTGTTAAACTAATTGCAAAACATTAACCCACAATGTGAATACTCAATTAATATCTTCTGCCAAACCATTTGCTCAACCCAGATCAAGAGAGCACTTAACAGAAAGAATGCCTGTTTGAAGAACATTACTGGATATAATTTAAGGTATTTATTCTGTGTATTTGATTCTCATATAACATTATTAGATAGACATTTTCAAATAAAGACTTTACAATTATGATAACAGATTTTTTTTCTCTCAAAGTGATTCTATGGAGGTAGCAAACAAATCCTAGTCGCACAACATGAAACATGAGGTTAGAAAGTATGAAAGCTTCAGAAAATTTTAATTGTCAAATTCCATCTTCAGAACTTTGCCCTACTTTGTCAATGGTTTTCCATAAGCTGCAGTAGGTTTTTTTGGAATGCAACCTGGACCTGGACAGATGCATGCTCATGGACGAAGATGCCTATTGAAAACAGGACAGAAATTGTGAGGAGTTGGCCAATGTTTTTCTATTTCAATGGAACTTAAAAAGATTTTATGAGTAAGGTGTTTCTTCTACTTTTTGGATTTAAAAATTAGAAAACTGGAGGAAATATTGTGAGAGTATCAGAACTTTGAATGATTTACAGACAATATTTCATTCTGCTTTGGGATACAGAAGAAATAAAAAGAAATATGGGAGCTAATATAAAAAGAGGAAAACAATGGCTTGTGAATGAGTGAGTGAGCAAGTGAGCGAATGTGTGAAAGAGAAAGAGCTATTATGGATACAGTTTGAGACGTGTTTAAGATAACTACAGAAGACACGCAGAGGGCAGTAGTAAAAAGATGAAAGACAGCTACAATATCAGAAGCCTAAAATATTGAGATGGTATTAAGGAAAGTTAAGAGCGAATAAAACAGAGAGGTTTGCTATCAAGGAAGAGAGAAAACCTTGAAATTAAAGCAAGGTTAACAAAGAACCATCTAGGACCAAAATTTTCGGCTTCAGCCTCTGAATTCACTTGCCCACTTTTTGACTGTCTAACTAAGTGTGCCATAAATTGGGTGTGCCTCATATTTGAATGCACACTCAAACTTTTGTACATACGAAGCTTGCAGGACATCGCTCTAACCAGCATAATTTAGGACAGCCCCTAGATCGTCTTAAAGCCATCTTCCCCCACCATACATCTTAAGTCTTGCACTGAGAGCAGCTCAGCTAGATGCAGGGATCTGGTTCTTTGCCTCCAAAAGACTACTTTCTGAGGAGTTCAGCTCAAAACTCCCATCCAGATCTATGTTTCCAAACTGTCAGAGTAAGAAGGACAGATTGAAAACAAAGTAAGGACCTCAGTGTCTGATTGACTCAAAAGGCCTCTCCTCCTCTCCCTTTACAGTCAATTACATATTTACTGAACGAACTTTAGGATAACCATTTTTAGTGTCTTCTTTAACCTAGGGCTAAATTGTTTTTTAGTTTTGATAGTTTAGTTGTAGTGTGGTTCTTTTCAGCCAGCTGGATTTGAAAATCCTATTTCTTTTTAAAGGATGTGTTATGCTATGTATTTCTTTTTTCAAGACAAGTTCATATTTTCAGGATTTCCCAGTGGATAAAATTAAATGAACTGTACAAGGAATTGCAGTTGCCATACTCTCCTGGCCTCCAAAGCCTATTATTTGCAGCATCCAAGGCATTCCACATAGTAATTCAACATCCAAATATATTTAATGAATTCTGCTGCATGGAATGAAAGATAAGCTTGAAATCAAAACAGTCCAAGCTGATATCATGGCTGGACATAACTACATCATGTGCTTGGAGAGATTAGAAAATCTCTATAGAGTAAAGATGAGAAAAAGCTGTTCATGGGACTGAAATCCAGTGACAATCCCTAGACAACATGAATACTGCAACAATTTATGACAGCTCATGTTCTTTGCATTTCCTTATATTTTCTCGTAAGTAAATTATCAAACTGCATTGCTTACATTAGCTTCCAAATGACCTAAAAATATATCAAATGTTTTTTAACAGCATTTGGAAATAACTGTTTCTCAAAGGATCATCATCTTTGCACTCCTTATTTTGGTATCACAGTTTGGACCTCACAGCCTTTGGCAGGCTGCTTGTAGTAGTAATACAACATACATTCTTTGAAAGTCATCAGTACAAAACTTATACAAACACACGGCATTTTAAAAATGTTTCTGATCTTTATTAAAAAATAGAATGAATACACTGAGGACACTGTGACAGGATTTCCTGGGGTGCAACCTGGAACCCTGGGACAGCTGTGCCCCCATAACTCTCCAGCTTCAGCTGTTTCACACAGTGCCTTGCTAGTGACAAGCAGCAAACCCCTCTGGGCACTATCATCACCTAGCACAACAGCATGTGGAGCCCTACACTCAGCTAGATTCCATGAATGTTGCCTCTCACACTGTGATGCTGTTAGCAAGCTACAAACCTCTGGCAGGTTGTGAACTCACACAGACATCCACAGGGAGGGACATACCCAACTGAGTTACAGTAATTCTTTCCCCAGCCACTCATGAACAAACAATACAGCAGCACCAGCCATTTTCCCCCAACTCCTCAGTTTTGCACCCCAGACCTGAACTGTCTTGCACTGCTCAGAAGCCTGGCCAGTGTAAGTTCATTATCCAGTTTGCCACTTCTTCAAAGGAAAGTGGACATGTACTAGCCTTTGTACCATGAGCAGGTTTCCCAATCACTTCAACCAAAACACACTGTTTTAGATAAAATATAAAACCAATTTATTAACTACAGAAAGATACATTTTAAGTGATTGTAAGTGGTAGACATAAAATATCAGAGTTGGTTACTTAAGTAACAAAAGTAAATTTTCAGTCTAAATTCTACAAACTAAACAGGATTTAAATCAAGCAGTGTCTCACTCTAAGATGTGGTACAAGCAGATTACAGATTCTTAATACACAGGCTGGAACTCTCCTCCAACCCAGGACCCTGTTCAAAGTCTTTTTCTCCAGATGTGTTTCCAGGTGTTGAGTTGTGGGGGAGTGAAGCTAAGTGATGATGTCACTTTCCCTCTTTTCTAGCTTCTTCTAGCTTGCTGGAAAGTTCTATGCTATGACATGGGGAGGCCCCATTGGTCAAGTAGTGTCCATTGTCTACATGCTTTGTCTGTGAAGGGTCCATTATATACAGTTCCTGAGGTAGTGGATTCTTTCCTTGATGAGTGTTGGTGAGCCATTAACACTGTCTGACTACTCCATTGTTGTACCTGAAAGTCTGGTTGTGTGTGTTCCCAGCCTCACAACATGTTTCAATAACACACACATAGCAACTTCATAACTTCACATACAATTATAGCACATACAATTCAACAGGATATTAATGTTCAATAGATCAAGACTTTTGAAATAATACCTTACAAGACATACTTTGTACAAAACATATCACAATTATATGACACTGGTGAATATGGTGGCTCCAGGGTGCTGCTTTGAGGAACAGAGTGTCACAGACAGAAGAATCTGCAGTCAACGATACTGACTTTGAACTAAGCAAGCGCAGAAACTAGCCATTAGCTCTCTAGGCCCCCAAATCCAAAAGTTGTGACAATAGATATGCCTACAAACATCCACATTTGGAGATATAAATAGGCATTTGCCTTTGCAAATGGTGCTTATGGGCTTATTGATATGAACACTTACTATCAGGCAAGCTGAGGTGTAAATCTACCCCATGCTAGCCTGCTATGCACTAACTGTCCGTGTGAAGATGCCACACACTAACTGTTCCCTAGTCAGTTTTGATCTACCCACTTTGGAAACGGTAATAGATCAAAACACACTAGGGAGCATTTAATGTGTGGTAGTAGGGTCCACACAGATAGTACATTGACACCCAGCTTGCCATACAGTAAGTATTCATATAGACAAGCCCTAGTGCAAGAGCTTGTTTGCAACTGAGTGGGTGCATGCACTTTTTTTGCTGGTGCACCCATTATTATGCTCATTTATGATGAGGGCTGATCAGGAATTTTCCACAGAAATGTGTTTTTTATTTTTATGGAAAATGCAGTTTCTGCAAATTTTTAAAATTTCTGTCAGAAAAATTGAAACAAAATGTTTCATTTCAGATCTGGTTGATCTGAATTGAAACATTTTGGTTAATCAATCTGAATTGAAACATTTTGTTGTGGTCAGTTCAACATTACTTTGTGCCTACTTGAGCTGCTGCAGTGCCTCATGGGAGATGTAGTTTGGGTGTCCCAGATCCCTATTCTCCATTAAGGGCTGGAATTCCCAGCCAAACTATATTTCGTATGCTGCTATATGTTCTCCTCTCTGATTGAACCACCATGTTGCATCATGGGAGTTGCATTATTATGACACAACATGAGAGAAATAATCCAGCCAGGTATCCTGGCCCATAAGAGAGAATGGGCATATGAGGCATCTGAACTACAACTCCCATGAGGCACCACAGCACCTAAAGTGGACACAGTTTAATGTCAGATTGAGCTGAAACTAAATGCTTTGGCATTTCTAAATCAAATTTTTCAGAACTTTCTGTTCCATGAAAAATGTTGATATTGTGATTTTTTGTTCCAAGTTGGGATGGAAACAAACTTTGAAACATTGGAATTTTCTGTGGGACAGAACTTCTGATTTTTGACAAGCTCTCCTTATGGCCTTATTTTATTCGATAGTTTTTGTAAAGTCCTCTTTAGCCTTCCTTGGCAAATCTGCCATTCTGTCCCTGAATTTGCATCCCTGAATACCATCCTGCTTCTCTCCCACATACACTCTTCCCCCTAGCATTATCAAGGAAGCAGCTGTGCCTGGCAATTTTGTGGCAGAGTGGCAATTTTAAAAATAAACTACATAATTCACAACAAAAACAGAAGAAAACAAGAGCTAGAAAAGGGGGAGGACAGCAGCAGCAACATTGCCATGTGGAATAGTGAGAGTTCCTTCCTGAACTATTTCTGATCTTAAGGTGAAGCGAGAAATCCCCCAAACAACTGTTCACCATTTCCAGGCAGGAAGTCACTCCATTCATCTTAGCTATGCTATATTTCTGTAATCAGTAGCTTCTTCCTCCAGTAAAAGCCTCTATTGAACTGTCTGCTCTCCTAAATGAGTTCCTCTGGGTGATATCCACTAGCTCCCTGGATGACTTTAAGGAGAAGTAGATGCTGTCTAGGGTTTTCTGCTAGGTGTCCCCCTTCAGGACCCTGATTTTAAACCTATGACACATACTCCTTGCCTGTTTTTTTTCATTTGTCGTTCCCTGGAATTAATTGATCCCCTAGTTGTTTTCTGGTTCTTCTCCTCTGCAGAGGAGGTAGACATTTTGTTGACTGGCAGACTGCAGCCACAGCCTTTTGGGGAGCAGATGGCAGAAATTGCATAAATGTGATCCACGTCTCCACGGAGAGGAAACCAGCTACTTTCTCAGTGTAGTGTTCCCTGCACACTTTGTGGTGAAAACACACAGCATAGCAAAATTGGCTGATGATACTTTCAGAAGCCTGATGAGAATACAGGAAATTGACTTAAGTTGTTTAGTGAATTTTGAGTAAGACCCAGCTATAGGAGTACCTGCTGATTTAAGGATCAGATTAGTATCCAATACCTGTAGGACTGATTTCCTTCACAAACATTTGAGTAACTAGCAATGTGCACAAATGAAAAGGGTAGAGGTCTGGGTCAAAGCATCACCCATTGACTAACATACTGTGAGAATGGCCCTTCTTGCATTTTAGCACTTCTGTTTCCTGTTCCGGCTGGTACCAGCATGTGCAGAAGTATTCAAAAATGTATTACATCACAGTATCCATGAGGGGGAGAGCGGAGTAGGACTGTGTGAGACTTGGTGACTTGTGCATACATCACGTTATTAACCAAATAATCTCAAAAGGCTGTCTGCTCAGAACTCAGATTCTGCTACCCTTTCCTCAAGCTAAGTAGCAATTTCCTCCACAAATGCCATTTCAATCAATTAACTGCAGAGTATTGTAATAGTCACTGAGAATAGGGGAGAGTGGCAAAATATAACCCAAAATGAACTCAAATGAACCCAAAACAGGACTCCTATTTTTCAGTGACTTTCACAAATGCGTGATTTTTTTTTTTTTTTTTGTATGGACTCCTTGGCTGGAGTGTATTACTTTGTAATACATTGTGATAAATATAACAGTTATTCTCTCAATACAGTGTGAATCAGGAGTATCTCTATTGCAGTCAGTGGTGCTGGTATAAAATCAGTGTTCATGAGAGTTGATCAGACCCCACTTGTTCAGATAGCATAGGGGGAAATGTCATCTTACATGATAAACTTTCCCATTTCATCTAAATGGGAAAATTTACCTTCTGGCTTGAGTCTGCTCTTCAGAAGGGCTTGAGAAGGTGCACTCTTTGCTTTAATTGTTTGTATTTGAAGAAAAACTAACAAATACCTCAGATCAAGTACAGAATGAGTTAATGATTTCACCTTTTCATATCTAATGTGGAACAAGCCACCTCCTTCAGATTCTCCAATTCTGTAAGGTGTTGAGTATCTCCTGGAAAGTGCTGAGTGCCCTCAACTATTCCATCATACTATCTGCTCATTTGTGTGGAATCCTCATGCTGGATTTAATGTGTTCAAGCAAAAGCACACTTTAGTGGAATGTTTTTTAAACCACTGTCTATATAGAAAACCATTCTATGAGAATAAGTGGGTTTTCTGGTTCACAGAGTGCAATTTAACTTCACTCTGATTTGCAGGCTCTGCAAAACACACTGTACAGAAATGTAATAGGAATCTGGGAGACTTCAGCATGAGCAATGAGCAGCACTACACTCAAAACTTCAAGAGTTGGCATCGGATCTAGGTATTGTGAACATCTGCAGATAAATCATTCCAAACCGTGGCTATTTAGTGGCTGAGCTTTGTCCCTCATTTTGCTGTCTCTAGTCATTACTTTTCCTCATTGCTGGAGCTTCCCATAATAAAATCGAGCATACGTGTCCCTTCCCTTGATAATGCTAAGAAATTACCTGACCGCTTCATTCAGATCACAGCTGACATATAATCACTTCACTCAGATTTCTCAGAAACTTCAGCCTTCTCATCCAATCCAGCATTAAGTAACAAATCTGTGACCTCTAGAGCTGCTTGAATAATTTGGTGCAAATTACATATTGATTATCTGATATAATATTAATTATTATTATCAGTTGGATTCACCTGAATTATTATTTATAATGTGATCACAAACTGATGCCAATTTCTGTAAATGCATTTCTTATTCATATGCATTTTCCAAATAGGCTGGCAGGACAATTCCCAGTGCATAGGTTATTCATCAACAGGTAACTTTGATAGTCAGTAGCCACTTAAGTCACTTTCTAATATTTCTGTTCCCTGACGGGATGACTGAAAGTTTTTAGGCAGGAGAATAACAAAATCATGAATCACAAATACTGACTTACAAATAACAAACGTACTTTTTTGTGCATGGAAGCTCTGTTTGCATATAAAATTGAGTATTGATTGGAAGAACAACCATTCCCCAAACACAAATGAAAGGAATAATCCTTGCAAACAACTGTCATCCAGCAGCGAATAAAAAGCAGCAGAACCATGGCATTGGAATTCACACAAATGTTCATGAATCTTGGTACTGCAATCTTCAGTCATCTTGAATCACTGCAAACATATAGGACAGACACACGTGTCATGGTAAGAATGGGACTCAGGAAATCTGTTCCAGAAGTAGCTTTAAGCCTCGCTTTAAGCATATGTTTAAGTCCATCTCTATTGAAAAAAGCTCTTAAGTAGGTACTCTGTGTTAGCATGAGCTTACATGATTTGCCAAATCTAGGATTAAACAAACATTTGAGGGTGCTTCCTGTTTATCAGGTAATGACAATGGACCAGAAGCTCAGCTGATGTAAATGAGCATAGTTCCACTGAAGCGAAAGAAACTGTGCTGATCTACACCACCTGAGGATCTGACTCTATCTCCAGCATCATTACACTCAGAGACTGTAAAAGCGACCTACAGGCTGGACACTAACTGAAGTGCTAACTGAAAATGCAAACCTCTCACAGCTCACCTGGTAATGGTCCATTTTGTAAGAGGACATAATCTATGGAATTTCTGCTCCATTTATGGTGCCACATTCTACCCAAAGAAATCAATGAGAGTTGTATGGGACTTATCTAAAGACAGAATTTAGCCTCTAGTACACAGAGAAATGTAAGAATATTCTCATGAGATTCCATTTTCCTCCAACAGGGTAGCATCTGACCCAAGATGCTTGAAAACATTTGAAAAACTGAAACATTAAATGAAAAATACTGGAAGCTTTTAAGCGCTACTTCAAAGCTGTGGAAGAGGGACCAACAAGAAAAAAAAAATCTAATTATACATTTTTTCACTTTTTCATCATTCTGTGTGGGTTTTTATTAGTCATTGTGCCAGGACAAAATGTATCTGCATATATCCATGTACAAACCTGCTTGATCTTGCCAAGGGGAGCATAAATATTCTGTCACTTAAAAACGAAAACAGACAGATAATAAAATTCTGATCAGTGAATGGACATTTATCTGACATGTTGCCTTCTTTTTAGCTTCAAGCAAAAATCACAAACCCCTTTGAACTTCATAGAGCCTTCCTGGAGTGGGCACCTCCTCGTCTGAACATGACTTTTCATAGTGCAGTTGGAAACAGAATATTCACCCAGACTTTTTCCGAGTACTTGCCTAGAACATGATCCTGGCGTCCTTTCACATGGAAAACTACCATTGACATAATTCCTTTGACCCTAATAGAAGTTTCCTCTGAAAACAATACAACAAAAAACACAAGGAGTGCAGGATTGGGACCCAGGCCCTCAGCCAAATCCCACCAAAGTCCATGGGAGTCTTTCCATTTATGCAATGGGCTTTAGGTGAGATCCTACTCCCTTCCACTGCCTTCTCAGGACTTTCTGTTACTTCGTAGCTTGTTTGGGCCTGAGGTAACAAGAAAAAAATTGTATGGTGCAAAACTCTGAGAAAAGTGGGCAGCCTGTGGTGTTCTAGATTTCACTCCGTTTTTACTTGGATTATAGCCCTCTAATCATAGGTTCATAGAAATACAGGGCTAGAAGGGACCTTGAGAGATCATCAAGCCCAGGCCTCTGCGCTTAGGCAGGACCAAGTAAACCTACACTATCTCTGACAAGTATTTGTTCAATCTTTTCTTTAAAATCTCCAGTGATCAGGACTCCACAACCTCTCCTGGAAGCCTAGTCCAGAACCTAACTACCTTTATAGTTCGAAAGCTTTTCCTAACATCTAACCTAAATTTCTCTTCTGCAAATTAAGCCCATTACTTCTTGACCTATCTTCTATGAACAAGGGAGAACAACTGATCACCATCTTCTTTATAACATCCATTAACATATTTGAAGACTGTTATCAGGTCCTTCCTCAGTCTTCTTTTTTCAAGACTAAACATGCTCAGATTTTTTATATTTCCTTATAGATTAGGTTTTCTAAACCTTTTATTGTTTTTGTTGCTTTCCTCTGGACTCTGTCTAATTTTTCAAAATCTTTCTTAAAGTATAGCACCCAGAATTGGACACAGTGCCCCATCTGAGGCCTCATCAGTTCTGAGTAGAGTGGGACAATAACCTTCCATGTCTCAAATATAACATTTCAGTTAATACACCTCAGAATAATATTAGCCTTTTCATAACTGCATCTCACTGCTGACTCAGATTCAATTTGTGATCTACTATAATCCCCAGATCCTTTTCAGAAGTACCACTTAATCAGCTATTCCCCATTTTTTTAATTGTTCATTAGTTTTTTCCTTCCTAAGTGTAATACTTTGAATGTATCTTTACTGAATTTTAACATGTTGATTTCAGAGGAATTCTCTAATTTGTCAAGGTTGTTTTGAATTCTAATCCTGTCCTCCAAAGTGCTTGCAAACCCTCACAGCTTGGTGACATCTGCAGATTTTATAAGCACTCTCCACTCCATTCTTCATGTCATTAATGAAAATATTGAATAGTACCAGACCCAGAACTGACTCCTGTGGGACACCACTAGATATGCCCTCCCAGTTTGAAAATGAACCTTTGATAACTACTCTTTGAGTAGTGTCTTTCAACCAGTTGTGCACCCACCTTGTATAAATTTCATCTAGAGTGGTGTTTCTCAGCCATTTTGATACTAGGGACTGGCTTGCTGCTTTCCTAAACTATGTAAGGAAGATCTCAGCATCCGGTACCAGTTCATGGAATATTCGTTGAGAAACACTGATCTTGACCACATTTCCCTAATGTTATTTTGCAGCTGTGATGTATAGCACCCTGATCTGAGGATCCACATTTATCAACAATCACCTGAAGGCCACTGATTTAGACACACAAGTTTGAAACTTTTGGCTTTAAACTCTGTTCCTCACTATCCTCATCTCTACACTTCACATGGGTGGCGTGAGACCTAACAACCAAATCCTGCTCATTTTATTCCCATAAGTAAGCTCCATTTTCTTTATTGAGGACATTCATCTGAGAAAGGCGAGCAGGATTTAGTTGATTTTTGTAACTTGTACTGAAATCTTTGGATGGAATATATAGAAATGCAGGATATTTTATTATTATTCTTAGCATGAGTGGGTCTAGCCATTGAAAAAGTCTCCATAGTGAGACAGGAAAAAGTGCTTGTAGCTGGGAGGTGTGGCCTCCCTCTGAGATTGACGGAGAGGGAGAGCCAAACCCCCCCTGGGGGTGGGAACCCAGGAAGGCAACACCTGACCGGAAGCAGGTAGGCGGGGGTAGGCCTTTAAAACCCAGGCCTGCTTGCTCAGTCAACGGCCAGTGGCCAAGGGAGAAGGACGCCTCTCCCTTGGTGCTCGAGCCTAGGGCTGCACCCCACATCAACCCAGAGGAGAAGCTGCCGGATCTACCACGGCATGGGGCCCTGCAGATCCGGAGGAGCTGCCTGAACCATACAAGTGGAAGGAGACCCCCAGATCCTATGACCCAGAGGAAGGCCTGCCAGATCTGCCTACTGCCTGGGACCTTGAGGACCTGCCGGAGCTGCCTATTGTCTGGGGGCCTGAGGACTTAGAAAAACTGCCCTCCACAGAGAACCCCACACAGTTTCCGTACCTGCCACCAGTGGACAGTGAGGGACTAGTGGGACTTCTGCACGCCATCTACCCCAGCAGCCCAGAGGGAGATGACTAGCTCCAGGTACTCTAGGGAGCGGGTGGGAGGAAGAAGCCCAGGGAAGCAGACTACGGTCCAGCTGAGCTGACACTCGCTGTGAGTCAGCGCGTTTTGGCTAGTGCCCTGCTGACCCAGTGACAGGACATCCCGTTACTGACAGGGCCCTGGGCTGGGATGCAGTGGAGATGGGTGGGCCTGCATCCCCTTCCCCCCTTTCCTACCCTGACCTGGGGTGAATGCCTGTTGAGCGCCAGAGCCTGACCCTTACTGCCTGCCCCGCCCTGCCAAAGGCCGTGTATAGACTACTTGCTCGCCCTGTCAAGGGCTCGAGCCTGTGTGTGTTTGTCTGCCTGCCCTACAGAAGGGCCAGGCCATAGACTGCTGCTCGCCCTGCCCAGGTCTCGAGCATGTGCTAGCCGGCCTGCCCCCCAGAGGGGCTAGATGATGGACTACTTACTCGCCCTGCCCAGGGCTCGAGACTGTGTTTGCTTGCCTGCCCTCCAGAGAGGCTAGGCTATAGACTGCTTCCTCCCCTTGCTGAGGGCTGTTTCCCGTGCCCTGGCTGAGGGCCGGGCCATAGACTGCTGGAACACCTCATGGGGCAAGAGGCCAGTCCCCCAAAGGAGTGGCATGAACCCAGGCTCACCCTACTGAGGGCCGGAGGCGGCCCCTTTAATTCAGACTCCCCGAAGGGCATAGGTGCTGGGAGGTGTGGCCTCCCTCTGAGATTGAAGCAGAGGGAGAGCCACCGGCGCCGCCCCCTACAGGAGATCTTCTACAGTGCTTCTAGCACAAACGGAGAGATTTGATCTCGTAATACTTTTGTAAAGCAGCAGTATTTAACAACTAAACCACAAAATGTTTCCTGGTACAGAACAGCTGGTAGAAAAGAAGCAGATTGCATGCTCTCTGATGTAAGCAGTAGGAGGTGAGATGAATAATTCTGAGTTCCTTATTTCACAGAGCACTATTTTTCATTTGACTTGCTTAGCAAAGAGCAACTTAGCAAAGAGCCATTAAGCTGCTTAAAGCTTGAGGGATCTGTAATGTCTGAAGTGCCATCCCTTCCAAATGTTTGCTGTTATGATATCCTATTTGTCACTGGGATAGTGCTATAAAGTCAGACTACAATATTATGGGCTTTTCACCTGCTCTCTATGTTGATGAGCCTGAACTAAAAGCCAACTTCCAATGCATAAGTGAAATGCTGAATGAAAGGCTCTAATGAATTTGGGTAGATTCTCCTGCTCCAGAGTGCCAGCCGGCACAGAGGAGTGGGTGAACCAGCTGGGAGTGTAGTGTTACAAACTGCTCCCCACTGATCGCAGCTTTGGTCCCACTTACAATTGCAAGCACTGTAAATTGTGCCTGTCACATAGAGCACTGCAGAGTTTCTCAACCTTTTTGATACCAGGGACCCACTTGTTGATTTCCTAAACTGTGTGAGGGAGACCTCAGGGACTAGCACCAGTGCACGGACCAGTCATTGAGAAACACTGTTTTAGAGGATTGGCATAGTGGATCTCACCTACTTGCCAGCCAGCTATACTGCTGGAGCAGAGGCAGAGCCCAGAGAGCCAGGTCTGCCATGGTTATGCCCAGTGGCGGGTTCCCCTATATCCGGAGACTTCTCTTCGGGGAATGTGCAGCCAGATTACAGTTCCTTCGTGCTACCTGAGTTGCACAACAGAGCTGTAGCTAATTTAAGAATTTGGCCCATTTTATTAAAAACAAACCAAAAATTGTTACTGCAAATATTTTACATATGCTACTTAGCAGTATGTATCCCATATCCCACCCCCTTTGGTTGTTTGTTGGTTTGTTTTGTTGCCATAGTCCAAATGTTATTCGTTATCACTCTATATGTCTAGATCTATCTGCTGAACTATGAAAAAGTAAATGGCAAGTTAGAACATTATGTTTAGAAAATGACTACACCCTCCTGCTGTTTAATGTATATCTGACTAATATATCTTTGTGATATAATAACGCATCTCAAATCAACAGTGTTGGAACATGACTGCATGGGTGCAACAGAGATGCGGTGGGGGAGGTAATATCTTTTATTAGACCAACTTCTGTTTGTGAGAGAGGGAAGCTTGTGAGCCACACACAGCTTTTTGTGTGTGTGGCTCAAAAGCTTGTCTCCCTGACCAACAGGAGTTGCTCCTATAAAAGATATTACCTCATCCATCTTGTCTCTCTAATATCTTGGGATCAACACAACTCCAACTACGCTGCCTGGGCACAGCAACTTTCTTTTGGTGGGTTCACAAGGTATCAAAGGATCCGTTCCTGTTTGTGTGATGTGTAGAACCAACAAATGAGAAAATTGTATATGGGCATGTAAGCTTTGACTGCTGGGGTGAGGACACACTAACTATATTAATGTATGTTTTCTCAATTGCTGTTCAGCTTTCTTAATCTTGAAAAATAATTGAAAAAACAAATATCCAGACAAGATACAGTGAGATCATTTATCACTTCAACCAGTCCATAACTTGGACTGGTTTGTAAATAGACCCTGAATTTCCATCACAATGCAAAGCCAAAGCATGAAACAACAAATCCTCCCCCCTAACTCCTCTCAACCCACAATCTTTTGGTTACACAACCTGCAGGCAGACCACTTTATGCTTTGATCTTATCAAACTAAGCAGGTTTGGGCCAGGTCAGCCCTTGTATGTCAAATGTTGACAGAACAGCTGTCTGTGTGCTTCAGGAAGTGAAGTGAGTAATCCTGTAAATTATGGTCTGGAGAAAACACACTTGGTTTTAGGAGCAACAACTGATTTAAAGATAATGTAGAGGTCAAAGTTTATTGTTATACTATGCTGTACTTTTAAAATGTACTCTGCTTTGGAAACAGGGTTAGAAGAAGAATTGAAGCACAGTGATCTTTCCTGGCCTTAGAATCAATGACTGATCTATTTTCTTTTTTTCTTACCTTTGTATTAATTTTCTGGGGATCAGTACTTTAATTTATATAAAAGTAAACACATTAATTAGACTCATACAAGAAATTCCAGTTTCATAACATATTGTGCTTCATGCCAATGTGATCTAGGGTACAATTTTAAAAAAGCAGCTAAGACTGGGAGACTATGCTGGAGGAGTCATGCAGCCAGTAATAAAACATTATATTAGAGTTTTTAACATTACAGGTGATAATTTTCTTACACCCTCTGTATTGCCCACCCCAAATGTTCACAAATTATGAGTCAGAGTCACCAAAAATCATGAGATTGGCTTTAAAATCATGAGATTATAAAAAAAAATAATAGATCTGGTGTTCTTGTTATTTACAGTCTGCTTTTTGAACCTGTAGGGTACACTGGTGTCACATTTTGAAGCTTTCTCCACAGCACGAAGACTAGAAACTTATTTTTTCTTTAGGAATGAAGGTTGAAATCATCACATGTCCTCTTGATTCCAGGAACTGGGACTTTAAGGAAAACAACAATTATCATGAGACTCATGACAAAATCATGAGTTGGCTACACTGCACCCAACATGAGGTGACTTTATTTTGGACCTCATTATAACAGATAAAGATGAATTCATCACTGGACAGAAAGTTTGTGGATGAGTGATCATGAGCTGATAACATTCATTATGGGCAAACAGAACAGTCCCAACTCTCAGTTTTCTGGACAATGACCCCCAACCCCTTCGCTGCTATGATTCTGTAGCTACAACACTGATTTTTGCACTTTCAGTATTGCACCTTCAAATTGCTATGAGTTTTTCCTTTTATGCTGAATTAAGCAGCCATTATGGTATCAGCATGTACAAGGGGAGACTCACTGTACTCTCTCATCGAGATTTTATATTTTGTTCTTTTGTTTTGCCTTCCTTCATCTAAAATAAAGAAGGCTTAGACTGAGAAAATATGTGCTTTTATCTCTGTGTATGGAAACAGAACAGCCTTCCAGGACATTGTGTCAGTGACTGGGAAATGGACAGTCATACCCAGTGATTAGCACAGGAGTCAGCCCTTGGGCTTAGTGCAGGAACAGGTAGTCAGAAATCAGAGCCCAGGGTCAGGACCAGATTAGCTGGCGTGACACAAGGCAAGAGCAGGACTAGGCATAAGCAGGCACAGCAGCGATCACAGCAGTGGGCAAAGACTTTGAGCAGCCACTGAACTAGTGCTGCTGCTGGGCTTAAGAGCCAGTCTGCTGACCCTTCCAACCTATCAGGCCATGTAGTCAATCAAGCAGCCTACGCAGGCCACTGCGCTCGTTAAGCTGCCCAGAGACAGGCTCTGCTGCAGGCCCTGCTTCCTGACGCATCGCTATAGGAGGGCAGGGGCAGTCAATTATTTTTTGTCAAGGTCCAGATTTCTTGGTCAAGGTATAGTTAAGGTCCAGTCTCCAGAGAAACACTTTTCACCCCACAATAACAATAATGATGATAATAAGTAAATAAATAGATTTCATGGTCCATTCAAAAGCATCTGGTGGTCCAGATTTGGCCCATGATCTGCCTATTGACTACCCCTGGTGTAGTCTGATTGCAATGCAACAAATAGGCACTCATAGTAATTGTAAATAGGGGTGATGACTGATATTAAACAAAGCATTGGAAATTGCTATTACTGTTAAAATGGGAGCTGCCAGAAGAGACGTGGTCTGCTGTCATTTACTAAATCCCCACTTTCCTTTCTGCTCAGTGATGGGAGCATTAAGACAGATTTTCCTGATTAGCCCTCCTGTTACTGTAATGACTCTCATTTCCCTACCCACGCAAACACCATTACAAGATTTTTCAAATGAGTAACTTGGAAAATGGGTAATATTACAGTAGCTCCTGGCAGTAGCTCCCAGATAAGGGTATGTTAACATCTGCAGTATTATTCAGCATCTGTGTTTCATGTCTCAACCATTAAAATTAGCTCCAGGCTGAAATTTAAACAGGTTTTCAGGGTAGCAAAGACATTTCCGCCCCCCCAGCTGAGATCGATCCAACCATTTCTATATAGATTTAGACCAATAAAAAGGTCATTTCAACTTAGATTGTAAGCATCTGAGGACAGGGATATGAGCTTTTAGTTGCCTGTAAGATGCCAAACTTATTTAAATAATACATAATTTTGATTGGATTAATATAGTTATTACAGTAGCACCTCGAAGCCCCAGTCAAGGATCAGTGTGCTAGGTATCATTCAAGCACAGAACCATCTGATGGCCCCTGCCCAAACAGCTTCTGTGCTTCACTAAACTAAAGATAGGCTTAATTTATTGATGACAAATGTCAGATTGGCCCATTACAAGGCATAAAGTGATTATGCTATTTAAAATATCTAACCACAGCTCCTTAGACTGTGAAATTGAAAACCCTGAGATTTTCTCTCAGGTGATGCCTTCACCACTCTCCCCACCATCTTGCCTGGGACACTTTCTGCCATTTGAAAAAGGATTCACATCAAATGCATCTTTATATTCCTAATTAAAAATAACAATAAACAATTAAAAAGTAACCCTGAAAGACAGTGGGGATTGTGAGCTCACAAAGTGTTCTTCTAGGATCTAGGTGCTCCTTGGACAGGATCTCTCTTTCTCCTCTGTTCTATTAAACAACACTTCTTACAGTTAAAATATGTTACCTGCAAACCTACCAATCAGAACTTCAGAGGCACTTGCTGAAAGCCCTGTGGTTTTGTAGATAAGTCAGAGGGGCCTAAAAAATCCCCTAAACACCTAAGTTTAGAAATATGCATTGCAAACCTGCCCAGTGTAAAATCTGCTGCAGTTTAAATGGTATTTGTTATGGCAGCACTAGATTTATCAGAATTCAGAAACAAAGAGGAAATGTTTGTGTGATCATTTGCATGTCAGAAACCAGTAAATTCTAATTGCTGTTTCATAAGAGTGCTGGTGGCTTTGTTCCAAGAACAAACAGAAACCTTTGGAGTGCACTTGTGGATGTACTGAGAGTTTTTTCCTCTCTCTGATCTGTAACTCACATTTGTGGAAGGCTGTCCTCCACTTTTAGCCATCATAACTTCATTCTGTCTAGATATCAGTTCAAATATCAAGTCCACCTTTATCACTTTTTTACTGTTGGGTATAAATATTTCACACTACCATAGCTATGTCCACCCAGGGATTTCAAAGTGTTTTACAGACATTAATTAATTAAGCCTCTCAACATCCCTGTGAGGTAAAGAATGATTGCCATCTTTTTAGAAATGAGGAAATTGTTATGTGATTTGCACAAGGTCACACTGGAACTCTGTGACAGTAGGAAATTGAACCCGTACTGACTGCCAGGCCAATACTCAGAGTACATATGCAACATCAGGTTTTAACATTCTAGTTTCATCTTTCCTTAGCCTTCTGACTAGATTTGGCATGAATTTCTGGAACAAAGAGCCAAATGTATCAGAGGAAATAAGGGAATTATTTAGCCTTATTTCCCACATATATATATTTATTTTGTTAATGTACCAGTCAAAACCTCTGAAAGGAATAGCAATTTCATTTCAATAGAAATTTAATTCATTGTCATTTCAGTTCTTAATTTTTTCCCCAGCAGCTGGGTTTTGCAAGAGTTTCTCTGGCAGATTACTGGAGAATAGGGTGAGCTGACCAGTTTGGATCATAAAATAATAACCTGACCTGTCCTGATACTTTGCCCATTCTTAGAATGAAATTCAAATTGGAACAGGCCACAGAAGTGCTGAAATGCCAGGAGATAATCTGTGCTCAGTATTTCTCACCAGATGTCCTCTTTCTGCTCCTCCCCTCTGACTCCTTTAATGTATACCCTCATGCTTAGGGCATGATGGTACTTGGTGCTTGAATCAAGGAGCCGTGTGTGGCAAGTGAAAGGAATGCAGGTGCACCACTCCCACTATGCAGTCCAGTATCTTAAAAGCACTGTCCAGATCTTAGAAATTTTTTTGAAACATGGCCCTATATCTTCAAAGTCATTAGTTGTCTTTGGTCCATCTTCTTTCTGACAGCCAACACATTAAAATTCAGCTTTTCCTGAAATTAGAAGCCATTTTCCAAATTAGAGACCGCTAGGTTGCCAGTGTTTTGCAGGACTGCAGTAATAACCCAGGGAGGTATCAGCGGGATCCATACGCATTTATCATTTTAAGTATTTTATCATTGTGAACACACCAGTAAAAATCGTGTCCAAGAAGCCTCCACAACTCAGGTACTCTGAGCAAGTGCCAGCCATAATCACAGTACAGGGAATGCTCCCTCTACATGCCCCTGGGGCAGCCCGCAGCTCTTCTCCCTCTGTACTGATACATGGAATGGGCCTGGTACATCGTGAAGAGCAGACCCGCAAAGTGCCAGGAGGCTTGGGATTCTGAAAGAAGCAGAATACCTCCCCAGGCTCACACTCTGGCACTGTAAACGCCCCTTCCCATCCCCAACCCTGGCCCCTTGTCCTTACACCAGCTGAAAGATGTAACAGATGTTTTAATGCAATGCTTGGTTTGATGGTATCATTTCAGTTAACACATAGGGAGATAACAACCTTAATTAATTAATCCTGGAAATATGAATAAACCTGTTAAAAATAGAATTATTCTCCTGGCTTGACAGTCTCTGTATTTTAAGGGTGAATGATTTAATCATTTGCTGAGAAGTTTAAACCTGCTACATCATGTGAAAAAGCACCAAATAAGATACTTAAACACTTAACACTTAAAGGTGGCCAATATATCAATTTGACCTGACCTTCAGTGCCTAAATCTGTATTTAGGCACCTAAATACTTATTCTGAGTACTTAAATATGGATTAAGGTTCCTTAAAGTGGGTTTAGGTATCGAATTTTAGGCATATGTATTTCAAAATTGGGCCATCTATTCATCCTGTTGCCCCTCTACCAAGTGGTTGGGGTCTTACAAGTCAGCTTCCCAGTGGAGGAGGAATCAGTGACAGAACCTGGGATATTCTAAGTGAAATTTACAGTTACACCACCCCTGGAACAAAAGTGGTCAAAACAGAGGTGGTCAAACTTCCTTCGGGAATTTCACCCCACACCTATGCTTAGTTCCCCAGGAGTAACTACACCTTAAGAATTGAATCTAATCAGACACTACAGCAAAGAGCAAACTGTCCTGCTGCTCATACATCTCACTCTACCCAAACCTAACACCACCACACAGCATGTCTTTCCAAGCCTGAATATTTGCTCGCATGCTAAGAAAAATACATTAGAAGACTACGTGTGATAACTGCTTTAATAATATGTATTGAATGTGCCGATGTGTAAATAACCATCTTTAAGACCAGACTAAGAGGGTCCATTAAATGGGTACAAAGAGACTGGAATGGACAGGGACAGGAGGATGCAAAGAGCCCCCTTTGTGTACCCTGCACAAAGACACAGGTGCAGACCTTGAGTTCAGGGAGCACATGGCCTGCTCCACCAACATGTCTGCAGTTCCCCTGTACACTGGCCCACTTAAGGAGAGAGTGTACATGATCCCTACCAGATCAGCCACCTCAGGCAGTGCCACAGATTGGTATCTGGCCTCCTTGAAGAACAACTGTATGGTATAAAGGCTGTGGAACAAATTCTGCTCTTAGATTTTGATTCGATGCCTTCTGAAGTCAGCAGGGGCTAGATCAGGCCTTGAGTTACAGCAGTGTTAAATTGGGAGCAACTCCATTAACTACACCAGAATTACTTCAGAACTACACCAATGTAACTGAGAGCTTAATTTGGTCCAGTATCTCCATGAAGTTGTATTAGAAAATACAATATTTGGGACACATACTATTTTATATACAATTATCAAATATTTCTTTGAAAAAATTGAAGAGATACCTGTTCTCATTTTAATAATGTCCTCTTAGAAGAGGTATGCTATAAATTAATATAATATGATAATTTGATGTGGTGTAAACACAAGAATTTGTTATCTGGGGCAGGCACTGTCTGACCTGATGAATGAACTGAGACCTGGCTGCTATTCCTGGCTCTGCCACTGGCTTACTGATCTTGGGCAAGAGATCTCACCTCCCTGTGCCTCTGGTCCCTCATCTGTAAAGTGGGGTTAATGATACTGACCTCCTTTGTAAAGCACTTTAAGAACTATTGATGAAAACAGCAAGGTTTTATTCTCCTGAGTTAGTATAAATCAATATAGCTCAATCAATGTCAATGGAGCTATGCTGATTAACACCACCTGAAGGCATGGCCTAAATAGTAAGCAGTTAAGAAATAAATCTTGTATATTTTAAAAGTCCTGTGCTATTACTTCTTTTGTTTGTGTCAGCATTTTGAGAAATAAGTTTCTTTCTCTCACCTGTTAAACATATAATATCAAACACAGCATTTTCTAGGAAGCTCTGTGCATGACCACACCAGTTTTCTAGTTTAAATTGCAAATATTTGACATGAAAAGAAACAAGGTCAAGGAATGCACTGTTATGTCATGGTCCCTTTTCTTTTAAATATACCATGTCAAAAAAAATTCAGATAATGGTATGTACAAAGACTGTTTCTTTATAGCTTTATTTCAACATTTGTCATGGAATTCTTGTCATGTTTAGCATTAGTTTTCAAGATTGAATCATTGCTGTGCAATGTTGTCTGATTAAATAACCTAAGTTGATGCTTGTACAATTAGAGGATGTAAATGCATCATTCCTGATCTGCAAAACTGGTCACCTCACCATAAGGATCCCTGTAGGATTAGAAAAAGGCCTGAGAAGAACACTTTAGACTAGGTATAGACTAGGGTAGAGTGAAATAGATTGGGAGACTGCAAAACCAGGGATTACTTATGATTCATAGTGGAAGAGTTATAAGATCTTAGCTGAAGCATTCCAAATCAACAGATTGTACTGAAAGCTAAGAAGTCCTCTCATTTTCTTACTCTGTTGAGAATAAAGCAACTCTTCATGGAACTAAAAAGGTGATTGGTTTTGAGCTGTGCAGTTCTGTGGACAATTTCCTGTGAGTCAGGCCTCTTTCTGTATTAGGTACATTTTCTTGTTGTTGGTCTTCTTTCAACAATAAAAGTTTACTGTCCTGTACCAGTAAATTGTGTGGGACAATTCCTGAACATAATTCCAAGAGTTAGCATATTTTGTATGTCCATGTAGAGGTCTTATTTTTTTCTCTCAGACATACTAAGCAGACAGGGTTGCCATCATTCTGAATACTGTGGGGCTGTCCCTGATACAATGGATCACTTCCCTGTCCCATAAATAGAATTCCAGGACTGATCAGCTATCCCTGAAACGTTTATAGTTGGCATGATATCTTCCGTATGTGAAATTGTGTCACAGCACAATCATGCTGTGATGTCGTCCTGCCGGGGATGGCTTTTTGAACATTGTCAAGATGCATAGTGATATTATGATATTTCATCACAACATCACAGGAAGTGAGTTTATCCTGCAGGACAAACTACCAAAATATGATAACCTTGTTATGCATTTTTTACTAGCTGCAAATACATAATTAGTTATGGATCAGACCAAAACCCTTGAGACATGCTTTAAAATACCATTCCATTCCTCATGACTCTTTCCAAATGATGTCATAGTTAATTAAGCTACATCCACACCTCCAACAATCTTTCTGCCAGGCTTCACAACCCTCATTAATCATGAGTTTCAGATAACTAGGCCATCTACAGTGGTTGCTCCACTGGGATGCTCATGAGAATGTTATACTTAACTACTGCTATGACCTTGGTTTCAAAGAAGTTTGGACAAAAGCCCAAGAAGATGTTAACAGCACTTACAATTTCTGTGAAATTGGTTTCAGGCAATACTGTGCTAGAGAGAGGAGCCACATAAACCCAATTGCTGATCATTAGTTTATACATTTATTCAGTCCAAAATTGACCAGATGGTGCTCTGTCTTCAATAGAACAGGGGTGCAAGTAAAAGGAAGACTAGGCAGCTGAGACAATTTGTCTTCTTTTTCCCAGAAAATCCAAAATTTATCAGAAAACCTCTCCCAGCTGAGCTATGAGCTATGCTTTAACTCTCCTCCCCACCTGCACTCATTCTTCACCTTATTTTTTATTACCACATGAGAGCTCCTCTCTTTTGTTAGCATGCACGTTAAAAATTGGAAAGAAAGAAAGAAAGAAAGAAAGAAAGAAAGAAAGAAAGAATAAATCCAGTTCTCTTGAATCCTATTTCTGCCCTCAGAAAAATCTATCATACTTCTTGCAGTTTCAGCTGCTTTCTGTTTTCATCCTAGGTTCTGAAGCATGCCATAATACCCTAGGGTGAGGACGAGACACTTTTCACACACTACGTTTTAGTGGTATAGATCTTTTACAGCTTGTGGCAAAGAACTGGGTAGAAGAAAAGACATGTCAGAGCTGCAAATATTGATTCCCAGCTGTGTGATCTTAGACAAGTCATTAAATATTTCCAGACTCAGTTTACAAATTTATACAGAGATATAATAAATGTATATATGGGCATAACAATATGTCTCTCTTCACTGCTTCAGAGGGTTGGCATGAAGCTTATAAATAAGGCCGCAATCCTGCAGAGACTACAATCTTTCACTATAGGCTATTCAAATACTTAAAGATAGCCATATATGTGTTTGTAGGATTAGGGCCTAACTGCTGAGAAGTCCTGAGCTACTGCAAACTCCCAACAAAGGGCCAAAATCTTGGCCCAGCTGCTGGCCCTTTGTTGGGAGTTTACGAACACTCAACAGGTCTCAGGATTTGTCCCAGTGATAGCAGCAAAGTCCAGTGTTACATACAAATCTTTGCATAGTTGTGGCTGACTGTTCCATACAATGGAATTGTTGCTCTCTGAAACAGCAAACTATCACCAGATGGATTTATATTTCCTTTATCCATTAATTGGGATTTAAAAAGCTCTCAAAAAGAGAGCTTATCCCAGGACCAAGATAACCTTGCCATCAAAAATACATGACCAAATCCATTACAGAACCAAAACAACCCCTTCCCCCCATCTTCCCACACATCCTGTACCTGCCACAATCAAGCAGCAAAACACATTACAAAGCAAAACAACACACTTCCCCCTCAAATTCCCAAAAGACACTCCACTCCCAGGTACCTCTTCAGAAAGATGGTATTGGCAGTGTGTCTTGGAGGTCAGCAAATCCAGACTATTTTGGACCAAGCAGTTTTTGTGCTCAAAATGTCCTAAAATTCTTGACAAAGCAATGACTGAGATGTTGCTATTAAAATTGGCCAAATCCTGAATGGTGTCAAGTGTTGACAACTCTCAGTGGAGTCTGTGGAAGTTCTAGGTGCTTGACACTTAGTATTAAAAGTTCAAGGCACTTCACAGGGGTGGAATAGATGTTTGTCCAGTGACTCTACAAACAAATGTAGTGGCCATCTCCCAGTCAGTAATATTGTATGGTCAGCTATACACACAGTGGTGAACAGTAAGGACCGATTTTCAAAATAGCAGAAGCATAAGGTCTCACATGCACGTCTACATTGAACAAGATATGCTACAAGACTGCTATGGCATATGCAAATAAAGTATTTGCACATGAAAATGGACACTCAGCGTATGTCTACACTGCAATTAGACATCCGCAGCTGGCCTATGCCAGCTGACTTGGGCTCACGGGGCGCAAGTTAAGGGACTGTTTAATTGAAGTGTAGCTATTCAGGCTTGGATTGGAGCCCCGGCTCTAGGATCCTGTGATGTGGGAGGGCCCCAGAGCTCGGGATCCAACCTGAGTCTGAATGTCTATACCACAATTAAACAGCCCCTTAGCCCGTCGGCTGGCACAAGCCAGTCACAAGTGTCTAATTGCAGTGTAGACACAACCTTAGAACCTAATAGATCAGTCACATGTTCATGTTCAGAGCACCCAGGGGGGCTATCATTACGTTAGGGCACTGATGTCAATGGAAATTTCATACATACATTTCATACATTTCAGAGATGAAATCCAGCATGTGCTCCGAGAGCAGCATTTTGTCTTTTATCAGACAGTTCTATAGGTGTGGAGAATGTTGCAGCTACATACAGACCTGAATACAAGAATTCTGTTCTGCTTTTAATTCTCAGTAACTGAAATTCACCCAATGCCACAGTCTCATACAAGGCCCTATTCACCACTTGAGCCCCATGTAAGCCCTGAGTCAAGGGTCCCACATCTTAACTTGTGCACAGGAGCTCAAGTGAGCCTTCTTCACTGGGATGAATTTTACCTCCTGAGCTTGGCAGCTCTGCTTCTCATACTTGTAAGTCTGTTTCCCTCTGTATGTAAAATTTATATATGGAGCCTCCTGTGACCCGTCCGTGCCCAGGGTAGCCACCTGAGGATGCCAAGATCAGGGCAGGCTGCAAAAGAAGAGCAGATTCTCCCCGCGCTGGTGGGTGACACTGAAGCCCAGCTTCCCAACCAGCCACAAACTGCTTCTGATTCCCCCACGCTGGTTATCAAGAAGCCAGTCCACAAATGCCCACAGACCCCTTTACTGCATTCCAGTTCCTGACTCTCAAATCCGCACTAGGTCCAGTAAAGGGACCAGTTACTTAAACTCTGTGCTCTTTACTAAAAAGGTTCACTCTGACCCCAAACGGTCAGCCACAGTACCAATTCAATATAAGCTTGGATCTTACCTAAAATACCACGCTGCCAGCCGATCCTTTAGAAACTAAAACTAAAGGTTTAATTTAAAAAGAAAGAAATAAACCATGAGAGAAATGTTAAAGGATTAGAGCAATCACATACAAACAAATGATCATAAGTCCATATACATCAGGTTTCTGGAAGAAATGTGGAGTTGCAGGCTTGTATAGTTCCCTCTGGTACATATCTAGTATCTGGATGGGTCTCAGTCCTTCGGTTCAGTTGCAAGATGAATTGACCCAGAGGTAGGTTTGTGTCTGCAGCTGGACAGGAACATAGACAAAATGGATTCTGTGGTTTGATCTTATATACCCTCTGTCCCTGGCCATACGGCCTGTGGAAAGTCACAAGAACTAAAATGGAGTCCAGAGTCACATGGGGCAATCCTGGTGACTCTTCAGGTGTGCTTTTAGTTTCTTCCTGGGCCCCTTGTATCTGTGAGTGTCTTAATGGGCCATTAAGAAGGCTATTGTCTTGCCGCCTCTCTGTCTGGGGTGGGTCCCAGCCAGCCCAAATTGACATACAGAAATATCAAATACATTCATAACTTCCATTTCATATATAATACATGAACATGAGTATATTTATCTTACTCAGCACGATATATCCCTTCTAACAGTACCTGACATGATATATTTCACACGAATTATCATGATTCTGCCATACTGATATCACACAATATACTAAATGCCCCCCCCCCACTCAAGCCAGCCCATGTGACACCTCCCCTAGTGAAAATGGGAGTTCTCCGTGTTAAATTTTCCATACATCAAGGAGAAAATAATATACTCTTTGAGTGCAAATGGATTTTTAGAGAAACAGCTACCATCCCAACTGGATGCAAAAAAACATTGGCGGATTCTCATATTCTTGGCAGAAATTTTCCCGTTTTTGGAGCCATTTTTCAGAGAACTATTTAAGGCTCCATCTTATGAGGTGTTGGGCACCTGGATCAAGGTACTAATGCCTTAAACATCAACTGAAATCAACAGGAGTTGAACTCTGCCAACCACTTCGCAAAAGAACATTGGACCAAAGTGATCCTTTTGTAACTCTACTTTTGGTAGTTATAGCAAGGATGAATCTGTCTCACTGTTGTCCAAATAGCTTTGGACTAGCCTGCCAGCCAGCCTCAAGTTCCCTGTTCTCAAAACAAAAACAAGTGATATAGAGATTTAGCTTAAATATGAGTTCCCGATAATATTATTGTTCATGGACAAATCAAAGAAGGAGGTGTTAGCGTGTTCTGCCCACCGAGTGTACATCTTTTTGCCTTATACATTTGAGAAATACAAAAACTCCAGACTTTCAAAGTGGAAAAAATAGAATAACAAATCATGGGACATATTCTCAGAGAGTGTATATTGGCATTCTTCCATTAACTTCAATGAATAGAGATTTAAATCAGCTGATTATCTGACCCCTTATGTACAATTTGCCATTGAAATGCCTTTGAAGTAAAGATCACATTTGGTATAAGTTATGACTTGATAGATGCTAATTCTGAGTCGCTTGTAATTGTAATCTGAATGACGCCTGAGTTACTAAGCAAAATGTTTCAGGTATCAGCAGCAGCCCTTAAAATTAATTTAGACATGAGTTAAGAGAAAAATGGTCTACAAAATCCCCTTAGCCTTCAAGAACTGAAAAATTAACATATTAAAGATATTCTTTGTCTAAAGGCATGTGGTCAGCAGGATGCAATTTCCAAGATATGTTCAGAGAAGAGGAACATTTAGTGAAGCTGAAGAGCATTTTCCACAATGCAGCACAAGGTGAATTATATGTCTTTCTGAGCTAGGAAAGGAATCAGGACAAACTAGGGTTCAATTAAACAAGTTTTCTTTTCATTTAATAACAAACTGAACCATAGCATTGAAGTTTGACAATATGCTTAAATTTCTTAGTGCTTTCCTCGACATGCTTTAGTGGGGATATGTAGCTTAGAGCTATCCATTGTAGCAGCAATAATTGTTTGGCATCCTGACTTATTTTTTCAGTACAGTTTGTGCTTTGTGGTCACACTTCACACACTCCAAGAGAAACTGAAAATGCCAGACTTATCTCAATGGAGTTACCCAAAGCATGAACTGGGCCAGCTGCCCCAGACTTCTTAATACCAGAGTTTACCTGTGACAACAAGGTTATTTTGGGATAACTTCAACAGCATTAAATAGGTTTCTCTGAAAATTGTGAATGAGTGCTGCATTACATTTTCACAGTCAATACCATGAGAGAAATGCTGAGTACAGGGTATCACATTAGTTGGGAATGTGGCCCTCTCTCCATACGACATGAGTGTGCCAAACGATGCTAGTGTTAACTCTCGTAACATGAGATTCTTCCTGCCCTTCCATATTAGATTTGTGTTTTCAATAACATCGTGCCAATGTTAAGAATGAGGAGATTGCTCTTTTAAGCTGCTCAGCCTCTCTTGATTTCCAAGAAAGTTGAGGGTGTTGTGCATCTCACAAAACAGGCTAATACAACCCTTGAAACTGCTGCCTATTTCTGAGAGCAATGCATTGTGTGTGGGGAGGGGAAGGGATGCATGAGAGACCATCTTTTGCTACTGCTGCTACTATTCTGCCTTCCTTTTTGCAGGTGTTATAAAAATAACAATGTAAACAGTGTCCCTCCTAGGCTTACTAAGAAATGAAAATGTCTTAGGCCTCTGCTACTGTGTTTATATGTGGTCTGACATTCCGAGAATTCTAGCAATGAAAGTACAGCAATACCTCCAATTTACATACAGAGAGTCAAATACACAGTCACTGAGGAAAGACAATTCCTTAGGCCTCTCCTGGTGTTTTAGAATCATGGATATGAGGTCATCTAGTACATTCCCCTGTGCTGAGGCAGGACCAAGTGTACCTAAATCATTCCTGACAGGTGTTTTACTAGTAGTTCACCTATCAATTTTTGCTAGCAATGCCCAAGAAATTAACTAAATGTTCTTTATTCCCAGATTTTACTCAACAAACAGGAAAAGCATAAAGCTTTCATTTCCTACCTATTTATAGTTCCTTTCTGCTGATTTATTATTATTACCTTTCTTTCTATATTTCCAAAAGGACAGAAGCAATCTATAAAGTTAGGTATTTCCTGGAAAATTAACATAGCACCATGACTCATGTAATAGTTATAGTTATCTAGTTTGTTTTGTTTTGTTTTATTTTGTTTGGTATAGTTATAGTTCCTAACAGTCTGAGGCCCAGAGTCTTTTGTTTGAAAATTGCCTGTTTGTGCTTCCTTGGACTTTTCAGCAAAGTCTATTGCATTTTTTCCCTCCATTTTCACTTAGAACTAAAATGTTCTACGTTACATACTATTGGGCTTGTTGGCTTCTTGATACTGCATCTATCTTAATTTACTTTCCTCATTTCACTATGTATTTCTACCTTTTAATGTCACCACCTTCATCGCTATCATTCAGACCCAATATCTCAAGGGTTGTTTTTCACTCTTTTCATTTCCTCATCTCATACATCCAGGCCATACCTAAATCCAGGTGCTTTGTCTTACTCAACATCTCCAAGATCCATCCTTTTCTTTCCATTTCCCCAGCCCAAACACTCCATACATCGCCCCCACCATGCCAAACAAAGTGTAGCCACTACAGTCATCTTCCTTGTCTATCAATTCAACCATGTCACTTTCCTCTTTGACTCCCCCCACTGGTTCCCCATTAGATGCATCATATTTAGGCTTCTTGTCACAGTTTTAAAAGCTTTATATAATATTGTCCCTCTCTGCTTATCCACCCTAGTAGAATTTTGTGTCTCCACTCTGCTCCACTAGATTTCCTAACTTCATCCCTCTTTTCTCCAGCTTCTTATATAAACACCTCTCTACTTTTCTCCCTCATAGTCCCTATGCATGGTATAACTTCCCTGAGCTCATCTGCAAGGTCCCTACCTGGTTCACATTTAAATCCACTTCTGCTGTTTTGCTTACAGTGACTGAATTGCCTAGTATTTACATTGCCTGTTATTGTTCCTTTTCTCCATATCCTTTCTCTACTTGCCTGTTTGTCCTTAGATTGTGAGCTCTTAGAAGCAGGGGCCCCCCTTCTTGGATGTTTGAAAAGCACATGAATGTTATCGGAACCAAATAAATGTATTGTTATTATTATCTGGACATCTATAGTTCATCTTAATTAGGTGTATTACATATGCATGTATTCATCTCCATGTGCATGCACATGCTGGAATAGCAAGTGCCCAGTTCTCCAGTTGTTATTATTAGTAGTAAATGCACAAGTGGTACAATCAAGATGAAAAAAAAGTTCAAAATACATAATATAGAGTAGGGAGATAAAACAGGGCTATATAAGTCAAACAAGAAAAAAAATGTCAACAGGGATTAGGTTAGCATCACATGTGATCTAAGTTGGGCCACCTCAGCCAGAGGCTCACTATTACCAGACTTCTTCGAAACTTCCCCCACAGCCAGAAATGCCACATTCTTATTTGGATAGGAGTGACAATCCCCATAATAACCACAATCCCTAGATTCCGATGGAAGTCTAAAAGAGCAGACTGGAAAAAATACTGAATGCTTCTTATCTTCCGTACTTTTTCTGAACACTATATCATCTGAATGCTAAAAGCAAAACCACAAATTCAAGCCCTGAAAGGTTTGCAACAAAGACAACTTTAAGATAATATTGTCTGCTACCATTTTATCTAATACAATGTGCAGAGGTCATTTTAAAACCTGCACTAAGGAACTCAGTCAGGTATGATTTACAAAAATACTTCAAAAATGGCTCTGCCATTTAAAAACACTGAAAAATATATTCTCAAGTGTATTCTCCTCTAGATACATGACAAATTTATGCATGTCAGACAAATTCTGTGATGTGCTAAACACCTTCAGTTCCCAATGAAATCTAATGGCCTGGCACCTCACAGGATTGGGCCTTTAATTCCAATTAGTACTAATGGGAGTTACCTATATACATCACTCCCATTTCTCTGGGAAAATAAGTCCTTAAAGTCCTGGTAAACCAAAAGACATATTTCTAATGGACCTTCATGATCAACTGAGATGACACAATGTTTGGCAGTAATTTAATGTAATTTGCAAAATGAATGTTACCAGAAGACAAGTTCTCTATTATTTTTGCCAACTTTTGTAATTAAAAGAAGTGAGTCATGTTTCACATAAATGTGCATCTTAGAACATAATTTTACTGACAGCGGATGCAATGAAAAGCAACTGAATTTTAACGGAAAAGTTTAAATAATAATTTCCCACCACAGTCTCAGGCCAAAATGTATTAGCACCTCTGTCGTCCTTGAACAAAGGGGCCAAGGCTGCAGAAAACCCTGAAACTCTTGGGTTCCATAGCTAAGGAAGCTGTTCCCTTTTCTGGAAAACAAGCGCCTCTCTTTAGATAGCCAGAGCTTGCCAAATTAGGCAATCTGTGTTTAGCCCTACTCAACTGTACTCATTTGGAGACTATGGGCCTTTGACTTCAATGGGCTTTGGTTCAGGCCCTAGGATGGGCAAACTTTGTGAGAGCCCTGTATTCTACTATATGGGAGGGAGGGAGGGTGGGAGGAACTCTCTTTTGCACAGAGGACTGAAATTGTTAATAAAAACCACTGCTTGTCCCTGGAAAACCTACTCTGTATTGTAGGTTGGCTAGAAGATTTTTCGAATACTTGGGGCCATGCAACCTGAAGATCATTTGAAGATTTTACATCTCTTTCTCTTTCAAATGAATCATCCATAGATGTGAAAATACGAATACAGCCTACACTTGCTCATTGGGAAGAGAAAGAAGTTAAATTTGGAAATTTGGACTTGAAATTATTATTCCAACTATCCCTGAATCCATCAGTTCATCTTTTTTTTTAATAAGGACAGTTTATAATTTCTAAACAGATCAGGATATGATCAGGAACACATTCGGTATATCTGTGCCTGTCCAGAAATCTATGAAACATCGAGCTTCTGTTAGGCAAACTTGTCAACACCTTCCTATACATTTTGATTGCCCCATAAAGAAAAATGTCCTCTTATGACTTTGTACATTTTCTTATGGAAAAGATTTATAAAAGTGAAAATGATTTGCTTTTATGGGAATGAAGCCAGGGTTAGAACCATACTTTGCATCTGTTACAGTAAGAAGAGTAAGATGATAAAAATTAGAAATGTGTATAATGTGTATAGTTCAGAGAAATATGGATTAGGAGGAGGGAAGAATAGTTAATACAAGGTAATGCACATTGGAAAACATAATCCCAACTATACATACAAAATGATGAGGGGTCTAAATTGGCTGTTACTACACAAGAAAGAGCTCTTGGAGTCATCGTGGATAGTTCTCTGAAAACATCTGCTCAGTGTGAAGCAGTAGTCAAAAGAGCTAACAAAATATTGGGAACCATTAGCAAAGGGATGGATAATAAAATAGAAAATATCATAATGCCACTATAAATTCATTGTAGACCCAGACATTGAATACTGCATGCAATTCTGGTCGACCCATCTCAAAAAGATATATTTGAATTGGAAAAAGTACCTAACAAAAATGATTAGGGGTATGAAACAGCTTTCATATGAGGAGAGATTAAAAAGACTGGAATTGGTCATTTTTGAAAAGAGACAACTAAGGGAGGTATGACAGAGGTCTACAAAATCATGAATGGTATGGAGAATAAGGAAATGCTATTTACCCCTTTGCACAAAAACCAGGGGACCCCCAATGAAATTAATAGGCTGCAAGTTTAAAACAAACACAAGAAAGTACTTCTTCACACAAAGCACACAACCTGTGGAACTCATTGCCAGGAAGATGTATAAATGGGCTCAAAAAAGAGGATAGGTCCATCAATGGCTATTAGCCAAGATGGTCAGGGACACAACCCCATACTCTGGGTGTCCCTAAACTTCTGACTGCCAGAAGCTGGGACTGGATAAGAGGAGATGGATCAGTTGAGAATTGTCCTGTTCTATTCATTCCTTCTGAAGCATCTGGCTCTGGTCACTGTCAGAAGAGAAGATACTGGCTAGATGGACCATGGGTCTGACCCAGTATGGTCATTCTTATGTTCTTATGATTAAGGCACTGGATTGGGACTCAAGAGATTAGAGAAATGCTCCTGACTCTGCTACTGAATTCCCATGTGATTTTCAGCTTCACATTGGGCACTTAAACTCTCTGTGTTTTATTTTCTCTTTGGTACAATCAGGACAATATTTCCCTGCCTCATAGGAGTGCAGTAAAGATATGATCATTTAATGTGGGAGGCGCAGCTATTATGTTGTTGAGTGTTGTAGAAAATCATATAGATAAACAGAAGAGTATGTATGTTTATTTTCTTCTATCCAACTAATGTTTCAATTGCTAGGTAGAATTCATTGTCAACAAGTGAAACAATGATTATCTAGCAAGCAGCTGAGTCAGCAAAACATAGTTTAAATTCCATGTTTCTGGGTTTTTATTCTAAATATTATATAGCAACTCAGCCCCAATAAAGCAATTGATAGGAGGAAGGGATAGCATTTTCACTGACATTCTTCATATTTCTGAGGAAAGCATTTTCTCTTTCTGGACATTGCTCTTTCATGAAATGTAGAGCTTATATGGGATTTATTGGCAACCGTTAATTTAGCACCCAGTCCAGGTATGTTTTCCTGAACATACTCTCTGTGCTGCTGTATGGGGCAGGTATATTCTAGCTCTCTAGCACGGTTTTCAAAGGAACCTTATTGGAACAGTAGCAGCACAGCAGGTAACATGAGACCAGCAGTGGAGAGCTGAAAGATCTAGTCCCAAATCACTAGGGCTGGGGTAAAGATCTTGGGCTGAGATTCTGTGATGCTCTTCCTAGAGGCACAGCACAGAAAGATGCAGTCATCTTTGCACTCATCTGCTTCTGAGCTGCTCTGCAGGCAAGTGTAGCTCTCAACATACATTACAGCAGTCAGAAGAGGCTCTAATTGTGTCCTCCCCTTCTGGGCTGCCCTGCAGCAGCCAAGAATGTCAGTAGCTGTGTATATTATGGGCAATCACCTCGCACTGCCAGCCCTGCCCCTCCCATCTCTAGTCCTGACCCTAATGCCAGGGCTTGTTGAGGGGGCCTGCATAAGACAGCCGGCAGTTGTACTGCAGTGTCCACGATGGGTAAAATCAGCACTAGTCAGCCTTATACAGAGCCCGAGGTGGGATGGGAAATCCTTCCCTCAGTTTTTAGTTTTCAGAACCTAAATAGGTGACAGCATTAAATATCTTAGTTTAGACCCAGGGCCACACCTACATCAGAATGATATCTGATGGAAAATTCTCTCTAGATTTAATCCACAACTCTGTCACAAAACACTGTAGAACAGCAAAACAAAGCAATTCCCATTAATTATGTAGGACATACAGTACTTTGTGCTCCAATGCTGCAGAGCGAAAAGAGAAAATGCAGATCAACTAAAACCGTCTTCCCACAGCTATACTGACCCAAGATTTTAGTTGATCTGCATGATTATGTTTTCTGTAGTGCTCTCCATTCTAGTTTCTAAAGTATGAACAGATAAATTAAATCTGCTATGGTGATTGCTATTAGGGGACTTCAATAGTGAAGTTTACTCTTTGCCTTTTCCTACTTCTAGGAAGCACTGCCTGGTTGCTGCTTTCTCTCCTTCAGCATCAGTTATGATGGGAAGTCTTTAGCAAACAGGTGGGTCTTCCAGCATGTTCTAAAAGTGATCTGATTCTGGCTCAGTCTAATCTTCTGTTTCTCTGTCAGAGTCAAAAACACAAGGAGACTGACAAAAATTTGCTGAAAATACTGTGTTGCAGGATGTTAATTACAGTGAGCAATGGCTTGGCAGTACAAATACCAATACGCAAATCACATGCTCACTATACACAGGTCATTGTGACAAGTCCGTCTATCAAGGCTATCAAGGGAATAAATGAAGAGGTTAATCGGGTCTTTAATACTTTTCTATACAGGAGTAGCTCAGGTGTTAAAAGTCAGAATTCAGACTCCGTGCAAAGCAATCTTGCTTATGAACATGAATGATTAAAATCCTGAACTTGACTTGTAATACTCAAGTAATTATAGAGCTCGGACTCTCGTGGACATAGACTACTAGTCCTGGCAAATGATGGTGTGCATACTATCTACAGCAACAAAGGTTAGGCTGCCAAAGTCATAGTCACTGTGACCAAAGTCCACATTTGAAGTCATTGAATCTTCTAGCATGTCGAATCCAAAAGTATTCTTTCCCAATGTATGAAAGGAGAATTTCAGCATTCAGACTGCTACTCTTCCTATAGTGATTTTAGCAAAGAGGGCTAGGGCACAAAATAGATGAAACACATAAATAAAACCATATGACATTTATCTCCATGAACCCACAGCATTAGCATGCCAAGGATACTCAAAACTGGAAAAGATCCTTCAATTCTAAACTGTTCAAACATATTTTTGATCCTCTTTTAAGAAGCCACTTTTTGTGCCATATATAGAAATTTCCATGAACACAGTAAATCCGTAACTTTAATCAATTTCTAACTCAAAAAATGCCAGAACATGCATATGAGTGCAATCTATTATATGACTGTATTTGGAGACTTTCTTAGAGCTCTAATTATATTTTTACTCACTACTATACTTTTAAAGCCTGTCTTAATAGGATTCTTTCTACAAATGTACAGCTCCACAGTAAAGACACAACATGCAGAATCTGTGGCTCTCAAGTGTCTAAGTCACTTTTGAAAATGAGACTGATGCTCCTAAGTTACTTAGGATCTTTTATAAGGAAGTCTATGGCAGAGCATGGAAGTTAACCCAGGTCTCTAGAGGGGCAGAGTAGAGCTCTTACCACTGGACCACCCTTCCTTCCTAGCTTAGGTATACAGCTTATACATTAGCAATATCACTGCAGCTGAACAGTTACTGAAAAAAAATATGAAGTTTCCTAGTGAAGATGCATCCTATAGATGTGAACTTCTGTTTGGTAGCATATACTTCTCTGCCTGTGTCCTTTTCATCATTTCACACTCCTCCGTAATGGCTGCTAAATGACTAACTTGGCTACGCCAGAAATGGATAACAGAGTACACAGTTTCCAGCACCCAATTCTACATTCCTCTGCACGTTGTGTAGTCATTTAGGTTCAAATTCTGATCTGTTTTCCTATATGGAGTAACTCCATTGACTTCTGAAGTCATTCTGGTGTAAGAGATCAGACTCTGGCTTTTCCACTTATCAAAATGAGTGCAAAATTGACAGAAAAATTCTTGGTGACTTCTGATTTGTTAAAGTTTTGCACTTATGTTGCACAGTTGCAAATGGCTACCCAACTTGCAAAGCAAAGGAAAATCAGGCCTAACGTCTTACCTGTTGTGTGAGGCTAGCAGGCCACACCAACTGACCCATGTAAGTGAGCTAGAAGTGCTACTATTACTAGAGTAATTCTCTAGTCTCCACTTTGCTTTTCTAATCTTTATTCTGAATAAGCAAAAGTCACTGCACCTTGAGATGAATGCCACGGACCCCGAGTGCACTCAGTGAAAACCCAGGATTTCTAAAATGCTGCCTTGGCAAAAAGTCAGATATGGAGAGGGGGGAGGAAGCGGGATCAGCAGAATCACAACTCTGAGGTAAGTTACAATACTGAGCATGTGCAAAAGTGATGGCTACTAAGCATGTGCAGTAAGGGGTGACAGAAAGCTCAGTTAACTGAGCAACCAGTTGGTCAGAGCCCACTCAGACTGGTCACAACTTGTTTTAAAGAACAGAGCTGTCAATCAACACTCTGAATTAATGGTTAATAATGGCCATGTGCAAGTGAGATAATTACTTCTAAGAACAGAAAGGTATATTAGAAGGGAGCTACAATGTAGCATAAAAGGCCAGCTGTAAGCAAGCAGTTTCAGAGTCTGAGTTAGTGCAAGAGAGAGGGAGGGAGAGAGAAAGGAAGAAAATCAGGAGAAGACAGCAGCCAGCAAGAGGAGCCAAAGAAAAGCTGTTGCAGGGAAAGACAAGAAAATCAGAGCAGAGCAAAGCTGACTGACCAGGAACTGAACAGCAACAGCAACTAGAGAAAAATACTAAAGACTTTATAAAGCAATTTATTTATAAATTTGTAAAGTGTAAAGATTTATCAAGTAAGCCTGTTATTTTTTAATTATAGCATAGTATACGTATAGAGTCGGATAGTATATAGGGTTAGCATGTCTGTGTCTGTGTTTAGAAGAATGCATAAAATTATGCTATTAATTGCAACATATCTATGTAAACTTTAAAGCAATTTAAGATCTGCTGTCAGTGATTTGTTATTAACTGGTTACTTGTAACAAATTGTTTTGCTTAGACTCATTTGAGCCATATGCTATTGTAGTTTGAATGCTCTTAAACTTACAAATAAGGGATTTGTGTCTTAGGGGTTTTGTGCCTTGTTTAGGATTTTTAGATCATATTGTAGTAGGGATTATTAGTTACTTTAATAAGCAGATACTTTGTTTCGGAAAGAATACTGCCTGTGTCAATTACATTATCAGAAGGTTACATCTGTGTCCTTTAGTGTTTCCTTAACAGCCCTGGAAACTTTCTCTTCAGGAAGAGCATACTAGGGGGGGCAATTGGCAGGTTATCATAGCAGTGTCCCAAAATCCAATTTTTGAGTTAACACTACATTTCTTGCCTGGTAAGCAGGCAGGTCTTTTATTGGGGATGTTGATTAAATAGGTTTTATTACAGTATAAATATTCTGGGTTACTCACTTAAAAATTCTCAATAGATATTTTTGGGTGTAGCATTTTTATACCCTTTTTCCAACCAACATTTTCAAATGAAATCACCATAAGGGCTTTATTTCCTTTGAATTAGGCCCTGTGCAGCTAGATCATCTAATTTTTCTGTTTCATTCAGCTACATGCTTAAGAAAGGAAAAGTACTTGAATTTGTATGATTAAAATAGTTTTGAGGCACAGATCACAATGAAAATGTATCTGAAGTGCCCTAGATAATTTACATTGATTCCATATTTATAGTCCAATGCTAGTACTACTGGAAGATTTATTCCATAAAATGACTAAAGTGAAATTGAAAGATATCAGAAACAGCTAGTGTTTAGGCTACTATTAGAGACAGGATAATAACAGGTTAGCCAGTTTAGATCTATTACGGTATTGTAATTCCTATGTTGTCTCTTATCTCACATACTGTACCAAGCTATAAGAATAAAAATATCTCATGTCTATACAACACCTTTCATTGTGAAGGATCCCTAAACAATTTACAAGCTATTATTACAGTAGTACAAACGCCATTGCTATAGTACAGCTCCTCTGAGCTGGCTTCTGGCACCTGATCAATAGGACATAATGACAGTAGACATCAGTTTGAGACAGGAAATGAATACCATACCATTTGAAATGGGAGGGATAGTTTACGTAGTCAGAATGTAGTCAACCAAATTACAATTTGCTAAGATCACTGGGCAAGTATTCCAACTCTTTCTTGGTTATTTAATGAATGCAAATGGTCAGGCTGACAAGTTTATAAGTAATCCAACCATTTTCAACACTCCAATGACCCTAATGTCATTCTGGGGTCTTGGTTCCATTCTAGAGGTCTGTCTACATTGGAGCTGGTAGTGTAATTTCCAGATCAGGTAGACATACCTGTGCTAGCTCTGATCAAGCCAGAGAGCTAAAAAGAGAAGTGTAGCTGTGGCAGCACAAGCAACAGGACAGGTTAGCTACCTGAATATATGCCAAGGGTTTCAGACAGGATGATACTCAAGGCAGCTAGCCAATCCTGCCATTCATGCTGTCACAGCTACATTTCTATTTTTAGCATCCTAGCTTGATCAGTGGTAGTGCTGGTATGTCTACCTGCACGTGAAATTACACCTCTAGCCTTACTCTAATTCAGAGGGAAGAGTTCCATCTTTGGAGCTTGCTTCTCTAACTCTAACTTATATCAGTGCAAATCAGCCAACTGCAGTAAAATCAGTGTAAGTAAGAGCAGAAACAGGGTCACTGAATCACCAGCATCTCTTTTTACAGCATCCAGTGGCTTCTCCTCCAAATGCTGACTAAGTCCAAACCACTTGGCTGTTTAAATTTGACACGATCACAGTCTAAAGTGATATGCAGGAGTTACAAAGCCATTGAAGAAGATACAATGATATCTTATATTAGGCATAAAGTTTTATTCTATAGTTTTATTCTGTTTTATTCTAAATTAGAAATTAAATCTTTATAGATATTGGCTAAAAATACTTGGCATTTTCAGTATATTATACCAATACATTCACTTGAGCATCTCATGATGCTTAACAAATCTGAGTATTATACAATAAGGGAGTGTTTAAGCAACTTGACTAAGGTCGGTGACAGTCTCAGGACTAGAATCCACATCCTGGCACATCTAGTTCCCTGCTTTGATCACTAGAGAGTGCTGCCTCACACTGATTGCTGCGGGCACATGTTTGCACAGGAAATATAATTTATCCTAGCATTTATGCAAACAAAAATTGATTGCTCTGCTGAAGATGTAAGGAGCCTCAGGACATCTTTTCAAATGTCAAAAACATATGTTCATTATAAATATGTCAGTCATCGATTGGTGTTAGCTTCAACTGGACTAAATATAGAGGTTGCTAGATATGTGTTTATGCACATTTCTGTGTATAATGGTCAAGTGGCCATAGGGTGCACAATATAATTCTGATGAAATATTTAGGGTTCATGTTGTGATTTAAAAAATTGAAATTATTATCTAAAGCGTTAAAGCTAATAAGCTCTTGTATTTATTTGTATGGAAACATACTTGTGAAGATTTTGTAGCTAAATGTTTCCATGAGCTCATGTCTGAAAGTCAAGTTATAACTTACTAACAATATAGAAAACCCTTTCTTGTTTCCAGACAAAGGATGGCAGTGCCAAATTTGTGTGACATATAGGCCTGCAAAATGCTTAATACTCTTTTAGGTAACAGTTGATTCTGACAGAGATGTTACTATATTCAACATATAGCTGCTCATTTTGCTTGAAGTTTAAACGTGAATGCGGTCATGTACAATGTGTTAAGGTGTTTATCTCTGCAGATAGTTTGCTTTATATTATGCATTGATATATTCTAAATAGATTATGACAGCTACATTAGGCCTGCTTTGCCAGTGCCTTACAGCTATGTTGTCATTCACGTGTGTGCAAAGTGGTTCACATGAACAAGTCGGGGCAGGAGAACTGTAAGGAAGTAGATTATGACTCCCTGATCCTGGATCCAGTTCGATGCCAGCTCTGCCCCCTGTCCTGATATCAAGCCAATCTATTCCATCTGACTATAGCCCTTAAAGGGCCATCTACCAGCTGGGGATTACAGTGTGCTCCAGCCACACTCCAACAAACCGTTCCTTGTCTCCGACACGCCTCCTCGGTTAGGGTTGCAGCAGGGATGGTGTGGAATAGAGGGACATAAAAGCTATCTATCTGGAGACTAAGTCCGTGCTTCCCCTAAAGATCAGCTACCTAGGGCTTTGTCAGACCACCTAGGAAAGTGCGTTTGAGAGTCAAGGGACCTACCCTAGGAACATTTTGGACCTGCCTCCTCTCTCACACTTCTGTGAGCCCACTCACTAGTCAGAGAAGGATCATGCTCTTTAACTCCACCCTCCGCTGTTCAAATCCGGGGACAGTTAATCAAGGCAACCCAATTGACCTCATCTCTAACGTAGGCACATTGGGGCAAAGGTAGTCTCCCTCGGGTAGTCAGAATTCAGACGATGCAGGGCTTGATGAGTCAGTCAACCCTTGCAAGCCGCAAAAGAGCCATTGAAGCCCTGTGCCAGCCACGACGGGTGTGGGCCCAGCCCGCGGGTTGCAAGCCAGAGCTCCCTCAGGACCACTAAAATCTCAAGAAGCAAAACTGGCTGAACTTCAAACTGAGGCATTTGCTGAGATATTGCCAATAGGTTCTCCTCTCCTTTCACCATAAACATGACAGTCTAAATCATCAACCCCCAGCACGCAACCCAGGTGAGTATGCTGTGCACTGGGGAAGTTTGCAGGGAGATAGCAATTATCCCACATTATTATTGCCGCCTAAGGTCCCAATTCAGCAAAGCATTTAAGCATGTGCTTAAGTCCCATTTACTTCAGTGGGACTGTAACATGCTTAAAGTTAAGCATGTGCATAAATACTTTACTGAACCAGGTCCTAAAGGCAGAAGTAGCCACACAGCCATAGGGGAGGGTGGCTTACGGCGTCACATGATCATGACTCTTCCAACCTGCCTCTGCCTGACTCCAAAATCTCCTTCTGCAAATGAGAGCGAAAGAGTTCCTGCAGAGCACAGCTCTGCCATGCCTGGAGATCCATTCCACCCTATCCAGACTCCCCAGATTCTCCTTCCTTCTCCAAGCAGTGAAACATATCATTTCAGCCTTAACCTGAACCTTTTGCTCTGGGGCCAGGAGAGGTGAAGGGGGGGGTGGGAAATGGTCAAGATTCCTCCAGTACAAATGCACATGTAACCCTACTGCCAGCTGAAGTCAGCAGAGACAAGGGCCGGGTTCAATATTTAGGGGTTCCTTTTCAACAATATAACACAAAACCAGTTCAAGCCCCCACCCAGGCACCTGGGACAATTACACACCACCCCTTGAGCACTTCTAGAGGCCATATGTCCCCTCTTGCAAGCACAGAGACCGAGTGTAGAAAAGAAACTTTCAATAAAAGGGGGAAAGTAACCCAGCATTAACTTGGGGAAATGCTGCAAGCAGGATTCATAAGCATAAAACCATGAGCAAAACACCCACCCCAGAGTTTGTTAGCAGTGTCCTTTACCTCAGGTTCTTAAGTCCCGCAACCAAAAGTTCCTTTAATGCATCCCACCCACAGTTGTTGTCCTTGGTCAGTGAAGACCCAAAATTCAGAGGTGCATCTGCAAAGTTCACTTCCCACCCGGGTGGCAGCTGGGGGGAGAAAGGCACCTTGCTCACTCCGCTGTCTGGGCGCCTGCTCTGGTATCTGCTGGTCCACTCTGCAGCTGTCCTGCCGGCCACTCCGCTCTGCCATCCGCCCACCACCACTCTGCTCCATCGGCCACCCTGCTGGCCGCTTGCTGCTCCCCTGGCCACCCTCTCTGCTCTGCCAGCCGCTCGCCACTCCACTCCGCCTTGAGGCCTTGCCACTTAACACAGCTCTCAGTAATTTCCAGCCACTCTGCTCCACTAGCCAGTCACCACTCCACTCCTCCTTGAGAGCTCACTACTTAACACAGCTCTCAGTAATTTCAGCTCTCAGTGACTTCACCTGGTAGTGGGGGAGCCTCACGGCTAGTGCAGACTGGGCAGTCAGAAATAGGATGTCAGCTCTGGTGGTCAGCAACAAGACTCTCAATTGAGTCTTAATCAGTTCTGTTATTACACTGTGGAGAGAGGTAGAATCGAATGGCATCTGGGGCCTCTGGCAAGGCCCACACCACCAGGTACAAGTACCTGTTCCCACCCTCTCAATTCCACTGGGAGTTGGTACGCATGTTCCCTGCCTGATGAGTGCAGTTTATTTGAGGGTAAGTCCCTCAATCAGTGTATGCCAAGCACAGTTCTGCTGCCCTTGATTCACAAAACAAGGATAACAACCCTTTGGTACCCCTGCCCCCAACAACAAGGTGACTTGTGATCCAACAGCAGCCAAAAGTGATCATTTGGGCAAAGCAGCCGCATGATGCTGAGCACTGAGGCAGTGTGGGTGTGCCCATGCTAACAAGGTTGGGTCCAGAAGTCATCTTCCCCAGCTCATCACTAAATGTCATTCAGATCCTGTTTGCACACATTATTCACCATCCAGAGAGAATTAAATTGTTCACATCTGGAGAAGCACTGAGAAAAACTACTATTATCACTCAAGCAGAACCAAATAGAGACGTGGACTGAAAAATGACAAACCGCATTAGGACTGCTTTTATTCTCTGTGCACTGCTGCCACTGAGATGCTTACGGCATCTTGCAAATAAGTTCTAGGGGGTGGGAAAAGAAAGGAGGCTTCAGCATGCTGACATGCCTTCAGGAACATTTGGATAGCCTTGGAAGCAACTTTCTGCAAAGCAACAGTAAGAAGATTTTTTTTTTTTGTATAAAAGCAGACCCAAGGACAGCCCTGAAGAAAATGGGGTTGTGAACACACATGTGCAGTTAGATTTGGATTGTAAAGTGCCTTGAACATGGAAAAATGTAACACAAGTGCTAAGAATTATTACTGTGAATTCTTAAGGAAGTTCCCTCTCACCAGCACCGCTAGTGCTTCTGCAATGCTGGGCCTCCTAAAACCCTATTGTTGGCTTTTAAGATAGTTCATAGATAAGGCCCTACTTGAATCGTCGGATGGTTGTTAAATAATTGTGATTGAGTTGCAGACAAGACATGAAAAATCACGAAAAAGTAATACTAGACCTTTATTAATTGCAGTAATTTGGAAAAGCTGGCCGCCTAGTGCTGACAGCCAGCGCCCTGTCACATGCAGAGTTCACAGTGGGAGTCCCTCCATGTGCGGGACTGACAGCCAGAGCCCCACCACCCCAGGGCTGACAGCTGGAGCCCCGCCATGCGTGGGGCTGACAATGGGAGCCTGGCCACGCAGGGCTGACAGTGGGAGCCCTGGCCACCCAGGGCTGCCTGTTAAAATGTAGCATATATACACCTGAACTCAGCATCAAAACTCCAGTGGAAGCCTAATAGTGGGGGATCGGCAATTTCTGCACTATCACAAATTAAGTAGGGCCTTATTCATAGGCTTTTTACCCCTGACAGAGGTATCAAAGCATAGGACTAAGAGTCAGCAATTCCTGTCTTCTAATCTGGGCTCTGATATACATGTTTTCTGTTGCCTTGAGCAGTTCACTTAATCTCTGTGCCTCAGAGTCCTCGTCTGTACCATAAGGATAGAAATATGTATTTGCCTACAGCACAGTCATGTTGTGAAGATTAATTAGTTAGAGCCAGGTTCTGACTCCCTTGCTCACCCTGACATGTCCTGGTTCAGTTTTAGTAACTATTATCTGACTACCTAACACTTTCTTTGTGATTTTAACTGGATACAGTGTCTTTCATCTCCTGTCCTAATACTGGTGTTTTGTTTCACCTTAGATGTGTCTGCATGTCAATGGTGCTTGCAGTTATTTCTGTATGCATTCCTCACAGACCCAAATTTCCCAGTGAGTTCAGAAAACAATCTCAGACCAGAAGAAAATCACAAAACTACCTAGTATCAACACTCCAGCAGTACTCAGTGCACTTGGCACAGGGCTAAAACTGAACAGTGCTGCAACCCTGTGCACCAGGTCGCAACGTCACTCACTTAAACTTGGCTCAGTTTCCCCCTTTGATGGAGCGGCAGCCAAGCCAAATCTGAGTGAGTGGTGTTGCGATGTGGCGTGCCAGGTCATATTTCGCCTAGCTGCCACTTCATCATGACAAGGGCCAGCCAGGCCAAATTTGAGTGAGTGGAGTTGCAACCTGGCAATGCCACTCATTCATATTTGGCCTTTGCCATGTGAGTGTGGAGCAGGCGATGGGAGTGAGCAGAACCACTTGTTGGATGGGACTGGGGGGAGCTGCCCTAGACCAGACAGGAGAAAAGTGCTGAGCTGGGTGGGTGGGAGCACCAGAGAGTGGCCAAGAAGGTCTCAGAGGCAGTGGGTGAGGGCCTGGGGGTGAGTTGTTGGTGGATTATGGGATGAGTGGTAAGCTTGGGGGGGGTGAGGGGAGAGTGGAGGATGTTGGGGGGAGGTGGAGGGAGTTGTGAGAATGGGGACTTCTGAGGAGGGAGCTGGGGGCTGGGATGTTGGGAGTGAGTGGCAGCTGTTGGGGGCAGTGGGGCTGAGGTATTGGGGGCTGCTGTGAGTAGGATGTATGTGGGGGGGCTATCAGGATAAGTGGGGCTGGTGGAGGGCTGTTGGGGTATATATGGAGTGGGACAAACATTCAGGGATCTGTATGGGGCAGGGATTAGCAGCAGCCAGAGCAGAGCTAGAGCAGGGTTGCGGCACCACTCAGGTTTGGCCCAGCCAAACCTCCCTCATGCTGGGCGAGGGGTGACTGGGCCAAACTGGAGTGAAGGTGAGAGCCCCCCACTTTCCATAATGCACAGGGCCCCAAATTTCTTTAATCTGGCCCTGCACGGAGTCTCCCATTGAAGTCAGTGGGAGTCAGGCATATGCAAATGAGGATACACTTATGGGCCAGATTATGCCTTATCCAGGTGAATAGTGGGGAAGGGGAGTATGGCCTGTTACCAAACTCTTTTTTTAGTTCTGAATATCTTGTTAAGTATTTTTGAAAACGAAACGTACAGATAATATCTGCTACTCCCTGTTGTAGATTGTGGTATTATAATTTGATCACTAAGATATAAAACGTTATTTACTGTCATTCTGTGAATTAACATGCTTTTAAGAGCCTGCCAGTGGTTCAGCCACTGACTTCTATAGGAATTTTACATACACAAGCAACTGAGCCTCAGATCCTGTATCTGGTTCCATAATATTCCAGTCTTTAAGGGCCATATTCTGCCTTTACTTGAACCAATGAAACCCCAATAAAGATTGTTTAATGGGAGTAAATGAGGGCATATTTTGACCCAAAGTATAAAAAACTCAAAAATAGCAGGTCTCAGAATCCCTTTAGGATCTATAAACTGATTGCCGAAACATATGGTATTTAAGCCTTTTTTTATTTTGTTCTAATTTCATGCAGAAATGATTTTGCAAAACCGGCTCTGATTTTCTACTCAGTTCACTTCTTTACAGAATGTTTATTTTTACTGGTTTAGTAAATGATTATTTCCAGTGTCTGCTGTTGCCATCTAGTGTCAAAACCAAGCAATGTACTTAAGTAATATTTTCCATTTATTGTAAAACTAAGCACCCTTGTGCATTCCTGTTTTTAGTGCCTCTCGTTCACTTCTAGATCTGTACTCTCTTTGCCTTGACATAGGTTCTGGATATGTCCCATTAATGCTAATGAGATGTTTACATTTGTGTGTGCACTGAGGACACATCATATACCTAAATATTTTTCTAATCACAGAAACACTCTCTAGTGCCTAGTGTCCACAGTATGCTGAAAGAAGGGCAACGTGATTACATAGTAGACTAAAGTGATGATACATTAAGGCTGCCAAGTACAAACAACTCTTTCCAGACCTGGAACTTTGAAAGCAAAAAACAATTAAATGTATCATAATGGTAGGTGGTATCCTGAGACATTTAGGGACCCATGATGGGATCTTCATTGATGGGAACCTGCATGGAATCCTCACTCATGATAAATAATTCCCAGGTATGGTATTGTCTGTAAAACTTTGGAAACACACCGGACAGTCTTTCTTTTAAACCAACATTGATTATATTTTTGAATCCACACTAAGGGTGAAATCTTGGCCTCATTAAAGTTAATAGGAGTTTTGTCACTTTTAGCAACATCAGCGCAAATGTTTGTCTAAATCCTCTTCCAAAACATTTGTGTTGATGTTACTAAAAGGTGATGCATCAAAGGAGCAAGAGGCTCCAGATTCTCCAGTGCTGAATTGATGAATGAACGTTGCAATTCCCTAATGCTCTCAAGTCAGTAAATCTGTGACCTGAGAGTTTTACAACCACCGAATTGCTGCCTTCTCTGGAATGGATTAGAGATGCAATTTCTGCCATCACTGAGGCCTCCGGTTATTGTGACTCATTTTACCTTGCTGATGCTGGATACATTTTCGTAATAACATATCTGTGAAGGTTGTGTTAATGAATGTCACCTGAAGTTATGGATGTACTAAATACAATTTTTTAAAAATCAATTTAGAAAGCAGTTTGGCTGTAAATTAAATGGGTGTCTGCAGGCAAATGTATATAATCTCAAACTGGCTTTAATTCAATACTTTTAGATAACATGAAAATAAAAACATGTTTCCCTATACTGACTGAGTCCTATTTAACAAATCTCGACTTTCTCTCTATGGAGCTGTAATATATAGAGTCACAGATTATAAAACTAAAAGGGACTATTATGGTCTGACCTCCTGCATACATCACATACTTCCCAGAATTCATTCTTACTTGAACTACAGCATATCTTTTAGAAAAAATATCCAAAATTGATTTTCAAAATGCCAGTCATAGAGAATCCTCCACAACTCTCAGTAATTTGTTCTAATGGTTAATTATCCTCACTGTTAAAATTTACACCTTATTTCCATCTGACTTTGTCTAGCTTCAACTTCCAGCCATTGGATCATGTTAAGCCTTTGACTACTAGACTGAAGAGCTCATAATCAAATTTTTGTTTCCCCTGCCGCTACTCAGAAATTGTGATCAAATCACTCCTTAACCTTCTCTTTGTTAAACTAAATAGATTGATCTCCTTGAGTCTTTTGCAATAAAGAATGTTTTTCAATCTTTTAATCATACTTATGGCTCTTCTCTGAACCCTCTTCAATTTATCAACATCCTTCTTGAATTGTGGACACATAGTATTCCAGTAGCCATTGCACCAGTGCTGAATACAGATGTAAGATTAACCTTACTCCTGTACAGATTCACCTGTTTATACATCCAAGAAAGGTATCAGTCCTTCTGGCCACAGCATCACACTGGAAGCTCGGTCTCAGGTCCAGCTAATTATCAAATATGACCCCTTAATCTTTTTTAGAGTCACTGATTCCTAAGCTAGAGTCCCCCCATCCTGTAAGTATGGCCTGAATTCTTTGTTCCTAAATATACACATATATATTTGGCTGCGTTGAAATGTATATTGTTTGCTTGCGCCCAGTTTACCAAGTGATTCAGATTGCTCTGTATCAGGACCCGTCCCCTTCATTATTTACCACATCCCCACTTTTTGTGTTGTCTGCAAACTTTGTCAGTGATGATTTTATGTTTTCTTCCAAGTCACTGACAAAAACATTAAATAGCATAGGGCCAAGATCCAATTCCTAAAGCACCCCTCTAGAAACACGCTCATTTGATGATGATTCCTCATTTACAGTTAACATCCTCCTGAGTTACTGTTGGAGTGGTGTTTCGTCGTCATATGATATGATTACATCATCTGTTTTTCTTCCCAAATACAGAACAGAAATATTTATTGAGCACATCTGCCTTTTCTGCATTATTGACAATCCCACCATTTCTAGATAGGGACTAACATGCCACTCTTGGTTTTCCAATAATACTTAAAAAAACAAGGATATTACAGGAGGTGGAGATAAGAATCCCCAGTGGGTTCAGATTAGAAGGAGCATTGGAAGTACAGAGTGTGCCCTCTCTGTATCATTCTCCCCTTTTCACCGAGTTCAGAGAACCCCTTGGTGGGTGCTCTGCAGGAGTTTGAATTTGGGATAGGGGAAGATTTTGGGCCAGCGCCCAGAGACACCATCCATAGAATCGTCATCCTAGCAAACCCACAGGACTTTAACAGAGGAGTTAGCGTTGACTTTGTCAGCACTCATTTATCAGCTGACTCCTCCATGATGGTTACTCCCCTTAAAGGGGTTCTTATGCAGCAGTCAGTGAAGTGTTCCCTGGAAGTGCAACTCCTGAATGAGCCATGATGTCATGGAGGCTGGAGATGGCAGGGAGGTGGGAGTTATTGTGGAGGTACCCAGCCTGCATGAGAATCAGCCTGATCTCCACCAACTACAGGATCCATTGTCTTTGAGTGCAGAATTCTCAGTGACCTTGACATACACCCTCCCCACTGCTGCAGAACAATGGGATGGAAATTCTACAGGTGGAGACTCATTGTTCCCTGCACTTTTCACAGCAATAGCCAATGTAGGGAATGATGTGATTTCTACTCATCACCTGAACAAACTATTAAAGTCACTGAGACAATATCAGTGATGGTGTAGGCCAGCAAAATTATTGTACCAACTTACACCAGCAGTGGAATTGGTCCATTTACTGTCATGGGATTTTATGCTTGAGCAAGAACTGCTGGGTCAGGGCCAATGCTAATAGGCGTCAGCACAGTTCTGGGAATAATGTTTATTAATGAACTGAGACAGCAAAAGCATCACAAACATTGTTTTTTGTTGGATTCACATAAACAGTGCTTCCTCCTTTATAATTTCTCAGGAGTTAGTGCTTTCCTTTGCACTTCCTCAATGCGTATGGCTGCTGGGGTTGGTTTGGCTCCTACCATAACCAGGCAGCTAAGAATCCCCCTGGTCTGGGGGAATACCTGGGTGGGACTTTGCTAAAGAGACAGAACCACAGTCTTATGGTATTCCCCAGCATAAGGGACATGTCATATTAGGTGCATGCCAAAGGTTGCAGAGGAAGGGGCATGTCCAGGACTCTATAGCACTCCAGTGATCTCCAGATGCATGCAACTGTCTGACAACATAAATTAAAGTAGCTCTGAGGCTGCTCTGATTCATGGCAGGAGCCAAACCAACCCCCAGCAGCCATGTGGATTGAGAAAGAACAAACCTGGTCCCCCATCTTCCAGGCACTCTGCTATGCATAGCTTGTCCAGATCCAGGGACTGGAATCAAAAGATCCAGTCTGTAGGATCCAGATGACTTCCTTCTTCAGATTATTTAAATTGGACCAAATATCTAAATATAAACATATTACAAACCATACAAAGATAGTACCTTGTGTACGTTGACATTTTAGAAATCTCAGCATTTTTAACAGGATTTTATCTTCTTCATACAAAAGAACACAGGAAAGCAACTACTGGCTTTTTAAATTTAGCATTGATGAACTTTTCCCTTATTTTGCTTACATGCATAACATCTTTCAAGCTTGTAAATCAAGACGATGTGATGAATCTAATGATCAATAGGTAATCACTGCATCTTTCCAAAGTTGAAGAATTAATATGATGGTTGAAGTTAATGGTGACAATTTCTAGTGTAAATGTCAATATGTTCCATTAAACATATTGATTTAAAAATAAGATGGATCACATACAGCAGAATTAAATTAGGGCCTGATCCTGTAGCTGTTACTTGGGCAAAACTCCCTTTAACTTTAATATAGGTTTTCCTTGTTCCAGGACTGCAGAATTGGACCCTTAATGATAATAACCAAATCAAGAGGATCAGATTTTGCTATCCTTTATCAAGTTGAGTGGTACCTTACTCCATGTGTCATTGGTACTACTCACCTCAAGTGAGGATGGCACATCCTAACGCAAAGCACAACCCTACTAACCTCTTAAAGGTTGTATAAGGGGTGCTGGGGTGAGAGAAGCAGTGCAGGGGAGGGAAAGCTGGCCTAGGGCAGCCAGCCCTTTCTCTGAGCAAGTAGGCCAGGGATGGCCAACCCGTGGCTCGCGAGCTGCATGCGGCTCTTTGCTCGTACAAATGCGGCTCTGTGTTCTATCAAATGTGGCCCCGCACATTGTATGGGACACCAAAAAGTTTTTACTTTTAAATGTGAAATTGATAAACTGCCGCCGAAATTGACGGATCATCAGGAATTTCCGGGGGAGGGTAAGGTAAATGTGGCTCTTTGGGTATCTACAGCTATTTTTGGACTCTTCGTCTCTGACTGGTTGGCCACCCCTGAAGTAGGCGGAAGAGGAAGAGAATCCACCATGGAACCTAGAGTATGTCTACACTGCAGCTGGCAGCAAGCCTCCCAGGGTAGGTAGACATACTCGCACTAGCTTAGCTCAAGCTAGCATAATAAAAATAGCAGTGTGGACACTGCAGCTCTGGCAGAGGGTCAGGCTACCCACCCAAGTCCAAGCCTACCTGACTCCTTGGGTCTGAACTCGGTGGCTAGCCCGAGTCACCACCAGAACCACAACATCCACGCTGCTATTTTTAGCGCACTAACTCAAGTGAGTCTGTCTATCTGCACTGGGGCATACTCTCATCTGCAGTGCAGACATACCTTCAGAAGCTAAGAGACAGCTCAGAGATGGGCCACCAACATGAAGCTGTCTGCCTGCTATATCACAGGTATTTGTGCATGTGATTCCTCTGCCTCTCACTGGGGAGCATTATAGAAGACATTGCCTTCTGAAGCTAGGGGGTTCCAATAGTCAAGAGGGAAGAAGGGCAGATGGATGAGAAGAGAATAGTAAGCCAATAAATGTGGCTTCTGTCCTTCATCTTAGAATTGTAAAGATGTGTTTATGCATCCTTTGGGAGTTAAGAATTAATCAGCACTTTGACAAATAGTATGGTCACTTAATTCAGATGGATACAAAACGAAAAATGTAATGTCATGTATTTCAGTGGCTCTAGACAGTGGGAGAACTGTATATCTAGCTGTGCAAAGTCTGTTTAAATAGCATGCCTGATACTATCTGCAAGTCTATTCACAGTTGTTTATTGATGTTTACTAGCATAAATTTCCTACTCTAAGGCACTTTGTTCACTTCATGCTGCTTCTCTGGTGTAATACGGCTGTAAATGAGCCAGTTTTACCTTAATAGTTTTTAAAAATAATTTAGTGCTTTGCACATTGCTTTGTTTTAAAGGAATTAATGAAGTATGAATGACTATCTCCTAATACTATGAGCCTCTGACAATGGGATGTACTTAACTGGCACATTATCCTTTCTACCAAGGTGTGCCAAGAAAAGGGATTACACTGTATAGGGGCAAGGCAACTGGACTGTCTCCCCTAAAGGTTCCTAAATCTTCCTTTCCATTTAATAAGACAGTGATTGCATATTTAAAAGCTATATGTAAAAAGCAAATTCTAAACATTACCAATTCATGGAATTATAGGATTGAGAGTGGGAGAAAAGGTATATCCAAGATCAATTGCTATGGACCCCTATTTAGGGCTAGAGCATGGGAATGCCATGAGACCTGTGTTAGGGGCAGCATGTAGGTGTGTGGCCCTAGAGGCAGACCAGGGACCTATCTGACTCAGAGTCACAATTTGGTCCTTGTTTCTGTCTTGCTTCTGGGGTGAAATAAGCTTTTTAACACCACTTGTCAACACTACAGATTCCATCATTGCAGTGCTAGTGTTGAATTACAGATACAAAGTTTAGTAGTGTGGATGCAACGCAGGTGTATCTTAGGGACAGACACTTGGCCATGAACTGCAAAAATAATCCATTTGTGTGCAGCTAAGTTTACTACATCTTGAGCCTGAGTTCCACTGAGATCAAGGACAAAACTTCTACTTACCTCAGTGGGAGTGGGGTAATTCTTATGACAGTACTGGATGCAGAATGGTAATCATATTAACGCAGTAAGCTGAGAATAAGCAACTAAAACCCATGGAATTTTATGTGATATTTTTATTGGACTAACTCACAATAATAATAAAAAAGCCAACTTTCCACACTCTTCAGCAGGCAATGGGAATTTAGAGACTGTAATTAAATGGTGAATAAGGCTGGGAATAAGAATAGTAAATGTATATTGTACTCCAATTTTTTAAATGTATATTACTTGAAATGCTTTCTCGATCCAGCACTTCCAAAGGGGAACTCTTTTACAACTGCAAGAGTTTATAGGGTTAGTTACCATAAGCTATTACTGTATTTCTGCAGTTGGTTTTGGAGCAGTCTAATTAGCTCCACATACAGTAACTCATATCCTATTTGACCTTCAGGTTTTAATTTCATTCTAATTAGAATCACTTATCTTCATGTCTTTCAAAGAGAGACTAAAATTATTCTGAGCTCCTTCACTTTAATACCTTCAAAGCTTATCAGCCAGTGCTTGTAAGGAACTAAATCTATCAGTTTGCCTAGTCTCTCTGTGCTTTCTCATCTCTGGCGAGATTAATATTCCACCAGCGCTGCTCTCCTTCATCAGCATTGCAAGTTACTCCTTAAAAAAACAACTGACAATGTTAATTATAACATATTTTATTTCTTACAAAAGACTAATAGTTGGTTTTATATGAAAGTAAAGATCAGATGTACTTAGTCTCCAACAGATGTCAGGGACTGCGGGGACAGGGCACTCAGCTCCCAGAGGGAATGAGAACCCTGAAGTTATATTTGTTAGTGAATCCCTCTGGCCAAAACCCCTAGCAGTGTTGATGGGCTCTGGAATGAGCTACACCTATGTCTTATCAACTGGACCTTCTGAGAAAGGAGAGTGTAAAAATGGGAGAGAAAGAGACTTCAAAGTTGTTCTTTGAACACCTGGCGGGGGGAGAGGAATGGAGACAAATAACACATCCTGAAGAGCAGCAATGAAAACAAATCTGAAAGACACTGAGATACTTGCAATGACTGCACCATCACCATCAAGACTCAGTGCCCCCTTTCCACTGACATGTCAATTGTATAAGGGGTTGTCAAAAAGCCACTTAATATGATTTTTTACAGATTTTAAAGTAAAACAATAAATATAACCAAGGCTATTTGTTACCTTTCCAATAAAATAAAAATTAAGCAGCAGCACTAGTCTGGAGTTCGTGGAGTACATATACTCAGCAGCATAATATAAAATGCATTAGAGTACTCCAAAGGGCACCATCCAAACTACAAAAATCTAACCACCTATTTCCATCAAGGGTATTACCCACATTCGTAGACTGACAGAACTGCAAAAAGAACAAAAGAAATTAAAAATGTAAACTACCAAGAACTAAAGAAATGACAGCCAGGAAAGAGGAATGGTAGAACGCATATCTCCTTATACTACCTGTATCCATTAAATTGCACATCCAAAATTTCCCATTTATAAAGAATGGTAAAGAATTTACCAATTCTGATGATTAATCATTTAGGTGTGGGATTGAGGAGGCAGATGAAATAATAAGAAAATAGATGAATTCATTTAAGATCTAATCAAAAGTCCACTGAACTCAATGGAAAGACTCTCATTGACTTAGGTGGGCTTTGGATCAAGCTTTTATTGTACAACATTCCCTCTCCCTCCCCTTTTTTTGCTCCATGCCCGTTGTTTATTTACATTAAAGGACATTTGAACAGGAGCATTTAGAGAACTAGGGCTACATTTCACTGACACCAGTGGGGCTGTATTGCTGTATTTGACCCCATGTCTAGACTAGGAAAACAGATCATGTTTTGACATGGGTTAGCAAATACATTTTATTTAAGTGATTACAAACAGGACTTTCTAGTCTGCATAGCTAGAACAAGTCATTATTTAAAATCTGTGAATTGGTTGTCATAAACCTTAGGGATAAGCCATAGAAACTGATTCTGTTCTTATACATTTGACATAAATCAGGAATAATTCCATTGAAGTCAATGGAGCTACACCAGTGGAAGTGAACACAGTAAAAGGCTCATAGCTATGTAACCCTTCTGCTATGTAACGTTGGCAGCAACAAGGGCCAAATTCAATATTTAGGGGTTCCTCTTAACATTACAAAACAAAACTGGCTCAAGCCCCCACTCAAAAATCTTGGAAAACTAAACATGCCCCTAGGGGGTGCCTCTAAGAGGTAATACTTCCCCACTCGCAAGCACTGAGTCTGTGCATGACAAAAGAAAACTTACTAAAAACAGAAGGAAACACAGTGTTAATTTGAGAAAACATTGAACAATTACTGAAAGTAAGTAAACAATAATAAATAACAACAAGTAAAACACCTGCCCCACAATATCTTGAGCGGTATCATTTGCTTCAGTTTCCCACCTTGCGTGTGACAGTCCAAAAGGTGAATGTCCCCTTAACACACCACTCCCCTTTTCTCTCCACAGCACCCCACTCATCGTTTGTTGTCTGAGGTCAGCAAAATCCCAGAATTCAGGAGTGCATTCACATGGGAGGGGGGAGCGACAAGTAATGCCTCTACTGCTACCACTGCTCCCCACTCAAGCTGCCTTTGTTACAATGCCCGGTTCTGAGGTTCCATCACTTAGCCCAGATCATACATTAGTTCAGCTCTTTGTGATTTCAGCAGGTAATAGGGAACCTCACTGCAGCCTCTGCATAGTCTTTCATTGCGACACTGTCCCAACACCAAGTCTAAGTTTCAGCCCCATAAAAAAAACTGTTCTGTTCTGTTCATCAGTGAATTCAGCTTCACTGATCCCTGAGCAGAAGCCAGAACTCAAAATTGACTCCAATCAGCTCTGTCTTTAAACATGGGAAAGGCAAGGTAGACAGAGTGTACACCTCGAGATGGGAACACCTATCACCACCCCCTTTGACTTTCACTTAGTTTGGCATTACTACCCTATGCTTAGTAAGTGAGGTTACATTTAATGTGACCTCCTCAAGCAGGGCATATTAAGTACATATTAAGTATTAAGCTCTGTTGCCCTTTAGTCATACAATAAGAATAACAACATTTCATTATCTCTTCATCCACAACTTAAAGTGAATTTTAACCCAAAACAGCCAAAATTGATTATTTTGACACAGCAGATCTATCTGTTGATCACCTAGGTAAAGTAGGTGTGTCTATGCAAATATGGTCTGCTCTTGAGGTCTTTTCCCCCAATTCATCCATAGATGACAGGGAAGAGCTCATTCAGCCCCTGATTACAGCTACAAATATTTTTTCCCATTGTTGTCATTTTGCTTCCTGTCTGATCCTGTTTATCTAGAAGATGATTCCGCTGTAACAGATATGGTTACAAGCTTTGAGACATTGATAGCCTCGCTCATAACAAAACTTATCTAGTTTGGTTTTACATTATTCCATTAAACAATGGTTATTTTAGAAGAGAGATTGCTAGACAGAAGATAAATATGATATGGTTAGATACTTTAATTATGGCTAGATATAGAAAGTAATACAGTATGAATGGAAATAAATTAAAAATAATGCCTCTTGCAAGGGCTGGAAAACAGGAATTTAAAGTGTATGACTGTAGGAAGCAGAAGTAATTCAAGGAAATCTTAATTACAGTTCACTGTCTTTGATATATATGTCTTTGCTTTTTAAATGTCTTTTTAAAGACAGAGAGAGAGATGTCAGATAAGGAAAGGAGAGGGAGAGAGAGAGAGGAGATTGTATTTTAAGCACAACCCGGCACAATACAGGAACACTCACCAAACCACTAAAATCTGTTGTCCAAAGTAGGCCCTGCTGCTACCAAAACTGAAAATAACTCCTCAGGAAATCTTAATATTTAAACAGACAAGGTATAGAAAGGGAAAACTTTTCACCCTGCTTCCTCATTAAGGTCATCTCCAAAAAGGAAGAAACCATTTCCCAGCCTCCCAAAGAGAAAATCTGTACTTTCAGATCCTGCAGCACCCAAAGGTGATAGGGTAAAATTGAACACTGCCCTCATTCTCCGATCACAGTCACATTCTCTTCTTGCCAAGCAGCTTTAAATGGTGTTCCCACTGCTGATAAATTGGCCTCATCATTCTACCCCTCCATCTTCTAATCTAAAGCAACATTTGACACAACTTTACCAGCTGTTAATGCTTTAGAAACACATTTTAAGTCTTGACCATAAAATAGATTTATTGGTTCAAAGGATGAATTTTTCGAATCAAATGTGTAAAAATCTGGAGGAAGTAGTCCGTAATGTACAAATCCAATCAGATACTGAAGCTCTAAGACTCTTTATTGGTATCCTGAGAAAAGACAATATTGTACTTTATGTAGGTCACCAGGGAAGCTCCTGCTATGCTTCATAAGCACCAGAACCATGAATCTGGTTCTCTTAGTAACTTAATTCCCATTGATTTTTCCACTTACTTCCCACTGAATCCAGTCACAATCCACCCAACAGAGCAATTTACTAGAAAAATGTATTGCTGCTCTGAAAACACAGTTATTTCACTATAGCATCAATACAGACATTAATTTGGAAAGTTTAAAATTTCTGCTCTAAATCTTTTCTCACATGCCATTTTTTCTTACTTTGAATTAACCAGTGATACAATGCAACCTGCCTTTTATCAACCAGTGTAATTTTTGTTAATTTCCCAGTACTTTCATTTTAATATATGCGTCCATATAAATACTTGTTGTACTTAACATTTTCTCCAGTGTTTTACTAACAATATTCCTCTCAAGGAGGAACCAGAGTTCCTGCTGTACTACTGGACTCACTCTACTTCCCCTTTAATATTATTTCCCTTGCAAATTGTTGCCAATTTTCTCTCAAAACAAACATCAGTTCTCATAAATCTTTGCCCAGTTTTTACCTCTAATTTTTCCCACCAGAACAAATCTTTTAACATCCATGGATTATTTTCTAATAAACCTCCTTTGATACTAAAATCCTACCTACAGTACATTTGTTTATGCATCACTACCAAAAATAATTGCATCTTTTGAGTAACTCTTAATGCCCCTCAGGAAAAAATGTCTATCCGAATTTTAAAAACAAAAACAAACAAAAACCTAAAAAGCTCTACTTCACTGAGATGTTACTTTCTTTGGTATGTCTGCTGTTACTTATTTTCCTCTTAGACAGCAGTTTCTCTTTTCTTTCAGTAAGTTTTTTACTCTAGAAAAGGTTTTGCAAGATTTTTATATAAAGTTTAGAATTCCCAGAATATGCCATTTCACTCTCAGTTTACAACTCTTAGAATTACAGCACAGATATTTTCAGAGATTAGAAATCTATGGAAAACCAAATTTTTCACCTGTTGGGGGTCCTAATTTGTTGCTGCTTCTTTCATAGAACTCTAGTTGAATTCAATAGAAAATCTAGGGGCAGAGCAGTGGCAATATTGGACCAGTGCATTATGTGTAAATTTGGATTTCTTGGGAAATACAGGAGAAGGGGAGGAAGTTTAGACTAGGCAAATTTTGATTTATGTGCGTGGGAATCTGAAGAAAGTTTGGATTAGTGAAGAAAAACATGATCTTAAAATTTAGAAAGAAGGAAACGGAAATTGACTAGGATAATTAACGTAGTTGTATTTTGTCTTGTTTGCTCATTATTTCATTTTGAAATGTTAACAAAAACATTTTCCACTGAATTATCTAGAGAAAAGGTGTGCCAAGGGTCTTACCCAAGCCACGATAGGAGACATTGGTGACTTTCCATTTCCCAATCCTGGGGGAATATCATGGGACACCCCTGCCCTGAGCACCTTCCAGAGGCAGAACAGGCATGCCTGCCTCAGTTTCCTCAGTAACTACACATGAGCTTTCTTGCCTTAATAATACCCTTCTTTGGAGCCAGTTTATTACCAAAATATAGTTCAAATAGTCCATAACAAACATCCCAAATATTGTCCATTTCTCACACCCAGTGTATATAATCCTTTATACCCCTCATCCTCTAGTCCATTAACATAGCACATACCACACCGCTGCATCTTCCACCACACTGAGGCTCTTATTCAGTCCGCTCCTATCTTTTTTAAAAGGACAGCTTCCCCAGCCCTTCCAGCTAGAGTGCTTTCCAATGGGAACTGGAGTGCTTTCCAATGGGAACTGCCCACAGCCTCTCTGCTGTGAGTTCATCCTCAACAAGGAAGCATCCCTCATTCCCCTTGGTTCTCAGACCTTTTCACCCTTCTGGCTCCAGCATGGAGACTTCAGCAGGTAAACCTCTCTGCTGGTCCCCTGCCTTCAGCTCTCTCCATCTTAGAAATCAGCAGGTTAACTCCCTTTGTTGGTCTCAGGCCTACAACCTCCCCTCAGAACCACCTACAGCTTCCTTCAGAGTCCTCCTACAGACTTCTTTTCAATTCAAAAAGGATATTAAGGTAATTAATTAGAGAAGCCAGCTGGACTGAAGACTTCAAAAACTTAAATATGGAGGAGGCTTTCAATTTCTTCAAATCAGCTATACAAAAACTGAAATTTGCATCTCAAGCAAGGGGAAGAGCTTCTAAGGAAAGCCTCCAGACCCAGTTGGATGAATAACCACCCCCAAAAGGTTATTAGGAGCAGACAGAGAGTCTTTTGGGAATGGAAAAATGCATTGTGGAGGTTAGAAAATGTAGGAATAAAGTGAGAATTCTAAAAGTCAAGAAGAATTAGCCCTTGCCAAGGAAATTAAAATAAATAATAAGCGGTGTCTGGCTGGTGAGTCTTGCCCACGTGCTCAGGGTTTAGCTGATAACCATATTTGGGGTAGGGAAGGAATTTTCCCCTAGGGCAGATTGGCAGAGGCCCTAGGGGATTTTCACTTTCCTCTGTAGCATGGGGCACAGGTCACTTGTCGATAGATTCTCTGTACCTTGAAATCTTTAAACCATGATTTGAGGACTCCAGTAACTCAGTCATATGGTAGGGGTCTATTACAGGAGTGGGTGGGTGAGTGTTCTGTGGCCTGCGTTGTGCAGAAGGTCAGACTAGATGATCATATTGGTCCCTTCTGACCTTAAAGTCTATGAGTCTAAAAAAAAAGAGAAGACGGAAGGATGAAGTTGGGGTACTATTGCAGTTGAGATGGAAAGGAGTTTAAAGATAATCTATGTATGGCCCCAAAACTAAATGAATACTTTGTCACAGTTTTCAGTAATGAAGATGATATGGAACATATGCAGGAAGGCAGTACAGCTGATGGAAATGAGTGCCTAGAAATAGAAATTATCACATCTGTGGTAGAAGAAAAACTTAAAGAGCTTAATGCGCTCAGATCGGGAGGACTGCATAATTTTCATCCCAGACTGCTGAACAAACAGGCATATGTGATTCCTAGTCTGATAGCAAGGATTTTAATGAATCTATCTTTTGGGAGTAGTATGATATGACTGGAGAATGGCTAATATTGTACCTACATGTAGGAAATGGAAAAAAGAAGTGATCCCAGGCAGTAACAGATCTATTAGTCTGGTCTCAGTAGTAATGCAAGGTTTTAGAACAAACTATGATGGAAAGAATAATTAAATTCATAGAGGTAATTGGTAAAGAGAATGTAATGCAACATGGATTTGCCAAAGGTAGATCAGAACAAATTAACCTGATCTCCTTCTTTGAAAAAAAAACCCTATTTTTTTTAGATAAGGGAGATGCAGTAGATCTAATATGTTTGGACTTCAGTAAAGCGGTTGACATGGTAATACATGGGAAATTGTAGTTAAATTAGGGAAGTTGGGGATCGATACAAGCACTGTAAGGTGGGGAAGGATTTGGATAAAGGGGAGTAGGCAAGAGGTTGGGCTGCAAGATGAATTATTGGACTAAAAGGAGGTTACTAGTGGAGTGCCTCAAGGATTGGTCTTATTCAATATTTTTATTAATGACCTTGGACAAAAAAGTAGGGTTGTGTTAATGAAATTTGTTGATAAAAAGTTGGGAGGCACCATCAAGACAGAGGAGGATCGGAATATTACATAGAAAGATCTGGATGACATTGAAGATTGCAGTGACAGAAATGGAATGAAATTGAATAGTACAAATGCAAGATCACCTACTTATGGTGTAATAATAAGAATTTCTGGAACAGGCTAGGGACTCATCAGTTGGAAGCAACAGAGGAGGAGAGAGACCTGGGTGTGTGGGTTGATCACAGGATGACTATGAGCCACCAATGTGATGTGGCTATGAAAAAGGCAAATATGATCCTAGGATCATTAGGTGAGGCATTTCCAACACAGTAGTGTTAATGCCATTGTACAAGGCATTGGTAAGACCTCATTTGGAATACTGTGTACAATTCTGGTCACCCATATTTGGGAAAGATGAATTTAAAACTTGAACAGGTGCAAAAAAGAGCTACTAGAATGATCAGGGGAATGGAGGGCCTATCTTATGAGAGGACACTGGAAGAGGTTGGCTTGTTAATTTAAGAAAAAGAAGGATGAGAAGAGATATTACCGCTCTCTATAAATACCAGGAGTAAATACCAGGGAGGGTGAAGCCAATTTAAACTATTTAAGTTAAAGGACAGTGCCAGCACAAGAACAAATGGATATAAACTGGCAATGAACAAATTCAGCCAGGAAATTAGAAGATGGTTTCTAATCACCAGAGAGATGAGATTCTGGAACAGTCTCCCAATAGGAGTTGTGGAGGAAAACAATCTAATTAATTTTAAGATAGAGCTGGAAAAATGTATGGGTCCAATTGAATTATGGGGTTTTTGTGATGGTAGGCAGAAGGATTCAGTAGCCCTGGGGCTAACTTCTGGTTTATGTCTTATGTTCCTAAAACTCATGCTTCAGGGTTTCAACCAGCCACTGCAGGGGTCAAGAAGGGATTTTCCCCCCAATATATTCAGGGTTTTTTTTTATCTCCTTCCTCTGAAGCATCAGGATGGCCTTGGTTGGAATTGGAACACTGGACGGGGGGACCAGGCCTCTGAGGTGGCACTGAGCATTCCTTCTCTAAGGTGCTTGGCTGGCTGGCTCTTGCTCACATACTCAGGATTTAGCTGACCGCTGTATGTGAGATTAGGAAGGAATTTTCCTCAAGGTCATCTTGGCAGTGACCTTGTGCATTTTTCACCTTCCTCTACAATGTGTGGGTTCAGGTTACTTACCAGGATTATCTGTTTCTCACTTAATCATTCCCCTGCCATTATTGAGGTCTCCAACACCTCCTATTCTCTGGCTATGGCACACAACATAATCTCCTGTGGATTGTAATATTTTGGCCTCATTTTGATGTCAGGTGTAGTGTGTGTATGCTGGGCGGTGTTGGTGGCTTGTGATATACAGGAGGTCAGATTGGATGATTTAGTGGTCCCTTTTGGTCTTAAACTCAATGACTCCTGATCTCTGGTAGCTCTCACCTGCCAATCTCTCCCCTTTAGGGCCCAGGTGTCCTCTTTGAAGCTCAGCTGGCAATTAGCTGATCAGTCACATGTGCACTAGCCTCTTCTCTCTGAAAGGGTCAGTGTCATCCTTATTGTTTTCTTAATGTGTATGACCAGGAAATATTATGCTATCGTAATTGTAGCAGATAAGTAACATAGCATGTTCTGACAATGAAGAAATGGGCAAAATGATCTTTGGTAGAGGGTGCTGATGGGAAGTATTTGAAAAACTAACGCCAACAGTGAAGAAAAGTTCTGAGGAGCTGGTGTGATAGGTTGGAAAGTGTACAAAAAATAATCTTCAGGACAGTAAGGCTTTTATCCAAGCTTTGTTCTTGTACTAGTTTGAGATTTTTCCTGAAAATAAATAACCATCTGTGCCAACAAATCTCCAATTCCTTGGAAAAATGAAATCTTCCTGGATTGGCCATCTTTTTCCAACTTTCCCAGTAAATCCTATGATATCTGTCTTTATTACGGCCATGGGCTCTCTGCTGTTGTTTCCTGTTTTCTTGCTGCTCTATCACTTCCTTGTTTCTCACCAATTATAAACATCTCCCCTCTTTGTGATGTCATCATCAATTCCCTGGAGTTTGGATTTAGTCCAGTTGCTAAGTAACCAGATCAGCTCCATGTTATTTTCTGCAATTTCTCCCCTTATTTAAATATAAACAGAGGTGAGTCAACAGAATCCTTATAATATCAGAGGTGACTGTCTCAAAAGCAGTGAGGCTCAGTTAGAAATATCCCAGGGGTGTCCACCATTGTCCTCATTCTCAGAAGGCCGCTCACAAAAATTGAAAGTGAGGGCTGGTGAGCACGGTGCATATTTCAATACCAGGCAGCTTGGGGATCTGATTGCTGGTGGAAAACTGCTACAGGATCACCAAGAGGTCACTCCTGAGCCACATTGAACACCAAAAATAGCTTGATCATATGCCTTTCAACTGGGGGAAAGCACATGAGGAGTTCATTTCTAGCCCTCGGTTATTAGTTGGAGATTGAAATTCAAGTATCTAGAACAAGAAATGGAAGACGTGGACTTTGGTACTGCTCCTACGTGTTTTGATCACTGAATTTCATGCTAATATGTCAAAGCTGTAACAATAAGCAATCTATAGAATTACTCTGACTGTTTCATCAAAAAGTAGGGTGGCTATCCATCTCAATAAATCAGCAGTCAGCCTAGTTTTAATGTAATCCTACACTCTTCTCCAATCCAGCACAAACAAGGGCTCTCACACTAACAGATCCATTGGCTCAGCATTCCCCACTATAAGCAACGAGCACTCATTCAGTGAAACCCTAGTCCCAAATGTTTTAAGATTTGATTAAATATGATGAGTACCAGGAGAAGCCACAGAAGTGTGGGGCAGAACAGCAAAGGTTGGCACAAATGTGCTGGCCAGAGAGGGACTTGGGGAATAGTGGTTGAAAGAGGGTTGGAGTCTTTCTGTACCTTCCCCAATACAGTATACAGAACCTTCAGCACACCTTAGGAGCTTCATGGTGTTGTTAAGTGCTGAGGAATGTTGTTGCCATGAGGTGTTGTTACTGTTCTTAGAGTGCCGACGTCAGCTGCACTAGCAGACAGTGCAGCATGTTAATTCAGCAGACTTCAATGTTATTCATAAGAAAGACCAAAGAACCAGTTCAGCGGCGAAGGCACTCGGCAAGGTTTATTGTTGACAAAGCCCAATACTAGCACCTCATAGGAGCTACAGGTATACTAACTCATGTATGCCTGCAACAATGGCACCAGCTCAGTCAGCCCACCAGGACACTGCCCCCGAGGCTGGCCAAAGGTGCCCCTCCTCTGACTTCTCCTTTTATACATTGATACAAACAAGTTACATAGCACACTCCTGACATGGTTAGTTACCAACCTTACACCTTGTATCTGCTAGCGCGAACAAAACATCCTTATCCATTATCCTGTCATCCCACATCTATCTTATGAGCTGTCGGCGTTGTCCTGTACCATCTCTTAAGAATGCTTTTATGTAGTTACTTAAGAATTCTGGGTGTTCTTGTACCATCCTCTCCAGTCAGGAATGTGTTTACTCGGTTAGCCAATACCTAGTGTGTTGTTATTTTGGCAAGGCCAGGCCTACTCTAGTTCACAGCTTTGGTTCACACTGTTAGTTATGCCTAGGGCTCCAGCAAGGCCTACACATGCTTGCTTCTATGGTATTTGGGAAGAAGGGGAAAGAGGAGGAGGAGAGCCAAGAAGAGGCTGGAGTAGCAGTCACCTAAGTTAGGAAACTGGTCAAAGTGAAGACAAGGGCCAAAAGCTATTCTCTGATATCCAGAATACTGTGGAATTCCTAAGGTGAACAGAAAGCCTTCAGAGGAAGTTCCATTCCTGAAAACTTTAGGAAGTCTATGATAGGACCACTACACTCCTGCAGACCACAGGAAGTCCACTAGAGACCATCCCACTTCTGAGAACTTTAGGAGATTTGCAGAAACAAAGTCTTTCTTCGTAGATCTGTGAAGTCCTGGAGGTTAAACCCACACCTGCAGACTTGAAATGGTTCACAGAAGGAGAAAACTTTCCTTGGGCAACTCTGAACCTTAACAGAAGAATAGTCACCTAAGTCCTTTGGCGTTAGGAGCTACCGGATGATCCCTCTCTCCAGCATGCCCCAAACTTCTGTATTGTCTAGCTCTTTTTGGGGCTATCCTGTATCCCCTGCTCACCTGTCTCAACCTAACTCTCATGTGGATTTTAGGAAGGACACTATATCTAAGCCAGATGATTGGTAAATATTATCAGGAATCAGGCAAATTTCATAATGCTGTTTGGAGCCCTCTTAATAATTCTTCAAATTCCAATATGCTATTTTTATGTTCCCAATCTTAAAATGAATGACTTATTAAATTTGCTTTTCTACATCTCAAACTTCGTGTTCTACATTTTGCCAAGGTCTTTAAAATAAATCTTGTTTGAAGACTCTCAGACAAATTGTTTTGTAGCTAGGAGCTGGCAAAAAAAGTACTAGAATTTCAAACATCAACATGATTATCACCTTTTTTTCTGTCTTATGTCACAAAAATGACTTTTCTGAAGAATGTCAAATGTAGTCAAAATATTGTCAGGTGGTCATAGAATCACATGCCAAATTTGAAGCTGAAAAGACTTTTATTGGTGTACACAGAGTGCCAAAATTATCCTTAAAATGGAAAGGATGTCTCAACACTGACTATGGTGTTGGCAACAGTCATTCTCTAGTAAGTACATTTATTTGGCAAAAGTTTTTGATCCATTTGGATTAAAATGCTGGACACACAAAAGGTTAAAATTATGATAACTGTCCCAAACAACTAACATTCTTGCACTAGAACCAATATAATTACCAAAAGAGGCATGTTGTTATAATTCCTACAAATGTATAACTAAGGTAAGCAGGCTGAAGACAAGGGAAAAATACTGTAATAGTTGGCTACAAGTCAAACTTCTTAATTATTGTCTACAGTCATGGAGGAAGGGGGTTGGCACATATGCGTCACTCCAGCAACTTAACAATTAGTAGCAACCACAAACATATTCATTCAACAACTGTCAAAGGAGAAAAGGAAAGCATAAAGCATATTATCCTATAAACAATACCAATTGCCTGCTTATATTCAAAAGTTAAAACATTATTTACTTGGGTCACTCACAGTTCTGCCAAGATTACAACAAAGATATAAGTAATAGCTTGTTCCAGATAATTAAAAAGATAGCATTCAGTGTGCGCAAGATATTATATTCCTGCTCCCATCATAGTTATTGGATGAAGCATAAAACTACAAAGAGTGCAAACATCTACCTTCCACTCTACCGGTTATTTGGGGTATTTGTTTATTTAGGTTATGACTGTGAAGTTTGACTAGAAAAGGTTTGACTCTAGCAGCTTTTCAAAGTTTTCATCTGCATTATATCTACTCAAAAGATTCTTCTGGACACAAAAATTAATTGTACAAAAAATTAATGGTAGCTTACTGTGACACACTGTACTCCATGTGACACTATCCCACGTTCACCCCATTATAAGATTATGACATATTTTGTGCAAAGCATGCCTTGTGAGGTATCATTTGAAAATGCATAATCTACTGAACATCTTTCTCCTGTTAAAATGTGTGCATCAACACTGCATGTGAAGCTTTGAGATTTTACTTTTGATTGTTATTGAAATATGCTGTAGTTCTGGGTAATGCCCTCAGACCATATTCTCAACGACAAAGGCACACTGGGATGCCAGCTGGGTACCAAAAGGCCATTAGCAATTTAATCGGAGAGTTATAAATAAAGTATTTACAATTCACCTGAAGGACAGCTGGCAGAGCATGTACGCAACGGAACTGCTGATCCCATTACCCAGCAAAGACTTTTCCAGTACAAAAGGTCAGAATATAAGAAGGGTGACCTAGACAAACTGGAGGATTGGGCCAAAAGAAATCTGATAAGGTTCAACAAGGGCGAGTGCAGGGTCCTGCACTTAGGACAGAAGAATCCCATGCACAGCTACAGACAAGCTAGGCAGCAGTTCTGCAGAAAAGGACCTGGGAATTACAGTGGATAAGAAGCTGGAGAGGAGTCAGCAGTGTGCCCTCGTTGCCAAGAAGGCTAATAGCATATTGGGCTGCATTAGTAGGAGCATTGCCAGTAGATTGAGGGAAGTGATTATTCCCCTCTATGCGGCATTGATGAGGCTGCATTTGGTGTATTATGTCCAGTTTTGGGCCCCCCACTACAAAAAGGATGTGGACAAGTTGGAGAGAGTCCAGAGGAGGGCAACAAAAATGATTAGGGGGCTGGAGCACAAGACTTATGAGGAGAGGCTGAGGGAACTAGGCTTGTTTGGTCTGCAAAAGAGAAGAATGAGGAGGGATTTGACAGCAGCCTTTAACTACCCGAAAGTGGGTTCCAGGGAGGATGGAGCTAGGCTGTTCTCAATGGTAGTAGATGACAGAACTAGGAGCAATGGTCTCAAGTTGCAGTGGAGGAGGTCTAAGTTGGATATTAGGAAAAAGTTTTTCACTAGGAGTGTGGTGAAGCACTGGAATGGGTTACATAGGGAGGTGGTGGAATCTCCATCTTTAGAGGTTTCTAAGTTGCGGCTTGACAAAACCCTGGCTGGGATGATTTAGCTGGGGTTAGTCCTGCTTTGAGCAGGGGGTTGGACTAGATGACCCCCTGAGGTTCCTTCCAACTCTAATATTCTATGATTCTATGATTCTATAAAAAAAGGCCTCTGGCCACCTCTCCTCCCCCATCTCTACTCATGGCAACAAGATCTCTTAAAAGACATAGAAGCTTCTTTGAACAGCTGGGAGTGGTCCTAGCTGGAAGGCTTTCCAGTTAGTATGGACTGCTGAAGGTTTTGGGATGAGAGAAACCTTTTTGCTTTCAAATCTTATTTAGCTTGGTGAAGTTCAGGAATTAGATTGTGGTTTTATTATTTTATTTCTTTTGTAATCAGCTCTGATTTTTATGCTTTAATACTTGTAATCACTTAACATCTATCCTTCTCTAGTTAATAAACTTGTTTTATTGTTTTATCTAAACGAGTGTGTTTAAATGAAATGTTTGGGAAAGCTCTACTCAGGTTAACAAAGATGATGCATAATCATTTCCTTTGCTGAAATGACAGACTATTAATGAGTTTGCATTGTTCAGTAGTGCATTGGACAGTGCAAGACGTACATTTCTAGTGTGCAAGGCTGGGACTAAGAATTTGCAGGAGTTTTCCTAAATTTAGTTCATGAATGGCTGGCATTCATATAACTTAGCTGGGAGTGACTTTGCATACTAATGGCTCTGAGTAATCAGAGCCTGGAGAGGTCTGCTTTTCACTAGCAAAGCACTGTAAAAGGCACCCTGGGCTGGAGAGTTAAAGGGACACAGCGGTTCAACAGTCCAAATTGTATCCTTGGGGATGTCACACTTACAAACAAGAGATCATGACTTGATCACATTTACAATGTGCAAGCAGAATAAAATCAAGACCAGTAGTAAATATATTTGGTGCTTTAATAGGGCCAGCTGCACAAAGCTGAAAATGACTATGTGCCAAATCAGCTTGGAGGAAGATTTGAATCAGAAAAATATGAATAATTGGGAAATGTTTAAGAACACTTTACTAGAAGCCCAAAAAGCCACAATCCCAGAATCGAGGAAGAAGGTTGTGCTGGTTAAAAAATTGACCTGGTTTAGAGGGAAAGAGAAGGCAGCTGTAAAAAAACCTATATATATATATATATATATATATAAAACAAATGGAAGAAATGGGAAGTTTATAGTAATGAAAATAAATCAAAAGTTATTAATTGTAGAAAATTGATATGGGAAGCCAACAAACATAAGGAGAAATACATGGCTAGCAGTGTTAAGGAAAATAAGGAGTTTTTTTTAATATATTAGGATAAAAAATATTCCTAACAATGGTATTTTTCCCTTACTAGATGGAAATAGTATAATTATCCATAATAATGCAGAAACAGTAGAAGTGTTCAATAAATATTTCTGTTCTGCATTTGGGGGAAAAACAGATTATATAGTCTCATCATATAATGATAATACTCTTTCCATTCCACTTGTATCTCCGGAGGATCTTAAACAAAAGTTACTAAAGTTAGACACTTTTAAATCACCAGGTCCAGATAACTTGCATCCAAGAGTCTTAAAAGAGGTGACTGAGGAGCTCACTTGACCAATAATGTTACTTTTGAATAAGAATTGGAGCACTGGGGACGTTCCAGAAGACTGGAAGGAAGCTAATGTGTCACTTTTTAAAAAAGGGTAAACGGGCTAACCCGAGTTATTACAGGCCTGTCAGACTGACATTGATCTTGGGCAAGATAATAGAATGGCTGATATGAGACTTAATTAATAAAGAACTAAAGGAGGGTAATATAATTCATGCAAATCAACATAGGTTTATGGAAAATAGATCCTTTCAAACTAACTTGATACATATTTTTTATGAGATTACAAGTTTGGCTGATAAAAGAAACAGTGTTGATATACTATACTTACACTTTTCTAAGGCATTTGACTTGGTACCAAACAGCATTTTGATTAAAAAACTAGAATGATATAATATTAACATGGCACTTACTAAATGGATTTAAAAATGGCTAACTATTAGGTCTCAGACTATAACTGTAAACAATGAATTGTTACTGAGTGGATCTGTTTCCAATGAAGTGCCACAGGAATTGGTTATTGGTCCTATGCTATTTAACATTTTTGGAAGAAAACATAAAATCATCACTGATAAAGTCTGCAATGACACAAAAATTGGGGGAGTAGTAAATAGGTAAATAAGTGAAGAGGACAGGTCACTGATTCAGAGCTATTTGGATCGCTTGATTAACTGGGTGCAAGCAAGCAATATACATTTTAATATAGCTAATGTAAATGTATACATTTAGGAACAAAGAGATTCATAAATGATGGAGAGCTCCATTCTGAAATGCAGTGACTCTGAAAAAGATTTGGTCGTCATAATGGATAATCAGCTGAACATGAGCTCCAAATGCAATACTGTGGCCAAAAAAGCTAAATGTGATCCAGGAGAATCTCGAATAAGAGTAGAGAGATTATATTAACTCTCTATTTGGCACTGGTACTACTGTACTGTGTCCAGTTCTGGTATCCACAATTCAAGAAGGATGTTGATTAATTGAACAGGGTTCAAAAAGCGTCATGAGAAAGATTAAACAATTAGAATTATTATAGTGATAGACTCCAGAAGCTCACTCTATTTAGCTTAACAAAGAGAAGGTTAATGGGTGACTTGATTACAGTCCATAAGTAACTACGTGGGGAACAAATATTTGATAATGGGCTCTTCAATGGAGCAGAGAAAGGTATAACAGTATCCAACAGCTGGAAGTTGAAGCTAGAGCAATTCAGACTGGAAATAAGGCGTAAGTTTTTAACCGTGAGAATAACGAACAATGGTTACTCGCTGACAATTTTTAAATAAAGATAGGACATTTCCTAAAAGCTATGCTCTAAGAATTATTTTGGAAAAGTTTTATGGCCTGTGATATGCAGGAGGTCAGACTAGATCAGTGGTCCCCAAACAATTTAGGTTGTGTGCCCCCTTACTCCTGTCCGCACCCCCCGCATAACCCCCAGCCGGCAGCCGAGGGTGAGAGCGGGGCTGGGAGCCAAGTTGGGGAACTGCGGCCAGCAGGCAGGGCTGGGACATGGGGCCAGGAGCCAAGGCCGGAGCCACAGTTGGAGAGTGGGTTCAGAGCAAAGCTTGGGGTAGACCAGGGCAGCACTCTCTCCCCGCCCCATGGGGGCTGGCCCAGGCCTTGCCATGCTCTGCTAACATTCCTCCATGCCATGCCCTACAGATTGAAGACCTCTGGACTAGATGATCATAATTGTCCCTTCTGGCTTTAAAATCTATGAATCTCTGACACGGGATGGATGCTAATTTCACTTATACCAGTGTGTCAGTCAGTAGAGTCACTTCTGAATTACACCACAGGAAGTGAGAACAGTCCCTTTACCTTCTGTAATAACATTACCCTCTGTAATAAAAGACAATTTCTGTCCTCTGTATCGCATCCCTGCACCTTTATCTCCCATAATATCCAGGGGAATTGTGGGTTTGAAGATTAAATATTAACAGTGGACACTTAATCATTGGCTTCTCTATTGAGGCATCCACCATTACATCAAATATGATGGTGGTTTTGACATGTGGACGTTAGTCCACCAAGAACTAAGAGTGAGTCATCAAACTAGGACTGTCAATTAATGCATGCAATTAATGCAAAACAAATTAACTAGATTAAAAAAATTAGTCACAATTAATTGCAGTTTTAATCACACTGTTGTAAAGCAGGGAGGATTCTTTCTCCAAGAATCAGGCAGCACAAACAATACTGAAGAGGTTTATTCACGATACCGGGAAGTCTGATAAATCAGCTTCAACTTCATGGTGTTACAGTGGTCAATTATATACGCTTTCTTATCAATTACATAGTACATTTTAAATTCTTTATCTATTCACTTACAAATACAGACATTGTTCCATCCGGAGAGACAACAGTGATAATGGTCGTTACATACCATGCAGAGACACTTTAATCACGCTACTTACATCAAGGATGTTAGGGCTACACTCGGGGTGGGGATAGGGTGGAGGAAGAAGGGAGTGGGGAGGTCCTTACAGATAGGTGGCAGATGAGAAATTCTAAAATTCTAAAAGCAAATGTGCTGTTCTCATTGGAATTAGAATCACTAAGAGGACATCTGGCTTCCTGAGCCATCGGATGCTTACACTAGCCATTGTCCTTGAGGCTCAAGTATTTTCGTTAACCATTTACATGAGTTTCGACCTACAACTTGTTAACTGAAAACAACCTCAAACCTTACACTGTTAAACAATAATAGAATACTAAATTAAATTTATTACAAAATATTTTGCATGTTTTTCTACATTTTCATAATACACTGATTTCAGTTACAACAAAGAATATGAAGTGTACAGTACTCACTTTATATTGTTATTTTTATTACAAATATTTGCACTGTAAAAAAGATTTAAAAAAGAAATAGTATTCAATTTCTCAAAAAAAAGTAACAGCTTTTTATAACTTTTGATCTGGGTCTCCCCTGGAATGTATTTAGAAAATTATTACTCTTAAAGATCACAATATTTCATTGATTTTATAAACAATGGAAGTAAACAACATAAATTTATTAAACAATATAAATTAATGCAATAATTACAATTTACATAAAATTTACAACTTTCCAATATAAATGTATTTAACAGTACAAATTAATACAATTACAATTTACAGAAAATTTACAAAGTAGGAAAGAATAATTCTACTGCAGCAATTATTGGGAGAGGCTCTGTGGCCCATGTTATGCGGGAGGGCAGACAAGAGCACTACTGCAGTCTCTTCTGGCCTTAAAATCCATGAATTTGTGAACAGACAAAAATGAATACAGAAATGCATAAAATAAAAGAATTTCTCCATTATGGTGCTGCATAATCCAATCTGCGGAAAAATCCACAGCAAAACAGCACTAACATCTATCCTTAAAAAATATTAAAATGCTATCTTTGTAACTTTTACTACTTATTCAGTTGAACAGTATTTTCTCAAAGTATTCCAAAAAACACTGAAATATATAATAAAACTGTCTTGGTGAGGAACAGATCCAGCAAATCCTGGTTTACAGAAAACTACTTACATGAGAGATTGCAAGATCAGACCTGTATGCAATAAGAAGGACCTTACACGCTACATTTCAAGCTGGGGGTGTGATACGCTGCTTAAGAAGACATGCTTGTGCGAGCTCTGATTGAGATAGCATATTAAAAATATAATGTAGTTGTGGCAGCCCAACCAGCAGGAGACTCTAGCTATCTTGAGTGTGTGCCTATCAAAGACAGGGTGGCTAGCCCCTCTCACTGCCAGGGCTGCATTCTATTTTTAGCATGCTAGCTTTATCAGAACTAACATGAATATGTTTCCTCAAACTGGGAATAACACCCTAGCTTCAAGTGTAGACATATCCTAAAGTCCTGATCCTGCAATCAGCTTTGCACAGTCAGACTCTGATATCCTGTGGAGCTCATTGCAGGATTGTGACCTATAATGCTGTATTTCAGTTGGACTCCATGAAAATTCAGGGACACTCCCTTGTGGAGTCAGTTGCAGGATTGGGACCTCGTATACTGGTAGATATAGTTTTGTTATTCCCCAATGTTGCCATCCCCACATGTATAAATCAAGACCCCTAGAAAATATAAGACTGGCTTAACAAGGGGATTTAAAAAAATAATAATATGTTTTGCATTCTTTTTAGTTACCTTCTGGTTTTTGAGTCTTTGGGCTTCATCTTTTAATTTTTTTCTCCACACCATACAGGCTAAACACTCATTTTTTAAAATGAAAACTGAGATTCTCGCATAATCACATGAAATGCAAGAGCTGGGGTATTCAGAAAATCACCAGTATGTAAAACTTACAACAAAATTGTGTGACTGGCAACAACCCTAGTTATTTTTATATTTGAGAATTTGATTAATTCAATAAATCCAAACATGGCTAGGCATTGATTGGAGTGGTATCAGAGAGCACCCAAACAGGAGTCAGTAGTGGAATGCTAAATTTTACCTGAAAGTATCACATTTATATCTCCCTTTCTTGGTTGAGTGTCTCCACTAGTTTGTTTACATTGCTTCAGTTGCTGGAGTTGTTTACATTGCTCCAATTGCTCTTTACAATTGCTCCAGTTGTTTACATTGCTACATCTCTTTAGTCCTTGTTTTGGATTAGATATGTGCTTGTCAAGCATTTGCTATACACATCCAGTGCTCTGGTGTGCAGAACCCAGGATGGGTCCCACACTGAAAGAACAGCACATGACAAAGTGCCTAAAGCTCTGGGATGAAGACTGTGGTTGACAACTACACTCCCCTGGTACAAAGGCACTCTCCACAACATGGGTAAAGCTCTTTGCGAGGTAGACAGAACTCGCTGAGGGTAGGTTTACCTTGCAATTACAAACTCAGGGCTGGCCTGTGCCAACTGTCTCAGGCGCCATGCTGCTTAATTGCAGTGGAGACGCTCAGGCTCAGCAACACTCCCAGGGTCCTACAGCCTGGTTTCCTCCTGCCCAAGCCTGAACATCCACACCAGAGTTAAACAGCCCACAGGCCAAATGGAGGCGCCCTAGTAAGCTGGCAGAGGCCAGCTGCAGTTAATTGCAGTGTAGACATCCCTTTTCAGGGCCGGGTCCAGACTGCGGAATGAAGCACCGCAGGGCCTGAGGCCATTCACAAACGTCACCACCTCCCAGAGCCTGGGGTGAAGGCTGGGCCCGATACCGCCCCGCCCCCACGCGCTCTCCTAGCGGGGCTAAGTAGCAGCCGCTGCCGAACCCAAGCCACCCTGGATCCCAGCCTCCAGCTCCCAGAGTAACCCTAGGGGAGGGGAGGGGAGCTGGTCTGATGACATCACAAAGGGCCCGGGCGCGCTGACCCCCCCTCGGTGTGAGCAGGCAGGCAGCCGGCTCCCGACAACACCCCCCCCACATTCCGGACCACGCCCCAAGCCCCGCCCCTCCCGCTCAGAGGGCGGGACAGGGCCTCTTTCCCCCCTCCCCCTCACCCGCAAACCAAAACATTGACATGTGCTTCTTGCGCTCCCCCTGCACGTGATGCAGGCGGCTTAGCCATCCCGTGACGTCACAAACACCTCAGCCAATCGAAAATCATTATTCTGGGTAGCAACAGGGGCCGCGGTAACAGGCCAATCAGCGGGAGGCTGGGGGTGGGGATTTCAGCTGCAATGTTAGTTCCGTCAACAGCTTTGCAGCTGCAGTCACTTCTTGGGCTGTGTCAGGTGAGAGCCGCGCGCCGCCCTTCCCCGGGCCCGCCGCGGGGTGAGGCAGCGGGAGCAGTCGGAGGGGGGGGGTCTGCGGAATGGGGCGGCTGGTGCTGAATGGGGCGGGAGGGGCTTGGGAAGGGGGTAGGGGCTGAGCGGGGGCAAGAGCGGGCACAGGGTGGGGCAGGGATCGGGGGATTGGAGCAGGAGAGGGCAGGGTTGGGGGCTGAGGCAGGAGGGGTTGGGACTGGAGGGGGTATTTTTCAGGGGGGCTGAGGCAGGAGGGGGCAAGGATCGGGGGTTGGAGCATGAGGGGGCAGGGTTGGGGGGAGGCAGGAGGAGGAGGGTTGGGACTGGAGGGGGTAGGTATCAGAGGGGCCGGGGCAGGGATGGGGGATTGGAGTAGGAGGGGGCAGGGTTGGGGGGATTGGGACGGGAGCGGGTAGATGTCAGGGGAGTTGGGGCTGAGCTGCAGCAGGAGGGGGCTGGGGCTGTGCAGGGATCGAGAGGCTGGGCTGGTGTAGGAGGGGACGGCGATTGTGGTTGGGGCAGGAAAGCGTGGGGATTGGGGGGCTGAGGCTGGGCTGGTGTAAGAAGGAGTGGTGATCAGGAAGACTGGGCTGTGGCAGGAGTGGGGCAAGGGATTGGGAGGAGGGGGCAGAATATGGGGAGAAGATAGTTGGGATCAGGGGGTTGGGACTGTACTAGGGTGGGGATATCTGAAGGAGCAAGGAATAGGACAGCTGTGGGATTGGATAGTGTGGGAGTGAAGGCAGTTGAGGGAACAGATTTACCCCTAGGTTGTGGAACAGGAGCATATGATTGCTGGATTTAGAAACCGTACGTTTGGGAGCCGACAGCTTAGGGAAATAGAGTGAATGCGGAAGTGGTGAATTAGAGACTTAGAGCTAGTGTCAGGTTGTTAAGAGTGGCAGATGTGCTTCAGGATTAGAGCGAGGCAGCTGGATAGGAGGCCATGACATGTCTGGGGATGCAAGGGAGGTTGCCATGTTCTTTGGTTGCTGAGAAGGATCCAAAGAGTGAGCTGGGCTAGTGAAGGAAAACGAGGAGATGGCTTTTCAGCAGGGAAGTTCTCATGATGCAGAGTCCAGAGTATTGGATGGGAATGGATGGCGTACCTTAAGATCACATCTTCCTAACTTTGTCTGATGGGGGATTTTCTCCAGAACAATGACTCAGTAGCATGATGACATCTTTATCTTGTTCTGAATAGGATTTTAGGTGCTATTAGTTCCATGTGTGATGCTTTATCCACTCCACCAAAAGCAAAACAATCTCAGAAATGCCGGGATGGGTGGGAACCCTAAATAAATTACTGTAATCATCAGGTGGCACTTGCTCTGGGGTACGCTGCCATGTACTTTCCTTCCCTTGTCTTGAAATTCTTTAGCCTCTCAAGATTTCCATTTCTTTTGAGGAACTGGTAGACATATAAAAAGCCAAGAAATCAACTCTTATTTGTGCTTCCAAATGCATGGAAACCAAGGAGCTAAACAATATCTGGTTTTTCTGTAGTGCCAATCACTGCAAATCAAATAATCAAGTTTATTGTAAATTATCTATTGTGTTGAAGTTGGAAGGGAAAGAGAGATGTGAGGAAAACAAAAACATAATGGGTCCGCCGCTCAGAAGTCTAGAGAACTCTACTTTTGCAGTGGTGATGCAATGGAGGTTTCTCTGCATGCGGTAATGAGATAATGAAAATTTTATTGCACATAAGAGGTGTATATAATTGTATAAAGTTCACGCAGGCTGGCAGCTCTTTAACCTGGTGAGTTCAGGAGTGACCAAACTTTGTTCGGGTGAGGGCTGTGTTAGTAATTTGTCAGGAGATGATGAGGATGAAAGTTAAGTCCCAATCCTGTAACTGGACCATTTTTTAATATAGGCCCCCGTTGATTCTAATTTCTTTAAATGCAGCTTCCCTTTTCTTTTGGTATATAGGTAAGAGTTTTGAGCCTGAGATGCTCCAGGAGGGAAACCAAGTCCATAAAAACAGATCACTGTCTAGCAAGCTATAATTTCCATGGTCTGTATATTTCAAGTAAAGATTGGTGAGAACCTGTGTTGCAGCACTTTTAGCCAGAACTAGACAGATATTTTTAATATTGCACAAGATGAGAGTATTTTTGTTCAGTTTTTAAATAGTAAATTCTAATCATCATCTGCTGATCCAATATGGAATTATTGATTTTCTGTGGCTGTCTTTCACTGTGGCTTTCTCCACAAGGGTTTTATTGCTAATTAAATTGGTCATTTCCTAGTGGTTATTGTTTTGTTTTATTTTCCACTCCTGCAGTACAAATTTGCTTACTTGCCCTAAGCATGGGAGATCATAAACGTGCAAGAAAGAAAGCCGTAAGTGGTCCAGACTCTAGATATAAGCTTCTAAAGTTTATGTAGGAGCAACAAAAGTATTGTTTGTCAGTGTGTGCATGTGTCTGCCAATTCCATTAGTATTTTTAAAACCTTTAATCCAGTTATCAGTTTTGTAGAGGTAGAGAAAACATGTACTGAATTTTTATTCCTGATGAAAACTTCCATTTCAATCCTATTGATTTGCAGGTCATCTTTAAGGCTTATAAAGTAATCAAGGGTTTATTGACCACATATACTAAGGCATGTTGTTTTGAAGCATTCACAATTTTTATAGGAGTGTTTGAGAACTTTTACTAAGCAGACTGAGTCAAGTCTGGAGAGAGATGCACTCCTACAGACAGATTTGAAATTGAAGTTCACTTGCTAGAAGCTGCAAGTGAAGAAACAAGAAAAATTAAAGGCAGCAGTAAAAGTAATAACATTGACATTAGTATGAGATTGATTTGAACATGAGAAGTGTTTAAGGCTTACATGTTCTTTTTTTTTTGGGGGGGGGGGGGGTGTGTGTGTGTGTGTGTGTGTGTGTGTGTGTGTGTGTGTGTGAAAACAAAAATTCTATAGTCTATTGTGTCCAACGTGCCACTAATGAATCCAGGAAAATATAACAGCAATTGATGCCATTTATGCAGCCTGTACTATGTAGTTGTGAATCATACTATTTAAAACTCATGGAGGAAAAGATGGCTAACACCTCCCTCAGTAAAACAGTTTAATATTTTCAGTAAAATGAATATGATGACAACCATCATAAGCCTCGTGTTTAATTGACCAAATAAAATGATTAATGTCTCAACTTCCTCATGACGCTTTAGAACTCCCTGGCTGATTGTGTTTTGATATTTGTGTCAAGCTATCATAAGTGTATTGCAGTTCATATTGAGTGTGAAGGGACTTTGGTCAAAGCACACCTTGAACAAAAATAAGGTCTACAGAGAAATACTACATTGAAAAACATAGCTGAAGGATGTTTTGGAAGCACCTAACTGCCTGCAAATGCTACTGTGGGAGTCTCAATGGAAACCTGGCTTAATTTAATTGACAGGGAAGAACTGGAAGTATACATGGCAAAACTGAAAACGTATTAGGAAAAGCTGTTGAACTTTTCCATTACTTAGCCAATGTGATTGATCTCATAATAAGAATAAGAGACTAAAATGTGGTGGCTGGAACATAATCCTGAGTAGAGCTGGCCAAAATTATTTAGTCAAAACAAAAAAAAGAGAACTTTTTGGAAATATCAAAACAAACCAAATATCAAAATGAAACATTTCAAATTTGGGGGCCAGAGGAATAAGGGCATTTAGAGATAATTCACAAAACCCGAGGAGGAGGAGAAGATGGCTTTCCCCCCACCCCTCTTTAATACCTAGTAGCCTAGTGATTTGGTAAATGATGTGGGAGACCCAGATTCAAGTCATCACTCTGAGGCCTGGACTTGAACCCACAGCCCCAGCCCTGGTTTGCATAGTTCCTTTCACCAATATGGTGCAAAATTGTATAAGCAAGTTCACGTAAGGCAGGATAATTGAATTACAGTTTTGTCAGTTTTACAAAATCTGCACTTTTGTCCAGCCAGCTTACAACTTAATTTTGAGTATCTTTTTAATACAAATTAAGATGTTGATTAAAAAAAAAACTTCTGTATTTGTCCTATTCCAATATGTTTGTACAGAGTTAAAGCATGTCTACACTGCCCTGCAGTTTGGACTAAGGGAATTTGAATAACTATGCACACAGAAGTGCTCTGCTATAACTGCCCTGTGTGGACACTGAAGGTGCAAACTTAAATGTCCCTTTGGGAAAACGGGGGAATTTTAGCACAGCTCTTTGGTGCACACCTCCTTACTCCAAACTGTGGGATAGTATAAACATGTTCTTAGTATTTAATTGATTGGGAATTCTTTTGTGTTTCACTTTAAGTTTAAAAAAAACTTTTCATTTTGGATAAGATACCTTTCTTTATATGTCTCAGGAATAAACATCCACTGAATCATATAATATCTTTTGTTCATAAAACTTCCATAGATTTTTTTTTCACCTTTTTTTTTTTTTTTTTATGGGAAGGTGGAACATTCCCAAGAGTTCCCAAATCACACTGTGTAAGTTTCAGAACAGAGAATGAAGTAGTTTTCCATTTTTTGTTTTTGTTTCTAATTTCTCTCTCAACTTCCTTTGTATTGTATCCTCTCAAATAGTAACTCCAATTTGTTATCGTTCATGAAGTTCTCTCACTTCTAGAACACTAATGACCTGTTACCTAACAATCCAGCATGTGCAAATTGCACGAGCAGGAGTTACACTTCGTTTCTTACTGCAAATACTTTGAAGGTGACCTGTGGGCTGAGAGAACTGGGATTTGGGTGTGTGCCTTCTTGCTGCTTTAATAAATAACTGAGTTTAAAAATTTACCCACAATTTTCAAACATATCTGCTAGATTTTTGCCTTAGAAATACCATGAATGTCATGTTAAATCTTTCATATTTTCTGGGGAAAGAACTTGGAAATCAAGAATTGTGAATTGGATGCTCACTAAGTCTGTAATGGAAGGAGCTGTTGAATCTCTAACAAGTTTTTCTTTCATCTTTTTTACTTGTTTGCATTAAATACATGTTAACAAACCAGTTCTTAAATTATCTGAAATAAAAATCGCATCCTTCCTCAATTTAATCAGCTTTCAATTCTATTGTATCTTTGTCAAACTTAATAGTTCTCCATCTCTCTCAGAATTCTAGAAAAAAATAGATACACGAGTCCTGAATTTCTAATGCAGTAAAAAGTTTGCTTTATAAAATTTCAGATCATCCTTTATACATCATGAAGCAGAAAAGGAAACAATATTTTCAATAGACACCGTTAACTGTATAAACCTAATATTTCTGAAAGTAACTTGATTGCCCCCTTTAAAATGGGGGAAGCTGGAGTAATGACTCGGAGGATGAGTGGGAAGTTCTGAAACATTTCCAGGAATATTTAAATGAAATATCACAAACATGGTGAATAAACCACATTTTGCTTACAGGAAGCCATGCCATTTTTGGGCCAAGACTGGAGATCTCCAGGATGGAGATGGATTAAAACAGAAGATGGTTGGAAACGATGTGAATCTTTTGGTCCAGAACTTGAGGATGAGAACAGCCAGCTTAACGACAATATCAGTCACACTGTGTAAGTTTCAGAACAGAGAATGATCAATAGAATTCCACCAGGAAGTAAGAGGAATTGTTTGCTATAACAGCGTGTGTCTTATTCATACCGTGTGACTCTTTTCGTATGTTCTGCACATTCTTCTCATCCGCACTCATTAGCAATACAGAGCTGTAATCATAAGCACCTTGGAAGGGAATGTCAATCAACATTTTGATAAGAGAGGAAATTATTTGAAACTACAACTTTGAGGGGAGGAGGCCAGTGAAGAGGCTCACTTGATATGTGATTAATTCTTACATTCAAAACTTATAGTCTCCTAAAATAATGGGAAAACATTACAATAACTTTTAATCAATATTTTAATGAAGATCAAATGATCATTTAGAGTATAGCAATAACACAAGGTAGTTGGTAAAATTTACCTTTTTTTAAAAGTAACATCTGTCCAACTTGGAATGGTGTTCACTTGCCAAATGGCTGCTCTTGATATCTTAGTAAACTTGGATAATTTACATACCTAATAGTATATTACAAGTAAAAGGTAAACAACTTTTGCAATACTGGAGCAGGATTTTCATGTGTTGGGACAAGATGGAACGGTGTGTTTAGTTTTTATCATCTCTGGAAAACTGGGGTCAAATTTACCCACAGTTACAAGTGAAAGTTTGATGGCCTCATAGTCCTTATTGGAATGTTGTCAGATCATGTCATGAATGGCAGTCTTCTCTTAGAGAGACAAAGTGGGTGAGATAATTTCTTTTATTGGACCAACTTCTGTTGGTGAGAGAGACAAGATTTCAAGCCACACAGAACTCTTCTTCCCATCTGAAGTTTGTCTCTCTCACAAATAGAAGTTGGTCCAATAAAAGATATTACCTCACTCACCTTGCCTCTCTAATATCTTGGGACCGACATGGCTACAACTACAGCCTTCTCTTAGGACAGTCATTAAAACTTATTCTGAGCAAGAGCACTGCAATTAAGACGCTCTAATAATGTAGTATGAAGCTTTCAGAACTGTTGCCCATTTTAGGCCTGATTCTAGCCACCGTTGTTTGTACTTCACTTCAGTACCAAATTCACTTTCAGACAGTATTGATAGCATTTTCAGGATTCAAATCTTAGGCATTAAAATCCACCTAATCCATCAACTTCAGTGGGAGCTGGAAATCTTTGTTTACTTTAATTGGTGTTGGATCAGACCCTAATTTAAAGCTGCCTCATAGTGCCTTTGGCCCATAGACAAACTTCATTGATATTAGGCAGTTCTTTGCAATGATTCAAGTGCATTTGGCCTTTTGGATCTATTGAGAAATAAACCTATTCAATATGTTAGCTGATTTGAGAGTAGAATAGTGTCTATGGCAAATGTTTAGTAAACTTTTGTAATATAAATTATCTGTCTTTCTGTAGTTCTGCTCTTGCTGAATTTGTATTGGTGCCTTTCCCCACAAATTAATCAGAGGACAGTGCTCTTAGTTAGGACTTCCAATGTAACCAGTTTATCATCCAGAGGGAAGGGAGCAAACCACATTCAAATTGTTAGTTCATTGAAAGGTGTGATTAGTGTGCAAATGAGCACAGTGTGCTAATTGATTTGAATCTGGAAAAAATTAACTGAAAAGGGAATTTATGAGCAAATATAGAAAACCTTGCATAACTATTCACCCTGTGCTCTGAAAATGCCTCAATTGGTCATGTGCAAAATGCAATTCTAAACTGTTGAGTGACCAAAGAGTGAATTATGTGCCTGTCTTTTAAACCTGTCTTGAGACTTGTCTACATTTCAGTCCTTGCCGCTTTCTACATACCCTCCTGCTCTATGTGTTTATCTACCACAGACCTTCTGGTTTTTCAGACAATTTCACTAGCGTAAGTAAGAAAGACTTCTGTAACTTCTGGTTTTTTGGAATAGTGTTAAGTTATCCCTTCATCTTATCAACTCTTGTCTTCAGATATCTTCTGGAACAGATCCTTTCTCCTTTGCCTGTATCCCTTAAATAATAGTTGCAGTTGAAAAATGAAAGAAGGGAGATTTAACTCAGAAGCATTTTGTGAAAGACACTATATATGAAATGTTATGTAATACTTGTAGAGAATTTCTTTGTTAACTTAATGGACGTTTCCTAGTCCATGTGATATGAATTATATCTTTCTGTTCATGTAAGCAAACATTTGAATTGTAGAATCATAGCATTAGAAGGGAGTCCAAGGGTCATCTATTCTCACTCCAAGTTAAGGTCTTTGTTCTGCTTATCTTAATTGTAACTTCATATAGTTTTCAGTGTTGACTTAAAAAAACCAAAAACTTAATTACTGTTTTTGTACTTAAGTTGCCTCTTGATAATTAGGAAATGGTCCAGCTTGATCTCTTTGAAAAGAAAACTATAGGATTTCAAGATTGATAGACTTTTAAAGGGACTAATCTACTGCTATTTGAAACATTTTTTTCTTAAAAATATCTGTTAAGATTAATGTGAAACTAGATATATTTATAGAAGGATGATTTTAAGTTTTAATGTTCTAAACTAAAACTGAACTCATATACTTCCAAGTGCTTGCATATGAAATACTTAGAAAAGTTACTGTGGATTTTGCATCTGTCCTGCAATAATTTGTTGAATTCCCTTTAAACTTGAATGTCCATCTATAGAATTCCATTCTCATCGTTAAATATGGTGTGTATCTATAGTTATTTATGCAATATGAAACAATACATCCCATTTTGCTTATTGATTCTACAATAACACTTTAAGCTTCTTTGGAACAAAAAATGCAGAAATTGAAGGATAGCTAATTCCATCAACCCCTTTTTGTTTTTTAAAGCAGGATGTAGCACTGAATGAGGAAGAATAAAGCTTGATTAAATGTGGGACAGTTAATTCCAGCTAATGGAAGTAGCATGTAGTATTGAGCAGTATTATATTTTATTGCACCCATGAATGTGGTATGTGCTCTTTTTATGAAGGGACAACTATGCATGCTGGTCTGGCTGTTCCATTGCAGCTGTGTAAGTGGGTAGGCAAGAGCTATACTTCTCATTTTAGACAAGTTTCTAACAAGTCTATAAAATTAGATGCTTTATTATCCAGAAGTGGATTTACACCCTACCCTATCCCCAAAATCTACGGTAACACTAATGATAGTGCTTGGATGTTTGCTGGCTTTGAGGAGCAGCAATTTCAGGAGAGAATGAAGAATTTTTGTAGGTTTTTATATATAAAATTCATACACTGCCTTTCAAGGACAGTTGCTATGTAATGGTATGGACTATTTCCTTAGGCTTAAATTGCAGTAAAAGATAATTGTGATGCAGTAGGCCCTGAGACACTAATTCCTTCTCTCTAAAAGGCAACATTGGTGGAGGAATGTGGATGAGTGAAGTTGCTTAGCTTGCTTTATGTTTGATAAAGTGAATTAGGTTTATTCATTTTTAAGATCTGTTCTGTTTTTTGGTTTTTATACAGAGATAAATTCATATTACCTGAACAGCTGAAAATTGTTGTACTGTTTACTATTACTGGTATTGTTACATTTGAGGTAAAGTATGGATGTAGGCATTGACTACTTTTGAATCAGAATATTTTTAATATATATGGGTAAGTTAAACACAATGCTTTTTAAGTATAGAAATTTATGAATGAATAAGTTTCTATACTGACTGCCAGAAGCTGTGACTGAATGACAAAGGATGAATCACTCAATAATTATCTTGTTCTGTTCATTCCCTCTGAAGTATCTGATACCAGCCACTGTCAAAAGACAGGATACTGGGCTAGATGGACCATTGATCTGACCCAGAAGGTCCATTTTTGTATTCTGAATTTGAGGAAAATATTCAGTTTTGTCTTTCATTTGATCTTATCTCTGTAAATAGTTTGGGGCACTTATTCATAATCTTCAGTTAAAGGACAATAATTATAATCTAATGGTTAGGGTGGGAGATTCTCTTAGTAATTGAGGGACTGGTCAGTGACTCACTTAAATATCTTATGCCTCAGGTAATTCAGCTGGTAAATTGGGTAAAAACATAACCTAAAAACTGTGGTCTGGAGCAAACAGCCATTTAACTGTAAATAAACTGCATTATGCAGCAACAATTTGAGGATTATTCCTCAATCCTTAAATTGTTGGATGTTGCTTTAAATATATTTATGGAAATTGGGTTGGAAAAACAGGGGCCCCCAATTTTGCAGCCGTTACTCACTAGGGTTATTCATATGAATGCTAGTTGGTGTGAGTAAGGATATAAAATTGTACCCATCACATTCAAGAAATAGAAGTATTTAGAAATGAGTGTGCTGATGGAGACAACAATATCACTTTAGTCTGATGAACAGGGTACTGTTGTTAAGTATGGAAATTAGTGACAACACTTTCTTCTGTGAAATATTAGTGAAAAACACAGAAATATTTTTCTACCTCCCTGACTGCTATAGTTGCCACAGTGTTTACATAAGACCAAATGTGAGGAAAACAGGCACTCTTCATTAAAATCTGGTCCATACTGTAAAAAGTCTGGAGTCCCAGTTTCGACGGTCTTTTTGGCCAAAGTTTCTTCCTTTTAGGGAAGTTTCTCTTCATACAGCCAAGACAGTGCAATTTCCCTGCCACCATGACTGGATGTCCACAGAAAGAAATGCTCACCTGTTCTATCCTAAAACCCTATTAATCTTGGAGCTCAGAGCCATACAGTGCAGGGATGAATTTTCTAGAAGTGAAGAGATTGCAGGGAACCATTCAAGCACTCCTATGGACATTGCAGGTGACTGTCACGCAGATAATCTTTCAGATTGTGTTTTGCAAAAGAAATGCCTAGGAGCCTGTTTTGCTTAGCCTCCAGAATAAGGCACTTTGAGCAAACAAAATGCACTTACACACAAGATAGAAGACTAGCTATTGGTTGAACGCTGACCATATCTTACTGCAGTTTATATGTGCAAATTCCTTCTGTAGGCATATCATTGCCTTGGGAATATAATTTTTTTTCTGGTGGGGAGGAATTTTGGAGAAAACCATACAGTTATGTGGACAGCACAGAATGGCTGAAAAGTGGAAGCTGTGTGTGACTATCTCCCAGATAGAAGAACTTTACCATTAGATTGAGTGCTACTCTTACACCTCGCAGATAAAAGTAAAAGTTCTGATATGTTTTAAGTCAGTAGAGATAGGCTAATAAGGTAGAGATTTCCTCCTTTGTCACTTAAAGCACCTTATTATTAGCCATTTGAAGGGGGGGGGGGAGCACTGATTTCTGCTCTACAGGAAATATCTTGACATAAGTGAGGTGTGTTGTCAACAAAAGAAAGGCTGTGGCATTAGAAAGGGATCTGTAGATTTGGTCCTGGTCTCAATTAATAATACTGGGGCACAAAATAAATTTGCTGTAATTAGTGCATTCTCTTTGTGAGGTATCTCTAGTCCAGCGGTCCCCAAACTTTGTGGGGATTGTCCCCCTAAGGGGGTACAGATGAAGGTCCGGCAGGGCCCAGGCCAGCCCCCAAGAGCTGAGTGGGAGGGAGCACCACTCAGCACAGCTCCACTCCTGGCCCGAGGGGGGTGCAGATACAGTCTATTACTGTAATGGGGAGCATGAAAGGAAAAGTTTGGGGACCACTGCTCTAGTCTGTTGTGTGTTGCAGCTACGTATGCCCATATCATTGTCCTACTCTGTTCAGTTGTAGCTAACAAGATCTTGGTGGGTTTTGGTTCACTCACTTACAGACCATTCAGTTTGTCACTATGCTTTGAAAGAAGCATGCTGCACTATTGGAGTGGCGTATGTCATTTTGAATAATCCTGTCAAGTATTTCTGAAGTTTTAATTACTCCTTAACACAGCTTTAGGCAAAGTCCCTGTCAGAGTGCTGCCACTGCAGTATGACTCTGAAGGAAGTTCATGTTTTTGGTAGTTTGGTGTGCTGCATTATTTGTAGGTTTAAGGAGTCTCCACTTTACCAAGAAATTTGTCTGTACTTTTTACTTAGAATTTGAAGAAGTAGAATTTGCAAAAGCATGGGGGTTTGTCTGCCAGAGCACGTTGTGGGATTAGAGTCCAAGATCTCATGTTCTGTTTAGATTGGACTCTTATTTCAGCTCTGAATGTCTAGAAGTGTGTTTTTGTGACTTGAATTTCTGCAGGGCAAAAGCTAAACATGGTTTTTGCTGAATAGGACAATATTTCTGATGTTAAAAGGATCTTCATCTAAAAGCTTCCTGTACCCTAGGTTAAGTCACTTTAATAAAAGATAGTTTAGCACTGAATGCTGGATTTAATTAGTATCAACAAATAGCTATGGATTGGTGTAATTTAATGTTTGCCATTTAATGCTTAGGCATAGGTTGTTTTTCAAATACAGTTTTACCTGCCTTGGTGATTTACAATATCTAGGCTATTGCTGATGCTGCTTAAGTCTAAACCGACAACGAAAAATAGATTCATATGGCAAACTCAGCTGTTTTATTAGAAGTGAATACTCATGGGTGGTAAAAGGCTTGTATGCGATTTTCCTATCAAAGAATGATGATTGGGAAATAAAAGCAATTTTACTTCCTTATTGTTGTGCTTCAGTGCCATATAGCTTTAGTGATTCTGCTTATCTACACAAGGCTGACTGCCTTCACATTGAAGGCAATCTCAGTTATCAGTGTTTTGGAAAAGTGAGCACTCATGCTTATCTTTATGTCTTTGTATGGTTAGTGTTGCTCTTTCCTCTGGTTATCTATTGACATGGAAAGCAAAGTCTTAATTTAAGAAAACAAATTGACTTTATGCTGCTTTATGGAGCTTTTTCTCATCTTTTAAATAAAAATTAGCTTTTTAAATGTACAGGTGAGGGTTTTTTTGTTTTTTGTTTTTTGTTTTTTTTAAATAAATGTGATTAAAAAGAGGAACGAGAGCAGGAGGGACACCAACTCTTTGCTTCTCAAGAATGTATTAAGTATAGAAAACCATTGCAAAACAGCATGATCACAGCTTCTAATATAGTACTTCAGATACTCTTCTTAGGTCACCCTCTTATCACTGAACTATATATACGTCATTTAAAGTTGTGATGATTTGGGGAATCTATTTATGTAGAACTTACGAATTCTGGTATTTGTTATGAAGTTGTATCATGGAAGGCCTCTATGTGGATGTGAAATTCACCATTTGGTGACAGCTGTAGCATGTCTCTCCCAGACTACCTACAGTGGTGGGTTGTTAGTCCTGCAATGATCACCTAATTCAGGCGGAAGCACCCTGGGACAATGGGTTGGCTGAAGCCTAGGAGAACCAGTTTGATCATGGTTTCTCTGCAGGGGGTTAGAGAAGTGGAGAGTAGAAAATCCTCAGCAGTACAACAAAGGAACCAGTTACTGTTGGTGGGACATATAAACTCAAGAGATTCACTGAGACAGGAAGCTTTGAGCAGGAGTTGGGAAGAAGTTGGCATGCTCTCATGGGAGGGTTGTGTGCATTTGCAAAACCAGCCAAGGCAGAGAAAGCTAGTTGATCTAGGAACACTCCATGATTCTGAAGAGAGTCATGAGTTGCATGAGAAGGATCACAGGCACCACAGAAGGCTCTGGCCAAGCCCAAAGAACTCCAGAGTGGTAAGGAACCTGAGGTAGAGAAATGCTTACAGGTGTGTTCATTGTTTTTTATAGATCTGTATATTTCTTGTGCTACATAAGTGAAGAGTAATGATGTTTTATAATACTGTACAAAGTCTGTCTGTCTGTTTGCTTTCACTATTGTGTACCTCTGAAGAGAGAAACTGCAAACCAGAATGTTTCCACCTCTGGTAAGATTCTGAAGAACACTCAAGAACTGCTGGGGGAGGCAATGGGAAGACAGCACTAGTTTCAGGGCCAAGGTAATTGGACTGCCAGGTTTCCACTGCTAAGAGGGGTGTCAGACATGCGGTCTGTTCCTGGTGGTCATGCCTAGGCTCAAAGGTTGGATCTCCTCACAGCAGTCTGGCAAGTTTCCATCTGGCAGAGCTCCACCAGATCTGTGGCAAGTATTCAAATGTTTATCAATAAGGGATATATTTTATTAGATCTGTTTTTCTCTATATTATCTGTAAATGCCTTTACTCTCTTACTTGAGTGACTTTTAATGGTTATTTTATTTGTATTTTGATATTAATATATAATAGTACATTTCCAGTTTCCTGTCTTGAGTAACTGACTGAAACAGCCTCATGTGACTTACTATTCAACATTATTGGCTGTAAAATCAGTGGGTAATTAAATCAGGCAATAAATTCTGTACTTGATCAGAATTGCTTCTTTTAAAGATGAAAGTGTTTGATATGTGTGGGGTCTCATTTGATCACTTTCCAAGAAGGATTTACTAACTTAAAAGGTAAAAACAACTACTGATCATTTTTAGCAGTAGTTGTGAAAATACTACCCTTCAGACAGAAGTTTCTCTTCTGCAAAATAACTCTCCAAGTCTTTGTTTTGAAGGATTGGATCACTGTCTTGCTAAGTTTTCTCTGCCTTAGACATAATTGTAACACTTTTTTGCTTTTAAATCAAAACACAATATAGCACAATAGATATGATGTTGTAATTTATTTTAAAATGTATTCAAATAGTAGATGAAGCACTTAGATCAAGGCATAAAAGTGTGCATTATGTTACAAACCTCTTTAATTTGTATTAGCATTTTGTTCTTTTCATTTAGCAGAGCAGATAAAACTTTTTGTAAAAATTTAATTAAAAAATCAAAATTTGGAAAACTTCAGTTCTAGGATCTACAGTGTTTTTCTTCCAACGCCCATATTGACAGATCTTTCATTAATTCATTAATCAAGAAAAGTAATCTGGGATTTGGGGGGATATAAAACTTGCTTCAGTTGTTACAAAATACTTGAACTAATTTTTTGGCAGGGAAGCTTAACTGAGTTAACTGAGTAAGTTACAGTTACTGTTTAAGAGTAGATTTTAAGGTCTATTATGTGTACGTGTTTCCATATTGTTATCTTACTGTTATACTTTCACTATCTGGCACGATATGTACATAATGAAGTTACTATGTGAAAGTTAGTAAAAATACTTCACTAAAATGAATTATCCACCTCAACACAAGCATGGTGTTTAAAACATTGATTCTCCTGTTTTGGTTACTTCATAGTGACATATTGATGCAGACATACATTGTTGAGAATAATTTGCATTTAGATTGCTATCCCTCCCACCCACCCCCAAAAATCTCCAGTATAATAATACTTTCCTCAGTATTGCAGAGAGAGCCTAAAATAACTAATGTTGTGATCCTAGTCAGCTAATTTCTGCTACAACCAGCACTCATTAAGAGCTTTACTCAATTTTAGCAATGGTGATTCAGTGGTATGCTGTGTTTCTGTGACACCTAGTAAATGGAAGAAGGTGTTCTTTTCTTTATCCTTGTTTTTTTACTGCAAGAGATCATGTTCCCTTAAAGTACCAAAGCTTGTTACTGGCCTTCCCTTTTCTTCCATTTATTATATATTATTTTGAGCAAGTTGATAGTAATGTGAAACTAGGAATTGTAGAAAAGTGATAAGAGAAGCAAATGGACACAGAACTCTATGGCCAGTAGTGTTAAGAACAATAACATGGAGCTTTTAAAGTATATTAGGAATAAAAAGAATCCTAACAATGATATTGGTCCATTACTAGATGGAAATTATATTATCAATAAAAATGCAGAAAAGGCTGAAATGTTCAATAAATATTTCTGTTCTGTATATGGGGGGAAAATGGATAATATAGTCATATGATAACATTCTTCCATTCAACTAGTGTCTCAAAAGGATGTTAAACAGTAGCTACCAAAGTTAGACATTATTAAAGTAGCAGGTCTGGTAACTTGCATCTAAGAGTTTTAAAAGAGCTCGCTTTGGAGTTCACTGGACCTTAATGTTGATTTCAATAAGTCTTGGAATGCTGGACAAATTCCAGAAGACTGGAAGAAAGCTAATGTTGTGCTAATGTTTAAAAAGGGTAAACAGGATGACGCAGGTAATTATAGGCCTGTCAATCTGACATCAATCACAATCAAGATAATGGAGGAGTTGATATGACACTTGGTTAATTAAGAACTAAAAGAGAGTAATATAATTAATGCCAATCAACATGGGTTTATGGAAAACTGATCCTGTCAAACTAACTTGTTACCTTCTTTGATAATCTTACAAGTTTGGTTGATAAAGAAAATAGTGTGTTGACTGTAATAAACTTAAATTTCTGTAAGGCATTTGATTTGATACCGCATGACATTTTGATTAAAAAAGCTAGAACAATATAAAATTAAATTGACGCACATTAAATGGATGAAAAACTGGCTAACTGATTGGTCTCAAAATGTAGTTGTAAATGGGGAATCATCATCAAATGGTATGTTGTTAGTGGGGTGCTGTTGGGATTGGTTGTTGGCCCTATGCTGTTTAACATTTTATTAATGACCAGGAAGAAAACACAAAATCATCACTGATAAAGTTAGGAGATGATACAAAAATTGGGGGAGTGGTAAATAATGAAGAGGACAGGTCTCTTACACAGAGCCATCTAGATCACTTGATAAGCAAGGTGCAAGCAAACAATGTGTTTTAATATGGCTAAATGTAAATGTATGCATCTAGGAACAAAGAATCTAAGCCATGCTTTCAGGACTGGGGACTCTATCCTGGGAAGCAGTGACTGAAAAAGATTTGGAAGTCATGGTGGATAATCTGCTGCACATAAACTCCCAATGCAATGCTGTAGCTAATTCAGTCCTTGGATACATAAATGGATATTTCAAGTAGGAGTAGAGAAGTTATTTTACTTATCTATTTAGCACTAGTGTGACCACTGCCGGAATACTTTGTCCAGTTCTGGTTTTCAAAATTCAAGAAAAATGTTGATAAATTGGAGAGGGTTCAGAGAAAAGCCACAAGAATGATTAAAGGATTAGAAAACATACTTTATAGGATAGGCTGAAGGAGCTCAATCTATGTACCTTAACAAGGAGAAAGGGTGACTTGATTACAGTTCATAAGTATCTACACAGGAAAAAATATTTATTAATAGGCTCTTCAATCTAGCTGAGACAGATATAACCCCATTTCAATGGCTGGAAATTGAAAGTAGACAAATTCAGACAGGAAATTTGTAATTAAGCATTGCAACAATTTCCCAAGAGTCGTGATGTATTCTCCATCACGGACAATTTTTAAATGAAGATTAGTTTTTTTGTTTTTAAATATGACCTAGGAATTACTTCGTGAATTTCTATGGGCTATGTTATACAGGAGGTCAGACTGGATGATCACAGTAGTCCTTTCTGGCCTTGGAATCTGTGAACCTTTGATATACTGCAGTAGTTTCCAGAACATCAGTCAGTGGTGATCTATGAGCACATAATAGTGGTTTGAAGAAAGGTATTTGATCATATGATTCTGGCTTCTCCTTATTAGTTCCTCCTCCTAAATTATACTTTGCTATAAAAATATTAAATATGTCCCTAATATGAATTTCCTATGGAAGTTATTGCTATATTTGAAACAAAGATGCCACACAATTATGAATGTGAGAGTAGGTGCTGAACACGACAGTTGCTCTGTTAAGGTCCCTGCTGTAGTAAAATTTGGGAATCACCTGATATAATGCATAGGAAGTTGTCTTTAAATTGTGAATTTCCAATTGGCAGAGTCTTTTTTTCAGTAGAGTGAGGTGCAAGTCCTATGTAGTTAAATACTTATCAGTAGTTGGTTCTTTAATTAAATGTGTGTTTATTTCAGCATCTTAACTGATGATGATGAAGAAATATACAGAACTGAAGACTGTGAATTTGCAGCCAAGAAAAGGAAAAAAGACCATTTTAGGAATAACACAAAATCACAATGTAAGATTGGGTTGCTTTTAGTTCTGGTTTGGAAGCTGTTTCATCACTTTAAAGAACCTAAATATTTCTATAAAGCTTACTGACATGGGCATAATTCACTAACACTTATTAGTACTGCTTGGACAAAAACTCAGTATTAACAATGCTTACAGCTTCTCTAAACAACTCTGTCATTAATCATAGAGCATAAGATCTTCATGATCCTAATGAAAATACTTTTATTAATTGTGGTATCACTCTAATAATCGAAGTCTAGTAACCTACAACCCACTGATGCTGCTTTTATTTTATTCTTTTTCTGGAGGGTTTTTACTTTAAACTCAGGTTCTTTTGAATATGTAAACTTACTTTTTAATTACTGCCTTTGTAAACTGGTGCTAATCTTGTATTTAATTTTAACTCAATTTGTCAGTAGTGAAACAGCTCTTGCAAAAATGAATTTTTCCTTATATATATATTTTTTTTAATCACAGAGTTTAGGGTACTTAGTGAGTTGTTGTTTTTTATAAGGGAAAAAAATCATAACTGTGGTGGATACAGTGACCCAGAATTCTTGAAGACATGGAGGGACAGAGAGGGTCATATGGAACACTGTACGGGACACAAATTGCTCATGGTTGAGGGGACAACACAGGGAAACCCTGGAGCACAGAATTCTCCTGGGGAGACAACAGAGTGTAGACGGAATGAGGGTAGAGTCCTATGTAAAATATGTGATCATGTAATTAAAAACTGTATCCAAATGTATACTCACAAGGGGGGAAAATGTAGGCTGCTGGTGCAACCTAAAATCTGGAGTTTCCTTACTTTTCAATGCTTGGCTTTGCAACCTAAATAACTTTTCTTTTAGTTTAGTTTTTTGTATATGTAATGTACTACATGGGATAACATTTTCAGAAGCGCCTAAGTCACTTAGCTACTTTTGGAACTCTTTACCCATCAGCTGTTTCAAACCTTTGTAAGTAGCTTTCATTAAAGCTATTTTAATATTATCTTTAAAAACTTTAATTTGCAAAGAGTTTTATCAAGATCATTTAGGTATCTTATTATTTGGGAAATATTTGTTAATGTGCTGAAAGTTAAAATTGTTACATTAATTTATCTGTTTTTAGGTTTTTATCGTGAAAAATGGATCTATGTTCACAAAGAAAGCACCAGAGAAGTAAGTGTCCTATGCTGTGGGCCAAGACCTGCAGTCCTTATTTACTGGCTTATTATATGTGGAGTTTAAGAACACATCTTAGGCCTTGTCTTCACTGCATGCTAACCTCATGCTCAACCCTGGCTCCCTCCCCCCCATTAACACAGTATGCATTCACACATCTCCATATCACTATCAGCGCTTTACAGTGAGGCAGCCATCACACTCTTAATGATAGGGTAGACCACAAGATAGATATTAATATGTATTGCTACCACAAGGTCAATGTAGTTAAAACATGGGTGTCCATGACTGCTCAACAATTGAGATACCATGGTCCTTCAATTAATTCCCATAAGCCAATTGGGCACTTATTCATGTGCACTACTTTGCCACTTCCTGTGCCCTGACCAGAAGTGGTCTACCTTCATTTCCCTTTGCTCAGTATCCACAGTCCCACCATGCTTGCAGTTTCCCCAGCTAACCTATCTCCAGTGTTTGAAACAGCAGAGCACTGGCCCCTAAGAAGCATGTGTATTGGCATTCAGCCTCCTGGCCCTACGAACGCACCAGAATCTTAGTGCAGCTTTGGGCTGAAGTTAGTGAAACCTGCATCTTTAACTGTACAAAGAGGAATATCAAATTGTAAAAAAAAGTATATCTAAGCAGCAGCTGGCTGATCACGGGATTGAGCAGACCAACAGCAGCGCAGGGAGATGATAAAGGAGCTTAAGGTGAGCTATTGGAAGACCAGGGAAAAGAATAAGAAATCTGGTAGTGCTCCAGCAACATGTTCATTTAACAATAAAATGGACTGTGTTCTGAGCAGCCCTATGAGCATAGGGACCCTTTTCAGCATGGATTCGTTTGTGGGAGCTAGGATGGGCGTGATTCAAAATTTGGATATCCATGGAGATGTGACCTGGCCCAGCCAGCAAGGAGAGGGAGAGGCAGAGGAGGATGTCTCTAGTCTAGTCCATGAGCTTGTCTCGAATTCACAAAAGCTGTTCCCTTTAAATGTCCCAGGAAGAGCTCCCCAGGTAGAGGGTGTCCACACTGAAGAAGCAGAGGAGAAGTTGGCATCTTACCTGATTGCCAACTTGAGACTGCTGCAGATCTGTTGGCAGTTTACAAAGGACAAAGAAACATTCTTTTGGACCATTATTTGCTCTGCCATTTCCGTGCTCTGTCACTTAAGTGCCAGGGAAGCTCCTTACACAGCTCCATAAATGCGTGTTTCTTCGTGTGAAATTTCTTGGTTCCTGGCTAGTCATCCCATGTTGTACTCTCACCAGTGTGTGCTTGTATTCAAACCTGGAAGCAATGGTCAGTGCAGGGGTCATCCACCATTTTAAAAACATCATAGTCTTGGTGCATGCCTTCATCTCCCCTTGGTCCTGTTCAATTGCTGTTGTGCTACTTCTGACTGCAAGCTGCTTCCTCAGTCTCTTCTAACCCTAAAACAGCCACTGAAACCCCTGCCAGCATCTCCTGGCAGCTAGTGCAGAAGCACAAATAAAAAACGCTGCATCCATAAAAAGTAGTAGTTCTTGGCCGAAGATCCATATCTTTGCTGCGTCAGCTTGGTTATTGCCAATAAGCAAATTTTGTGGGCCTAGGCCATTTCCTTCCGCAACCCCAAGAGCGAACAGACTACAAATGCAAGCACAGAGTGACACCGTGAATTGTGGCACTATGAATCTCAGGATACAAGCCAGAGCAACTGTATTGTTTGTCACTGCTACAAACAGTGCCAGTGGAGACACAAGACATGACAACCATGTGCTGATATCAACAGTGATTTGTGTAGTAGTGGGAAGGCTACCACTCACTTACAGCAGATGATTACTTATCCCATGGTTTGCGTGTACTTCTGCTAGAATTCTGCGCCACTGCACAATGCAGAATTTGTGCAGAATTAATGTTCCTGTCAGAATTTTATTTTTTCATGCAGAATTTATTTCCACCAAAATGCTTCCTTTTTCTGGTTTTGCATGTTTAAGATGTGTTAATTTTGTCTAAATGTAATATCTTTGCATGCACACCAGCCTGAACCCACCTGCCTCCAATCCCACCTATCCCCCAGCACTCCCGTCCACACCTGTCACAGGGGCGCACATACCACCTCTGGAGACAAAGGGATGTTGGCTGGTGAACCATATATACAACCCAACCCATGTGTGCATGCACAGACTCTCTCACACTTGCCCCGACACATGTACATTCTACCTGGGGTCACCCTTCCTCATGCTAACCAACCTCTATCCTATAACTAAACTACCGCTAACTCACCAACCCCCTTACTGCTACAGTGGTGTGACCCAAAAATTTTACAAAACACATAGAAGCTTGAACTTGGACAAGATATGACAGACAGATACAAACAGTCCTTAAAGATGCTAGCACCCCCTTAGGCTAGGTTGTTACAATGCTTTTATATAGCATACTTTTATATAATGACTTTGTTTAAATTAAATATTTAATTTCACAGAAATAGAAGATAACTGTCAACAAAGATACATCAAGTTCTGTAGTAATATGCTTAGTAGGGCATCTGTTTGTCAAAAAGCATTTCCTGAATCTCTTTTGTTGTCTGTATTGTTATAGACATAATTGCTGACAGGTATTTGGAAGTAAATTACCAAAATAAATGAAATTGGCATGATTATATTGTGTTATTTTGACAAATAAAATATTGTGCACAGAATTTTTAGGCACAGAATTCTCCCAGGACTATTTGCATGTAATGAAGACCAGGCCTTACTATTGTGTGAAATCACTTCGAGATACCTTTTAGTTCAAAATGAAGCAGTTACAGTTTCCTCATCCTCATCAAAATGAATGCTTGGCCTAGATTCAGGAAAGTATCCCTATTAGGGATAGGCTTAGGCATAGGCTTAACTTTAAGTACATGCTTAAGTGCTTTCTTGAATCAGAATATTAGTGATTGACTAAACCGAATTTTTCTTTGTTTGCTCTTAAAGTTGTTTTTTTTTGTTTGTTTGTTTGTTTGTTTTTTTCTTTCAAGAGACATGGCTATTGCACATTGGGAGAAGCTTTTAATCGCTTAGACTTTTCAAGTGCAATTCAGGACATCAGAAGGTTCAATTATGTGGTCAAAGTAAGCTGCTTATGTTACATATTTCATAAATGTTTTGCTAGTTTGTCTGCATAACTATATGCTGGCAATTTTCAACTACATAAGTAAGCTGTTTGCATAAAAATAGGCATTTAAAAATATATTAAAATATCCAAGTTCTGGAGTAAACTGATTTTTATGTGTTGAAAACTGATTTATTATACTGTGAAACTCCTCAGACTGCAAAAGGAAGATAATAGGCCAGTACCCTTTGCTGATAGCTTTTCAGAGAAACATTAGTGGTAACTTCAGTTACTTTTTGCATTTTAAAAAAAATTCATAAAACAGAACAAATTAAGACTATTAATATTCTGCAAAATAAACTATAATTCATCATAATATATTTCATAAACTTGTTTTAATAATTTTTGATTATGCATTGGTGTAAGCTCTGTAGCATTTTTTTTCCTGAAAACAATGAAGTGTTAGTGCTACGAGGTCTTGTTACACCAATCCATCAGTCTTTGCTGCGCCACACATTTTATAATTGGCAGGCACTTAGTAAGATAACTGGTATGCCCTTTCTATTCTTACAATTTCCTCTAGAACTTTGGGAACAACCCCCAGATTTTTCAAAATCTTCTGGCATTTCCATCTTTCTTAGGTCAATTGTAACAACATTGGAATCTCTCAACAGTGACTGGGTTATGTTAATGCCTTTGGTCCATATATTCCATCTAAAGTAATACAACTCCATGACATTCAGCGGGCCTCACTAGGCAAATGTAATTTACCTCATGAGCAGTTGAATACTGCGATGATGGAATTACAGAAAGCCTTCACATGCTCAGCTGCCCCTCTGAGAATTCTCAGCAGTAGCTCCTTTCAGACAGCTGTGTGGCTTCTGTTAACATCATCTAGACCATTAAGTCCTTTAACTTGATCGCTGTGGAATTATAAGTTTGGCACAGCAATTTAAAATAAAATCAGAATGTTAAAAAAATTTTAAAGGGGAAAAAAGGTTGCTGTGTTTGAAGTAGTTTGGGGATTTTTATTACAGAGGTTCGGATAAGAGCATTCCAATAGTATATCTATTCTTAGTTATTCTACTCTGAGAAAAAGGTTTTCCTTTTCTGGGAACCCCTGGTCAATTAAGGAGAGAGAAAATTATGACCATCAGTGTAGGTGGTCTATCAGAAAACTTAACACTTAAAGCAAATTTTGAATTATGTGCCCTTTGCAGTTGTGTATGGGTACCTTTTCTAGGAACTGACATGCAGAGGGGAATTACAGCATGAACTGCAAGAAATTTAACTATATTTTACTAATTGTAGGCTATGTGGGTTTTTCTCTGAAGCCTATTTGGTGGTAATCTCAGAAATATAATTAATGTTTGTACAGTATACTGAAAATGTATGAATTACTAATGGGAGGTTATTTAAATAGTGAATGGAACTTATATACACTTTCAGTTTTCTTTGATTTAGATCCTATTTTCTCTCCTTAGTTCTGTAGCTACTGAAGTTTTTTCATAAGTCATAACTAATGCTACAGACTTTCATAGAAGAATATCTATCTAAAGCATGCTTGGTTTTGTAGTCCTTTCTTCTAATGTTAATTTTTTCTGTTTTAGTTGTTGCAATTAATTGCAAAATCTCAGCTAACTTCACTGAGTGGTGCAGCACAGAAGAACTACTTTAATATTTTGGACAAAATTGTACGAAAGGGTATGTTCAGGGTTCATTAGTACTGACTGAGTTGCTTTTCTAACCTTTCAACTAGTTTTGTTATTTTATATGTACTGCTTATGTCACAAAACAAAGGTAATGGCATATTTAATTAGTGAAAATCTAATATGCTTAATAACCAGGTTCTTAACATTGAAGCATATCATTCAAAGCAAATTTATAATGTGAAATAAGAGATTATTCTTCATGGTCAGAAGTTCATGGTTTCTCTTTTACTATTCTGTACTCTTTTATCAAATCTAAAAGTTCTTAGGTCAGAACAAAACCATTTCTCTTTTTATTAACATGAACACCTGTGTATGTCTTATTTTAAAAACTCATTTACATGATGAACTAGAACAATTTAGTCCAAATTTGCCAAGTTACCCCCCCAGAGGTATGCAATAGACCACAATTATTCCCAGTGTGTAAAATAAGAAAACTGGGCTCTTGCATAGTAATGGTTTTTTTTAAAGGTGACACCTGTATATGGAAGCCATTTAATACTATCTGCCTTGAAAGTAGAAAATCTCCTTGAGACACTAAGATGCAGCATTAATTTTATTAGTGTGTGGCATAAATGTTGCACTGATGCTTTGATAGCAGTATTGTCTTAAACATCAATCCTGCACCCTTGGGAGCAGCCAGAGCAAATTCCATTGTGGGATCAGGGCATTTATTTAGCAAGTGAAACTGCTGCTCAGCTGCAATTTGAGTTAGTTCAGGTAGGGAAATCTCGATAATGTGGGTTAAATGTTACAAATCAAAAAAGTACCTTTTTTCCCCCCCTCTTTTCTCCCCAGTTTTGGAAGACCAACACAATCCACGTTTAATCAAAGATCTTCTTCAGGATCTGAGTTCTACTCTCTGTATACTGATTAGGGGAGTAGGGAAATCTGTGTTGGTGGGGAACATCAATATTTGGATTTGCCGATTAGAGACTATCCTTACATGGCAACAACAGCTAAAAAATCTTCAGATGAACAAGGTATATTGAATTTGTTAAATCAGAAATATTTGGTAAAGGGGGAAAAGGTGCTTTTAATATGTGTACAAGCAAAGTTTTAAATAAGTCTAAAGCCATTTTTACCTGACATCATTAGCTATTCTGCACAGATGATGACATAAAGATATAAAATTAAAGTTCTTTTTTTACACACTAAATATTTTAATATTCTTTTGTTGTGAAGAGGACAACAGTAACACAAACTGTAGCCATTAACTGACTCCTGACAGATATTCACAGACTTAATTTTCTGATAGCCCAACCACAAATTTCAAAACTGATAGCTCTCTGTCGACATTAATGTGACTATTTTAGAGATAATTATTCTCTGATCAGACACACACAATAACTCTACCTTACTAAGGAAATATGGACCTGAAGTCCAAGATCGGAGAAGAACCAAGAAAACATGACTAAAGCACTGAAGTAGCAATTCCAAAGCTTTGCAAGCCAACTGGGGCTCTTTCTATGAAAATAGGTAACTCATGGACTTCTGGAAGCTTTAAAAGTTTGGATCTGGGTCACAGCTTTTTTTGAGCATATAATGCAGAGAGGTAGGAGAAGAAGCAAAGGGAGGTAATAAGATTTGTGGGGAGGGGGAGGAGGAAGGGCAGACAGCTGCAGGCTGGGAAGAAGAGTCACAGATATTTCTGTCTGCTTCCAGGCTCTTGCCTCAAGTGGCCTTCCCTCAGGCATACACCAGTGTATGTAGGGACGAAGTGCTAGTCTCCCCGCTCACCCAGTTCCACTACCCCAATACTGTGTGCATCACTTTAAGCATTTACAATGGCAATTTTTGAAAATCAGTTAAGACGTCTAATGTTTCTAAGGGTCTGTGGGATGATCAGAAGCAAAACAAGGGGAATAAAAATTGTATTTATTTTTTTAAATTTAAATCAGATTTTTTTGGTTTAAATTGGATTAAAATTACATGCATTTTTCTTTTTAAAAAATAAACCTATTTAGAATTAAATTTGAAACTGACTACATACATTAAGGCTTACATTTATTATAATCTATTAAAATAATTTTAAATAAAATAATATTAAACAGTACACATTTGCTATTGAAGTGAAACCATCAAACCTGTGGAAGTCACTGGCTAAGCACCTGGAACCAGAGTTTGTTGATATGCTAACCCAGCTTCTGACAGCAGTAGTCTCTTCGGCAGGTGGAAAGGGAATATTTTCTTCATTTCACTTCATTTGAGCTTCAGATCAATGACTAGTTCATTCAACGTTAAGAAACTGATTGGGAGTTGAAGAAACAGAAAAGCTTGTTTTCCTCTTCCACTCTATGAATAAAAACTAGGTGTGAGAGGATGAGATTTACTAGTTCTAAAGTCTTGAAGGACATAGTTACTAGACACAATCAATTCAATTCGCTAACTACAGATGATACTTTTTTTGGTTTAATCAGTCAGTTTTAAATGCAAAGCACGCTTTGAACATTTTTTTCATATATATCCAGCACATTTAAGGTAGTTTAATTTATTTAATGAATAAAAATCATTTTAAAATGCTGTTTTTTGTACTTTTAATTGAATTCCAATTTCCATCCAAGTAGAGCTTGATACAAATGACGAGTAAACAGTCATTATCGAATAAATGAGAATGCATCGTTCACCATTTTCTAAAATAAAAAGTGTAAACATTAAGACTGAGTAAAGGGATGTTATGCTATCTAGTTGCTTATATAAATGTGTATAGATACATTGTATCTCCTGGTTAGGAAAAAGAAGTACCAAATTTAATCTAAAGCCTATATTTAGCTGCAAATCAATGTGTGTTAATTTTCACCAACCAATGAGAATCAATCTTTCTTTAGGAAAATAACTAAAAGGTACCAGTGCAAAACATGATTAAAATAGATTATTTAAATCAATCCACCCTGAAGCAAAGTAACAAGATCTTGTCAACAATAAACTAATAAAACTGCTTATCTAATATGCAACTTAGTTTATTTGGTAGAGTGTGGAGAGGCGAATCATGAATTTACTCTGATCATAGAATCTTGAAATCCCCTTCCTATACTAGTCTATATTTTTTGACTTTATCATTCTGTCCTGAAATAAATCACAACAAATTTTGAAATAGAAGATAGATCACACTAAAGAAATGGAAAATTCAGCCTTGAAGATATTTGTCATGTGGCCAACAAACCAAAACACCATCCTACCTTGACAGATAACAATTGCTTGAGTTATTGTTTTCTTTATTTTATATCAGTAACTTCCACTAGAGTTGCTTTTACTTGTTAATACAAATGCAAGATTGGAGTTATGCTCACAGATGCCTGAGTATGATCATCTCTCAAACACTATATGCAATATATCACTACAGAAAGTATATTCTATAAGTAAGACTAATGAGTGTAATGAACTAAATTTGTGGCATTAAGTTAGAGACGTCTAATGGACCTAGCAACCCTAGGGAGTGCAGCTGTTGTAATACCATTGAAGAGAGTGATGCATATGCTCCCCTTTGCATCTGGTCAGTTCCACTAGATGGGGCCACCGTCCTCCTTCTTGCACAAAACACTGTCAGCAGTGCTAGCTCTATGTAGTCCCTAACGGAATGTCTTCTAGTGTGTCTAGCCACCTTCCAGTCCTCTCCCTAGATCCTGATACACAGAGACTCCATAGAAGAGGACTCTGGTCATGGATACACACTCCCTTGGGTAGCCCACTCTATATTCTGCTCTTCTATCAGTGTGGCAAAACCACTATTTCATCTGTTGAGGGCTCTCTGCAGAGGTGGGATTTGCCCTACTTTCTTCCCACCTGCTCTTACATTCCATATCTGTTGTACATCCTATTTAGCTGAGTAGTTGACATAAACTTCAGTGCTTTTTAATAATAATGGTTTCTCTTATTTGTGATTGTCCTATTAACTATAACAAAGTTCGGCAAAGCAGGGAAACTATCGGTATATTTTTAGTGTGTGCATTTTTCTGAAAGCTGGTATTGCAGGCAACTTTTAACTGATTTTCAGATTGCATATGTGCGGGAATCATAGAATCATAGAATCATAGAATATTAGAGTTGGAAGGGACCTCAGGAGGTCATCTAGTCCAACCCCCTGCTCAAAGCAGGACTAACCTCAGCTATATCATCCCAACCAGGGTTTTGTCAAGCCTCAGCTTAAAAACCTGTAAGGATGGAGATTCCACCACCTCCCTAGGTAACCCATTCCAATGCTTCACCACCCTCCTAGTAAAAAACTTTTTCCTAATGTCCAACCTAGACCTCCCCCCTGCAACTTGAGACCGTTGCTCCTTGTTCTGTCATCTGCCACCACCGAGAACAGCCTAGCCCCATCCTCCCTAGAACCCCCTTTCAGGTAGTTAAAAGCCGCTATCAAATCCCCCCTCACTCTTCTCTTTTGCAGACTAAACAAGCCCAGTTCCCTCAGCCTCTCCTCATAAGTCCTGTGCTCCAGCCCCCTAATCATTTTGGTTGCCCTCCGCTGCACTCTCTCCAAATTGTCCACATCTTTTTTGTGGTGGGGGGCCCAAAACTGGACACAGTATTCTAAATGCGGCCTCACCAATGCCGAATAGAGGGGAATAATCACTTCCCGTGACCTGCTGGCAATGCCCCTCCTAATGCAGCCCAATATTCCATTAGCCTTCTTGACAACCAGGGCACACTGCTGACTCATATCCAGCTTTTTATCCACCGTTACCCCCAGGTCCTTTTCTGCAGAGCTGCTGCCCAGCTCGTCGGTCCCCAGTCTATAGCTGTGCATGGGATTCTTCCTTCCTAAGTGGAGGACTCTGCACTTATCTTTGTTGAACCTCATTAGATTTCTTTTGGCCCAATCCTCCAGTTTGTTTAGGTCACTCTGTATCCTATCCCTACCTTGCAGGGTATCTACCACTCCCCCCAGCTTAGTGTCGTCCGCAAACTTGCTGAGGGTGCAATCTACCCCATCCTCCAGATCATTAATAAAGATGTTGAACAAAACCGGCCCCAGGACCGACCCCTGGGGAACTCCGCTTGTGACCGGTTGCCAGCTAGACATGGAGCCATTGATCACTACTCGTTGAGCCCTATGCTCTAGCCAGTTCACTATCCATTTTATAGTCCATTCATCCAACCCATACTTCTTTAACTTGCTGATAAGAATACTGTGAGAAACCGTATCAAAAGCTTTGCTAAAGTCAAGGTATATCACATCCACCGCCTTCCCCACATCCACAGAGCCAGTCACCTCATCATAGAAAGCAATCAGGTTGGTCAGGCATGACTTTCCCTTGGTGAATCCGTGTTGACTGTTCCTGATCACCTTCCTCTCTTCCAAGTGCCTTAAAATGGATTCCTTAAGGACCTGCTCCATGATCTTTCCAGGGATTGAGGTGAGGCTGACCGGTCTGTAGTTCCCCGGATCCTCTTTCCTCCCTTTTTTGAAGATGGGCACTATATTTGCTTTTTTCCAGTCCTCAGGGACCTCCCCCTGTTGCCACGAGCTTTCAAAGATAATAGCCAATGGCTCTGAAATCACCTCAGCCAACTCCCTCAGCACCCTCGGGTGCATTGCATCCGGCCCCATGGACTTGTGAATGTCCAATCCTTCTAAATAGTCTTGAACCTGTTCCTTCAGCACTGCGGGATGTTTGCCTCCTTCCCATTCTGTGCCACCCAGTACAGCAGTCTGGGAGCTGATCTTGTCTGTGAAGACAGAGGCAAAAAAGGCGTTGAGTACCTCAGCTTTCTCCACATCCTCCGTCACTAGGTCGCCTCCCTCTTTCTTTAAGGGGCCTACACTTTCCCGAATCTTCCTCTTGTTGGCAACATGCCTGTAGAAACCCTTCTTGTTCCCCTTCACGTCCCTTGCTAGCTGCAACTCCAATTGTGCTTTGGCCTTCCTGATTTCATTCCTGCACGTTCGAGCAGTGTTTATATAATCCTCCCTAGTCATCTGACCAAGCTTCCACTTCTTGGAAGGAGGGGAGGAGGGGAGTTAATCCTTAAATTTATACTTACTTTTAATTTCCAAAGCTTTTCATCCAAAGCATATCTTTAAGTTCTAAGAATTCTCGTTCACTTAACACCAGAAAAACTAAGAGCTGCAAAACCACATTATTCAGCTCCTGTTCCTAGAGATATTTCATTTTCAATAACAAACTTGCAGAATAATTCAACAAATGTTGAAAACCAAATTCTCAATATATCAAACTGGCAAAAAAACCTGGTCCATTTATTTTTTTTTTTCAGTGAACACACATGTATTCATATAATTATAAAATTTGATATATAACATTTTAAAAGCTGAAATACAAAAAATAAACTCAGGTAGCTTTATTGGTTTAAACCTAAAATTGAAAACCCTATTTATATGTTCTACTAACAACTCCATGCAGTTAAAAGTTAACTCTTATTTTTCAGGAAGTCAACAATGGTCTCACGCTCAGCGATCTCCCTCTGCATATGCTGAATAATATTTTATACAGGTTCTCAGATGGCTGGGACATTATTACCCTAGGTCAAGTGACCCCAACACTATACATGCTTAGCGAAGACAGGCAGTTGTGGAAAAAACTTTGCCAGTATCATTTTGCTGAAAAACAGGTAACACATACTCGCGTGTGTGTGTGTGTGTGTGTGTGTGTGTGTGTGTGTGTGTGTGTGTGTGAGTGAGAGAGAGAGACATTATGACAAAAAATAGTATTAGATGATCTAAGTACGAAATCCTCAGTGAATTTGCCCTTGCTTTAATGTTGAAATATGGCACTGTCAGGAAAATGATCCGGTTTTTTTCAGAGGTGTTCTTTACCCTCAGTTCCCATTGATTTCTGAGAGAGTTGTGCTCTGTAAATCAGCCCAAGAGACTTTATCTGGATCTTTCCTGTGCAGGGTGTGGCGGTGTAGTGGAGGTGGTATCTACACTAAGATTTTTTTACTGTACATTTCCCACCATTCCTGCTGACTCTGGCAGATGAGACTCTCTTTAAGCTTTTGTATATGCATTTTAGATGCCAAGCTAAGTTTCTTCATATATTCTACAAATCTGAACAGCCAGACATGAGCTTCTAGATTATATTTCTGTGCCTAGACCATTATGAGTAGAAGATTTTCTTGGATCCAAATAGTTTCTACCAGGCATGCATTGGTCTCAGAGTTCACCTAAAACATTGATATCATGACCATTTGGTCTTTTAACCTACCCATTCTTTAAACACTCCACTTTTGGGAGTTGGAGGGTGTGTGTGTTTGTGTACACACCTTGCCCTTTAACACGCAAGACCAACACTTTAAGAGCTGCTTTCCGAACATCTGTCAGAAAATCCAGTACTGGTTGGAAGTGAGTCAGAAAAGTCTCTTCCTGTTACATTGGGTGAACTTAGACCATACTTAGAAAATGTGGTCCTTCTTCCATTCCTAATAGTCCATAGAGGAAAATAGTGTAGAACTTCACATCTGACCATTCATGGATTCGTACCAACACTGAGCTAGTAAACTAAATTATTACTTAATGTTGAATTATATGTACAAAATACAGTGCACACTGTTTGAAAATAGATGTAAAGAGATACAGAAAGCAAGAGTGAGGACCTCATCAGATGAATAGTAAGTATTCTATTACAGGTAATTCTAGGATTCTCAAGAAGTTGCAAGCATGAGGTGTATGATATCACTGTTTGGAGAAGATTTAAGAGTGGGGCATTCCAGATGGCACTCCTGCAAATATTAAGGAGATGAGCTTGAGGAGAAATTGTTCTCTAATTATTGGGCTAAGCTAATCCAATTGTACCCATATTTTATTGTCTCAGGATAAAGTCCCACGTTATTATTACTTTATTCCTTGAATGCTTTCAGTGTGCTCTGTCATTCAAAACATCAAAGAAGGCATTTTAAAGAAAAATATTAATTTCAAGGCGGTGCAGAAGGCAGAAAGTAATCAAATCAATAAAAGACTGAAATATAAAAGAATAGTTCAACAGAAATTATTATATAATTGGGTCTCTCTCAGGCTAATATATAGCTTTATGGAATATCAACTTGAAGCTCTCAAGCACAGTTTTAGAGACCCATCCATATAAGGTGATTTATTCTAGTTCAAACTCCTCTAAATATTTGAGACCTTCATAATGAAACTAAATTTAAGTAGAAAAATACAGTTCATCCTTGTCCTGATCTAATATTTAAAATCAGCGTTTCTTGTGAGTACATGGAATTAGCAAGTGAAATTGTTCATTGAAAATACTAATTTTATGTCCAGTTCTGTAGGCATTTGATCCTATCAGAAAAAGGTCACATTGACTGGAAGCTGATGTACTTTGCACTTCAGAAATGTTATCCCGTAAAGGAACAGTACGGAGACACATTGCATTTTTGTCGACATTGTAGTATTCTGTTTTGGAAGGTAAGAACTGGAAATATATAATTTATAATTAGAAAATACTTTGCAGAGTTAGCTACTGAAAAAATATAGTTGATAAGGAAAATGTTAATGTCACATAACTGTGCCATCTCAAGTAGAAAGTAATTGGGCCTTAAATCAAACTAAATAAAAATCTACATCTACAAAGCTTGGTGTGTTTATCCAAAAGAGGATTCCAGATGAAATGAAAATTCAAAAGTTCAATTCTGTGCTATATTTGGTGTTAAGATCTGTACCAGAAAATGATATTCTATGCTTTTACAGTTGTAAAGAAAGAAAAGTGTTATTCCATACCTTCCAGCAGCCTTTTTGTTAGACAAAGCTGTAATGCACAAATGCTCAGGGGCGAAGGGGAAGCAGACAGAGCACTAACTTCAACATTATGGCAGCTAATAAAAAGGATCAATAGTAATAACATTTTACCACAGTATTTCCACAGCAGTGATGTAATATTTTACATGATTTAGTAACCAACTATGTCTTGTGAAAAACATATTAGAAATGATCTGTCTAAACATGCATTTTGTTTCCCTTGTCTTGCTGTTTGATAGTAAGTATATTTGGCCTTGGAGAAGGATTTTGTTTATTTTGGGTAATCTGCTGCTTAATTCTCACCTGAAGTCATCATAATCCTATTTTGGTTTAAAATTTTATGGCTGGAAAAGTGGATTATGATGTCTCTTTCCGACTGATTTCAATTTGCAACCCAAAGACTACAGTAGATTGAGTTCAAATGGAAAATAAGCAAGAGTTGTTTGGAAACCTTGAAAAATCTTTTCCTTAGGAATCATTTTACTTTCATACAGTTTTTTTCCATGATTCTGAAATTCTAAAACATTTACATGAAAGCAATACTGTGTAAGAATTTGTCTGCTCTTTCTTCCCTTCTCTCCCAAAGAAGACAGTTTTTCCTGTGACGCCATGGGTGCTCTGCATGCCTTTGTGTTTTGTCCAATGAGGAGTAACGGCACACATGTCAATAGCAATGTATGAACCATGTCACTCTGAATTTGAATATCTTTATCTTGCCTCCACCTGCAGACCCTACAGGATGAAAACATATACCCAGTATAGGCTTCTGCTTTAAAAGACAACCTATTGATATACAGTTCTTGCACTTCTGATAAAGGTTTGCTAGGGAATAAAAGCTGTCCAATGCAATAGACTCTATCCTGTCACCTGCTGTCTAGTTAGTAGGACACAGTTTTCTCTTTGAAAAATGCAGCTGGTGACGTGACCACGCAGTTATGAGAGAGTTGGGTTTTTTAGTTCTTGTGAATGCTAGTTCTGTTTCTAATTTCTAAAGGCTTTTGCTGTCAGGGTATTGCTGTGTAAGGGGATAACTGATACTATTTGACATTTTGCCTCCATTCAAATGTTTGCTACTATTGTTGTGCTTCAGAGTGTATTGCATTTAATGCTGGGAATGACCAGATTTGTGGTATTCCCAGGAGTCTAGAACTTAAGCTCAAGAATCATGGGAAAGTATAGGAGGAAGCAGAAATGCAACGTACATGGATAGAGTGGCTAGCTACTAAGAATTGTGGAGTATTCCATCCAAGCGTACTTACTGATTCCTTCCTCCTATGATAGGAGTTCTGAGTGCTGCTATGCTGATCAATTCCCAGGCAGGAGTAACAATAAAATTTTGGAGGCACTGGCACTAGTAATTACTGTTGCAGGGCTGCCTATACAGAAGTGGGTTGTTTGATTGGCTGTTTGACTGGGTGGACTAGGCTTGGAGGCCCCCTGCTGGAGACCTCATGTTCCTGGCACACCCAGCCCCAGAAAAGGGCAGTGGAGAGGGTCCTCCAAGCTACCGAGAGAGGTGGCGTGGGACTCAGCCAATCAGGGCCCAGCAGGGCCATATATAAGGGGCTGCAGGAGCTGCTGGGACTGAGACAATCAGTTGCTGGCAATGACCAGGGGAGTGAGAGAGAGTAGCTTCTGGCTGGCTGCTGGGGCTCAACTAAGATAGACTACGGGGAAGAGGCCCAGGGAAATGTGGAGCTGCAGTTAGTAAAGGGATGCAGCATGAGGCTGCTATACTTAAAGGGCCCCTGGGATGGAAGCCAGAACAGTGGGTAGGACCAGGGCCCCCCCACCAGCCACTGGGAAAGTGACGACACCCTAAGAAAGGGAATTAAAACAGGCCCAGGGAAGGGGCTGTCCTTGGAACTGCAGCACCCCAGGGAAGGGGGCCGCACTGGGACTGACTCAGCGAGGAGCTGTAGTCAGCGAACTGAATCCAAGTGGGATGACTCAGTAGGAAGGCTGGGGTCAATGAGGATTCAAATAGAGGCAAGAGGTCCCCAAGAAGGAAGCCCTCGGGGCACTGCTCAATTCCAGAGTAGAAACCTTGCAACTTAGCCGGACCAAACAAGGGTACTGTGATGGGCCCTGTTGGACTGGTTAAAGACTGAGCCCAAGAATGGCAACAGGAAGACACACCAACTGAGGGGTTACTGTGATAGGCCCATGTTGGACTAATTAAGGGCCTGAATTCAGGGAGGGCTGCAGGTTGATGCCAATAGAAAGGGTCCCATGGCAGGTCCTGTTGGATTGCTTTAGGGGACTGAGCCCCAGGGAGGCCTGCAGGACATTGGGGACATTTTGGATTGTGTACCCTGGAAGGGGTTTGTTTGTTTCGCACATGAACAGAGTGTGACTTAGCCAGAGGGTTGAGTTACTGAAGACCCGCCTGACAAGTGGGTCTGACTGAGTGGAGAAAGAACTGCAAGCATGCACACGCTTGGCCAGGGGACGCTCACGAGAGGTGGGTGCCACCCCATTACAGGTTGATTGTGGATATTCATAACTTCTTTTAATAGTTTTTAAACTAGTCTCAAATTAAGGAGTGGCTTTAGTTTTCAGGCTTTCAGAAAAAGCTGATATGGGAAATGTGACAAAAATCCTCAACTTTTAAAATAATTACTAAAGTTCCCTGGTATGGGGGGCTAATTTTTTCTCTGTGCAAAGAGATCTAGCAGCTTGTCTTGGTGCTACTAATTCTGTTTTGTGGGACTGTTCCTTGTTGTGGTGTTCTCTTAAAGTGGCTAGGTCAAAGAAGAGGAGGTTTACTTTTTGTTCTCAAAGTACTTAGGTTTGTTGGCACCTTGATCTCATGAGAAAGTAGGTTCGAAATTCATGGGCCTGTGGGCAAAAAAAACTCTATCTTCTGCATGTTTCACTGAGTTGTTTTCAGTTTCAGTGGAATATAGTTGTCATTGGAGGTCACGATCACGCAGGATGGAGAGGTCCTTTAGTTAACGTGTGACAATCTTGTCAAGACATTTGAAGAGGATGATGAAAACCTTGAATCCAAGGGGAGCTAGAGCAGGAGTCAGAGCACCAGGCCACCACTGTGGCTGAGCACAGAGGCTACTGTATTCTGAACAAGCCGTAGCTTTTTTAAGTCTTGGTTTCGTACTTGGATACAGAAAATTACAATAATCAAGCTTGGAGCTGATGAACATGTCACTCATTAGACACCATGGCTAAATCTGAATAGGCTTCTCATCAGCTATGAGTGAAAAAGGAGCTTTGTGCAGCAGTGGCAATTTTGGCATCCGCAGGCCCGATGGTTGCCGAGGCTGTGAACTAGAACTATCTTAGCTACCTGAAAGCAGATTACATCAAAGGAGGAGGATGATATAAAAATGGCGAGTTTCTCTCACTCCACCAGCATCATTTCAGGCTTTCCAGGATTCTACTTCAGCCAGCTGCATTTCCTCTTGTGATGTCAGCCAAGCTATTGGGTAGCTGGGAGATTGTGCTGTTTGTGTCCAGTGTGAAGGTGCTGTAAACTTGAGTGTCTTCTGTGTGTTGTATACCCTTTTAATTACTCCTCCAACTAGAGATATGGGCAATGTAGCCACTTATCCTTGTGGGAATTGCAATAGGATTGCTAGTGACTCAGACTCTCTGGTTTACATCATCCAAAAGTTGGCAGCTTGAGCAGAACGAACACACACACACACACACACACACACACACACACACACACACACACACACACACACACACACACACACACACACACACACACACACACACACACACACACACACACACACACACAAACCCTTCAAAACATTGTTGTGGGTTATTGATTCAGCACTGAACCTTGGGGAAGAGGGCCATGTACTGAATTAGCATTCCACTAGTGTGCCTATGCCTGATCCTGCTGTCTTCAGGGATCTGGTAGAAATGGTATGGCTGCAGAGTTGTTAACCTCATTACTGAACTTGTGTATACGAATAATCTTTGTTACACTATAATCACCTCCCTAACAATAGTTTGTGATATCAAATAGGATTATGACTTCAGGTGTGGAATAAGCATGAATCTCTCTTAGGATTAGTGATGAGATATAGAGGTTTATCTCTTCTACAGCATTGGAATGTGAACCACATCGGTTCCACCTAATAAATGTTTTCCATTGAAATAATTGGTGGTGTTTCTTCATTTCTAAATGGATTGATTTCTACACTATAACTGGCACCCTTGTTGGCAGAGATGCCAAGAGCTTGATCAGCATGGAGCCTGAATTGCTCTTGGAAGTGCTCTTGGAAGTGGTTTGGAAGTGCTCTTGGAAGTGGTTTTCCCAGACCCTTCAAAAGCTTTTTTAAACCAAAAAAAAAGAGAACCCAGGGAAATGAAACTTCTGCTCCTGTCATCTCTTGTGAGACTTTGTGATCTTTGGAAACCGCTATCTTAACTGGAAAAACAGGTATATCAGTTTAAATAAATGAAAGGTAGTAAACAAAGTTGTGACAAACCATCTATTAAGGTTCAATGTGGTACGAGCTTTTAACTTAGTTTTAATAAAATGCATACAATATAGTGGTTGATTAATATCATTATAGTATCTGTAATTAACATGTATTTGTTCCCAGCTGAAACTTGATTCTTTCAAATATTTTTGGACACTTTTTCTAAGTGTTTGATTTATTCTGTCACTTTAAAATTTCCATATTTTAATTTTTTTTTTTTTTTTAAGGAAAAGCATTAGCTAGTGACTTTAAATTTTGTGTGTGGGGGAAATTGATAAGACATTTACACTTTGTTAAATTATATATTATCAGTGCATACTATGAAGAAAATAAAGGAAGATGTTTTCATGATTGGATACCAATAATTCAAAAGCTGGTCAATTTTTTTTAAAAGGTCAAAGTAATTTTGGGCATTTTGTTTTTATTTTTTACCAGTTGCTTTCCTATCTTTAAAAAGAAAAAGAAATGTTTTTTATCTCTTGTTACCTGAAAGACTCACAGAAAGGAGACTGGCTGACTATACATGGAAACAGTGAAACTGACTGTAAAATAGAGCTTTCAAATACACACAGTAAAGAAAATGATTGCTCAGTTTTCAAGTCATTCAGTTTTAGTGATCTCAAGTGTCACTTTAACAATAATAGTTTTAAAAAACCTTCAGACAGCAATGTGTAGGGTTTTTGTTTATTGACTATGTTCCTTTTAAAAACAAATAATCTTAGAAAACTTAGTAATGGTTTCACTGCTGTATTTAACAACTTCATAGGAAGTGTGATGATATATAAGAACATCTTGTACTCTTTGCTATATTCATTTCCTCTTAATATTAAACACTCATCATACCTCAAATGACACTTCACTTTGAGAAGTGATTTTTCAATAAAAGATTGATCATTTTTAATATATAGACTAAATATGTAATTACTCAGTGGAGTAAAAACTCTGACATCTAGTACTATTAAGTGATACATTTTTGTGAGTGCTTTTTGTTTGTATTATAATTCTTCCATACTATTACATTGTGTCACCAATGTGGATTAATTTATTCCATTGCTGAGTGAATGATACATTTCAGAAGGCCTAGAGATGAGCACGAAAGATGGAGTACTTGTCCCTCTTTAATGGTAATTTTTTCAGTGGCAGGCAGGTCATTTAAGCGCTATGCAGTGACTCAGCTATTTCAAACAGATGATGCGATCTAACACCTGTTCTTACTCCCCTCAGAGTTTTAGTGGTAGGTTGTGTGTGGGCTTTGTTTTCCAACATATTAAAGTAATCTAGTGCAGAATATTCTTGTAGCAAATAATAATCAAAATCATGGACTAAGCTTCTTATTCTAAATGACACCTGGTCCAATAAATTTTAATGTTTCCTCTCTTTTTTACTTTATTGCACTCCTCCTTCCTGCTTCTTCCTTCATGATCTCAAAGGACTACCACCTTGCTTTGTTACTCAAGGTATTTCATGTGTGTTTCATCCCTGCTTTTATCTATGCTCATTCTGTAATGTAGAAGTGAACAAAATGTTCACTTGTAATTTATGTTTCGGTTTGTGGTGACCTGCTAAGAACAAGCTATTCCTGCAGCTGTTGACACTGTTAGATATTGACATCTTCCAACCTCAGCTTTGAACTTTTGTTGTTGTTGTTGTTGTTATTTATTATTACTGTATTGTTCCTCACTGAGACTGTTTCAACACAAGGGACTAAATTCAGCCTGTGCTGTAAGCAGGTGCAGCTATCACTGAACTCAGAAAGTTATGCCCTGTTACACTAAGAATGAATTTTGCACAAAGTAGGCATTAATGGATGTTTCAGCATTCTAGTGGATTAGTTGAACACTGAAATCTAAGAACAGTAAAGGCAACAACATCACAGAATTCTGTCTCTGCGTTATGAAACAAAAGTACTAAAATTACTTTTACCCTACGGAATAATTTAATTACACTTTAACCTATTTTAGTCGAAGACCTTCTACAGACAGTTTCTCTTCCCCTTCCCTCCCTCCCTACCCCCCCCCCCAAAAAAAAACCCCAAAACAAACAAACAAAAACCTAGGCTCCCCAAAAGACTCTTCTGATTGGAGGAAAAGGAAATTATAACATTGCTTTCTGAATGAGAAATTTATAGAAAACATTTACACATTAGAGCACTGTAGGCCCATGGTTGTCATGGGAACTTCATAAATTTGCATTTAAGCTGAAATTTGGGGGAGAAAACAATTGTTTGTCATTAGGTGCTCCTTGTAGATAGTGTACATTTTCTTTCAACTTATGTTTGTTTCGATCTAGTTAAATACATTTAAAGGTTTATTAAAATTTGATCAAAATTGAATCATTATGCACTAGCAAGTTTTAAAATTAAAATAACTCACAGAAGCAAGAGCGTTCAAAATTACCAGGTGAGATACAATGCCTTATCTCTGATTTAAAACATGCACAGTAGCGCTTCAAATCCATAAAGGTCTTCCTTAGTAAAATTGCTATCTGGGTTTAAAAAACAAAAATTGATTTTAGTTGAGAGTCTTCTTCAGGCTTCTCTTCCTGACTGAAGAGAAGCACTTTGAGGGGTAACCTTGTTTGTATGGTGTTGTGAAGAGCAAAACAGCCAGCACCTGACAGGCTATGCCTTAGAATTACATTTAGAAAGACTGTAGTGGTGGAGAGGAACAAAACTAGCTCTTCTCCAAGAATCTAGCTTAGGTAGGCAGTGGCACCAGAAGCTGGGAAATGAGTTCTGGTGGCAATGGGGAAATGAAAAGTGCTAGTTGGCTAGTTTACAGTATCTGGTTTTCAGGGAGAAAGACTCCTCTGCCATTGCAGTTTTAGGAGAGGAGGTATGCAAAACCTAGCCCTCTTCTCAAGAAAGTAACTGAGGTTCAGCTGTCATCTATTCAGAGCCCTTGGGTCTCTTTCTCTGCTGACTGCAACTTCTCCTGTCTTGCCACTCTCTGAAGGCAGTTCAGTTAGGGACCTTATTACTAGCTGTTTGCTTGTTTAGGGCTTTTCTCCATGCTTCACCTCTCATTAAAAGAGCACCCTGCTCTCAGACTCTGTCTTCAAGCAGTGAGTAAGAGAAGGGTTATAAATAGATCTTCATTTTAAATATCTCCTTTAACACTTTTTTTCTTTAAATTCATCCTATGGTATTCATTTCAAAAGTTTCATGGCATCTAGACCTCCATGTAAAATGGATGCATTATCCTTAGCTTGCCCTATTGTCTCTACATATTGCAAAGATCTTGGAACAGGGATGCTATAAATTCTTGCTTCCTGTGAAATACAGTTCCTTTTTTTCCCCATTGAAATGTCAGTGGAATAAATCTATTGACAGTAGTAGTGTGGAATGTTAATGGTAGTGTCTGTATATTTTTTAACATGTATTTATCTTCTTTGAGCCTTTCTGCTCAACACACTTGATTTGCGGTTACACGTAGCATTTTTAAAAGTACACTAAAAAGCAGGTCCTGTTTCTGAGCTTTATGAACATTGTCTTTTAAAATATTTATTACTCTCACTATTCAGACTTGTTCAGGGCTTTGTGCTTATTGCCGCTGTAGGATTTACTTTCAGTCATGGTTGTTATAGGTTACAAAACAGATGTGAGCGTTGCATCATAAAAGTATCTCAAATCCTAAATTATTTCAACAATACAAGAGTCACATGCCGAGGCTAGGCTTGTAATGACATTAGTTTTAAAGCAGGACCTGATGGCTCAGTGGGATAGCATCGATGGAGCCTTTCAAAGGCAAGTCCCCAGTTTAAACCCTGACCAGTCCAGAATTGATTAAAAGTCAGTGACTGAGACTGCCGTATACAAAACAAACTGGTGCTCGGTCTGTCAGCCATTCCTCCACTATCACGATTGGCTGTATCTTCAGAGAAACTGACAATTGGATGGATGCAAATTACACTGTCCTCACCCCTACTACAAATGTTCTGCCTAGAACAAGGTCCAAGGCAATGTGGGAAGCTTGCTCTGCTGATATCCTTGGTGTGTGTGGTTTTTGTTTTGTTTTTGGGTGCGAGGGCACAGTGGAAATGGGACATCAGCCTTGCATCTTGCCCAGTAACTAAATACAGTGCAGGAGATGTCTTGGGGCTGAGGGGTGGGCGGTGATCCAGTTTATGTGATTTCCCCACCACCATCATCACCACTCACCATTATGAAAGTTTGCTTCTTAAAGTGCCAAATTTAGGCAAGCCTTTGGTAGGATATTTTAGTCTCGTTTAATCTAATCATTGAAATTATGCATAGTAAAATACCAAAGGTATGACTGGCGTTTTATGCATGCTTAGCATATGGTTGAGTATTTGCAAGATATATTAACCAAAATGCACATAACTTTAAAACACACCCTGTCTCACATTCCTTCCAAATGCTGTTGCATTTTACATTGGTATAATGAAATGTAAGAAAATAGTAGAATAACCATAGCAGGGAAGGAGTTCTTAAAAATTATCCAGAAATGAGCATGTTGGAATCCTTATAGCTCAAGGCATGAAAATTAGGATGTGGCCCAGTTTAATTATAACTAAAACATTTTGACAGTTTTTGTTTTCAGTTTTCTATCATCCTTCTCCTGGAAAGTAAATTTTCAGAAGATAAAGGAAATGTTTAGATGGAAAAACTAAGAGCACAGCTTGTTGACTATGGATTAGAAGCAGCTTGGGGGAAAGTAGCTGCTTTCACCTCTGTCTCCTGTTACAATTTATGCTGTCTCACATGGCTCTTTGCCCACAGTTTACCACTTAAGCATTAAGAGTGTTAAAAAGTCGAAAGTAATGCTATTGTAATTATAAATGACAAGCAATGTGTATTCCTTGAGAGTTTCTTCCAAATGGCTATATGTGACAGTCCCCACTACCTTTTGAGTCTCTTGGAATGCACAAGGACCTTTTCCCCACTGCAAATACAGCTAGCTCCAACACAAGAACTTTGTTGTAACTGGCTCCTCTACTCCGTGGTATTTGTAGAGGAGAAGAGCCCTGAGTTTCCTGCCCTAGTTTCCCAACAGATCTGAGGAACAATCTGAAGAAACCTTCAATGTCTTGATCATCTCTCCTTTGCAGAAGAGGAAGAGGTAGCACTGAAGCTCTTTAGAAATGGAGCCCATTGCAGAAGGAGAATCTGATTCTGCAGCATGTTCCACTTTTAAAGTTCCACATTATTCCTGCTCTTATTTTAGCAAACATTGGGCTCAACGGGTAGTGATCAATGGCTTCATGTCTAGTTGGCATCCGGTAACAAACGGGGTGCCCCAGGGGTCGGTCCTGGGGCTAGTTTTGTTCAACATCTTCATTAATGATCTGGAGGATGGAGTAGATTGCACCCTCAGCAAGTTTGCAGATGACACTAAGCTGGGGGGAGCTGTAGATATGCTGGAGGGTAGGAATAGGATACAGTCACTTATTTTCTGGTCACTTTATTTTATTCCCCATTCTCTCTTCCAATGACACCAGCCTTTGCAAACTCCTACTTCCCATGCTGCTCTTGTTCATGGTAGATCATCCCTATTCCATCCCCCACCACCACCCCTGTTCCCCATTCACATCCATCATAAAGGCCCACTTTTTCCTCAAGGCCTAAAGCCAGGCAGAATTAGATTAAAGAGTAAGGATTTAAGGTAACTATTTCCTCCGCACCACCCAGTGCATCTTCTCTGCTTTCTAGGTTGTAAGCTTGCTGGGGTACAAGCTATCTCAGCCTGTCTTTTATACAGGGCCAAAAGCCCTTGAGAACCAGGGATAGAAGGGAAGAGAGAATGTGGAGAAGCTTGTTCTGCTATAACTTATTGTTTGTATTGCAGTAGTGCCTAGAAACCCCACTGAGTGCTCAGAACCCCGTTGTGTTACTATAGGCACTGTGTACACATAACAAAAAGATGGCCATTGTCCCAATGAGCTCACAATGTAAATAACTGTATGTCCTTGGCAGTTTTTTCTCTGTAAGGGCCTTGTAGGCTGTGAACCAGAGCTCCAAAAGGCCAGTGACTTAAAAACTGGTATCGTCTGTTGCCCAGCTACTAAATTTGTCTTTTTAAAATGTACAACTGAAGTGTGAATTCTTGCAGTTCTTTTGTTTTAAAATCAATGCTCAGCAGTATTTTTTACTCTTGGTGGGGCTTTTTAAATGAGAAAATAATCTTTTTCCCTCCTCTTAATTTCTCTAGGATTCAGGACATCCCTGCACAGCCAATGATCCAGACACCTGTTTTATGCCAGTTTCTCCTCAGCACTTCATTGATCTCTTCAAATTTTAAGACATGCAGAAACCTTGTTTTTGTTTTTATTTTTATTTTTTGTCATCTTTGTAAAGAGTCATGCAGTATGTATTATGCTTTTTTGTGCAATATCGTTTTAAAATGTACTTCATAGTAAAAAGGGATGTCTAGGAGGGAGAGGGAGGAAAATTGAACAGGTGTATTCCATGTGCTATTTGTGCGCAGAAAAGAACTGAAGAGGAATAAATATCTCCAAAGAAGACACATTCTGTAGCGATGTCTACAAAAGGCTCTTTTGAATCCAAGAAAGAGTACATTTTTAGTCTGCCTTTAAGTCCATTCTGTACTGATGTAACATTTCATTAAGGCTATTGAGACTTGGAGGAGAAAGTTGTTGGAAGGGCTGTTCTTGGAGTGACCAAAAGCAATTTGTCTTAATCCTGGACTCTTTTTATGCCACCATTTTCCAAGTACTTACATACAATTTGCACATTTATAAAGATTCATCTGACAACTTTTTGGACTCCTTCATAAATATCAAGTCAGTTACCAAGTTGATGTTAGTTGTTGAGAGTTTGTGTGTGGAAAAAATAGAGCTGTGATAATCGTTGAATCTGTTATGAAGGAAAACAATCTCTGTACATACATTATGCAAAATTTTATTTTTCTTAAAAGGTATTTTATTAATCACATCAAACCTGTTGAAATACATCCTAAATAGTATGGGGGGTTGTTCAGTGGCTGCTGAAGAATGATGGATTTTTCTGATTGTAGCCACAGTCTTCATTTTTATTTAATTTTTATTTTGTGTTTTGCTGTTTAAACTATTGAAGTAGGACTTTTAGACATCCTAAAAAAGGACACATTACTGAGCTTTAATGAAGAAACTTATTACACTATATTGCTAGACCTCTGGTACAGTGGTACTGTATTGTTCTAGTAACTGAGGCTCTGAGCTGGAAATTATTTGCACTAAAAGTCGGCTGGTTGATCTGGAGCATCTCCTGCTGCATAACCCCAGAGTGACATGAATTCTGCAAGAAACTACCTTCTTATGCCTTGTAAAATGGAAATCATTACAGAGGAGGAGAGGTGGGCTGACCAGAGATTGGGGAGAAAATAACAAAGTTGTTCACAAGGTTTTTTGGAGAGATCATTTTACCAACTGTGTCATGTACAGACAAAATACAAAACATATATCACACTGCTTGTTTTGAATCTAGTTTTGTACACAATGTAATAAATCATGTTTTACTTATTATTATTATTATTATTATTAGCAATTTCTTTTGCATCTAGAAATGAATCAGTTTGAATTTATAGCAATGGCTTTTGTGTCCATCAGCAATACAGATTAGCATTTGCTAACTAAACAAGAAAAATGTAGGAATCTACTGTTCCCATATAATTTTTAATTTATTTTAACAGAGCCAGAACTTTATCAGTAGTGGATTGTGCAGGAAAGAGAGAATATTTAAGTGCTTGAAAATAAAAGTTACTGTGAAGAGCTAAGTGAGTTTAATACCCTGGGTTTAATACTGATGACATGTCCTTATCAATGCAGTTGTGGAACCTGCTCCAAAGAGGATTTTGCCCTGAAGATTAAATAAAAATCAAATGTTGAGCTAATAAGACTTCCTCCTTGCTGCAGTTGGCTTTGGGGGTGGCTTTGGTTTGGTTTGTGTTGTTGGTGTTTGTTTTGAGTCTAACGTTTTACTTCATTTGGTTTTAATAGTCTTGACATCAGTGAAAACTGCCAGCCATTGTTATGTAGTATACAAAAGTAAATGAAATGTTGATCCAGTCACCTGGCACAGATGAGGCAAAACACACTTAGACAGCTGTAGCCAGTTACAAAATTCAAACTAGAGTAAAGTCTGACTATAGTTGAAAAACACTTGGCAAATACCTACAGAACATTTTCTACCATTATCCTGTGGCACTGAAACCTGGTTCCCAATTAAAATACCACCTAATGGGTGTTGGTTGCACTATTTTAATCCCTTTATTTTTATTCACACTTTTACTTTTTTAACAGTAGAGAGAAAAGATCAGTTGCAACATAATTAAGCCCTCTTGTGTGTTCTGCTCTTTCACAAGTTCCAAAAGCAGGTGCCTGAAACCGAAGATCGATTCTTTTCAATTAATCCTGATTTGGCATCCTCAGACAATAGGTTGTGCCTGTAAAGGTGCCTCTGTAAGTATACTCCTTACAGAAGGAGCTGTTTTCATTGTAGGAGTTATGTGGCTATGTGAGAATATGAAGTATGTGGCAGCAACCCAGCCAATGCTTGTTTCATTTCAAAACAAACCGGGAGAAGTGTACTATTACCATGTGTCCTTGAGTGTCCCAAAGAGAATGAGATCAATCACAATGATAACCAATGAATGGCAAATAAGGTGCTTGTGGAAAGAACTGATAGGGCCTTCTATTGGAGTGGGTTCTTACACAAAGCCTACTTTAAAAGGCAGGAGGAGGTAGGTCAGGCTATTTTGATAGAACAAAACAGATGTCAGGTCAAGTTGGGGCTGAAGTGAAGATTCATAACCAACAGTTGTGTGTCCAGTCTGAATGTCACAGGTATTCCCATTTGCCCTCAAATTGAACCTGCAGTTCAAACTCCTTTCAGATTACCCCCTGGCTATTGAGAGCAGCAACAAAGTACATAAGCATAGCCATACTGGATCAAACCAATGGTCCATCTAGCCCAGTAGCCTGTCTTCTGACAGTGGCCAGTGCCAGATACTTCACAGGGAAGGAACAGAACCAAAGCAATCATTGAGTGATCCCTCTCTTGTCATCCAGTCCCAGCATCTGGCAGACAGAGGCTTAGGGACACCCATAGCGTGAGGCAGCATCCCTGACCATCTTGCTTATAGACACTGCTGGACCTGACTTCCGTGAACTTACCTAATTATTTTTAACTGTTATACTTTTGGGCTTCAGAACATCCCCTGGCAATGAGGTCCACAGGTTGACTGTGCATTGTGTGAAGAAGTACTTCCTTTTGTTTGTTTTAAACCTGTGGACTATGAATTTCATGTCTGGTATTTATGTGAAGGGGTAAATAGCCCTTATTCACTTTCTCCACATTGGTCCTGATTGTATAGACTTCTATCATATTCCCAATTACTCTTGTCTTTTCCAAGTTAAACAATTCCAGTCTTTTTTTAATCTCTCCTCATATGAAAGCTGTTCTGAACCTGAATCATTTTTGTTGCCCTTTTCTGTTACGTTTCCAAGGCAAAGGTATATCTTTTTTAAAATGGGAGTGGAGGGTGACCAGCACTGCATACAATATTCAAAGTGTAGGCATAATATGGATTTATATAGGAGCATTATGATATTTACTGTCTTATCTCTCCCTTTCCTAATGGTTCCTAACATTCTGTTAGCGTTTTTGACTGCCATTTCACATTGAGGGCATGTTTTCAGAGATCTAGCCACAATAACTCCAAAATCTTGCTTGGGGTCTAAATAAGCTGTTACCACTCATCATTTTGTATGTATAGTTGGGATTGTTTTCCAGTGTGCATTGTTGCATTTACCAATATTGAATTTCATTTGCCATTTTGTTGCCCAGACACTCAGTTTTGTGAGGTCTCTTTTTGTAACTCTTCACAGTCAGCTTTGGACTTAAGTAGGTTAAGTAATTTTGTATAATCTGCAAACTTTGCCACCTCACAGCTGACCCCTTTTTCCAGATCATTTATGAATATGTTGAACAGTGCCAATGCCAGTACAGATCCATGGGAGACCCTGCTTTTTACCTCTCTCCATCAGAGGTAGGTACCACATGCTTTTCTTCTGCTCCCTGTAGGGCACAGCAAACATGTAAAGTACTTTCAAGAGAAGAAGCAACTGCAACTTTCTATTTTGAATCACACCTCATATTTTGTAAACTTTCCTTTTGGAGAGGGGCTAGCTCTTTAAGAATTGATCCAAATTGGAATAGCTTCAACAGGAGAAAGCGCTACAAGATAGTACCCTATAGCCCAATGGTTAGGGCACTCTTCTCTGCAGCAGAGACCAAGTCCTTCCCCTGGAACAGGAATTTGAACCCTATGTTCTAGGTGAGTGTGCTAATCACTGGGCTATTGGGAACAAGAGAGACACTAACTCCTCAGCTTTGCTTTAGAGAGCTAACCTCATTCCCTTTTGAGGTGCCAGGAATAGGCCACACCCCTCTCCTCAGCATTTCCTATTGGCTAGCATAGGTGCACTCCCTGCTCAGCATACTGAATCCCGTTTTTAGGCATCTAAGTCTCCCCCTGCATTGGGGGAGCCCGGGCAACTAACTCAGGTTATGAATTCTGCTAGGCAGCCAGGTGCCAAAAGGCACTGCAATACACTGTGTTGCAATACCTAAGTCCTCCTTGTGAACCTCACCTCAAAATGTTGGCAAATACATGTCTCAAGCATTTAAGGAACAAACAAGCTTGTTGGCAGCTTAGAGAGAAAACATGAGTTGGACGGAAGTAATATGTTCTGTGACACATTGTCCAACCATCAATATTTTTCTTAAAGTTGGCAGAATGAGGGCTGACAACAGAAGTTACTTTAAGAAAGAAAAGCTTTAGCATCTTTTCAATTGGTTTAAACTAGAGGTTTTTCTTGCCAAAGGGAATTTAAAGGAAAGCCCACTTTTATAGTTTGTTTTATAACTAACACCACATCTCTACATTCCTCTTTGCTCCAGACCAGAGCAACTCTACCTCTTTTTAAAATCAGGACTCTTTCTAAATCATGAATATCTTACAAAAGTCTGTTGCTTGAGAGAAATTCCTATCGATGCCAACTGATATTCAGCTTGTGTGCCCTGGTTTTGATTAGACAGTTTTGGTGGTGATTTGCCTTTTGCCCAATATAGTCTTCTGATTTACCATTTGCAGTACATTTACAACTTGCAATTAAAGACGTCCATCAAGTATGTTATACAAATTACAATTACCCATGCTTTATACATGTGTCATAATACAGCATAAGCAAAAATAGTTTAGAAAGTTAAAACAAGCTAGAACTTAGCAGAGTTGCATTTCTGAATTGTTTGGACGTTTAATGGAATATGTACATATGTATTAAATAAACTCAGCGTGAGACAAGAAACGCTTGGAATGTAAAGAAACTCAATCTGATGGTAAAGAAGCAAGGTTTACTTTTTTTTTGCATTTACTGGATTGCTAACTCTTGTAAGTTTATTGCGAGTCTTGTGATATGTGGTGTTTTTCATAAGCCCTAACTCCTGGAATCAGGCGACTGTGTTAGAACTTCAGCTTTCTTTAAAATTATGTTTCTATCCTTATAGTTGTGAAGAAAAGTTGAAAATGTAACCCCAAAAGGTTCCAATATCAGATATCAAGTAAGAGTCCCCAAATGCATTATTAAAAAAAAAACCAAAATCTTATGATTTGTAAGGCAGTCTCATCATGGGGGGGAGGGTTTGACTGGGGATTTTTGAACACGTGGGGTTGTTGCTGCATTTAGTGGCTCTCAAAGCACTTTACACACATTAGTGAAGCTTCACAGTTCTGGGATGTAGTTATATCTTATCCCACATTTTACAACTGGGTCAACTGTAGGCAGAGAGAGGTGAAGTAACATCCAAAGACACACAACATGTCAGTAATAAAGCAGGGAATAGAATCCACTAGCTATACCCATTAAACAATGGTTCTTTCATCTGTCACTTTCAGTTCAACATCTACATGTTCCCACATGGACAGATGATGAAACGATGGCCTCTGCTACCGCTCATGCCCTACTTCATATTTAATTTTGCAGTGGTGCAACCAGTGCTCTTCATCATATATCACAGTAAATCAGTATCTGGATTAAGAACAGTTGGCTCATGTGTAACATCTGGCAACCTCGGGGCACTTGGCAGAGGAAAACATGTCAAAGAATTACTCAAGTTCACTTCTCTCAGTGACATCTACCCCAGTTTGTCAGAGTGCTGGAACTCTATGTCCTGCTTGACTCATTGTTAAATTTTAAGGACTAAGGAGCATAAAAACAAATGTCTTTCTCCACCCACTAGGACAGGATCTGCCTAAAACGATTGATCCAGTCAGTGCTTCCAGAATGGATAGTTGTAAGCTGCTGTATGTGGGGCTGAATGTGGATGCTGGAGGAGGCTCTAGTTTGTGCAGAATGCAGCTGCCATCTCTGGTAGGGGACAGGCCACCACACATTGATATCTTTGGGTTCTAATTACTCCACTACACCCCGTCTGCTTCTGTTGCCAGTTCATCAGTAATTCCCAAATGAGGACCAAAATTATATTAGTAACCACATTTCCGTGCACAAGCTGCCAAGCCAGCTCTGTTCCTCTGAGACAGTGCATCTTACAAAGACCAGGGTAAAACATATGAGAACCACACACAAATGCTGGGCCCATTAAAGGCAATGGTTTTGCCATTGATTTCACAGCATACAGAATTTCTCGCAAACTGGTCACATTAAGGAGATTTGACTATGAATCAGGTCCCAAAGGAAGTCACCCCAATTCAGCCTCTGACCATTTTTAGGACATGATGCAAGGCCCTCCTTTTCCAGAAAGCTTTCACACCATAATTGGCATGATTTACCAAACATTTCTATAATTGTATATACATATTTAACTGAAGCAGCCCTTCCCATAACAAAAGAAGGAAGAAGAGGAGCAGAAATCTACTAGGGGGACTCACTAAACAGAGCTACATTAGGGGTAGAGACTACAGTATTGGGAAATATAGAAAAACCCTAACAGCCATTACATAGTCCACATTTTCAAGCTGATTCATTCACTTTACTCTTGCTGCAATACTTTACGCTCTGCCCCCTTCTAATCTTGGTGAATTTCTAGCCCTTTATCCTTCAAGATCCCTTGGTCAAATACTTTTGTCTTAGTCTAAGGTAAAGGTGGTTTTTCTAGAGCTGATCAGCCTAACTTTAGATGGTTTTGTTTGTGGAGTTTTTTGGTTTTTTTCCTAATTCACTTTTCAAAGGCAAAAGTGGAGACCCTGTCATTAGCTTAGCATTAACATAGCTGATAACAAATCTGTGCCCTGGCTGCTTCACCATCTTTGATATTCTACAGTATGATCTGATGATCTGAATTTGTGTTAGCTGTCTGGTTACTTTGCACGGTGCTTTAAAAACTTCATGTAAATCTCACACGCATCGGCTACATCATCACTAGTGACTACACCTGTCCATGCATGTGACTGTGCCAAAAAAAACCCCCTACTGTCCACCTCTAAACCCCGAAACACATAGCTGACGGTGAGTACAGGGCAAGTAAGCTAGCAAGCCTGCGGGGTGTGTCTAAGGGGACGTCTTGGGCCATGGCATGTCCCTGTATCTGTGCAGGGAGCACTGTGGATGGGGTGAAGGGCATGAACAAGGTTCTGAGTTTCAATAGTCCCCCATCCTCAGGCCTCTAATGCACTGAACCCTTTTCTGCCTGACCCTTACCCCACCTATAATGGTCCTTGTCTGTCACCCAATTTTCACCAGTAATAGCAAGCTGTTATGACCACATCAAAACAGCTTTCCATGCACTTTTTAATCAGTACACATGAACATGGATCCTACTCTGAGAGCAGCCACCTGGACCACCAACCACACCCAGTCCTGATCAGCGTGTGGTTGGGGTACACCAACCGCCGCAACCTCCCTCAGAGCAACAGGCACATACACCTATACCTGCAGATTTCAGACAGGCTGGAGCAGGTGGGCATTCAGTGGACTCTGGCCCAGTGCTGGGAACACACCAAGTATTTGAGGCTTATGTACAGAAGGGCAACTATTCCTTGTACATGTCCCCTCTATGATGAGCTGGACCAGGTGCTGTCAAGGGCTTCCAGTGTAGAGCCTGAAGTTTCTCACGACCCCCTCCTCAACCCTGCCAGCCTCATTGTCTGCTGGGATGCCAATGGGGGCCAGGGTGAGGTGGCATCAGGGACTGTGGAGGATGCCCTGGGAGACGTGGAGAACAAGGAGCATGTGATTCTGCACCTCTACCCAGAGAAGTTGATTGAGGAAGCCCTGCCTTCTCATCTCCACAACAAACTTGAACCACATCAGGACTCACCCCCCACCCACCTACCCCGCCACCAATATCCACTCTTGCTCTGGTACTATAGTCCTGATTTTAAGCCCTGTCTACACTCAACTTCAACCCTTACAGTGTCCCTGCGCAAAACACATCTATAAAGTCAGTGATTTTATTGAGTTCCAGTTAATTATTATTATGCAGTTAGTAGTTAGTGTCCTAACTATTATTAGAAAAAGGGCAACTAAAATGATTAGGGGTATGGAGGAACTTCCATACAGAAGATTAGGGTTGGAAGGGACCTCAGGAGGTCATCTAAACCAACCTCCTGCTCAAAGCAGGACCCACCCCAACTAAATCAGCCCAGCCAGGGCTTTATCACGCAGACCTTAGAAACCTCTAAGGATGGAGCATCCACCACTTCCCTAGGTAACACATTCTAGTGCTTCGCCACCCACCTAGTGAAAAAAGTTTTCCTAATAGCCAACCTAGACCTCCCCCACTGCAACTTCGGACCATGGCTCGTAGTTCGATCATCTACTACCACTGAGAACAGCCTAGCTCCTTCCTCTTTGGAACCCTCCTTCAGGTATTCGAAGGCCGCTATCAAATCCCCCCCTCCCTTTTCTTCTGCAGACTAAACAAAACTTGCCCCACAATCGACCCCTGGGGCACGCCACTTGATACCGGTTGCCAACTAGCTATCGAGCCGTTGATCACTATCCATTGACCAGGATGATCTACCCAGCTTCTGTCCATTTTATAGTCCATTCATCTAATTTATACTTCTTTAACTTGCTGGCAAGAATACTGTGGGAGACTGTATCAAAAGCTTTGCTAAAGTCAAGTATTTCACATTCACCGCTTTTCCCACAGCCACAGAGTCAATTATTTCATCATAGACGACAATCAGGTTGGTCAACCCCCGGTGAATCCATGCTGACTGTTTCTGATCACTTTCCTCTCCTCCAAGTGCTTCAAAATGGATTCCTTGAGGACCTGCTCCATGATTTTTCTGGGGACTGAGGTGAGGCTGACTGATCTGTAGTTCCCTGGATCCGCCTTCTTCCCTTTTTTTGAGGAAGGGCATTATATTTGCCTTTTTCCAATCATCTGGGACTTCCCCCAATTGCCACACGTTTTCAAAGATAATGGCCAATGGCTCTGCAGTCATATCAGCCAACTCCCTCAGCACCCTTGGATGCATTGCATCTGGCCCCATGGACTTGTGCACGTTCAGCCTTTCTAAATAGTCCTGAACCTGTTCTTTCACCACTGAGGGCTGCTCACCTCCTCCCCATTCTGTGCTGCCCAGTGCAGTAGTCTCGGAGCTGACCTTGTCCATGAAGACAGACACAAAAAAAGCATTAAGTACTTCAGCTTTTTCTACATCTTCTGTGACTAGGTTGCCTCCCCTGTTCAGTAAGGGGCCCACACTTTCCCTGACCTTCTTGTTGTGAACATACCTATAGAAACCCTTCTTGTTACCCTTCAAATCCCTTGCTAGATGCAACTCCAATTGTGCTTTGGCCTTCCTGATTTCACTCCTGCATTCCTCAAACAATATATTTATACTCCTCCCTAGTCATCTGTCCAAGTTTCCACTTCTTGTAAGCTTCCTTTTTGTGTTTAAGCTCACTGAAGATTTCTCTGCTGAGCCACGCTGGTTGCCTGCCATATTTGCTATTCTTTCTGCACATGGGGATGGTTTGTTCCTGTGCCCTCAATAAGGTTTCTTTGAAATCAAGCCAGCTCTCCTGGCTCCTTTCCCCCTCATATTAACCTCCCAAAGAATCCTGCCCTTCAGCTCCCTGAGGGAGTCAAAGTCTGCTTTTCTGAATCCAGGGTTCATATTCTGCTGCTCTTTCGTCAGGATACTGAACTCAACCATCTCATGGTCACTGCTGCCCAGGTTACCACCCACTTCTGCTTCTCCTACCAATTCTTCCCTTTTTGTGAGCAGCACATCAAGAGGAGCTCAGCCCTTACTTGGTTCCTCCAGGACTTGTACAAGGAAGTTTTTCCCCAACCCTCTCCAAAAACCCTCTCCTTTTTTCCCCTGCCTGTTCTTCCTGAACAGTTTATATCCATCCATGACAGTACTCCAATTATGTGAGTTATCCCACCAAGTCTCTGTTATTCCAATCACATCATAGTTCCTTGACTGTGCCAAGACTTCCACTTCTTTCTGCTTGTTTCCCAGGCTTCTTGCATTCATGTACAGGCACCTTAGATAACTAGCTGATTGCCCTACTTTCTCATTACAAATCTGGTGACCTCACCTTTTGCACCCTCCTCCTTGTGCTTCCTCCTGGTGTCCCATTTTCCTAATTACCTCAGGGCTTAGGTTTCCATCTCTCGGTGAACCTACTTTAAAGCCCTCCTCACTAGGTTAGCAAGCCTGTCTGCAAAGATGCTCTTCCCTCTCTTCGTGAGGTGGAGCCTATCTTATAACATCCTGAATTCCAGATCCAAGCAAGTAGCACATTTCTTGAGTTTCCCGATCTGGATGGCAGATGGATGACTCCATTCTCCTTAGGAAGTAGTCCCCAACCACCATCACCCATCTCCTCCTCTTAGGAGTGGTGGTCATGGAACCCCCATCCGTAGGACAATACATTTTATGCCTTCCAATCAATGGTGGTCTCCTTCTAATCCCTTCCCTCAGATGACTCTTCCATATGAAGAGAGATTAATAAGACTGGGAATTTTCAACTTGGAAAAGGGACAAGTAAGGGGGGGATATGACAGAGGTCTATAAAATCATGACTGGTGTGGAGAAAGTAAATAAAGAAGTGTTATTTACTCCTTCTTATAACACAAAAACTAGGTGTCACCAAATGAAATTAATAGACCCAAGTTTAAAATGCACAAAAGGAATTATTTCTTCACACAACGCATAGTCAACCTGTGGAACTCCTTGCCAGAGGATGTTGTGCAGGCCAATGGGGTTAAAAAAAAAACTAGATAAGTTCATGGAGAATAGGTCCATCATAACTATGAGCCAGGATAGGCAGGGATTGCTGTTTGCCAGAGGCTGGGAATGGCTGATGGGATGGATCACTTGATGATTACTTGTTCTATCCATTACCTCTGAAGCACCTGGCATTGGCCACTGCCGGAAGACAGAATATTGGGCTAGATGGACCTTTGGTCTCACCCAGCATGGCCGTTCTTAGGCATTTCACAGAAGCAATAAAATAGATTATCAACGAACAATCTTTGTTCATTTCTCAGCCAGCATGCAGGCAGTGATGGTACCAGGGCTGTGTGGCCCAGGGAAGAAGGGGATGAGTTTAGAAAGGTCCTAGTTGAGGATGGATCATTGTAGAAAACATATAGCTGTGTGCCTAAAGTTAGTAACAACTGTCTTTTGTCCCTCGGACGGTTATATAGTTTCAGTTCTTCTCCCACTAAACCCCAATCATATTATCCCCTTAAAAACAGAAACCATCCAGAATGGAGGCAGGGGTTGAGGTGAAGGGTGGGAAGGGGAAGGGATTGGGAACACTTTGTGCTTGTTTGAGGAAAAGTTAGTTACAGCAGTCCTTTCTCCCTTGGAAGATTACAGAGTTTTTACTATTCCTGTTCCTGGTGTCTGGCTTCTCCCCACACTGAGCTATGCTGCACAGAATAGGGGTGAGAAAAGGATCCTGTCTGGCAGTTGTATAAACACCAGGTGGCATCCTTTTGCAGTGGCGAAGCAAGAGTTATAAGGTGCTGACCTGAAATTTCAAGGATCAAAAATAAAGTTGTGCTGTGTCTTTTTCTTGCTCTGTTTAATTCATCGTTGTTAGGCAGGCAGAGGGGCAGGATTTTCTGGTGATGCCAGGATAGATAAGAGGGGGTGGGCGGTGTTTGTGGTTCACATCTCCCTTTCCATCAAAGCTTCATATGCTAGTTGGGAATATAGTCTATTTCCAGCTGACTTACCTCCCAGTTCTGGAAGCGTATTTCAGCAGATTTTTGTTGTAGCAGAACCTCCAGCTGCATCTGAGGTTCAATGCCAGTGCAAATCTGCTTGGTCCGTCATCGTTGCTGACCAAACTCCTCCATTCAGCAATATGTAAGGGATACCCATTAGCAGAAAATCTCTGGCATAGATTGCCATGTTTCCTCCACGGGAGTGGAAAGCCACCTCTCTTTTCAGCATGGGTACCTTGAAATCATGCTATGTTCTCCTCAGGTTGCTCAGCCTTTAAAGAAGAAATTGCGAACTGGTAACCTAGCCCCTGGAAGGAACTGCCACCCCATCCTCACCCCTTGAGACACTATGAAATTTTTAAATTTTAAAAAACATTAGTATATGTATCTCACCCTTAGTAGCCTCTGCTCCTTCCTCATGGGCTGCAAAAGTTGTCTGAAAAACCAGGATAGCCTAACGGTCACATTTCTGGAATGCTGAAAAGTATCAACATCGTGGCATTCTACAGAAAACTTATGTTGTGGGGGGAGGATTTCTCGGTTTCTTCCAAAGGACAAAAAATAATGGTAGCTTTGTCTTTGAATTGGCAGGCTATTTGGCTCCCGAGAGGGAAACCATTCCACCAGGAGGATAGGAGCAGCAGCTGAGAGATAGCAGAGGGAGGAGAACCCTGGAGGACCTGCTCATTGGCATGGACAGAAGAAACCAGGAGCTGCATGAGTTCCTCAGGCCATGGGAGGATCAGATTTTACAGCAGGAAGAGACACTAGTGAATCAATTCACAGAGCAGGTTGCACAGAATAGGGAACAAGAGCATACCATAATGGAGAGGCTGATAGAACTGACCTAACAAATTCCGGGTCCACCTGCTGCCATGGCCACTGCACCTCTCCATGAATCGCTGACACCATCTCCTTCAGCTGCCAACCAGGTTGCTGCTGAGGTAGAGGACCCACTCTGCCCCTGATTAACCACAAGGAGCCTGCAGAAGTTCTAGGACCACACCCTCCATCGGCATCCTAAACTCCTCACAGGGGGACCCTGAAAATCCAGGAGGGGAACAATGAGCCAGAAGGACTCCCTAAACCCCACCAAGTGCCCACCCCCCCCAAGATCCAGACAGGAGATGTCATTAAAAAACAATTTGCCCCTGTTGTTCCCCCCTTGTCAGGGGGAGGGCAAAGAGACAGGTGTAGAGACTCATGGAGTGAGTTCCATTATATTTTGCTGGTTTACATTGCCTTTTAAAAATATTTCAATTACAGATTTCATATAGTACTTTTAATACATTATAGTTTTCCTGACTTGTGTGTGGACCCTCCTTTTTAACTATGATGGACGTAAGATGTTTTCAGGTTCAGGATTGGGTCACATGAATGCCAGCACATGAATTGGAATAGTGTAACTGTCTGGTGCCATCACAGTGCAAACACTTTTGTGTCCACCCCACAACGACAACCCCGGCCCCCCCACTCCAGATAAGAAATATCCAAAGCTATATGGGAAGGATGGGGAAAGCATGGTTAGTGTTATGTGCTTACAGAGAGCACTGCTAGTTCTAAATGCAGCAGAACTCACAGTACAAAAAAATGGGTAGAGAAATGTCTTTATGGCTTGGTTCACTTGCAGAAAAACAAGACATAGTTCAAGTAACAATACCAGCATCTGCCATTATCCAGTGATTAAACAGCTCCTCTTCCCCCCTTCCAAACTTTGAGCAATTTCAGTTTTGGGATTAGTGCTCCATAACTGCTGCTAAGCACTGCTGACAAAGAATGGTTTACAAAACAGAATGGGTGCACGCACTACCCACATAAAATAAATGTTGATAAGTTCATTAAGAGAGATTGAGTGCTCCCGATAACAGAGGTTTGTAAACAAGTGCGAACATCTAAGATAAAAGCATTGCACAACAACTGCTGTACCGCTCACCCGCAACCCTGCACAGCACTAACCCAACCCTAAAAATGATAACCCAGTGGAGGTGCCCTGTTACAATTGGCTGTAATTTGTGAACAGTCACAGCAATGAAGGACCAATGAGCTTTGGCTATAAGTGAACAAAACCCTGTAGCCTCACAAGTATGTGCCAATGTTCCATCATGTGCTTTTCCCCCAGCTGCATAGTGGGTGACGATGTCCCTCAGCCCAGGCAGATGTCGTTCTCTGCCTCCTTGCTATTCCAAGGTATGTGCACGTATGGCATCCCTGTGACCCAGGACCAGCATGCATGTGAGTGGAATCTAGCTGCCTGTATAGAGTTTGTAAACCAGACTTGGGGCTTGTCTTCACTACCAAGCTATGTCGATCTAAGTTACACTAGTCATGTTATGGAAGTAATGTAACTTAAGTCAACGTACCTTAGATCGATTTGCAGCGATGTCCACACTACGCTGTTTACGGGAGACACTCCCCCATTGACTTAGCATGTCTTCACCAGACCTGCTAAATCGATGCCACTGCATCAATGGCAGCAGTGCCAATTTAGCACAGTAGTAAAGAAAAGCCCTTGTCCTATACTCACTTCAGATGCAAGTTCTTCCCTTTACCTTCACGAACATTATTGAGAGCACAACAGGCGACAATTATATGAATAGTATGTAGACAGATGCGTAGGCAGCACCATCGAGATTTCAGCCTATAAAATGCGCACTCCACAATCATTCTGCAGCTACTGAATTTGTAATTGAATTCCCTTTTTCCAGATTAATTCATGTTGGGGTATGGTTCCACAGGCCAAGTTAGGAGCAGGTGTACAGGATCCCCCAAAATAACAGTTAGCACAGGCATGCCATAGAGAACCAGATAATTTCTGAGAAATATAGTTCCTTCTTCAAGTACAATCCTGATCTCCTCAGCACCCTGGAATCATGAAACGTTCCAGTGTTTCCCACATTGGTATTGATGAATCTGCCTCTGTGGTCCACTAACCCTTGCAGAATGAGTGAATAATAACCATTTTGGTTCACATACTCACTCACCCCTTTCGGCAGGCACCGTATTGGGATGTGTGCATGCTCAATGGCAGAGTTGGAAACCCGATCCTCTGTAATTGAGCTATTATTTTGGGAACTTTGCTTATGGCAGCCATCAGTGGGTAGATCACAGTGTTAATTGTATTGCAAACCTGCACAATCTTGACTCTGACAATGGACTTTTCAACTCTGAAGTGGTTTGCAATGGATGGACAGCTATCTGATGTTGCCAGCTTCCATACAGCAATAGTTACCCACTTCTGAACAAGGATGGCTTCCCTAAATCGCGACTTCTGGCACTAGAGGTTTGGTACAAGCTCCTCACATCGCTCCATGAAGGTCTGTTTCCTCATTCAGACGTTCTGAAGCCACTGCTGGTCATTCCAGTTCTCATGAATCCACAGGTCCGTGCTCTGAACAGTACCAGGGAGGACTTCAGAGTGCCAGGGTCTCACTCTTTCACTAGGGTAAGCAACTTGACTTCACAGCCTCCTTTGACCTGAACCTCCAAGCCTTCACCACCCCTGCTTCACACAGTGAGCTCCCTTCAGCAAGTCCATCTCAGATGGATATCTGAGAGGTAATTCTACACCCAAAGGGAACAATGCCTCCACTTTCAGCATCTGCAGTGATTTTCAGCCAGCATTGGGTTTATTAGATGTCTGGAACACAGCACAGAAAGTCCTTGATTAGCATAAAGAAAAGAAACATACAGCATGATCCATTCTGGTTACCCAGAGCCCCAGACAAGCAGTGTCCACCCTTAGCTCCCTCTATGTCCTCTTTGTTCAAATTCCCAGTCCGGTCCCTCCTGACCCTCCTCAGTCCTTTGTTCCCAGCCGGTCAAACACGACTGGCTTCCTGGATAGGGGTGGAATGTCCATGGTCTTTAGTTGCTAGAAAGTCCTGGGGGTTAGCTTTGCCATTGTCTTCATGAACTCTTCAATGGCATGAGTCCCAACCTCGAGAGACAGCCAGGCAGCAGCCATACCTGTTGCCCTTTTCCAACTCCTAGATGACCTTGCAGCATATAGGGGAAACTGAGGCACAGATAATTTATAAAAAATATTTACAGAAAATTTCCACTGTATCACACCAGGTTTCTAAAATGCAATCCCACCACACCATGCTGGTTCTCCTCCACCAGAAGCAATGGTCCAACATGGGCATACTGTGGGAATACCAGGACTCACCATATCTACCATGAAAGCCAAATGAATTGTCATTCATCCTCAAAGTCTGCAGTCTTTGATGTGTCAGAACGTTCTGCCCAAATTCCAGACATCACATTGATGATCACCTACTCCACTGCATAAACATTTGTCTCACAATAAGGAGCAGGAGCCAAACCAGATCATTATCCAATTGCTGTACATCTTCCACCCAGTTTGGCAGGAAGGACATATGAGCAGGAACTCTCATAAGTAAATGTGTGGGGGTGGGAGGGGGCAGTACCAACACCACATACAAAGCAGTTCCTAGAGCATGTCGGTGTGATGTTCAGAACCCTGGGATACCATCCCTAAAGTGGTAGTGCTAATGTCACATAACAGTGGCAGTGTGGATGCAGGTATATATATGTATGTAGTGTTATTTCCATTTCCAGCACAGCATACGTGGACAAATTGCAGGGGTAAGGGAACACATGCAAGCATGCATATGATCAAGTAACCAAGTATGAGTGTCAGTGTAGGCATAACCATAGGGAGAATATGTTAAAAATGAGTAAACTGAGCCAGTTAGTAGCAGAGGTTGGGAAGTCAACTAGAATTCCCAGCTCCCGCTGTAACCATTGGGCAATGCAGTATCTCCTACACGGGCTATATATAAAGAAAAGTCATTTCTTTTGGGCAGCATATATTTATCTAACTGTCTTTCAGGCAGTCTGCTAATAACACTTAGCAGATAAATGGCTCTGAATGTTTTCACCAGTTTTGTTTCTGTATAAGTTCTGTTTAAAATATGATTAAAACTTGCTCAGGCATACATTTCTAAGGGATTATGGCACTTTGTGGGTAGTTAGTAATTTTGCCGTCAGCTCTAAACCTGTATAACAATCCCTGAGGTATGCACAAACTGTTACTGCTTAATTCTCATCTTACTTAAAGTTGGATGCATTTAATCTTCATATAGTCTCTTTCCACTTGAATAATATAGAAAAAGTGACCATTTAAGACTAAGTAATGATGGAGGAAATGTAATTAAAGTTTGCCAGTCATACTTCTTTGTTCCCATACAATGATCAGATTGTGGATCAAAATTCCTCATTCTCAAAGCATTTTTTTCACTTTGCTTTAATACTGTTTATCCTGGTAAGTATGGGGCAGTGGCTGTGGTTCTCAGACTTCTTCCTACTGGGAACCATTAACACCACAGACTCTTTTGTGTACACTCCCCTCCTAACGTGGATTACACAAGTGCCCTGCAACAACTATAATACAGTAGTCGGCCAGATGAAAAAGTAAGAATGGGAAAGTAGCAGGGGAAGAGATGGAAAACAGAATTTGCTTTAATATGATGCATGCTGCCGTTTAGTTAAATCCTTCCATTTTGTACGTTTGCTATTTTTCCTCATGTTAAATGTATGGTATTAGGACTGATCTTCTCTCCTTGCCAGGGAGACCATCACAGGCTTCCCCCCTAATGGAAGCCTGGTGTACCAAGACTGGAGCCAGCACCAGGGGATCTAACATGTCTGATCCTGGAACCAGGCAGGAATCTTGTACTGGGGTGCAACTGGTACCAACAATTTCAATGATTCCTGAGATGCCTCAAATGCTTGAGATGTAGACAGCCCTGTCAAAGTCTCCTGACCCCATAGTACTGTGAGCTGTGCCACTCCTGGGATCAGGCTCAACAGGCCCTTCCTGGGCTCCAGAGTCAACAACCCCTTTTGTCCACAGATTGTACCTAGGGCTGCCTCTTCTACAGGTGCCCCTCAGTGTCCTTGTCTCCACTCGGGGCCTTGCCAGATTTCAAAGGCCTTGAGTCCTTTGAAGACTTCCAACGTCTTTTCTTCAGTACTGGTGAGGGTGGCCTGCCTACAGATTCAGCTAGAATAGGTGGAGCACTCTTGACCGAGTAAATATGGGAGCCTGGCAGCCCTATCCTTTCTGGAACAAGGTTTCAACCCTCTGCAAGTGTAGCATTTGTCACCAGACATTCCTCCCCAGACATTTAAGGCAGCTGGGATGAGGGTCACTCATTAGCATATGTTTGCCACAGGAGTGACAGGCCTTGAAGGCAGGAGAAAGCAACATGAGTCCGGTATCAGACCCTATACCCAAACGGGTACCGGCGACTGATCTTAACTAAGAAATGACCTAAGCTTACTCTAGTCACTAAATACATACAAAACCCACCCCTCTAGGCTAAACTAACAGGACAGGTACAATATCATCACAGGAAGGGAGGGAGACTTCCAAATACAAAAATCACATCAAGAAATGTCACTGGCAGTAGGAAAGAACTAGGGGGGACAGGGGGACGACACATGGGTAGTGTCATCCTTTATACCTGTATGCAGTGGCGTGAGGAACCCAGACGGCACTCATGCTGCTTAGGTAAAAATCTCCAACAACTGAGCACATCTACAGTGGAACGGATATGTGCAAACACGCGAAGAAGGTGGTAAAGTACTTTGTCAAATGATTTCACGTGACGTAACGGAGAGCCTGTTTGGAGATGCGTTTGAGCCTGTGTTACAGCTCTGTCTGAAATATGGAAAAATGGAGTAAAAATTAACATAAGGCAGAATGACATCATAGCAATAGTACATAAAAAGAGCAGTCTCCAATTTTACATTCTCTCTTGCTCTGGTTTTCTTATTCACCATACCTTCTTTCATTCCTTATGCCAGCACATCTGCTCCGTCACTTGCCTTTAAAATTCCTTTTTCCCCCTCCCTCCCTAGCTTCTCCAGTACTGCACGTGTGATAAGTTCAGGGCCTCCACCTGAGTCTGAAGTATTTGAATTCAGCTATCAAATCAGGCCACCCAATCAGGCCACCCACTTTGTATGGGCCTGATCAGCACAATGTATGCCCCATTCTTGCGGACAGCAGTGTGGCAGCGCATCACACATGAGAAGACTATCAGAGCTGAGGGGATGAGCAAAGAATGATGGCTCAGCAGAAATGGTGGAATTTAATTTTTTGTTTTTAGGTTTTTTTAAAGAAAAAAACTTACCGCTCTGCCCATCTCCAACATTCCCCTTTCATCCCTTCTCCATCCCCACAGCACATCAGGGGGGGAGGGGGAGAAGATTCTCATGTTATAGCAATAATGTTTTTTGTGCCAGAGCGCTTATATACGCTACCAAGGACTAAATCTTGGCCTAACTCCCAGACAGGACTGAGGCCATCATGCAGCTAAAAATGCATGCACATTTCAGACTCCAGTAGTTAGCACTTCCAGTAAGTTAGTGTGACATCACCAGTGGTACAATCTGGACTGTTGAACAGCTCTGTCCCCCCAATTCTCCAACATGGGGTGCCTTTTACATTGATTGGCTGTGAAAGCAACCACTCCTGGTCTGCTCTCATAGAGCCTCCAGCACGTAAATTAGTCCTAGCTGTGCTGTGAGTTCTATAGCCAACCATTCCTGAATTACACTGCAGAGCAAAACCAGCAATTCCCAGTCCCAGACTTGCTCCCAGAAATGTGAGTCTTGTCCTGCCCAGCTCTCTCATTCTGGACAATACAGGCTCATAGAAAGTCCATCATTTTATTAATAGAAAATTTTATGCACAAATCCTGTTATTTCAAATGGAATTTCCCAAACACTTCAGTCCAAACACACTGGTCTAGATAAAACAATAAAACAAGTTTATTAACTATAGAAGGAAAGATTACGTGATTACAAATAGTGAGGCATAAAATTCAAAATCGGTTACAATAAAAATAAAACGCAATTAATATCTAATTTAACAAGCTAAATGAATTCAAAGCAAAGGTTTCTCTCACCATATGCTTTAGCAGTCGTACTGGCTGGATTCCTTTTAGCCAGGAATCCTCCCCCTCTCCAGTCGTGTTACTCTCCTTGTCCCTCAGGTATTGTTGATGCCATGAGCAGAGAGAAAGGGAGAAGTAACTTGGGGCGTTTGTTCCCCATTCTTATACTTTTCCTCTTCTTCAAAAATTATCTCCAGCTGAGGTTCAGGGGACAAAATGTCTGTGTGTATAGGACCCTTAGCTGTTTCTTTGCCACAATGTAAATTTCTCACTCACACTTTTCTTCCTGCCAAAGAATAGCCACTTAACCAGGTGATTGTCCGTTTGATTTCATTAACACCTGGCTGAGGTGTCAGTTTGCCTTTTTAATCCGAGGGACCGGTTTATGGCAGCTTTTCTAAACTTGAAACATATCTCAGTAATGTCAGAGTAGAATCTTATAACTTTGTATACCATGTTGCCACACATTTTACCAGGACAAAAATGATCAGCAAAATTATGAGCTTTCAAATGATACTGCACAAGGCATACTTTGTACAAAATTTATCACAGTCTTTTAAAAGGGGTGAACAGAAGGATACAGCCTGTCACAGATTTAACAATTTATACTAAATTTCAAGCAAATTACATCTATTTTAGTACATTTCAATCTTGTATAAAAACCCTAATTATTTTGAAGTAAAGTTTTACTAGATCTGTTGTATGAGTTTTATAATACTTCCAGGAGTTTAGGGAAATGAAGCTTCTCATCCTAACAAACAATAACTTACTTCCTAATGGGAAGTGATACTTTGTTTGTTTTCCTTTGTTCGCCTCTATCATATACTGGAATGCCAAGTTACTGTCTGAACGTTTAAGAGGTAAACAGTTAACAAGAGTCAAACCAAATGTAAGCCCATCTGTAGAAACTGGCATATGTGACAAGAGAATAAATGTTAAGTTTAGGTCTCTAAGTCAGAGATGAAGACCCGCCATAAGTGGCAAAATTATTGGGTAGGTGCTGGTCTTCCAAGGGGACAAAGGCAATTTAGATCAGTATAACAGATCTTAGCAAAAAAGGGATTAATAAAAAAAATCCTGCATACAGAAAATAGATTATAATATCTTAAATAAGCAAAGTTATATAAATAGTGGAACAAGCTTGGTACAAAGTACAGTATTCTGATGAACTTAGAGACATTTTTCCCCCTGTAAATCATACACCTTTTTAATAAAAAGACACTTTACTTTGTTTAACCTCTTTATGGTAGCAGAATCATTTTGCGCTGTAGTTTCTACTGCCCAAGATTACATGATGAGATGAATCTAGAAGACTGCCAACAGATAAGAAAAACAGGGTTACTTACCAGTAACTTTTGTTCTTCGAGATGTGTTGCTCATATCCATTCCATGTAGGTGAGTGCGCGCCCCGTGCACGAGCCTGCGGAAGCTTTTTGCCCTAGCAACCCCACAGCGGTCGGTCCCGGCGCCCCCTGGAGTGGCGTGTGTATAGCGCGGTATATAGGGCGCCACCGACCGCGCGGGCCCCCAGTCCCTTCTTTCTGCCGACTCCGACAGCGGGGACGGAGGGTGGGTTTGGAATGGATATGAGCAACACATCTCGAAGAACAACAGTTACTGGTAAGTAACCCTGTTTTCTCTCGTCGAGAGTTGCTCATATGCATTCCATGTAGGTGATTATATAGCCATACCTTTGGTGGTGGGAAGGAGTCAGTTGCGAGAAGCCCTTCTCAGCACGGCTCTGCCGACTGTGCGTCCTCTCTTGCCTGTTGCACGATGGCATAATGGGAGGTGAAGGTATGGACCGATGACCAGGTTGCAGCTCTGCAGATATCTTGCAGGGGCACTCATTCCAGGAAAGCTGCCGAGGTGGCTTGAGTTCTGGTTGAGTGCGCCGTAATCGGTCCCGGGAGTGGTACCTTCGCCCTCTCGTAACAGGTGCGGATGCAGGTGGTTATCCAGGAGGAGATGCACTGGGTGGAGACAGGTGAGCCTTTCATGCGGTCCGCCACTGCGACGAAGAGTTGCGTGGACTTCCGGAACGGCCTGGTCCGGTCTATGTAGAAAGCTAAGGCTCGCCTGACGTCCAGTGAGTGCCATCTCCGCTCGTCCTCCGATCCGTGTGGTTTGGGAAAAAACACGGGGAGGATGATATCCTGGTTATAATGAAACTGGGACACCACCTTAGGCAAGAAGGCCGGGTGCGGTCTCAGTCGCACTTTATCGTTATAAAAGACTGTATAAGGAGGGTCTGAGGTTAGGGCTCTTAACTCGGAGACCCTCCTAGCCGATGTAATGGCTACCAGGAAGGCTACCTTCCATGACAGGACCAAAAGTGGGCATGTAGCCATAGGCTCAAAGGGGGGACCTGTGAGCATAGTGAGGACTAGATTTAAGTCCCAGAGAGGCAGGGGTTCACGAACTTGTGGGAACAGCCTCTCTATACCCTTGAGGAACCTGATGGACATTGGGTGAGAGAATATAGACCTCCCCTCCACTGGGCAATGGAAGGCCGAAATGGCCGCCAGATGCACCCTTAGGGAGGCCAGGGCAAAGCCCTGCATTTTTAGGTGTAGGAGATAGTCTAAAATGGCCTGGATAGTTGAGTCCAGAGGCAAAATGCCACGTGACTGTGCCCAATAAGTGAAACGTCTCCACTTTGCCCGGTATACAACCTGGGTGGAAGGTTTCCTGCTCCCCAACAGGACGCTCTGGACTTGTGCAGAACAAGCCCTCTCTCCCTCTGTTAGCCATGGAGCCTCCATGCCGTCAGGTGGACGGAGTCCAGGTCTGGGTGGAGCAGGCGACCCTGTTCCTGGGAGAGGAGATCGTAGCGTCTCGGGAGCGGGATCGGAGTGGCGATGGAAAGGTCGAGCAGCATACTGTACCAGTGCTGCCTCGGCCATGCCGGTGCGATCAGGATGATATCCGCTCTGTCCCTCTTGACTTTCAAGAGCACCTTGGGGAGCAGTGGGATTGGGGGAAACGCATAGAGAAGTGGCCCCGACCAGTGTATCAGGAACGCGTCCGAAATGGAGTTCTGTTCGCGCCCGCACAGGGAGCAAAATAGTGGGCATTTCCTGTTCTGTAGTGTGGCAAAGAGGTCCAGATGGGGAACTCCCCACTTGCGGAAGAGAAACGCTGCAACCTCCCCATGAAGTGACCATTCGTGGCGGGGTAAGAACGACCTGCTGAGGCGGTCCGCCTCGTCGTTCCTTACCCCTGGGAGGTGAGATACAACCAGATGGAAATCGTATCTCACCGCAAGGTCCCATAGCTGCAACGCCTCGTGGCACAAGGCCGAAGAGCGTGCTCCCCCTTGTCTGTTGATGTAAAACATCGTTGCGGTGTTGTCTGTAAGGACTTGCACCACCCTCCCATTCAGAAAGCGGAGAAAAGCCTTGCAGGCTAGAAGTACTGCTCGAAGCTCCCGAATGTTTATGTGGAGCATCCTGTCTTGTATTGACCATTGACCCTGTGTACTGAGGTCGCGGGTCATGTGGGCCCCCCAGCCGATGTCGGAAGCATCTGTAATTAGTGTTATAGAGGGGATCATGTCTGCAAATGGAACTCCTTTCATTACCTGTCTTGGGTCTGTCCACTAGTTCAGGGACGCTAGTACCTGGGGTGGGACCGTGACTACCTTGCTCAGAGAGTATCTGGCTGGGGCGTAAACTGAGGCTAACCACCCCTGCAGGGGCCTGAGTTTGAGACGAGCCAGCCTCACCACGTATGTACATGCCGCCATGTGCCCCAACAGCTGAAGGCAGCGCCTGGCTGTTGTCGTGGGGAATCTCTGTAGCTCGGAAATGATGGCTGTCATAGCTAGAAACCGGGGCTGTGGAAGGAAAGCCCTGGCCTGCACTGCATCTAGGGTGGCGCCAATGAATTCTATGCGCTGTACTGGGGTCAGCGTGGATTTCTGCTCGTTTATGAGCAGCCCCAGTCTGTTGCATGTCGCGCACGTTAGGGCTAAACTGTTTGTTACGTGAAGTCTGGACCTCACCCGAAGTAACCAATCGTCTAGGTAGGGGAAGATTTGAACCCCTTTGCGCCACAGGTAGGCCGCTACCACCGCTATGCACTTGGTGAAGACCCTGGGCGCTGAGGAAAGGCCAAAGGGGAGGGCTACAAATTGGTAGTGGCCACCAGCTACCATGAACCGTAGGAAATGTCTGTGGCCAGGGAGGATAGAGACATGAAAATATGCATCTTTTAAGTCGAGAGCGGCATACCAGTCCCCAGGATCCAGGGTGGGAATGATGGAGGCTAGGGAGACCATGTGGAATTTGAGCCGCCTGATGAATTTGTTGAGGCGGCGCAGGTCCAGAATAGGCCGGAGGCCTCCCTTTGCCTTGGGGATAAGGAAGTATCGGGAATAGAACCCCGTGCCCCTTTCTGTGGGTGGGACTTCCTCTACTGCCCCTAGGTGGAGCAGGGAGCGGACCTCCTGGAGGAGGAGTTGCTCGTGAGAGGGGTCCCTGAAGAGGGACGGGGTAGGGGGAATCCGGTGGGAAAGCCGAAAGCTGCAAGGCGTAACCTCTCCGCACCACACTTAGCACCCAGCGGTCTGAGGTTATGCCCTGCCACTCTCGGAGGAAGGGCCGAAGCCTGTCTCTGAAGGGCAGGGTGTGATCCTGATCGGCTACGAGGGCCGTGGGAATGGCAGAGGTGCCGCTCTCGAGCGTCCCATCAAAAAGGGCGCTTGTTATTTTTACGCGGCCCTGACTGGGAGCCCTTGGCAGGGCCTGGGCGGTCTCGGCGGCTAGTTTGTCTAAACCGGTCCCAAGCTCTCCTGGGTTGTGGTGGGCGGGGGGGGGGGTAACCTCGGAGCTGTCTGCTGCTGCCTATGAGGCTGTTTGCCCTGGCGTCTCGTGGCCCTCGAGTCCTTTAGGGCATGCAGTTTACTGTCCGTTTTGTCCGAAAACAGGCCTGAGCCATCGGAAGTCAGATCTTGAATGGCCTGCTGTACCTCGGTTGAGAGGCCGGAGGACTGAAGCCAGGACGAGCGTCTCATAACTATACCAGACGCCATTGCTCTGCCCGCTGCGTCTGTAGCGTCACTGGCCGACTGCAGCGTAGCTCCCCCCACTGTTGACCCTTCCTGGAGCAACGTGGTGAAATCCAGTGCTAGGTCTTGGGGTAGGGCCGATGTAAATCTCTGGAGAGATGACCAGAGATTAAGATTATAACGCCCCAAGAGAGCCTGGTGGTTAGCTATACGGAGCTGGAGAGCAGCGGTCGAGTATACCTTTCTCCCGAAAAGGTCTAGCTTTTTATACTCCTTGTTTTTTGGAGTATTAGCCTGGGCACCTTGCCGCTCCCGCTGATTTACTGCGTCCACTACCAACGTGCCCGGGGTTGGGTGGTTAAAGAGGTACTCGAACCCTTGCTGCGGGACATAGTATTTACGCTCCGCCGTTTTCGATGTGGGAGCTGCCGATGCAGGGGTCTCCCAAATAGGCCTAACCAGCTTTAGCACCCTGTCATGCACTGGGAGTGCTACTCTAGAAGGCCCCGCAGAGGCCGGGAAGCCAAATATGGGGTCCTCCTCCTCAGAGAGCTCCCAAAGGTCTATTTTTAAATTTTCTGCCAGCCTCTTCAGGAGCTCCTGATGTGCCTTGAAATCCGGCAATGGGGTCCTCTGGTCCCTGGATGTTGTGTCAGGGGGAGAAGAGGAGGAGGACTGCAATAGGGGACCCGTGGAGGGGCCCTCCATAGGGTCGGACTCGTACTCCGACGACTGGTCATCCCCTTGTGGGTGCTCCTCCTGTGATCCACTCTTAGGTGGGGGAGGAGGTTGGGGCTTTGAGGATGAGGGGAGTGACCCCGTCCCCTGTAGTGTTTGTGGCAGCCAGGGTCCCCAGTAAGGCCATTGCCATGGGCCTTGTCCCCATGCCGGTACTGGGCCCGGTGCCGGGTATGGCACCATGCCTGCGGGAGCCGGGCTTAGGGATTTCCGGCTCCTTTTGCGCTGCCCCTTAGCTGGAGACGGGCTGCGCGATGAGGAGGAGCGATGGCGCCGCTTGCCGTGTCGGCGTGATGGAGAGCCGCTGGAGGAAGATGAGAACCTCCGAGTCTTGCGGCGGTGTTTCCCGGTATGGCTCCTGGGACTCCGTGAATATCGTCTCTCCGGGCTGACATGCGGTACCGGAGATATCTTCGGTGCCGAGGCCCCCGGTACCGGGGCTCGTGGCGGGCTGTGGGAACGGGGTTGAGTGACCCTTCGGTGCCGATCATGCTGCACCAGGCTGCCTGTGGGAGACCTGGAGCGTCGGCGGTAGTGCCCGTCTTTCGGTACCGGGGATTCAGAACGCCGACGCGGTACCGTGTCCTCCCTCGGTACCGTACGTCGCGTCGGGGAACGCGTTGGCAATCTGTATCGGTACCGTGTGCTGTCCCTGGGTACCGGGGACTGGGAGCGTCGGTGGTGTGCCGGTGTCTTCTTCGGTGCCGCCGACTGCACCGGACTAGGTGATCGAGACCGTGTATGGCGGTACCGGTCTCGTGCTCTCGGTACCGGAGGGTGACGCTGGGACGATACCGGAGCCCTCCGCGAAAGGCGAGACGGGCTCGGTGTCCAAGACCGTGACCGAACCCGGCATGTCGGGGTGTCCCGCCGCCCACTGACTGAGCGGGATCGGCTGTCTCTGTGCACAGCCAGGGATCTGGACCAATGCTGAGTTTGTGTCTCCGGCACCGGGACCCGCACCGGACTGTGCTCCGGGGTGGAGCGATGATCTCTTGCCGGCACCGGCGATGGTTGGTGCCGGGAGCCCAACGACGACTTGGAACAGTGCCGTGGGTCTTCCGGCCGGGTCTTTCCCCGCAGGGTTGACCGGTGCTGAGGCTCCGGAGATCTTACTCTAGAGACAGAGCTCTCCCGGGAACCTCCAGAGTCCGCACGGTGCCGTGACTTGGAGGAGCTCGACGACTCATGGTCGGAGCTGGGAGGGGAGGATGTTGCTCTCCCTCTCCCCGACCGTCTGGGGGGAGACACCGAGTCCCGTCTCCTCCGCCCACCGGGGTAGCCCAGCGCGGGCTTACCCCGAGACGCTGTCCCCACAACCCTCGGCCGAGGGGGGGGACGGAGGCATAGGCAAGGTCATTAGGGCTCTTGCCGCTGCAAACGCCTCCAGCGTCGACGGCCCTTGTAGAGGCGCTCCCCCACCCCTCGGGGTCGGGGGAGGCTCCCTACGAGGAGATGCCGGTGCCGGGACTGCTTCAACGGCACGTGGCTGGGGCATCTCCTGTATCACCCCTTGCTGTACCGGTCGCAGGGGGGAGTCCATAGTTACGGTTCCCAGCCGTTTTTTCTTCTTTGGTGCCATCTTGTGCGGTACCGATGGTGCTGCCGATGTCGGTGCCGGAGGAGCGCTGCGTACCGATGAGATGCTCGGTGCCGTAGGTGATCTAGAGGGCTCCGAGTCGGGACGCAGTGCCGACTCCATTAGCATCGCCCGGAGGCGAGCGTCTCTGTCCTTTTGAGTTCGGGGTTTAAAGGACTTGCATATGCGGCACTTATCTTTCCGGTGTTCTTCTCCGAGGCATCTAAGGCAGCGATCATGCGGGTCGCTGGTGGAGAACACCTTGGAACAGGCCGCACATGGTTTGAACCCCGTGGAGCCCGGCATGGCTCCTAAGGACGAGCCCTAAGGGCTAACTATTTACACTACCTTTATCTAACAACACTACTCAACTATACTAACTACTATTAAAAACAAGAAACTTATCTACACGGTTTATGAAGTTGCTACTTGCAATGAAGGCAAGGGGCAGGTGTTCCACTGACCGTCACGGGCGGAAAGAAGGAACTGGGGGCCCGCGCGGTCGGTGGCGCCCTATATACCACGCTATACGTGCGCCACTCCAGGGGGCGCCGGGACCGACCGCTGTGGGGTTGCTAGGGCAAAAAGCTTCCGCAGGCTCATGCACGGGGCGCGCACTCACCTACATGGAATGCATATGAGCAACTCTCGAAGAGAGAACAAGATGTCTTAAAAATGGCATTTGGCATTTTCAGGGATGCAGGGATAAATGATAAGTAATGAAAAGAGACATTACTAAGTCATGGGGATCATTCCATTTCAGGTTTAAGAATATTTTACTAAAATGACTGCTCATATTAATTGGTCTTTAGAGAGCAGACAGTTTGAAGCAGTCTCCTCAACACAAGTTAGTGACTAACTCAGCTGTCCAAACTAGAGAATCAAAATATCACAAGCCAATTTTGGGCAGCAGAGGGAAACTGTTCTCACAAAATGTATTTAATTTTTGTCTACAAACTATATAACTGTTTATTTTCCCTCTTCTACCAAATAGTAGAACCATATTAACACTAGTTAATTAATAGTTAATGAACAATAGTTAATTTTCACATATATTCTTTACTATCAGAATGGATTGCTTTTAATCACAGGGATTTAATTCCTGATTTAAAAATCAGCAACAGGAAACCTTGATTTAAATAATCAATTTTAATCTTAATTTGCACTTGTACTTTAGTTATTTTCCTAAGAAATGTTACGTCTTGTTGGTTAGTAATTAAAATGTGTTGATGTGCAACTAAATATAGACTTTATACTAAACTTGTTAGTTAGTAATTAAAATGTGTTGATGTGCAACTAAATATAGACTTTATACTAAATTTGGTACTTTCTGCTAACCAGGAGGCTATATTATGTATACACATTTATTTTAAATTAGAATTCAATTAAAAATGTATAAAAATAGTATATAAAACCTTTTATTAGTTAAACTATCTTAAATGTGCTGGATATGGATACAAAAGGATGGTTTGCATTTAAAGCTAACTTTTTATTAAACAAAGGAAGTATTATCTATAGGTAGTGAATCTAGCTCATTATTTCCAGTCATCATGTCCTTCAAGACTTAGAACTTGTGAATCTCATCCTCTCATGCCTAGTTTTTATTCACAGACTGGAAGATGAAAACAATCTTTCCTGCTTTTTCAGCTCCCAATCCGTTTCTTAACTTTAAATGAACTACTAGTCATTGAACTAAACTACCTGAATAAGTGAAATGAAAATATTGCTGTCGAAAGTTGGGTTAGCACTTCAACAAACTCAGATTTCACATGCTTAGTCTGTTCACTAGTCTGTCTTGCTTTCAAACTTTGGCAGCAAGCAAATACCACTTAATTTTTTTAAATTTAAATGAATTTAATAGATTTGAGTAAGTTTAGACTGTGACACTTTTCACATTTCAAATTTCCTTCTAAATAGGTTATTTAAAAGAAAAATATATTTGAATAAAAATCTGATTTTTTAATTAAATCATTTTTTATAAATCATCCAATTTTTATGCTCTCAGCAGCATAAAATGTTTAAACAGACAATTTTTTAACCCTTTAATAATCTGGTAAAGCAAAGACAATATAATGGTTTTCTTATACCTTTCAGTGAACGCTAGAAATGGATGTCTCTAACTTCCCAAATTGCAAGATAAACAGCCTCTTCCATTTCAGACAGATGACAAGTCTCTGTAATTTACTGTTACAAGCAGTTCTTCTCCTTCCCTCTGCAACTGGTTCAGAGTTTACATAAGATTAATGAGTATTAAACTATTTTAGTCATATTTGCCTGTTTTTTCACCACACTCTTCATTGTTCAATTCCTACAGAGAATCTGAAATTAAAGTGGTATGTATGCTAAGTCCAATACCCTTTGTTTCTCAACTATGTGCTCTTTACACATTTGTTGATTTTCCAGCATGGGATAATGAAGGATATCACTCTTACAATCCTACTAGTTGTGTCCAGAAAAAACAGTCCAGAAGAACAACTATGCAAAAAACCCAACCCAACCCAAACCAAAACAAACATCTCTCAGGCCTTCTTTATATTTCACAATCCCACAAAATCAGTAAACAAGCAAGGAGGAATCAGCATCTGTAGACATAGCATATTACTAACTATGAAATCTTTAGAATGCAGTAGGGTACAGTTCTGCTCTTGCTTTCACAACAATTGTGGAATTATTAATAAAAATGTGAATATCAGTAAAGCGGGATATTTGTTATGTGTCAAGACAGTCAAATTCTCTCACTACAAGAAAAATGGGCAATGCTTTAAAGCTACGATATTTATTACTTCTAGGAGAATTCAAAAGTACATCATTATGTACATGTATTTTTCTAGATAGCTATGTCTATTCCCTGGATGAATTCTAAGATGATTCAAGAACCTGAGTGTTCCATATAAACAAACACTAATCACCCAGCTTTATAGCAAATAAGATCAAATATACATCATGAATATGAAACAAAAATTATGGAATGAGGCATTTCAGTTCAAACTGATTCTTTATTCACATGTGAAAATATTATATTTTTGCAAGTGATGCTAATAAATAAAAATACCCCAAAAAACTTTTATTTAGTGTTAAGTGACTAGTTACAGCCATGAAGCATTTTACTCCCATTAAGTTCAAGCCAATAATCATGCAGATTGGCAAGGAAAAAGCAATATAAACAATATTTTATTCATTTTGTGCAATCTTAGTATACAGTCTTGATGCTATCATCTTCTAAACCAATTCACATAGATTGAAATGCAATTTCAAAACAAACATTAAGGGGTATATTCTATACCCATTCCACACATGGAGTAATGTATAGTATAAGACCATAAATGTATAATGTAGTTAAACATAAAAAACAAAAAAAATCATAACCTCTAGATAATTAACAAAAAGTCTATCAACATCACAAAAGAAAATGTCAAACCACTGTATTCTCAAAAGAGAAATGTTACCAAAGCATAACAATAAATTATATTAAATTTAATATTTGTCTTTATAATTAAACAATTATGTCTGAGGAAACCACTTTTTAAAAAAAATATTTTCATAGCTAAGAAAAAGTCAGACTTTACATATCTCAAGTTCCCATTTAGATACAGCTTTCTTTTATAATAAATTTCAGCTTTGAGACTATATCTTTTATTGGAAATTTAAAAAGAAAAAATGAAAATGATCTTTTCAGTTAAGCTATGCATCACAAATACGTCAACAAGATGAAATACAGGCACTTAACAGGATAATGTGCAAGGCATAACTTTTACTGATAACAGTATAAACGAAGCTTCCACAGGAGGAAAAGATGGCATCCTTGACCTTTCTCCCCCAGTAAAACATCGAGGGTTCTTAGTGGATTTGCTTCCATCCCTTTATGTTAGCACTAACTGCCAACATTCCACACTTTTGCTCCTGCTCTATAAATGCTTTCCATAAACTGTAGAACAGAACATCCTTTACACAAAAATAGCAAAGATTTTCTATTCTCGTGCCCAGGACAGAAGTATGTATAAGCCTGTTACTTGCCTAAGGTGAATTTGTATTTTTTCCTAACTGGGCCCAGTAATAATATACAGAATAACACAACTTCAGCCCTTTCTCTTCTACTAATAATTTTTGTTTTAATAAATTTACAAACCAAGAGACGCCGTTTTGCAGCAGCCAAGCACTGATGTTCCTTTATATAATTTTAAAACAGTGTCTCGTAACATACTATTTCTAAAAAAGATATGCTTTGTCAAACTGTTTTCCTACAGGCAGATCTATATAGTAGAGATTTAACTGATTTCAAAGGAATATCCATTTGGATACTGCAAACGATAACGACATACGTATGTGTATGTGTTGTGGGAGGAATGTGGCAGTGGAAGTAGGGGCAATAGGAGAGCTGTTTGAAGAAAATTGCATTCATCCTTTTTGGTTAGCAAAGTCTTCTTGTGAAAAATGTTTATGCAACAAGACATGCTTTGCATATTAACAGTACATTTTAATTTCTTATAAAGATTTTGATTTTGTCTGAAATGGGCATTAGCGCTTCCTTCTCAGGGTGGTTATATTGCTGTAGAATATATAATATAGAAAAAGTTACAAAATGACATATTTTATACTCTAATTTGTAACTATAATACCAGTTTAACATTCAGGAGAGAAAAATCCTAACATCTGTATTTGATGAAACATTATTTCTAAGTGTTAAAGTAGTATTTATGTAACAATCTATAAAACAAAATGGTAACTGATTTAAGATCTGATGTTGCACATTCTGCTCATTAGGTCATCGAAATAATGGTATGTAATAAAGAGGCACTTTTAGTGTTTTATATACATCTCACATCTCTAGTGTAAAGTTTCATGCTTTGCCCCTTTTCACTAAAAATAAAAGTATCAGAAGCTAATAAGATGGGGCCTAATAACAAAAAAAGCATTAAAACTTGTGTGTGCACACATGTACCTGCAATTGCTCAGTTATACTGAAAATGCCAAAGGCATCATCAGCTCATGGCTTATGAAAAATAAATGCAGGATCAAGATTAAACAATTCAAAGGAGAACAAGGACCAGCTTTTGTAAAAACAAGAACATTCATTACTCTGTGAGAAACAATATATCCCTCGATTGAATGATAAGGGTTTTGAAAACTGAATTCCCATTACATCCAACTGTAACATCTGCTTTCCTGATGTTTAATAATTATTTACATATTATTTTTATCATGACAAATCTGTTTTTTAAAACTGCCAACTTTTCGCTATGTTAAGGATCATTCAGCATAAACTTTGGAAGACCCATTTAATGTTCTCACATTTCATGTACTCTATGTAGCACATTGGAAAAATTTAGCAACATGTATGGACAAACCAGGGAAGCATGTGCTCACGCTAAAGATCTGGAAAACAGTGTACCAAGTGGAAGCATCATTGTGGCAAGCTGCAAATCAGCACTGTTATTTAAAGGGACAGCATCAAAAATAATACCTTGAGTGATCCTCAAGTATCAGAAAACCCAGGACCTCAGGCTAGTGGAAGTTCCTACATAAGGCAGGCAAAATGTACAACCTGTGTTTTACATTCACTAAGGAATTACTTCTTTTTTTTGGTAAAACCAACAATCCAACATACTGCAGTGTCTGAATATGAAATATAGGCACAACTAGGTTCTCCATTTTTTCAGTGTGGAAAACCTAACTATCTAACAATGTATTAAGAAAATTTACTATAATGTGAGCAAAAATCTCCAACTATTTCAATAAAACAAAGTACTGTATAAAGGTGCAATATTGAGCAGATTTAATTTTGGTTTAAATACACATGTAAATCATGGAACTTTTCTATTCTTATTTGTAAAGTATTTCACATTATCTATGTCATTCTAGTTCTTCCCAGTTATCAGTAAGGTTACCTTTGCTCTGTCGTCTAATACTAACCAGCTTTCCTGCTGATTTGATACTCCACCTGGAACTGTTTCCTGAGCTGGCCAGGTTTGTGTATTTCGTGGAGCCTTTGGTCTCATCTTCCCAGCCTGACCAGGATGAATAGTCACTTAAGGTATTTCCTGCATCACTGATGGGGTCTCCAGCAGTAATCTGTGGTGGTTCCCACCCTTCAATCTCATCTGGTTTCCTGCTTTGGATATTCTGTTTTATTGCCAAACTGTCCCAAAATCCAGATTTCTTTTCTGACTTCACATCTTCTTTTAATTTTAGATTAGTTCTAGAGAACAACAAAAATTTGTTATTTAGACATTTGATGTTTCTCGCAATTAAAAACATCAAACTCTCTTTAGAGGACCTATTTATTCAAGATAGCAAAAGAAACTTTCCTAAACTGGTTCTGCCAAAGCAGCTCACAAAAACAGAAGATTTGTCTAAGTGTAGGACTACTTTTTAAAGCTGAAAAGCTTTTAAAAAAATCTTCTCTTTGTTAAATACACAGCTATGACAAAATAAATACCTATATATGTAACAAATTCTCAAGCGCATGATTAAATTAAATTATTTATAATTGTTATATGGGATTTCATTCCTCTACTATATTTTCACCTCTCCAGCTACTGAAAAGGATATGTTGGTAACACCTTTTGCTTGAGAGTGTAGAAAATTCAAAACTATCCTTGCAAATTTTTTCTTTTGAACAAGAGAATATTTTTATCAATACACAAAAAAATCAAATGTCTATGTATTTTCAGAAGTATATAAAGTAGTCTGGGGATGATTTTCCCACGCTGAAGAAGAGATTAAGGACTGGCAAAATGCTTCAATAAGTTGTTCTGCACAAGTTGATCCCTCTGCCTGTTCTGAGCTTCTGGAAAGTGAACAGAGCACTGAATGTGCACAGGAGTCCACCAAAAGGAACAACTTGAAGGATCTGTGCCCTGGAAGATCATGAACAAAAAGTGCACATACACAATCACAAAAACTTTTCAGCTGACTGAGGAATACAATAAATCAGATATGGAAAAAGGAGGAAAGAGAAAAGATTTTTTCCTAGTTTCCAGAGAAATACTTTAACAAAGCAAACAAACAAAGCCATCAAGATGAGCATTTGAAATATTTTGTGCCACATTCCATTATTTTTATTCATGTGGAATAGTATTCCTTACTCAATGAATGAACACACTGAAATCAGTAGGAACACTTGTCAAGTAAGGTGCTACTCGACCTGATCAACTCTCTAGCCTTGTTAATGCCTGCCATAATTAAACCAGAGTTTGTATGTTTTGTTTTGTTTTAAAAGAGCTACCAAGTTTTGAGAAGTTAAATTTTGTTTTCAACCAAGTTCTAAACACTTTTTCAAGTGTTTTTATAATCAACAAATTTTGAGGAACACACTGCATCCTAAACAATAATTTGTTCCCGTTTCCTTTGAGCAGCTCAAAGAGAAACATTCAATTATCTATTTTGTTTGACTTAACACATGCATATGAAGTTGTGTAATTTCATTTCTCTAATTAAGTGAAGTGTGCAATGGTCATTCATAATACTAATGTAATCGTTACATTTCCAAGTTACAGTCTTGTCCTACAGAAAAAGCAACAAGGTAGTGTAGTTATTCTTTTATGTTAAAATTATGTTTGCACTTTATCCAGAGCAGAGCACGCAGACACATTCACTAAGGTTAAAGTGTCAGCCTATGATGGCAACCACTCCATGCCAACATATCCAGGCTTTACTTTGTCAGCTTCAGAAACAGCAGCTCCCCAGACTTCTGGTCCCAAGCAGTGATATAATTTAGAACCAGCTAAGTGGGTGGAGGCAAGACAAATTAGGTGTTAAAACCATCAGATTCAGTTAAATTGTATATTTTTAGTACTTGATTTTAGAACTATACTTAATAACTTTATAGCACACATTAAGACAATTAGGTAAATTCAACAAAAATCAGACCCCAATGGTAGAAGGAAATAAATTATAAAAATGTTTGTCATTTGCCAACCAGCTTTAATATTCAGTCACTATATTGCTAAATTTCATACATCATTGTCACCCTGCCAGGTTATGCCCAAAAGTATTTAATATGCACAGCAATACTTCTATAGTTACCGGCTTTTCTGGAAAGATTTGTATTATATTTTGACAGCTCACCTTATGAAATTTCTGCTAACTATATTTCTTTCAAAAGAAAGAGGGACTTTATAAAGGGTACTTGAAATAATAAATAATTTAGACTTTCAGCTGTTTACAGGTTAATAAACTTAATATCTGCAGTGTACAGCATTTAAAAATGCAAAATGTCAAGTGTTTATACAAGTTAGCTTGTATGTAATTAATAGTAAGACTCAAAAGACTGAGTACTACTGCTGCTGATATATACAGAACCTTGGATGTTCATTAAGTTATATAGTGAAGCAGATTCAATGATGTACAGTCAAATGTCCTTATTTCAGTTAAATAGACATTGAATGTTTCGGGGGGGGCAGGAGTCTGGTGGTTTAAAGAGGAAAACACTGTTTTAATATCAGTGTGCAACCTATGAAACAGGGAAATTGTTAACATCCCAATTAAACAGAAGTGACTGAATATCAATACCTTTTAAGTAATCTTTCCTTTGTTATTAAAACCAAAAATCTGTTTTGGCTATTTTAATCTAATTAGATTTTCCAGTGATTGATTTCCTCACTTTTCATGGCTTAGATCACCTGATTTTTTTTTTTAAATGGAAAATGAAACTAAGAGCTGTTTACAGCAAAATTAACCTTAAAGAATAGTTCTACTCTGAAAATTAAAATGACAATGTTTTTCCATGTTTACATAGTCTCAGTTTCCATATCATGTGTGCTTGCTTTACAAAGTCAGAAGATATTATGCAACTGGCAATTCTATAAACTCAACCTGAGAATCTGCACTTGAGCTGGGTTCTTTCCTTCTCACATTAGCGTTAATAAGAAAGGTTCTATAAGCAAACTGAGCTCTCGGTTACTGCGTAACTATTGTCTCAGGTGTAACTTGATTGGCCCTGTAACTGGAACTTAGTAAACAACTATACTAATGAAGCACAAGGTAGAGAGAAAGTTGGATTCTTTCTCAGCTGTGCTTGTTCTGGAGGGTTATTAAGAATAAACGTAGTCAAAACTTTTTGTTGTTGCTAAACTGAATCCGTAAATACAAGGAACAGATATGATGGATTAGAAAGTACCACTTTACAGTCCCTCTTCAGCGTGCAACCATACTTTAAGTGACTTATTTGAGAGATACATTTGTTTTTTTAAAGAAAAAGTAATACTGGCTTAAAGTTTCAAAATGCTGCTATTGGTTATCCTGCACTTCACTTGCACCCCGATCAGTTACTTAATTTTGATTTATACAGAAAAATCAGTCAAAAGCATTAAAAGAAGCTTTGGACTGAATTTTTCACTACAAAAATGAAATTTAGTTGAATCAGAGGAGGAAATAGAGTTCAATATACATTACACAGATAAGCTTTACCACAGTTTAAAGTGCCAAATTATACCTATTGGGGGGGGGGGGGGGAATTATTTTTAAAACTTTCAATCATTTTCTACGGTAGCTTCATTCCAACTAAAAGGCTGTTATTCCGACTAAATTTATCTGTGGTTGTCCTCCAGCATTTATAGGAGATTGCCCATCCTAGTAGAGCAGACCCTACATCAGGCCTGCAGATGGGAACCTGCATGGCACATAATAAATAAGCATAAACTTCTAGCAGAAGCCCACTCCAATTTGTTTAATATCGGTGCTGTAACTGGGGGAAAAAGAAAGTTAACTAGACCAAGCAATGCCACAAATTACGCACAGTAGGTTCTAATGTGTTATCAACAGAATAAAAAGTAGTGTCGTAAACTTCTGCCATCCATTTCTAGGGGGGCCATTGACTGTACTGCAATGGGGCCCGGAATTGCTGTTGATGGGCCTGCCTACAATATTTTAAGTTGAAAGTTTAAACAAGAGATCAAATCTGAAGAATGCAAATTTAATAGTTAAAAAAATATGAACCATTTAACTTGCTGAAACTTTCAACTTATTAATATTTTTTTCTAAATTGGTTCTTTTGGTCCCACCTTTAACTAACTCTAGTGATCTGCAGCCATTATCCTTAGCCTGCTAATTTTCCCCGTAATTTGTCACTGCAAGGTTTTACTTACCCTTTTGATTTTGGAGACTTACATTCTGCTAGCAACTGTTGTTCATCATCTTTATTGAACATAGAAGTCACTTCTTTCCAACCCCGGAAACTTGCGCTCTGAACCTACACAAAGTAGTAAAAATTCCAGTGAAAATGCATTACAAACTTATGTCCAGGGCTTGAAAAGCCCATTCCCCTCTGGCAAATATAAATAAATATTTTCCAGGCAGTTACCATCAGCTTAGGCAGAATCTCTTCCTACTCCTTCCCCCTCCCCTTCATCCTTCTCAGAGAAAGGCATTTCTTAAAGATGTATCTTGGCCAGATTCACTGGTCCATTAAGGCTCCGTTGCACTTTAAAGCCATCTGAGCTGACCAGTGAGAACAAGAGTAGTGGCTCCTCTGACATCTCCATGCCTTTTCTCTCTTTCTGGTACAATGGAGTACCTAGGGTGTCTCTATATCCTGGCAATCACAACTTTCAGACCAGTTTCTTGGGGCCTGAGGCTACTTAATGCCAGAGACGGAGCCCAATAGTTTCATGGCCTCGGACTAGAGGGCTGCAAAAATAGTTTAAAGTCACCTCGGTCGACCTTCCTCCATTCATGCTATGGTTTTCCACAGACACACCAAAGACTGGCTCTTAGCCCTCTGGGTGTGAAGATAATCTTCCAAACATGACACTGTGTAAAATGATGTCTTCCAGACAGACAGCTCCAGTACCTAAGCCATTGTTCAGAGCTTTCCTGAGCCAGAGTATAGTAAAAATTGACCAATCCTCTTAGTTTACACTGCTATTTTTTTAAAACCCTGTGGCCAGGAGTGAAAGTGACATTAATCAGTTTATTTTCATTCTGCTGTGACTGCTTGGGAAAGCCCTTAAACACCAGTGGAGGATGACACTGGATCTATTCACTGGGGAGGGCAGAAAAAGCAGAAGTCATGTAAGTGGCAAGGTAGAGGAGCAGAGAGAATCTTTGCTCAGAAGCCAGGAGACTCTGTGCTTATGGGTTTATGGAAAGAGAAAAAGAGAGAATCTTTTCCTCTTTCAGTAGCCAGAGGGGATTGAGAGGTGGCTTCAAATTTATTCCACACTTAACCAGTCAGACATAGATAAAAAAGACTCTAAACAGGATGTAGGAACACCACCCTAATAGGATTCCCAGCATACTCCTTTTTCTCAGAAGAATGGAAGGGATCGCTCATGGGTATGATCATTGGCACCCTAATTTTTCCATACTGGTCTTTGGGAATAGACTTAGTCCTTTGACTCCCAGGCACCCAGTACATCTTGCAGGTCTATGTGGGAGTGCACAAGGATGCATAGATGAATGTGAAGAGGTGGGTAAGAAAGACTGGAATTAGTGTGGGTGAAGGGGAAAAAAAACACAGGCGACAAAGTAGCGAATACAATGTCAGAAAAGAGAGAGAAAGAAATTCACTATAAACATTGCAGGAAGAGAAACACCATGATAAGCTACGATACAATAAAGACTAAACACAGTTCTAGTGCTTTATATTACAGGGGGTGGGACTTTTTGGCCTTTGTGAGGATGAGGCAGCACAGGTATCTTTCCTCCTGGCTTGTGGACTTAGTTCTCAAGCGTATGTGCCAGGTAAATGTTTCAAGTCCTGCCTAAACCTACAGATGGTAAATTCTAATCCATGAAAGATAAAACATCACGGATTCATACTAATTTACCCAAATTAATTACTAAATTTTGCAAATTATCAAGTAACTGAACAGACAGATAAAAACAAAGCATAGTGTGGTGCATTATTCTTCACTTATGATGACAATTTAGGGGTTTTTTTTATGATGCTTTATAATGTATTATAGATAAGGTCCTACTTGAATTGCAGGATGATTGTCAAAATTGTGGTTGAGTTGCAGAAAAGTAATAATGGAGATTATTATTTGTGGTAATAAAATCCAGTTACTTTTCCACAATTTTCCAATGTTGGCCACCCAGGGCTGAGAGTAGGGGCTCTCGCTGTTGGTCGCCCGGGACTGAGAACAATGTCCCAGGGCTGACAGCAGCCACCCCAGGTTGAGAGTGGGTCTCACTGTCAAAATTGCAGTGGAAGTCCAATATTGTGGAATCCGCAATTTCCATAATATTGCTAGATAAGTGGGGCCATGATTATAGTACCTTTTGTAAAAGTAGTGAAGTCTTATTAATTGGACTTCACAACATCACTCTTATTAATTGTTGCTAATAAATAAAGAGTAAACCATATTTGTGTGCAAATTATGGGGTCTGAACATTTATAAATTCTACCTAACTCCCTGAGCATGCATTTATAAAGAAAAATATCAGTATCTGCTCGTTTCTGAAAAAAAATAAATCCTTAATATACCACAACACCTTTCCATACTAAGTTTCTTCAAATGTTAAAATGAAATGCAAAAAGAGCCCCTATTAATGCAACGGTATTGATTTCTTGACTTTTGTAGGTATAAACCTTTAAAAGGTTTTTTAAAAAGAGAAAAAGAAAATGTGATGTAGCATACAGAGAAAGCATAGTGGACCCAACCCTGATCACATTTAAATCAACCAGAAGACTCTGACTTCATTAGGAGTAGAAGCAGCTCCCACACATTTTTCACTGTAACACTCAAGTAAGCACAGAATATAATAATGAATATTCTCACATAAATATAATCAGAAATTTGTTGAGACATATAGACGAATGTCTACAGACATACTAATCATGTACAGGGACATCACAATTTTATAAAATTAAAAGAACAAGTCAGCTAATACCAACTTTGTAATTCCACAATGTACTGTCCACACCTCAGGCAAATGTACGCTACACCAAAATGTTTTTATTCAATAAAAGAAAATTAGCAAACATTTATCATCTGTGAGCTGTGGCAAGCAAAAACAGAAACAATTAAACAGCAATTTCCCCAAGGAAAACTATCTTACACAAAATTCTTGGTTACAAAGTTAAAAATTCAATCTTCACAACGAAAGAAATACAATCCTTTTATACTATTCACTGCAGCAATGAAATAAGAATTATCTAATCTCCTAGTTTTAACCCGTAAAGGCCCAATTTAACAAGCACTTTTCAGTGTTGCAGGAGTTGACAGAACAGGTTCAACATGAGGATCTTGTTGATCTATTTTAGGTAATTGTAAAATTCCTACATTGGAAATGCCGCCTTCATCCTGAAGTCAAGGAGGTTAGCTCTTGAAGGAGGCTGGATATTCTGTAAAAAGTTATTTAAATAACCACATGACCTTATATATATAATTTATCTACCTTTCCCCATCCTCACGGTCAGCAGCCTCCCCTACCCCAGTGTGGGACAGTAAGAAGAGCAAGAGCCTTATGGGGTAGCCTATAAAAAAGTTCCTGTTCCCCCACAAGATATCCAGAATAGCAGCCAAGAAAGAAAACTGTAAGCGTGCTTTGCCACCACAAGCATGCCTACAGTTAAACAGGGGTTATAGCAAATATTGCATCTGCTGCTTAATTCCTTCAAATCCTGTTGTAATAAGTTAGATAGAATATATGAGCCCATGGTGTTAAACATAACCCAATCATTATCCAACATTAAACCGTGTTTAAAAAGATTTTCATTTTAACAACATTGTTTGTTCCCTTTTCCATTAGCTGTACAGATCCTTTAGAAGGAAAAACTCCCTTGTCTGACAGTCTCTTAGATGGTAATAACTATCCTTTTTGGGAAAATAAGTTATTTAAATTGAGATGGGCAAGACCTGTCGTTCTTGCTGCTACTGTTAAAGTCCGATCCTGTTTCCTAGAAGACAAAACAAAACACAAAAGGGGAGAGAAAAGAACAACAAAGATAGAAAATACAGCTTCTTTATCTGGTGTTGGTTCTCCCTTGCAACCTTACTGCTGGAAAAACCATGGACTTATCAGCCCCTCCAAGATCTGGAAAACTGGTACCAGCATTGGGCTGTTTAGGGCATTGCTTCTTTCTGTCTCTCTGGTCAGAGGTTCACATCACTATTGCAAAATATGCAGCTTTGGCCAGCTAAGCCAAACTCTTATTAGACAGAAAGAAAAAGGAGAGAAATAGGAAAGAGAAGAAAGAAATAAGGTAGGGCAGGAAAAGAACACATTTGGGAAGAGGGGAGGACAAAGTCTCATATCTCAGGTGGTGTTTGTCATTCAGTCCGCAACCAGGAGAGATGGCAATGTCATCTGGATCCCTCTCTCTGACCCAATCTGGTCAGGACTTTTCTCAGGATCAGGATTAAGGAGGTGTGGGGTCCCAGGAAATGGTGAATGTGGCAGCCATGATGGTGAAGATTGCTCCAGTACCCAATTTTTCTTCACAAATCTCTTTCTTTAAAGGACCCCAAAAGGGAGTGATGGGTGGAATAGCCCATCTCCTCATTATTTTGTCTACCAATTAGACCTAATTTCTGACGCATCAATTTTGATTAATTAATTTCTGGCCCTTTACATCTTCCATTTACCAGTCATAATTTTAACAGTCTTTGAGTTATATCAGTAGATCTTTTTGTTTTCACTAATTTCAGTCTGTCTGTCTTACTTTTGTTATTAACATTTGTTTTATAGGTTATTGTGACATTCCATACATTTTCATCACTTATTATAGTTGAGTTCACAATTAGGGTAAATTTGTAGGCTCAGTTATTACAACAGCTCTTTATCTTTTAGAATATGATCTAATTATAACTTATTTTTCCTTAGCCAAATGGCATGCAATCCAGCCTAAGTTCTAGGTGGCTTAAATAGGAAGTGTAGGAGTTAAAACAAGAATTTTGCAGACTTAGCTCCAAACTCACCTTTAATCAGCATTATTCCTTAATTCAGAATTGAGATGTGCAGCTGCACCTTCTGCATCTCTAACCTGCCTTGCACTGTTTTGAGAATTCCTTCAGAAATTCTCTAGCATGATAACCAAGAGAACAAAGAACACAATGTTCCCAAATTGTAATTTTCCTAATGAAACTCTGGTAATCTCTTCTGTGTGTTTTTTTTTTTTAATTTAAAATATTTAAATTAATTTCACTGAATTTGATACCAATTTAAAGGTGTACAATTGTAATAATTCACAGGTCTAGTACTCTAAACGTCAAGCAGATAAAATATAGAAGTCGCAGATAGAAGAAAGAATGAACAGCCATTCTTTAAAGTGTATCTATCACTGTGTAATTCAATAAGAACAGAACATCCTCTTCAGAGAGTTATTCCTTAAATACATAGCAATTTTACATGTTCACAAGAAAAAGATGCTCACAATGTTAGCCTGTGCTCTTGGTAGATACAGCTATGATAATAGTTTGTAGCAGAAGTCTTTCAAAAATTATTTACTATACTTCTTACTATCCCTTAATGGAAATTTCCAAAGTTTATTCAGAATTTCCAAATTAAAAACTCAGTTCAATCTACGGAAGGGTCTTAACACCCAAAATTGCATGAATATAACTTTTACTGAAAGATAAGCATGCTGTGCTTCATCTTACACTAGGACCTCTTTCTAGGTCCTCACATCCAGACTATGTCTAAATCTTACAGATAGAATGGAAAGAAACTCCATGCTTGAATAATAAAACCATAGCTGTAGGAATATACTACCAACCACCTGACCAGGATGGTCATAGTGACTGTGAAATGCTCTGGGAGATTTAGAGAGGCTATAAAAATAGAAAATTGAATAATAATGGGGGATTTCAGCTATCCCAAATTAACTGGATACATGTCACTTTAGGAAGGGATGCAGAAATGAAATTTCTAGACACCATTAATCACTGCTTCTTGGAACAATTAGTCCTGGAACTCAAAAAACATCATAATGGAAGCTCAAATTAAATGTATACCCCAAATTAAAAAAAAAGGTAAGAGGACCAAAAAAGTGTCACTATGGCTAAACAACAAAGTAAGAAAAGTAGTCAGAGGCAAAAAAGCATTCTTTAAAAATTGGAAGTTAAATTCTACTGAGGAAAATAGAAAGGAGCATAAACTCTGGCAAGTGAAATGTAAAAGCATAATTAGGAAGGCCAAAAAAGAATTTAAAGAGCAACAAGCAAAAGACTCAAAAACTAACAGCAAAATAATTTTAAGTACATCAGAAGCAGGAAGCCTGCCAAATAAATAGTGGAGTCACTGAATAACTGAGGTGCTAAAGGAGTTCTCAAGGAAGATAAGGCCATTGCAGAGAAGCTAAATGAATTCTTCATATCAGACTTCCCTGCAAAGGATCTGAGGGAGATTCCCACATTCGAGCCATATTTGTAGGTGACAGATCTGAGTATCTGTCCCACACTGAGGGATTAATAGAGTATGTTTTGGAACAAACTGATAAATTAAACAGTAATAAGTCACCAGAACTAGTTATCAATGGCTCCATGTCTAGCTGGCAGCCGGTCTCAAGTGGAGTGCCCCAGGGGTTGGTCCTGGGGCCAGTTTTGTTCAACATCTTCATTAATGATCTGGAGGATGGGGTAGATTGCACCCTCAGCAAGTTTGCAGATGACTAAGCTGGGGGGAGTGGTAGATACCATGGAATGTAGGGATAGGATACAGAGTGACCTAGACAAATTGGAGGATTAGGCCAAAAGAAATCTGATGAGGTTCAACAAGGAGAAATGCAGAGTCCTGCACCTAGAATGGAAGAATCCCATGCACTGCTACAGACTGGGGACCGACAAGCTAGGCAGCAGTTCTGCAGAAAAGGACCTGGGGGTTACAGTAGATAAGAAGCTGGATATGAGTCAGCTATGTGCCCTGGTTGCCAAGAAGGCTAATAGCATATTAGGCTGTATTAGTAGGAGCATTGCCAGTAGATCGAGGAAAGTGATTATTCCCCTCTATTTGGCATTGGTGAGGCCGCATTTGGAGTATTGTGTCCAGTTTTGGCCCTCCCCACTTCGAAAATGATGTGGACAAGTTGGAGAGAGTCCAGCAGAAGGCAAGAAAAATGATTAGGGGGCTGGAGACAAGACTTATGAGGAGAGTCTGAGGGAACTAGGTTTGTTTAGTCTGCAAAAGAGAAGAATGAGAGGGGATTTGATAGCAGCCTTTAACTACCCGAAAAGGGGTTCCAGGGAGGATGGAGCTAAGCTGTTCTCAGTGGTAGCAGATGACAGAACAAGGAGCAATGGTCTCAGGTTGCAGTGGGGGAGATCTAGGTTGGGTATTAGGAAAACATTTTTCACTAGGAGGGTGGTAAAGCACTGGAATGGGTTACCTAGGGAGGTGGTGGAATTTCCATTTTTAGAGGTTTTTTAAGCTGCGGATTGACAAAGCCCTGGATGGGATGATTTAGCTGAGGTTAGTCCTGCTTTGAGCAGAGTGTTGGACTAGATGACCTCCTGAGGTCCCTTCCAACTCTAATCTTCTATGATTCTATGTGTGAATATGGAGTACCCCTCGATGGGGGAGTGAAAGGTGGTAATGGCAGCTAAATGTACCCTAACTGAGCTATTATGTAGTCTGTTCTGTTTGAGCTGGAGGATATACTCCAGACTGAGAGGTAATGGGGCATGGGCTTGTATACACTTTGGAGTGCACCAGTGTTGGAATCTGTCCCATTTATGAGTGTACGTGCATCTCGTGGTGTCACGCCTACTATGTAGTAAGAAATGTTTTACTTGGTCAGAGCAATGTACTTCTGAACCCCTGAATCAAGAAGGAGACATGCCTTCAGGTGGAGTGTCTATGGGTTGGGGTGATGGACACAGCCATTGTCCTTCGATAGAAGGCAGATTGTCAGAGGAAGGCTGATGGGTAGCACAGTGACATTCGGAGCAGGTAGGTGTACCATACTTGTCAAAGCCAGGTTGGTGCTATCAGTATGATGTGGGATTGATCCTCTTGAATCTTGCATAAGACTTGGAAGAGGAAGGGAAAGGGAGGGGGGGGAGAGGGGAGAAATGCATAGAACAGGATTCCGTTCCAGGTTCTGAGGAAGGCCTCTCCCTCACTGATCCCTGTCTCAGTCCTGCTATGGAGCAAAACTAGGAGCAGCAGGTATTCCACTACATGGCAAAGAGGTCTACTGTAGGATGTCCCCACTGACGTTTTATGGGTTGCAGTACGTTGAAATGCAGTTCACATTCGTGTTCTCATGAGAAGGATTTGCTTAAAGTGTCCACTGTGATGTTCTGGTGCCCAGGGAGGCATGCTGCCAAGATGGAAATGTTGTTTCGGATACAGAAGTTCCACAGTTTGACTACTTCTGAACACAGAGAGTGGGCTCTCGCTGTCCCTGTCTGTTGATATAATACATGCATGCGAGTTTGTCTGTCATCACTCTTACTATGTGATGTTTGAGGATTGATAAGGAGTGTCGACAAGCATTGTGAACTGCTCTTAGTTCTAGCAGATTGATGTGGAGAGTGGACTCAGTGGGTATCCACCTGCCTTGTATCTCGTGTTCTCGCAAATGTGCTCCCCAGCCTATGAGGGAGGCATCAGTGGTTAGGATCATGGTAGATGAGGTTTGGGTGAAAGTGACCCCCGCACAGACGTTGTTGGTGTTTGTCCACCAGAGCAGAGAGTCTTTGACCTCTCTGGGCATGCACAAGGGTTTGTGAACACTGTGTTTGTGTGGTAGGTACACAATGTGGAGCCACCCTTGAAGACATTGCATGTGTAGTTTGGCATGTCTGACAATGAAAGGGGCTGCTGCCATGTTCTCCAAGAGTTGGAAGCAAGTTTGTGCTGAGATTCGGGAGCATGTCCTTGAGCTTGAGATGAGGTCCGTTACTGCTGTGAACCTATGAGGTGGCAGGAATGCTCTTGTATGCTTGTATGGAGTCTAGATGAGCACCAATGAATTCCAGTGTTTGTACTGGCCTCAAAGTAGATTTCTCTATATTTATAAGGAGACTTAAGTTGGTGAAGATGGTCATGATTGCATACAGTGCTTGATGCATGTTGTGTTTGGTCGGGACTTTGAGGAGGAAATCATCCAAATATGGGAAGATCATGATTCCTCTCTTCTGAAGGTGAGCTGCAACGGCCACGAGCACCTTGGAGAAGACCCGTGGTGCTGTCGAGAGGCCAAAGGGGAGTACTTTGTATTGAAGGTGGTTGTTGCCCATGGTGAATCGTAGAAAATGTCTGTGCGCAGACATATGACATCGTGATATAAAAATAGGCATCTTGTAGGTAGAGGGCTGAGAAACAATTCCCCGATTCCAGTGCTGGTATGATAGTGGAGAGGGTGACCATCTTAAATCTTTGTAGTTTGACAGATTTGTTCAGGTTGCACAGATCTAGGATGGGGCACGATCCGCCGGATTTCTTTTGAACTAGGGATTCTATTCTCGCTGTTTCCTGTCCTCTGTGTCTTACAGGGACTGGTTCTATGGCTCCCAATTGCAGAAGATGATTTACTTCCGCTCTGAGGATAGTCTTGTGAGAGGGGTCTCTGAAGACAGACAGGAAGGGGGGTGGCATAGCAAGGAAGGGGATGGACTAGCCTTCCTTGACAATTTCCATGACCAATTTGTCTGAAGTGTTGAGCATCCAAGATGTTAAGAATGGAGCTAGTCAGTTGCCAAACTGATGATCTCTTTGTGATATTGTAGGGGCGGTTGATGAAACAGAGGTGGTGTTCTCAGGCCCTCGACCACACCTTCAAAATTGTTGTTTGTTGGAAGTTCTGAGTGATGTAGGATCCTTGTGTGGTGGGCTGCCTGCAGTTGTGGTTGTTAGGTGGATGTCGACAATGGTTTTGGTTATCACTATTCCGTTAGGTGTAGTAGGGCTGAGGTTAAGGTCGGGGGCGGGGGGTGGAGTTGGAATTTCCCTGATTGCCTCTTGGGCTGGGGGATGTAAATGCCCAAGAATCTTAGGGTTGCCCTAGAATCTTTTAACAAATTGCGCAAGTTGTCAGTGCACGCTGAGTAGAGCTTTTGGCCATCAAATGGTAGGTCTTCCACTGTAATTTGGACTTCTTTGGGAAAACCTGAAAGGTGCAACCGGGGTGCATGTCACCTCACCACTGTGGTAGCGATGGAGCGGGCTGTAGTGTCTGCTGAATCTAAAGAGTTTTGGAGAGCATGTGAGCTATAAGATGACCTTTTGCTATCAGAGGTAGGAACTGCTGCTTTTTAGCCTCCGAGAGGTATTGGCAGAGTTCCTCTAGTTTAGAATAGTTCTTAAAGTTATATTTGGCCATGAGGGCTTGAGGTTTTAAACTGGAGAGAGGCAGATGAATAAGACTTCCTGCTGAACAGGTCCAGGCATTTGCATCACAATCAGGATGTGAAGATCGGGATTTATAGAACTTGTTCTTTTCCTGTATAGCATTCACTACCAGAGAGTTGGGGGCAGGATGAGAAAATAAGAACTCAGCTTTCTTACCTGGCATACAGAATTTCTCATCTGCAAATTTGCAGGTATGCGGCATAGAAGATGGAGTTTGCCAAAGGATGTTAGCTGGCTGAGGTAATGTGCCATTGATTGGTAGTGCTATTTTTGTTGAAGATGCAGGATATTGGTGAGTACGTCCTGTTGGTCTCTAACTTCCTTGAGCTGAATATTTAGATCATCTACTATTCTGCGGAAGAGTTCCTGGAAGCGATGGAAGTCATCGGCAGTGGTAGGGGATGGAGGCATAATGACCTCATCCACTGAGGATGATGAGAAGCGCAGGGTTGGTGTTTACTCTGCCTGTTCTTGCTCATGTCCCTCCTCATACTCAGGCTCTTGTTGTATCTGAGAGAGGTGTTCTTCTGGGGGTCTTGAGATATTAGAGGATGGAATAGATGCAGGGCATCAGGTGGATTGACATGCTGGTGGGTTTCCCAACTGGCCCAAGGGTCCCAGTTGGATGGTAATGGGATGTGGCTGCATCCAAAAGGGGACCTGCCAGGATTGGGTACCCTGAGGTGTTACAGGATAGGGTTGCAGAGTGAAGGGTAATTGGCTTGAGGGTGAGGGAGCAATAGACCAGGTGTACTCGTCCTCCTCTTCCGCTAGATCACTTGGGAAAGAAGTCATGACTCAATGGTGAGTGTGGAGCTTGAGCTGGGTCAGGCCTGAGATGTGGGGACTCAGGAGTGTCTGAAATCATTAGGTCAGAGGTATCAAAACTCTTGAGGTGCCAATGGTGCCATTGTGTGCTTTTCATGGTAGGCAGTTGGTGGCGCTATGGAAGAGGATGAGGCCAGCTTGGGCAGAGCTAGGGACCTGGTCGGAGCTGAAGTTTTCTTTGGTGCCAATTTCTGTACCGTTGGATGTCTCAGCACCATGAAAGGCTTCAGTAATGTTGCTAAATTTGAAAACTAGCTTCAGTCACTGCACACCGAAGATGGTGCCTATAGTTGTTCATGTGCCCTGGAGTGGTCCCTTGAGTTTGAGGTTTTGGGGCTCGATCTTCTTGAGGTTTGCACCCCACTGTTGAGGGGGCTATGAGTGGTGAAAGTGAATGGTGAAAGGGTGGACAGAAAATCATGTGGCCACCCAACAAATGTCTTGCCATGGGACATCGGCAAGAAGGGCAGACGTGGCAACTTGAGCCCGCATGGAATGGGCAGTGATGCAAGGTGATGGAGAGACTCAGGAAAGGGAGTAACACTCTGCGATGCATTGGGAGATCCATTTGGAGAGGAAAGTGCGTGGCCGCAGCAGCATTCCATAATGGAGGCAGAGTTTGGGCAAGGCTTGGAAAGCACAGGTGCTTTGTAGATAGAAGGCCAGCACGTGGCAGACATCGAGGGAATGTAGCATGTGCTCTTTGGGGAAGGCGTGCAGTTTAGGGTAAAAAGTTAGGAGATTAATGGATTGGTTGAGGTGGAACTGAGAGACACATTAAGGAGGAATTTTGGATGGAGTCGTAAGGAGACCTTGTTCTTGTGAAAGACCGTAAAAAGTGGGTCAGCCATCATGGCCACCCATTCGCTAACCTATCAAGCACAGGAGATGGCCACCAAGATCATCTTCATGGAGAGGTGAGGAGGGAGCAAGTGGCCAGGGGGTTCAAAGTGCAGCTTGGTGTGGGTCGAGAGGAGGAGGTTAAGGTCCCAAGGAGGGGTGGGTTTCTGGACCAATCGGAAGGTGCTGAGGAGACCATGGAGGAAAGGAGTCATGTTTGGGTGGCTTAAGGCAGAGAAGCCTTCAGCTGATGGGACGAAGGCACTGAGTACCGCTAGATGGACTCGGATGGAGGAGTGTCCCGACAGTCGAAGGTGAAGAAGTTAGTTGAAGATGAAAACTGAGTCCAGGGGATGGGGTGATGGGATGCCCACACAATGAAGCATCTCCACTTGGCTTGGTAGCATGCCCTAGTGGACAGCATCTGCTATGTGAGACAACGTCACACACTAGTGTGGAGCACACATTGTCTGTGTGCGAGCCCCATCCAAATACCAAGTCGTGTGGTGAAGCAGTTCTGGGTTGGGGGTGTCGGACATGACTGTGTGCCTGTGTGAGGAGATTTGGGAGAGGGGAGGCAGATTGGAGGGCAAGTGGAGAGGTGAAAGATGTCAGTGAACCAGTACTGGCAAGACCAAAAGGGAACAATGAGGATGAAGACTGCCCATTCCCACCACATTTTGTGGAAGATCTGTGGGAGGAGCGGTATATGGGTGGGAAGGCTTATTGGAGTCTGGGTGACCAGGGGAGAAGAAGTGCATCGCCCTGAGAGCCTTGCACAAGAGCGCCCCTGAAACAGAAGAGGGGAAGCTTGTGGTTGATCACAGTGGCAAAGAGGTCCCAGCATGGCATGCCCCACTGACAGAAGATGGAGTGGAGAGTGGGGTCGTGGAGCTTACACTCATGATTGTTGTGAAAGGAGCAACTAAGAGTATCTTCAAGGGTGTTGTTGGTGCCTGAAAGATGGGCTGCGTGAAGTGTGATCCTGGGCCTAAGGCACCAGTTCCAGAGGTGAATGGCTTCCATGCAAAGAGCTGGAGACCAGGTTCCGCCCTGTTTGTTTACATAGACAATGGCCATCATGTTGCTGGAGAGGAGTTGTACATGATGGGAGTGGATGGCTGACAAGCAAAGCAGACGGCTCACATTTTTAGGATGTTGATGTGCATCGTGGCTTCTCTGGAGGACCAGAGTTCCCCATTCCATAAGCAAAGTGTCTGTGGTGAGAGCGGTGCAGGGCATAGGAGGTTTGAAGGGGGTGATGGCCACGACCTTGGATGGGTTGCATTACCATGAGAGGGAAGTGAAGACTGGGGGGGGGGAGGGGGAAGAGGACCCATTTGTTGAGGTGATCCACTTGCAGGTCATAGATAGTCCAAAGCCACAATTGAAGGCATCTCATGTATAGGCAAGCATACATGGGTGATGGAAGTGCAGGATGCCATATGGCTGAGGAGGGAGAGGAACTGGCTGAGGCGTGTGGAGGGACAACAGCGGAGTTATGTAATGAGGAAAATGAGGGCAGCGAAGCAGTCCACTAATAGAAAGGCTCGTCCTGCAAGCCAATCTAATTGAGCTCCTATGAAAATAAGCTCACGGATAGGCATGAGGGTCGACTTGTCCTTGTTGATGCAGATCCCTAAGTCAGCGAGGAGGTCTTACAAAGCACAGGTAGTGAAGAGGAGACATTCTTGGATGACACAACCAGGAGCCAGTCATCTAGGGTATGGGAACAATGAGTGGCCAAGGCAGTCTCATATAGGTCACAATGACCGCAAAGTGAATAGTGAAAATGTCCCCACTACAAAGCAAAGGAATTTCTGATTGGCGGGATGTATGCCCACATGAAAATATGCATCCTTCACATCGAGAGCCACGAACCAGGCTCCAGAGGGAAGGCAGGGGATAATGTGGGGGAGGGAGACCATGCAGAAGTGGAACTTGCGGATAAAACAGTTCAGAGCCCAGAGGTCTAAAATGGGGCAAAGACCACCCCTTTCTTCAATATGAGGAGAAAGGGGGAGTAGAATCCATGGCCATGGTAGTAGCGTGGGACATGTTTTATTGTGCCCTTTTGTAGGAGGGTGTGCACTTCCTCTCCAAGGATAGTGTTTAGATGGATCCCAAGGGCCCCCATGGGGAGGGTGACGAGGAGGGAAGGAGAGGAACTCTAAGAGGTACTCCTGGTGTATGATGTCCAACATCCAACGATCAGTGGTAATCTTGCTCCAATTGCCAGCAAACTGAGCAAGACAGCCTCCAAAAATACCTGGAGAACCTGCAGAAGTGGAGGAAGGATCGCAGGTCTCAAAGGAGGAGTCAAAATGGATGTTTGGAAGGGCTTTGAGGGAACAAGGAGGTGGTAGAGATGGTAACGGTGGGGCATCAAGGTCATTGATATCATTGGCGGAGACAGGACTGATCCTGCTGGCGTGGAGGGTAAGGTTGACAGGCAGGGCAGGTAGCGTTGCAGGGGCGGAAGAAAGCCCAGTGCTGGTGGTGAGTTGGGGCCGGAGTGCAAAGACCTAGGGGCCACAGTGTGGCACAAGCGTCCTTGAGCAAATGAAGACATTCGTTGGTCTTGTCACTGCAAAGCTTCTGGTTATCAAATGGGAGATCCTCAAGAGTAGCCTGGACCTCCTTTGGGAAACCTGAAGTCTGAATCCAGGAGTCCCTATGCAGCACTACTCCCGAGGCCAAGGAGTATCTGTTGCATCCACTGTGGCTTGGAGAGTCACCTTGGCTACCAATTTGCCCTCCTCCATCAGGGACTTAAGCTTGGCCTGCCTATTCTCCAGAAGGCAGCCCTGAAATTCCACTAGTTTATTGAACCACAGGAAGTCGTATTTTGCCAGTATAGCTGGTAACTGGCAATGTGGAACTACAGCCCTATTGAGGTAAAGACTTTGCCCCAATGAGGTCAAGTTTCTTGGACACTCGATCCTGAGGGGTGGTCTTGAAGTGCTGCTGTCGGATGTGCTCAGTTCCTGTTTGAATCGCTAAAGAATTGGGTGGTGGATGCATAAACAGGAAGTATATATCTTTGGAAGGGACAAAATAGTGCTGTTCCACTGCTTAGGTTAGGCACACATTATGCTGGGGCATACCAGAGAGCCTGAAACAGTTGAAGGAGTGCACTATAGATGGGAAGAGCAATGCATGAGGACCTAGCCAGCTGGCAAATATCCAGGAACGCGTCCTGGGGATCCTTCACATCTTCAATCGGGAGATTGAGGGACCCCGCCATCAACAGAGTAGGTCCTCATATTGAGCATGGTCATCCGGAGACAAAAGAAAAGGCCGGATGAGCACCTCATCCAAGAATTAAGAGGCTACCATCAGGATCGCTGGTGGCGAAGGTGTGGTGGTGTTACGGGGTTCCTCATGGACAGAGGGAGGAGCAGTTTAGACGAGCAAAGGCCTACAATGAGATAGTGGTGGTGCCCCGAGGCCACGATAGGAGTCCCAAGGATGCCAGTAGGACCAAGCATACGGATCCACTGGTACTGGTGGCCCTCGAGGGTACCGGAACCAAGCCTTAGCGGAAGTTCCATACGCCAGTGCATAGGGCAGGCGTTGCAGCTCTGGACTATAAGAACATGTCGGTGAAAAGGCAGGGTCCTGCTCCAAGGACCACTCAGAATAGAAAAGTTGGTCCAGGAAGGTGGTGTCATCGGAACAGCTGGAGCTGGCAGTACAGAGTAGCTCTGTGATGATGTCCCAGCCTGCTGGACTGATGATGCAAAGAGGAGCAGAGTAGGATGATGGGCTCATCCACTGGTGATGGAGGCTGCATGGTCCCTGGAGATCTGGGATACAGTGGAGAACCAGCATATGGTAGAAGCCAGGGGCGTAAGAGGCAACAAACGTCTGGGTGTGCATGGAATCGGACATGAGATGCCAGATGGTCCTAGTGGTGTGGACAGAGCTGGGGATGAAGGCCCTGTAACTGAGGCTGAAGATGACGCCGACTGGTCTCGACAACGTTTCAGCCATCTGAGTCTTCTTGGACGGTGAAGCAACCAAATCATCGCATGACTTCTCACCCGACCTGGCTCAGGGAGGCAACGCTGCATTCAGGGGCAGTCTATCTCGGTGAGCTGCCATTGTGCCCATGAGTGTATTTCTTATGAGCAGGGTGGGGCTTCATCAGTGACTCTGATACTGCTGGTGATGCCAAAGCCAGTGATGCTGCTCTGGAAGACACAGAAGCACTCACAGATGGTGAGGCTGGAGGCTCCAGTGAATCCACCGGTGACACAGTCAAGTGCGCACACGGGCAAATCACCTCCTCTATGAGGTGCTTTCAGAGCCAAAGCTCTCTGGCCTCACGGGTCTGCAGCGGAAAACAGCAGCAGATGGTGCAGTGGGCAATGATGTGGACTTCACCCAGACAATAAAGGCAATGTTGGTGCTCATGGCTCACAAAGAAGGATCATGGGCACGAAGCACAGCTTTTAAAGCTGGCTTGCTGGGGCATAGTTCCCCTCAGTGAATGGGACACCCAACATGGGGTGAAGTAGCAAAAAAAAACCTAACTAACTACTATACTAATAAACTTTGAAAAACTACATACAACAATACAGGAAGAAATTACGCAGTATGAATGAGGAGAAAGGGTTTCCGACTCTGCCATGTTGTAGTAAGAGGGAACCGGAGGAGTGTCAACCCACATAGTCTCATAAGACCTCGGACGCACCACATGGCCGATGCATGATGCACACACGGGTTGACGGACACTACTAGGAACAATTCCAGCTCCCAGCACACAGCGCATATGCACGTCCCATGTTGGGAATTCACCTAGGGACTAGCACTTGAAGAACACCTGCATTTTAATTATAGATAATAGTTCTTAAAACTACAAATACGTGTTACAGGGTGTTTTCTCATTGTGTGAATTAAATAAAACCAGTTGTTTTAAAAAGAAAACTTTGTAAACATCTACCACGTAGAACCATAACATCCCTTCATATGGGTCAACAGCAGGATTTGAACCTTCAGATCAGAAATCTACCATTTGACCTACAAGAGTAATTACTAGTCTCTACTTAGTTCAGCCACTGGTACATGATTTTACACACACTTTCCCAGTGTATATGCCTATTTTCTAGACAGTAGTAGTATACTGAAGATCTGAAACTGTTGATTCAGTATCAGGCTCTAGGAGAAGAGTGTGGTTTAACAGTAGAATCAAGATAACATTTATTCAACTGGGGCTCAAAAGCTAGGATTTGAGTCTATCACATTAAAGTCCTGGGTTTTATACCTGCAGTAAACTTGTGTAACCACTCTAAGTTTTTGTAGAATAGGTAGGCAGTTCACCTTCTTGACTGGTGAGGTGCACAGGAATAAAAGCTAGAGCTGGTCAAAAAAAACCTGATGAAACATTTTTCCAATCAAAACCAAAATATTTTGTGGAAACATATTAGTTTCAACTCAAATTTTGTTGTGAAGTTCTCTCAGGTCCAGGAAGGAATGTCTGGTCAGAGACAAATAGACTCTTTCAGAATAGCCAAGGCTCATCTGTCTGATTCAGAGCAGGGACTTGAACTTGTATCTCCCACATCCCAGGTGAGTGCCCTAACTACTGGGGGCTATTGGTTATTGTGCAGTGTGTTGCTCTCATGATTTTCCACAAAAAAATTCCAAATATCTTATTCCTCCAATGAGGAATGAAAACAAATTTCAAAAATCAACATTTTTTGTGAAACAGAAATGTTGTTTTCTGGTCAGCCCCTAATATATACCCCAATAGTACAGATGAGATTTAAACTCATTAGCTCCTCTTTCATAGCTCAGAGAACTTTTCCCCAAACTACTGGGATATTTAGAAGGGGAGTTTCACTGTCTCCCTGACATCCCTACGTGTCTCATGTTATGCTGTTACTGATCAAATTCTGCCAAGCTTTTTTATTTATTTATTACACAATTTTGATGGATAATATCCATGTTTATTTTGTAAGCTTTTTATTCTATTTTTATCTATTTAAATTTTCACAGTGGAGGAAATTATTGGAGCGGTCAGACAATAATGATGTAATGACTGTAGATGATGAGATTCAAAAAGTTAACAATTTTATAAAGCTTTAAAAACACAAACTCTCCATATCACATATCAGAAAATATAAAGTAAATATCCTTAAATCAAATTCTAGTAAGTTCTAAAACAGCATTTTTCTTACTTTGCCTATCTATACATTTCAATCATCATTACTGGAAATATTTTTAGTGGATTTGTGTGTATACAGTGAAATCAATGTTTACTGACATTTACTGATAAAAACCTAATCCTTCCAAGCCTGCTGTTAGGCCTGGTCTACACTGGCAACGGAGGTCGACGTAACATCACTTATGTCGATCTCTGAAAGCCTGCGTCTACACTGGCATGGCAGTCCTGTCGATTTGACACACAGTAAATGTCGACATAATAAAACCACCTCTGCAAGTGGCGTAGCACCTAATTCAATTTTATTGGTTCGATTTTGCGTCATTGTAGACAGAGCGTAACGTAATTTGACATTCACGGCCTTCGGGAGGTATCCCACAATGCCCCATTGTGACTGCTCTGGACATTCGTGCTCTGCTGTTATGTGGTCACGCTCACCGGAAATGGCCCCTCCCCTCATGCCCTGGGAAAATTTCAATTTTCATTTCCTGCCCAGCCAGCGTGGAGAGAGCTTGTAGCTGAACTCATGGCTACCACAAGGCCTAAATGCGCTCCAGCATGGAATCGACCAGAGGTCTTAGATCTCATCCATCTTTGGGGCAAGGAGTCCGTTATGGTTCAGCTCAGAGCCAGCAAAAGAAATTTGGACATTTACGGGAAAGATATCCCAAGGCATGTTGGAGAAGGGGCACAACAGGGACATGCAGCAGTGCTGCATGAAGATCAAGGAGCTACGGCAGGCATATAAAAAGGCCAGGGAAGCTACCAGCCATTCTGGCTCCTCGCCCAAAAAATGCCACTTCTACGAGGAGCTGCATGCCATTCTTGGTGGGGACCCCACCCCGGTGCCCCCACGCAGCATCAATACCTCCGCTCCATCCCCTTTCCAGGGACAATGATGAGGACTCCATGGACAAGGAGGAGGAGGAGAAGAGCAGGTTGCAAGAGAGCGGGGTGTCCCTTCTCCCAGACAGTCAGGACCTATTCCTGACCCCAGAGCAGTCCAGCAGCACGCAGGACAGCACTAACGATCCTGGGGAAGGCACATGTGGTGAGGTTTTTTTTTCTTCTTAGTAGTTATGTTCTTTTTTAAGGGCGGGGGGAGGGGAACAGGATTTCAGGGGTTTAGCATACTGTCTTGGAGGGCTACTCCTGGAACAGATTATTTATGTGCAGAGATATGCTCCGAGAATCACCAGTTGATATCTCAAGGAAACTTTCATATAGGTAATCTGTTATCCTTTGCAAAAGGTTTCTGGGCAGGGCAGTCTTGTTCCTGCCTCCCCGGTAGGATACTTTGCCATGCCACGCTGCAATCAAGGGAGCTGGAATCATGGCGGAACACAGCGCAGCAGCATAAGGGCCAGGCTGGTACCCCACTGCGTGCAGCAAATCTTCCCGTTCCTCATGCGTTACCCTGAGGAGACTGATATTGCTCATGGTCACCTAGGAAAGACAGTGCATGTTTATTCCCCATTGTATTGTCCCAATAAAGTCACTTTAATTATTTGGCTATGGTTACAGAGGACGATATTAACCACCCCCGCACTGTCCCCAGATACCCTGTGGCCACCTTGTGACAAAATGGTCATCTTAATTAAAACGGGGCACCCAGGCACCCCTCTCATACAGGGCATTTGAAACGAGCTTTTTTAATCCTCTCTAAAGCAGATTAAAGTGCCCCTAGCTTACCATCTCTGCAACGGCACAGTAAGTCGACCCTTCTGGAATGTGCGGAATGGAATGAGGGTCTGTCTTACCCTTGTGCACAGCAAGAGGAGTTTTTTATACATTGTTGCATTTCTTTCATTTCCCTGGGTATGCTAACAATGGCAACGTTGTGCATTTCTTTTCGTTCTGTAAACACCTCGGCTTTAGCCCAGCCTGCTCGAACTGCTGCGGAAAGACTATCACAGATTAGGAAGAGGAAAAAAAAAACAAAACCAAGAGACGACACGTTTGACGAGCTCATGAACGCCGCCGCAGAAACAGAGCTCCGAGCATGGCGGATGACTTTGTCCCAGAACACGGACATGGACAAGGACAGTCGAAGAGCGATGCAGGAGTATAATTGCAGTACCACACATGAGATGCTGCGAATCATGCGCGACCAAGCAGACATGCTCCGGCGGCTTGCGGAACTTCAGGAGGAGCAGCAGCCGGACAAAGTCCCGCTGCAGCCGCTCCATAATGCTCCTCAGTCTATGGCTTTGCTGCCCTCCCCCACCCCCAAGCGGTCTTGGAGGAGAATGACCAGACTGCAGTATGTGGTGCACTCCACCCCGATGGAGGCGAGCAGAAAGCAGCGGCGGTCCCGCTAACAGCTGGCCTGCAAGCAACCACACTACCATTTGAGACTGTGAATGAACACTCGTCCCCCACCCCCACCAACTTGAATGTTCATAAATAAAAGTTTCCATCGTTTCAACACGTTTCTTTATTAAATCATATTTTGCTTGGGAGGGATTTGGAGGTTACTGACGTCCATGGAAGGGGGGATTTTAAGCAAAGGCACATAAAACAGAAATCAGTCCTGCATCTCATTGCAGAACCTGGTTTTCAATACTTCCCTAATGCAAAGTGCTACGCGGTTAGCTCTCAGCATATTGCTGGCATCTGGCTCATAACTGGCAGCCAGTATTTCTGCCTCCACAGCCCAACCCTGGGGAAACCTTTCCCCTTTCGCGTCACACACATTATGAAGAACACAGCATGCAGATATCACTGAGGGGATGTTTTTTTCACTCATGTCCAGCCTAGTGAGGAGACTTCTCCAACGCACATTCAACAACTGCTTAGCCTGTTATTAAAATGCTCTTTGTCACTGTCAAGGTGCCCTGTGTACGTCTTCATTAGCCAAGGGAGCAAGCTCCCACTGTAGATTTACCAACTCTGAACTGATTCCCAACTGAGCAGTAACAGTCGGGGGTTGCCAGCTTCCACAGAGCCACTTCTCCACCGTCAGAGCTTGTCCAAGTGAGTATTCACAAGCTTCAAGGACCAGCTCTGAGCAAAGTTCAAGGAAAGTGGCCTTTCACATATGAAAGTTTTGCAGCCAGTGGTCATCATCCCACAGCTGCATAATGATGCGGTCCTACCAGTCTGTGCTTGTTTCCTGGGACCAGAACCGGTGCTTCATGGACTGCAGATGATGCGTTATGGCCTGCAGCAATCAGGAATTGTTCCGCTCGCTGGCTTGTAGCAGGGCAGGCTCGGTGGCATAGCGGTTGCCTGTGCTTCGGGTTCTCACTCTTCTTTGAAAACACCCCATGATAAGCCGAGATGTATTTGTGACGCTCACAATAATAGTGCAGAGTTGAGCTGGCTTCATGTCTCCGCAGCAATGGCGAGCGCACGGCATAAACAAACGGTGCGAAAATCAGTTTCATGTTTGTTTGGGGCAAGAAGGGAGGGGGAGAGGAACGTTGCATTATGGGACGATGAATCTTGTCCCAACAGCCACCACGGCTAGTTGCACTGTGGGATAACTACCCACAATGCACTGCTTTGGCTGCTGAAACAATTGTGGCGAGTGTGGATGCACGAGCCCGGCACAAGGAGCTTGGTGTGGACATGATCCAGTGACTTCTAAAAATTGGCAGGTGAAAATCGACTTTCAGTAAGTCGACTTCACTCTGCAGTGTAGACATACCCTTAAATATGATAGATTTGACTTGGTGCATTTCTTTTCAGTTATGGAAAGAAATGAAAAATCATGACCCAGACTACTTATATATAACTGATATTACACTAATCAGAGCATGAAGAGCAACACATGAAGCAAAGCACAAATCTGAGAGTTTTTAGATGTCCAAAGGATGTCTGAAAAGAGGTAAGACATCTAGTGAAAAACCTAAAAAGGTCATTTTGAAAATCTTACACTTTCCTCTATAGAAACCTAATTTTCAAACTACCATGAAAAAAAGTCATAGTAGTCTAAGTTTACTTTGTTAATTTTTTGTCATTGTAATGATATTTTTACAAGATACAGCTTCAGTTAAGAATGAGTCAGAATTTTTCAGTTTAACTATGAAGTCATGACCAGCAATTTCATAGTTAGTTTGCAAGTCTCCATTGTCAATGTAAAGGTCAGGAGCAGTACTCCGATCTCTAGAAGGATCTTTTCCGTAAAATATTTAGAGAGAAAAATCCACTGTAAGAGTAACTGGATGTTTTCTAGATTCCCAACCTCTTTGACTATTGTTGTTTCACATCTCTGATGAACAGGAAGAACAATCCAGTTTCCACAGCTTATTGATATCATTCGCCCAAACTCGGTTACATATTCAAACATCGACCTTTAAATTGAAGGGGATGTAATTAACAAATCTAAAATTCAACTAAATCTCTTGTCTGAAAAGAAAACAGAATACTATTAACAAAGACTAGTACTGTGATATTAGCCTTTTAGAAAGGTAACTTTAAAGCGGACCCATGAGGGACAAGAATCCATCTTACAGACTGCAGTCAAGCGTTCTCATAGGGTACGTCTTTACTGATGGCGGCAAATTCATCGCTGTCAGATCAATCTATCTGGATCAACTGAGCGATCAGTGAAGACCTGCTCAATCGATCCAGAAGTCGAGCGTTAAAACCACCCCTTCAAGTGGCGCAGCACAGTGAAGACGCCACGTAGAAGAGGAGTTATGAAGTCAATGGGAGTTATGCAAGCTACTCTGCGTAGCTTGTGTAACTCCCGTCGACTGCTGCTGAATTTGAAGGTATGTGTAAACCAGGCCCTAGTGTCTCTATGAAACTAAGCAGAAACTAATGGAGGACTTCCCTTTGAAGTCTAATACTGCACCAGTGGGACTTGACGTATGTGAGGGTCTAACCTATGTTGGCTGGACTAAGCAAGGCTGGTTGGAAGCAAGGAGTGTTCCCTTCAGAGAAAATCCAGCCACAAGAACAGCAAGACCTCCCTTTCTTACCGTGTCTTCCATTTTAGGTAATTAAAGAACAGGCCTACTGTACTGCACTCTTCCACAAAGTCTCCTTCAGGTATCGTTCAAGATCAGTAGGACTAATGATAGTTGATTGACTTTTAATCATCTGGGAAACCATCTTCTCTTTACTCTTAACAGATTTCTATGGATCGGAAGCTCTCAAAGGAAATGTCTCCACTTCAGCTGGCCACTCTGTGCTCTTTTCCTTACATCCTCCTAAGCATAGTACAACCTCCTCATCCAGAAGGACCCTATTCTGTTCTCCTTTAAGTCCCTTTAAAAGATCTCCTGCCATGTTGACTTTAATGGTTCAAGTTGACTTCTATATAAATTGCATATAAATTGCCTACTTTTATTCCTCTTCCTCAGACCTCTCTGTCCATTTGTTTCTGTCTACTGTTTGCTCTTATGAATTCCTCACATCTGGGACTGTCCCTCATGCATTTAGAAAGTCCCTAACACTTAGTAATCGCTAACAGAAAGGAATAACTCTGCACAACAATACTAATATTTACTCAATGTATTTTGACAATACATATTATATTAGATTTCTATATAAGGCAGGCACCTTTGTTATCCAATAAGCAAGAAATTAAACATAATAACATCCTTCTGAGAAGGAATAAGTCATCACTGAAGAGTCCCTTTTAAGTTAATTTTACTGCCAAAGGTACTTTATTCATCATTAAAAGTGTGCCAGAGGACCAGAATGTACATAAAGAACTGGAAGCTATAAGAATAAGAGTCACAGTAAAAAGGAAACAAACCAGGAATTCTGCCAGAGGTTAAGTATTGAAAAGGCAATTGAAAAACGGATTTCTAGAAATCCAACACATAGAATACATGAACCTCCACTAAAAAATATAAAATGAAAGACTATTTGTAAATGGAACTGAAGGTAGGATGGCAGTTAACATATACAGAACACCTTATCTTGAGAAAGCACAACATTCAGTAAGAGTTAGACAATGAAGTTAGACACCTGGAGAAAAGGTGGTAGAGTTGTGCAGCAGATAGAGACAACTAAGGTGTCAGAGTAAAATATGTCGGGGTTGTTGAGTTTACTACAAAACAAATTAATTCCTTTTTAAAGTAAACACTAGTTGTAAATTTCCCTGCATTCCACTCAGGCATTTTCCTCTTCCTCCTGATTCCAGAATCTCACTGCATCACAGTGTTTTTAAAAGTATACATTACCCAAATAATGAACTGAAATGATTCCACAGACACTAACAGCTGAAGAAAACGGCAGTAAAGGGAAAAGGCAGGGTTGCCAAAAGGTTTCCCTAATGTACGTGTTTTAATAAAAGTTTTTACAGTAATGACAGCTCACTTGTTTAGCTGGAGAAATTCTTTCCTTGACACCAAAACAAGGGTTACAAGACTTTACAAGTGATTAAGAAACAGTCTATAAGAAGTCCCAAAATAGAATGAAAGAATTGTTAAAGAATTATTTTTCATTGTTTTGAATTTCTAACATCTGTCCTGAAATCCATTGAAACATATCTTTTGATACAAGGAGTCAATTCTTTCTAGTGCCATATTTTACATGAAGCAAAACAAAAAACACGAAAATTATAGTACACTTTGAACTTATAATTTCAGTAAAAATCATCATATAACAAAGATGAGGCAAAGAAAAGTGACTTTCATACAGTATTAATGGAAAGTATCCTTCTACACTAATTAAACTATAGTTTAATCACTTTGCTCAATTCATTTGGAATTTCAAAACAAGTTCTTACTTGCAATAATTAAGCTGAACCTCTGATCCTTTAACCTTCAATTCACGCATTTTAAAGAGCATATATTCTGGGGGAGGCGGGCGGGGAGTGTAAAGACAAACATTTTATGGGCTGCAGAAATTGTTTTAATTTGCTTTTGAATGAGATGGAAAACTGAATCCCTAACCACATGTAGTTAGGTGGCCAGTCAAATTTGGAAAACTAACTATACTACAGTTAAGATACATTCATTTTACTTCTAATCTTTTTTTATAGCTTGTTATACATACTCTTTGAAAATTTTCTTGGACCTCTACTTCAGTTATCCCTATAGTTCCTTGCTTTATTTTTTTATTTAATTATTTTAATAGTACTCCAACTTTGGAGAAAAATTAGTAAAGACTGAATAGATGTTTAAAAAGGAAAAGAAAAGAAAAATATTTTAAAAGTATTAGTATACTAATACAAATACATTAAAAATGTTGGCAAAGCCATAGATAGTAAAAACTCAATTCAGGGTGCAGAAAAGATATAAGAATTTGCTTAACATAAATTAACTGAAAAATACATGACATGAAACAAGTTTCATTACATAAGGAACAAATATTTACCTTTGTTGCAAGTTGTGACACTGAAGATGTAACTTCATCATGAAGAAACTGGTCCTTATTCTTAAAAAAAAAAAAAAAAAAAAAGATACTATAGTTAGTTACAGATGGAATGTAAGTACTACTTGTTTCAGAATATTCATACTGCCTTTATTTTACTCAATGGTAAATCATGCAACTCAGTATTTTATAAAGCCTAATAATCTAATGAAAAACAACAGATGTAAACAAAACTTCATTCAGATCAATATTGGTCAAGTTGGGTGAAAAGTTATAAATAGCCAAACCAAAATAGCCAAAATATAAAATTAAAGAACTAAATCTTCTACTGGGGATTATCTTTACCTCAACATTATATTAATGTTGTTTTGATCTATATGTGAAGTCTCATTTTGATGACATGTTTTATATACTACTATCTCATGTATAGAGCTATTTTTCCTTGGATGTAATCTTACTAGTTCTCACAAGTTAAGCAGATTCAAAGCCTGCTCATTATATAGACTGAGAATTCCAAGGAAAATCAAGGTGCTGCAGAAAGTGGTAGAGGCGATTTGATAAGTTGCACATTTCTCTCTAACTCAAAACTAAAACTATTATCCTAGTGGGGCACTAGTATACCATACTGCCACAGGTGCGGTCTTCAAAATGAGACAAAGTAAGATCCTGGCCACTTGGGGTAAGGAAGACATGCATAGAATCTCTAATTAACATTCTGACCAAATACTATTCTGTTTGCCTAAATTACCCACTGTGGGCTATAGTCTCCTACTTCAGGTCCTGTCCCTAAAGGTAGTATAGTGTTTCTGGAACCATTACACTGGCTGTTATAACCCAGAGAAAGCTGCATTTTGGAGGTAAGTATAGTGATCTCCAAATTAGCATGCCTACTGGTTAGAGTACAGGACAATATGAGGTCCTCCTGGGACCAGAAAGAATTAGAAAATTACTTCCTAAGGTTTTTGCAAGTCATTTAACTCTGTATTTTGGTTAGCTATCTTTAAAATGGGAGAATACTACTACAAGTGGGAGGTGAAAGGATTAAAGAGTTACGATTTGTACAGTACTTTAATGATAAAAAAGTGTTATACAAATTCTAAGTATTATTAAATGGTTAATTATTTCTTTTAAAAAATGTTAGGCTTGGAAAAGGAGCTATATTTAAAATAAAATTCCCCCATTTTCACCTCATTCCTTTGTCAGCTCTAAATAGTTGGCCCAGCTTACGAGGCCTTACACTCTACTTGATGGCACTTCTCTGTTTTGACATTTCAGAATGTTGCATCCAATCAATTCAAAATTTCAGGGAATGTCAATGAGGAGAAACTCAAGGGATTAATTCAATAAGCACAAACTTTTTTGTACAAAGATTATACTGTTGACCTACTTTTCTTTCCTCAGTTTCTCTTGTGGTTAAGTAATAAACTAGTCTCTTTTGATCATTCACTTTAATAATACAGTCTAAGATGAGAAACCTGGTTAAACACAAAGAACATATCAAAAGGAGGGTGCACAGGACAAGATACATAAATGGAAAATTACTGATTATTTCCAATCAGTGTGTCAGCCTCATACCAAATACATTCTGGATGTTGAAATCAAAAGCATGCAAAAGTAAACAATTTATAGCAGAAAGAAATCATCTGTAAAACAGATTTGGGCAATGATTTTTACTATAAATACTTTAAATGTAAATTATTGCTCTCCTGTTTACCTCTCTTTATTACCCCCACACCCTCCAAATTATCAAGGATTTAGGGTATTGTAATTTTAAAATGTCTAGATTGTGGTGATTGCAAGTCTAGGCTAGGTTGAGAATTTGAGATATTTAGTTTCTCAGGGAAAATAGCAAGGGATATTTATGGAGACAATCTAGTGCAATTCCCAGCCTTCCTCCATGCCTGAAAACATGCTCTGAAAAGGGGATCTGAAAATCACTTGGGAAATGACAAGCCTGAAAATTAGCCTCTACAGTTGGAAAGATTCCTGAGTCACGGATTACAAATCAAACAGTAGAACAACTATATAGGCTGATCAGAGACAGTCAGCACAGATTTAGAAGAGGCAGTCATGCCACCTGATTAACTTCTTCAAAGAGGTGACAATGAGAGCTGACAGTTGTGAAGCAGTAGATAGTTTACTGGATTTCAAGAAGGCTTTGGTACAGTATCAAATAAGACACACAGAGCCAAGTAAATTATTAAGGCAAAATTTCTTCTTGGCAATTCTTAATCCACACTTCAAGACAGAAGACAGTAGTAAATGTGTATCGATTCAGGTACGAAGGAAACAAGAGTGAGTGGAGTGGCATTAGCATTATGCACCATTTTGTTGGTTGTGCATAAATACATCTGCAAAAGAGACTATGCAGGAAGGGATACATATTTACAGTCATGAAACGAAGAGGTCAAGTCAACATTAGAAGACGAGTGATCCTGTTTAAATGAACACAGAAATAATAAAAGCTTTAGTGAAGTATTTAATTTGGTATTATGACAACTTCCTTGAAAACTAAAATTGGGTTGGACACGAGCATTGTCACATGGCTGAGCATGCAGAAGTTAGAAAAATTAAATTTGCATACTTCAGAAGAAAAAATTAAGAAGGATTGTATGTATCAGTATTACCTGGCAATAATTCTTTTACCTGTAAGACATAAGGCTACCTGTTCAAGTGCTACATAATTATTTGGATGTATATCCAATTATGACTATCAAGGCGGCTGCACTGTAAGGTGCCAGCCTTCAGAGGAGTCATAAATCAAAGACCGTTCTGCTAGTCTCCAGTGGATGGGAACTAGAACAGGTGATCGAATTATAAGATTATTTATTTAAACCAGACATTTGGTTCCCACTTGTCAGGATTTTAGACTTAATTTTGTGAGATTAATTTGGCTGTTTTGAGAGGAAAGTAGCTAAAATCTATTTGGACAGACTATACAACTTGAGACTTACCTATGACAAGCTATTTAATATTTTTCACCAGTGATAATTTCAGAGGAAGAGCCTGCATTAGGGTGCAACCACTGTTTTCTTATACCAAAAAAATATTTTTCCACTCCTGTAGCTATTTATCATCAAACCTAGAACCTATCTACACTACCAATATATATTATCTTTAAACATGATTGCAAATAAAACTTGCTTTTTCTGCTCACAAAGGAAAGAAAAATATGTTTGGGAAATGTGTTTTTTCCCAAATTAATATCTAGATTAAAAAAAAATTTCTGTCCATGCATACCATAAAACCAACTACTGTAAAGCAATGGGGTCATAAGGATGTTTTAAAACCATGCTTAAATGTGGTTATTTATGGCGTGAAGATTGGCCTATTGAAAGTCATCACAGTTTAGGTCTCTACCAGCCTGAAAAGCAGTAACCAAAGTCTTACCTTGATCTAGTTATAAAAACCTTGCCTACATATGGAATTTTTGCCTCCCCCACCGAGCCCTCCAAAAGAGTGCGTCAGCAGCGATGGGCAATTTTTGCAGATGTTCCCTGCTGCAGATAAGGCTTGAGTAGAAGAGTTCTAACATAGTTGTTTGTTGCCACTTCTGATCACATTCACATTGTCGTAGGTTACATTGTGTTTGCATATTATTTTTACCTTATGTAAATCCCTCAATCCCTGGAAAAATCATGGAGCAGGTCCTTAAGGAATCCATTTTAAGGCACTTGGAAGAGAGGAAGGTAATCAGAAACAGTCAACACGGATTCACCAAGGGAAAGTCATGCCTGACCAACCTGATTGCTTTCTATGATGAGGTGACTGGCTCTTCGGATGTGGGGAAAGCAGTGGACGTGATATACCTTGACTTTAGCAAAGCTTTTGATACGGTCTCTCACAGTATTCTTATCAGCAAGTTAAAGAAGTATGGGTTGGATGAATGGACTATAAAATGGATAGGGAACTGGCTAGAGCATAGGGCTCAACGAGTAGTGATCAATGGCTCCATGTCTAGCTGGCAGCCGGTCACAAGTGGAGTGCCCCAGGGGTCGGTGCTTGGGCCGGTTTTGTTCAACATCTTCATCAATGATCTGGAGGATGGGGTAGATTGCACCCTCAGCAAGTTTGCGGATGACACTAAGCTAGGGGGAGTGGTAGATACCCTAGCCTAGAAGATAGGGATAGGATACAGAAGGACCTAAATAAACTGGAGGATTAGGCCAAAAGAAATCTGATGAGGTTCAACAAGGACAAGTGCAGAGTCCCGCACTTAGGACGGAAGAATCCCATGCACAGCTACAGACTGGGGATCGACGAGCTGGGCAGCAGTTCTGCAGAAAAGGACTTGGGGGTAACAGTGGATAAGAAGCTGGATCTGAGTCAGCAGTGTGCCCTGGTTGTCAAGAAGGCTAATGGCATATTGGGCTGCATTAGTAGGAGCATTGCCAGCAGATCACGGGAAGTGATCATTCCCCTCTATTTGGCATTGGTGAGGCCGCATTTGGAGTATTGTGTCCAGTTTTGGGCCCCCCCACTACAAAAAGGATGTGGAGAAGTTAGAGAGAGTCCAGCGGAGGGCAACAAAAATGATTTGGGGCTGGAGCACAAGACTTATGAGGAGAGGCTGAAGGAACTAGGCTTGTTCAGTCTACAGAAGAGAAGAATGAGGGGGGATTTGATAGCAGCCTTTAACTACCTGAAAGGGGGTTCCAGAGAGGATGGAGGTAGGCTGTTCTCAGTGGTGGCAGATGACAGAACAAGGAGCAATGGTCTCAAGTTGCGGGGGGGAGGTCTAGGTTTGGACATTAGGAAAAAGTTTTTCACTAGGAGGGTGGTGAAGCACTGGAATGGGTTACCTAGGGAGGTGGTGGAATCTCCATCTTTAGAGGTTTTTAAGCTGTGGCTTGACAAAACCCTCGCTGGGATTATTTAGCTGAGGTTAGGTCTAGTCAGTTGGACTAGATGACTTCCTGAGGTCCCTTCCAACTCTATGATTTTATGTTTCTTCAAGTAACTGATCTTTGAAACGGAGGCAGTATTGTTTGCTTGAAGTTAGAAAAGAGGACTGAGACGAAGGATAGTAGAGCTCACTTCCTGACTCTTCCACTTGTTTACTGTAAGATCTTGGGCAAGACACTCAGCATCTCTGCATTTCAGTTTTCTACACCTATAAAATGGAATTAATACTTGTCTACCTTTTTGAAGTGCTTCAAGATTGTTGGATGAAAGACAATAAATATGTGAAAGTATTATTAAACCAAAAGTTTAAATAATAATTTTCTGCATTTTCAATTTTCTACTCTCCACCTCCAACACTCACGCAGCACACAAGTGTGCATATACACAGGACAACACAGCACAGGACAACACAGCTACAAACATCTTCCAATCCCCAGACAGTCATGTTACAGGAATTGTTTCATTGCTGACAATAAGATTGATGCTTCATCTTTAAAAATCACTTTATAACGTTACTGGGAAAAAAAACAGCAAAGGACTGTTGCAGGGGAAAAGGTCATGGAGCAGAGGCTCACAAACTCTTTCATATTTTAACAGAGTGTGTTTCATGGACAACCACCTCTTCCATTCCAGATTGCATGAACCACCTCCTTTCCCATTCAGAATTCTATGCCTTTACTATTGTTACCACAGGTAAGAATATTAACTGTAATAAGTAGTTAATGTATTTTAAGCTTTTCGAATGCTGTTTAGCAGATGCAAATAAGAGGGAGGACCAGCACCTTGTGACCAGAAAGTGCTTCACAGACCACAATTTGAGAGCCACTGACTTGGCATATACAAGTATAATTCTTTAAGGGTATCTCTTCTGCATTTTCCTACTTGGTTACTGAATCCGTTGGTTCACTCTCTCTTAACAAAAGCATCTAGAAGTCTCGAATTCATTGCAACTATTTGCTTAAATGCCCTTATTTGGCCGCTACTTCCATAGATTTATACTTTATGTAAAATTTGTGAAAGTTCTACCTGAATGCTAAAATTGCTTGTAATTTCAACTGACAGATTTTTTTCGACCAACATGAGGAGTTTCTTTTTATTAAACATTTTAAGTCTTCCGTTATTTTGTGTACCTCTACATTGAGCCACTTCAACTTTCTCCAGTGGAGTTAGGTTCAAAAGATCATCTTATTTAGAACTTTCTCATTATAGAATGTTTTTATAAAGGAACACCACTGAAGCGTACAAACCTAAAAGTATCACTGGTCAGAAAAGGAATTTCCATGCTGAAGGAAATTCTGACATTTTGAATCAGGATGAAAAGTCAAAAATCTCAAAATATTTTTGCAGAATGGAAATTCTGAAACAGTTGGATTTTAACAAAACAACATTTTCTGAGGGAAAACTGTTCTGTCAAAATTCTTTAGCCATGCTCTACCTAAAAGGTGACAACATCTCACCCACACAGAAAATGCATATTTGTTACATGCCTCCTGATCCAGAAAATAAGCCCTCCAAAACTGAGAATGCAGTCATATTATTTTGAAAGAAGAGAATATCTGAAGCATACATTTATAAGCATTTCCAATTAAACACTACATCTGAAAAATCAAAAGCTCTCTCCCATCAGTTATGGCAACAAATGCCAGTTTAGCATCTGAAAAGAAGTTTTCAAATGTTGAGGCTGAACACCCTATTTCAGAGCTTTAGCATTTACTTTATTATCAAATTCACTGTTTTGTTTGGTATATTGCTTTTATGTTAACACCAGTTGTGGTGTTAACATAGGTTTATCTGTTCTGCACTTCTATACTTGGCCTAATATTGTAGTCATTTCTCAGGCAAAACTCCCACTGAAATCTTTGGAAGTTTTATCTCAGTAAGGACCACAAGATTGGACACTCGTTTTATCTGCTGCAGAATTTATTCACTTGTTTTGTTCAGTTAGACTCCATAAAGCAAACTGTAACTTAATGTGCAATTACTGGCAAAAGGCTGCTACCCTATTACTAACTTCATTTTTTATTTTAAACCAAACTTCATCTTCTACTGAATACTCAATTAATTAAAAGTTGGATGGAAAAGCTTAAATAGAAACGGGGTATTTTAAATTTACTTCCTCTAAGTTATTATTTATATGTATTATAATAGCACCAAGAGGCCCCAAACAAGATGAGGGCTACACTGTGCTAGGCACTGTACAAACATGTAGGAAGTAGTGATGTAAATATCGGTTACAAAATGTAACAGTTTAAACTATTGAAATTATATCGATTAACCGTTTAACTGATATAATTTTGTCCCCCCCCCCATGCCCTGCCCCCTCCCCTCAGCCCCCAGGTAGCGCCCCCAGCCGGGACTCCCATCTCGGGTCCGGGGTCTCCAGTGTTCTGCAGCAGGGCACTCCCAGCACCTGCACCAGGACCTCAGCCTCCACAGGCAGCAGAAGCGTGGCCACCTCTGCCGTGGCCCAATGCCATCATCATGGAGATAAAGAGCCCACACCGCCGATTAACCCCTGCGTTTCTGGTTAACCGATAAATATTAGTCTTTCACTTGAATCCTCCTGAGAGATCTTGATGAAGTGGAGGTTCACTGCAAATGTTTCTAGGGATGGCAGCCTTATTTCTTTCTCTGTGGCAGGGCGCTTTCCCACGCCAGTTTGTGATAATTTTAGCAGGCACCATTGCAGTAAACAGGTTAGCAGCATACAGGCCCATGCAACTTCAGAACACCAGCAGCAGCTGTGCCCACTCTGCCTTTGTTACCCTCAAGAGTGAGATATCAGCTAAAACCTACACCACTACCTGTGGAAAATTATGCTAGTATTCAGTGCCAGTGTCCTATACAAATAAGTAATTCCTCCTTTTTTTTACCCCACCCCAGCAGATTATATTCACCATGGTTTGAGGGCACAAGCACTCCAATGCAGAAGTGTCAATAAGCATGTCTTGTTTAACACTTTAAGGGAGCAAGACAAGAGGGGTGGTGGGAGTTCTGAATCTTAATTTTCACTTTCCATTCCTATTATACAGACAATGGTATCTCTGTGTGTTTTATCGTAGCTCTGGCTGTTGGGGCCTTGAGAGGTACCTCCTCTACACCAGCGGAATGACTGTCCCAGATAAGGGGGATGTGGGACGACACGTTCTGTGAGAGTCTACAAGCCGTGCTACACTAGACTTTGAACAGAGGGTCTGGAGTGTGAATATTGCACACTGCATGGAGAAGGAAAGAGAGAAGATAAAAACAGGAGAAAGATGCAGGAGGGAAGAGAAGGAGAAGTACCAGGACATAAAGCTTCTCCAATAGCAAACTCAGATGCTGCAGACTCTTGTGAACCTCCAGGTTCAACAATCCTGGGCTTCACTCCCATTGCAGTCTGTGGAGAACTACAGCATCACGTCTTCCCACACACCCCCTCAGCATTCCACATGGCCTTTGTGCCTGCACACCTACCTTTTACCACTCCATGGCAGGGGAAAACATGGACAACCATAGATACACATATACTGACTTACGAGAACCACGGTTGATGTATCTGTACCTACAGTAGACATCAGTGTTCCTTCTTTTGGTTTATAAAAGTTCAATTTTTTAAAGTTAAAATGTGTTTACTTTTAAGTTTTTCAGATTTTTTGAGCTGTTTTTGTAAGCGAATAAAACTTTTTTGGAAAGTTATTTATCTTTATTAGTTTACATCACATGGTGTATAATGCATGCTTGCACTGAAAGTTGTGGTCTTGAACATTCACAACCCATAGGATCAGTGCCAAACAGGGCAATCATCATAAATGTAGAGCAAGCACCCCAACATTAATAGGTGCACTGTCAGTGATATATGCAAAGATGTGCAGCTAGCACCTCACAATTTCTAACAGGCCCCCAAACTGCATTGCCAGGTTGAGCACAGTACACGGCAACATATTAATGTGGCTCACTGTTAAAGTGCTCCTTCAAAGCCAAACTTAGCAGCATAGCTCTGAGTTCTTTTAATAACCCTTGTGTCTGGCTGTTCAAACGCAGCCGACAGCCACTCCACCTCTGTCCTCGACCCCTGCAGCAATGTTTCTCCCTTTGCTTTATAACTAATATGCAAGACACAACAGGCTGCTATAATCATTGGAATATTTTTTGCACTGAGACCCAATCTGGTGAGTAAACACCACCAGTGTCCTTTCAATCTACCAAAAGCACATTCAATTGTCATTCTGCACCCGCTGAGTGCTGTTGAGGTGACTGGTGTACCTCTTCATGAGCCAGGAAAGTTAGGGGTAGGCTGGATCCTCCTGGTCCACTATTGGCATTCCAATATTGCCAGTGGTAATCCACAGGTTGGGAAAGAAGGGCCCTGCTTGTAGCTTTCTGAATAGTCCTGTGTTCTTAAGGATGTGAGCATCATGTACCATACCTCACTAGCCAACACTAATGTCAGTGAAGTATGCCCAGGATCCAACAGCACTTGCATAACTTTGGAAAAGTAGCCCTTCCTGTTGATGTACTTTGTGACAAGGTGCTTTGGGGCCAAAAAAGGGATGTGCATGCCATCTACTGCTCTTCCACAGTTCAGGAACCCCACAGCTGCAAAGCCATCTATTATGTCCTGCACATTGCAGAGAGTCACAGTCTTGCACAGCAGGAGACGATTAATGGCCATGCACACTTGCATGACAACAGCCCCCAGGGTGGATTTTGATTGTCCACAGACCAGTTGCAATCTGGTATTGCAAGTTTCCATAATGTGACCACCACTCACTTCTCTACTGTCAGTACAGTTCTCAGTTTGATGTCCCTGCACTGGATGGCTGGGGCAAGCTCAGCACACCGATCCAGGAATGTGGCCTTGAGTATTCAAAAGTTCTGAAGCCACTGCTCGTCATCCCAAACCTAAACTCTGATGTGATCCCACCAGTCAGTGCTCGTTTTTCAGGCCCCGAAGCAGCACTCCGCCATGTGCAGCTGCTGCGTGAATGCCAACAACAACCTTGAACTGGTTCTTGCTATGTCCCACAGCAAAACAAATGCCAGGAAATCATGATGTTCCCTGCAGTTCTTGTTGAAGCTCTGCAAATACCAGAGAATCATGTATCCTGTGCTTACAATGCTCATGACAGTAGTGCAGAGCTGTGCAGTTTCCATGTTTCTGTCAGAAATGGCGGACAGTGACAAGCACCGCACAATTTTGTAGGAATTTGAAAATGGACACAAAAATTATGGGACTGATGATATTATGGGATGAAGAACACTGCACTATGGGAAGTTGACCCCTTAATCCCAGTCACCCCTGCGCAACTCAGTTCTGTCCCACCATGCATTCCCAAAACTACCCAAAAGACATTACATTGAATGGTGGCAGGTTGCACACTGGGACCTACCCATGGTGCACCACACTGTGCATCGACACAAGGACTCCCGGTAAATACACGCAGTGCCAATGCAAAGAGCCAAGTATGCATGCATGCAAGCAATATAACAACTTTGGCAGCTGTATGCTGACGTAACTGGTGTCAGCAAAACTTTGTAGCATAGATACGGCCTCAATCTTAGCAGCTGTGATTTGTATGGATTAGACGACAGCAATGTAGGCATTAGGGAGGCCAGAGAGAGGGTGGTTACAGTAATCAGGATGGGCGATAAGGGCCTGCGCAAGAGTTGCAGTTGTCTGGACAGAAAGAAAAAGGCAGAGTTTAGAGATGTTATAGAGTAAGAAACAACAAGATTTGGACCACAGATGGGCTGTGCAGTGTAAAGAAATACAACAGGTAACAGTAAGGAAGGTGATGCTGCCTACTGTGGGAGAAAGCAGGAAATGGAGGTTTGGGGGAGAAAAAGTTCTTTGGCAATGATTCCAGAGAGAAAGAATAATAAGCATGACTGGACAGAAGTACACTGATCTACCTCTCTTCTCCTGACCTATAAATCATCCATATAAAGATGGTAACAGAAACCACGTGAGCAAATAAAGTCACCCAGAAAGAAGGTGTAAAAGGAAGGGAGAAAAGGACAAAGCTCAGTTGAACCTTTATGGAGAGTGGGAGAAAGGAGGACTCACTTAAATAATTACTCAAGGAGGGATCAGAGAAGTAGGAGGAAAACCATGTAGGGCAGTCATGAAAGCCAAGGAAAGACAGTGTTTCAAGAAGATATGAATGACTGACAAAGTCGAAAGCAGTAAAGTTCAAGAATGATAAGGATAGAATAAAACCCAAGGATTTTGGCCAAGAAAAGGTTACTGAAAGCCTTGACGAGAAGTTTTATTGAAGTGAAGCGTGAAGCTAGAATGGAGAAGACCCAGGATGGAATTGCGAAGACAGGAATGAGGCAATGTTGTAAGCAACATATTTGAGAAGTTGGAAAGTGAAGGGGATAAGTTAATTGGAAGAACATGTACTGCTTTCACTTTTTAACAAAAAAAATTTGATTTAATTATAAATAACATTGAAATACTAATACTTAGTCCATTCCTGACTTTTAGTAGAGTATCTCATATCTCGATAGGAAGAACCAGGAACGTAATTAAAGTAGAAATATGTGTGGCTTAAAGCCCAAATCAGATTGTGCCTTTAGCAGAATCTCTTTTCTGAAGAGAAAAGACCAAGCCCTCATTTTCCAATTCAGTCAATTTAACTGAACTGTTCAAGGAGTTTTACTGTTTCTTGATCCTTAATGTCAAATACTGATGTCACTGCCCTTATTTGATTTATTTCATTAATATACCTCTGAAAGCTTTACTGATTTCCCATCCACTCCTTCAGGGCCTGTCTGAGTTTTATTCATTTAACATAAAAGCTTGTGTCAAAACTGTACCAAAGACTTTTAAATACATTAATTAAAAAGATAACTACAACTATGTACAGCCCAGCTTTGAAATGTTCAGTGAACAGGTCCAAACTGTAATTAACATGAAACATGTCTCTGCATTTCTTTCTGTTTGAATATGATAGAAATTAAGGTCAAAAGAGTACAGGTCAAGGAAGAGGCACTCCAGCATTTTAGATTGGTTTTATTTTCTTCCTTTAATTTAAGAATGAAAATTTAATCTAATTCTCTCTCCCCCATAATCAGCTATCTTACTAAAACAGTCAACAACATCTCATGAATTCAAATTGCATATCATACTGACACATCACTGACATCTTAAAAGTTCCATCTGATGTATATTATACTTTTTAAAATATTAAACATACATAAAAACTTTAGTCAATGAGCACTTACTCAATATGAATGCAAAAATATTAAGTCCTACAAGAGAAGAAAATAAACATCTTTTCAAGCACAAACAATTGACTACAGCTTGATACACAATAAGTATCTTACAAAATAAATTTATATTTGTCATGCAAAGTTGAAAAGCTCTTTGAAAACACAGTAGAACAAGTAAGGTAAGGAGATTACATCAGAGTTTTACTAAATACTTGTGCTCCTTAGTTTTATTAAATTCTACTTGTGCATTAATTCTTAATTTAGCTAACAAAGTACATTTTGTGGGCAAAAGGGTTTATATATATATTTAAAGGCATTTTTGTGATGTAAGGAAGAATTGTCCAGTAAAAAGTAGAGGAAGTCAAATGTATTGTCTGACTAATCTTTCAGAGTTTGTCTGTCTTTCCTCTCTCAGGAAACAGATTTTTTTTAAAAGTGTCAACAACCCAACCCACTTTTGTGTTATGCAGACACTTCCAACTTCAGGTGGTCAAGGATGGCAATTCTGTTTCAGGAAACTTTTGAAGTTGCACTGGAATGAAAACCTTTTCAACATTTTCATGAAAATGGTGTCAAATTGTCCATTGTCTGATCAAAACCTGAGCTTTTCGACTGGAGAAGATACGAATAGATTGTGTCTCTTAAGGTATGTCTACACAGCAGCTGGGAGCTGCAACTCCCAATTTGGGCACACACACTACTTCTGTTCAAGATAGTACGCTAAAAATTGCAGTGTTGCTGTGGCAGCATGAAAGATGGCTCAAGCTAGCCAACTAAGTACACCCACCAGACACTCTAGGTACATAATCAGAAGGTTAGCAGAGCTAATCGGTGTATGTCCAAGCAAGCTAGGAATCACACCTCCTAGCGGCTATACAGACATACCCTTTGTCTACGGCATGACGGTTAAGGCACTAACTAGGGATGTAGAGATCCAGGTTCAGGTCCCTGCTCTGGATGATTCAAAGCAGTTTCAGATCCCTCTGAAGCAAGTAGAGAAACAACTCAGAATCTGAGTCTCCCACATCCCAAGCTACTGCTCTAACAACTTGGCTACAGAGTGAGAGCTTGAGCTCTCTCTCCAAAATACTTTGTCAAAACAGATAAGTCTCTTCAAAATGTTTCGGCTTCAACAAAAAGCATATTTTAACAAGATTTAGTTTTGTCTAAAGTATTCCAACCAGCTCTATCTCCGACAACATAGAGGGTACATTTTAAAATAATTTGAAGAAAGAAACCTTAATAGTTATAAATGTTTTAACACTAATTATGTAAATTGTGTGCCAGAAGCCTATGAAAATCCTATTAGACTTGATTTATAAAAATATAGATATCAGATTTTAATGTGTGGGGAAGGCAATATAGCACAAATTCAAAGTGAGTTTGAAATGTTCTCATATCACAACCTGGAAATACTGTTTATCTCTTTCGCCAAAAAGAAACTAGATTAGCAAGAGAAAATGTACATTTGGGGAAAAATAAGCATAATGATCACACTAAGGGGATCTACTTTGTCATCATGAAAGTAAGTCTATGCCAAAATGTAATACTGGGCTCTGTCATTTACTTACAAGCACACAAATAAATATCTGAATATACGGTCCTGTGTCTGGACTACAAGACTGAGAACTGAAGTAGTTCTGGATCCTAGTTCTTGTTGAGCTAACTTTTTGCTCAGCGCCAAATACTCATGCTCTGTACAGCACGATTAGCCAAGCTGTGCAGTGAGGGATGGCTGAGGAGGATTGAATCACTGTCAAATAGAATTCATATCAGAGGCAGAACCGACTCCACAACTGTATGTTAGAAGATTGATTCTCTTGCTAGAGAAGTTAGTGGCAAAATGCACTTATCTCAATGGTGCATAATCAGGCCTTACATGACATCAACTCCAATCAACCCCCAATTCATTGTACAACCATATTTCCTTATGTTATGCATCCTCCTTAAGACTCTTACATAAACAGTGAGTTGTAGAAATATAGCATCTATGTTTTGAGTGATGTTCTATCCAGATAGTTTATTTGCATGAATCTATTTTAATTCTAAACAGTCTTAGTCATATTTTAAACATTAACATATACTCTGACATTTCATTTTCTCTCATAATAAAAGATTTAAATAAAGGAAATCCTTGTTAACTAAACAAATGTTTTACACTAATTTAATATTTTACTACACTCATCAAAGCCATTTTGACCTCAACCAACAGGCAATTATAGCTTATTTTGATTTACAGACTTGTCTATAATTACTGCACTAATATATAACATAGATTTGATAAAGTAATTCTAACCACACACAAATGGTAAACCATCAAGAGTTTTTAAATTAATAACTTGCAATCTTCCAGTCCTGGCACAGCCCACCCACAAAAATGAAACTTTAATCAATGCCATAACTACAAGGCACTTGCAGAAAAAAGAATTTACCAAAACTGATGATAGTGGTAAACCATTAGATTCACAATTACTAATGCAATCAGTAACTATTTTGGAGTCGTTCCATTTGACATTTGACAGACATCTCCCTCTTACCCAGAGCCTTTACTGCAGACTGTAAAGGCACATTTGTATTTATGCAATCTTTTATGTGCTGTGGGATCTCTACCAGAGAAAAGCCTTGAAACTACAATGTCTATTATTATTATTATTAACAACAAGTGCCTCAAGTATAAAAACAGTCCAGCCATAACCTAAGTCCTCCCCCCACTTCTGTTATGTTTAATAAGGATTATGCTTTCGGGGATCAATTTGTTTAGTTTATTATGTTTAATGGACTAGTTGCAATGCCTGTGCCTGGGGGTGGGAGAAAAAGTATCCTCTAGTATGAAGTCATTGAAATGAAGGGCGGCAGGTCCTAGCACTACTGGAGGATCGCTTTTAAGAAGGTGAGGAAAGTTATCAGGCAGAATCAATGCCAGCAAACAGCAGTAATTTACACCCATTCTGCAAATGCCTCGTCGTCCTTCCCGCGTCACGCCAAGTCTCAACACCCATCAAGGGGTAAAGACAAGCGATCAGGAGACGGAGAGGACAACCTTTGGGGTGCAGCGGGCAGCTCAGAGCGCTCGGGGGGCCCGAGACGCTGGGCACTGCTGTTATTAACCGGACCCCCCACTCCAATTACCTGCGGGGCAGCTGCGCCGGCTGTTGGCTGAGGAGGTGGTGGCGGCTCTTGGAGCCGGGTCTCTTCCTCCTCGGGAGAATCATCCAGGAGAACTTTGCCGCTCTTGTTGAGTTTCCACATGATGGGGCGCGGGGATCCCGCCTCACTCAGCCCTGAGACGGGGGGGAAGGGACGGGAGTGACTCCGCTGCCCCGAACGCGTCTGCGAGCGGCGGGCGCCCAATGACACTGGGGCACTGCCGGGGTGCAGGGAGGTGGGGCTAGAAGAGGGAGAATTTACTGCCCCCCCCCCTCCGGCCTGAAACCAGCCCCCTCCCCTGCCCGCATCACCTGCTCCCCCCATCGGGGCGAGGCGACCCCTGCCAGCCCCAAACAGTGCCCAGCTGCGCCCCGCGGGCCAGTGGCGGCGGCTCGGCGGGGAAGGCCCCGCCCTCGACCCGACCCGGCTCGGCCCGGCCCAGCCGGTCGGAGCAGTCCCAGGCTAGCGCGGGTCGGACGGGCCCGGAACTTGGCGATGGCGGGGGGAGGGAAGTGGTGGTGCCGCCGCTGCCTCCCTGTCCGGTCCTCACCTGTGATCTTCCCCCGCCGGAGCCGCGGCCCACCGCCGCCGAGCGGCCGCTGCCATGTTTGTAACTGGCTGCTGGGTGGGGGACACGGGCTTTCTGGTCACCACGGCAACCGGCGCGGCTCCGTCCGGCCTCCGACATCCCGCCGGGGCTTGCGGAGGGGGTGGGGCCCTGCTACGTGCCCGCCGCCGCTGAGCGCTCGCCGCCCCAGCGCATCCCGATAGCACCCCCATGCAGGCAGGCAGCGCCCCGCCCCGCCCCGCCCCTTCACACACCCCCGTGCAGACAGCGCCCCACACAGAGAGCGCCCCCTTCACAGCACCCCCATACAGACTGCTTCCCCCACGTCCCACAGCCTGCATACACAGAGCACCTCCCTTTGCAGCACCCTGCTTCCTCACAGCACCCCATATAGACAGCACCCCGCCCCTTCACAGCACCCCATATAGACAGCACCCTGCCCCTTCATAATACCTCCAAATGGACAGCACCCTGCCCCTTCATAACACCCCCAAATAGAGAGCACACTTTCACTGCATAGCACCCCCACCTTGCCCCTTCACAGCACCCCATAAAGAGAACACACTGCCCCTTCACAGCACTCCACAGAGACAGTCTCCCTTCTCAATGCCCCAACTTCAGAGCACCCCCATTACAGAGAGCACCCTGTCCTTCACAGCACCCCCACACAGAGTTCCCTGCCCCTTCACAGCACCTTACTGCACAGCCCCCCTATCCTGGGGACCATCGCCCCAAAGGGAGCATCCCGCTACTCCAATGGACTGCCGAAGCACACCGCCCTGTCTATTAGCTCTGGCCTCGCAGGTGGTGCCCCATTCTCCTTGATACTCCCTTGAACTTCCCCGCCGGGTGTGACGGGGAGGGCTTATCCTACGACAGCCTTCCACACACACAGCACTCCACCCATCACCCCCAAACACAAAGATGGCACACCATAGAAACCATTCACAGCACCCCACTCACAGAGAAAGCATCCACACACAGTTCTCTACACATAACATAGAATCATAGAAGATTAGGTTTGGAAGGGACCTCATGAGGTCATCTAGTCCAACCCCTTGCTCAAAGCAGGACACATAGTTGCCACCACACAGTCAACATCTCCACAGTCAGCATCCAGTCACCACTCTCCACACAAACATCACCCTCCACAAAAAGTAGCCTCCTCCTTTACCGTTTGCACACAGACACTCCACTCCACGCTATGTTCCCACACACAGAATTACTGCTCACTAAACCCACTAGTTCTTCAACTATCCATAAAGATTTCTAAGATAGAAAAGACTCAAATTTCTAATTAGCTGAGCGAAGTGAGATCTTAATCTCAGCTCAATGGCATTTCTCTGTTTGTTCAATAAGGGAAGACCAGATTTGATATGTTTAATATTTTATAGGTAAAAAATAAGGAGGTAAATATGTTTAACTTTTTACCTCAACAGCATGAGCTAAAGTTTAATGGCAAATTTTGAGAGCATACAATGAAATGGACTGTAATGAACTGGTGTCTATTTATCATCGAAGGTTAGTAACGGAAACAGGAGTTTGCCATTGAGCAAAAGAGAAGTGAATTTTCCTTCAACAGTAATAATAATATTTAACAATAAATACGTTTGTCTTTAAGTATTCATTCAAATGTCACCCAAAATGTCTACTTAAAATTTCAAATCAAAATTAAATTTAATCTAAAGATTTCAGAGTAATTATAAAATTTACAAATATTAATTAAACCTTGGGACAAGTAGGTAGGAAAATCTAGGTCACTCATCAGTCTTCTATGAATTCAGTAGGCTAGAATCATTATTATTTATTCTAATACTGATTTTAGACATAAGGAAACTGAGACACTGAAAGGTTAAATGAGTTGCTCAGATTCACACTCTGCGTCGGGGTCAGAGCTGGAGACTTGTGACTCCCAGTGCTCTATGCTAACTACTACATTACAAAGTGTCTTAATTTTTATTCCAATTGTTTCTTTATCTGTATACTATCAACACTCAAATCTGAAATTAGTTTGTAGTTCTTTTTAAGTTTTAAAGATATAATCACCGAGATTTCCCCTGACTTTGCTGAAGAAATTGTTGTGCTATTCTTTAACATTTTGTTATTCCATGTCCTGCGAATTTGTCTACCCATTTACAGCTAATTTTTAAGTTTATTTGGTGCTTTTTACCAACATCACTGCTAACTCTCATCTCCTCCTTAGTCTTTTCTCCCGAGTACTACCAGCCATAGCCTTTTGCACCACACCTCACTAGGAGAGAACACCTCTGTCCATGGCTGAGAGGCTGGTGTAGGTTCTAGAAGCTCTTTACCCTTCAGTACCTCTCCTTGAAAGTTACAGGGTTTTCTTTTCTCCAGGGACATCTGCATGAAATTAGGTTTGGACCTGCTGCTTTCTCCACATGATGGTCCCCGTGGATACAAAGTCCCTTCATGTAAATTAATATTCATCTCTCAAAGGCTGAACAATCAAGCTTGGAAACCACAACTCACAAACTAGTCTGCATGTCTGTCCAAGCCAGTTTCTATATTGTCTAGTCAAATAGACAGACTGGTATTTTATTCAATAGAAATTCTCATTTTCCATTGTCATGAACTATGAATTAGTGATAGATGTCCAAAGATCTGTCACAGTGCTCTTGAAAGCCAGGCTGACTGAGAGCATTTGAGACTTTATGAAATACTTACCCTTACTTGTAACCACACATATCCTCCACCTTCATTCACAATAGAGAGTGACAACATTGCATTCCCTATTGTGCACCATGCAAGGACTTACAGCATCAAGGCCTAGGTATATCTGTAACCTACTTCCTCTGTTCTTCTGAACAAATAAGTACATTATAGCAGGGGAATAGTTCACATACAGCAATGTTTTGCTTAGAGCCTTTTGGGCTGCAATGCGCTCCTACCTGCCTGTCAGGAAAAGTGAGCATATTTAAGGTGGAATGCTCAGTGCCTAAGGCCTGTTACTCAACATACTGTATATACAAAAGGGGAGTTACTTTATCTCAAGACCAGTGGAATCTGATCCCACCAGAATGCAGGTCCAATGTAGCAGTATCATATTTTATGTCCTAAAAAAAGTCTCAATAGCATGAACTGACCCTGAAACCTTAGATGTATCATCATTCTAATCATATCACTGGTCTGTTCTGACTGAAGGTAGCGTTTCTGACTTTTCTAGCTAACTATAATGTATAATTTAAACATACAGACTTGCCTTGAACTGCAGTCCTAGAATCTGCAGCAGTAAAGTTTTAGTCCTCAACCTGGAAAATGCACCTGAAGCATTCCACTGAGTTCAACGGTATTCATGTATTAAATGTGTATAAGTGTTTTGTGGAACTGGGACCTTAAATTTCATAATGGGTTTTCCATCACAGTCTGCTTTATTTTCTTTTTTTATCCCCATCTCCCATACAAGTAAAATCTATTAACAGTGAATGGTAAAATTCCTTTCCGCATCCTCCATTAGTATTATGAGAAGCTAAAAGACAAAGCACATTTTCAATTATTAAAGACAGATCAGATATAGCATGAAAGTTCCATCTAAAAGAGCAGTTGGCTTGTAAGTAGTTTTTTAGTCACCTAATCCTCATTCAGATCTAAAACTCAAAGGTTAACCACTAAGTGCAAGAGACAAGCTCTAAAATTTCTAATTTACATTGAATTCTATTTTCTCATATTAAAATAATAGATAATGATTCTTAAGTTATTTAATTTTCATTTGATCACTTTAGTTGCTATATGAATTAGAAGTTATGAATACATGATCCTACAATTTTAACCTTATGCCTTTCTTCACCCCTTCCCCTCACCTTTGTTTGTTACTCTACCTTGAAACATTGTATCGAATATTGGGCCCCAATCCTGCAAATATTTATGCATGTGCTTAACTTTGCTCTCAGAGTATATCCACTGAACTATTCACATGACTAAAGTTAATCACGTGTTCAGGATTAGGGCTTTAGACTGTGAACTCTTCAGGGGCAGGGACCTTAAGTGAAATCTTGGCCTTATTGAAGTTAATGGAAAGACTCATATTGACTTCAGTGGGGTCAGGATTTCACCCCTGGCCTTTCTGTTTGTTCTAAGATGCCTAGCACACTCTTGGGCACTATTAATATTTAATAACCCTGTTTATTTAAACATTTCTGATGTTCTTTTTGCAGTTTGTCTACAGACTTCTCAAGTTTAGAAACTTTTGGGTTTTTCATCCTCTTTTAAAAACTAATTATATAAAACTATCAACATTATTCCTCTGTCCTCCAAATTAGAAATTGCACCTCATAAACTGTGCTTGTCTGGTGTGAAAGGGAGGCCAAATCACTACCGGATGCAACTCAGTTCCAATGTTTATTCTTTTATCCTGCTACAGTGAGGCCCAGTTAGGCTCCTGTAATATGAATAATAATTAACTAAAGTAATATATGCCATTTACACATGTCAAGCTAGAACTTAGTTTGGCCAACACCAAATTTAAACTGTGCATAAATTGTTAAATCCCACAATAAGACCCAAGTACTAACCCATTAATAGTAAAACACACAATTTAAGATGCATTTCCTTCCACCACCATGGATTATTATTTTAATCTGATGGTCTAAAACTGATACAGTGTTGTTTATCAGCAACGTTTTTCTTGTGACTTATTTCCTAGAACGAATTGGCTTTATAATATAGGAAGATTGTTTCTGGAGAAATCCCACCAAGACATAACCAATTATACTTCAAATATTAACTCAAGAAAAAAATATTAAAAATATATCTCTTCCATAATGAATGTCTCTACCAATAATATATAAAAATCCAACCTCCCAAATTTCCCCACCTCAGAAAAGGAGAAGTTCTTATCTAATTATTAAAAGCAAATCACCCACTCCTCTCTCCAACATCAATAAAGTTTTCCTTGAAGTAAAAACCTAGGTCCACAGCTGATGAGAAGTGGCAATAGCTACTATAAACAGGCTTGGAAAGGTTAGATTTTGATCAGCAAATATTAATAAACATCAATTTTACTATATATAAACTAATGCAAAATATTTTCATCTATGGTAATCAAAATTTACAGATAGCATTTTTCTTACTTTGCCTGTTTGAAAACTTATTAGAGTTTCATTTAAGGCTGTGTACTTTGTATATTTTGACATTTGATGTTGACAATTTGTGTTTTAATGTTTACAAAGTTTTAAGTTTTTGAATTGCAACATCTACTGTCATTAAATAACTGTCTAATGCCCCATAGTTTCTCACGATTGTGAAAATTTAAATCCATGAAATTCAGAAGAAAATTGCTTAAAATCCATAATTGTACACATCTATAAAAATTTAAATAAAAAAAAAATAAAGATAAACATTAATATTATCTGCTGAAAATATAAAAAAAATAAAAATCAGATTTTGCCAAGCAATACTATAAAATACCTAATTCTCTGATCCCCCGCCCCGCGCCCTCCACATTAGTAATATGTCCCCATCTAGGCCAAAGCTTTTGTCCACAGGTGGAAAACAAAGTAGTGAGTACAACCATTATAGAAAGGAAATACTACTTATCTCTTAAATCAATAAGGTCCTGATCAAAAGTAAAACCTATGCCTTTAAGAAATTAACAAATCAGTGGCAATAGCCTATTGTATTGAATAGACTGTGTCTCAGGCCCCACAAGGGATAAGATATTTAAAAACCTTCATTTACTGCTAAGTAAGATTCAGGGTTTCTTGCCAAGTTATTGCTGGCTTATGTCCATTGTAACAACCACCAGTAAAAATCTTTTTAACCCCTTATTAAACATACAGGGGGAAAAAAACAAAATGGTTCAAGCATTTGAAGACTAAGAATTAAGGAAAAGTTTCGTTTTAACAATTTTTTTTGTTCCCTTTAGATGTGTAAAGTCTCCATACGGAAAAACTTTTGTTTGGCAGTCTTTTTAGATGGCATTATAGACTATATTAATAGGCCTTTGTGGAAGAAAAGAGACAAAGTTCTTTTAGATGGTCTTGAGCTGTTATTTTTGAAATCCAATCCTGTTTCCTTTTAGAAAAACATGCCAAATGGGACAAAAAAATGCAGAAAATGCAGTTTCTGTCTCTGGTGCTTACTTTCACTTGTATACTAGCTGCTGGGAAAGTGAATGCAGCACACAGGGTCATATCTACCGCAACGTTTTACCAGAATTGGGCTGTTTAAGGCATTGGTTTGACCTTGGCTTTTTGAACACAGGCTCTCAGCAGTGTTGCAAAAGGTGAAGTTGTTTTGGCTGACTAATCCAGATTCTATTAGATAGAAGGCAAAATGAGAAGGATAAGAAAGAAGACAGATAAGGTAGAGGAAGGAAAATGTCAAACTAGGAAGATGATGACAATCAGAAGCTAAGACTCACATCCCAGGTATTTTTCAGGATTTAGCTGAAGCCAATAGAGGTGGTGGTTTTTTTCTCTGTTTTTCTCTCTGGCTCACTGTGGTCAGGACCTCTGTCTGAATTAGATGTTATGGTAGATCCCAGGATGCCAAGAGGTTTCTGATGGGGAGAGGAATGGGGGTTAGGGGGTAGAGCCATTATGGCAAAGCTCTTTTCTTCCAGTCCACCAATCCCACTGTTCCCATCCAGGGACCTCCAAATAAACAAGGTCCAAGAAGGGGTGGCAACTTTTTTTTATTAAAATTAACCAATCAAAATGTGTTTTGATGATTTCAGCTATAAACATTTCCTCCCATTTTTAGAATATTTCAGCTTGTCATATCAACTCATGAGTCTGTGAGGAGCTTTCTTTTAACTTAATCAGTCCAGTTTGTACCAGTCTTTCTTTCTTTCTCCAACTTTCTTACCCTTCCATACAGTTTAGTATAATGAGCTTAGTTGGACTTTTTTTGCCTGGGACAACATAGAGTACAGGCCTCTGCACAATAAACTGCTATAATAAATGAAAATTTCTTCCCAATCCCATGGCAGTGATCACAGAAATCATAGAAATGTAAGACTGGAAGGGACCTAAGTAGGTCATCTAGTCCAGTCACTTGCGCTAGGGCAGGGGACTGGACATTTTCCCATGATGTCCACCTCATGGGAAAATCTAGGACCATGTGTGATAAGCAGGACAATAACAGGTGTTCATGGCAACAGTATGCAAGTTATGGAAGTCTCCCAAATTCTAATCTCATGCTAATAAAAACTTTATATTACACCACACCATCATATTCTGTCTGTCAAATTTGCTTCAGAAAAACTGTTTTAGAAATGATGGAGAGTTTTACAATTTTTATTTATAACGCTTTTCTTGTAAATCCTGGTGCATAGTTACCAGCAGTCCAAATGTACAGGGCTTATAGAGAGCCAGAAAACCCCTAAAATAGTCTAAAGTAGGTTGTTCTATATCCCCAACTGTCACTATTTTTAAGACCTTCCAGTATTAGAAGCAAGTAACAAGGTCCACCAGGGAGCTGGGAATCTCCCCTTTGTAAGGAATAAAGTGCTTCTTTGTAATGAGACAAGGCAGTGAGATAAGATTTTAAGTCATAACATTTTTATGTATAGAAAAGCTTTTTCTGCTTCAGGAGTAAATCTTGCTCAACCTCGGCCTTAAGCCAATGTAGTTTTTTACATTGAAGGGAAATGTACATTACAGGGAAATGCAAAAACATTTTCCTAGTAAGCTGATATTTTAGAATTGAAGCTGTTTGAAAGGCCACTTCAATATCATGTTCATGAAAGACTTCTGCAGGCATAGCTATGTCAGTCAGGGGGTGTGAAGAGGTGCGTTCTTCTTCGAGCAGTGTCCCTATGGGTGCTCCACTTTAGGTGCGCTTGCATCCCTTTGTCTAGGATCGGAGATCTTCCACAGAAGTGTCCATTGGGCTGCACATGTGCTCCTCCCCATTTCACACTGCGAGCAGCAGCTATATAGTGCTGTGCAATCCAACTTGTTCCTTCTCAACTGCCCTTGGTTCAGGACAGAATCTCTAGCAGGGCCCTTCATAGTAAAGTCTTTAGTGCCTTTAGTAGTGTTAGTGTTTCCGTTAAAAGCATATAGCTGTTTGTTTCTTTATTTTCTTCCTTTCCCTCCTGGAAAAAAAATCATTCTTCTCCATTACTCCTTTGATTAGAATAGTATCCTTCCCTACAGGGATGTTCTACTTGCAAGGGGTTATTCCTGGGTCGCTTGAATTTAAGAGGTGCCGCTCCTACCGTCAGCATAGTTAGTGTCTGCACTGAAGCACGACAGCATCACCGCTGCATCATTTAAGTGTAGACAGCCCCAAAACCAACTTTAATGGAGGATCCCACTGTGCTGGAGTGATTCTCCTGGGGCCAATTATACTGTCTTTAAGGCCAGAATCTTTCATCAATGCAGCACAAAGACCCTCTCTAGACTAGGAAAACAGTTGCTAAAAGGTTTTAATTAAGTGCCGTTTCAAACGTAGTCCCTAATATAGACAGGGTTTGACCCCTTTACAAACATGTTAGTGTTCACTAAAGAGTATTTAATTAAATACATCCTTTTTTTGCTAGACAGGGCCAAAGTGCACCAAAACATCTTTCCCTTTATATTTAGTATCTTTTTAATATGGACTTTTATTTTTGCATATTTGTATCTTCTGTTTTTTCCATGATATCTTTTTTTAGCAGTTTTTCACTATTTGCTGTGTGAGTAATTAACTTCTACTCAAATAATAAGACTTTTCACTTTCATAGCACATTTCCATCTAAGCACTCAAAGCACTTTACAAACATTACTGAATTAAGCCTCACAACATCTATGTAAAGTAAACTCTTCAAAGCAGCTTATTTTTGAAAATGTCTTAGGAAATTGTGGACACCACTTTACTCAAATAATACATGACATGTGAGAAAAGACTATATTTATGAGGAAACCAAGGCACAAATTGGTAAAGTGACATGACCAAGGTCACAAAAAAGATCTGTTGTCAAGCAGGGAATTTAGCAAAGGTCTCGTGACTCCCAGTTCTGTGGTTTAGCCACAAAACTATTTTCCCTTCTAAGGGTCCAGTCTTGCAAGATGCTAAGCATTTTCAGCTCCTGCTAATTTCACTGGTAGTTGTGGAATTCAGCATCTTTCAGCGCTAGTCTCTCAGTCATCGTCTACACTAGAAAATTTTAGTTGTATAATTACATTACTCAGGGGTGTGAAAAATCCATGTAACAGCACTACGTCGACCTCTCCCATCAGCATAATAAAACCGCTTCTGCCGTTCACAGAAGTAATGTCAGTGAGAGAAGTTCTCCCACCAGTATAGCTCTGTCCAAACTGGCGCTAATGTCCGTGTAAATTATGTCACTCAGGGAGGTGGTTTATTCAAACTCCTGGGCGACATAAGTTCTGCCAATATAAGTTGTAGTGTAGACATAGCCTAAGCATAGAGCTGCCCTTAGATAAATAAAAAGGCACTATCAAGTGCATTGAGAAATTGGAATCCTATGGAGAATTGGAAAACATTATACCCTGTCATCTAGGTGGTGAAATTAAGCAAAAATTTAATTTTCAATGTAATTTCCATCTGACATTGACTGGAAGGAAGATCCAGGGAACTATAGTCCGGTCAGCCTCACCTCAGTTCCCAGAAAAATCATGGAGCAGGTCCTCAAGGAATCCATTTTGAGGCACTTGGAAGAGAGGAAGATGATCAGGAACAGTCAGCATGGACTCACCAAGGGCAAGTCATGCTTGACCAACCTGACTGCCTTCTATGATGAGATGACTGGCTTTGTGGATGTGGGGAAAGCAGTGGGCATGATATTCCTTGACTTTAGCAAAGCTTTTGATACGGTTGCCCACAGTATTCTTATCAGCAAGTTAAAGACGTATGGGTTGGATGAATGGACTATAAGGTGGATAGATCATTGGGCTAAATGGGTAGTGATCAATGGCTCGATGTCTAGTTGGCAGTCGGTAACAAGCTGACCCTTTTTTTACAGTTATATCTATACTGGTATACTGAACTAGTTTTGGGGCCTGGAGGGCCAGTGTGTTCAAAGAGAACTAAATAAATGCAACCTTTTGTGGGGTCTGTTTGAAGTACCTGTGGACTGTGGTTCTTAAAGGGCCAGGAAGAGAGGGAATAGAGAGACAGACTGCCACAGAGTGACCTTTGGTCAGAGGGGTGCTTGCCAGTGTTACAAACCATCTATAACACCTTTGACTGTGCTTATAGCTGTCCATAAGACATATTTGCATCTGTAAATGCTTAAAACATCTATTAATTTATTAGCCCTTTATAAAGTATTTATGTAACCTTACCAAATAAAGTATTTATCATGTTGAATGTTTTGACAAGGTTATGTAATGTCTCCCAGCAAAAGGGAAGGACTGTTTCTTTTGCAAAGAAAATTAGTTACAACTTCTAAAAATACCCAACAGCACTGCAGTCACTCACAGCCTGCAAATAACATCCATCTAATAATACAAATGTAAGACAATGGTCAGCATTTATGAAAGAAACTGCTTTCTTGGTGACATTTTCACTTTACATCTGACCAACAATGCTTCTTTGTTGAAATTTATAATGCAGAGCAAGGGAACATTTCAAGGTATCTTTTCAGTTTTTTTCCCAACTAAGAAGATTAAGTAACAGCATACTTGCAGAGTAATCAAAAATAGCGATATTCTTGGTAAGTACTAAATCTAAGCAAAAAAAAATCCTCTTCTTTCAGTTGCTTTTCAACTAATCAATTTTTGCTTGGAGAAAATTATATTATAAAACATGGCCCTGTAATAAAATAAAAGTTTATTTCTTTTGCAAATGACACCATTCACTTTATTTTAAGATACTGTACATAATTCTAAAGTAATTGATACTTAAGCATTGCAATTTGAAATCCCAGTGGTCATTGGGATGTTACCAGGAATCGGCAACATAACATTTTAAAGTATTTAAGGGAGGCTTGCAAATTATGTCTTGAGTCTCATAATCTCTGAATGAAAACTACTTTGGAGGCTAGTGCTTTTCTGATGGAACTTGAATTGCTGAAGAGATGTCAGTTTATCATAGTTTACACCATTACTATATTAACACATAATCATATATTAGCATATGAAACACATTTAAATGATATTAAGATTGTGACAAACTGCCAATATATGTGTTAATATGGTAATGGTCGTAAACTATGATAAACTGGCATCTCTTCAGCAATTCAAGTTGCATCAGAAAAGCATTAGCCTCCAAAGCAGTTAACATTTTAACTGAGCTGAAATTTTGTCCAAATACAGCATAATGAAGTGGGGCAGGAGATAGGCTTGTCAGGTTTCTGTGATTTAATATCATTATCTTGTTGTTACTTACCCATCTCCACAAAGGTACATTTAAGAGATGGCTTGGAATTTTAGAAGGAGAGATGTTCTTATGGGTTTCTGCTGAATTAACTGATTTTGTTATGCATTTTCATTTTTCTTGGGATTGCTCGAGTAATACAGATAAATTAATTTTAGGGTTTGATCCAGCAAATACTGTATGTTGCTTTCTAATCTACATAAGCATTAGACTAGAGAGCCTTGCTCATCTACAAACCATTCTAAGAACCAAGCTGGACTGAAGAAGTAGCTAGGGAAAGCAGCAAAGGAGCTGCAAATGGGGAGAAAGACATTCCATGGTGAAGTGATGAGAAATACCTCTGGGCTGCCACAAAAGAGAGCTGGCTCCAGCTCATTCTCCACTATCCAGGTCAACTTGGGCTGGAACCATGGCAAATGCAGCAAGTTCAGATCATAGAGGTACCTAATATCGTTCTCAGGCAACCCCTCCCTGCCAAACCAGGACTGGCAGAAGAAGCTGTAGCCAACTCTCATGTGTGGAAGGACAGGATTTTCTGAGATTGGGCCTTTAAGGGGGAGAAGGAAGGTTAAAATTATGTGGCAGGGGAGAGGGATCTAGTATGCTGCCCACTAAAAGAATGCATACAAAAAGTATCTCCTCTCTATTTTTAAAGATATTTATCAGCCATCCAAATTTTGTTTCCATTCTAGCGTCACTAGTTGTGCCTTGGTTCAGTCATTTGTAAAGTTGATATAATACTTATATGTATGATCTGCAGGTTTCAAACCCAGGTTGGCAAGATTCATGGGAGCAGCCACACTCCTGTCTTCCATCTAGCACCCTAGTGGAATAATTTACTTGAGACTTACGAAGCACAGCCCTAGTGTAATGCTTTGTCTCTGAGGTCCAATTGGCAGATTAATTGGTTTGCTGGCCTACTTAAGCCAGCTGCAGGCACAGGAAGCTCTCTGAACAACTGGGCTTCACTCTGCTCTGGACTATGTGATGTGTGCTTCCTGCTTCCCTGGCTTGACCTCTTGGCATTCCAGCCTGCCTTGAGTCCTGGCATCTGATTTGTTTCCTGCTTCTGATCTCCTGGTATTCTGACCTAGCATACACTGGATCCTGACTCGTTTTCTGATCTCCAATATGTTGCCTGCTTCTGACCTGCCGGTGTCCTGACCCAGCTGACTCTTGACACCTGTCTTGTGACTGTGGGCTCTAGGCTATGACTGTGATATTATGTACCTGACAGAGGTGTTTTGAATATATATGAATGGGTCAAATCCATGCCTGGACTGAATTTCACCCAAAGATTGAAGACTTTTGAGATCCTTGAATGAAGGCACTGTAAAAATCCAAAGTATTAGTAAGTATTATTATTGTACTACTGTTAATCGAAGTTACAATTATATTTATACTGTCAATCTGTTGCTGTGAAAAAGAATTGATGACCTATTTTAATAAAATTTTGTAGATCACAGACAAAAGGCGTTTAGTGTAAGATTTAGTGTAAGGTTCATATACTAAAAAAAGAGTGACTAGGAAAGAAGGCCAATATTTTCTGATCTAGCTACTTAAACTTAAGTCTCCTAAATCGGTACTTAGGTTCATTCCATTTAGCTGTCTATCTTTCAATAGTTCCAGCTGCTATTTGCCTTTAGTGGAAGCTGGGAATACTCAAGATCTCTGAAAATTAGGCCTGTTCTACTTAGATGCCAAAAAATGGCCTTAGAAACCTAAGTTTGAAAAGTAGTCTGAAACCTTAAACATATTCTCTTATTGGATAATTTCAAAATAGTCTTATTAGTGATATCAGACTCTTTCCAAATTTTATGGAACAGCCATCAACAGATATTGGTGAAAATGTGGGAAAGCAGGTTCATCCTGCTATATTTAGTGGAGATATTTCTGAAACCAATTATTTTGGATGAATGGTTTTCCTGACATCTCAGCAGTATATGCATTAGTTCTCCCTGGGATCCAGTTGTCTTTCTGCTAGGACTATTGGTTGAGAGAATTTTAACTGTCAAAGAATGATTTCTCAACTTGTGGTGACTCCAGGATGTATTGTATCAACCATATGGAAGAAGACATCACTTCCCAATGTTAAGGCCTAGCTGAGCAGGCTATGGGACTCGTTAGTCATGGGAAAACGACAAGAGAGAGTATTTTGGAACTTGTCTCTCTTATTTGGAACATAAATTAGCATTATGTCACCCAATTATACCCTGGAATCTCTGACTGCTTTGTTTTTTCCAGAAAAGGGGCTAAGGATCTAGGTGTCTCACTATGGCTCCTTTATGCTAGTACTCCCAGCTGGTAAATCCAACCTCTAGGGAATTTACCCAATGTAGGAGGTATTTTTATGAAGCATAAAGTTGATGTAATGGTGCTATTCTAGCTCCCCATCTGCAGCTATCACTACAAGGGATGAGTAGAGGATATTGCCAGATAAAAAGTATTGGCCAAGACTGTTCACATCCATTGCAATGGTCCTTTGTGGCCCACATTCCACATGGCCTCTTCCATTCTACACTGCACTTGAGCAGTGTTTGAATAGAGATGCTATCCAGGAGATCCTTGTTTCAGTGGGCTTCCACCTGGTCAGAGGATCACACCAAATTCTGATGGATGTTTGATGTGAGGTCAATATATCCCATGATAGGGGAGAGGTACCCAAAATCAACACTTCTACAAAAACATCTTCAGGAGGCAGCCAGAGGAGGGGATTAACTGGATAATAGTTCAGCACAGGGGAAGAATCAAAAGCCTGAAGGGAGCATATGACTCGGCAAAAGATTCCAATGGTAATTCTGGCAATTCACTAATAATGTGCCTCTACTACAAGGAGTTTGACTGGGTGCTTGGTAGTGCCCTGCGTATGGAACCTGCTGGCATTCTACACAGGCTTTTGAGAGCAGAGGGCTTAATTATTCAAACAGAGGCAGAAAGACTGGAGAAGACTGAACAGAAATTGGAGGCAGAGGGGCTGGAGGACCTGGGACAGATGCCAGCTACTTCAGGGGACAGCCAGTACAACCCCTGCCTGGTTTCACAGGACCTAGTCAGGGGTTGCGAAGATCAGGGAATGGAACTAGGATGAAGCAGCATCACAGCAGTTTGATAATACACTGCTGCTGTCTATTATTGTTATGGGTTTATTAAGATGGGGGGAGGGCTTTGGTAACTTTATGACTAACTTCTCACATATGTTGTGCAATACACAGTATGCCTCAATTATATGAATGGCATTATATATACTGGCATCTAAATACGTTTTGTAGGCAATCCCATCTTGCATTCTGTCAGCCAAATACACATTGCACAATTATCCTGCAACTGTTCAATGTATAACTAAACCTTCTACTAGCTCTTCTCATATTAGGGTTGGCTTCATGAGGCTGGGCAATAGATGATATGCTGGGTCCCCTAAAATAAGAGTGGGCACAGACATCACATTGATAACCATACTATTGAGAGGGAATAAAGTCTGTTCTTGTCTAAATATGTAAACACATTTTGGGGACATTAGCAATCTTATTCCCTTGTGAGTAAGCCACAGTAATAACTGTCTCTGGAACCTCCATCACGTCAACACAGACACTTGATTTGCCAATCAAAGTGAATAGCCACCAACCTGTAGCAATCTGGGGTAGACAGCTTCCAGATGGTAATAGTAGAAACTTGCTTTTGGACTGATATGGCCTCTCTCATGTGCATGTCCTGTCTGAAGAGCTCAAGCCCCTCACAAACTCTATGAAGATGACCTTCCTCTTGCAGAAGTTCTAGAGCCTCTGCTGGTCATCCCAGGTCCAGATGCTGTAGTTCCGGCACTTCGTGCTTGAGGTCCTGCTCCATAACAGCCAGTCAGTGTATGGGTTCTATTAGCCTATTAAAAGCTGCATCAGCTGTCTTCACTCCATCATGTCTGCACAGAGCCTGAATGATCACTTCACCAAGACATGCCAATGCCGCCTTAGAGCAACAAACAGCTGCTGAAATCCCCCACACACACACACACACACACACACACACACACACACACTGCATTTCATGCCCTACATTGGCCTGCGGCTCCCAAAAAGCCACATTAACATTGATAACAGCTAGACAAGGTTATCATCTTGAGCTGGATCCATGTCTTACTCGTTAGTGGAACAGAGGTTTCAGACAACAGTGTGGAGTGTGTCAAGCTGGAATTGCAGTGCATTGGTGGGCTAAGAATGCTTCTGCAAAGGGGCCTGGAAAGGATAGACAAGTTCTCCCACACTACATTGTGAAATGATTCATAGAAAGGAACATCTTAGTGCAGTGCTAAGAACCATGGGATGTGCTCCCAGAAATCCTTGTGCCTAACCCAGATTAGTGCAGCACAGCACCAATGTAAATGCAGCTGTGTGAATATGCCTCAAGTGTGGGCTAGCAGGGAGGATGCTCACACCCAGGCTTGGCTAACCTGAGTTCCTAGACTCAGGTATTCGCACCCAGGTAAACTCTTCAGTGAAGACATACCCTAGTGAGTAACGCAGTCAGTGCTTTCTAAGCAACATCTTGTTTCCTCATTCCCTTAAGGCCTGGGGCTGATTCTGTTGAAGTCAATAACATCAGTGGGAATAAGAGGGAGAACTTAAAGAGTAACCACAGCATTGCCTTACAGGAAAAGACTCATTTTGCTCAAGCAAACTATTATTTAACCCAGCTATTTATCAGAAAGATGCATTATAACTGACATGTCTACTGTGGCTGAGGGACATCTAAGAATCATGCAGGGCTGGAGGGAACCTCAAGTAATCATCTAGTCCATCCCCCAATACCAAGGCAGGATTAACTATAGCTAGACCATCCCTGACAGATGGTTGTCTAACTTGTTCTTAAAAATCACAAATGACAAGGAGTCCACAACCTCCCAAGATAAGCACTGGAACAGATTAACTATCCTTATAGATAGGTTTAATATTATGAAAACTTTGTAAGTCTCTTGTTGTAGTAATAGGCTTAGTTTACATCTCCTACCTTAGTGGGCATGGAGAACAATAGATCACAGTCCTCTTTATAACAGCCCTTAACACATCTGAAGACTTATCAGGTTCCCTCGCTCTCTTCTCTAGACTAAACATGCCTCGTTCTTTCAACTTTCCTCGTAGGTCATGTTTTCTAAACATCGTACAATTTTTTGTTCTCCTCTGGACTCTCTCTGGTTTGTTCACATCTTTCTTAACTCGGGGTACCCAAGACTGGACAAGATACTCCATCAGAGGCCTCACCACTACTGAGCAGAATAATTACTTCAGATGGCTTATTTGTGACACTCCTATCACTACATGTCAGAATGGCACATGCCTTTTTCTTGGCACATCACATTGTTGACTCATTCGGTTTGTACCCCAAACACAAGTCTCTGCTCTCAACAGACTATGATGTTGTCACCTGCTGCTGTCCACAAGTGTTTTTTTCATTGGGTAGGGTGTGAGTGTATAGTCAGTTTCAAGCCTTTTTAACATGTATGCAGAATTTATTATGAGAAAAGCCTTGGAAGGGTTTGACAAAGTGGAAGGAGCTGGGATTTCTATGGGCATATACCTGTTAACCAACCTTAATACGCTGATGACATGACAATCTTTGCTACAATCACCGATGCAATGCAACAAATGATGGACTGTGTTAATCCATATTCCTGACTAATAGTTTTATCTGTGAATGGGGCAAAAACAAAATGTGTGCACATTGACATGTTTGACAAAAACGATACAAGCAGACCATCACGATTAATAGCCAGGTTGTAAAGGCAGTAGATTTGGAAACATACAAATCCAGCCAAGGAAGCTCTTCCAAACAAGACCAACAGTGGCTCGCTTAGCCATGGCGTCCTTTATGAAAGTTTGGAAAAAGCATGGCATCTCAAAATGTACAAAGGTTTGACTGGGGAAGAGCTTAATTAGTTCCTAGTGACTTATAGGTGTGACTTTGGGAAACTAATGCTGCAGACAAGAAGAAAGTGGTTCTGGCAAAGATTCCTGCATGTCTCCTGGATGGAGAAGAAGAATGTTCATGTTAGAAATGAAGAGGCACAAACTTATGTAATTTGGTCACATCAGGAGTAGGAATGGAAAATGACCTTGAGAAAGTTATCATTAAAGGAACGGTGGTGGGCCCTCATAGTAAGATAACTAGTGAGGGGACAAATAGATGGTGTGGGGGGCAGATCACTTGGAGGGGTCAGCTGCTGAGAGCGCAAAACTAGTGGTGGATTGAGAAGACTTCTGAATTTTCTGCCACAATGTCACAAATATTCAAATATTCAAAATGGGTTTGATTTATTTACAGACACACAGAGAACCTTTTCTTCAATACCACTGCCTCACCAGTTATTCCTCATTTTGGTTTTGGGCATTTGATTTTTTTTCCTGTTTAGTGTAATGCTTTGTATTTCTCATTATTGAATTTCACTTTATTTGGCCCTGTTATACTGGACTCCCACACTGACATGATGTCACATTTCAGCAAGATAGCATTTCTTATCAGGCTGACAATAATATGAAAACTTTTTGGACCCGACTCAGCACTACCTAGCACATTGTGAACGTTTAGACCTGTGGAAAGTGAGTGCCATGTGGGAGTAATATTCTGAGCATTTTATATTCCTTTGCATGCCCACTTTGCACAGGTGTGAATGATTGCATGCAGTGCAAGCAGTGGGGAATCAGGCCCTTTGGAGTAATGCTTGACATCGGTGGAGAGGGAGCAGCTGGCTCCAACTACCTTTCCATTCCTCTGATCCTGGGTCTGTTGAGGACCAATTTAGAGCAGCTTAAAGGGTATTCTGTTACACTATCTGTAGTGGACACATAAGGACCCTCTTCTAACTGAGGATTGGCTGGAATATTATGCACGCTAGCCCTGTCCTTGACATAGCTTCTCTAGCTGAATGGGGTGAGTTAGTGGCTAATGCCAGCCAAGGATTTCCCTGCACTGGGAGACTCCTCAGCTGCCTTTTTGAAACAGGAGGATGTCAGAAGAGATGTAGGCAAGGCTAAGGATCTGGCCCTTTATTTCCAAAATTTTTTCACAGTATTTTGAGAATGGAGGGCTGAATAAAATGAACACCATTTTCTTTTAAATATTTGATAGTTTGTGAAAGAGGCAGGTAATATAGTTAGGTGAGCTTAGTGTATATATGACTCACATAATTAAGAAGTACCAATTACATCACATGGATTCAGTTTCCACTTAATCTACTATAAAAATTAAATAAAATGATAAATTCAGTGCTGTGCCAGAATTACTATTGTATTTGAAGAAGTAGATATTTTACAATGGTATTTCTATACACTAAAGATTAGCAAAGGAAGAGAACTGGACAGCTACCAACTAAATGATCTGTAATGCCAACAACTTAAGTATAGATATTATGAGAAAAGTCATACCTGATGCCTTTATTTTTAAAATCTTCTGCCTAAAGCCTAATCTACACTAGAAATAGTTTGCTAGTGTGGCTATAGCTGTATACCTGTACTGGCAAGCTCTCCCAGTGTAGATGCAGCTTCTCTGGACAAAATGTGATTTTTGCCAGTATGATTTATACCAGTTCTCCAAATTAACTAGACTCCACTGGTGAAAACACATTTTTGCCAGTATAATTGCATCAACACTAGGGCTTTTGCCAATATTAAAAATCACACCACTAACCAACATTGTAGTACATGTTTGTACTGGCAAAAGTTTCTAGTGTAGATGTGACCTTAAATGCTATAGCACCATGTGGACAGCGGCCATTTTAATCATATATTATTATTTTGTTTACTAAACAGAAGAGTCATTAGTTCAGTGATATCAGCCTGTAATTTCTGATTGTTAATTTTTTATACATGAAAGAAGGACACTTCTTTTGATTAATCATTTTTTGGCTCCTTCAAGCTAACAGAGATGAAAATTACTAAATGAGCATACATTTGGGAACACAAAAAATCCATCTTCATTGCCAGTGTATTAGCATAAACCTAATAGAGAATTCTAACTAAATTCAGTGGAGGTATGCAACTATTACACAGAGGAAGTATATAAAATATGAAAATTTCATCCAGCAATATAAGAGGACATACTAGGAAAATACAGAAAACAGACAACAGTAAAGTGTAAGTCATTTGTGGGAAAGATAAAATTCAGACATATCAGAAGACTTGCAGAGAAATGAGCATTATTTTTAATTCCTACTGTAAAACTATGTATTGCTCACTACAGAGAACAGGTTGAAAGCTAAAGCTACTGAAAAGTTGAAAAACATATTGCATTTGTCCCTTTTTTTTTTTGTTTTTGATCAAAATTAACTTTAAAAAATATTTCAACTAGCTGTAGTGAAAACAATCTCCCAGCTTGTAGTTTGGTAATCACTATCCTACCAAGAATTTTTACTTTGGGAAGACATGCAGGAGTTTCTCTTATACAACAGTCTCAAAAAAACCACAACCCCAAAAACAATTGCATATATTGACAAAGTAGATATAGCTTTTATTCTTCTGGAGTGGAAACTTATAAAGCAAATAGCTGTCAGTTCCTCAATTTCTTCTCCTTCAAGAGAGATTGCATGATGTGATATGGGCTCTGTTTTCCATTTCAGACAGTACTGGTTTGTTACAGGGCCTCCCTGACTCCTCTACATACTGAATAATTTAGAGTTACATTAGCAAGGTTCTTATTTGTGTCACCATACATCTGTATTTCAGTAACTTCAATTGAATGAAAGTAAACTACCATCCCCCTGATTATGCTACTCTCTTAATTTTTGCAAGAGTTCAGCAATAGATATATTAGAAAAAGACTGTTTGCATTGTGTCAAATCCTCTGATTTGTGGGTGCTGGCAGGAACTGCATAGGATGAGGGAGAATAAGAGCAGTGGCCAGAGCTTGGCAAAATAATAAGATTATTGTAATAATTCCTTCTTACAGTCCAAAACTGAGCTAACATCATTTCATGGGTGCTTCCCTTCAGATTGCTTAAGTCACTGATATATTTGTCTTTCTATTTTTAATCTCAGTAGTTCTCAGGAACAGATGGGGTGGACTGAGAATGTAAGCATAACCTCTGAAGGAAAACACCAATGTCTTTTTGTTTCAATATGAAAATCATCTTGGTTTGTATATCTTGGTTTGCCTTTCTTTTTAAAAGTAACATTGTAACTAATGTAATAATAAAGGTAAAGCCACTGATGTGCTGGAGCTGTCTCATAGGGGCGACTTTGTTAAAGTTGTAGCATCCTTTTGACAGAAAAACTGGTCTGATTTACCTGCTTCTGATAAAATTCAGCCTTTCTGTACATACTCTTAGTTCACTCTTACTGGAAATGACTTACTATTCACACTCATAAGTACTCTGAAGCACATATTTATCTTTGAATGGGACTAGATTGCAACAAGAGCTGAATTTAAAAAAAAAATCCCCAGCAAAGATTCCCCCATATTTCTCTTAAATACCTTCATCCCTTCTCTTGACTTCAGATATCTCAAGCTGAGCTCAATGAAACACTATTTTTAGTATGTTTGTCAGGAACAAACTATAACAATTTCCAGCAAAAGGGCCCTTACGTTGTTTTTTGTTTAAATGGGAAACTGTTAGGTTCTCCAATCTCTCAGTCTTCCCCTCTGAAAGTACATGCTACAGGCTGCCAAACCTGCACCCTCAGGTCATACAAGCTTTACCTCACTGAGGAGAGGCTGAAATGCTTTCTTTACTGATCATATTCCAATGCTATGTTGTGTGGAGCTGCGTGCTATTTTGTGCTGACAGAGCTCACCTAAGCCACCTTTGACAATTATGATGTCTGCTTTGCTCTGGCTGGGACTCATGGGATTCTCTCTTTCTTCCTCTTAACAAAAAAAAAGTTTCCATTCAATGTTCCCTGAACTCTCTTTAGAAACACATCATTTATGGGTACATTTGCTGTTGCCTTCCCCTTCCACACCCAGAAATTAGGGTAAAGAAACTTGGGGCAAGCAATGATGAAAAGCTCACACCCAGAATTTTAGGCCCTATAATGAGGGACCCAGAAAAATACGGGCCCTTTAGAGGGATGAGGGTGGTCTGGCTTTGAATTACTCCTAATATGCCCCCTGTACATAGAGTTTTATTGCAGGCTACAGAGGAAATATTTTGTTAAAATATTTGCAATGCATTACTGGGAGATGTGGACACTGGCTTACATACAACTTATTAGTCTAGATATGCACCACTCCAAAAATGAGGAAATACATGTTTAAGAACTGGACTGCTGCAATTAAGTTTTCAAAGCCGTTCAGTTTGAAAGATGCTATGGCCCAAATAGAGACTTTAGACTCAGCTTTGTGTAAGGGTCATTGCACAGGTGCACCTCCCACAAGGAGCCCTGTGAAGGAACTATGACACTGGGTACATCTAAATGGAAACTGGGAGGTGTAACACCCAGCTCAGGTAAATGCACATGCTCTAGCTCTGCGTGAGAACAATCCTGTATGAGATTCGAGTGGCTAGCCTGACGCATCACCCATGTCACTGTGGCTACACTGCTATTTTTAGCTCAAGCAGATCTAGTGTATGTACATCTACCCGCACAGACGATCACACCTCCTAGTTGTAATGTAGACATGTCCTCTGAATCATAACTCCTCCCCTGCTTCTTCTCACCCCTTGGGGAAATTATTTACTGCAGTGTGTAGCTTTCTTACTCCCTTGTGCTGTCTTAATATTGCGGGCTCGAGGCATTGGGAGGCAGAACCATGGCTCCGCCCATTCCATGCCCACCTGCCGTAGCTGTGATGTGGGGAGTTTTACCATAACTGTGTATGATGGGGAGGAGGAGAGTGTATCTTAGTCTCCAGTGCCAGTCACCTTATATTGGCTTATCATCTGGTCCTATAAAGATATTAACAAATTCAAGAATCAACTTTGTTTCCTTTTATATCGAGCTCTATTGCTCTTATATTTATTTGGAGTCTGCCACTGCAATAGACAAAAATATTCTCTTATGTGTGTATCTCTGATTCAGCCTTTGGCATGATGATTCGCAGTGCAGAGCAGCTTCCTAGCAGTGAACTGACAGCACCACAATGCAATACTTGGCATCTCCTGCCCTAGTGGAAGAAGTTCTTGGATCACCTTCTCTATGTGCTTGTCTGACTTGGAAACTTATTGAAATAGCTATTCCAGAATAATTTTTCCAGAAGATTATTTCAGTGTAAACCCCTGTGTGGACACCCTTATTCCAGAATAAGTGAGTTTCTTTCCAGTTTAGTTTAATTTACTTTCCAAGCAAAATCAGAAAAAGAGTGTCCACATGGGGGCTTATAATGAAATAACTATTCCAGAATAATATCTAGAATAACTATTTTGGTAAATTGCCAAGTGTAGACAATCCTGCAGCATTTGCAATGGGTACTTTTCTGGGAATGGAAAATCCGTTTGCCAAAAAGTCTTACAAAGAAAAATGAAAAGCCTTTAAAAATGTTATCCTGAACTGCAGCTGTTGTGACAAGTGATCAATCAATAGATATAGCACTTTATTATTGGAGCTTGAGGACATTAAAGCAGAATTTTAGCTTGTATTGCATTACTGTATTACTCATGGCATTACTTTAATCTTAAATAGGGAAAGATGATTCACTTGTCTCTAATGGCAAGAAAAGGAAACACTGTTTAAAATACTGAAATGATACATTGGTTTATTTCTTGCATTGTTACAGAGATTTGTCATTACAGATATAGAGATAGATACTGGGCCTTGTCACACAAAGGGAATACAATCTTGTTTAACTGACTTTCAAGGGAATCCTTTGGTGGTACAAAGTGGTATAATTGGCTCTCTGTCCCCTTCCTCTCTAAGCATAAAGAACATGGCCAATGGAGAATTTATTGCTGGAGTTCTCTTGCTTTATTCCAGTGATTCCCAGTTGCCAGAATGACCGCTTGTGGCTTCTGCACCCAAATACAGATTAGAGAAGAATCTAATCTGAATCTGGAATTCTATCAGACCAAAGGACAGGACATATCAAATACCAGTATATGTATTTCAAGTATTGTTCATATCCCAGTAGGCACTATGTATTTGGTATGTTTTCCTATAGACTGTAATACTTTTCATACAATATAAAGATGAAAAACCAAGGTGTTTGCAAGAAGTAAGCTAAGAGGTGTTTTATAAAGGTCTGAGTCCCAGGAATACTGGAACGGCTGAATTTTATTTCTTGGTCCCAGACACATCATCTGGGTCAGACTTAAGAAGGGTTAATACTCATGCCACATGGAAGAGGTCAGTGTCCACTGACTCTAGTGGTTACTGTTACAAGGCCAAAAGATAAAAAATAACCATCATATGATTATACAAATCCTCTGCTCAGTTTGGCTAATAAAAAGCCTCTGTTATTCATAATATAGAGCTCTGCATACCATATAGTTAATGAAAAAGAATAGTTGTTAATTGGATTTTCATCACTCAAAAGCACATCACATATTTTTTGGACAGTGAAAAATACTTCTAATAATATAGCTATTAATTATTAGTTATGTAATAGCTATGCAAATCAGAACCCTTCAGCCAATCAGGGAGCAAAGAACTGCATTATTAGAAGTAATCGTATAGTTATGGAATTTCTTTGCTCTGATTGGTTGAAACCATACTATTTCAGTATAACCCTGAATAAACTCTTAGAGTTTGACATATGAAAGCTTTTTGTTATAAATAGCAATACATTGCACATCAGCCAAAGACCTGAAAGTACTTTACAACATCAACTAACTTCTTATGACACCTCTGTGAAGGCTAGATGGGTAAACTGAATCATAGAGAGGTTACTTGCCCAAGGACACACAAGAAGGTAGCAGCTGAAACAAGAAGTGTGACCCAGATGTCATAGCTCTCTGATTCCTGCTCTAAACACCAGAGGTATTCCCCTTTTCTGGTCTGTCAGGTATATCTGGTCTACTGTAGTCTATCTTAGGAATTTACAAGGTGCCTATCAACTTGGAATTTAAGATTATTTAAATATGCATACTTTCACCAAGGACCGTGCTAAGATTCATCACTTGGGAGATGGATTCATCATGATTACGGTTACGAATCACCAATTATCAGATCTTATTTGCAAAATGGGACAGGGTATCTCCCTTCATTTCTAAGCTCCCACAAGAAACCAGAGAAGACCTGGAGGATATTATCTTAGAAGACCATTTAGTAGCAAAAACATCACTACAAGCTTCCATGGATGTTCTGGACACAGCTGCTAGATCCATGGCCACCGCTGTGATAATTTGCAGAGATTCATGGCTCCACGCCTCTGGCATTCAAAAAGAAGTGCAAGGCACTACCAAGGACTTTCCAATTGAGGGAACAGAACTACTCAGCATGTGTATGGACAAGGCATTTCTTTCTCTGAAGGATTCCAAGGCTATATTCCATTCTTTGGGCATATGCACCTCAACCATGAACCATAAGCCCTTCAGGTATCCAAGATAGTCCATATCAGAGACACCTACCTACCATCAGACTACATCTTCCAATTATCCTCCTAGGGAAAAACCTACTACAAAGAACAGCACAGTCCTCTTCAGCAGTTGGTCACTCCACACCGGCATCTACTTGCTTTAAGGGCATGACTTACCTACCCCTGAGTTTCTGCTGGTAGGCTTCTGGTCTCGTCTGAGCTGGCAGTGCTTTGGCCCCCTGGCCAAGGCACACTTCAGTCCTGCTTCTTCCAGGGTATTATCGTTTCAAAGAAATCAGGAACAAAACCAAAAAAACCCACAACTCAAAAAGAGGGTCATCCAATGAACCCTCAGTGGGACTCCACCCTTCTGTCCAGGATTTGTCTTCACATAGTCCATACTCCAGCCAAGCTTCTAGCAGGAGGCTTGTCTAGCTGGTAAACCAGCTTAGTCTCTGGGATGCAACCCAGCTTCTCTCATATCAGGAGCAGCAGAACTCTGCTCTCCTTCCTGCACAGTCCTGAAGTGGGCCAGATCTTTTCTCTTTAACTCCCCTCTCCATGTCTGACACCTAGTGCAGGTGTAATGAGGCAGGGCCAATTGGGTCGACAGGCCCTCATTAACCCTCTCATTCCTCTCTGGGAGAGAAAATAATCCACACCTTGGACTTAGTGTACTTTCTTGACAGGACAAAGCCCTTTACACCAGGGGTGTCAAACTCGCTGATGGTGACGGGCCAAAATCTCATAAACTGCACTTCATGGGGGCATTGCAATAACCTCCGCCGAAAAATTCAGGCCATCTTCCCCTTTTCAGCGGCGCGGCATCAGCCCTTTTCAGTGGCAGGATTTTGTGGTGGACCGTGTTGCCAGACAGAGTGCATTGCCGCTTTAAGGGATTTCACGGACTCTTAAACCGGCAATGCTGTAGGCAGAGAAATCTCTTTAAGTGCCAATCCCTCACTTTGGGTGGCAGCACGTCTCAAAAAAACTGGCCGGACACAGGCCAGAACAAAAAGGTTCACGGGCTGGATGCGGCCCGCGGGCCGGATGTTTGACACCCCTGCTTTACACTGTCTCTCCATCTCTTCACTGCCATCTCTGGTGCTTCAAAGCCTTCTCTTCCCAGAAAACATCAAAATGGGCTATGCACCACACAATCCATCTGGTACCACGTGGCTGAGATACAACTCCCCTCCAATGTTAAAGTACCCGTCCTTGGAGTGCAAGCTCCCTCTGCATGCTTCAGAAATATCCCCATATCTGAAATTTCCAAGGCAGCTATATGGAATAACCCACTGGCTTTTGTTAAGCACTATGTCCTTGACCTGGCAGCAAGATCAGACGCCAATTTCAGGCGAGTAATGCTACAATAATGTTTTAGCTAGTGTCAGTCAGGGCTACTCAATCTCACTTTCTATCGTGGGCATTGCATATCAGTGATCTGGAATGGGAACCACACAGACACATACTTGAAGAAGAGAGAATGCTTATGTACCTTATAGTGGAGCTATGACATGCTCTCCAGCCTTGCTTTTTTAGAGTCCTTATAATCTGGGATTCTGAATTATCAAGGAAACTGAGGGCTGGTTGTGGTTTCTCTGCCCTTTATGCCTTTGGGGGCTCAGGGAGGGTAATGGGGACATGCAGAGGGCAGGTGCAGTCCAATGGATACTACTATTCAAAAGACTCCAATCTCACCTGCATGAGGTTCACTTGACCTTACAGTGGGATTCACATGGATGGAAACATCACTATAAGCTAAGTAATCATTCTTTTATACCAGTATGGCAACTGGAACAGCCATTTTGGATATTATTTATTGTATTGCAAATAATGTTGTGTTAGCTTGCCAGCTAATGTGTCTTTGCTCCATAGGCAATTGTGGACCTCACTGAAGCTCACGTACATGCCAGCCAACTTTTATTCGGGATAAATGAAGAAGCAGTTAAGTTTCTTTATGGAGTAAGATAGCTGAAATGATAGAAGCTAATGCTCAAAGCACTGAACCACATGGGACAGCCTAAGCAAGAAGTAACTCAGGGAGAACAATAGGGGCTTCCCAGGCATTGATTGAAAATGCAGGGGCTGGGAGCACTGATTGGATTGCAACTGTTTGTGTCTGTGAGTGTCAGAAGCAGAAAGAAATCAGAAAGCTGGGAGAAAACTAAAGAAGCACAGTTAGTCCTGAGAGGTCCTGAGAGGAAGCAGAGACTTAGCTCCTTGGGACACAGATTTCTGGATTTCTGAACGACAAAGCTGCTTCCTGTTTGTTCCTACTGTGTTCAGGGAAAGAGGACCTTGTGTACATTCTTCAAAAATAAATAGGATTGCACCAAAGAAATACCTGATTCTATCATCAATGGCTCGTCCTAGCAGAACCAAAGCAGCTAAGCCCTGAATATTGGCTAATCACTTGGCCTAAGGGTCAACAATAATAATATTCATCAACATACTGACAGGCATTATACCAGCTTTTTGAGTAAAGGGGACAGCTTGAGAGAGATCAGAGAAGGCTTGATCCAGATCCTGGTTTGCATCAGAGTAATTCCAAAATCTTCAGTGGAGTCAATTGACAGCAGAATCAGACTAAGAAGACCTAATGAAACAAAGAAATAAGTTATTCAATAATTGAATTCAGCAAATGCTCTCATCAGAGCAGAACAAAGGAAGTGATCTACTTATAATTTTATGTTAAGTAATCAGGATAATTAGGTTTGTGTTTGTAGGTTGACAATCTTAGACAAAGAGAAAATCAGCTCTGATTTCAATCATCCCTCTAATATGAAGTTTTCTGTGGGCTTCAGAATGAAAGGCAATACCGTTATCTTTCTGGGTTCTCATGAAAATCTCCAGAAACAATTCTGGGTTAGGTATAGCAGATGATCTTAATGGAAGCGGTTCTGATCTCTTCTCAGTTTTCCTGCTTTCTGCTCTGTACTCCTTTCTCTGCCCATAGCACCTCACTTTTGTAATATTATAACTTTTTTCAAATTACATTCTAGTACTGGCAGTTGCCTATCCCTCTTTCATGACTGTTGCTAAATCTCAGAACCTTCAGACTCAGGGATTTCTTTTCTTTGCTCATTTCAGATATACTGATTCAGTGTAGCAGAAGGGGGAAACTGGTGATCATGTATAGAACAGAGCAATAATTTAATTTACCAGAACCAGGTACAGAAAAATCTTCATCTTCCTGTGTGTCTCACCTGCTGTGCCCTGCAGCTGAGATCCAGTTGCAGAATGCAATGAGGTTAAAGAAATCTTGTCTTCCACATCAAGCTCAAACTTCTTGTCATCACCTTCAGTGATTTTCACAATTCTGTGCCTGTTTATATCTGCTTTAATCTATTTCTGTTTCTTAACTCACCCCTTCCGCTCTGCCACTTCTGTATCTGTTTCCTTTGTCACTCATTTTTCTCTTCCCACCTTTTTTCACAATGTCCCATATTCTTTCCCCTCCAGGTACACCAGACAGCCTCCCTCTCTTCCTCTAGAGCTCTTCTTGAAACACATTTCTTCCATGGAACCTATAGTAAAAGCTTTAGTCAATCTTCTTTGCTGTCATGTTTATGGTTTTTAAAAATCAGCTCTGCTTTGTGATAGATCCATCTCCTGGTCACGTGGTACTTTGTTGGTCTGAATTGTTTGGTTGATATTTGAGTTGGCACTTGCGTTGTGTTTTGTATAGCAGCAAGCATATTTTTGGCACTCATTACATATAACAAAACGCTGATTACACGATTGCCAGTCTAAGGTATACTGTGCTCTCCAGAGAACAAGTCTCTTGAAGACAATCTTACCATGAAAATGCAAGGGTACCATCACTCCTGGATGAAGAAATGCAATCCAATGAGGATGTTACATGTATACTTAATTCTGGTTCTGTGGGAAAATGTTCTCTTTATTTAAAAAGAAGAGATTTAAATGATTTTGCATGTCTCAATAAACTTGGTTAAACAAACTGTGTTGCCAGTTTGTCAATCTGCCAACTTTCACATTATGTGTTGAATACTCTGAATACAAACCCTAAAATGGACATTCGGCCTATTCATAATGTAAATCTTACCTCTATGAGACAGCAGAATGCTGGTAATTCCACTTTTACAATGGAAGCTTGTTGGAGCATGGCCTTAATATGAAGTAAGATAAGTAACTTGAAACAAATCTATTGTGTGCTGTTGAAAATGTTTCTTATATATTTATTTCATAACTTAAAATGTAAAATATATTTTTTAGAAAGCTTTGCAGTGTCAGGTAAAACGGGAATGGGGGAAATAAGGCATGTGTAAGCCTTAAGGCTAGCTCCTTTCTCTAGCCTGCAGCCTTACCACTTCAAGCTCTGATCTTAACAACTCCCATAAGATAAGCAGGCTTGAGCTTTGTTAGCACTTTGATGATGGACTTCCAAGGAAACCCCTTGTTTCTGTAGATCTTGATGACTCGGTATGTCTACACTGCCGGTGCTGCAAGGATCAATGCAGCGGGATCGATTGAGCGGGCTGTGGAGACTTGCTTAATTGATCCTGGAAATGCTCTCCAGTCAATGTGATTAATCCATCTCCCATGATCATCAGTGGCTATACAAATATAATAACGATGCCAGAGTAACGTATTACATTGTTGCTAGGTGGGGCATATAGCACTAAGCTTTAAGAGCAGTGTGAAACAAGGCATAAAGACAAGAATCAGTGAAGTACACAAATAAAATTTTAGGGCTTAATCCTGAACCACTGAAATCAATGGGAGTTTTGCCATTGACTCAAGCTCTTCATGCAGAAGAATGGGAAAGCAGAGGTATTATTATATGATCATTTGCAGAGCACCATTAATTTTCATTTTGAGAAATTCTACTATGGTGTCTAGTTCTTTTTCCGGGCTGGTTTTTCTCTAGTAAGATTTACATGTTAAAGATGTTATGCAAGATGCTGTTATTAAGGAAATAACAGTGGATATGAAAACACAAAGTTTCAATTTCTTTTAATGACATCCTTCTGTGAATCACTGACCTGGACATTTCTGTTTCCATGTTTATTTTTAATTTGGGGAGTATACTAAGAAATAACATGAACTAAGATTAAATACCAAACAAAGATTTCTAATAGTGGCTCTTTTAGTGAGAATGTGGATTTTATTATATTTCCCAGGGAGATATAAGATTCATAGAATAAGAAAAAGTAATATGTACTGTGCATTTTACTATTTGTCATAACTGTGAAGACATTTTACTAAAATAAATGAAGAACTGATTAGACTTAGTTGTTAGAGGGAAAAAAAATCTTAGAACGAATGTGCTTTTTAAACTTTCAAAATAATACCAGACACTACCTGGCGTTTCTTATTGATAAAACAGAATATTCAAAGTCCCTGAAAAAGAAGGAATATGTATTACTCTAAAGATTTTCTAGAAGACCAATACTTCACAGGTTGGAATTTTCAGAAATAGCCTCTGCCAACTGACCTGAGGAACAAATTTCCGTTTTGCCAAAAAGAATGGGCAGTTTGTTATGTTCCAACCACACTGACGAGATCACACTGGTCAGACTGGTGATATTGTTTTGTTTTGTTTTCTAAAGTTGTCATCTAGGGTTCTCCAAAATCTTGCCTTTAGATTATTATTATGAATGCTCCTACAGTTTATTCATTTAAACAGACCAAAGTCTCTACGTAAGAGACTACTTTGAATTTTTTCTTACTGCTTTTTCAGGAGCAATATTTTTATATAAAAAGATGGCAATATATTAAATAGTTTCCTCCTCCTTGATTTCTAGAAACAGCTCAAACTTTTTTCTTTTTTTCAAATCAGCCCAGGGGCCTGCACACACAGGACTGGCCATATTTTTGTAACGTTCCCTTGATTGCATCATAAAATGCACTTAGATCCAAATCCAAAGCCCATTGAAGGCAATTAAAGGATTGTCATTGACTTCAGTGAACTTTAGATCAGGCCCATATATTGTTATCAAAGTAGATCAATGAGTTTGACTAGTAACTAATTGTTCTAATTCCTGCATCTCTCTCATTACAGTTGTAAGATCTGGGAGACAAAAGCCTCCTTACCTTTCTTTATATCAATACATGAATGAGGTGGTAGGAAAAATTAGGAGAAAAGATTCATCACATTGACTGTAAGTTAGTGCCATATGCACAGCTTTCTCAAGGTCAAAGGGCAAAAGTATAAGGAGGTGACATTTGTACAGATTCTGTATGCTATGGGACAGATATTGACACCCTCCTCAGAATGAGTAGAACCAAGTAGTTTCACTGAAGTCAATGAGGCTCCTGGGAGTATAATTCACTACTCATAAGTAAGAATCTGGCCTCCGACAAATTGGTTTAAGTCAATGCCAGAAATTGTAACATTTTTAGAAAATCATTAGGGTCTTTTTCCTTGCAAAAGACACATTTCAACAGTTTTAACATTCTCTGGTAACAAGACAGTGGCATATTTTGTAAAAAAAAGATTTTGAAAAAAGTAGCATTTCTCATCCAGCAGCACTGAGGTCAAAGAGTGTGTCTACCAAACTGCCTCAGAGATACAGCCATTTTTCACAAAAGCTGCCACAAGTTTCAGGTTCCAGATGGCATCAGCTGGAAAGATCTGTATTGGTTATGTTATGAAAGAGAAATAAAATTAGGTAGTGATAGAACCTCAAACACAGGCTAAAAAAAGCTACAGTAATAAAAAATAATACATAAACCTATCAAGAGAAGCAGGCCTAGAAGAAATTAAAGAGTATTAGCGAATTAAGGAAGGAGGCGCATAGTTACTAAAAAGTAGGAGAAATTCATTATAGATGATCTTGTCCCTGGATATCCTTAATATAGGAAATCTTGTTAATGGTCTTCTCTTAAGAATTTGTCACCATGAATCCATCTTATAACTGAATCCCAGTCACATATCTATACTTTACCAGTAGGCTTTTTTTCTTGGCCTTGTGATGATACATTTACAATGTGCATGTACGTGGTTTTTATATTATGAGATATTCATTTCTGCATTCCAGTTGCCTATTTAGCTGTAAAAAGCATAAAATGGAGAACAGCATTTTATACCCAATGTCTCATAATGGGGCTTATGTAGGCTCAGCGCACTAATGTACTTGACTGTCAGAGTGTCTACTCTTTGCTTTCAGCATCACCAGAGTACCCCAAATCTCAGTCACATTGACTATGGAAGGAATTCTTCTGACAAAAAGAACTGATGCTTCTAAGGGCAGAGGAAGCAATAGGAAAAGAGGGAAAACCTGTGGTCAGATAGCATTTTGTTAGTCTAGGACCGTTCTTCCCAGGTGCTGTCAACTTCATATGGAGGTACTTCTGGAGACCAAAACTTCAATTTGCTATTTTAAAGGGTATTAGAAATATGTAAGATGACAAACCAAATATATTGCTGGCATAAGTGGACACAACCCCACTGAAATCACATTTGTGCCTACTTTCACCAACAGTGAATTTGGCCCAATTAATCTAATTAATTATCTAAAAGTTATGGGTCAAATTTTCCAAGGAGCCACCTAAGTGAACCCGATTTACATGCAAAGATGCTTGAGGTGACTTGCTTTCTACGGAGAACCCCACTTAACAAACATAGCGTGTGAGAGGCCTTGATTTCTTGATATGTAAGATCCACACGAGTGGGATTTCAAAGACAGCTTAACATTGTCCTAACTCTGCTCCCACTGAGGTCAATGGAAGTTTTACCATTTACTTCACTAAGAGCTGAGTTAGGCCAAGGCTGAGAGCTTTTGAAAATTCTTCTCATAATGCTCCATCCAAATCCTTTAACTCCCTTAATAATACTGCATATTTCATTGCATGTTTTTCATAGATACATAAGTTTTTTTGAAAGCCAGAAGGGACCATTATGATAATCAGGTCTGATCGCCTGCGTAACAAAGGGCAGAACCTCACCCAGTAACTTTTGCATCAAGCCCATAGCTTCTGGATGAGTTAAAATGTATCTTATAAAAAGATACCAATCTTGATTGAAAGAATTTGAGTGACAGAGAATTCACCAAGTCCCCAGGTAAATTGTTCCAATTGTTAATTACCCTCAGTGTCAAAAATTTTAATCTGATGTCTAGTCTGAGTTTATCTAGTGTCATCTTCCAGCCATTAGATTTTGTTTCATCTTTGTCTGCTATATAAAGAGCCAGAGAGACAAGGTGGGTGAGGTAATATCTTTTAATGGATCCATTAATCCACATGCACACCCGCCACCCTAAGGAGGAAATTCCTTTCTTTCTTTCTCTTTTTAATTCTCATCTCCAATAATGTGATATGGTGTTTTTACATACCAATAGGATGGTTTACACATCATTTGAAATAATAAACACTGTAGGTGAGGAGTTTGTTTTTATTTTTGTGACTTTTCATTCTTCTCTGCCTCTTCTTTTGGCTTGTTAATATATGTGGGAGGACTTCACTCCATCATCACTTGTTGCTGTGCCTTGTGCAACTTATTTTGAAAGTAAAATGCAAATCAAAACAAAACCTGCTCATTTACAAATACAGGAATTTGCACCTGAAGACTTGTGCATGCCCATATTTTACAGGCACAATTTAGGAGGCTTGTTTGGAAATTTGCCCCTTTATGCGTAGCAGTGGTTTCTCAGGCTGAATATTCAACTGCAGTTATTTGGCTGTTATAAGTGGGTTAGAGTTAACTTAAAATGGAATACATTTGATTCTTTTTATATAACAGCCTTAATCGGTAATCTTGCAAAATGCTGTACAACAAGTCAAAGAGTTGTAGACAATAAGAGTCCTTAGGGCACACTGAGCTGTGGAACCCAATTCATTTCTAAGATTTGCAGCCTGCTAGAATGTTGTGCTAATTCAGAAGGCTTAGTTATACTGACTTGACATTTCAGTTGGGATTTACACTGATGTAATCACTCTCACCATGGCAAGGATGTCACGCTGGCATTTGCTACTACAATAAAGTGGTGCCAATCTTGGCAATGGAAGTTTACATTAAAGCTCCTTTGCTTGACCCCACTGTGAAAGCTGATCAACATTTTTCAAAATGTTGACAAAAATACCTCCCTTCCCCCTGATATTTTGTTTAGTTTTAGAGATTGCCAAAAGATTTTTTTTTTAAATCCAAAGAAAGACCAAAACAAAAAAACCCGCAGAACCTTGTCACTGAACATTTTTGCCACTTTCGACCAGCTCTTTGGTTTTTTATTTTCTACAGGAGAACTCTCTTCTCTTCTTTTCAGTGCTCCCATCATTGTGGTATCTAAGCACCACACAGAGTTAAGAATAAACAGAGAGGTTGTGATGAGTTCCAGTTCCTAGATGATCAATTATCCGTGCAATGTAATTCAATGGACCATTTCAATGGAGAGAAAAATAAATTAGAACTTTGCTGTTAACACATTAACACTCTTTGAATTGCTTAAATGTATTGGAGCTAAGGGCAGTTTCCCTGGGTCCCTGTATAATAATGAGTAGTGATCTTTTAAAGAAGTCACATTAGATTATATTTCCCCCTTTCAATATAATTCCATTAATCTTTATAAGGCTGGGTAACCAGAAAAAAAATGGGATCCAAATTTTTTTAAGTGTAACACTAGACATTGGGCAAGCACATACAGATACATAGAAAGAGTAAAGAAACTGAACCAGGCTTGAAAGGATAACAATATATATTATTAAAATAACAAATATTTATATATATTTTAAGGATACTAAACTAAAATTTTATGTTGAATTCCGAGCAGCAACTACACCCCTACCAAGTTCTAAATTAGGCTTCTCTTCCCAGTTTTTGCTTTGAAAACTGATGATGTCAGCTATCAGTAATGTCAACGGTCCAACCTGCCACTTGGCCTCTCCTCCCTCCCTGAGAGTGAAAGCTGACTCTTCCAGTCTTTCAGTTGACTCATCAGACAAGCCTGTGATTTCACTTCCACTCCAAGCAATAGATCCATCCAGACTGCCCAAGTCAACTCTCTTTTGCCTTCAGAAAGTCTTCTAAGATGTGTGTAGTTTCCTTGGCAACTTGTGTGTGGCCAACACAACAGTTAAAATAAAAATTCATATATGCCACTTCAACTCCTAATCTATGCATGTTCTCTTGCAGCAGCACATCTAATGGGTGATGAAAGATTTTCCCTTACTATTTTTCTTAAAAATATGTGTAGTATTGCAGATGTGTTGAGTACTACAGGATTGCATAATATGATTCAATATTTATTTGGAGAGGTGTATTTCATCAGAGCTAATTACTATTATTTGTGATTTGCAGTGACAGTTTACTCAGCATTATGCAGAACACAGTCCCAGTCCCATTCCTGGAGCGTTTATAATGAATATGAGATTTAATAAAATGCATAAATCATTTAAAAACATCTACCCAGATTCTGATCCCCTAACTCACATAAAATAGTACCTGCCTCCATGGGTAGACCTACTGACACCAATAAGTAAGGTGCTACTAAATTGGAGTAAGGTATCATAATATGGCCAGGAGGAAGCAAAATGGCTCTGACATCCCAGATAGTCACCAAAAGAAAGTTACTCATTTTGTGCATAAAGGAGGTTCTTCGAGATGTGTATCCCTCTGTGTGCTCCACTCCAGGTGTTGGCGCGTCCTCGCATCCTCCATCCGAGATTTCACCAGCAGTGCCTGTCCGAGTCATGCATGTGCTGTCCCTGTCTTGTGGCGCCATTGGTGCCCTTTTCGGCACATGCGATGTGGACCCCTCTGTTCCTTCTCTACCATAGAGCCGTGTGTTTGACTCCGAAGTAGAGGGGAAGGAAGGTGGAGCACCCAGAGGGACACACATCTCGAAGAATCTCCATTACTGCACAAGGTGAGTAACCTTCTCTTCTTCTTTGAGTAGTGTCCCTGTGGGTGCTCCACTCCAGGTGATTTTGAGCAGTGCCCTCAGTTGAAGGAGGGAACTTTGGAGTGATTAAGTTAGATAGAAGAGAGTACTGATAGTCTGATTGCTGCATCATGTCTTGATGCTTGGTCGATGGTGGAAGGGAATTCGGGTGTGCCCTATAAACTCTAGTTGCTGCGCAGATTTTAGGGTGGATTTTTTGTCGTTTATCATAAGGCCTAGTGTGTGAAATACTGACTTTGTAGTGTGAACTGCATGTACAGCTTCCATGTAGGAGCATGCCCTTATTAAACAATCATCGAGATACGGGAATATGGTGACACCCAGTTGGCAAAGGTGAGCTGCTACTACAGCAAGGACCTTGGAAAAGACTTGGAGCAGTGTAAAGGCCGAAGGATAGCACGTATATTGACAGTGGTTGTTGAGGAGTGTGAATCTTAGAAATTTTCTGTGGGCTGGATGAATAGTAACGTGAAAATATGCATCCTGAAGGTCGAGGACTGCAAATCAGTCCCCCTGTTCCAGCGCCAGCAATATAGTAGCCAGAGTAACTATCCTGAATTTTTGTATCTTTATGAACTTGTTCAATTTTCTTAAGTCTAAAATGGGTCTCCAACCTCCGGTTTTCTTTTGGGTGAGGAAATAATGGGAATAAAAATCTTTTCCTCCTCATGACGACTCCTCTGTGTTGGGAGTGAACATGCTCTATGGCACCTATTTGGAGTAAATGATCGACCTCCTGTTGTAATAGTTGTTCGTGAGATGGGTCCCTGAAGAGGGATGGGAAAAGAGGTAGGGTTGTGGGTATGGAGATAAAGGGGATAGTATATCCAGATCAGATAATTTCTAGTACCCATTTGTCTGATGTTATGTTCTCCCAGTGTTGGTAAAAAGGGCGTAGCCGATGGTTGAACAAGATGAAGTCTGGCTGTTGAAGGTGGAGGAGGTCGTACAGACCCTTGACCAAGACCTCAAAACTGCTGCTTTGGAGGGGCAGCCTGGGATGTTGATGGCTGCTGGTTATTTTGTCGACGTTGCTGTGGCCTTTGACGGGAGCATGACTTTTCGTATCATCCGTTCTGCTAATGTTGGTATCTGGAATTATAGGGTTGATACCTGAATGGTCTTCTTCTTGTTGTGCATGACTTCATTAGTTTTCTCTGCGAAGAGCTTCTCTTTATTAAAAGGAAGATCCTTGATGGTTGCCTGCAGTTGTTTAGGCAGGGCTGCAGAGTGAAGCCATGATGCCCTACGCATGACGACCACAATTGTCACAGTTCTAGCCACAGTGTCAGCCACATCAAGGGAAACCTGCAATGCTGTTCTTGCGACCAGTTGCCCTTCTTTGATCAAGGAATGAAATTGCTGTTTTTTGTCATCTGGGAGAAACTCAGTAAATTCGGATTATTTTGAATAATTTTCGTGGTCATAGTTTGAAAGCAAGGTGGCACAGTTTGCTACTCTTAACTGAAGAGTGGCTGATGTGTATACTTTTCTTCCCATTAAGTCCAGCCTTTTATCATCTTTGTCATGTGGGGTCGACTTATGATGCTGCTGTTTATTCCTCTGGTTGGCCGCTACTATAACCAGGGAATTAGGGGGTGGGTGTGTGAAGAGGAACTCAGAATATTTGGCTGGGATATAATCATTTTATCAGCCCTTTTAAAAGTGGGGGAGATGGTGGTGGGGGTCTGCCATATATTATTTGCTGGCTCCATAAGGGCATCATCCATTGGAAGGGCGATTTTCATGGAAGCTGAGGTCTGCAATATCTTAAGCAAATTGTGTTGCGACCCTGCCACTTCTTGGAGAGGGATCTCTAAACTGTCTGCCACCCTCTTAAACAGTTCCTGGAACTGCTTAAAATCATCTACAGTCATGGGAGGTGAGGGAACTATGGTCTCATCAAGGGAGGAGGATGAGTTATGTGTGGTAGGTGGCATTTCTTGCTCTACAGTTATATCCTTTTCGTCAGCAGGACCAGTTAGTTCGGATCTTCTCTGAGTAGGTCTAATAGGTGACCTGTCTCTGTAGCGATATGAAGTTGAGGGTCTACTATGTGATGGAGAGTAAGTAAACCAGGTGTCCCAGCCAGACCAGTGCATACGGTATCGGGTCAAACCAAGGAGGCAGAAACCATAGATATGGTGGTTGTCTGTGATGTGCCCGATGTCTGAATGGGTGGGCTCTGGGTGATGATAGCCGGGGAGAGAAGGTGGGATGTTCACCCTCGTCCTCTTCATCACTAGAGAATGGGATGGGAGACATGGGCTAAGTGCACTGGAGATGTGTTGGTGCCGTAGAGAGGTGATGATGGGGAAGATGTTAGAAATTCCTCCTCATTATCATGGTGTTTGCTCCTCTGAGCATGTTTTCACAGAACGGGAGTTGTCAGCTCCCTTGTAAGTGACTGTGCTGAGGTGCGCTCCATATCACTTCTCAGTACAGATGTGCCCCTCGGCATTGGTGGTGCCATCAGTACCCTTGGGGCTGTCTGTTGCCCAGGCTGTATCGGTGCCGTTGGTTCCATGGGGTTTTTTGGTGCCAATATAGACTGGTCGGAGTGTCGGTGCCGTACCACTTATCGGCGCTGAGGAGTGGGTCGGTGCTGCTGTGTAGGCCATTTCCATAGATGGTGCTGTGCCACTTCTTAGTGCTGAGGTCTGAGTTGGTGTCACTATCGAGGCAGTTACAGACATTGTGTGGACCGATGCTTTAGATGGTGCCATCTCGGCACGGGGCTGTTTGTTTTTATCTCTCAGCTCCTTAGAGGAGTCATGAGAGTCTCTCTTTGTTGAAGAGGTCATAGTACCGGAGGAACCTACAGCCTCTTTGCTACCAAAATCTTTGTTCTTTTCAGGTGACCTCCTTTTCTTGGCATGCTCTGTTGTGGATGGAGTAGAATGCCTTTTTCTAATGTTTTCTTGTGGGGAGACATTACTCTGCCCAGGGTCTGAGGCAGGTTTAGTGACTGTTCCATGAATATTAGTTTCAGGCGAAGGTCCCTGTCATGCCTGGCTATGGCTTTTAGGTTTGTGCAATGGACGCATTTCTGGGCAACGTGTCCTTCACCAAAGTATCTGATGAACTCGGAGTGTCCATCCGAACTGGGCATAGCCTCCCTGCATGAGGTGCAGCATTTGAAGTTGGGTGAACCCAGCATAATGCTAGCTATAACTAAAGGATAAGTCAGAGGGGAAATTATTTATTTATTTATTTATTTATTTATTTTTAAAATGGGGAAGGATTAAGGTAAGGTACACTAAAGTAAACACTACACGGGTAAACTGAGTAACTTTACAAAAAAAGAAAAGACTTATAGAAGATTTCTCGCGGGCTATAAAGAACTGCTGGGAGCTCCATCCTGGACCACGGAGGGTTAAGAAGGAACTGAGGGGTCTGTGTTGCATGCTCCGAAAAGAGCGCCAACATCACCATGAGACCGGGACGGCGCATGCACTTCCTGGATGGGCACTGCTGGCAAAATCTCCAATCGAGGACGCGCCAACACCTGGAGTGGAGCACCCACAGGGACTCGAAGAAGAACATATGTACTCATAGATTATAAGCTCAGAAGGGTCCATCATGATCATCTTATATGACCTCCTGCACATTGCAGGCTACAGAACTTCATCCACCCACTCATGCTGTTCCAACTGAAAACCCTGTGTTATGCCATTTTGTTTATGAGTAGCAGCTACACAACTGGTGAGTGTGGCAAGTATTTTTAAACAATAGACATAGTGAATATTAATGTGTGAACTACCAGCGAGTACATTAGTATCCTTTGCAACTTCAAAATAAAATATTAGCTGCAGAAACTCATCCTTCAGTTGAGAAATAGTCACTATATGTGAATTTTAATTTTGGAAAACTGGTCAGATTAGTGCACTTATTTATGGGGGGGGGGGGGGGTTATAAAAGAAACAGCAAGTACAACAATTCAATTCTTTTATTGATAATTAGAATTGCTTGGGAAACCAGAAGAATGTTAGAAAGTGCACCAAAAGATCTGAATTTAAAAGTTTTTGTCTCAAAAAATATGTTCCCTACAGTGAACTCTCCAGTCTACATTCAAAGGGTGGATTCATCTCTATGCAGGGGGAGGAAGATGATTGCAAAAGGCTGATGCACAGCTTAAGTCCCATTTATGCTCTAGAGCAGAGGTTTTTTCATTTGTGGACCCCTAAATGTGTCAAATGGAGGTGAGGACCCCTTCGGAAATTCAACCTGTGGTTCACAGACCCCTACCATATAAGTCTTAGACTGAAAACTGACTGAACAGAATTCAACTATAAGCCATGTGCTCAGTACGGCATTTATCACGATGTGAGAAAGGGTGCTAAACTGTTCTATGGTAATGACAACACTTCCAGGTTTTGATCTGTAGGTGGGGGTATTCACATACTTTTGATTGATCAGAAAAACGGAATGCATTTCCTGGGATCTGAAACTTTATTTTCTCAGTCACCTTTTGCAGACCCCTTAGACATAGTCTGCAGTCCCCCAGAGGGCCACGGACCACAGGTTGAAAAACCATTGCTCTAGAGCACAACTCTAGCATGAGTTGGAGAAGCATCTATCCATTGAAGGTACTTATATGGCCCCCATAACCATAGTATATGAACACTTTATAATCTTTAATGTATTTATCTTCACAACTCCCATGGGAGGCAAGGAAGTGATGTTAACCCCCCTTTGCAGATAGGGAACTGAGCATAGAGAGGCTAAGGGCTAGATTCATGAGGGAGACTCAGGTGTCTAACTGGCACTTCAGGCACCAAAGTCATTTAGGCACCACTGGCATTCACAAAACTACTCATCAGCTGCCACCTAAGCCTGTAGGCATGTAAGGTCCCTAGATGCCTAAGTTTTCAGCAGTAAAGTTGGCTAGCTGCCTAAATTTCTGCTGTTGGGTGTATGCACAGCCACCTAAGACCTGACATCACCAAGCACCTTGGTGTCTAACTCATGCTAAGCCTCAGTGGGTTTTGTAAACTAGGAGTTTCCTTACCTATCTCACCTGTGGGGCCTGATCCAGTAAGTATGCTCAGATGCCACCTAAAAGCTCACCTACTGGACAGGGCCCTTGTACAAAACAGGGAGAGGGGTGATCACTCATCTCCCTCCCAATAGCCCAGTGCTCAGTGCTCTTGCCTACTAGGTAGGAGATCGAGGTTCAAATCTCCCCTCTGCAGGATTCAGAGCAGGGACTTGCATCCATGTCTTCCCTTCTGAAGGGAGTATGCTAAACACATGGCTATAAGGTATTCTGGGGTAGGTCTCTAATCTCTCTCAATGGTAGCAGATGACAGAACTAGGAGCAATGGTCTCAAGTTGCAGTGGGGGAGGTCTAGGTTGGACATTAGGAAAAACTTTTTCACTAGGTGGGTGGTGAAGCACTGGAATGGGTTACCTAGGGAGGTGGTGGAATCTCCATCCTTAGAGGTTTTTAAGGTGTGGCTTGACAAAGCCCTGGCTGGGATGATTTAGTTGAGGTTGGTCCTGCTTTGAGCAGGGGGTTGGACTAGATGACCTCCTGAGGCCCCTTCCAACCCTAATTTTCTATGATTGTCTCTTGCTGAAGCTATTCTTCTTGGTATGAAATATTTAAACATGAATAGGAACAGGGACTGGAATCTGGGTCTCCCAGGAGAAGACACTAAGCTATCAAGCTAAGATAAGCTTCCCACTCTGTCTCAGTACCAGTGAATATTTACATGTCTCATACAAAGTGGAACAGCTTCAGTAGATGGAACTAATCTGCTAAACCCTTATTCCTGTGTTTAATCTTTACCAGAAAAAGTAGCCCTATTAAATCAATGAAATTACTCCAGAGAGTAAAGATTACTCATGTAGCTAAGGAATGTCAGGGTGTACTTTTAGTTACATTTGTTAAAAAACTTAATTGAGAGGCAGGATTTGGATGTGCACAATATAATCCATGGATGTAAATCACAATAGAAACCAAACAGCAAGATAGAGCAAGGAGATAAGAACTGGCCTAAAAGGGAGGAGACCAGAGAGGAACAGAAGTAAGTTGGGAAATGAGTCAAAGGATTTTTAACATGTTAATTCATTCTATCCCCATTTCACAAGTTTCACAGCCCTGGTTTCTTTGCTTGTTTGTATTTTTTTTATTTCCTCGTAAGTTTAAGGGTTTCTCTGGGGGAAGCAAGATGCTAAGAGGACAGTCTTGGTTGCTGTCAAACATTCAAAATCTGAGTACAGGAGGCAATCAGATCAGAGAGATTATAGAAGCCCATCAGAGTAAAGAGATGTGTAAAATAGTAGTTACTGAGAAATAATGGTACAGGGAAATGCATGCACTCTGGTAATAATGGCACGCAGCTCATCCAAGCAAATGGATTTTCATACTAGAAAATAGCCATGCATGCAGTGATTATATATATTAGATAACCAGAGTTCAAAGAATTCCATAACTAGGAAATAACCTCACAGTTTCAGCTTCAGTAATTGTACAGCATCCCAGGATTTAGGGGCATGTACAGGGGGAGGAGGGGGCAAGAAGGGGCAAGGTCCCCTTCCACAATAATCAGCAGGGAGCCACAGAGCTCTTCCAGCCCCCGGGGCCATGGTGGGGGGGCAGGGCACAGAGTTCCTCCAGTCCCCGGGACTCTGATGGGGGGGCACAGAACGTGCCGCTCCAAAAGTGCTGGAATTTAAATTTTTGCACGTGCCCCTGCCAGGATTCTAGGTATAACATCTCCATTTCAACGTTTTCTAATATAATGCAGATATTTGCAGTAAGGTGACTGATTGACAGACAATAATTATTTCCACATTCATGTTGCATTAGCATATTGATGTTTGGTACACTCATTTATTCTAAGACACTGAGTATAGGGGGAAAAAATCCCAACATTCAACTTTGACTCGTCCATCAGAGAATACCAAAGGTCCACTAAGCTGACTTTTCGAATTTCAACTCTTCAAGTACTCATCTGAGCTAAAATCTAGGCATTTGTTACACTCTGTTTGTATCTTATCTCTCTTTCTGCCACTCCATGGTTTTCTTGTCTACACTCTTTAGGAGCAGGAGCTATTTCTTACTCAATATTTGTACAGTACCTAGCACAATAGGGCCCTGAGCTCAGCTGGGGACTCTATGAACTGCTGGAATACAAAAAATAAATAAATAATTCATTATAGGCTGCTACCATCACTCCCTTTAAAATACCTAACAACTTAAGCATCTGGGCAGAGGGGCAGTGGCGTACCTTGGGTCTCTGGCGCCCGGGGGCCAAAACTGGTATTTGTAACCCCCCGTCAGTGGCAGCAGTGGCAGGGGAGGGGGTGTCTTTGGGTCCATTTCCCGCTCTCCCCTACTACCTCCTGCCCCGCTGTTGGAGCAGCAGGTGTGGCAACAGTGACATACCAAGGGGACCATGCCCTCGTGCTCTGGCCTGGGAGGGTCGCCAGCCAGGCTCTCCTTGGAGGAGATGCCCCCTGCTGACATCCCTGGTGGCTTCACTGACCCGGCCCCTCCAACGGTGAGTGGGAATGACAGGGACTGGGCAGATGCTCCCGGGTTGCCCGGCAGTGGCGGGGAGGGCCCTACCTGGCCCCACCTGGCCCCCATGCGGCCAGGATCCTCATGGCTCCCTCTTACACCCAGCGTGGGGATGGAGGGGCCAGGAGATAGAGGGGCTGGGTCAGAGCGGCTGCTGGGGATGTCAGCAGGGGGCAGCTCCTCCGGGGTGGGCCTGGCCGGCACCCCCCCAAGGCCAGTGCCCAGGGGCATGGTCCCCTCCCACCCCTCCCCTCAGTACGCCACTGCAGAGGGAAAAATATAGAAACTATTAATGAAAGTTATGGAATATAGGGAAGTGTCAGATGGAATGTGTAGCTTAGAAGATAGGGGAGGGAACTCTTGCGATAGATAGGATCACAGGTGTCCAGATGGTCACCAGTTCTAATTAACAGATTTGAAGAAAGAAAATTGTCAAAGGCAATTATTTTTTACAGTTGTATTTTTACACATTTTTGTATTATAATAATTCTTGTTCATCCCAACCAAGATCAGGGTTGCTGTCAAACTAGGAGGACAAATCTAATGAAGTCCCACAGGGATTAGTCCTGGGTCTGGTCCATTCAATGTTTTCATTAATGACTTGGATAATGGAGTGGCGATATGCTTCTAAAATTTGTGGATGACACCATGCTGGGAGGAGTTGCAAGCACTTTGGCGGCCAGCATTGGAATTCAAAACAACCTTGACAGATTAGAGAATTGGTCTGAAATCAACAAGATGAAATTCAATAAAGACAAATAGAAAGTGCTTCACTTAGGAAGGAAAAATCAAGTGCACAGCTACAAAATAGGGAATGACTGGCTAGGTGGTAGTACTGCTGCAAAGGATCTGGGGATTAGAGTGCACCACAAATTGAATATGAGTTGGTAATGTGACACCATTGCAAGAAAAGCTAGTATAATTCTGAGGTATTTTAACAGGATTATCATATGTAAGTCACAAGCGGTAACTGTCCCAGTCTTCTTGGTACTGATGAGGCCTCAACTGGAGTACTGTATCCAGTTCTGGGCATCACATTTTAAGAAAGATGTGGACAAATTGGAGAGAGTCCAGAGGAGAGCAACAAAGATGATAAAAGGTTCAGAAAACCTGATGTACAAGGAAAGATTAAAAAATACTGAGCATGTTTAATGAGAAAACAAGAGTCAGGAACGACCAGATAGCAGTCTTCAAATATGTTATGGGATGTTATAAAGAGGATGGTGATCAATTGTTCTCCATGTCTACTCAAGAAAAGATGGGCTTAATCTGCAGCAAGGGCGATTAAGGTTAAATATTCGGAAAAACTTTCTAACTATAAGGGTAGTTCAACTCTGTAACTGGCTTCCAAGGGAGATAGTGGAATCTCCCCATCATTGGAGGTTTCTAAGAACAGGTTGGACAAACTTCTGTCAGGGATGGTCTAGGTGTTCTTGGTCCTGCATCAGCATAGGGGACTGGACCAAATGATCTGTGAAGGTCCCTTTCAGCTCTACAGTTCTATGATTCTGTGATTGTGCTAGTCACAGCACAAACAGATAGCCGTAGACAGTCTTTGCCTTGAAAAACTTACAATTAAAATGATTTATTGTTTGAATGAATGCAGAACCTAGTGGTCCACATCAAGGATCAGGGCCTCACTGTGACAGGCACTGTACAGACATATATTGAAAAGTTTGTTCCTGCCTCAAAGAAATTAGAAACCAAGTTGATGAGACAGACAAAGAGTGGAAGAAAGGCTGTTTTATTTTTCACATTTTACAAACAAGGAATGGAGGCAACTAATAATCTCCATGACCAAACGTAAATATAAAACTTGAGCTGTACTCACTATAGACCACATCTCCATTTTTCTCTCCTTTAGTAAAGTGGGTGATTTCAGGTCCCTGGCATCTTGTCAGCTCTCACAGCACAAAGCACAGCAGTTTATTTACAGTACAGCATGGATCTACAGATAGTTCATCCACAGAGATATTATACAACATTGTATACACAGATGTATGTATTGAAAATAAATGAAAAAAATATTATTTATATACAAGCCTTCAACATTACCAGGCTGAACCACATAATAAGTATCAATCCCTATATAATTAATACTGCATTTACAGAAAGAATACAACAATAATGGTATTGCCATATTAATACTGAATTTAAAAGGTTACGAGGCTATAAAAAGTTGAGTCTTTAAGTTTAATTTTATGGAACCAAGAATGTCAACTGTGTAACACAATTCACTTCTTAATTCTATTTTGGAATGGCCACAAAATACACAAATAACTGCACAATGCAGTCCAATGGCAGATGATTTCAACACAGTCGAATACAAGATAATGTAGAGTATCTGTTCATCTTCCAAATGTATCATTATCATATCAAAGTGCAATTGATATACATTATAATAGCATCATTTCTGTCTGGCAAGGACCATGGCATCATGATTTAGGGAAGGCTAATGCAAATAGATGCGTCCCACATTTGCCCTAAAGTTGGCAGAACACAAGTTCAGCTTGACCTTTGGTGGGAGAGAATAGCTGAGGGCCTGAGGGAGAATTCTGAGCCTCTGAGAGTTTCACTTTGGGGACCCTTAACAGAAGTAATGCCCCGGTAGAGTGCAGCTGTTATAGCTGGCCACGCAAAGAGGTGGTGTCTGAGATCATTCACCACGGTCTCATGCAAAACAAGATGACTCCAAACGAAATGAACAGTCCTCATCCTAGCACTCAATATCCACAGGATTGCTTTAAAGTCCCCTCTTCCCCAAGCTCAGACACCAAAGAAACGGATCTTCAGGAGGTCTAAATCTCAGATGAGGGCTCTGAGGATATCCAGTCTGAGGGCCCTATCTTATCATCAACCCAAAGGAGGCCTTTCATTCAAGCTCCATAGCTTGGATACAAAGGGCCTTTGCTGCTTCCAGGCTCTATCCCACAGCTTTCCTTCTTTCCTCCAAAAGAGGCTTCCCAGGAGAGCTCCTCATGCTCAATAAACAAATTAAATGGCCCCATTCTGCTTTGTCTGAAGGCACCTCTTCACCATCCATAAAGCAACAAAATCCTTGTCCCTCATTGCTCCCCTCCCTCAGATAGTCATCCAAAGAGTGTGAGCTAGAATCACATCTGGTCCTATGCAATCCCCCCCTCCCTCCCCACACACACTCACCTTTCCTCACACCAGAAAACCTTAGGAGATCATGCTGGGAAAGTGGGGATACTTGGTCTCCCACATGACAAAGACCGTAATACTTTCTCTAGTGAAGCAGAAGTCCATGGAAAGTGGGGCAGAGTGCCTTATGTTTTCCCAGGGGACCTCCTCAAAGTTGTCTGTACCTATCCACCTTCTTTTGGGAAGATGATGCAAAGAGGCTGTGCCTCTCCTGACACTGCACCCATTCTGCCCAAGAACCTCCTCAGTCTCTAAGCTGAACTGCCTTTCTTTGTACACAGGAACCTCTCAAAATGCCTTATTGCTGTTAATGTTCTGAACAACATGGCTCAAAGATTCCATCTGCTCAGTAGGTCAACATTTTGGGAGCTTCTGTCCGGATCTGGACACCATGCTACACCCAACATTGGTCACCATCTTGACAATTAGAAAGCAGATGCTCTCAATAAATAATGAGTGCAAACCACTAGCCAGTTTCTCAACATGCTTCTTCCATTGTATCAGCATCACCTCTGATTTACCTGAGTTGAACTTGAGTCAGCTACTTTTCATCCAGATATTTATTTTTCCCAGGCACTGTGATGCTTGATAATGGCAGTATCTCTGCTAGATTTATGTACAGCTGGGTATTGTCAGTGTATTCCTGACATCAAAATTCAAGACTCAAACTATTTCTGTTAATGTTTTAACATAAAGGTGAAAACTCCTGAAAGTCACAGTGAACAATTGCTCATCATAAATTTTTGGGATCTATCCAATAAGAATGAGCAAAGACAGCTTAACACTACTCTATTTGTACCAACATTATTTCAGTCCTACCTGCAGTTAGCTGGAGCCTGCTGCTTTTCAGCCAGTCACTTACTTCTCTCTGGCACTAAAACAGTTGGACAATGGCAATGTCTGCATTTAATGCGAAAGAGATGTAATGGTAGGTGTCATCAGCATATTGTTGGCAACGAAGGTGTGAAGGAAGCCAGCTTAATGCAATTCCAACAACCCCTGCCAGGACTCATAAATGAGTCAGGACCATCTCATGATGAATAGTGTTGAAAGCTGCCTCTAGATCTAACAACACTAAGATAGATGTTTGCCCTGTCTCTATGGGTGAAAGGAGATTATCCACTAGTGTAAACAGTGTCTTCACCATACAATTTTCTGGTATGAATCCTGACAGGAAGGGATTCAGATAAGGATATGGCAAGGTCAGGTATTGTTAGTCATTTCACCATCTTGATAACTTTAACCAAGAAGGGGAGTTAAAGGACAAGGCAGTAGCTGATGAAATTGTATGCAGTGAGTGGTGGATTCCTTTGGTGTAATTGGACTATTGAAATTTTCAGGGTGGTTAAAAGGCTGTCATTTCTGAAAAGGGCATTTACAGTCTCAGGCTAGGTCTACACTGATGGCCACAAATTCGCCGCCATCAGATCGACTTCTCCGGATTGACTGAACGGTCAGTGAAGACCCGCTCAGTCGATCCAGAAATTGATGTATTAAAACCACCTCCTTAAGTGGTGTAGCGCTGCATGGACGGGAATGCGGTTCCCGTTGGTGCAGTGCATTGAAGACGGAGCGCAGAACAGAAGCACAGAAGTCGATGGGAGTTACGCAAGTTTTTTGTGTAGTTTGCATAATGCCGGTCGACTGCCTCCGAATCTCCGAGGTAAGTGTAGGCAAGCCCTCAGTTAGCAGTGGCTTCAGGCCAGGCACTTCTCATTAGCATTCATCAACCATAGAAGTCATAGGTCTATTTCATATACACAGCTTTTTGTTCATGTCTTAACTACCTCTGGTTTTTAGATTTGGGCAGCCTCTGTCAAAGAAGAGGTTGTGTTTGCTAGCCACTGCTCTGATTCCAGTTGCTCAGACCCATAGGAAAATATCTCAAACTCAGTTGACCTTTTCTGAAAAATAGGGTGAGTGCTCCACACAGCAGCATGTACTCCTCTGGGAGAATGCACTAATTAATCCACTATCGGGAACAGCTCTAGCGAGTGGGAATCCTGCAGACAGAAGGTGTAGGATTCTGACTAAGTTTTTGCCTCCCAGGGCATCCTTATGGACTGCTCAGTGAAAATATTTGCTTAATGCACAATAGCAGTCAACAAAGCAGAAGTCAGGCTGTGTTAAGGAGGGATGACAAGTTACAAAGAAAATATTACAATGCCATCAAAGGTATATTCTGGAAGACTTTCTATCCACAATGGCCTGCAATAAAATTAAAATAGAAAGAATTACACAGTTAAATCACAGTTTGAATGTGATCCTTTGATCCATTTCCCTTACTTAGCTAACTGCTGTGTGTGCAGCTCTAGATTGTCAAATTCATGCCCAGGCCCTCTGCAGATGATTATCTGAGCTCATCTCCGCTAGACAGGAAGGTGCACATTGTGTTTTCCATAGTCTTCACACTATTGTGTTCAACTCCTTTCCTTCGCTCCTTTTTGCAAGATAGGATCAGTTGAGGCCTCCATGATTTTTTACATGGCAAAGGAAAAAGAGACAGGGAAACAGCTAGAAAGGGCGAGAAGGAAGGATAGCAATTTAAATTCGTTTCAAAATGTTATCAACAACAATGCAGAAAAATTATTTACAAATTATGGGGCGGGAGGGGGAAAATGATCATTTTTATTTTTTATATGGAAAATACCCCTATAGTTTCTTAAGTTTCTCTTCAGACACTGCCTCTTGATATTATCCAATTCCAGTAATAGATGCAAAGGTGAAAATAATCCCAAAGCAAATTCATGCTTAGTGTGTAATCAGTAAGTGAATGAAATGGGAGGAAAAACAGAATCAGAATTGTCTGATGAAAGCTCTCTTACCAGATCTGCACTACAGACAGACACTAGGACCCAAGGACGGCTATGGTTTGTTTGTTAGTTAAGGGTCAGGGATTTGCACAAAGAGTAGATTATATATATAGCATTCTGCTTCGCACCTCTTCATTATTATGCCCTTCTGTAATTTGAGTACCAGAGCTCTGTCCTTGCCCTAGAATGCTCTCTTTCAATCTCTCTTTCTTCTCCCGTAGTACAAAGGGGCCAGAAAACAGCTCTGTAACAGGACTGCTGATATGAGGTATGGTGATACGGAATTGGTATCTGAATCCCTGCTACTGTAGAGCTGCCACTGCCAGCTCTGTGCCGAGTCCCCTGGTGTATACTGATGTGCTGCCAGAGCACATAATACTGTGGATATCCCAATCCCTAGAGGGCTGTTACAACCCAGTAGCAGTCATAAGAGCTCTGAGGCTGCTCTAAGTTATGCAAGGGGTTGAATGGCCCCTGGCAACCATAGGGAGCCAGGTAGTGCAAAGTCAGTCATAAGCCACTATTGCTCTTTCCTTCTCCCCATCTGGGACAATCAGAGCTGTCATGTTGCTGCAGATCTGGCTCAAAGATTATGGTACCATCAGATGCATTAGTTTTTAATAGGTGGAATCCTTACTGTCTTTTTTAAAGAAATCCAGACCATAGTCTCATAGCCTTTAAGACCAGAAGAGACTACTGTGATCACTGACCTACTGCATATCATAGGCCACAGAACCTCGCCCACCCATCCACTCCTGTAATAAACCTGTAACCTCTGGCTGAGTTACTGAAGTCCTCAAATCATGATTTAAAGACTTCAAGTTATAAAGAATCCACCATTTACCCTCGCTGAAACCTGGAAGTGACCCATGCTCAATGCTTCAGAGAAAGTTGAAAAGACCCCAGGGTCTCTGCCAATCTGACCTGGGGTAAAATTCCTTCCTGACCCCAAATATGGTGATCAGTTACACCCTGAGCATGTTGGTGAGACTCACCAGCCAGACACCTGGGAAAGAATTCTCTGTAGTAACTCAGGTATAACTCAAGTATAAGCATAAGCTGTACTCTGAATTATTCACAACTAGCAGTGACCGGGCTCTATTCAAGGTTCTTTGCCTGGCACAGCTATGCACCATCACCACTTTTCCAGTGTGCAATATCAAATCAGTAAATTCCTTGGTGTTCAACACATGTTGGAGGACAGACAATTTTCTTGTTTACTCTGATACCTTTTTTCAGATGCCAAAGTCCTTCGCAGCAAGGTCACTCTTCCTCTACTTTTATAAACAAGAGATCAGCAGGATTAAAAAAACAAAAACAAATGGACATTTATATGTCTGGTAGGGACATTCACATTCTATTAGGCAGGGGAAGCATGGACTAGTGATTTGTGAACAAGAAGGTGTTTCATGAACTTCTGAGATCTAATTCTGGCTCTGACTTTGGGTCTCTATGGTCTTGGTTACATAATTTAATCTCTCTGCCTCAGTTTCTTCATCTGTAAAATAGGGCTATCAGTATTACTTTCCTGCAGTGCATTCTGCGTGGGTTGTTGGTCATAAAATGTTTTTTTAAGTTGAAAAATGCCTATTAATTATTGTTAGTATTGAAGCTCAAGATTAAAATGTTTGTATTGTGTAAGATCACAGCAGTGACTGAAGTAAAATCACTCACACAACTTACTGGGTAACAGCTTTTAGGCAAGAATGTATGTATACACAGAATTCCAGTATGAAAGTGAAGAAGCATCTCTTTCAGGGCTACATTGTGTCATTGATTTTTAAACAGAATTCTCCATTAGAATCAGTGGGAAGCACTGTTTACAAATCAATGGCACAATATGGCTCTTGATTACTGCAGAAGTAAGTGATTACATGCTCAGTTAAAAGCTGAAGTGAATGGAGCTCTCTGAACCTTCCTACACTGCTATTTGATTAAACTACCTTTCATCAATCTTATTAAACTACTGCATTTGTAGAACAGGAGCAAGAGAGTCGCACAGAAAAGAACAGACAAATGTATCCACTTACCTATTTCTTGGTGCTGTTGTTGACTATGTTTAAACAAAAGGGTAAAGGCCATGAAATGATGAACACTAATATAAAAAATACGGTCAAAAACATTTGTCCTGGAATCACTGTAGTATGTATAAAATTTCAAAGAACTATTCTGAATGCAAACACTTGTATTAGCATGAAAAGGTGCTCTGAAGTTTAGATGTAGCCAATCCATCCAACAATGCAGATGATGACATGGAAAGGGTATATTTTTTAAGAAAAGCTTCTGCTACCCTAAAGTCTGTATTAACCTGGGCTTCCTTTTTATTATTGTTAATAATAGTAGTAATAGTAGCGTTAAGTTGCACCTTATGAGACTCAACCAAGATCAGAGTTCCACTATGCTAGGCACTGTATAACACACAGTGACAGATAAATCTCTGTGCTGAAAGGCTTATAGTTGAAGGAAAAAAAGGGAGACGAAACAGAAAGATGAAGTGACTTGCCCAAGGCCATGTCCCAGATCACTAGCAGAACTGGAATTAGAACGCAGGTCTCCTGACTCCAAGGCCACTGTCCTATCTACTAGACAATAGTGCATCCCTGTTTACTGCACATGTGGACTCTCTGGGTCATCGTCAACCTTAAGGCAACTGTAGTGTTATCAATACAGTTACAGAAGTGATGCATCTGACACAGAGATAAAACCTCTCTTAAGGCTTTTTACTTTTTAATTAGAAACTTGATAGCAATTTTACAGAGTCTTACAGTGTTTGGAGGGCAGGAAATACCATAGACAAGTAATTTGATTATTCAAACAGCAGCACCTTTCCTCCATAATTAAAACACATACGTAATTCAGGGAATGAAACACGCATTTTCCCATTTAAGCTTTATGAGTATTACTATTGGAATACTGTAGAATCTAACTTAAATAATCATAGTTACAGATGTTTTGAATACAGTGAATTTATTTTCAGTGGATTAATGATACAGGAGATACTTTTTCTGCATTCTCTTTCCACATTTGTTCATCATTTAGATCATTTAGGCAAGTTGTTCCACATAGTTAGGCCCCAGAGCTCATATGAAGCCCCTTTGAAGTAATTGTTTTCATTACTTTTCCAGAGTTTTAGGCATATTTATTCTATAGTGTGTGCATTTTAATAAGCTGTTTACAAAAATTCTCTCCTGTGACTCCAAAACCTCTAAGTGCTTTTCCTTCAGTCTGTATGTAGTCCCCTAGTCAATCTCTGGATACTTGGGGTCCAATGTTCCAATAATACAAATACTTCAGTAGAAGCAAGATCAAATCTTTCACAACTTTGTTTGCCTCAGATACACAACCACAGCAATCTTTTGAACTATCACCTAATATTTTTGAAAGCAAAGAACTAGCATAGCTACTGTTATATCCAAGAGTCTCTACAGGTAGGTATCACTTTGGTGCATGGACTCTCAGCCTTGAGGTTGCGACCCCCGTGGAGTTTGTGAACAGGTACCAGGGATATTGCAACCATTCTGCTCTTTCCATATTGCTAAAAGAGACCTAGACCCCAGGTAGTTGGGGTAAGGTGGTGGTTCTAGAGTGGTCCTGATATGGAGGAGGCTGAGAACCCATATATTAGAAGACATATTCAGTATATCCAGATAAATGCAAGTCAACAATAAAGCACATTATTCAAGTCGCTGTACTGGACTTCAGGACATTCTTTGATATACATGGGCTACAGCATTTATCCTAAATAGCTCAAAACCTAACCCAGTATATTTCTCCACAGGAACCCTTCCCAATCTCAGTACACCCAGGGACGTGCACAAGGGGTGCAAGCAGGGGCAGGGCCCCCCCAGTAATTGGCCTGGAGCCACAGAGCTCCTCCGACCCCTGGCACCCCAGCGGGAAGACTGCGCACCCCTCCGGGGCCACAGTGCAGGCACAGAATGTGCCCCATTAAAAGCACTGGAATTTAAATTCCTGCGCACACCCCTGAGTACATCCGTCAGATGAGAATAATGAAGGTATTTGATTTACTATTTAATATTTTCATCTCATTTGACTTTAAGAGATACACTTATGCATTCAAACCAAACAGTTACAAAATCTTCTGAAGTTGCTGCTGGTAGAATATAATAATTAACTTGAACCACCAAGCTGTTATGCAGACTTGAGAAGTTACTGCTGACCAAAGTGGATTAGTTTAGTTAAAGATTGTTTGGCATGAAGAGACATTCACTTAGATCTACCTAACTTTGAGAGAGAAAAGAAACAAGAAATAAATTCTGTGAAGAAGCTTTTAACACACATTAGTGAGCAAGGCCTAATGTTTACACATACAGCACAGCTATTTAAATATTTGTACACAGTTAGGGAAGCTAAAAAGTCATTCCTGGTGTATAATGTCTCAAAACTAACAAATTATGTGCCAAATTAAATACATCTTTGGTGTTTCTCAAAAGCTTTACAGTATTAAATAAGCGGCTTTAACCTACAAGCACTCCACATGGTGCCAAGCTTGGCTTTTGCTCTGTGTTAAGTTGCTGATGAATCACCCAGCTTTTCAAAGTTAAAGTCATGTAAAGGGAAAAGGTGAAGATGTCTAAAATACAAATATTTATTTGTGGAGGGCCCGGGAAAGGTACGGAGAACAGCACATTAATGCCATGATTCAGCAAGGCACTTGAGCACATGCTTAAATCCCTTTTACCTCATTGGGACCCAAGAACTTTCTTAAAACTAAGCCTGCTGCCAACCCTAATTTTTTATTAGCTTTTTATTTTAACACAGTTAGTGGAAATGGTAACATCCAGTTACTTTACATTCATCTTTGCACAGCAGCTGAATGAACGGCAAACAGGAAACAGTCCAAAAACACATTCAACCAATATAATGTGCCTTGATTAGAAAGTCATAAGAAACAGACATTTGGTGGAACCATAGACAGATGAGAGGTCTGATATGATTAAATATTTCCCAAGCACACTATCATTTTTATTTTTGCCTAAAGGATTAAGTTCTCTCTACTGCCTCATAAATGAAGGCAGATGGACAATTCCACTACACCATTTTGTATTTTAAATAGAAACAAAGTGGTAGCAAATTCTAGGTAATTTGTCAGAAAATGACCCACTACAAACTTATTTTCTAATTTTCTTGAATTTAATCACACGTTACTGGAAAACATACAAAAACCAAAACCAGCACAGCAGGGTTTAAATTGGAATCTCTGTGATTTATAACATTGCACTGAACAATCTTGAGACCTGAAAATATTCAGCTGTGTAGGATGCCCCTTAGTGGCAGACTATAAATATTGTTGACAGAAGAAATAATTTTCAACATTGAAAAAAGAAAAATACGTCTGGTTATTAGATTAGAACACAAGAATTTAAATATTAACTTACTTAGGTAAAAGTGCCTACAAAGCTATATTTACATAAAATCTCTGAAACAATTAAAACAAAAGGAATAATAGTTATAGAGCTTGGCTGAGTAAAATGCTACAGTAAATAAAATGCACAGAAACACAAGTGGGGGAGTGGAAAAGCACAAACTCCATTCTATTTTAATCAGAATATGTGTTGTAGGATCAACAAGATAAGCAGAAGAATGTGATCAGACATGTTGAACAAAAAACAGTCCTTTATTTGTACTATTCCCTTCTAGAGTAGAAAATTTCAAAAAGATACACATGCACATACGCACCCACAAAAGCAACCCAGATTTTAAAAAATCATATCAAGATATAAAATACCAATAAAGATATTTATATACTTGCTTTGGCATTATCCTTCCTTTCTAATACCATATGTACAGTATATAATCAGCAGCCATTTTCTTGTTTATTGCCCTAGGATATCTGAATATGTTACTATGTATAACCATTTCCAGACAAAGGTAGCCACAGGATTGTTGATGTAACACAATATTAGAGATTAGATTCTGCAAATTTTGTAATACACATAGCTATATATATTAAACAGTTCCAACAGTCCATGGGATATGTTTTGCTATTTGGTGGTCAAGAAAAATATATTGCTTCCAACCTTCCCTTTCAAAACAAGGCTTTGTATTGTAGATGATTTGCAGAAGCAGTAACAAAGTGGCCCTAATTGAGCATGGCACCCCCCATCAATCTGTTTGCACCTGCTCTGATTTTAATTATACTTCATACATTTACATTTCTCTCTATGTACATACTGTATAGACAGAAATCCATCACATTTTACAAACACTCCATTTTGTTTACAAATGTAATGTTTCCCCAAATCATTAGTTTGTTTGTTTGTTTGTTTTTTACAGACCAGATCGGCAACTCCTCTTCCATCTTTTCGAGCTTGCATTTAAAAATCAAGACTGAAAAGTGTCTGATGACCTCCAAGCTAATAATGAAGAGACAAACAATTCGCCAGCTCTATTGACATAAACTTTCATTTCTTGGGCCATACTCCACCAGAAAAGAGCCAAGGGGATGGGAGTCTCTTCTCTTGAGTTAGCCGGCGTGTGCTATAACCAGATAAACTGATCCCAAACATTCCTAGGAGCAAAGCTGTACGTTGCATCAATATGTCTGTTGTGTTGATAACAATTTTTCCAGCAGCTTGAGTCTATGGGAAAAACAGGACAAGTTACATGCCAATTCTGCTGAGTTTGATACTAAGGTAGCTCTTTACAACTTACAAAACAATTCCTCCTCCTTTCACATTTTTTAATGTGACGTAATTCTGCTTTTTGCTGAATTATATCTTGCGAAATCTCCTTGTACTGAAAAATATTAAGATTTCTCCCCTCCTATAAGTCAGCTACTAATGCAATCTCACTTCCTTGAATGTTAGACATTAATTCTTTCCTGAAAGAGTGAATAAGAAATGGAGACTATAGCAGACGGATGTTTTGACTAGTACATACATCTTCTTAGGAATCAAAGAAATGAATGCATGGAAATTGATTAATTAATTCATTGGAACATCAATCATAAGTTAAAATGTACTGCATATCTTTCCAGCAGCAGCATTTGATACATTTAATATTGTTTAAGAACCATTCAGGGATTTATTTCTTTTATTCTTTTCAGTGCCCACCCAGTATGAAATCCCGGCCCAACTGAAGTTAGTGGAAAAACCCACATTCAATGGAACCAGGATTTCACTTCCAGACCATAGTTATTCTATGCATGTTTGAATAATGAGAATTCACTACCCTAACCTTGATAACTGTCATAGACAATAGGATACTTTCACAGGTAAAAAGCAAAAGATTTCAACACAAAAAATTACTATATAAAGGTATCACAGGAGTCAGAGGCAAATAGGAAGGAAATTCTGCATTAAGACTGCACCAATATCCTTAGCTCAAACATAATGTCCCTAAGCTACAATACTTCATGATTTTGGATTTGTGTGTTATATTGCCTACAGCTGTTGGACCCTCTGATGAAAATATATAAGTACTGCAAATGCCAAGATATGAACTGAGTTAAGGAGGATGCCCTAACAGTATTTATTCACAATCTCTTTTATATTGATATTTTATTCCCAAGTATTAAATTTATTTAAAGACATTTTCTTTCCCCAATTATATATATATATATTTAATAGAATTACTTCTCCATGTACTTGCGTTCCTGAGGTCATAATTGTACCAGATTTCTTCATCCAAATCACCAAATTAGGCAGAAATGTTGGGGTTTAGCTGTTTTGCAACCCTGCCATTCTCATAATTGTTAGCATTTTCCTACTGTCTCAAATACACCCAGTTATTGCAATCTAAAGCCTTGCGGAGAAATATTCATCATTTAAATACATCAAAAACATAAAATGTATCTTATTCCAAATATTCTGCATTAGGTATTCCAGAATGACACCAATTATCAAGCATTATCATAACTCATTTACTTTTCAGCAGATGCTTAATTAAGACTTCTATGACTTGTTATGAAAGTTAACCCAGCAGAAGCCAATGTTCTCTTGGATTGGTCACATGATATTATAAACTAAAATCCTTTGAGCAAGACAGATATCAGTATTTCAAAGTTCTAATTAAAAGAGGAAAGAAGAAGGGAGAATTTTCATACCTGCAATAATCTTATATACCCAGGCGTGATCCTCCTCAGACGAATAACCATTTTACCAGAGTTTTCTTGGAGTTTCAGTCCCTAAAATTGTAGAACACAGACAGTGTTACTAAGCTCTGGGGGTTTCTTTACAAGATGACATCTTAATGAAATAAAAGATTAAATCAAATTTCGTTTGTTCTAATGCCAAAGCACTTTGAGAAGCAATGTTAGAGAGATGAGTACATTTTTTCCTGACCTGATGCAGTTCTTTCCATAAGCCCTTTACATGCCAATGTCCTAGTAGTATATAAAGCCCAAATCAATTGCATAAGCTGTCACATGTGATCCATCTGTAAAGCTTAGGTGTTGGCAGAAGGCCTTAACTATCATGCCCGGGGCCAGGTATGTCTGCAATATTGGAAAACTCTTTAGATATGTCCGAAGCTCATTAGGAAAGCAAAGGAACAGTTGATCTGCTTTTGAACAAAAGGCCCTAAGCCTGTTTAATAGATAGTATTGGAGATAAAGGAGGTCATTGTAGCATTGTGCAGTGACAAAGTAAATTGGATTCTACTGATTTAATATAATTTACATACATATATTTATATCAGAATGGCAATTTACTGTGTCCTGAGTTTAATTTAGCCATGATCCAATTTAAAAGGATGTGCTATATTAGGGTTATACACTTCTGAGTAGACATTTAGAAGTAGACTGTTTTTTTTCTGTGTGCATTCTATTATATTCTGTATGCAGCATAGGTATGGTCCCTTTTTCTACTGCTACATCCTTAACTCATGGAAGTGGTTCCCATCACTTGGTTGAACATTTTCAATTAATTTTAAAAAGTAATGCAAATTAATAATAATAATAATAATAATACAAACACATTTGCTTTTAACTATGGATGCTGGCTGCCTGTAGTGAATTTGGTCCCAATTCTGCCCTTCTTACTCATGGGGTAAGGTGCTACTCTATGTGAGTAAAGGTGGCAGAATCTGGTCTTTTATAATTCATTTCTCTTTCTGTAAATAGAAATATTCCAGGTTAGACTGTGTTAAGAGAGGGGAAGCTCCTTTCCCCCTAACATCAATTTGTGCCCCCTCAGCTGGTGCACAATCTGCGCCATTGTGTTCATTGGTTCAGCTACACTGATATACACCAGCTAAGGATCTGAAATCCTCCACGGAACTAGGCTGATGTACGCCGAACTGAGGATCTCTCCATTTTAGCACAATCTGGCTTTGAATATTGAAATCTAAAGCTTAGTGAAGAAATATTCATCATTTAAATACATCAAAAACCTGAAATGTCTCTCCTTCCAAATGTTCTGCATTAGGTATTCCAGAATGACACCAATTATCAAGGATTATCATAATTCATTTATTTTTCAGCAGGTGCTTAATTAAGGGCATGTCTACACAGAGGAGCAATGTGCACTACGGGAATGTGATTTCTAAAGTACACTAATGTGTTGCACGCTAATTATTCCATGTAGGCCCTGTTGGTGCACGCTGGAAGCTCCCCAGTGCACTTTAAGGTAGTACTGATTGAAACAGTAGAAAGCCCAAGTCAATTGCATATGCAATTAAGGGAACTTTTAGTTCACACCAGGAGGGTCAGTTAGTGTGCAACATGTTAGTGTGCTTTAGAAATCACACCCTTATAGTGCCCATTGCTGCTCCATGTACACAAGTCCTCAGATGTCTATAAAGGAGGATCACGAGCTGAGGATATGGCCCACAAAACACATTCAAAACAATTTAACACCAATTTAACTCCATTGCTTCAGTGGAGTTGCTTCTGATTTACAGAAATGTAATTGAGGGCAGAATGAGATCCAGCGTGTCTGCTATAGTGCTTACAGCTGGGAGAGTGGGAGCCTAGAGTCTTGGGCTTTATTATTCCTGTCTCGTATAGTAAGACCATGACCTTAGATAAGCCTAACTTTTAGATGCCTTGAAAATCCCCAGGATGCACAAAGTCTGACAGAGGCACTTATAGAATGAATGAAGAGAGACAGGCACCTCAGACTGGGATTCACAAAAGCCAGCATGCTAGACGACACTTTTCCTAAACTAGCCAATGGGAGATGCCAAGCTGAGAGATTTGTGCTAAGCCCTGTCCCTCTCATGGAGACAGGCCTGTCTCTCCTCACACCCAGTTATTGGAAAAGGGTGACTGGATTCTGGGGCTCCCACAGCCCAGGTAAGTGGCCTGGCTACCAAGTCAGCCTCATGCTCTCTGCCTGGCTCAATGATTCTTTCATTATTTAGCCACAGTGGAGCAGCTCCTCCCCTCCCAACAAACCAGAGCATCCTCTCTCCCAGAGGTTAGGGAAAGCCCACGAAAGGGGGCACATCCCTGCTCAAATACCTTCTCCCTCTCAAATGGAGAGGGCACCTGAAGCAAGGGTCTGCCACATCTCGGATGAGCGCTCTAACCACTGGGCTAGAAATTATGATAAAAGGCCTCCCACTTCTTGCAAAAACAGCATAGGCACCCAATGCCAAGAGAGGGTTTGCAGCTGAGAACCCCAAGCAGAGCGAGGCACCTCCAGGCAGCCCAGACTTAGTCTTTGAACTGTCTGAGGGGTGGGGCTCAGGACACACCCCTTGCCTTGGCATCCCCCATTGGCTAGCTTTGGCGAGGTGCTACCTAACACGCTGACTTATGTGAATCCCATTCTCCCCCTTCATTGTACAGAGAGTCCAGGCACCTAATTCAGAGTTTGTGAATCCCAGCGATTTTCTGGGCACCTAAAAGTTAGGTACTATGATGCTCAGCAATCACAACACCTAAATTGCTTGATGAATCCAGCGCCATGTGACTCAGTGTACCCATATATATTACTGGAAAACATTCAGGGTCTGATCTCAGGGCACTGAAGTTAATGGAAAGACTCCCATTGACTTCAGTGGACTTTGGATCAGTCCCTTCTTCCCATTATCAGTGGAAAAACCAACTGAAATGGAATGCATATCAAGATCTGAGTCACTGAACACACAGAGATGAATGTGGACATAGAATGTGTACTATAAAAATAGCAAGGCCAGCCTATTTTCTTATTATTAGTAGTTGTTTCTGGCAGCGTACAATGTGCTAGCTGCTGTACAAACACAAAGAAGCCATGATCCCTGCACAAAAAAGCTTCCATGCTAAATCACCAGGCAGAAGAACTGCATCCCTTTGGAAGTATACAGAATTTTTCTTTAGGGTCCAATCTTGTTCCCATTCAAGTCAATGCAGTATCACACCTCAAATGGACTGTTCTGAGTAAACAGATAGATAGATGTGGATACATATACATGCAGAACTAGAATTTAAGAGCTGTGCTAGAGCAATTACAGTACCTGCACAAATTTCATTCCAGATAACAGGATTTTGCGTGTAACTCTATGGTTCCACTTTGAAAATTTAACTTTTCTGTGGTGTCGACATAGTTGATCAGAAAACAGCTGATTGTGCTACTGCATTCAGAAATGGTGAGTTTTTAAATCACCTTCTGCAAGCTCTATACTTGGATTCAAAATGAAAAAGAAAGGAAAGCAGTATTTTTGAGTGCTTCAGCTCTCCTTAAAGATAGTTCTTGGATAACAGTGGCACAGTTATATTGTAGAAATAGTATTTACTACAGTCTATATTATAATGAAAATACACCTCACCTCACATCATCTGAAATACACCAATACACCATCTGAAAATGGCTTCTTTTGCCAAAATCTACTTTTGTAACATGTCAAATCTAGATTAACAGCACACATTTTCAAAATTCATACTTGTATAAAAACAATGATTAACCAAAACTGCTAGTAATCTATTAGGTAAACACACTTTTTAAAAAAGCAGAAATAATTTTATTTGTATGTCAGAGTTACATAACTCCAGAAGCGCCAGTATGGTACAACTGCTGTGGTACAATTTCCTAATATATTTTTCTTTTCTTCTTAAAATAAAAACCACACTGAAATTCATGTGGAAAAAAAAAACATTTAACAATGATAAATTCTATTCCCATTTGTTTAATTTAGAGCAGAATTTGACCCAATAATTTTGAGGCAGAAACATAATCTGAAGGTAAGGATATTCAAAATGCAGATGGTAGTTAGTATAAGTAGTTATCAGATAAGGATGACATCATGAAGACTGGTGTGTTTAATGCCTATTTTGCTCCAATAAAAATATTGAGGGTGCGCACTCAACACAAAGTTAAAAACAAGGGGAAAGGTTTGCAAACCAAAATAGGGAAAGAATAGGTTAAATAATATATAGATAAGTTAGACTTCAGTGTGTTGCCCCTGATTTAAACCAAACACTGAAAGCAGACTCAAGTCCAGTATTTTTAGCAGGATATTCCTATAAACTTGACAGAGTTTTCATTCGATAGCAAGACACCAGCGAGAGAATATACTTAAAAACAGTAAGATGTGATTAGACAACTTGAAATGCTTGTATGAGGAGAAGCTTCAGCATAAACCCCAAAAAGGGCAAAGCAGATGTATATACATGAGAGAGAGTTATCCATTGTATCAATTAAGATAGTAAACAAAATGTGTAAGCACTTTTCAGACTTCGCTAAAAGTCATCATTGTTTATTGTTCCGTTTCTTACAGAAGATAGTTTTTCATGCCCTTCATCCTTTTAAGATACAGCAGATAAAATGAGTTCCATGATTTCAGGTTGAACTGAAAAATCTGAGGTCTTGTCTGCTTTCTGTGTATGAGAAAGGTCTCATGGCACTGTCTCGAAGACAAGGATTTTCCCAAGATGTCTTTGGTCAAACTTTCTCCTTATACATTGCTGTGTAGCATCATGTCCATATGGTGATTGCCAAGTAGCTGTATTTTGGTGCTGTATGAAGATAGCTTTAGGGATTGAGTTCAAAGCTACAAATGCAAGTTATCATCACCATAGGGAGTGGCTAAGATGGGGGATGGCCCAAGGGACCTGAATTTACTTATGATTACCATTCTGACCCTTCTGATGTTTCTGGGTGCAAGACAGAAGTATATGCATAGTGTATAGCATGTAGATGTATGTTCTGTGTACATAAAACAAACTAAAAAAGAATCCTATTTGATTAATCTTGTTATTTTAGCAAAAATATCCATTTTTTTAGGTCTAATAGTACCTCCTTGCCTGTCACTCTGTATAATGTGACAGCTACTTTAGAAATAAAGTTAACGGGAGTCTTGCCTAAGGAGGAAAGCCTTAATAAAAACAGCAAAGATCTTCAGCAGTTGACCCATTATTAGCAGAGCTTTAAATTTCATGCATTTTATGGGTCATACCACAGGAGGTGGCTTTTTTTTCCCAATGCTACTTTTGTTCTAGTGACTAGCAGATGGATTCTGTAGTTATGTAACAAAAGTGCAAACGTGTTCCACCAAAATCAGTATTTGTCTCCTTAATAAAACAACACTTTGGCAACCAAGATCAACCTCACCACACTTTACATTGTAGTGCTACCGTACAGTACAACACTCTACTGAGACACTTTAGCTGCAGCCATAAATGCCACGCCAGCAAACCTAGCTCCGACTATGCCATTTACCTTCTGTGACCTTCATTGCTCTGAGAGAAACAAGGTGGGAGAGGTAATGTCTTTTATTGGACCAACTTCTGTTGGTGAGAGAGACAAGCTTCACTGCTCTTGGAACTCTCAAGGAAACTGTTGCACTGCTGCAGAAAACATAGGATGATTTTTTCAAATTTGTATCTGCTTCCAATGTTCAGACAGCCACGAGATGTGGAAAAATTGGTCATTCATGGATAGAGCTGGTCAAAAAATTTGCAACAAAACTTTTTGCCATTGAATAAATGCTATTTTGTCAAAATCTAAATGTTTCACAGAAACATATTGGGTTTGACAAAAAAAGTTCATGTCAGAATAAAGAGTCAGAGAGAGACCTCACAACAGGCAATAACCTGGTGGTTACGGCACTTACTTGTAGGAGACCTAGGTACAAGTTCCTGCTTCAAGTCAGACAGAGCAGGGATGTGAACCTGGTCTCCCACTTCTCAGACAAGTGCCCTAATCAGCAGCCATTGACTATTCTAGGGTAGGTCTCACTCAGTTTTTTTTTTTTTTAAACACAATAAATCAAAAGGTCTCATTATCTTTCCTTATCAAAACAAAAACAAATTTTGAAACCTCAAAATTATTCATGAAGTGAAATGGTGTTTTTTGGACAGCCCAATTCTTAGCCCTGCTTTTGGATAGAGGCTGCCAGCAATAATGCGGCTTCGACTCCGCTCACTGCTATGATGCAATAGTACAAATGAGGATCTTGTTCACTGCTCATTAAAGTAAAATCTATAGTAACGGATTGTTTTTCTTCACCTCCTCTTGTGACAGGCCTTTGTGAATATGCAGGGCCATATGCCTTTAAAATGAAATTCACCCCCAATGCGGAGGGCCAACAAGGTCTACAGACTACATAAATTCTACTTTTAAGGCTTTACAAACTGCTATATAATTCACTTTGCCCTATGCTGAAATGTTTCCGGTGGAACACAGCGGCTGTTTTAAGAGCACACAGCAGGTTGATGAAGTAGAATAGCCATCATTTAGCTGTAATTCCAGTGCACTGATTTACACCAGAAATACATAATTCCAGTCATTCTTGAAACCCACATGTCACTTTTCTCCTCAAAGCAAACTTTCAGATTTTGATCATACCAACACAGATTGTGTGGGTTATTGTATTCCATGGGTTTTTTATAGACGTTGTGAGTCATGAATGCGAGTTGGTTTTTTTAACTTAGCAATACATTTTTAGATGTCACCTCCAAAATAGCTGATCTACAAGGTTGCAGAAGCTGATTCAAATTTTTTTTTTTGGTAGCGGGCAGGGCTGGACAATATTTTATGTGCAATTTAGGTCAAAATTAACCAATGGACTAATATCAAAGTATAAAATATTGACATGTTTAATTATTACTGCTTCAGCAAAATGTACTGGAACAAGGACAAAAATCCTAAATTACCCTGTATCTAAATAATCTTTTAAGAAAGTTATTCGTTTAAGTTAAGCAATAATTGATAAGAAGATTTTCAGAATCCACAAATACTTAGAAATTGTACATGCTTGTGTCTACCCTGGGAAACATTCACGGGCCTGAATCACCACTGAGTTATTTCAGTTTTATGCCAATGTAACTCCATTGTCACACATTAGTGAATCAGCCTCATCATAAATACAAAATGCCAGAGAATTCGTTTGCTGTCTCTAAACTACAGAAAGTGCGTTCCAACAACATATCAGGAGATAAATTATGGTAGCCTTCTCAGTGGGAAAGAAAATGTTTCAAAGCTTTAAATTAAATTAAATAGTTTTGGTGAGGTCTTTGCCAGTTGGATTTCTATTCGTGCACCTTTTTGACATATTCATTGTTGCTTCTGTTCTCTTGTAATTGCCTTACACTGTAGATTATGTATGGTGCCTATCTTTTCCTAGGTTCTTATTTAAATGTCTTAATCCCTTAACAAGGCATCTATTATTTTTGGAATGGCATTGTGCCAGCACAGTTGTTGGCTATTTACCTTGATTAGATAGGTATTCTTAGGCATAATCTCAAGTACAGGTACATTTATTATGTTGTGCACACTATTGCTGAACACTGGAAGATTCCCACAGAGGGTAAAACAATCTACGAGGTAACAAAATCATAGAAAATATATTAATTAAAAAGTGGAACATTTGTACTATGTTTATGTTTTCATTAGACAGCCTTTATTCTGACTGATTGCTGAGGTCTCCTGACTGTGAGGTGGGATGGAAATGATATAAAGGATTTAAATACCTTAGCGGAGTGAAAACACAAGAGGAAGAGCAGTGAAAACCCACACTTCTGACAGATCCATAGGATGTGGGGATTTGGGATTTCGCCTAAGATTTTGCTGTATCCTCCAGGATAAAGGCCTAAAAAAGTTTCTAGCCCTTTTGATTTTAAAGATGCTGTTGTTCTATCATTTTGCCATGTCAGTGGTTTCAGACATGGCTACAAACCATCATGTGCACCCATGTTTCTTTTTCTTGTATGCAGAATGACAACCAGACTAAGCACAAATGTTATAGTGGTAAGTATAGTCCTTGTGAGCCCCACTCACATTCACTCTCCTCCGCTCCCACTTTCTCCCCTATATTCAACCCAACTTTCCTCTCTCTATCCCTCTACTTTCACTCTTCATTCATGATTTCTCCTTTATTCGCTCCTTATTTGTAGCTTATTTATAAGGTGTAAAAAACCAAAATAGTTGGTGTGGAATAGCTAGCGCTGAATAACCTGAAGTGCATACACTGTAAATGTATGTCTACACTGGAGCTGTAGGTGTAAATTCCAAATTGTGGCGAGACAGCATGCTAAAAATAGAAATGTAGTCATGGCGGCATTAGCAGTGGGAGGGGCTAGCTACCTGAGTATGTGGCTATGGTCTTGGAAAGGATCATACTCTAGGCAGCCAGCCTCTCCCATTGCTTGCACTGCTGTAGTTACACTTCTATTTTTAGCACTCTAGCTTGATCAAAGCTTTTGTAGGTATGTCTCCTTGAGCTGGAATTTTCACCATCTAGCTCCAGCATACACACTGCTGTAGTGCAGAGTAAGAGTGTCCACATGGACAATGAGTGCAGAATAGCTATTGTACTTTAAATTCACATCCTAGCTCTTTTACACTAACTTCCCCATGAACTCCTGTGTCAATAAGCCCTTGTTCACCGAGACAAACCCTTCCTTCATACTCACTTCATTCATCCTCTCCCCCTTCCTTCCTTTTATTCATCACATTTGTCTCTTTCCCTTTCTCTCCCTCCCATCCCATCTCTCTCCCCTCCACCTCCAATCTCTCCAGACTTCTCCTCCCTTTCATTTTATTTTGTCCATACCAGAATCTTCACAGCTCCCTCGACCAGAAGGGAAATTGAGCTATTGGGATTTTCATTCCTCTCTCAGGCTAGATGGGAAAGGCTTCTGCAATTTTCATATTCCGCCAGGTAAGAGAGGGAGAGATGTGCACAGATTTTCACTCCTCCCACAAAGGAAAGAGGGTGTAGCACTGGGATCTTCACCTCCCCCTACCCCAGAGCCCTGGGGAAAGGCCCCTAGATCTTCACTAACTCCCAAGATGGGTGCTGCTTGGTGAGCTTCATGCAGAATAGGGAGCTAAGACTGTGATTTAGACTCCCCTCCATCCTGATGCTTTGAGACTGCACTGCAGGGATGCTGCATGAGGCCTACATTGCACAGTCTCACCCTTCAAAGCAAACTCTGGAGTGGTATGAAATTCTCTCATTCCTTTTAAAAGACTTAACTTTACAGTCTAAGCACAATATTTCAATGACAACCAAGATATCTGCTTCACTGATAACAGATGGACAATGTCTTTAGCCAAGAGTGGTTTCAACTGCATGTTCCAATTTTCATTTCACCTAGAGATTTT